>NC_132842.1:68390637-69640637 GCF_048164855.1 Canis lupus baileyi
TTGCTTGTCTTAGAAGCTCTTTATCTCCTTCTGTTCTGAATGACAGCCTTAGTTGCATATTTTTTCCATTTAGCACATTGCCACTTTCTTCTGGCCTGCCAAGTTTCTGTGGGTAGGTCTGCTGCTAAACCTATGTGTCTACCTTTTTTGGTTAAGGATCTTTAATCCTAACTGCTTTCAGAATTCTCTCTTAATCTTAGTATCTTACAAGTTTCACTGTGATATATATTGGTGTTTGTGTCTTTTTGTTCATTTTAAGGGGAGTTCTCTGTGCTTCTTGAATTTGGATGCTTGTTTCCTTCCCCATATTAGGGAAGGTTGCAGCTGTATTTTGTTCAAATAAATCTTCTGCCCATTTTTCTTACTCTTCTTGTGGGACTTCTATGATATAGATATTATTTCACTTTATGGAATTGCTGACTTCCCTAAATCTATATTTGTGATCTAATAGTTTTCTTTTCCTCTCCTTTTCTGGTTCATTATTTTCCATAATTTTATCTTCATGTCACCTATTCATTCCCCTGCTTCTCCCATCTTGTTGTAATTATATCCTGTGGGTTATGCATCTCAGTTACAGAATTTTTTATTTCAGCCTCACAAGTTTTTAGGTCTTTTATCTCTGCAGCAAGTTTCTGGTGTCTTCTACATTTTTTCAAAACCCAGCTAGTATTCTTATAACTGTTGTTCTAAATTCTTGTTTAGATATATTGCTTATATATGTTTTGAGCAAGTCTATGTCTATGATTTCTTCTTGATCTTTTTTGGAGGGGGAGAATTCCTCTGTCTTGTCATCTTTGCTAAATTTCTGTCTTTTGAATATATATGAAAACTTGTTACATTTCCTGCTCCTGAGAGTAATGCTGTATTAAAAAGAAGGCACTGCCCAGGAACTTCAGGAAGTGTTTCTGGTATATGCTGTGTGCATTCTGCTGCTGTGTTGTGGCTGCTCTTTCCCACGTCAGTCCTCTACAGGGTTCCTCTTTGCTTGCAGTGGGGAGTGTTTTGGCCTTTAAGTAGGTGTGTTCTGATCTGTTTGTTCAGATAAGCCTGATTAAAATAGAAACACAAACCTGGTCCAAAAAAAGAGAAAAGGAAAAGGGACCCAAAAAAAAAGCAAACAGATAAAAAATTATAACCTGATTGAGAAGGAAAAGAAAGAAAGAAAAAAAAAGCCTGATCCAAAAAATGAGAAACTATAAGCCTGATTCCAAAGAAAAAAATGGGGGGAAGCCTGGTCCTGTTCCCCTAGAGCTGAAGCTGACCCTTAGGAGCACTCTATGATCATGTATCTTTGACACATATGGGGAGTACAGGAGTGCTGTATTGGTCCTCTAAAGGAGATGCGGCCTGCCACGTTGGCTCAGTCAGACTTGCCCTAGTAGTGATGGTCCTGCAGGGCAACAGGAGACCTGGGTTTGGTGTGACTGGCTCCAGCGCACACTAGGGGCTCTGTATTGCTCACTGAAGTCCCACCATGCTGGTGGGTGGGGCAGAGCAGGGGGCATGGAAGATGGTATCATCTATCCCTCTTGACCCCAGAGAGGGGAACTCTCAGCTGCCTCTGCTCAGGAAGCCCCCACAGAAAAGCGAGCAATCTCCCCTCCTGTGGCCCAGGGCTCTTACATATCCCCACCCTCAATCTGTCTGTGCCAGGGCATGGGTATACTTAGCAACACAGTTCTCCTGTGTTTTATCTCTGGCATATGGCTGGGATTTAAAAGTCCAAATCTTAAAGGACCCAGCAAGGCTGGACTTGCTACCCTCCCCCAGAGGAGAGCCTCACAGCACTGGATTTTTCATTTTAAATGCTACTAAAACCATTATACAGTACTGACCTTTATAGCTTTGACTTTATTCTACTCATCCTTCTCCCAACCTACACCATGGTTTAGTGTTATAGTACTTACGCATGATTATTGCTATTTTTTGTTTTTGACATTTGTGTGAAGTAGCTAATATAAACTGAATCACAAAGCTATACCTTAAATATCTTTAAGAATACATGAGCTATAACATATAATGTGTTTTAACATGAAATCTTAAGATCCTAAGCATTGTCAGGGCACCTAGCTAGCTTAGTCTGTTGAGCATGCAACTCTTGGTCTTGGGGTTGTGAGTTGAAGCCCCACATTGGGTGGAGAGGATACTTTAAAAAATCTTTAAAAAAAAAAAAGAAGAAGAAGAAGAAAAAAGACCCTAGGCATTGTCATTTTAAAGAAAATTTAGGAATTCTACATCCCATTAGTCATGTTTTAAACTAATCTACTAGTATCCAGTATTTCAAATAGCTCATTAAGTATTTTAATTACAGGTTTTCATTTAATTCTGTGAATAGGCTATCTTCCAAATTCCATTAATCTTTTTATAATAACTATAGTTTTAAAAGTCTAAGGGTATTAGAAATTACTTTTTAAAACAGTTTATTTGAAAAGGTATTATAAAATGTTACAATAAATCTACATAGGATTTTGTAATATGGTCAGAAATACATACTAGTAATTTACAAAAGTTTATGAAATGGATAAAATTCTTAAACTTCTAAAAATTAGACTGTGGTTTAGCAAAGATCAGCTGGTTAGTAGGAAACCATTTATTGACACTTAAAATGAACAACACAGATACTTCAACAGGCTCACAGTAGTGAAAAATACAAATAGTGGAAGGCTGGAATTGTATACCAGTATCTGCCCTGTGAAATTTCATTTTTCATAGGGGCTCTTTATTTTAGCACACCTTCCCAATTGTTACAGTTGCTTAAGAACAATGTTTTACTTAAAACAGTATAGTTTTATATAAACAGTATAACTCTCCCTTCTAGGAAGTGAGCTTTTGCTGAAATGATAATAAATTATGCCTTGAAGCATTTAGGAGTAGATTTTTGGTTTGTTGGGGTTTTTTTTCCCCTGACTAAAGCACAGTAGATGGAGTTTTTATTCTGATGTCACTGGGGAAATTACATTCTTACAATGGATTAATAGATTACTGGTACTTTTTACTTGTTCTTAAGCTTGACGTTATAGAGTCTTAAAATTATAATTTCTGGTGACATTTGTAAAAACACCATCAGAGTCCTCCCTTTTATTTCCTTGATTATGCAAGAGAATTTTAAGGCATTATCCTTTTTTTAGTGGTAAAGTTTTGACTTAGCACTTATTTTCTGATTACAAATAAGGCAGCCAAATAAAACATTTGGAAAATCTGGAAAGGTATTTTTAAAAAGTTATGCCCTTTGCCACTTATTAGATATAAATATTATGAGCCCTGAGCATTCTCTGCTAGCTTCTGGTGGTTACCAAAGTTTCAGGCATACCGAAAGAAGCTGTGGCAGTAAAAACTGATACTTCTAAATACTATAATCCAGAATTACAGAATCGATTCATTTAAAAAAAAAAGCTACAGTAGCTAATATTTGTTGTTTATCATGTACCAGGCCCTCCATCAAGTGTTTTACATGGATTGTCTCATATAATAGTACCTACATATGATCATTTTTAGTGGAAACACATTAGAATGTATAACTTTTTAAAATACTATATAATCTTGCATATTAGGGAAAGAGAAGACAGAAAATTAGATTATAAAATAAGTTATATTCCTGGTTTTGCTCTGCATTTCTGACATACATGAACAAACTTAAAGCACTCTTTAAAACCAGACCACTTCTTCTGTGCTGGGGCAGAGTGGTCAGCACCTGAAACTATCTACTAGCAAGATAAAACCCAGTTTGGAATCATAGGATATGGGAGTTTTTATAAGCCTTATAAATGATTTTATCCAACCATATTATTTTAAAGATTTTTCTAAAACTGTGAAACAGAGAAGTGAAGTCTTTTGCCCCCACCCACATTTTACTCTGGCTCACACACTTGATGAAATTTCTTGTACTGTATGAATAGGGTGCCTGAAAGGAGCTGATATTATGGATTTTAGCCAGTCTTTTTTTTTTTTTTTTTTTTATTGGTGTTCAATTTACTAACATACAGAATAACACCCAGTGCCCGTCACCCATTCACTCCCACCCCCCGCCCTCCTCCCCTTCTACCACCCCTAGTTCATTTCCCAGAGTTAGCAGTCTTTACGTTCTGTCTCCCTTTCTGATATTTCCCACACATTTCTTCTCCCTTCCCTTATATTCCCTTTCACTATTATTTATATTCCCCAAATGAATGAGAACATATAATGTTTGTCCTTCTCCGACTGACTTACTTCACTCAGCATAATACCCTCCAGTTCCATCCACGTTGAAGCAAATGGTGGGTATTTGTCATTTCTAATAGCTGAGTAATATTCCATTGTATACATAAACCACATCTTCTTTATCCATTCATCTTTCGTTGGACACCGAGGCTCCTTCCACAGTTTGGCTATCATGGCCATTGCTGCTATAAACATCGGGGTGCAGGTGTCCCGGCGTTTCATTGCATTTGTATCTTTGGGGTAAATCCCCAACAGTGTAATTGCTGGGTCGTAGGGCAGGTATATTTTTAACTGTTTGAGGAACCTCCACACAGTTTTCCAGAGTGGCTGCACCAGTTCACATTCCCACCAACAGTGTAAGAGGGTTCCCTTTTCTCCGCATCCTCTCCAACATTTGTGGTTTCCTGCCTTGTTAATTTTCCCCATTCTCACTGGTGTGAGGTGGTATCTCATTGTAGTTTTGATTTGTATTTCCCTGATGGCAAGTGATGCAGAGCATTTTCTCATATGCATGTTGGCCATGTCTATGTCTTCCTCTGTGAGATTTCTGTTCATGTCTTTTGCCCATTTCATGATTGGATTGTTTGTTTCTTTGGTGTTGAGTTTAATAAGTTCTTTATAGATCTTGGAAACTAGCCCTTTATCTGATATGTCATTTGCAAATATCTTCTCCCATTCTGTAGGTTGTCTTTGAGTTTTGTTGACTGTATCCTTTGCTGTGCAAAAGCTTCTTGATTTTAGCCAGTCTTAATATCAAATAGTCGCTTTTGGATTTATTCTTGATGAACATTCATGACCTGTAAACTTGGTATAATTAATCTGATATACTAAAAAAAAAACCCATATTAATAAGATGAACTACTAACACAAGCATAAAGCATATGCTATATTGTGTTTCTCAGCAGCATTCAATTCAGTTCTCCCTTTCTTTTTGCAGTTGTGTGTAATTTTAATAAGCTATAGTTTAAACTGAATTGATGAGTCTGTCACATTTTATACAGAAAAATATAGTAGAGAAATAAAAATAAAATTTTTCCTAATACAGCCTACACATTTGAAGAAACCTAATGCTTTTCAGACTTTTTTAAACTATTATTTTATTAACTCAAGAGAAGATAAAAGTGTGTATGTGAGTAGGCATGTCCTTTTTTTCTGATTGGAAATCTAAAGGGAAAACAAAAGGATTTAGTGGTAAAGCCAAAGCTAAAAGTAAAATTCTACTTTGAGAAAGCAGTATAATTACTGAAACTAGCTAAAGACATTTTTTCTGCTTCGTGTCACATATATAGAGCTAGTAGAGCCCAGAAACCATACAGTCTAAGTCTGCCATACCTGCTGCAGTTATTAGGTTGATGTCACTGGAAAAAAGTCAAATTGTTCTGTAGATGAAGTAATAATTTCAGGCTAAGAATAGGTTAGCCTTTAAAACAGTGTTTAGGAGTCCTGAATTCCTAACTAAATAATATTATCAACCAGAGTATTGATTAGGCTCAAGGATTATTACCATTTCTTCTTCTTACATTATGCCTGTAAAAACAAGGAAATACATATTCTATCTGTATTATGTAGACATCTCCTTTTATAAGACATATGTATGTATAATATATATGTGTGATATGTATCTTGATCCTATTGCTTATAGTATCAAACTTCAAGTTTGACAGAGGAGATCTTGTAAAAAACAGAAATAGATACAGGAACCCAGATTTTGGCTTGCTCTATACAAAATGAAACATAGTATTATATAATTTTGAGTAAATACTCTCAACTATGCTAACCAAGACACAGACAATTTATCCTATACAGAAAATAAAATAATCTACTGGTTCATCGATTTTTCCATCTCCTGTAAAAGTAGGATAATGTGTTTTTTAAATGAGTTAGTGACTAGTGGCCACATGTTCTTTCATAAGAGCTCCATTTGTTTTGTGACCTTGAGTGGATATACTAGCCCAAGCTTCAGTTTCCTTTTCTAAAAAAAGAAAGTTGGGGGCAGGGGAGCAACTAAAGGTAACTCACAATCTTTCTGTGAGCAAGAGCATATATGAAAGCAAATTCCTGTTCAGAGTTTGGCACTTACCAGAAGATCAATGAATGTTTACTAAAAAGATGCTTGATAGCCTTTCTGAAGGATGATTTCAGTATACACACCAAAAACTTTAAGATTAAACCCAGAAAGAATTCTAATTCTATACAGTTATCCCAAGAAAATTATCAGAGATTTGCCAGAGATTTGTGTATAATGTACCATGTCTGTAAAGATGATCTTTCCAGTGGTATTTATAAGAGGAGAAAAAGATGGATTATAGAGTGGAGAACCTAAATGTCCTAATAAGAATGGGTATGTATTTTTATGCATATATTTATCCATACATGCAGTGGAATACTGAAGTTATGTGATAGAAACATATTTAATAATGTAGGAAAAGACTGGATTATGTTAACCAAAAAGATTAAAAATTATGTGTAGCATGATTTCACATATGTAAATTCTTTTATTTGTATGTTAATCTCAGTCTGCCATAACAAAGTGTCATATACAGGCTGGGCAGCTTAAACAACAGAAATTTGGTTCTCGTAGTCTAGAGACTGGGAATTCCAAGATAAAGGTGCCAGCAAAGTAGGTTTCATTGTGAGGCCTCTTGGCTTATAGGTGGCCTCCATCTCCTTGGGTGCTCACATGATCTCCACTTTGTACGTGCAGTGAGTGAGAGAGAGTAAGCTCTCTCATGTCTCTTCTTATAAGAACACTAATCCATCAGATTAGTACTTCACCCTTATGAACTCTTTTATTTAAAAAAAAAAAAACTTTTATTTATGTGACACACACACACACAGAGGGAAAGAGTACAAGCAGGGACAGCAGCAGGCAGAGGGGGAGGGAGAAGCAGGCTTTCCTCTGAGCAGAGAGTCCAATGTGGGGCTCAATTCCAGGACCTGGGATTATGACCTGAGCAAAGGCAGGTGCTTACCCGTCTGAACTACTCAGATGCCGCCTTATAAACTCATTTAACATTTTTTCCATAGAGGCTCCATCTCCAAATATGGCAGCACCAGACATTAGTACTTCAACATAAGGACTTTGTGGAGACACATTTAGTCTATGACAGTGTTGATATCTTACAACAAATTGGTAACGATATCTGGATGGTTGGATCACAAGTGACTTTTATTTTCTTCTCTACATTTTTGAATTTCTTCTATAATATCCTCAAAATATTCAGAAAAGTATGTAGACACAGAAGATTATGGTGGTTGCTTTGGACTGAGGGTGGGAATAGGAGGACTGGAGCATGATAGCTAAAGGATACAGGGTTTCTTTTTAGAAGTGATGAAGAGTGATTGTGGTAATGATTGTACAGCTCTGGGAATACACTAAAAACCACTGAATAGAACACTATAAATGAGTGAATGCTATCTCAAAATGTGAATTATATCTCAAATATGTGTGTGTGTGTTTGAAGGTGGTTTTGGAAATAGATCTGTTTATTAGCACTTTGAGTCACCACACAGTATGTTCTTCCACAAAGTGCATTATTGTCTTGGCTTTTTACTACTACTCAGTTTTATTCAGTAAAGATCTATCCATTTATGTAACTAGTATTTATTGCTAACAGGAATCTGTCTACTTGAAAGAGGAAGATATATGCATGTACTATAGCTAAAAACCAGTGAAAACTGCTTTATATTTGAATTATATGTTCTATAAGATTATTAAGATCAAAGAAGGTTTCTGTGAAAATGATAGGCAAGAAGTTCCAAAAAGGTGGAACAATCAAAATGGATAGTGGCACAGCATTTCAGGTAGAAGGCCATGTTGATAGGAATAGAGAATGAGCAGATAGTAAGAAGTAGAAATTAAATCACCTTCAGGGAGAATATCAATAGTATCCATTGATGAGTGGACAGATATGGCAAAGAGCAGAGATTGTCAATGACCAATAAAAACAGAAACTTACTGTATTAGTCTGGGTTCTCCAGAGAAACAAAACCAATAGACAAGAGAGAAGTTAGTTTATATAAGAGATTATGTAATCTTTATATATATTTTATATATAATCTTTTAAAAATAAAATAATACACTGTTGTAAGCTTGTAGGAGAAATGGGGTTAAGAAAAATGGTAAAAGTCTACAGCTTAGTGAAATTTTACATAGGTATACCCCCTTAGATCAAGATAAAATATTTGCGGTACCACAGAAGGTCTCCCATCCCAGGCAGTACTCCACGCAAAAGTGTATCCACTGTTCTGATATCAGTCACCACAGATTCATTTTCCCTTTTTTGAATGTCATATAAAAGCAAGCATACAGAACTGTAGTCTTTGCCTCTGGTTTCTTTTTCTTTTTTTTCTTTTTTTTTAAGATTTTATTTATTTATGCATGAGAGACACAGAGAGAGGCAGAGGGAAGAGCAGGTTCCCTGTGAGGAGCCTGATGTGAAACGCGATCCCAGGACCCCAGGATCACTACTTGGGCCAAAGGCAAATGCTCAACCACTGAGCCACCCAGGTGCCCTGCCTCTGGTTTCTTCACTCAGCATTATGTCTGTGAGATTCATCCAACACATAATTTGTAAATAGAATCTTACTAAACATGTTTACCTGCATCTTGTTTTTCTTTTTTTTTTCTCAGCAAGAGTATAAACACTCTTTCAAGTCAGCACGTATAGGTCTCCTTCATTCTTAATTGGGAGTTTGGGGAGAATGAAGGAGCAGCTGTTTTAGTAAGTAGTAGTCATAGTAGTAGTAGTAGTCGTAGTCGTAGTCGTAGTCGTAGTAGTAGTAGTAGTAGTAGTAGTAGTAGTTGTTGTTTCAGAGGTAGAATTTAGTGATTCATCAGTTGCTTATAACACCCAGTGCTCATTGTATCAAATGCCCTCCTTAATGCCCATCACCCAATTACCCCATCCCTCCACCATCCTCCCCCAGCAACCCTCAGTTTGTTTCCTAGAGTTAAGAGTCTCTTATAGTTTGTCTCCCTCTCTGATAATGGTCTTTTTTTTTATTTTTCCTTCCCTTCCCCTGTGTTCATGTTTTATATCTTAAATTCCACATATGAATTAAATCATATGGTGTTTGTCTTTCTCTGACTTACTTCACTTAGCATAATACCTTCTAGTTCCATCCATGTCATTGCAAATGGCAAGATGTCATTCTTTTTTTTTTTATCCAAAGGATACAAACATAGTGATTCGAAGGAGCACATGCATCCTAATGTTTATAGCAACAATGTCCACAATAGCCAGGATATGGAAAGAGTCCAGATGTCCTTCATTCTTTAATAACTCCATGTCATTCCATAATACTGTACATGTTCCAAAATTTACCCAGTATTTTCTCTCAGTGGATATGTAGGTGGTTTCCATTATTTCACAGACATGAAATCAGTAAGTTGAAGGGCTGTGCTTTTAATGTTAATAGGTAATACCAAATCACCATTCCCAAAAGATACAGGCATTTACATACCCACCAGCATATGACACTATCCAATTTAGCATATATTCATCTGAGAGGTCTAAATTTTTATTTCGGTAATAAATTTGGTTTTTTTAAGGTAAGTAATACATGCAAATATGAAGAAAAAAAAAAGTACAAAAGTATATGGTGATTAGTCATCTCCCTTTCACCTGTCTCCCAGTGGTGCAATTCCTTTCCCAAAGACAACTTTATGTCTCTCAAAGATAGTTTATGTATATACTTCTATTTTACATAAATGGTTGTTCTAGGCTTTGCTTTCTCCACTTAACAAGATATCTTAGAGACTGTACCACAGCAATATAATCTAGAGCTGCCTCAATATTTTAACTACTGAATAGTATCACATAGTATGGATACAACATAATTTAATGAGTTATTTTAAAATAGAAATCAGGCTATCTCAGTCCCTTATTATTATAAATAATGCACAGAGAACATCCTATAGGATAAATTTCCAAAAATGTAATTATTAAAAAAACAATATGTGAGGGGTGCCTTGGTGGCCCAGTCAGTTAAGCATTTGCCTTCAGCTCAAATCATGATCCTAGGATCGAGTTCCACATCAGGCTCTTTGTTCAGTGGGGAGTCTGCTTCTCCCTCTTCTTTTGCCTGTTACTTCCCTTACTTGTGCTCTCTCTGTCAAGTAAATAAAAAAATATTTTTTAAAAAAGTGAATGTTTTGGGGATCCCTGGGTGGCTCAGTGGTTTAGCGCCTGCCTTTGGCCCAGGGCGCGATCCTGGAGTCTCGGGATCGAGTCCCGCGTCAGACTCCTGGCATGGAGCCTGCTTCTCCCTCCTCCTGTGTCTCTGCCTCTCTCTCTCTCTCTATGTCTATCATAAATAATAAATAAATAAATATTTTTTTTTAAAAAGTGAATGTTTTAAATAAATAATTATTGAAAATACATACAGAAAAGTATATCTAAGTACACAGGCCTGTAAATTTTCACAAAATAAAACATACCCATGTAATTATACCCAGATCAAGAAACATAACCAGCAACCAGAAGCTTCCTCATGCTGCTCTATTAGTTACTAACCCACTTTGCCTAAAGTAACTACTATTTTAATTTCCAGCACCACAGATTAATTCTGCCTAGTTTTGAACTTTATAAGTTTTTATTTTAACAGATGTCCCTTCATAGAAATTGTATCAATTTACACTTTCATCTACAGTATATAAGAATATGTATTTCCTAACACCCTCACCAACCAATGCGTTATTAAACTCTTTGATTTTTGCCAGTCACATAAGTAAAAGGAATTTATTGTCTATGTTATTTTGCATTTTTCTTATACTAAATAAATTCAGTATCTTTTCATAGGTCTAAGAGTCATTTGTATTTTTATTTTTACAAACCGTCCTTGTCCTTTTTCATTATCTTATTTATAAATGCACTGTAGTATATATTAGGGAAGTTAATCCTTTGTTATATGTGTTGTAAATATTTTTCCTAGTTTGTCATTTATCTTTGATTTTATTGTTTTTCCTACAGATATTTTACTTGGTCTTTTATTTTTTGCCTGTTAGGTATAAAATGATTTTTTTTCCCCCTGACTGGTGAGGTTGAGTGTTTTCGTTTATGGCTTTGATTATTTACATCTTCTCTTTTGGATATTGCTTCTTGATATCCTTTGTTTTCTATTGGATCATCATCTTTGAACACATACCTAGAAGGTCTTTGTATATGACCAATGGTATGGCTTTGTAATGTATGTTTACAATGACGTTTACATTATATGTTCTCATTCATTTGGGGAATATAAATAATAGTGAAAGGGAATAGAAGGGAAGGGAGAATAAATGGGTAGGAAATATCAGAGAGGGAGATAGAACATGGAAGACTCCTAACTCTGGGAAACGAACTAGGGGTGGTGGAAGGGGAGGAGGGTGGGGGGTGGGGTGAATGGGTGACAGGCACTGAGGGGGGCACTTGACGGGATGAACACTAGGTGTTATTCTGTATGTTGGCAAATTGAACACCAATAAAAAATAAATTTATTATTAAAAATAATAATAATAAAATAAATAAAAATAGAAAATGACGTTTACCCCCTTATCATTTTTTTGTGAGCTCTTTTATTTATTTTTTTAATTTTTTTTAGTGAGCTCTTTTAAAGAGTGCTTTGCTGAAACATTAGTTTTTAATTTTTTTAAGAGTTTATTTATTATATCCATGACAGACACAGAGAGAGAGGCAGAGACAAAGGCAGAGAGAGAAGCAGGCTCCCACAGGGAGCCTGATGCAGGACTCAATCCCAGGACCCCCAAATCATGACCTAAGCCAAAGGCAGACACATCTGCTCAACCACTGAGCCACCTAGGTGCCCCTAGTTTTTAAATTTTTATGTCTTTTCAGTATTGTAACAGCTTTGAGATATAATTCACATACCAATCTATTCACCCACTTCAGTCGCTTTGAGTATATTCACAGAATTGTGCAATCACCACAATCCATTTTAGAAATGTTTATTACCCTAAAAGAAACCCCATGCCCGGGCAGCCTGGTGGCCCAGTTGGTTTAACGCCACCTTCGGCCCGGGGTGTGATCCTGGAGTCCCAGGATCGAGTCCCACATCGGGCTCCCTGCATGGAGCCTACTTCTCCCTCTGCCTGTGTCTCTGCCTCTCTCTGTCTGTGTCTGTCATGAATAAGTAAATAAAATCTTTAAAAAATATATTTATATAAATGAATGAATGAATGAATGAAAAAGTAAATAAATAAATAAATAAATAAATACCCTATGCCCTTTAGTCATCACCTTAAACCCACTATCCCCGCCCCATCCCACCCCAGCACTAGGCCACCATTACTTCCTGTGTCCATATATTTGCCTATCCTATATTTCCTACAAATGGAATTATATAAAGTGTGGTCTTTTGTGACTGACTTCTTTCACTTACCATGTTTTCAAGACCATTCATGTAGCATTACCAATACTATATTCCTTTTAATTGCCAAATAATATTCCATTATATGAATATACCACATCTTGTTCATCCATCAGTTGATGAATTTTGGCTATTACAAATAAACCACCATGAACATTAACTTACAAGCTTTCATATGGACATATATTTTAATTTCTCTATTTTAAGATTTCTTGAGATATACATAGGAATGGAACTGCTGAATTAAATGGAAACTCTGTGTTAATCCTTTTAAGGAATTGCTAGATTGTTTTCCAAACCAGCTGAACCATTTATGTCCACACCAGAAATGTGTGAGGAATCCCATTTCTCTGTATCCTCACCAACATTGGTTATTACCCGACTTTTTGATTGTACCCATCTTAATGGGTGTGGAATGGTATGTTGAGAGTTTATTTCATTTGTTTTGTTTTCTACCATCTTAACCATTTTTAAATGTACAGTGGGCAATGTTAAGTATATTCACATTGTTGTAAAACAGATCTCCAAATCTGAAACTCTTTACCCTTTTAACAACTGCCCCTCTTCTCCTCACCTTAACTCCTGGGAACCACCATTCTACTTTTTGTTTCTAGGAATGTGACTACTTTAGACACCTTATATAAATGGAATCATATAGTATTTGGCTTTTTGTGACTGGCTTGTTTCACTTAGCATCATGTCCTCAAGGTTCATCCATGTTGTGATATGTGACAGGATTTCTTTTTTAAAGCCGAATAATGTTCCATTGTATGTATATACCACATTTTATTTACTTCCATTCATCTGTTGGACATTTATTTGGGTTACTTCCACCTCTTGGATATTGCAAATGTGCATTGCATTGTGGTTTTGGTTTATTAATGATGCTGAGCATCTTTTCATGAGCTTTGTATATCTCTATATCTTCTTTGGAGAAATGCCTATCCAGATCCTTTGCCCATTTTTTAATTGAGTTGTCTTTCTATTATTAAAAGACAAGAGTTCTTTATATTATTTGTGTCCTTGCCAAATGTAATTTTTTACATTGAGTTAAAATCTAACTTTATTTTCCTCCAAGTAGCCAATTATCTACTACCATTTACTGAATAATCCATCTTTTTCCTCCTTCAACAAGTATTATTGAGCAAATACACTGGGTTAGGCCCTGAGAAAATAAGGATAAAATGATGCAGAGCTTACATACTAGTACAATGACAGACTTGTGAGAAAATAATTATTATTCAGCAAGATAATGGTTTAAAGTAAAGTTTATGAAAATCATTTTGCAACAAGAAAAAAAGAAGTACCATATCTGTCTGGAGTTGAAGGAAGAGAAACAAAGGAGGGGGAGACATTAGGGCTTAGAAAGTTGAGAGAATAAAAGAGTGAGAACGGGTGTCATGCTGGGGTAAGAAACTTAAACATTGAAAACTGTTTTTCAAATGCAAGACACTTATTTAACTGTTTCCTCAGATTGTAGTTCACGTAAATGTATTATAGCAAATGAACAAGTATCTTCCTTTGTGATGAAGTATGTCATGCTCATTTTTTTGGTATCTTTATATATACTTTTTAAAGTTTGCCTATACTTTAAATACCCGGCCTGGGTATTTTTATTATAATGATTGTCATTTGACATTCATAGAATATAAATAAATGTAAGGTACCCTTTTCTTATAAATATGTTTGAGTTAACAAATATTTATAATTATTATTGAGATAATCCATGCTTACTGAGCACAAATGTCAGCCATCTCTCTTTAATGCATAACATTTAATAGCACACATAATGTCCACTTTCTTACAAAGATGTCACTTCACATGAAGGGGTGGTAATATAATTATGTTTCAAAACTCATGTTACTTATACAAAGAATATTCAGACATTCTAACCTTTTCTTTCTTGGTGATTATAGAATAAACATGTCATTAAATTACTTTTGATATTTGTTGTAGACTCATCAATTCTTCTATAGTTGTATTCTCTCCATAATAGTAATCAAGAGTGCCCAAAATCTTTGACCCAGAAACTTTGACTAGATAAGTGGAAAAAGTCTAATTTGAGATATAAAATGCTAAATGTGTTTTTCTCCATATACAATTTAATTGGTTTGCATTTGGCACTTCTATATCAGATTCTAAGTCATCCTTAGAATTTAGCTAACAGCTTGGAAAATAGAGTCAACAAGTATGGTATGATATAACTATAATTAATTATCTCACTATATATTTCACAAAACAGCATCTTAACTGCTTAATAAAGGCTTTTAAAATATCGGTAGAAAGTGAACAACTTTCAAGAAACTTGATTTACTCAAATCCAAAGGAATTGAATTGGTTTCTGCTTGTGATTATGACTCAGTAGAGCATATTAATAGATTATAGGGGGAAAATTAGAGTTCATTTTAAATATGAGCTTAGGTTATATCAGTAATAATGGCCTCTTCTTATTTTTCCACAGTTCTTAGTGGTCTCTGTTCTAATGACTGTCCTCGTAAGATAACAGTAAGTAAACTTAATTCTCAGTTGTAAAATTTTCTGTGAAAATTCTCTGCATAATAGATATACACAAAATAGTTGTTATAATAGGTTACACTAAAATTGTTATTATTTAGAAGTGCTTAAAGTATCCTTTAGTGCTTAAAGTATCCTTTAAGGTCAGTGCTCAAAAAAACTTTACTGGGAATAAGATTATTTGCCTAAAAAATTCTCACCTCAAAGTTCACTCCTTAATGAAGCCTTTTCTGATACCTTGGAAAAATAAGCACCCCTCCCATTCTTTCTGGGCATACTACTGCCATTTTGGCATATATAATACTTGCACTCCCTTCTCTGTTTGTTTTAAATGTCTCTCTACACTAGTCTGGAATCCCTGGAGGTCAAGAAAGCTCTCATCTTTGTATACATAGTACATAGCACAGGGTCAAGCATATAGTAGACAATAATAAATTTTTTTTGTATAGTCTTAATATTGACTTTTGCTGTCTAATGGAATGTTTCAATGAAATAACTAAGTGTAAAAATAATTAGGCTTAGTTTTTTAAATTGCCAGTTCATGTCAATCATAAAAATATAACATTATGGGACGCCTGGGTGGCTCAGCAGTTGAGCATCTGCCTTTGGCCCAGGGCGTGATCCTGGAGTCCCAGGATCGAGTCCCACATCGGGCTTCCTGCATGGAGCCTGCTTCTCCCTCTGCCTGTGTCTCTGCCTCTCTCTCCCTCTGTGTATCTCATGAATAAATAAATAAAATCTTAAAAAAATATATATATAACATTATATGTGGGGTGTGTGTGTGTGTGTGTGTTGGTATATGTCTGCTTGGGTCCTCATTGTAACCCTTGTTTCATAAGAAATTACTTCCATGTAAAGCTGAGGAACCTGAGGCTCAGAGAAACTAATTTGCCCAAAGTCATAGAGCTATTAAGTAGTGGAACTAGAACATAAAGCTACATGTTCTGATAATAGCCTCATACTTTTACTACCACTTAAGTACTACATGACCAACATTTTGTGTATGGTTGGGAAATTACATATTTAAGACATATGGAAACACACCCTGACCCAGAGATTTGCATGCAGAGATTTAATTTAGACTCAACAGCAACAGCTATGAAGTAGTAAGGAAAGGATTGGCAGAAGAAATTGGTCTGTGATGCATGGGGAGCTGTGAAGCTAGGATGGCCCCTCAGATGGCCCAAGGAGAGGCAGAGGAGCCAGGCCTTTGTATCCCTATATCAATCAGATACTGTGTACATGTAGTCCCCCGGAAAGGCTTATAATTGGTAGGAGCCAGCTCCATTTGGCTGGAAAACTGTTTCCAGGTAGGAACCCCCACTGTGAGCTATCAGCAGCCAACACTAGGAGCAGCTCAGAGAATTAGCATCTCCGGCCTGAAGAGAACATCTGGACAATGCATCACCACATTCATTATAAATGTATGTGAGTGCCTGGTCAAATTCATCTGTTTTCATATCATTATAACAATGTAGATGTATAGTGGGAGAGGCTATGGGATGGGGAATGCAGGACATGTAGGGGAAATCTCTGTACTTTCCAACTTAATTTGCTGTGAATCTAAAACTTCTCTAAAGAATAGTCTGTTTTTAAAAAAAATTTTAAGTGTAGATGTAATTAATCAGAGGCTAAAGATTAGTTCGGTTATTCAGGTATTGTCTACCCAGGCTGTGAAATGTTCAGAGCCTTTGTTCCTCTTCCTTTCTCTCATTGACCATATTCATTACATGGTCAAAGAACTTGAAAACATCGAAATGGAACCCACTTATTTTACCCACAAGTTCTGGCAGTAAAGGTGATAGGAAAAGGCTGCATGATTAAGGCAGAGTGCAAAAATGCTCCCATTCTCTTTGTCTTGAAATAAAAGCAACTTTAATTGTAGGGAGGACAGAATCATTTTGAAAGCTATGTAAGTAAAATTCAGCATGCAGAGGTGTTCTTACAATGATAACACTAAGTCCAGAGCCTTTGGGCTTTTCTGCCTCCTATTTGTCCATTTATTACTTTCTTTGAAATTCAGATCCTGTTGAACTGCCTTCCCATAGATCATTTCCTTCTCCACTGATATCATAGATCACAATTTTATGACAACCTGAAAGAAATAAATGCACACTATACTTCTCCAGTTTTCCATATATCAAATGTGTACCCACTTGTAAAATTATTATTTCATGAAAAAGTGGGCCTTTTTCCTAATGCTTTGACATTAGATCCACTTGATCATAGGAGAAAGTGTTATATTAGGTATGACCCTGTGTAAGCCTAAGAAGAAAGATGCATCTACCATCTGATATTCTTTACCACTTGAGTTAATTTATGAGTTGAATAGCTCTTCTGCTGCCACTGTGCTCTCACCTGATACTGGCAACCTATCTGATACATGAGAGAGGAAAGAATTATCCAAATCAGAAACCAATCCCACTCAAATTCCTTTATCTCCATTTTGGAAACCCCAGGCAATACACCTTATCTCTCAGAACTATTTTACTTTTGAAATTTTAATGCCATCCATTCAGCAATCTGACCACAATCTATTTTTCCAGCCCTCTCCCATTACTATTCCTGTTCATCTTTAAGACCATTAGTTTCCCATTCTCTTGCCTTTACCTTCCTCCTTTAGCTGCCACACAGAAACTCACTCCTGCCATTACTTTTAACTCCTATAAAGCACTCTCCTTCTACTGTGCCTGCCTAGCAGAATTACAGCCCCAGGTTAGTCCAGCTGTCTGTCTTGTTCAGTACTAGACCTAGGCTCCGGGGCATTTCTGAAGAAAAATAAACAGCCTTGCATATTGGTACCACAACTGGTTCATAGTCTTCAACCTGAAATGAGCATTCTTAATTGTATCAGTCTTATATGGATTCCTCATCCTCTTTTCTCCCATTCTTTTTCTCTGATTACTTTCAGGATTTTTTCTTTGTCTTTGGCTTTCTGCTGATTGAATATGATATGCATAGGTATAGATTTTTAGTTATTTTTCCTGTTTGGTATTCTTAAGCTTCCTGGATATCTGGTTTGGTGTCTGTCACTAATTTTGGAAAATTCTCATGTTATTATTTCAAACATTTCTTCTGTCCCTTTCTCTCTTTTTCCTTCCAGCAATCCCCTGACACATACGTTACACCTTTGGTAACTGTCCCACAGTTCTTGGATATTCTGTTCCATCTTTTTCATTAGTTTTTCTCTGTGTTTCAGTTTTAGAAATTTCTTTTGATCCTCAAGCTCACTGATTCTTTGTTCAGCTGTGTCCAGGCATTCATTTCTATTTTAGTATTTTATTTCTACCATTTCTATTTGATCCTTAAGAGTTTCCATCTCTCTGCTTACATTAATCTATGTTTGCATGTTGTCTACTTTTTCCAGGAGAGCTCTTAACATATTAGTCATAGTTATTTTAAAGTTCAGGTTTGATAATTCCAACATTCCTGCCATATTCTGAGTCTGGTACTGATGCTTGCTTCATCTAGTCAAACTTTGTTTTCTGCCTTTTAGCATGCCTTGAAATCTTTTGTTGAAAGCCAGAACTGAGGCAGATCTTTATGTCTATATGGCTAGGATAACTAACAACTCTATTTTCTGTTTGAGTAGCTATGCTCTCAGAGGTAGCATTTTTCTGTATTGCCTTTTTGTCTCCCCTGTTGTCTTTTTGTTTCCCTATACAGACTTATATTTAAAGAGGGTCGGAGTCTTGCAGTGCTTTTAGCTGTAATCCCATTATTAGACAGGAGCCCATTGATGTGGTGATAAAGAACAGATGGAGAAAATGCATCCTATAATCCAGTGATTAGGTCTCAGACTTTTAATGAGCCTGTATCCCTGGGATGTGACTTTCACAAGTTGCTTCTTAGCTCACCCTTCCCCTTAGACAAGACAGGAAGGCGAGAGAGGGCTAAAGTTAGGCATTTCCTTTCCCCCAGGTTGGAAAGGTTTTAGTAGAATCCAAGTCACTTAAGCCCTGATAAAATAGTTTTCCCTTGAGGGCAAAATGTTAAGAACAAAAGAGGTCTGGGCATATTTCAGAATGCTCTACTTCCCCTCCCTGAGAGTTGTTTTAGTGTTCCAGTCTTACCCTGAGAATCTAGTGGGACTCTGGAGATAAAACTTTTGTTTTCCTTCCTCCCCCCAGAGTTTTACATTCTCAAACTAGTTCATATTGGGCTTCCAGCAGTTTCTCAGTTAAAATTTAAATGTCTGTGGGACTGGCTTCTTTCAGTCTCCTGCTTCTAAGGTCTCTGCTCCCAGTCAGCTATGATTGATTCTCTGTACCCACCCCTCTCTCCATTTTTCAGAGTAGCAGTTTGCCCTGTGATCTCAGTTCTCTGGATCTAAGGAGAGTTGGTTTTTACTTTCTTCAGCTTTTTTTGTTGCTTTTGTGAGGACTAGGAGCCACAACTTCCAAAGCTCTTTACATATCAGGCCAGAAACTCTCCTTGCATTTTTATCAGCATCATTTATCAGTATTGCCTTATCTTTATTTCTCACAGCTTTATTGCAGTGTAATTGACATGCAATAAACTGTACATAATGAATATATTCAATGTTATGTATATATTGTATATACGTACACTATTTAAATGGATATATATTTTTAGTAAAAGCTACTATAAGCATCTGCAAATCAAAAGAATATTTATATTACTTCCTGCTTTTTCTCTTAAAATACCAAACTAACTTTTTTTTTTTTTTTTTTAGTCTTTAAACCTTAGTATAATATATTCTGTGTTAATGGAGATTAGATGGCTTCTTTCTCTGTCACCTGGTAATTCTTTTACCCAAAGCCTGGTGGTGACTTTTCCACTTTATAGATTATGAGTCTATAAGCAGGCATATGAATACTCTTCTCACTGAACAAAGGGTTTGGAAATAGTCCTTTAATCCTCTATGCATATTCCTTTTAAGTAGCTCCATGAGGGCAACAGGATCTGTTTTGCCTGCCAGTATGTCCTAGAACATAGCACAGGGCCTTGTGCTTAACAATGTCAGTTGTCTTCTATAGCACTAAATGTAATATCTTTATCCACACCCATCCCTTTTGCTATTTCTTTTTACTAATCAATGTACCATTTCTCTGTGGGTCCCACATCCTTCTTAGGGACTTCATTCCATTGTTTATTCTGCTTGACCTGTGTATTCAACCTCTGCCGCTCTGTTGCTGCCTTCTCTTCAGCATTTAAGGAGTGTCCAAATCTCTTATCCATAAGAGCATATATGCATTCCTTCTAAAACCCTACATCCTCTCCAGCTACTGCCCAATCTCTGTTTTCTCTTCCCAGCCAAACATAAATTGTGCACCATTGGCTCTTTCCAATCACTTACTTCCATATCCTTAACCCACTGTTTTAATCTAGCATTTGACCTGCGTTTGATCTCCTGACACTCCCTTTCCTCAGCCTCCTTTACATTCACCCTTCTCTGGCCATTCTCTCAGTTCCCTTATGGACATTTCCTTTGCCCACTTTTTAAATGTTGGTGCTTCTCAGGCTTTCATTCTAAGTTTTCTTCTCCCTCTACATTATACTCTAAGTTTCCTCAACTTCTCCCCTGTTTGGTGTGTTTTGTTTTGTGCGGCTTTTTGCCATTTGGATACTCTCCTGAGCTTCCAACTTTTATATCTGAGTGTCTTACAAAACCTCAGTCCACTTCCCATGTTTCCTATCTTGGTTACTTTTTCTTTTCTCTTACCCCCAGATCTACTAGATTATTGTTCTCAACCCCTTAACTGTCCCTTTTCTCTATCCCACCATTATTTAATCCAAGCCACCATCCTTTCTTGCCTGACAGCTGGAGGATCTGAGCCATCCTTCAAAAAGGTACCACAGTGATCTTTTTAAAATACAAACCTTCAGTGGCTTTTCTTTGTCCTTGAAAAATGGTCCATACCCAGTTTGTTGGAACAGAGCTCTTGTTTACTTCTTCAGCCTTATCCCTTGCCATTCCCCTCACACCCGCTCCCAACTCTGTCAGCCACACAGAATTGCAGTGCTCTGCCGTGCTGTCCCCTCGTCTCCACCATCTCCTAAAGTCCGTAACGTGACCCTAGATCAGCTTCCAGACAACATTTCCTCTAAGCATCATTGTCCTGCTACTTAGAAGCTAGTGAATTCTGTGTTCAGTTCTTGAAGAAGAGACACTGGATCTTGTTTATTATTCTGTCCTTACTCCCTTAACACACACGGTAGCCTGCACATAGTAGCACAATAAATATTTATGTATGAATAAATGAGCTTTTCCTAAAATTTGGTTTCTTTTTAATGGTCCTTCATTGATAAATCTACCATACCACCTCTTAACCACAATCACATATTCATTGTTAAGTTTGAACATTTGCAGAATAAATTACAAGCTATTCACAAGAGAAATGCATTCTGCAAAGGCCTGATATAAAGGGAAAACATCTCTTATTTATGTTCTCAGAGATACCTCATTATGAGACACAGATGTTCCAATTGTTACTACAAACAGATTTATAATATATGTAGCAGAACAAGATGTCTTTAACATTTTTTTCATCTTTTCAATCAGAAATATTCTCAGGCTTTTCTTTGCTCTGTATAGGAATAGTCTGAGAAGGTATAAGGCAAGTAAGTTTCTCTTTTGCCTTTATTTCGATTAAGCAACTTACCTGACTTGGTACTATTTTACCTCTCTATCTAGCCTTTGCTACAATGAATATTAGGTATCACAACAGATTTATTTATTTAATATCTTTTTAAAATATTATTCTACCCTTAATTCTAAGTATCCACCTTTTTCTTATTACACTTGACATTGGTGATATCATGTTCTGGTACCAAAGATAGAAAAAAAAAATGACATAAACATTTTCTGCATTTAATGTCCCTTTATGGTCCTTTACAAAGGGAAAATACCTTGCAGTTTTAACAGGAAAATAAACAAAGAAAATAATTTGTTGAATTTAATTGAAGAAATGAATAAGAAGCAATACAAAAATTCAATATTGACTAAATTAGACAATACAGTTAATACTAATGAAGATAAGGAAAAAAATCCATGTTTGTAAAAAACACAAACAAGGTAAACAATTGCCTTTGAGAAAAAATAAAGTTCATACTATAAATCAGCCCCTTTTCTAATATTTTAGAATCATAAATTTTATTGCATAAGCCAAATATTGATTTTCATGTAACATAATATGTTTTATAACTTCTTCCAGTTTTACTATCCAGAGCCAATGATGTAGAATATACTAGGTCTCCATTGTAGGAACCAAGACCTTGAAATAAATCCTTAGATAATCAGGTACTTAACACTGACATAAAAACCCAAGGTTTGTCTAGGCTACTGAAAAAGATAATCTACAAAGAAAAATGGTGTATTTGAAACCTGATTTTATGTAAGTCAACAAGGTATAAGGTACTGTATAATACAACACCTAAACTGCACTGCATCGATAGGACACATTATAGAACAAGAAAAATGACCCAAATATAGTCCTTAGCTATATATATAGTATGGAAAAATTAAAAGATCACTAATATTTTTTAAATTAACTCCTCTGATTTCTTTCAAATATGAGACATGACATTTAAAAGGAAAAGTGGGGCAATGTGAGAGATTTGTACTAAGATTTTCTCACAGAGAGTGAACTTACTAGATGATGGAGTGCAGAACTCGGCATTCCATAGGAATAGCTAATGTCTTAATTTATTCTTACCAAAATTTATGAAATTAATTTATGAAGTGTTTTCCACAAAAATATTTCTGCCTTAAAAATAAAAACTAAAACTGAAACTATTGTAAAATTGTATGTTAATTATACTTAAATTTAAACACAAAAACAGGCAGATACGACATGACTTCTAATGAGAGGGAGGCTTCATCTCCTAAGTTAGAAGATGGCAAACTATAAAAGGTCAGAGTAAATAGTTTCATCTCTGTGGGTCACATGGTCCTTATCTCATCTACTCAGCTCTAGAGTGAGAGCAGCCATAGATAATATGTAAACAATGAATATAGCTGTGTTCTAGTAAAACTATATAAAAACAGGATGCAGGCCAGATTGGCTACAGGGACCATCTTTTGGCGATGCTTACCCTGGGTTCTAGATGATTGCTTGACCACTTTTTCAGCCCAACACAGAAAATCATTGTATAAATTTCCTATTAAGGGAGGTGTGTCTAGGAAAGATCCTTGGGCTTTGCAGTGAATGTAAGAGAACAAATGATCCTGTATGAACTGACACCCCAAAATACACAGAACATAAAATCACATTCCCATATACCTCGAAAACACAAAGTTTGGTCACCCAAGCATATGGCCTAGTCCTTTCCTTCACCCAAATCTTCAGAACGTGGGGCACCACCCTTTCATACAATTCAAGCCATCAATGCCTCATGGTGTACCTTATGTTTGGGGCTGAGCTGGCAGCCTCTGAGTGTAACGGTCCTCCATTAGGGCTTCTTTCCTATCCAAGTTTCCAGAACCTTTACTTTCAAAAAAGTACTCAAACTATGGTTCGTGACCAAAACTGCATGTACCACACCCTAAGGTGAAACTTTCAGGCCATATTAAAACAAGGTTATGCACAATGTCCAGAATTTTTTTTATTAGAGAGGAAGGAGGGAAAGCAGCAGGAGAGGGAAAGAGAATCTTACACAGGCTCCACACTCAGCACAGAGCTCAGCCCAACCCTGAGATCATGACCTGAGCCAAAATCAAGAATCAGACGCTTAACCAGCTGAGCCACCCAGGCACCCCAATTTCCAGAAATTTATACAGAGAACTGATCTGCCTGTGTGTGGATGTGGCATAATACCTTCAGTCTTAGAATTACAGGCTATCTAAAACCCTCACATTTCAGTATAAAACGGAAGGTTCAGAATCACTGGAACTAGGTCATATCATGAGGCACTCCACACAAAAAAAGTTGCCAAACTGGAAGCAAGGAGAAGGTGTAAGACATAGAGGACAAATAATTCTTTACGACTGAGGAGATATCCATGTATTGAGTAAATATTCACTTTTTGCTCTAGGGGCTAGATGAGACAAAAATCACTGCCCTCATGGAGATCACAGTCTATATTTCAGCAAAGCCTACTAGGAGGAGACATTTGAGCTGGGAGGGGCCTTTATATTGCACAACTCTAGAGGCTACCATTCACATCACAGTCTATGTCAGTGGCCCCCCTGGAGTGGTAAAATGGACAACCTGTAGAATCTGCCATGGTGACCATGACTTGAGTCTTGAAGTACTAGGATTTTAGTAGGTACAGAAACAGAAAGAGGGCAGTCCAAATAGAGGAAAATAGTATGTGCAAAGGTATCAACCATCATTTATTTAATGCCTACTGTTGACATGACTCTAGATCCTGGGGCTGCTAAGAGGTAAGTTCTTGTGACTTGCATTATAAAACTACATCACTCCTTCATGATCCAGGCTCTGCTATAACACAGGGGCATGTAGCAGTGAACAAATCAGAAATTGTGCCCAACTTCATGGAATTCACAATCCAAGGACATATGAATAATTACAAGAATGATGAGCACTTCAAAATTAAAGTACCCAATGTTAGGAGCCCTTATAACTAGGAGAACATGCCTACTTCAAATAATTAAAAACTGTGGGGATGGGAGAGGGACTGATAGAGTAAAAACATGAGAGAGGAGAATGGATTTGAATTATTTAGGAAATCAAATATCTATAGCAAAAACAAATCAGGAGCATCTTTGAAGAAAGTAGGCAACTCAAAAAAAGACATTTAATACACTGTATTCTTGCTAATCCTGGATATTGGGTCTCCATGGGAATGTGTCATGGGGAACGTTGACTTCAGTGTACATTCTGTGGGGGAAAAATTCAGAGAAACAGTTCATTTCATAGAAACTCTAGTATGCATTTATTTCATTAAGCAAGAACTCTTTGCACTTAGACAACTAAGATTACTGTACCACCTACCTCAAGTTACATCCTTAAAAGTGTACCTGGAAAATTCAAATGAAACCAAGGACCTACAAAAGCATCAGCAGATCCAATCCTAGATCCTGACTCAGCCTGCTTCCACCACTTCGAAACCAGGAAAAAAAAAAAAAAAAACACAAAAACCTATACCCTTTTCTGTTTGACTCAAGAGCTTAGATGTCTCACTATGAAAAGGAAGAAACTCTCATGAAATGGTGAAGAACTCTGTAATTATTCATTTAATATAGGAATTTTAAAGAGACTGCTTACTTCATACATTACTAAACATATTCCCATTAATAGTAAGTACCTTTTCCTTATCATATGTATATGAAAAACATTCTAAACATTAGAACTGAACAAAAATTATGTTCAATGTAATTGAAGTTTCTGGACCCCTAAGCCAGAATAACAACAATAGAAAGTAAAAGATACTTCTTTCTCTGATTTGCTAAATGTTCTGACCAATACACCTAAACTTTTTAAGCTAGCACCCTAAATATCCATTTGATCAAATATTTGCCTTTTCAGAGATGTTCCCTCCAAATCATTTTAAACTGCCTTCTGTAACACGGTATAAACTACAGAATTTTCTCATTTGAAATACTCTGTATTTATTGCTCAAGGTAAAAGTACTCCCCTCTTCATGATTATTCTCTTTCTCTGAATTTAAATCATTTGCAAAATAAAATTTGCAAATTTAACAAAGGTTATTTAATGCTAAAATATCCATATTTGATGACATATTCCACTTGCTTCTTTGCTTGTCAAGGGAATTCTACTCCCACAGGTATTCCAACAGGATCCTACACTTCACTTATATACCTATCTGATAGGCAGCCTTAAGTTTGCCTTTAAAAGGAAAAAGTCAGGATCCCTGGGTGGCGCAGCGGTTTGGCGCCTGCCTTTGGCCCAGGGCGCGATCCTGGAGACCCAGGATCGAGTCCCATGTCGGGCTCCCAGTGCATGGAGCCTGCTTCTCCCTCTGCCTGTGTCTTTGCCTCTCTCTCTCTCTCTCTGTGTGTGTGTGTGACTATCATAAATAAATAAAAATTAATTAATTAATTAATTAATTAATTAAAAAAAAAGGAAAAGGTCATGCTACTTTACTTTCAGATCATACTTCTTAGAGCTAAATAACTTAACGTAAATTTAAATATTGCAGATTATATCACAAATTCAGAAAGTTTAATGATTCCCAACTTGAACCTCTCCAACTGCCTTTCAAGTCTGTGAAATTTCCATTCTGTGAACCCTCATTTGACTCCTTTGCAAAACTTGTATTGTTTAAGAAAGGTGCATTGCTACTAAAGAAAACAATTTTCTGCACCACTACAAGCTATTGAAAGGAATAAGACGTGTTTCTAACACTGTTTTTTGTGCATCCAGCTGAATCAATGGTTTTATTCTCTTGTATTCAATCAAATGCAATCATTAAACAAAGGTTTAGGTTACACAACATACTCTCATTAGCTGCCAATTTTTATAAAGTATATAAAATGTAGGGTCTTAGTAAGAGGTCCCTAACCTCCTGGCATCAGCATCTCTGGGAATTTTAAGAAATGTACATCCCCAGGCCTCACCCATATATATGAAATAAGAACATGTGGGGATGCAGCCAATGAATCTGTATTTTCAATGCAAATTATTCCAATACTTTCTAAAGCTGGAGAACCACAGCACTGGACTTTTAGAAAAGGGATTTACTGAAGGCCAACTTTGTCTCACACAGCAATTACATATACTCAAAAGCGGAATTTCATTCCAACCATATATATGCTTGCAAATGAACTATTCATATAGTTTTAGAATCCTACAATGCAGTAAAGAATACCAGAAGGCAAACTTGATAAATATTTCTGGTTTTAACCAAAATAATTTTACTCACCAGTATGGTCAGGTTCCGATGAAGGCTCTCTCCCTGGCTTGTCAAGGGTCACATTCTTGCTTTGTTCTCAGATGGCCTTTCCTAGGTTCAAGCACATGGAGAGAGTGAGATATCAGCTCTGTGGTGTCCCAAGGGTTCCATATTCATGACCTCTCTAACCCTAATTACTTTCCAGATATCATCAGATTAGGGGTTGGTCCTTCTACGTACAGATTTTGGGTGGACAAACAGTCCATAACACAGCAAAAATCTATTTCAGAGGAAGTGTGAGAAAGAAATTAATAGGAAACTCACAGCTGTGTTATCGTCATCATTGCTGGTTAATATTCCCATAGTTTGGACTCCTGGCATATTGGCTTTTCAGATCTCACATAAAGGAATTTACAATATGTGCATAAATACTTTTGTGAACTAGCATTATTTCAGAAATTCTTAATCCTCTTAAATTGAAAATCCCTTTAAAATACAAATAAGCACTCCCCAAATTATAAATTTATAAAAATTGAAATTTTTCTTTGGACCAGCATTAATATAAACCAGGTATGTAAAAGATATTAAAGATATAGCAATAATCCTAGCACCTCTATTGTATTAGAAGAAACACAGGTTAAAAGTTATTCCAGCTGTCTTGGCAGTCAGTGTAAGCATGGTCATTTTTAGTACATTTTGTTATGAACATTCATACAAATGCTAAATGGCACTATCTTGAGGAAAAAAATTCTGAAACATGTAATGGTATGACATGGAGTAAGACACCAAGAAGACTTATAGGCGTTGGTATCAGTCATATCATTTCAATTGAGGAAGGCAAAGTAGGATTTGAAAATATATACTCGTTATGTGTATAGTATAGAGCAGTGGCTCTTAAACTTCTTGGTCTGAGGACCCCAAAGAGTTTTTTTCTTTATGTCTATCAATATTACTCTATTTGAAATTAAGACAAATAATTGTTAATGTTTCTAATTAATTCATTTAAAAATAAAAACCTATTATATGTTAATATAACCTGTATTTTATGAAAAATAACTATACTTTCCAAATTAAAAAATTAGTGAAGAGTGGCACCGTTTTACATTTAATTCAGATCTCTAGTATCTGGAATAATAGAAGATTCTCTTTTTGCAGTTTTTTGTTTTGGTTGAAATACATGAAAAAAAATTTAACCCCTCACAGATATATAGTAAAAACAGGAATGCTTCATTTCCTGTTCAGATAATAATACTATACCAAAACTGAACAAGTGGCAGTTATTTAAAGGTTAATTGTAATGTGGAATTTGAAACCATATCAATGAATTTTTCCTACTGTTACATTTCCCCCTGGTTATTTAGAAGTCTGTTGTTTAACTTCCACACATTTGTGAACTTAGATTTATTCGGGCTTGCTTTATGGTCTATTATATGGGTCTCCCTGGAGAATGTTTGATGTGCGCTTGACAAGTATATGCATTCTGCCAGAGGTGGGTGCGGTGTTCTAAACATATCTGGTAGGTCTAATTGATTTATAGCATTGTCATCTATTTCCTTGTTGATTTTCTGCCTCATTGTTCTATACGTTAATGAAACTGGTATATAATAATTATAACAGTATCCAACCATTGTTGTTATTTCTTTCTTCCATCAATTCTTCATGTATTGTAGAACTCTGTTTTTAGGTGCATTTATAATTGTTGCAGCTTGATGGATTGACACTTTTAACATTACAAAATGTCCTTTTTGTCTCCAGTAACAATTTTTGTCTTAAAGTTAATGTAACAATTTTTGTCTGACGTTAGTATGGCCACTCCAGCTCTTATTTGGTTACTATTTTAATGGTATATCTTTTCCATGCTTTTACTTTCAACCTATTTGTTGTCTTTGAATTTAAAGCATGTCTTTTGTAGACAGCATTTGGTTGAATCATATTGTTCTATCCATTCTGCTAATTTCTGCCTTGTGATAGCAGGGTTTTAATCCATTTACATTTAATATAACTTGATAAAGGAGGATTTATGTCTGTTATTTTTTTCTGTATGTCTTATGTCTTTTTTCTTTCCTCTGTTGCACCATTACTGCTTTCTTTTATGTTACATGTTTTCTAGGATATGATTTCAATTCCTTTGTTTCTTACACTCTTTTTAAAAGTTACTTTCTGGGCAGCCCAGGTAGCTCAGCGGTTTAGCGCCACCTTCAGCCGGCATGATCCTGGAGACCCGGGATCGAGTCCCACATTGGGCTCTCTGTATGGAGCCTGCTTCTGTGTTGTGTCTCTGCCTCCCTCTCTCTCTGTGTCTCTCATGAATGAATAAATAAAATCTTTAAAAAGAAAATTATTTTCTTAGAGGTTTCTCTCAGAATTACTTTTTTTTTTTAATTTATTTTTGATAGTCACAGAGAGAGAGAGAGAGAGAGAGGCAGAGACATGGGCAGAGGGAGAAGCAGGCTGCATGCACTGGGAGCCCGACATAGGATTCGATCCTGGGTCTCCAGGATCGCGCCCTGGGCCAAAGGCAGGCGCCAAACCGCTGCGCCACCCAGGGATCCCTCAGAATTGCTTTCTATCTTAGAAACAATCTAGTTCATATTAATACCAACTTAATGTCAATAACATAAAAAAAAACTTTACTCCAATATTCCTCCCTCAGTTTATACCCCCCTTTTGCATTTCTGTTGTCATACAAATTACATCTTCATGCATTATGATCCTGACAACATGTTCTCTTAATTGATTTATGCAATTATATAAGATTAGATAGAAGGAAAAAAGCCACACACAAAAATACATTTATGCCATCTAGTATATTTACTTGGAGTTACCTTTACTAGTACTTCTTGTGTGGATTTGAGTTTCTGTCTAATGGACTTTCAGTTCAGCCAGAAAAACTCCCTTTAGTATTTTCTGTTAGGTGTGTTAATAACTAATTCTCTCAGCTTTTACCTCACAATGTGTTAATTTCCCTTTCATTCTTGAAGGATATTTTTTGCTGAATTTTAAACTTCTTGGCTGACAGTCTTTTTTCTTTCACATTTGGAATATATCATCCTACTGTCTTCTGGCCTCCTTGGTTTCTCATGAAAAATCAGCTGTTATTTTATTGAGATTCCCTTGTATATGATGGGTTATCTCTCGCTGAATTTAAAATTTTTGACTTTTATCAGTTTGACTAGGATGCATCCTAGTGTAGATCTCTTCAAGTTCATCCTATTTGGAGTTTGTTGAGCTTTTGGATGTGTAGATTAGTGTGTTTAATTTAGGCAGTTTCATGCATCACATTCTTTTTTGCCAGTTTCTCTCTCTCCTCTAGTTTGGAACCCCTATTATTGTTGGTATTCTTGGTGGTGCTTCAATATGTCACTGAGGGTTCTGTTTTTTTTGTTTTTTTTTTTTTTTTTAATGTTCCTTCCTCATTTTTCTTTCTCTACCTCAGACTGGATAATCTGAATTGACATAGCTTCAAGTTTGATTCTTTTTTCTGCCAATTTAAATCTGTTATTGAGCCTCCCTAGTGATTTTTCATTTCAGTTATTGTACTCTAGAATTTGTGTGATTCTATCTCTTTATTGATACTCTTTTGGCAAAACACTGTTTTCGTAGCTCTGTTCAGCTCTTTAGACATGACTTCCTTAGTTCTTTGAATGTATTTATAAGAGCTGATTTAAAATCTCTGCCTAGTAAGTCAAATATCTAGGCTTCCTTGGGGACCATTTCTTTTGGCTGCTTCTTTTTTTTTCCCTATTTATGAACCAAACTTTCCTGTTTGTATCATAATTTTTCGTTAAAAGAATTTTTTATAATAATAATGTGTTAATCTTGGAATTCTCTCCTCTAGGCTTGTTGTTGTTGCTGTTTGTTGTTGTGTTGTTAATGCTGTTTTTTCAGTGATTTTCCTGGATTAATACTCTAAAGTCTCTATTCTCTATTGTGCATAGCCATTGAAGTCCCTACTCAAGTTAGCCTCATGGTCAGATATGATTGCATAGATGTTTCCTTAATGAGACATTAGAGATTAGGGTCTTTTCAGGTCTTTTGTGTGGAAACAGTGTTGCACATGTGTATGGCCTTCCAAATCTCCAGGAATGTGTCAGAGTTTTTCAAAGCTCATCTTTGAACATCTCGTTCACATTTTTCTTTTAAAATTTGTTCAATTTCTCACTAGCCCAAACTGATATAAAGAATTGCTAATGATTGTTTTTAACAAATGTTCCAGTTTGATAAGGCTGTCCATACAGAATAAGCTCTCAGTCTTGCCAAATAAAGATAAATACGGAGTATAGAGCTTGTCAGGAAGCTGCCAAACACATCAAATAGTGACAGTTCTCTGGGGATGAGGCTTTGGGGAGCTCCCAACCTATTCTGCCAGCCCATCCACTAGCTGCTAGGCTTTACATTTTCACAGCTAACCTACTTGCACAGCTCTTGGTTGTCAAGACTGTTTCAAGGCTAGGGAAAGGATTATAGGAATAGGGCAAATTAAAACACAGCAAAGTACACTATTCTTACTGATATTCAGTTCTTTTCTTGAAGAGATACTCTCAGATTCTTGCCTTTGGTTGATGTCCAGAGTCCTGAAAAAGTTTATTTTGACAAGATTTTTGCCAGTATTGTCTGATTTTTATGAAGGAGATTTTTGAGGTCCTTACTGTACCATTCTAGAAATGATTCTTCCCTACTCTATTACTTTAAAATCCAATGGTCTATCCTATACTTTGAATGTTCTTTTATTCATGCATGGCTTAGTAACATGCATTGGTCATCTGGAAAATACTGGTTTACCGAATTATGCAGATCTTCCCAATATTAACATACTTCATTATACAGTTTTTTTAAATCATACTTGTTAATATCACCAAAAAAGTTTTTAGTTTGTCAGGCTCACAGTCTTACAAGTCCTCTAAAGTTCCAATTTTCATTTAGAAGCTGAAATTTTTTTTTTTTTAAAGATTTTATTTATTCATGACAGTCACAGAGAGAGAGAGAGAGGCAGAGACACAGGCAGAGGGAGAAGCAGGCTCCATGCACCGGGAGCCCGATGTGGGATTCGATCCCGGGTCTCCAGGATTGCGCCCTGGGCCAAAGGCAGGCGCCAAACCGCTGCGCCACCCAGGGATCCCATAGAAGCTGAAATTTTATCATTAGCCACAAATACTATCATTTTCCTAAAAGTGAGAAACCCACTTTATTTTCAAGAAAATGTTGGCTAAATTGAAAAGCCAAGTCTGAATAACCATAGTTTTAGTGCCACTGCTGACTACCCATGCTTTTTACAGTAGTATTTTGGGACCCCCAAGGGTCCTTGCACCACACTCTTGAGAACTACTGTGTGGAAGAATCAAATCTGGATTTCTAGACATTGTCTTTAAATATCCAAGTGACTGGTCCATGGTGAGAAGTGAACTTTAGCTTTAAGACTCATAATCAAGACAGGCTGGCAACTTATTTTTTAAATGAATATAGGGCAAGAGAGAAAAACTTGCCTAAATAAATCTGTAAAATAAGATAAAGTTGATAATAGTATGAAATTCTTCAAGTGTGAAATACAAAAAAATAGTCAAGAATACATTTGGGAAAGTTCACTGAAAACACTGCTTATAGTTCACGATACCAATCGTCTAGTACATAGACTAGATTGTGGATAATAAAGTAAATTTGAGGTTGTAACACAGTGATAAATGTAGCCTCATAAATATTACTTCAAGCTTCACTGGAATCAAACAAGTTTAAAGTATGAAAGGTCATACCCTATTCCAAAGAAACAAACCTAGGAGGGATGAAATAATTTATATTAAGAACTGTATACCACATTAGCAATGTTTGTTGCTAAGCATGTGAAGCAACATTTAGCTAGTAGGAGTATAAACTGGTATTACCACTTAAGAAAAAAATTAGCACTACTTGTGTGAGCACCTGGTGTTGTATGGAACAATGTGTGTTATACACGGCATGTTAACTAACTGGAATTTAAATTAAACTTAATAATAATAATGAAATTGCTACCTTTCAACATGGGGGAAAAGAAAAAAAAAGGAACAACTGAATATATTTTTAAAGAGTATTTAGGGGATCCCTGGGTGGCTCAATGGTTTAGCGCCTGCCGTTGGTCCAGGGTGTGATCCTGGAGTCCCGGGATCGACTCCCACATCGGGCTCACTGCATGGAGCCTGCTTCTCCCTCTGCCTCTCTCTCTCTCTCTCTCTCTCTCTCTCAGTGTCTCTCATGAATAAATAAATAAAATCTTAAAAAAAAAAAAAAAAAGAGTATTTAGAGCCTCAGATCCCCTGGTTGCCTCAGCTAGGTAGATGACTTCCATGTCGATTCTCACCCCAGCAGAAGTCTGGGGTTTTATTCCCTGGAAAGGTAGCTGAACTACAGAACCAGAGACCTAGCCTGATGCAAGTCCTAACCCTAATACCTAACCTCTAACCCCTAAACCTAACCCTATGTGGAAGTCTCTGAACTGCAAGACATCAGGAACATACCCTAACCCTGGCCCTAACTCTAACCCTATATTGGAGGTGGAGGGGAGTTGGTATGGGGTGTGTGTGTGTGTGTGTGTGTGTGTGTGTGTGTGTATTATAAGGAATGTTACTCTGCCATTAAAAAAACATAATCTTGCCATTTGCAATGACATGGATAGAGCTAGAGAGTATTATGGTAAGAGAAATAAGTGAGTCAGAAAAAGACAAATACCATGATTTCATATGTGGAACTTAAAAATAAAACAAAGGAGCAGAGGGTGGGGAAGAGAATGAGAAAGGTAAACCAAGAATCAGACTCTTAACTGCAGAGAACAAACTGATAGTGGCCAGACGGGAGGTGGATCAAGGGATAGGTGAAATAGGTAATGGGGAATTAAGGAGTATACTTGTGATAAGCACTAGGTGATGTATGGAAGTGTTGAGTTACTATATTGTACACTGAAAACTAATACTACACTGTATGTTAACTAACTGGAATTTAAATAAAAACTTTTTAAAAATTTACACTATGTAGTACACTTAAAGATGCATGAATATATCCTTTGACTTTACAGTTCTACCTCTGGGTACGTAACTCCCAGAGGATGCTTATTAATGCTAATAAACATTAGCACTTGTGTGCATTAAGATGCCATGTTTATCATGGCAAAAAAAATGTATTTTTTGTGTCAGTCAAAAGAATGAAAAATATTTATGCTATAATCATACAATAGCATACTCTGTAGCAATGAAAACCAACTATACAGGGCAGCCCTGGTGGTGCAGCGGTTTAGCACCACCTGCAGCCCAGAGCGTGATCCTGGAGACCCTGGATCGAGTCCCACATCGGGCTCTCTGCATGGAGCCTGCTTCTCCCTCTGCCTGTGTCTCTGCCTCTCTCTCTCTCTCTCTGCATCTCTATGAATAAATATATAATCTTTAAAAATTTTTTAAAAAAAAGAAAATCAACTATACAGCTTCATACTTAATCATGGATGTGTCTCAAAAAATCTATTTTAAAAAGCAAGTTATAGGGCAGCCTGGGTGGCTCAGCAGTTTAGCACCACCTCCAGCCCAGGGCGTGATCCTGGAGACCCAGGATCAAGTCCCGCATCGGGCTCCCTGAATGGAGGCTGCTTCTCCCTCTGTGTTTCTCCCTTCTGTGCCTCTGCCTTTCTCTCCCTCTCTCTCCCTCTCTCTCCCTCTCTCTCTCCCTCTCTCTCTCTCTCGAATAAAAAAATAAAATCTTTGAATTTGAAAAAATACAAGCAAGTCATAGAAAGATACATTGTATGGTTTCATTTACATAAAAGTTAAAATAGGCATTACCAAATATGTTTTAGCATATTTGCATAAATGACAAAACTATAAAGGAAAAAAGGAATAATTTTATGAAGAAGATAATTCCACAGCGTAACTCCTATGTAATTTATCTGTGGTTTGCTTTAAAACTATGCATATCTAAAGATCAATGTTCTCTCTTGCCCATCTACAAAATAGGGATATAGATAAAGAACCTTGGTAATTCTTTCACTGAAGTAGTATGTTATACAAAATATAATAATCTTTTTTCTACATAAAAATACTTCATTGATAAATTTTTGTTATGAATTTGTGTGATATTCTTCATGAATCTTTATTCAGTTATATCTTAAGAGTAATTCCATTCTTAGAACAATATGTTTTGGGACGCCTGGGTGGCTCAGCAGTTGAGTGTCTGCCTTTGACTCAGGGTGTGATCCCAGAATCTGGGACCAAGTCCCACATCGGGTTCCTGCGAAGAGCCTGCTTCTCTCTCTGCCTATGTCTCTGCCTCTCTCTGTGTGTCTCTCATGAATAAATATATAAAACTTTAAAAAAAAAAAAAAAAAAACAGGGCAATCCCAGGTGGCTCAGCGGTTTAGCGCAGCCTTCAGCCCAGGCCCTGATCCTGAGGGCCAGGATCAAGTCCCATGTCAGACTCCCTACATGGAGCCTGCTTTTCCCTCTGCCTGTGTCTCTACCTCTCTCTCTCTCTCTCTCTCTTTCTGTGTCTCTCATGAATAAATAAATAAAATCTTGGAAAAAAAAAAGAACAATATGTCTTATCATGGTCACTGAAAGCCAATGGACTTCTAATGTTCTTAAAATATCAATCAAGTAATTATTATATCAATGAAATTAATTTAATTTCTTGCCTTTCATCCTGGAGGAAAATCATTTCTAACACATCATTAGACTATCTACATGTCTTTGTAACTTTTCCCTACTTTACCGGGGAGAACAGAATTTTTAATTCTGTGAAGTGTTCAAAGAATTTTTTGAGCATTTTATGATATGTTACTTGTTACTTGTTATGATACCCATTGCAGACAATGGTCTTTATACCCTATTTAATTAGTCTTGATATCTAAAGAGAATAAGTCATTGCATCAAGGTATGAGGAAAGTTCCAGAAATAAGGAACAATATATAAATTGGAGACAAACTTCACCATTGTAACTAGACTCTGCTAATTATGTTTTCCTTACCTGGAAAATAATGTATTCTCTAAGTCTAGGGCAAGAGAATAAATGTGATGGAGCTACTCATTGATATTTTTCATTCTATTATAATTGTTATGGGTAGATTTTATTCATTTTGATATTTACAGGGAAAATATAAACTATGCCTATCCATCCCAGAAGGGAAAAGCAATGCTAGAATCAACAGAAATGTCATAAATAAAACTCGAGTTCCATTTTGGGTAGAACCAAAAGTAGTAAAGAAAAATTGTGCTTAAAATATTTATATAATAAAGAAGATTAATAGTAGATCTTAGAAATATATAATAAGATTAATGAACTATATAAATGCAACTATCAAGTCATTTAAAATGTTTACCATTTAAAGCTAATTATATACATTTAAAGTGTTTCTACTAACAGGTTTTCTCTTGAATAGTTAACAGGTTTTTCTATTTATGGAAATGTTCTCTAGTAACTGCCATCTATTAACAATTATATATAAGAATGTTTTACTTTATTTGTAATAGATTTGCCTAAAATTTCAAATAATTCACTTACATTCCTAGTCTTAACTATTCCTTTTTCATTGCAGCCCTTTGGAGTAAATCAGCCTGGACCTTACATCATGTATACAACTGTGGATGCAAATGGATATCTGAAAAATGGTTCAGGTAAGACTAGATAAAATATCCGTAGTGCACAAAAACACCTTTAATCAATATATTGTCATGGATGACAAAAATTATCATCATGTTTTCACATGCTTTATAAAATCTTCACTTTTTCTGTTATAGTCTTTTGCACATCAGTAGATTACAAAAAGGTCCTCATGGCAAATATATTAACATTCATTCCTCATATATCCCTATTGTGATATAGCCAAATCATTATCCTGTGTTTCAGTTGAAGTAACAGAAAGATTGGGAGAAATTACCAGAGTTATCTTGAGCAAAGTGCGAAGTGGTAAAGTAGTTAACAAAGCTATTCTTAGAAGAAATAAAAATTAGGAATCCAATCTACAACCTAGACAAATTCTAGTTTTTTCATACATGAAACAGTAGCTTAAATGTTACATAGAGGTTTTTTAATAAATGATTATAAAGAAAAACTTGTAGTTATTATATATTTGAATAAATAATAAAAGGAAATGCAATCAAAACAAAAAAGAAATAAGACTAAACAAAGGATGCCTGCTTTTGATAGATGATAGCTGACTGAAATGCGGTCCAAGTCACAGTAAATACAACTGTTCTAATTTCAATTCTTTAAGTAAGAAAACGAACCCCAACATATTAATAGGCTTCTCTGAGACTCTTAGAGTCCTAACCATGAAGAAATATAAGCAAAATTGCTGTTACTCCTCCATTTTTATGCACAAAAGAAAGCTAAAAAAGAAAGAATTCATTATAGGCCATTCTTGTTTTATATAATACCTTACATAAATCAAATATACCACAGTGAGTTTCCTTTTTAGCTATTTGTACACATGTAAGACTCAATCATAATACTGCTTCAGTACAGAAACATTCCATAAAACAAAAGCAGTTTAATTAAATTCAAGGAGAAATTGACAAACACAACTAAAATCAAATACTTTAATATACCATTGTTAGTCAAGGAAACTTAAATAAGGTTATATAGACAATCTGAACAATTTATTTATGTTTTAATTCATATACATATCAAACTACAAAAAAGTTCTGGGACTGGCTGGTTTTATCTTGTATCAATTAATTACTTTTGAATTTTAGATATAGATAATTTCAGTGCTAGGTAAGGTGTTCCAGACAGGAGAAGAAAGATGAAGTTACTTATTTAACGAAGTAAGCATAACTTAGGCAAGGCCAGCATACCTAAAACCAAAAGCTTAGCTCACTGGTCAATTATTAATGAAAAATGCTATCTAAAATACTAATAATTTTGGGCATGTGGGTGGCTCAGATGATTAAGCGTCTAACTTTGGCTCAGGTCATGATCCCAGTGTCCTGGGACCAAGTCCTGCATCGGCTCCCTGCTTGGCAGGGAGCTTGCTTCTCCCTCTGTTGCTCCCTCTGTGCTCACTCGCTCTCTCTGACAAATAAATCAAATCTTATTAAAAAAAATTAAATTAAAATATTAACAATTTTAATTCATCTGTATTTTGAAAGAATTGCTTACTTAGCATCAAATTGGTGATTATCTCAGAATACACTGATGGTTTAAAATGGGGGGAAAAATAAAATAAAATAAAATGGGGAAAAATCTCTTCATTATCATAACAATAGGTCAAAAAATTTTAAAGACCCATCTTCCTCTCTTTTTTCATACAATGATATATTTTGCAAATTTTTCCATGTCAGTTTATATAGGTAATTTATTTGGGGATCGTTTTGTATATTGATATAATAATTACTCTAGACATGCTGCTGGGTTTTTTTTTTCAATATAACAATATAACAGTAAAGATCTTTATACATATATTTTTATGCATTTAAATAATTCTTAATCCATGGGAAAAAAGCTAGAAGGATGTTCATCAAATTGTTAACATTTGGGACACCTGGGTGGTTCAGCAGTTGAGCCTCTGCCTTTGGCTCAGGGCGTGATCCCAGAGTCCTGGGATCGAGTCCCACATCGGGCTCCCTGCACGGAGCCTGCTTCTCCCTCTGCCTGTGTCTCTGCCTCTCTTTCTCTCTCGTAAATAAATAAATAAAATTTAAAAAAAAAAGTTTGCAAATTATTCAGCTGTTCAACTATTAGAAATCCTATCTGTGCAAATGTAAATGAGTCAGAGTCATATACTAGAAGAATCCAAAGAAAGAAAACCACAAATTGTAGGGTCAACAAAACAAAAGATTTGCCTCCTGAAATTCTATTCTCAAACTGATTTCTAGTACAGTATTATAGTCAATACAGATTCTAATACCAAGGGAAAAAACACATAATAGTTTTAGAAACAGAAAGTGGGAGAAGGAATATAATTCATCTCTTCTGTGGTCTTTGCTAGCAAATGTTTTGCCATTCCACAAGTTGTTGTAAAGGAATTTGATCAAAATCTCATTCATGGACAGCCCCTGTGGCGCAGTGGTTTCCCCGCCTGCAGCCCAGGGAGTGATCTGGAGACCCTGGATCGCATCCCACATCGGGCTTCCTGCATGGAGCCTGCTTCTCCCTCTGCCTGTGTCTCTGCATCTCTCTCGCTCTCTCTGAATGAATAAATAAATAAATCTTTAAAAAAAAATCTCATTCATTACTCAGTAATACCATTGATGTATTCCTTTCTCATTGCCTCAGCTATTTTTTTTTTTTTAAGATTTTATTTACTCATGAGAGAGAGAGAGGCAGAAACACAGGCAGAGGGAGAAGCAAGCTCCCTGTGGGAAGCCCAATGAGGACTCAATCCCAGGACCCTGGGATCACACCCTAAGCCAAAGCCAGACACTCAACCACTGAGCCACCCAGATGCCCCTCATTGCCTCAGTCTTACTTAAGGACTTGACCATTTTCATTACCCATGTTTTCCTCCACCTCAGTTGTGCATAGTATAAACCACAGAAAGCTACTATGTACTGCAATAAAGGTTGAAATTCACAAATATATTATATACACAATGCCCATAATATAGGCAACAGTACACATTAAACTCAATGAAACAAAATTCTTGACATGATTTTCTTATGCATGCTTAAATAAAACATTGCCAATGCAAGGCATTATTTACTATAAGTTGAGTCTAAAATTATAATACAGTACCATTTGAAAAACACTAGATTCTGCATCTCCTTAATTTTTCACCATTTCTTAAATTCATTAGAAATACAGTATCAGGTAAAATCAACTAAGGGAACTTAAAGACGAGATGAACCGACTTAATTACAAATAGAGCAATTTACTCATAGGTATTTGCTTCCTTACACTAGCTCCATCTGACACAAATTCTAAAATGTTATTCTGTCGTGTGCTTTTTCTGTTATTAACCTGGACTTTCTAGACCATGAAAACAATAGGAGAATTAGAGGCTACAAAAAAACAAATATGTGATAAAGAACAATAATTAGATTGTACCTACTTAACATAATACCTCATAGCTCCCCATACTACTCCCACAAAGACCTAAGTCATGGATTCGTATTTTCTCATCTTTCCATAATCTCTGACATTACTCACTGCAAATTTAGATTACACTTATCTGAACAGTTTGTTCTCAATAACATCAGAGATTAACTTCTATAGAATGTTGAAATCTCTTAAGAAATCTTATAGAAATTCATCTTTCTAAAGCAGAAGTCTTTTTATATCCCTAAATACCTTCCTACTGCCTGAGAATCAAGGACTTCCATAACTGAACCTTAAATTACCTACCAGCCTTCTCTTTCCCCTATCCCCTTTATGTATCCTACACATATTCAGCTTGGTGTCCAGTATATAGCTTTTTCCACTTCTAATATCAATGCCTTTGTTCGCTCTTTCAGTCTTCACCTCTTCTCCATATTTTAGACACTGTCCCATCAGACTTTCACTAACCCTACTTCAAAAACTGGAAATAAACTTTCTTCCCACCAAATGTCAGTAGAACTTTATTGTATACCTCTCTTATGATACCTACCACACTCTACCTTGTAGCAATAGTTATATCTCTTGTTTTATCTCCTTGAAACAACAGACTCATTGAGGACTGGTTCTTTATCTAGTTTTTGTCTTTATGTACTTTGTCCATCCTAGGACACCCAAGTGTTGATTGAAATGATTACTAAGACCAGTAATAAGGATTTCTATTTCTTTAAAAAAAAAAAAAAAAAAGAATCAAGACAAAAAAGCCTAACCAAAAGTAGATCATGGTGACAGTTCATAACTGGTTGTAAACAGATTTCTTAATCTAATATAAAGTAGTATAAACTTCATAATAACTGAATTAAAAATAATAAGTCTGTGGATGTTTATTATTATAAAGCCCCTGCTTTGTGCTGGGCACTTTTGTAGACTCACTGCATGTTATCTCATTGAATTTCACAATACCCTTGAATGGCAGCTCTTATTCTACACCAGAAGATACTAAGGCTCTGAAAGCTCAAGTAATTTAGCTATGTCAGTCAGCTATTAACTGTAGACCTGAACTTAAACTCAAGAACACTCTCTAACTACAAAACCTACACATTCTTTTTTTTTAAGTTTATTTATATAATCTCTACACCAACATGAGGCTCAAACTCAAAACCCTGAGATCAAGAGCCTTTGTGCTATTCCAACTGAGCCAGCCAGGCACCCCTAAAACCTATACATTCTTAATAGTACTACCCTATGTTTAAATGTCATCTTTAAATGCCCTATGTTTAAAAAGCGTAGGGTATCCTAAAAAGAGGAAATTATTCCTAACAATTCTTGTTTCATTTCTATTTAAAACATGGTACCTGTGTAAAGTGAAATGATGACTAAACTTAACAAATTGTTGTTTTAAAATTTTTCTTTTTTATTCCTTTAGGTTTAAGACTTTTGTACTTAATGATTTTTTTTTTTTTTTTTTTTGGTAGTGATTTCAAAAACAGCATTTGGATAATGGGTACATCCCTTGGCTTTCTGGGAGGTTGCTGATCCCCTTTCTTTATTCTCTAGTTGAGTGATAGGAAAAGATTCTACTGACCCAGTGGTTCTAACACACGGTATTTGTTCCTGAGGGACATCGTCATTCTCTTTTTTTGTCCTTAGGACTTGAGGGTACTCCTTTTTTTTTTTTTTTTTTTTTGAGGGTACTCCTAAGTAATAATAATAGCCAACAGTGATCAGTACTTACCCTGGTCAGGCACTGTGCAGAGTATTGTATGTACATGGATGTCCTCATTTATAATATTAGGTGTAAAATTTCCTGTCAGCTGTACATATTGCATAAAGTTTTTGAAATTTAAATACATGAGGATTTAAAAAGCACTCTACTATTATAATAGTACATATAATGATACATAAAGCAGAGGAAATTTCTTAGTAAAGCAAGGAAAAATTATGATCCTGGTATTCTACTCTTGCATTTCTTTTTTCCATGATTTAATGAACATAGATTTCCATTTTCCTGAGATATTCAGAAGAAAATAATAGATATACCCTAAAACTTCTAGTCTAACATTCTTCATTTAAGACCAAAGAAATTACATTTTGAACAGTTAAGACTACAATTAAATTGAAGTATTTTAATTAAGTAATTAAAATGTATGAACAGATTATTTTATTAAATGTATCATTTTGACTATATTACTTTTGGTATCCTTAAATATTTTTTTTAAGATTTCATTTATTCATGAGAGATACAGAGAGAGAGAGAGAGAGGCAGAAACACAGGCAGAGGAAAAGTAGGCTCCATGCAGGGAGCCCAATGTGGGACTCAATCCTGGGACCCCAGGATCACGCCCTGGGCCGAAGGCACACATGCAACCGCTGAGCCATCCAAGCATCCTGGTATTCTTAAATCTTTTCCATTTAAGCAGAAATACTTTTAAAAGTTTTCCAGTAATACATAGTAAGGGCAGTTTTATTGTACAAAGTAGAAATAACAGTTTAGTTATATTCGAACTTTAGAAACATAACACTCACTCATGGGCTGAACACTAAGAACCAAATAGTATGCCCTGCCAAATGTTTTTATGTGGCTATTGTTATTCCTTTATAATAAAGTAGGTAAGGGGAAGTGCTTATTCTTTAATCAATAAATAGTTTAGAATTTCTTTTTGTGGCACCTGAATAATTTAATAGATGAGATGGAATGGGTGTTCATTATTAAAGGTTAAATTATCTTTTTCACTTCAGAAGGTATCATTTAATACACTCAAGTACTTTCAGGAAGGAGACGCTTATGGTCTTAAGGACTTTTTAGAATTGAAAACAGAAAGAAAATCATTCCATAACATTGGCAGATTCAGGCTTAGTTCTCAGATTCAAGAATGAAATATTAAGAACAAAAAAGGATACAGATTCAAACATTGTAATGATTTTTTTGTAATGTCTGGTATTGCTTCACAAGCTAATTGATATTCTTTAATGTTCTTCTAGCATTAATTCTTCTCACACTCTACCCTGTGAGTGAGTACTTATTTCAAAGGCTGTTATGCAGTTGCAACTATTAAATGAAATATAATAGGAAAGCACTTAGATACAGGTATTGCCCCAGGCAGAAATCTTAAATCATGTGGCAGTACTCAACAACAGAAACAAAAACAATTCAAAAATGGACTAAAACTAGTATAGATAATTCTCAAAAAAAGATATACCAATGATTAGTATAATACATGAAAAAGGAGCACCTGAGTAGCTCAGTCGGTTAAGCATACAACTCTTGGTTTCAGCTCAGGTCATGAGATTGAGCCCCACATCAGGCTTCCTGCTCAGTGCAGAGTCTGCTTGAGATTCTCTCTTTCTTTCCCTCTGTTTCCCCACCCCCCGATTCAAACACGCACTCTGTCTCAGATAAATATTTTTTTAAAAATACATGAAAAAATGTTCAGTATCACTAATCACTACAGAAAAAAAATAAAAACCACAATGAGATTCTAACTCACACTTAGTGGGATGGCTACTAACTAGTTAAAAAAAAAAAGTAACAAGTGTTTTCAAGGATACAGAGAAATTAGAACCCTGTATACTACTGATGTACTATAGGCTGAACATTTATATTCCCCCCAAACTCCTAAATTGAATTCCTGATGTCCAACGTATTAGAAGGTGGAGCCTCTGGAACATGATTAACTCATGAGGGCAGAGTCTTCATGAATGGGATTTGTGCCCTTTATAAAAAAGGCCCTGGAGAGTTCCCTCCCCCCTTCCCTCTATGTGAGGACACAGCAAGAAAGCTCTGGCCTAAACCAGGAAGCAGTATCTCACCAGAACACAACATCTCACTCTCAACCATGTCGTGATTTGCATGATAAATTCTTGGTCACCTTCTCCATGGAGTAAACTTTGTGGAAGTGTGGTCCCTCCTCCTTGCCTGGTGCCTTAGTCATATAACCTCCAAAGGGGTGCTACAGATTCCAGGGCTACTAATAACCCTCACAAGAAACTTCTTGTCTTTTGTGCCTCCAAAAATGTTTTACTTGTGTCTTCCTGAACTTGAAGGGGGAAAATGGGCTTAAGGTCTGTCAATGGGCTTGAGAAAGAATTTTGTATTAACATTGCTGCACATCTGCATTAAATACTGTGATAAAACCCTTTCTTTACAATATTTAAAATAAAAAAAAAAAACTTCTTAATCTGGGGCTTCCTTGCCTCCAGAATGGTAAGAAATAAATTCCTGTTGTTTATGGGCTACCCAGCCTATGGTGTTTTGTTATAGCAGTCTGAGCAGACTAATACACGGCAGTTATGTAAATGGTACAGCCGCTATGTGAAGCAGAAGACAGTTCTCATAAAATTAAATAGAATTTACTATGTGATCCAGCAGTCTCACTTCTCAGTATATACCCAAAAGAATTTAAAGTAAGGTCTCCAAAATATATTTCTTTTTTTTTTTTTTAAACTACAACAGCTTCAGGTGGTTTCTTTTTTTTTTTTTTTTTTTTTTTTTTTTTTTTTTAATTTATGATAGTCACACACAGAGAGAGGCAGAGACACAGGCAGAGGGAGAAGCAGGCTCCATGCACCGGGAGCCCAACGTGGGATTCAATCCTGGGACTCCAGGATCGCGCCTCTGGGCCAAAGGCAAGCGCTAAACCGCTGCACCACCCAGGGATCCCCCACCAAAATATATTTCTAAATCCATGTTCACAGTAGCCAAAAGGTAGCAGGACCCACGTGTCCATTCACAGAGAAGGAGAATTCTGAGGAAAATGGCAGAAAAGGGGGATCCTAGGCTCTACACCTCCTAAGGATACAACTAGATAACCCCCACATCAGAGCAAATAACCCAAAAGATAACCTAAGACAGGCAGAACAGACTCTCCACAGATAAATGTAAAGAAGTCGTCACATTGAAGAGGGCAGGAAGGACAGAGATATGATCAGGAGCTGAGCAGAACTGCCAGACTGTCTGTTGGAGACAGTAAGGAAAGAGACCCTCAAACCGAGCGCCCCAGGCATGGTGAACCCACACAGGGAAGAGTAATCCCCATAACATAAGGCTTTGAAAACCAGAGGGGCATAATTTCACAAATTCTTATAGTCAGCAGGACTTAACATCTGGAAATTTAAAAATCAGCCAGTTCAGCTCTAGGAGAGCCAGAAGGGTGATGGGAAATTGAGTCTCCCTTGAAGAGAGAGTACAAACACTCCAAGGACATATATCATAGAAGAAAGTTTGGGTAAATGGGAGGGAGGTTTACTAATCTCAGAGCTTGAGCTGGAGGGGCAGGGGTCACTGGGAGATGGGAGACTCCTCCAGGGACAAGAGCTGGTGGACACCATTTCCCCAGCCTAGATACATGGACATCCATGCAAACAGCGAAGTACCAACATACTGCACTTAGATTGTTAAAAGCATGCCCCATCCCAAAGTTCTCCTGTGGACCCACCCCCTCCAATACACCCTTGCACAGAATCCATCCAAAGTGATGCCACAAGTCTGGCAGTGTGCAAGCAGCCACAACAGGAGCCAGCACCACTCTAAAGTGGCTCCTACGCCTTGTATTCCTCTCTAAAATAAATAAGTAAATTTTTTAAAAGATTTTATTTATTTATTCATGAGAGACACAGAGAGAGAGGCAGAGACATGGGCAGAGGGAGAAGCAGGCTCCATGCGAGGGTCTCAGTGTGGGACTCGATCCCAGAACTCCAGGATCACGCCCCAAGCCAAAGGCAGGCGCTCAACCGCTGAGCCACCCAGGCATACCAAAATAACTAAGTAAATCTTAAAAAGGAAGTGGATGCCTGGGTGGCTCAGTTGGTTGACATTTGACTCTTGGTTTTGGCTCAAGTTATGATCTCAGGGTTATGGGATTAAGCCCCACATGGAGCCTATGCACTTACTACAAAATCTGCTTTAGATACATTTCCTCTGTCCCTCCCCCTGCTCATGTACTCTCTCTGTCTCTCTCTCTCTAACATAAATAAATAAATCTTAAAGTGACTCCTACCCCTGGGAAGAAAGATAACCACACACACCAGTCCAACTGCAGCCCCAGCAGTGGGCTGGGGGCAGACAGCTGGTCTGGCTCTCTCCCTTGAGGCAAAGGAAACAAAAGCAAAAATAAACTGTTGGGACTATATCAAAATAAAAAGCTGCACAGCAAAGGAAACAATCAATAAAACTGAAAGACAACCTACTGAATGGGAGAAGATATTTGCAAATGACTACTCCAATAAAGAGAGTGTCCAAAATACGTAAAAACCTTAAACAACTGAACTTGCAAAGAATAATAATAATAATCCAATTTAAAAATGGGTAGAAGGGATGCCTGGGTGGGTCAGCGGTTAAGCATTTGCCTTCAGCCCAGGGTGTAATCCTAGAGTCCCAAGATCAAGTCCCATGTTGGGCTCCCTGCATGGAGCCTGCTTCTCTCTCTGCCTGTCTCTGCCTGTCTTTGTGTGTATCTCATGAATAAATAAATAAAATCTAAAAAAAAAAAAAAAAAATATCTCCACACTTTCTACCTTCTTTGATTGTGGCCTCTTTTCTCCCTTTAGTTGTGAAGTTTGTTCTGTCAGTCTTCGGGTTGATTTCTCAGTTGTTTTTTTTTTTTTTTTTTTTTTCATGATAGGCACACAGTGAGAGAGAGAGGCAGAGACACAGGCAGAGGGAGAAGCAGGCTCCATGCACCGGGAGCCTGACGTGGGATTCGATCCCGGATCCCCAGGATCGCGCCCTGGGCCAAAGGCAGGCGCCAAACCGCTGCGCCACCCAGGGATCCCGATTTCTCAGTTTTGTATATATTTTTACTTACTAAAATTGCATTCAAAGTATTGTGCCAAGCCCCTTGATGAGGATGCAAAAGTAAACAACAGAAGAGCTAGTGATCATGTCAGAAAAGATAATAACACGATCACTTATAAGACGAATTAAAATATATTGAGCACCCTTGAGGCACCTGGCTGGCTCATGTGGTAGAGCATGCAACTCTTGATCTTAGGGTTGTGGATCTAAGCCCCACTTTGGGTGTAGATTACTTTAAAAATATATTGAGCACCCCTGTGAAATAAATGCAGAGGATTTTTTTTTTTTTTTTTCTGATTTATAGCTTGACTGATAGAGTATTTCACAGGTCCTCAGCTTATTCCACCATGGTGGGTTTGGCTCTGTATTCATGTTGTTTTACTATCAATAAACTGTGAGACTAAGGATTTGATACAAAGATAAATTCAGTAAGAATATTCCTAGATTGAAGTAGTATGCAAATGGAAATTTATTCTGAAGTGTGAGTTCTATTCTCATAAAATTTTATTAATTTTAGGAAAGATGATATATTTATTTTGAAAATAAGTCTTGGAGTCCCACTATCCAGTATCTTGTACAGATGTCATTAAAAATAGAAAAAATAGTCTCCCTATTGCAGTGGTTTCCAAACTTTGCTTCTCTTAAAAATCTCAGTGTCCATTACTACTATCTCATAGGGCTTTTAAAGCATATTATAGGGGGATATGAGCAAAGAATTTAATAAACTAGTCACATATTCAATAGATATTTTATTTTTAATGTATATATTGCACTTTTATATGTATTTGGTTTTGATTAGAGCAATGGTTCTCATACATCAAGTTATCTAGAAAACTAATTAAAGGGCACCTGGATTGCTCAGTATGTTAAGCATCCAACTCTTGATTTTGGCTCAGGTCATGTTCTCAAGGTCCTGAAATTGAGCCCCACATTAGGCTCCACACACAGCATGGTGCCTGCTTAAGATTCTCCTTTTCCCCCTCCACTTGTGCACATGCTCACATTCTCTAAAAAATAAATAACTAAATAAAAAAATAAATCACAAATTGCTAAGCTCCACCACTGAAGTTTCAATTCAGTAGAACTGTTATAGAACCAGAGAATTCATATGTCTGACAGGTCCCCAGTGGGTGACCCAGTATCCAAGTACTACATTCCGAGAACTATTAATAAGAGATTTACAATTAAGAATATTCCCAAAGGGATCCCTGGGTGGCGCAGTGGTTTGGCGCCTGCCTTTGGCCCAGGGCGCGATCCTGGAGACCCAGGATCAAATCCCACGTCAGGCTCCCGGTGCATGGAGCCTGCTTCTCCCTCTGCCTGTGTCTCTGCCTCTCTCTCTCTCTCTCTCTGTGTGTGACTATCATAAATAAATAAAAATTTAAAAAAAAAAAAAGAATATTCCCAAAGATTGATGTGTAAGTTTGTATTTTCTCTTTTTCTCTGGTAGGATGTTTATTTAGTAGGTATTAAGGGACCTAAATGATCTATAATAGGGATCCCTGGGTGGCGCAGCGGTTTAGCGCCTGCCTTTGGCCCAGGGCGTGATCCTGGAGACCCGGGATCGAATCCCACGTCGGGCTCCCGGTGCATGGAGCCTGCTTCTCCCTCTGCCTGTGTCTCTACCTCTCTCTCTCTCTGTGTGTGACTATCATAAATTTAAAAAAAAAAATGATCTATAATAACTCGTTCAGCTTCTTCATATCCCCACAATTGGGAGTTTTTATATCAAGTGTAATGACATTTAAGAAGACAACATAGGAAATAAATTTACATTGTTACTAACAATTATCATCATTCTTGTAGATACAAGAATGATGTTTAAGGCATTTTCCTAGAGAAAAACCATCCTAGATTACTTGTTTCTAATATGTAATCTCTATTGTGTAGAAATATGCAAGTGAATAATTAGCATGGCCCCTCTGAGGTTGAAATACCACTTAAATTTTTTTGTATGGTAAATGTAAAACTTTTAGGTAATTCAATGTGGCATTCTAATACACTGATAAATTTGAAAAACAAGTATTTTAGCTCAAAGTTACTCATCCTGTAACTATTTCAAGTAAACGTATAGAAAACATGAGACAGTTTTATGGTTAATGACTGAAAAACTTTGCTATTTTCTTTATAAGACTTGATTCATATGACAGAACCAATATTTTGTTTTCTTAAAGTTAAATCAGTAACAACATTCTGATTCTACTACCTTCCAAAATATAATCTCAAAGCTTTTCAATAAAAAATTATACTACAGAGTTTATTACATCTTGACTTTCCCTACCTCAAAGTAGAAAATCAATGGAGCAAATATACTGTAGTAAAATCAGAGAAAATAATTTTAAGTACTTATTAAAACTGGCCCCACATCTTCCTGGGTTTTCAGGAATTTCACTAGGTTCTCATGATGAAGAGCCAGAAATGACCCCTCAGGCCAAGAACATTCTCTGTAACAAAAGAGAATGTTCTTTTTCCTACTCTCTGAGGAAAAGTCTTTTTCCTACTCTTCAAGGAAAAAGACCTTATGAGGGAATGGCATTTACTTGACACCGGTCCCTCCAACCTTCCTGTATTACACTAAAAATCTCAGGTCTATAACATCCCATATCAAGTATATCATATCTGGCACCCAGTGAAAAATTACTTGGCAAGAAAATACAGTCTAAGTAGACAAAGCAAACATCAGAACCAGGCCCAGAAACGTGACAGATTTTGATGAGAATGGACATGGACAAGGAAAGACTCAGCCTAAAGGACATGTCAGTAGTAATTCCCCAAATTGAAATGCAAAGACGAAATAAGAATAGAGAAGAAAAACACAACAAAGCATCCCAGAACTGTAGGACAATTTCAGAGTGTGAAATATGTGTACAGTTGGAATATCAGAAGAACAGAACTGAAGAAATAATGAAATAATAATGGCCAGGAATTTCCAAGTTTAATGACACACCAAACCACAGATCCAGGAAGCTCAGAGAACACAATGCAGGATAAATATGAAATCTACACCTAGGCATATCATAATCAAACTGCAGAAATCCAAAAGACAAAGAGAAGATCTTGAAATAAGCCAGAGGGAAAAAATACTTTACCTTCCCTATAGCAGAATAAAGATAAGAATTACAGCCAACTTCTTTTCAGAAAGCAATACAAGCAAGAAGAGAGCAAAATATTTAAAGTGTTGAAATGTTGAAAGAAAAAACTACCAACCTAGAATTCTATATCCAGCAAAATTATCCTTTAAATATGAAGAAGAAATAAACACTTTATCAGACAAACAAAAACTGAGGGAATTCATAACCAGCAGCTGATCTCTCCCACAAGATATGTTAAAAAAAAATTCTTCAAGGAAAAGGAATATGATAGGTCATAAAGTCATATCTGCCTAAGAAAGGAATAATATCAGAGGAGCAATAAATGAAGATAAAATAAGACCTATTTTTCTCAGCTGATCTAAAAAATTAACTTTTTAAAGTAATAATAGTAACAATGTACTGGGTGGTTATAGCATATAGATAACCAATACCAATGACAGCAATACCATAAGAAATGGGTGGGAGGAATTGGGAATACTCTGTTGTTTATTCAAATTGGCCCTTTCCTGGAAATGGCAATCAGGAGCCCCTCCTTATCACTAACTTTGTGTGATAATCTTTCAGTGAAACAACAGTAGGCTATAAAATTTAAATCTACTGTTTCTTTAAAGATGAGTGACAGGGCAGCCTGGGTGGCTCAGCGGTTTAGCGCTGCCTTCAGCCCAGGGCGTGATCCTGGAGACCCGGGATCAAATCCCACGTCAGGCTCCCTGCATGGAGCCTGCTTCTCCCTCTGCCTGTGCCTCTGCCTCTCTCTGTTTCTCATGAATAAATAAATAAAATCTTTAAAAAAATAAAAAATTAAAAAGATGAGTGACTTTGTAACACCCTCCCCCCAAAATTATGTTTGAGTCATGAAGTTAATAAAAGGTAAGGAACAGTAAATCAGAAGGACATGCAGAAGGACAAATCTGTAAAATAAGTATGAGCAAGAAAAAAAGGGAAAAAGCAAGAGAATAGAAACTGCTAAGAGAGTAACTGAAAATTAACAAGGAAAAAGTTCAAGAGCTGACAATGATTTCTAACATGAGAGTTGTCTCAGAGTTGGGACTGTACATTTAGATAGTAAACTACACAATGATAGTTTGCTCTGTGAAGATTTATTTTATTATTATTCAAAAAATGCTTATTGAACACCTAAGTAAAAGTATAATCCTAGGTACGTTAAGAAGTATGAAATAGGAGTGCCTGGCTGGCTCAGTACATAAAGCATGTGACTCCTGATCTCAGGATTCTAAGTTCAAGCCCCATGTGGGGTGTAGAGATTACTTTAAAGAAATAAAATCGGGATCCCTGGGTGGCGCAGCGGTTTAGTGCCTGCCTTTGGCCCAGGGCGCGATCCTGGAGATCCGGGATCGAGTCCCACGTCGGGCTCCCGGTGCATGGAGCCTGCTTCTCCCTCTGCCTGTGTCTCTGCCTCTCTCTCTCTCACTGTGTGCCTATCATAAAAAAAAAATAAATAAATAAAGAAATAAAATCTTTAAAAAAAATAACATATTCATTATCCTCAAAAAATCTACAGTTTATCTAGAGAGATAACAAGAAAAAAACATGATTTTTTTTAGTTTTTATCTAAATTGCAGTTAACCTACAGTGTAATATTAGTTTCAGGTGTACAATTTAGTGGTTCAGCAGTTACATACAGAGCACTCAGTACTCATCACAAGTGCCCTACTTAATCCCCATCACCCATTCTACCTATCCCCCCCATCCACCTTCCCTCTGCTAACCCATCAATTTGTTCTCTATAGTCAAGAGTCATTTTCCTGGTTTTCCTCTCTTTGTTTACCCTATGATCATTCATTCGGTTTCTTAAATTCCACATATGAATTAAATCATATGGTGTTTGCCTTTCTCTGACATATTTTGCTTAGCATAATATTCTCTTAGCTCCATCCCTGTCATTGCAAATTGCAAGAGATTTCATCCTTTTTTAATGACTGAGTAACATACCACATCTTCTTTATCCACTCATCAGTCAATGGACATTGGGGTCTTTCTGTAATTTGGCTATTGTTGATTATGCTGCTCTAACATAACAAGCCACCAATGAAGGATTTATCAGAAAACTAATACCTTTCTGGAAGGTGATGACTTCTTCTATGAGATTTAGGTATCTAGAGTAAAGTCCTAAGAAAGACTAGGATTCATATCATTACTTATGACTTACTAGAAATTTGATGCCCTTGGCCTTATTTGTCTGGATAATTGAGCAGGACAGTTTGCCAGGTGCTATAAATGTGTAAAAATATTAAGATGCAGTTGCTGCCATGAGGAACTTTATATGAAATATAAAGTTAAATATATATATTTTAAATATCTTCATAAATAATAATTACAAAGCAATAAGTAAGTGTCAAATGAGTGGCAACAGTAAATGCTATAACACTTGAAAGAAAGGAGACTGTTGTGGAGTGATTGACAGGTAACACTTTGTGAAGGAAGTCTTCATTTGAAGAACTGGTACAGTATGTATCAGAAAAAAATGAACAAGAAAAAAGGTATAGGCTGCATTATCAAAATCAAACTATGAGAGGGACGCTTGGGTAGCTCAGTGGTTGAGCATCTGCCTTTGGCTCAGGGCATGATCCTGGGGTCCTGGGATCAAGTGCCACATCAGGCGCCCTGCAGGGAGCCTGCTTCTCGCTCTGCCTGTATCTCTGTGTCTCTCCTGAATAAATAAAATCTTTTTTAAAAAAAATCAAAATATGAGAAATGTGACTTTATTAGGAGCAACACAAAAAGGAAATAATTTGACAATCAATAAAGTCTTGTTCTGGTTTTTGAAATCTATATACACACAAAAGTTGGAATACCTATGAATATTTTCTTTTTACTTTCTTAAGTACATTGAGGAATATCTCTAGTATTCTGGATAAATGTTCCAGTTGATTTCATTTAGTTGCTCTAGTATCTTTGCATAACTTGGTAAGTGGCCTGGAATTTAGAACAGTTACTGTTCTTTACACAAAATATTTGTTAGCTCTAAGTTTAATTTAGAGAGTTTACTAACCATTATGATACATGTTACTTAATTATGCACAGTCACAATAAGTAATAATTGGGAATATCAGTTCTACTTAATTTATTTCAAGATTTTATGTTGTTTTTTAATCAATAAACAATCTTAAAATAGGCCTGGTTGCCCAGTTCTTGAAATGAATTTTAAAATAAAATGAATGAAAAATCTCCTTTTACCAAGTTCAGTCTTTAGGACTTTGTTTCCAGTTCAACAGGTAAAGAGCTTGGCTTAGAATTCATACTCCTATCCTCACCCCCCAAAAAGGTGGACAACTCCTCTTAGACCCATTAGAGAATTGAGTACACAAGGCAAACCACTACCCCCAAAACTGAAAAAGAGGCAAATACATAGAATCACAGTGTAACAGAGCAGAAATCACAGTGGGGCCAGCAAGAACACTTAAAGGGTAACTGACTAATTGCTGGAGACTGAGTTTGAGACTAGTTTAAGAGATTTAAAACCTCCTGGAGGCCCAGACTTAGGGGACCCTGCAGTTTTATGAGTTTCACATGTAGGAGCCACATTAGGTTCTCAGAGTCGAGATCTGAAAAAAATCCTGTTGTGCTTCTGTTGGAGGAAGGGAAAACTGAACATTTTAAAAGACTCCCAGAGCTACTGTTCACTTTAACAAAGGCCTGATCTCAAGGGAAATTATTTTACAACAGCCTAACCAACTTTGGTTTTAGAGCTTAACTGATTTGAGGGAAGTGAAATATCCAACTCTAGTCCCCTCTAGTCTTCCTGTCTCACCATCAGGAATGGATGAGGATTGAGGAGAAAGGACCTGAGAAGCACATGTAAAGGTCACAGCCCAGGGTCATAGACTCACTAAAAAATGACACCTAATTGTAGAACTATAGAATACTTAACCCTTCTACCAACAACTTAACACTATATTAATCAGTCTCCTGCATAACAGGAGATTACAGGTGAGCAAGGACTAAGCCCTTTTAAAAAGGAATCTCTAAGGAGATAACAAAAGAGACAAAAACAAGGACACTAGAGGAAATTTTAGCCTCTGACACTCACAGCTACAGCAATCAATAAATGCAGCCTAATTCCCAGTCAGGTAAACCTAAAGCCTCATACCATACCAGCTTTCAACAAAAAATTACAAGGCATGCAAAAAGGCAATATGAATAGACAAAGCAAGCATCAGAATCCGTTATGACAGAGAATTTGAAATTGTAAGACTGGGAATTTAAAATAACTATGATTAATATTCTGAGGGCTCAAACAGAAAAAAGGAAATGCTAGAAACCAAAAGCACCATAATAGGAATGAAGAATGCCTTTGATGGGCTCATCAACAGCTTGGACATGGCTAAGGAAAGAATCAGTAAGTTTGAAGATGTCAATAGAAACTTCCCAAACTGGGAAGTGGTTTGGCGCCTGCCTTTGGCCCAGGGCGTGATCCTGGAGTCCCAGGATCGAGTCCCGCATCGGGCTCCCTGCATGGAGCCTGCTTCTCCCTCCTCCTGTGTCTCTGTCTCTCTCTCTGTCTCTCTCTCTCTCTCTCTCTCTCTCTATATATATATATATATATATATTATCATGAATAAATAAATAAATCTTTAAAAAGAAACTTCCCAAACTAAAAATCAAAGAGAAAAAGAAAAAATAGAGTTTAGCTTAATGACCATTGAGGTGTAATCTGCTACACCAATGGCCCCCAATAACTCATAATATATCCCTTCCCCTATTGACTGTGCTTAACCAAGGGGACATCAGCAAACATGACACAACTAGAACCTTGAGATCTTATACTTGATGCTTGCCCTCTTGGGATGCTGTCCTGAGACTGCATGTAAAGAAACCCAGTCCAGTCTCCTTGAGAATGAAAGTCTAAAAGAAGAGAGGCCTATTCAGCCATCCCAGCTGACCTTCCAGCTGAATTGCAGCCACAAGAGTGAGCCCAGTTAAAACCAGCAGAAACTGCCCAGCCAACCTACACAGTCATGAGAAAATGGTTATAGCTATAAGCCACTAAACTTCGGGTTGGTTCATTACAGAACAATAAATAATTGCAAAAAGAAGTGTATTCTGCTTTCCTAAAGAGCCATATGTGAACATTTATAGAGATGGATCTGTCAACTTTAATAAAAAGGTGTGTTTGGGAAGTGCAGAGTTTAGTCGACAGGAAAGGGAAAGAAATATACAGAAGCAGAAGGTGAAAACTTAGAAGAGTTTAAGAGAATATGTTTCTTGACAGTCACAATTTTAATCATGTTCTCCAGGAAGAAGGTGCATGTGAAAAGAAATGACTTTGGTAAAGGAAAAAATGTAAGGTATTTTTGTGTGTATGTGTATCAGAGCCAAGTAATGTCTCTAAGTCTCTCCAGTTGACTAACATATAATAGCTACCTAGTCTAATGAACATTTTTAAATCACATGTTTTAGTGAAAAACCTTACTTGCAATGTGGGACTAAAAACAACTTCTCACCTTTGGTTTATTAAGAAGCTATGTATCTTTTATCTCTATTTTAGAACTAAGCAGTCTTACTCCCGTGTGCTTTTTGTCGCTATAAAAAAAGCACAGTTTTGACTGAAATGCCATCGCTAAATGGTTTGCCTCTCAGAGGTCTCCAACATGAAAAATAAAGTGCACTAAAGCATAAGCCATGCTTTCCCATTTAGCTCATTTATATCACAGTGTCCACTTTGGAAACCAGAGTTTATCTTGCTAATCCAGAGAATGACAGCTGAAACATAATTATACACAACCTCAGAAAAGTTTACCTCCCTAATGCAACTCTGTAAAGGAGCATTGACCATTAAATTAGACAGACATTCACAGTCAGTAATGAATGCCCAGTACAATTTGGCTTTATGAAAGTTGTGGATTTATTTTATTGTTTCCCTTCGCGTTATTTTTTACATGCATTGGCGGTGGTTTTTATCATGCCTTCATTAGATGCTTTGACCATTAAGCTGTAGAAAAACAATTATCAAGGGCACCTGGGTGGCTCAGTCGGTTAAGCATCTGACTGTTGATTTCAGCTCAGGTCATGCATGATCTCATGGTCGTGAGATTGAGCTCCCTTTTGGGCTCCATGTTCACAATGGAGTCTGCATGAGATTCTCTCCCTCCTCCCTCTGCCCCTCCCACCACATGTGTTCTCTTGCTCTCTCACTCTCTCTCTCAAAATAAATAAAATCTTTGATAAAGAAAAACCAGTTATCAAAATCAAACTACTCAGTTCCAAAAACAGTTAAATATAGAGTTACCATTTGAACTATTAGTTCCACTCCTAGGGATAATATTCCCAAGAGAATTGAAAATATGTCACACAAAAACTTATATATAGCAGCATTATTCATCATAGCTAAAAAGTATAAATGAACTAACTGCCCATGTTTATCCATAAATGGATAAACAAAATGTGGCATATCAATATAGTGGAACATTATCCAGCCATAAAAGCATAAAACATACTATAACATGGATGAACCTTGTAAAACATTCTAAGTGAAAGAAGTCAATCACAAAACACTGCATATTATACAATTCCACTTATATAAAATGTCTAGAGTAGGCAAATATTAGAGATAGAAAGGGACTGAGGGTTACCAGAGACTGGCAGAAGGAAGAAATAGGAAATGACTGCTAATAGTTACAGGTTCCTTTGTTGGCTTGGTGAAAATGTTCTAGAATTAGAGGTGACAGTTACACAACCTTATGATTATACTGAGAACCACCAAATGCTATACCTTCAAATGGTAGACATGGTGGTGGCATGTGAATTATATCAACAAAAATGAAATTTAAAACTATGTTCCAAATTTATAAATGGGAAGCAGGGTGACAGATGAAGTTGAACCAGAGTTCCAAGCTTCCTGATTTATTACAAAAGAGAAAGAAAAATTTCCATGAAAAATTGGTGTTAACACTATTTTTCAAGAATATGAAGTTGAAATTCAACCTAAAAAAAATATGAAGAATGATTATATAATAATCAAACTAACATTTGTCTAATGCTTTGCAGTTTTCAAAGCACTTCTATAGGGCAGCCCCGGTGGCTCAGCTTTTTAGCGCCGCCTTCAGCCCCGGGCCAGATTCCAGAGTCCCAGGATCAAGGTCCACATCAGGCTCCCTGCAGCCTGCTTCTCCCTCTGGCTGTGACTCTGCCTCTCTCTCTTTCTCTCTCTCTCATGAATAAATAAATAAAATCTTTAAAAAAAAAAAAAAAAGCACTTCTATATACCATTGAAAATTAAATACCAGTGTGGGATTGCCTCACAAAATCCATGCAATAACTAGTATTGTAGTTCTATTTTTAAGGATGAGGAAACTTTCATGTTCTATTTTTCTGTTATTTCTTTAAGCATTTCCAAGTCAGTTTGTCTCTTTTTCATCTCTGTGTAAAAGGCATATATAATACACATTAAATATATGTTTAAGTGAATAAATAGACAAATTAAGGCTTAGGGAAGACAAGGGACTTTCTAAAAATCAAACAAAGCAGTGTTAAAATACCGTCTTTGGTGTTCGTATCCTGTGTGCTTTCCATAATACCACATCAAAAGTCTCCTGTGTTAGGAAATACATTTGTTCAAGTTCCAGTCTAAGTTGATGTCAAGTTATTATTAAAATGGATGTCTTCAACGGTAATTATTGATATGGCATAAAACAGTTGTCTTCCACAGTAATTATTGATATGGCATATTATATATAAGACCTCAGGAAAAACTAAAGTTAAACAATTACACAAATTAGACTTTGTTACTTACTAGCAATCTTGTGGTTAATACATCAAATATTTACCAAGTGCCCATTAGGTATCAGCCACTGTGCTATACCCTAGAAATAGGTCATAAAAAGGAATATATCACTGGACTGGAAGCACCTAAGCCCTCCTTTCATGGAGCTATTTTCAATCTAATTGTAGGAGGTTCTCCCACATATTTTATCACTTTATCCTTGTCAGTTATCTACAAGCAAAGTTCAGATATGACTCAAAATACTGTAAAGGAATGACAGTCAAATCTGAGTGGATTCCTTCACTCTCCACTATAAGTCACTCATCAACTACCAGGAAAAGAGGCCAACAATTGTTTTAAGAAATTTTCCATAAATAGCTATACTTCTAAATTCTGAAACCCAGGAATTTAGCATTTGAGCATGTAACCTCACAAATTCTTCATATACTGTTCTCTTACGATAATGCAGGATCTCTCTTCTGGATCCACATTCTAGAGCTACTAGTAACATCACATACTCTTAAAAGGTTATTAACAACTTTCTCTGCTTGGATTTATGCCTTCCTATGAAGATGGGCTATTTCTTGCTCTTGACCTGATTACTAAGGACTATTAAAAAACAAGAGTATTCATACAGTGACATTAAATTAACACGTCTTACATTTGTAATTTGATCATAGATTGATTAAGATGCTCCTCCAGTCAACAGTGCCTGATATATATAGCAGGTGCTTCACATCTGTAGAACAAACAAACTTATTAATCGCATATTTAGTGATTATTGAGAATCCACTTACACTGGAAACTAGATTTTCCCAAAGTCCAAGTAAAATAATGTGCTTTACTCATATAAGCCAGTAGATTTTGCCATCAAGAAAAGAACAACTCCTTCATTTCATTAAAATCAAGTGAAATTTAAAACAAAATAAGAGGAAGCTCCAATTTAGTAAATTTTTTGAATAGGCTAAGCTGTATCCAAATTTTATTTTATTTTAATTTTAGTTATTTATTCTTGAGAGACACAGAGAGAGAGGCAGAGATGCAGGCAGAGGGAGAAGCAGGCTTCATGCAGGGAGCCCGACGTGGGACTCAATCCCAGGTCTCCAGGAGCACACCCCAGGCCGAAGGCGGTGCTAAACTGCTGGGCCACAGGGGCTGCCCTGTATCCAAATTTTAAAATGAAGTATCAATACTTTTATTATTCTCAGTCAAAATTCTTTCCAAAATTTCTTCTCACCTTCCAAATCTATTATGTCTTCTTCTTTTACCACATTGAATTCTGGTGTCAGATTACAATATGGTATAAAGAAATACAGGTGAATGTAGCCTGTTGACAAGTAACCTTTTTGTAACTAACTGTATTCTATATTTAGGAATTAGCTGTCTTTCTTCCCCACCCCCGGTAGCTGGCTAAACCCTTCACCAACAAATTTAAATGTTAAAAATCATCACTGTTTTGACTCTTAATTATAGAGGACATATCCATAGGGCAGTGGGTAGGGAGATTAGTCAAATAGGTGATGAGGGGATCCCTGGGTGGCGCAGCGGTTTGGCGCCTGCCTTTGGCCCAGGGCGTGATCCTGGAGACCCAGGATCGAATCCCATGTCGGGCTCCCGGTGCATGGGGCCTGCTTCTCCCTCTGCCTGTGTCTCTGCCTGTCTCTCTCTCTGTGACTATCATAAATAAATAAAAAAATAAAAAAAAAAAGACTAATTTAAAAAAAAAAAAATAGGTGATGAGGACTAAAAGTACAGTTATCATGATGCACAGGATGTTATATGGAAGTGCTGGATCATTATATTGTAAACCTGAAACTAAAATAATTATACTGGAACTTTTAAAAAAAGAATAAAAGATTCAAAGAAGTAATTAAAAAATCATCAGTGTGTTAATCCATTTTATCACTTGCTGTCTTTGGCTATTATTCTTAGTTGATAATTTCTTTAAAAAGTGGTTATATATTACCAGAAATCATCCTACTAAAATAGCTTTGATATTCTATATTATCCAGAATATTCAGGACATTGGGGTCTTAGATCAAATATTTTGATAAGAAGCCACCAATGCCACCTTAGATTTTTTTTATTGATTTCCACATAATTAAAATAGGTATATGAAGCATCTGTCATACTCATTTTCTATAAACTTTGCATGTAAGCTGTTTGAAACTTGGAACGCTTTTTAAAAATCATTTTAAAATATGAGAGAAAGGATTATATTATCAGAATACACCAGAAAATCCAGTTTAACTGCTAGATTTTCTGGCTAGGAATCTGATTTGGTAAATATTTACAATGAAACTTATTAGATGAAATACCACAAATTATTTTACCTCAGGTTGGCATTTAGGTACAAGGGACATGATAATTGTTACAGCTACAAAGATTTTATTAGCTGTATCAAAAACCTGCTCTGTAAGCAATTAAAATACACCAGTAGTGGGATGCCTGGGTGGCTTAGCAGTTGAGTGTCTGCCTTTGGCTCAAGGCATGATCCCAGAGTGCCAGATCAAGTCCCACATCAGGCTTCCTGCATGGAGCCTGCTTCTCCCTCTGCCTGTGCCTCTGCCTCTGTGTGTGTGTGTCTCTCATGAATAAGTAAATAAAATATTTTTTTAAAAAAATCCCCCTATGGGCAGTGAAAATAGTCCCAAAATTTTCACCCTGCTCTTTTAACTATCTTGAATGAGCCAGAGAACCTGACCCTATTCTAGTGTAGATCAAAGACTAGTCCATATCCAGAGTACACAGTCTTTTTCATAATCAAATCCTGTGTGGATATAATTGGATTAAACTCTTCCTCAGCAAGTTGGTGCCTGTTGTAGAAGATCAACAACGTATACCAGTCTCATCTCCCAGAACTGCTTAAATAGCCTAGGCTTTAGGTATAGAAGAGGATATCACAAAGCCCAGGAGCCACAGCCTGGATTTACAAAAATTAAGAAAAGCCATGTTAACTGGAATGGCTGCATATAAAATGTTATTCCCAGATCATATCCTCGGACACCACAAATACTATACAGATCCAAACAGTAGAAGATAAAATGCCATTGAATGGGGTTATTCAATGTCATTAGAAGTCCTTTTTATAGAATGGTAAGACAAACATCACACTTCTTTTTCAATTCAGAGTAAGATCACAGGTGATGATGAAGGGTGTCGGATTTGGAATTAGGCTGCCAAATTAAAGCCCCAGCTCCAATATTTATTAGCTGTAGGTTTTTTGTCAAATTGCTTAACCTCTTACTTTCCACATAATCAAGTGGAGATAGTAATAGTACCTAGACACATGTAATTATTATTAACAACTGAACTAAGACACAAGAAGCACTTGCCGTAGTTTTTGGCACATCATACACAATTAATAGCTGTTAATTCATATTGCTTACAGAGAGTATTTTCTTTAATTTTTATACTTTGTCCTCTCTTGCTGTTCTTCATCTCCACTTTAATTGATGTCAATGTACTCTTGTTTCAGAGTTGTCCATTTTGGAATAATGAATACTTCTCAGAACAGTCTTCTCTCCCAAGAAGAGGCATGTTTTTCTCTAAAGTTGCATAAAATATTGGTTGTTTGAATGTGTTCTTTTATCTCATTTTTATAGAGATGCTATTTTTCCTCAAGCCAGGGCAGTGCCAGAGGACTTACAGACATTATTGTTAGATGCAAATTCCCAGTCGCTTAAACCCTTGCAGGGAGATAAATTTCAATGTCCTTTTGACTCAAAATAACACACACGCACACACATATCCACGTACCAAGGAAGATAAAATTTCAGTGTTTTCCCTTTAATTAGTGATTTTTCCTTTCCACTCTTCCTCCTCTTACATCAGCATATATACATTATTTAAGTTTTATTTTTGACAAATAGATATCAGAGCTACAGTTATGATAAAATTCATATCCAGTATTCTTTTTTTTTTTAATTTTTATTTATTTATGATAGTCACAGAGAGAGAGAGAGAGGCAGAGACATAGGCAGAAGGAGAAGCAGGCTCCATGCACCAGGAGCCCGATGTGGGATTCGATCCCGGGTCTCCAGGATCACGCCCTGGGCCAAAGGCAGGCGCTAAACCGCTGCGCCACCCAGGGATCCCCATATCCAGTATTCTTAATAAAGTTGACTTCCATATCTTACCTCAAAATAGAGGGCACGGGAATTATTTAAGTGGGATTTATCTCCTGTCCTGCCTTCTTAATTAACTTAGACTTTTAAATTACAGCATAACCTATTTTACAATGGCTTTAAGTAGTTAGAATTATATATCAGTGTAACATTCTCCTGGAGAATAAGAATGAATCAACTTTTAAAAATGTTATTTTTTTAATTACATAAATGTGTATTTGAACTATATTGGAAAATCAGATTATGATAGTCATAAAAGAACATACAGGCATTTGAATCTGGTAATTGGGGTATCACAAATGCCTTTTATGTATTTATCTTTAGGTAGACTATCTTTCTATATTGTAGGTAGACTATCTTTCTATATTGCCATCTATGTAGTATAAATTGCTACAGTATTTTTAAGTTGGTAATATGTTACAAGACTCAGGTTTGATTCATTTGGAGGGTAAAATTTCTTTATTCATGCATTTGTTTAGCAAATATGTACTGAGTGCCTAATATATGCCAGGCCTGTTCTAGGCTCTTATAATATAGAAGTAAATAAAACTAACCTAAATCTTAGCCCTCATAGAGATAACGTTCTAGTAGGGGGGAAAGAGGCAATAAACATAATTATTTAATATTATTTTGTTGTCAGCAAGTGCTAAGAACTGTGGGGCAGGTGGATAGTCATCAATTTTCTGTAGAGTGTTCAAAGCAGGTCTTCCTGAGAAAGTGTCATTTGAATAAAGATTTGAAGGAAGTAAGAGAATTGGACACATGGTTATCTTTTGAAGAATATTCTTGGCAAAGGAGAAAGCCACTGCCAAGGCTGGAAGGTATCAGAATTTGTGTAATTTTCAAGAAAGAGTGAAGAGCCAGTGTCTTAGAGAAGACAAAAGGGAAATTAAGGAGTTAAAAATGAAACTGAGTTAAATGAGGGTTGAGGAATATAAACTAAGTAGGACAAATTTTTATTCCTAGTGAAGCAACAGACAATAGGAAGAACAACAGTTGAAGCAGGGAAACCCATTAAAATAATTCAGCTAGAGATAATGGTGGCTTGGATCAAGATGATAGCAGTGAAGGTAGAAATGTGTTTGGATTGTGGACATATCTTTCATCTCTTGGCAGACTGTGTATAGGGCATGAGGAGGGGAAAGTACTATAACTACAAGGTTACTGGCCCAAGCAAGTAGAAAGATTGAGTTGCATAACTGAGATGAGTTCTATTTCTGTGTATATAACCCAAAAGAATTGAAAGCAGAGTCTCAAAGTGATATCTGTACATCCATGTTCATAGCAACATTACTCATAAAAACCAAAAGGTGGAATCAGCCCCAATGTCTATAAATGAATGAATGGCTAAACAAATCAAAGTATATACATACTTTGAATATTATTCAGCCATTAAAGGAGTGAAGTACTTACGATAACTGCAATAATTTATATAGACCTTGAAAATGTTATACTAAGTGAAAGAATCCAGACACAAGTGGCCACATGTTTGTATGATTCCTTTTACATGTAGAATAAAGGTAGAATAGATAAATTCATAGAAACTAAGAGCAAGTTAGAGGTTACCGGGGAGAAGGGAAGGGGGAATAATTACTTAATGGGTATATTTATGGGGTGATGAAATATTTGGAAACTAGAGAGAGCTAGTGGTTGCACAACATTCTGAATACACTTAAAGGCCACCTAATTTTTATACTTTAAAATAGTTAACTGTACATTATGTGAATTTCACACCTAAAAAAAATAAGGAAATGGAATGTAATAGGTGCTTTCATTGAAAACTAGTAGAAATGTAAAGTAGTACAACCTCTTTTTAGAAATCAGGTTTTCTTTTCTATATCATTATCCAGGTGTTCCAGCACAATTTGTTTAAGAGACTTTTTTTTTTTTATCCAGCGAATGTTCTACTTCATAACCTAGTATTCCATATCTAGGATGTAAAAAACTAATCTGGATACAGACAAATACTGATGGGCAGAGATGTTCACCAAAGCATTATTTAAAATGGTGAAAGATTAATCACTTCTTGGCCTTTCGGCTAAGTATAGTATCTGTTCTTATCAGTTTAATATAATAGTGAAAAATAGGAAGAAATCCATCACCTCCAACAATAGATTTTTTTGATGATGATATAAGAGGATTAATGTAGGCAATAAAATTGTTTTGATAATGTCTGTGTAGATTTTAGAAAAATAATTTAAAAAAAAAGAAAAATAATTTTAAAGGCATATGTAATCATAAATGTCTTTTAACTGTTATTTTGGTTTTCTCTTAATGGGGTTTCAGTGTTGCAATAATCTTTCTCTCTGCCTACCTGTTTTTAAAGAATTTAATAACATGAGAAATACTCATAATACTAATTGAGAAGCAATAAAACTAAACTATGCTAATGTGCTTGTGCCTGCACATGCCTAGGGAAAGTTACATGATTAAAAGTATGCTAAAATATAATACTTGTGTCTTCATTTTGAGATTTTGGATAATTTTATTTTCCTTATTTTTAATAGTTTTTAAGTTTTCTTATTCAACATACTATTTTAATTTGAAATTTATATTGTATGGTCTTAATACAGTATTACTGATAAATATTCTTATTTTGGTTCTTTACAGTAAGGTAATCATAGGAAAATAATTTGTATGTCTAGTTTAATGTCTCAAGTCAGTCTTTGCTGGTAGTGTAATGTAATCAGTATATATTTTATTTTTACTTCACTATGTATTAATAAATTTTATGATAACAAATACAGCTAACACTTATTATTTACTGTGCGGGACAAGATACTCAAGTTTAAGCATTATCATTCAATCAGCATAACTCCATAAGGCAGACTAATTCTACTAATTTGCAATTCACTGTATTGCTTTATAGTTTTACTACATTGTTTAAATACCTACCCCTAAGTTCGCTGTTTCTTTCCATTATATACACCTATTTCTAACATAAGAACTATATTAAAAAACCATGTATACTTTCAAATGATTTCATATCTCTGGTGATGTTAGCAGAGTACCAATGAATATTAAAATATTTAGATATTAATTAGTCTTATCCTTTAAACATTCAGTTTAATTATGTAGCAAATACCTAACAAATACACACATAGGGAGAGATTGACTTTTAGAATGCCAGTGTGAGGACTACGTGAACCTACTCTCCCCAAAAAGGAAAAAAAATACTGGCCAAACAACTAATATCAACCATTTCAGAACTCTAGAAATTAACTAAAGCCAAAGAATGGACTATTTGTCTATCCAAGAGGAACTACTAACCCTCAGTAAGGTAGCAGGGTCTATAGCGCTTTAATTTGGGGCTATTACCACCCAAGCTCCCTTCTCAAGTACTGAGTGGTGTGGCAGTGAAGCGCTGTGAAAAGCCAGTAGCTCACAGTAGACAGGACTGACTGAATTAAAATTCCCATCCCCATAGCAGTGTCAAAATTTTATCTAAACTAGCAACCCCCTGGAAAAATCCCCATTCTCAGGATGTTGGGGCTATTTGATCTGAGTTGGAGTTCAGCCCAACAGTAAAAAAATAAAATTAAAAAAAAAAAAAAAAAAGCCCTATCCCCCAGGGCATTACCAAAACAACAATCCTCTGTCAGCAAAATGTAAGCAACCTAAGCCTATGATTTCAGGGATAGTGAAACAAGAGCCTGGCCAAAGTATAAAAGGAAGTCCTGAGGAACTAGGTGACCATAGACAACTTTGCAGTATATTCATGGGGATCTAGAAGGCTGTGAAGATGCCTAGAAAGGAAACTCCTTCATTCAAAAGTCAGCTTGAGGACAGCCCTGGCTCAGTGGTTTAGCGCCGCCTTCAGCCTGGGGTGTGATCCTGGAGACCTGGGATCAAGTCCCATGTCGGGCTCCCTGCCTGCTTCTCCCTCTGCCTGTGTCTCTGCCTCTCTCTCTGTGTCTCTCATAAATAAATTTTTTAAATCTTAAAAAAAAAAAAAAAAAAGTCAGCTTGAGTATACTACCTTGAGGCCCTGCTCAAGCAAGAAATGAAAGCTAAAGCTGTCCTGTAAATGCCTGAAGTTTGAAGGCATGCTTCCACACATACTTCCCCCAAAGTGTGGAACACATATAGACAAGATTTTTAAGGAAATCCTGTGTACCAGTCATTGGTTATAATGACTCAAGTATGCCCCCTAGAAAGCCAGGCTTAAGACAAACACTTTAAAAATAAGAAAATAAATAACTTTGTGGCAGGGAATGCAGAATCTATAGAATTCATCCAGGAAAGTCATTAAACAAATGAGCACCACCAACAACAAAGAAAAACCGACAAAGCCCTGAAGGGAGATGGTTGATACTATAGTTGTTATAGTATCTAAGAAGTCCACTTGCAACAACAAATTATAAGATATGCAAAGAAACAGGAATGTGTGCCACAAATACATTTTAAAAAAATAAAAGCAAACAACATAAAATGTGCCCAAAGATACTGGACTTAGTTGACAGAAACTATAAATCAGCTATTATAAATATGTTCAAAGAACTAAAAGAAGCCAGGATAGAAGAATAAGGGTTAAGTATGACAACTATGTCTTATTAAATAGAAAATGGAAATAAAGAGATAAAGATCATTTTTAAAAATCAAATAGAAATTCTGGAGGTGGAAAATATAGTAACTGAAATGAAAAATTCAGTAGAGGCTCAACAACAGATTTGAGTTGACAAAAGAATAAACAAACTTGAATACAAATCTTTGTATAGAGAAAGTATACAACCTGTGTTACAGGAAAAACCTGAGAGAGGTGCCTGGTTGGTTCAGTCAGTTAAGTGTCCAACTCTTGGTTTCAGCTCAGGTCATGATTTCAGGGTTGTGAGGTTGAGCCCCTCCCCTTTCTCTCTCTCTCTCTTTGTAAAATAAAAAATAAATATTTTTTAAAAACATAAAACCTCAGAGACCTATGTATCTTCCATCAAGCACACTAACATATGTAGAAGGGAATTCTTAGAAGGAAAAAAAGGAAAGGGGGCAAAATAAATATATGAAGCAATAATGGGAGAAATTTGATGAAGAACATTAATCAGCACATCTAAGAACCTCAGCAAATTCCAAGGAGAATAAATTCAGAGAGATCCACACATAGTCAAACTGTCAAAAAACAAAGAGAGCTGCTACTTAATACATACAAGAAGCCTCAATAAGATTAACAGCTGAGGGGCAACCCTGGTGGCTCAGCAGTTTAGCACCACCTTCAGCCCAGGGCGTGATCCTGGAGTCCCAGAATCGAGTCCCACATTGGGCTCCCTGCATGGAGCCTGCTTCTCCCTCTGCCTGTGTCTCTGCCTCTCTCTCTCTCTCTCCTCTCTGTGTATTCTCATGAATAAATAAATAAATAAAATCTTAAAAAAAAAAAAAAAAGATTAACAGCTGACTTCTCACCAAAAACCACAGAAGCCAGAAGGGGATAGTATACTCAAAGTGCTATTCTGCATGTATGGGCAGCCTGGGTAGCTCAGTGGCTTAGTGCCGCCTTCAGCCCAGAATCTGCTTCAGCATGATCCTGGAGACCCGGGATCGAGTCCCACGACAAGCTCCCTGCATGGAGCCTACTTCTCCCTCTGCCTGTGTCTCTACCTCTCTCTCTCTCTCTCTCTCTCTCTCTCTGAATAAATAAATAAAATCTTAAAAAAAAAAAAAAGGAGTTCTGCATGTGGCAATGCTATCCTTCAAAAATGAAGAAATTTAGACATTCAGATATTCTTAGGTAAACAAAACAGATAATTCACCTCCAATAGACCAACCCTACAAGAAATGCTAAACTGAGAGGGCAACTGGACAGTAACTCAAATCCACACAATTAAGTTGAAAACACCAATAAGACTATAGATAAACATAAAATATGGTAATGCCTCATTTCCTATCTGTCTTAAAAGACAACTGCATAAAATGATCATTATAAATCTGTGTTGAGGGGATCCCTGGGTGGCTCATCAGTTTAGCACCTGCCTTCAGCCCATGGCGTGATCCTGGAGACCTGGGATCAAGTCCCACACCGGGCTCTCTGCATGGAGCCTGCTTCTCCCTCTGCTTGTGTCTCTGCCTCTCTCTCTCTCTGTCTTTCATGAATAAATAAAATCTTTTAATTAATAAATAAATAAATAAATCTGTGTTGATGGGTTGATAATGCATAAAAATATAATTTGTATAATAAGAGCAAGGAAGGAGGAAGACAATAGCTATTTTGGAGCAAAGTTGTTATATGCACTAGGAATTAAAGTTGATTTTTTAGTTAATATGCTAATTGTAATCCCCATGGCAACCACGAAAACCATAATTCAAAAAAGAGAAAAGAAAGTAGAGAATTAAAATGGTATACTAGAAAACATTTAACAAAGCATCAATGAAGAAATAGAATTTAAAAGACATAAGACCTGTACAGGGATCCCTGGGTGGCGCAGCATTTTGGCGCCTGCCTTTGGCCCAGGGCGCGATCCTGGAGACCCGGGATCGAATCCCACGTCGGGCTCCCAGTGTATGGAGCCTGCTTCTCCCTCTGCCTGTGTCTCTGCGCCCCTCTCTCTCTCTCTGTGACTATCATAAATAAAAATAAAAATTAAAAAAAATAATAAATTAAAAAAAAAAGACCTGTACAAAACCAGAAGTAAATGGGAGACATAAATCCTACCTTATCAGTAATTACATCAAATGTAATTGGAATAAACACTCCTATCAAAAGACAGAGATTGGTACAATGGATAATTATAATATGACCCAATTATGTGCCATCTACAATTATGTATCTTTGAGACGCTTTAAGCGCAAAGATACAAAAAAATTGAGGGGTGCCTGGCTGGCTCATTCAATGGAGCATGTGACTCTTCACCTAAGAATTGTAAATTCAAGCCCTACATTGGGTATAGAGATTACTTTAAAAAAATAAAATCTTTTTTAAAAAGACATAAATAAGTTAAAATTAAAAAGATAGGGAAAATTATGCCATGCAAAGAGTAACCAAAAGAAAGCTGGAATTGCCATTCTAATATCAGATTAAACTAGACTTTAAGATAAAAAAATGTTACTAGAGACAAAGAAGGACACTTCATAATGATAATAAAAACGGCAGTCCATAAGGAAACTATAAAGATATTGGCACCTAATAACAGAGCATCTCAAATACACGAAGAATTGAGGAGAGAAATCAATAATTCAAAAATAAATTATTGGAGACTTTAATACCGTACTTCTAGCAGTGGATCAAATGAGGCATAATATCTAAAAAGAAAGAGAAAATGACGCTGTAAACCAACAAAACCTGACATTTATAGAACACTCCACCCAACCGGAGCAGGGTATGCATTCTTCTCAAGCACAACTGGAAAGTTCTCCAAAGTAGACCATATACTAGGTCACAAAACAAGCCTCAGTAATGGAAAATGATTGAAATCATCCCAAGTACATTCCCCAACTATAATGGGATGATATTAGAAATCATTAATATTTGAACATTCACAAATATATGGTAATTAACACACTCCTAAAAAATCTATGGGTCAAATAAGAAATCACAAGGGAAACTAGAAAATATTTGAGATGCAAGAGAGCAAAAACACAACATACCACAATATATAGGATGCATCTAAAGTGGTTTTTGGAAGGAAATTTAGTACTTTAAGTGCCTATATTAAGGAATAGGAACAATCTCAAATTGATAACCACCTTAAAAGATAGCCAACTAAACTAGCAAACTAAAACCAAAACAAGCAAAAGAAAAGACTCATATTACTAAAATCCAAAATAAAATAAGATTCTACTACCACCCTTCACAGAAATAAAAAGGTAACTACACGTACATATAGCCAATAACATTTGAAAAGGCACTCAGCATCATAAGTCATTAGGGAAATGCAAAAAAAGCCACAATGAGATACCACTTCACAACTACTGGAATGGCTATGATAAAAAAACGAAACAACAACCACAACAGATAAAGTGTTAGCAAAGACGTGGAAAACTTAGAATCTTCATACATAATGGTGGGAATACAGAATGGTGCAACCATTTTGGAAAACATAAGTTGACACAAATACTTGTATGTGAATGTGCACAGCAGCATTTTTCATAAAAAGACCACACATTGTATGATTATATGAATCTCCAGAAGAAGCAACTCTATAAAGTAGATTTGTGGTTGCCCATAGCTGAAAGAGTAAGGGTTAGAAATAGAATAACTACTAATGAGAATGGGGTTTCTTTTTTTGGGTGATGAAAACATTCTAAAATTTGACCATGGTTATGGCTCAAAAACTTTTTTAAGGGATCCCTGGGTGGTGCAGTGGTTTGGCACCTGCCTTTGGCCCAGGGCGTGATCCTGGAGACCCGGGATCGAATCCCACATCGGGCTCCCAGTGCATGGAGCCTGCTTCTACCTCTGCCTGTGTCTCTGCCTCTCTCTCTCTCTCTCTCTCTCTGTGTGTGACTATCATAAATAAATAAAAATTTTAAAAAAAACTTTTTTAATATACTCAAAACCACTAATTGTACATTTTAAATGGGTGACGCCTATGGTATGTGAATTGTATCTCAATAAAGCTGCTTTCTTTGAAAAGTGAATCATTGATGGTAATGAACCAGACATTTCATTTAACATTTTTATCCTTAAAGAATTAAGTTTTGGCACCTGAATTGTTAACATTTTATCATTTTAATATTTGATGAGAGCAGTGTTTACAAAGATGCCTTTTTTTTTTTTTTTTTAATAAATTTAGCTGGACAACTCAGCCAATCAGCACATTTAGCCCTCCAACTACCATACAATGTACTTGGTTTAGGTCGAAGTGCAAATTTCCTTGATCATCTTTATGTTGGCATTCCCCGTCCATCTGGAGAGAAGGTGAGTAAAAATTTATTTTGCTTACAATTAATCTGTGTCATAATATACACTATTCAAATATCTGAATTTAATAATTTGAATTTAATCGAATTTGAATTCGAATAATTGAAACTTTTTTAAAAGAATGTAGGAAAAGAAAGTGACCCATCTAAGCTTATCTTACATAGAACACATCATAACTTAAAGATATTGTTTCTACCACTGCTCATAAACCTCATGACCTCCTTTCCCTCTTTCCTGCTTTTAACTTCATCTTCAATATCTAAAGTAATACTTTATTTTGTTTCTTGTCATACTTCGCCTCCACTCGAATTTTAACTTCAAGCAGCACTTGTACATAGCACTTTGAACAGTGTCTGCTACACTGTTCAAGTAAATTAATGAATCCATAAGACGGAAAGAAAATCCTTCCCTGAAAAGATCTAAAAAATTGGCCAAAAGGGCACCAGAGCCTTGTTTGGGGCTTAATATATATATATAAATTTAGCTTACTCCATACCTAGAATTTCAATTAATTAAGGAGCACTTGAGCTTTTTCCTTACTTATTTAATAATAATTCTGTTTTTAAAGTATACTAGATGTTAAATGTTCTTAAATTCTTTTTCCAGTCTATACGAAAACAAGAGTGGACCGCAATCATTCCAAATTCCCAGCTAATTGTCATTCCATATCCTCACAATGTTCCTCGAAGGTAATGTCCTTGCTTGAACTGATTTTGGTAAAAATGCTGTCAACTCAGAATCATAGGTACAGTTACATCTTGTAAAAACTCTCTCTGTTCTACTGTGTTCCCATGAGTGCCATCATTTAATTTGCTTACAGCAAACGTTAAATGACTAAACATTCCTACACAAAAGGTCTCTGACTTTTTTTATAAAGAACAAATTAAGCCTTATTAGAAAAACAGCCAGTTAACTAATTAGGGATTTATACATATGCTGCTTAAATAAACTGATCTTCAGTTTACTAGCTGTAAATCCTAAAATTTCAGAATGCTGAATTTTTTTAATGATTTATTTATTTATTCATGAGAGACACAGACAGAGAGAGAGAGAAAGAGAGAGAGGCAGAGACACAGTCAGAGAGAGAAGCAGGCTCCCTGTGAGGAGCCTGATGTGGGACTCGATCCCAGATCCCAGGATCATGACCTGAGCCAAAGGCAAGCGCCCAGCCGCTGAGCCACCCAGGCGTCCCAGAATGCTGAATTTTTTTTTATAACAAGCACTGATCTTTCTAATAAATGCTTGGGAAGTGGTATATATCCCACAGTGGTTAGGCACAAGTTTTAGAGTCAAACAGACCTAGGCTGGAAACTAAGATCCACTGCTGAGGGTCAATTTCTGCACCTTTTTCTACCATAAAAGGATGTAGACAAAATATGTTTCCGATAGTGCCCAGCATAGATTAAGTTTTCAGTGAAAGGTATTTTTATCTTATTAGCAGAATATATTCCTTAAAAAGAAAAAGAATATATTCCTCATATAGGAATAGCATTTAAATCTAACCCCCCCTGTTTTTTAAAAGTAGATGATAAAGATATTCACTAACACTTAAATTTCACTAGGAAGAAAAATAACCAGGGATGCCTGGGTGGCTCAGCAGTTGAGCATCTGCTTTCGGCCCAGGGTGTGATCTGGAGTTCGGGGATCGAGTCCCATATCAGGCTCCTTGCATGGAGCCTGCTTCTCCTGTCTCTGCCTTTCTCTGTGTCTCTTATGAATAAGTAAATTAAAATCTTTAAAAAAGAAAAGAAAAAAATAACCAAGGAGGAAGGGTGTAATGTATCTATGAATATGTAACCAACAAGGTCTGGCTTTGTTACATTCCTTCTCGAAATGCAGTGTATATTGTTCTTTATTAAATTTTTAGGTGGAGTATATTCAGTGGTTTGCTAGTACCAGTTCATGCCACCCCATGAACTGATTATATGCATGTTTTTCCCACCCTGTTCAGTGAGGTCACACGTCAGCTATGATGGGAGTATTTACAACATGAAAATTGACAACTGCCAATCAGGGCTTTTTCCCCATCCCAGAGAGCCCGTTTACCAGCATACCACAGGATGTATCTTATGTGGGTTAAAGGGCTTTAGAACCAAACTACTTAAGAAAATAACTTTATTACAACATTATGCTTGAAATAAGATAACATCACTAGAAGGGCACCTGATGGGCTCAGACAGTGGAGCACATGACTCTTGATTTCAGGGTTATGGGTTCGAGCCCCATGTAGGATACAGAGATTACTTAAAAATAAAATCTTAACAAATAAAAAAGATGGGATGCCTGGGTGACTCAGCGTTTGAGCGAGCGCCTGCCTTTGGCTCAGGGTGTGATCCCACGGGATCGAGTCCCACATCGGGCTTCCTGCATGGAGCCTGCTTCTCCCTCTGCCTACATCTCTGCCTCTCTTTCTGTGTCTCTCATGAATAAATAAATAAAATCTTAAAAAAAATAATATCACTAGAAACAGTTCTAATCTGCATTCAAATATTTTTTAATGAATCTGTATTATGTGTTTGTTATTTTTCTATACGTGAAATTTATAACAAAACTAAAAAATCTGTACCATGAGTAGGAAAAGGTTTTGATATTTCTATATGGTATAATATCATCACATAGAACAGTTTCTTAAAATAGAGTGGTAAGCAAAAGACAATAAAAGAAAAATGTATTTAGAGTATGTAATTAACCATTTGTGATTTGAAAAAGGTATCTGTGCATATATGTCTTTATCTGTATAGAATATCTCTGGAAGGATATGCAAAAAACTGTTAAGAATGACTGCTTCTGAGTAAGAAATTAAGGACTAGCCTTTTGTCCAATTTTTTACCAAGATTCCTATTTTCATGGTTTTAAGTCTGCTTAAGAACTACCCAAAAAAAGTCTCATGAAAGAACTTTTTCCTTTTTTTAAGTATGAGGTAAGCTACTGAAAATAGCTAACCTCAACTAACAATAATCGTTTTCCTAGTTTTCTTACTTTTGAGTTTCTGGAAAATTCTTTTATAGTTTTCTTTTATAATCTCAACATTTTTCATGTTTCCCTTGCTCTTTCTGAAGAACTGTTCTTTTCAAATTTATGTACATAATAAAAACTGAATTGATTTTAGTTTGAGGTGTATTTTGAGATTTATTGACTAGAGGCTAACTTACAGATCAATAAATTTTAATTATCCCAAAATAAGTCAATCGTACTTGCTATTCATCAGAATGATCTTACTTTCATTAAACTTTTAAAATGAAAATAGGCTGAATGGATTAGAAAACAAGCCCCATCTCTATGCTACCTACAAGAGATTCACCTCAGAAATAAAGACACAGACTGAAGGTGAAAGGAGAGGAAAGATGTTTCACGCAAGTGGGAACCAAAAGAAGCTGGGTAGCTATATTTATGTCAGACAAAACAGACTTTAAAACAAAGACTGATAAAAGACAAAGAAGGGCATTATAAAATATTATAGGAGTCAATCCAACAACAGGGTGTAACAATTGGAAATATTTAGGTGCCCAACACAGGATCACCTACATATATAAAGCAACTATTAACAGACCTAAAGGAAGAAACCGACAGTAATACAATAATAGTGACTTTAAAATGAAATTTATGCATTACCTATTTTCAGAGACAACAAAATTCTTTGTACATAACCACCTACAATGTTGATGATATAGACCTCAGTTTTAAGCTTTTCGGAGTTTGCAAGTACTGTATTATGTGGACTGTTTTAGAAGAAAGAACTAGTTCTATTTATACTATGGTCTACATATTGCCATTAACACTAAGGGACTAAAAGTGATTTTCTAAGAAGTCTCAACATCATTATAGTAATATAAACCCTCCAACATGTTACAGAAATGATTGAAGTGTTTTTACACAAGCCATCTATTCTCACCCCCTTAGATATATGGCTGGTTTAGTTGCCCATAATACATATGTGAACAGAGATAAAAAAAAATAAGGTGATACAAGATCTTATCAAAATTAGGTTTCAGATTCAGCAAGTAAATCGAGATGTAAAAAAAAGTCTCCAATTGTTCTAAGTACCCTTAATAAGTTTACGTAAGAATAATTCTCATAGGATCAAAGAAAAATAATGAAGCATCTCATCAGAAATTCTGTTCTTTTCCAGTTCTCTGAGTAAAATCTGAACTCTGTAGGATCATCAATATTCTTAAAACCCTATCTAAATTTATTGCTGTTGTTTTATGTCTAGTGAATGGATAGATGGGAGAATGAATTAATGGATGAATCATCTGATTCATTAATTAATAGCTATTTGCTTTTGGGACTCAGTAGAATTTTGTTATTTTTCAGTAAAATGTGTAATTTTAATGATTCTGTTTTATCTGCAGCTGGAGTGCCAAGCTGTATCTTACACCAAGTAACATTGTTCTACTTACTGCTATAGCTCTCATCGGTGTCTGTGTTTTCATCTTGGCAATAATTGGCATTTTACATTGGCAGGAAAAGGTTTGTTCATTTAAGTGAAACATTAACTCTTGTTAATTTATAATAGTAATATATTGCTCTCTAAAAATACTAAATAGTATAGACTTTTTTCAAAAGACTAAGATTTTGTGATTTTTCACATTCTATCCATAATGTCCTCTTTTTAATTATAATTTCTTTCATCCCCTTAAGTTACTGGTGTCTCTTAGCAACTCATACAAATCACAGAAAATTATTTTAAAACTTCAGTGCTATACAATAGTAATAAAATGATCACCCCACAATTCCCAGGTATATAGAAAAACTTAATTAGAAATAATGTCATAAAGGCCCAAAAAATAATAATCATTTTTTAACTGGCCTGTGTTTATTATCTACTGTTAGAGCCACGAACACCTTTTTCCAGGAATAATGGCTATGCCTATATAAAGAATTAGAACACAGAGAGGTTAAATGATTTTCTCAGGTATGGGTGTGAAGTAACAACTAAAGTGATAAACGTCTTTTCCATCTATAAAATATTCTTTGCACTAAACTAAACATTTTCCTATTCTTTAGAATAATGGTTAAATAATATTTAAAAACAACAGTCCTGGGCAGCCTGGGTGGCTCAGCGGTTTAGCACTGCCTTCAGCCCAGGGCCTGATCCTGGAGACCCAGGATGGAGTCCCATGTCGGGCTCCCTGCATGGAGCCTGCTTCTCCCTCTGCCTATGTCTCTGCTTCTCTCTCTCTTTCTCTCTCTCTCTCTGTCTCTCATGAGTAAATAAATAAAATCTTTTTTTAAAAAGTGTAGGTTTTTTATACAGTGTTTATGAGGAGGAAAAAGGAGACTATCACATAAATTTACTAGCAGTTTAGATATAAATTGAAAAAGCTAATTTCTATGAAAATGTGGATATGAATTATACATGAATTAATATGAATATATGTTAAAGTATGTAACTAGCAGGTTCCAACAGTGTTTCCCAAAAAAGATTTCTTCATGTCATAAAAGTGTTTCCGTTTTTTGTACCTTCTCTGTTTTGAATGTCATGCCCATCATAATCATTTTTTGTAAACTAAATTTACCATGTGCTGTAGCTGTTGGGAACTTAGGGAGAAGAGATCTTAATTGTTCTGATAAATGTTCATAGGTTTGTCTCTTCCTAAAAAAGTACTCCATTACACTTTAAAAAGGATAAAAGAAACTTATACATTCATGTACTTTTAAGATTGCAACTGAAGACATAAAATAAAGGGTAATTCTACATACTTTTGTCCAGAAGTGTCAGAACATAGTCTGAAGAACATAGCTCTAGACCTATAAAAGGAAGAAAAATAATTTCATTAATTTCTCAGATCACCTGATTATAGTATAAACATAGTAATAATGATACAGTGGCAAAAAATTGAAGTTTTAAATACAGATGTAGATTTGGCCATGTATACTCTCCTATGGTACTGTGCTTCATCTCTACCTCTTTGACCACTTCTCATTCACCTAGCTGGGTGCTCCTTTTCTACCCATTCCTAAACACAGTGTCTGCCCTAAGCCATCCTCTTTCTACACTTTTCCTGCCAATTTTATCCAAAACCATAGCTCAAACTATCACCTCAAATATCCCTAACACTCATCTGTTCCTAAAGTTCTCTTAGCCCATTTCCAGCTGTATCCATGACATCTCTACCTAGACCACTTAAAACAAATACTTTAAAGCTTTGTCTCTCTTCTTTCCCACCTACTTATAAGATTTGATCAGTTGCCCTACTGATTCTGCTTCCATAACAATCTCTGTAGCTGACTCCACTTCTACATTCTTACTCTCAGGGCTTTGTCCTGTTCAGTCCTGCCTAGTCTCCCTGAATCTATTCTCTCCCTTTTCACTCCATTGATCACACTGCTGTCTTTATAACTCATCAAGTTTAGCCTTAATGATATCACTCCTCGGCTCAAAAATCCCTGCCTAAAATGTGTCAACTCCTTAACCTAGCCTTCATAGAACTTCCCTGTGACTCCATCATATACGTTTCCAACCATGTTTGTTTCACATATTCCCTGCTCCTGCCCAAGTTCCCGTGAGCGCACCTATTCTACTCCAAGCTTGGAAGGAATGCCTCTTCTCCTCTATTTTCCATAAATATTTTCTTTCCAAAGCTCTCCCTTTCCTCACTCCAACCTACAAGTAATCTCTCTCCCAGAATATTAGTGATATTTTTCTTTTTTTCCCTGAAATAGTTATTCAATATGTTTCACTTTTTTCTTTAAGTTTCTTGAGAACACGATACAAAACTCCGAATTTTTTTTAATCCCTCAAAATACCAAGCACAGTACTTTGCTGGGAGTGGAGGTCAATGAATATATGCTAAATCAATAGGTTAATGCCAAAATAATTAAGTTACTTAGATTCATTTATTAACATCAGTATTAAGAATGGGAAAAGTATAATAGGTCATTCCACCATTGTAGATTCTAATATTTACTACTACTTTCAAATAAATAAGAAATGATAACAAACTAATATTTTAGGAACATTTCTTATTGTTTTTAAATTCAATTACTGGGTTATTAATTATAAAATAGGTACTGTAAACTATAAAAATTTTATAAGATGATTACATAATAAAATCATATCTTTTATCTATTTGCTTAGAGATTTGTTTTTTTTTCATTACTTTTTATTTCAGAAATAAGTCTTCTCTTGACCTTTTCCTATCATTTATAAACTAGTCTAAAATTCTTTTTCAGAAAGCAGATGATAGAGAAAAACGACAAGAAGCCCATCGGTTTCATTTTGATGCTATGTGACTTGCCTTTAATATTACATAATGGAACGGCTACTCACTTGATTAACTGGAACACTAAATTTGGCTGATAGAAGAAATTAAGGGACTTTGAATATTATTTATAAATGATGTATCCTTTGGTAATTATTGAAAAGTATTCAAATAAATATGGTCTGAACATGTCACAAGCTCTTTTTTTAAAGCACTTTGTATACAATAATTTGGGTTATTTAAATGTGCTGTACATTTTTGTTCCTTTGTGGAATGTGTTGCATGTACTCAGGTGTTTATGTATTTATAATCTTACTAGAATAATGATGATGGAAAAAGACATGTATAAATTAAAAAAATGAGCAGAGATTTTGTGTTCCACTTGAATGGGTCTTGCTTCTTATTCTAACAATACGAATTATACCTTTGCGAATGTATCACAGATAAAGTTTTTTCACCTTTGTCATAGCAGGTGATAGCACACAGGATACAGCTAGGGTACTCTGGCTTTGGAATTGCAGTCCAACAGACTTGCCTTAAATTCCTGGTTCCACCACTTACAAGCTGTTTGAATTTGGCTAATTGTTAACCTCTGTGAGCCTTGTTTTCTTGTTTACAAATGGGGCTAGTAATACTACTCACTTGGGTTTATAAACATCAGATGGGATGATGTATGTGGAGTGCTTAGCTTGGTGCCTAGCACAAAATTAGTTAACTGCTCAATAAGTGGTAGTTGTCGTGATTATTATTTTTAGGTTTTGTTTTTTTTTTTTACAGATTTCTACAACTAATTATCAAAATATTTAGACTCAATAGAATGTTATTTTCAGGCATGAGAAAATCATATTCTTTGGAAGACCTAAATTCTTAGTAGTTGGCATTACATAACAATTTAGTATTTGCTCATATGAACTAAAAATTATAGTACCCTCCGAGAATTAATGTGCACTAAAAATTTTCATTTCAACACTGATCCTTATCATGTGATAATGAGGAATGTCTGATTTCTTGAAAGGAACTGCTGTAGATAGCATCTAAGAATGCAAATATTCAACCACATTTTTATTCTCAAAAGCATATTGGAATCTCTAATTTACATTCAGACTTCAATGCAAATTTTTATGAACTTCACTTCACCAAAATATTACTTTAAGACTTACACCTAAGACTGGGAAAAGTTTATATATCAATGCTATTAATTTTCTAATATGCAGTGGACATGTGATGGCTATAAAACAAAAACCCATCTAAAAACAATAATTTTGTTCTTCATGTTATTTTTTTCTTTACAGTTCATTGACAATGGCATGTGTATAAGTGGTTTACTTTGTGTATCTAAGCATGTTAATGTGTCTCCTTAATAAATACTGTGTATTGAAACAAAGTATTTTTGATGAGTTTGTAAGTATTTTTTAAGTATAAAGTCTAAATCATTTATCTGGACCATAAGACAGAGGTAAAGTGACTCACCTATTGCCTCCTTGTGAGTTCATGCAAGACAGGAATCACCTGACTACAGTACTCGACAACAACACTGCAAGGCACAATTCCACACTCTCCTAAAGACTACTGAGCTAAGTATCTCTCGATTGATACAGCATGAGTTTTAAAACTCACTTGGAGTCAGGATCTATGAGGAGTATGTTATAAGCAAAGAAAATGTTAAAGAGAAAAAAAGAAAAGAGGAAGGAATACTTCACAACTCCCTTAATAAGGTCAATATTTCCCTAATGCCAAAACCGAGTACATATATAATGACCAAGTGGATTACATCCAAAATGAAAAACTAATTTCACTATTTGAGGGAGGAAAAAGCAGTATAACTCACCATATTAGTAAATTAGAAAAACCCTCTTTATTTTCTCAGAGAAAACTTAACAAATCTAACATCCATTCCTGATTTTCTTTAATCTAGGCAAACTATGAATAGAAAGAACTTCCTTAAATTTAAAGGGCTTTTTTTTAAAATATGCAGCTAACAGTCTACTTCATGGTGAGATTGAATGCCTTCTGCCAATGATTAGGTACAAGGCAAGGATGTCCTCTCCCATTGATACTTTTCCACATAGTACTAGAAATCTTAATGAAAGTAATAAAGAAAAGGAAATAAAAGGCATACAGATTGGAAAGGAAGAAATAAAACTATTCCTATTAGTAGATGACATGAGTATCCAGAATATTCCCAGGAATCTATACACACACACACGCACACACATACACAAAACCTCCTAGAACTAAGTGAATTTAGCAAGTTCAGCAGGACACAAGGTCAACACACAATCAATCATTTATATATGAAGACAATGAGCAATTGGAAGTTGACATTTTTTTAAGTACTATTTAAAACAGATACAATAATGAAATTCTTTTTAAAAGATGTATTTACTTAGAGCACATGAGCAGAAGGAATGGAATACCAGCAGACTCCCTGCTGAGCAGGGAGCCCAATGCTGGGCTCAATCCCAAAACCCTGAGATCCATGACCTGAGCCAAAATCAAAAGTTGGATGTTTAACCAGCTGAGCCACCCAGGTGCCCCTGAAATTCTTATGTAGACCTATAACAAAGCATTCATGGGATTTGTATGCAGAAAACTACAAAATGCTAATGAAAGAAATCAAGGAAGATTTGAAAGTAAAGACACTGTTCGTGGATTGGAAGATTCAACCTATTAAAGATGCGAATGAACATTCCCCAAAATGATCTATAGATTTGATACTATCCTTATCAAAATCCTAGCAGTATTTTTTTTAACTATACATTATAAACTTTATATAAAAGAAGGAACTAGAACAGCTTAAAATAATTTTGAAAAAGAAGGTAAAAATGGAGGAATCAAACTATCTGATTTTAAGACTTCCGTTAAATCTTATAATAGGGGATCCCTGGATGGCTCAGCGGTTTAGCGCCTGCCTTCAGCCCAAGGTGTGGTCCTAGAGTCCCAGGATCAAGTCCCACATCGGGCTCCCTGCATGGAGTCTGCTTCTCCTCCTGCCTATTTCTCTGCCTCTCTCTCTCTCTCTCTCTCTCTCTCTTTCTGTCATTCATGAATAAATAAATAAAATCTTTTTTAAAAATCTTGTAATAAAGTTAGTAACTGAGAGAGTGTGGTATTGACAAAAAGATGGACACACAGAGCAATGGAACAAAACAAAGGGTCCAGAAAGAAACTTACACAAATATAGCTATTTGATTTTTGACAAGAGTGTAAAAGTGATTCAATGGAAGGCAGTCTTTTCAACAGATAGTGTTAGAACAATTGGTCAAACAACAGCAAAGAAAAAGAACTTAACCTAAACCTCACACCTTCTATGATAATTAACTCAGAATGGTTCATAAACTGCAGCACCTGAGTGGTGAGGTCAGTTAAGCATCCAATCCTTGGTTTTGGCTCAGGTCATGATCTCAGAGTTATGAAAATGTGGAACTTAAGACTCTCTCCTTCTTCCTCTGTCCCTCCTCCCCAAGCTCTCTCACTCTCACAATCAATCAATCAATCTTAAAAATGGATCATAAATGTAAAACATAAAACTATAGGCTTTTAGAAGAAAACAGAATATCTTCACAAACTGGAGTTAGGCAAAAAGTCCTTAAGAATGACACCAAAAGTATGATCCATAAAAGAAAGTATTGATAAATTTGACTTCTAAATTAAAGACATTTTCTTTGCCAAAACCAGCTTCAAGACTATGAATAGACGATTGGGGTGTTGGGTGGCTCAGTGGTTTAAGCATCTGCCTTCAGCTCAAGCCATGATCCCAGGGTCCTGGGATTAAGCCCCACAGGGGCTTGTTGCTCAGCACAGTCTGCTCCTCCCTTTGCCTCTACCCCCAGTTTGTGCCCTCTCTCTCAAATAAATCATAAAATCTTTTTTAAAAAGACTATGAATAGACAAGCTGCACACGGGAAGAAAATTTTTGCAAATCACATATCCAACAATGGGCTTATATGCAGAATGTATCCAGAACCCTTAAATGTCAACAATACATAATCCAATTTAAAAGTGGGCAAGAACTTGGATATGTCACTAAAAAAAGGTACACAATTGGCAACTAATCACATGAAAAGATACCCCACATCATTAGCTGCTAGGTAAATGAATATTAAAATCATGAAAAGATACCATTACACACATAACAGCTAAAACAAAAAAAAATATTTGAATTCTAAGTGCTGACATGGATGAGGAACAACTGTATCAACTAGAATTCTCATATTCCTGATCAGAATACAGCACTCTCTGGAGATGGTTTTTTTTTTTTTTTTTTTTTTTTTGAGATGGTTTCTAAAGTCAACTGCACTTTTATATATGAGCAAATCAGAAACAAAATGGATTTTAAAACAGGTAACATTGACAAAAGCATCAAAGTCAACTATCCTTGAATCAATAACACAAGATGTATCACATCTCTATGGGGTTAATGATAAAACTTTCTTCAGAAACATTAAAGGAGTCTTCAATAAAAGTACATCTATACCATATTCATAGACAGGAAGACAAAGTATCATAAAGATGTCAAATCATCCCAAACTCTAGTCAAGAACCCAATGCATTGTTGTTATTGGTGCTGCTGCTAAACTTGACAAGTTGTTTCTAAAATGCATGTGGAAATACAAAGGGCCAAAAATAGCCCGGAGAATCCTGAAAAAGAACAAAGAACTTGATTCGTCAGATATCTAAACTTAATATAAAGTTATAATGATTAATACAGTATAGTATTAGTGAAGAGACATGGATTCCAGACCTAAACATGAATGCAGGGCAGTCCCTGTGGCGCAGCGATTTAGTGCCACCTGCAGCCCAGGGTGTGATCCTGGAGACCCAGGATCGAGTCCCACATCAGGCTCCCTAGGAGGAGCCTGCTTCTCTCTCTGCCTGTGTCTCTGTGTGTCTCTCTCTCTAATGAATAAATAAATCTTAAAACACACACACACACACACACACACAAAAGAAATAAAACTTCACTTATACCCTGAAGCTCCCCATGTGCTTGTGCCTGATTATAATCTTCTCCCAATTTCTTAGTTTATCACTATTATCATTTCCTTCCTTTAGTTTTCTTTTTGTTCTTCCTCAAGGAACATAACTATTTTTCTCTTTTTGAAAAATGAAGTATAGTTGACATACAATCTTCTATTCATTACAGGTGTACAACATAATGATTTGGCAATTGTACGCATTACAAAATGTTTACCACGGTAAATGTAGTTACCCTCTGTTGCCGTATGAAGTTTACACTCTTACTATATTCCCTCTGCTGTACTTTTCATCTTGTGACATATTTATTGTGGAACCGAGATTTTGTACTTCTTAATCCCCTTTACCTATTTTGCCCATCCCTTCACTCCTCTCTGGGAACCACCAATTTGTTCTCTATATTTATGAGTCTGTATCTGATGATTTGTTTACTTAATTTCCATTTCCCAAACTTGAACACCTTTTTACATGTTTCTTGGCTACTCGGATTTCCTTTTTTTAGTGAATGACCTTTTCAAAACTTTTGTGCAATTTTTTACTGGGCTGTCTTTTCAAATAATTTTGTAGACTTTCTCTATTTTGGATAATTAGTCAGTTATATGTGTTGAAATATTTCCTTTCATTTTATGGCTTGTCTTCATCCTTTTAATAGTGTCTGTGATGAATAGAAGTTGTTAATTTTAATGTGCTCCTGTACATAAAGAATTTGCCATATAGTGTTTTTATTGACTTGAATAAGAAACCCATCCCTACCTCAGGATCATGAAGTTATTTATGTGTTTTTAGTTATTAAATACTAAAAGCTGGTAAATTTGCATTCATGTTCATTTTTTTATTTTTTTATTTTTTAAAAGATTTTATTTATTTATTCATAGAGACACACACAGAGAGAGAGGCAGAGACACAGGCAGAAGGAGAAGCAGGCTCCATGCAGGAGCATGGAAAGCAGATGCTCAACTGCTGAGCCACCCAGGCATCCTGAAGTTTTATTTCTTGATCTGGGTGTTGTTTACATGGCACTTAGCTTTATAATTAAACTGTACATACATGTTTGTTTTAGATACTTTTCCATGTATTGTATTCCACAATTTTTTAAAAATCTTAAAAAGTTTCCCAAAGAATCTTTCATAGATCACATATCTAGAAAGTATTTCATTACAAACCTTATATATAAATCATAAAAAATAGAGATTTGTTGCTAATAATTGCAATAATTTAGACACAACTTCCTTTAAAAATGAAAATTGAATAACACCAATATATAGTTAAATATATTTGCATTCTAATCACACCAGCATTAATAGCATAGGAGTACATAGCAAGCAGCACAAATATTCAGTGCATCAAGGCCTTAAGTTGAACATATGAGAGTTACTCTATCTAGCAAACATTACCAAATAACTATATGAAGAATTTTACAGTTTAATATATGGTTTCATGTTTTATGAATAAAAAAAGCATTCATTTCAGTTTGCAGTAACCAGGTTTAAGCATAAAGTAAACAGATATTTCAAAATGGGATTTTGGCTTTTAAGAAAATGACACCAGGGGCGCCTGGGTGGCTCAGTTGGTTAAGTGCTGAATCTTGATTGCAGTTCAGGTCATGATCTCAGTCAGGGTCATGAGATCAAAGCCCTGAGTTGGGCTGAGTGCTGGGTGTGGAGCCTGCTTAAGACACATACACATTCTCTCTCTCTCTCTCTCTCTCTCTCTCTCTGCACCCCCCCCACTTCGAAAAAAAAGAAAAAGAAAATGATACATATATGTTAGCAATATTGTTCTAAGAAATATCATTAGGATCTTTCTTGGTTTTTTACGATCAAATGAAAGTACCTGATCAGAAATTCTCTTGATAAAGCTGAGATACGGGGCAGCCCCGGTGGCACAGCGGTTTAGCGCCACCTCCAGCCAGGGGTGTGATCCTGGAGACCTGGGATCGGGTCCCACGTCGGGCTCCCAGCGTGGAGCCTGCTTCTCCCTCTGCCTGTGTCTCTGCCTCTCTCTCTGTGTCCCAATAAATAAATAAAAGCTTAAAAAAAATAAAAACTTCTTGCTTTGCAATTACACTAAGCAGAAATTTGGAAACAAGTAGAGGTGACAGTGTTACTGAAAGAACTCATGTTGACATCCTGGAAGCAGCTCTTCAAAGTCATCAACACAAATAGTTTTGGTTCATGACTGTATGAATATATGGACTAAATTGTGTCCCCCATGCCCTACATTCATATATTGAAGCTCTAATCCTCAATGTGACTGAATGTGGAGACTGGGCTTCTGAGCATATAATTAAGGTCAAATGAGGTCATAAGGGTAGGACCTTAATGCAATCTGAGTGGTGTCCTTATTAAAGGAATAGAAATGAAGAGTTGGCAGTGCACAAAGGAAGGGCCATGTAAGAGAAAGCAAGAAGGCTGCAGTCTGCAGGCCAGGAAGAGAAGTCTCACCAGAAACTAAGCCCACGTGCACCTTGATTCTGGACTTCCAGCCTCCCAAACTGTGAGAAAATAACATCTCTATTGTTTAAGCCACTAAGTCTGTAGTATTTTGTTATGGTAGCCCAAGAAGAATAATATGACTTAAAATTCTTTCCTGGGCAGCCTGGGTGGCTCAGCGGTTTAGTGCCACCTTCAGCCCAGGGGGTGATCCTGGAGACCCGGGATGGAGTCCCACATCAGGCTCCCTCATGGAGCCTGCTTCTCCCTCTGCCTGTGTCTGTTTCTCTCTCTCTCTCTCTCTCTCTCTCTCTCATAAAATCTTAAAAAAAAATTTTTTTCTTTTCCTCCTTTCTTTCCCTAAAAAAGCCCTACAGATATATAATAACAATGTATCACTTTTCACCATATTTTGCCATCACCCTTGCCATATCCATACACTGTAAGAAAAGTGGTGTGAGACCCCCCTGTCATAACAGTAAAAATAGATTTTTCTGTACATCAGCTAGGTTATGTAAATTCCTCTGTCTTCCTTAATCATTATAGCTTTGCATTAGTCTGCTCAGGCTTCCATTAAAAATGCCATAGACTGTGTGGCTTAAGCAACATTTCTTTTGTCACAGTTCTGAAGGCTGGAAGTCCCACATCAAGGCTCCAGCTTCTGGTGAGAACTCTTCCTGGCTTACAGATTGCTACCTTCTCACTATGTCCACCCAGGGCATTTCCTTTGTGCTGGAGTGTCAAGGAGAGGGGAGCTCTCTCTGGTATCTCTTTTTATCAGGACACTAATCCCATTAGATCAGTGCCCCACCCTCATTTAACCTTAGAGGTCGCATCTCCAAATAGTCATTGGAGGTTAGGATTTCAATGCATGGATTGTAAGGGAAACAAACATTCAGTTCATAAAAATCTCTAAACATAACAACCTGCCTTCCTAGGCTATCATTTAATAAAATGTTAGAGCTCCCAAACTCTAGTGGAAAAGAGAGACAACAAAAAGCTGTTCGGTATATAAGCATTGAGATAAAATGCTATATGTTTTAAATGACTCATTTCATAGTAAGTAAATGCTACATACCATTCAAGTGCTAGAAGGGATTTAGTCGGAGAAAAGCAAGTTTAAACTATGATTCTGTGAGGAGGTGGAGAGGCTATTCCTACGCCTTGAACGCTCAGGAGGGATGCAATGAAAGCAGAGTTCCAATCACCTGGGAACTGGAAGGTAATCTGGGAACAGACTTGAGCACTACTGGGTGGTCTTCCAGGGAAATAATAATTCAAATACAGAACTCTCCAACTGAGAGATATGCAAAGTGCTTTCATTTTGATTTAGTTAACATATGGCCACACAGTAGTCCCAGCTATGATCTGTGCTTTATCACGTTCCTTGAAAAAATCCACCACCGACAATTACACTAGCACGGCCAAAAGACAGGTGTCTTAAAAGGAAGCAAAAACTGAGCATTCCCAATCTACTCCTTGGGAATCTACATCTCAGCCAAGAACCTAGAGGAAAAAAACCTTTTTTAGGCTTCATCAAAATGGTTCTACCAGTAAGAGCTACTAGGCCAAATGAGTCCTGTGTATATACTTTTTAAATTAATGGCTCTAAACACCCGCACCCCCTTCACTATATCCTCAACTGAACTGCCAGATTGGTCTTCCCAGAGCTGCATTACTCCACTATTAAAAACTATGCCTCTGGCCTCCCGAATCAAGCCCAAACCCCTCTGCTTAGCATTTGAACAAGAATCTCCACAATCAAAGCCCACCATATTCTATTTTATCTTTACCGCCAGACAGAACACTTGCCCCGAATGCAATGCCAACCCTTGCTTCTTGCCTGACTTGAAAGTGCTCCTTCCTTCTCTCCTCTACATTCACCATCCACAGACTTTTCATTCTGTCTCCTCCTTCATGAAGCATTCCCTGATGACATCACACTCTGATTCTTCAGTCAACAATTATGCATTAAGAACCTATTCTGTTCCAGAAGTTGAGAGGGCTCCTTCCTCCTAATTCTTTCTGTCCACATTATCTGTGACTTACATTTAACACTCTTACTACTGTCCTACTCTTCCCATATGTCACTTTATATTTGTGGGAAAGGATCTTAAATGTTTTATTTAGCAGCTGGTTTTTGTGTGCAATCTCACAAGCGACTTGTGATTTGTAGGTGATTTGTCTTGGGAACCAGCATATGCACGTCTTTTACACCGCCCATAGCACATGATGAAGGGCTAAATATCTTGCTATTTAATTGCTGTTAAGTATGTTTTCACTTTCAAACGTTGTGAATACTTTTGTGCCTTTCTTAGAGGGACAGAAGGAAAGAGGGAAGAGGTTGACATCCCTAGAATTTGTTCAGTTGCCTAACATTGTCCTTAACTATATAACTCGTTAACAAGTATTTATGGAGTTCCTATTACGGGTCAGATACAGGCACAAACGTTCCATTATGGTAGAGCCTTAATCACAGTCTTAATTCACCAGCACCTATTGCTGTTTTCTGCACATAGTTAGCACTCAGTACGTGTTGAGCGACTATATGAATGTAGCCTCCTGCTGTCAAGCAGCTCTTATTTTAGCGGTGTAGGGGTAAATGGGATATAGGTGACGAACAAATAAGATGAGCCAGGTGATTTCAGAGCATGATCATTACTGTGAGAAAAATAAGACGGGATAATTAACATTATGCAGTTTGCCAGTTTGGGCTCATTGGGGTTTTTTGTCGTTTTTTAATCAGCAGAGTCAAGCGACCCCATGAGCACGGCTTAGTGGACAAGATGCCAGTCTCTGGAGGCAGATTTCCCGGATTCACAACCCGGCCTCCTCCCTCGCCGGGAGTCTCTGGACCAATTACTTAACCTGTCTGGCCTCGACACCCCCATCCTCTAACAGTACCGACCGCACGGGGTGGGTGTGAGGGTTAAAGAGAGGCGATGCGGAGCGCAAAGTACTGGGAGCCGTGCGGGCCGCCGAGGGAAGCCCCCCGGAAGCAGCGGGATCCCCAGGGCCTCGGTTAACTCACCTGGCGCCGAGGGAGGCGAGCCCCCCCGCCCCTCCCCCCGCGGCAGGTTGTGAGCAGGGGCCAGCCGGGCAGAGCTCTGACCTTGACCTGGGGTCCCTGGGGCTGAGGGGTCAGGTCCCCCGTCCGCCGGCGGGGGCAGAGGAGACGGGCTGGCGGGCCACGCGGGGGCGGCGCGGGCGGGAGGCCTCGAGGGCTCCGCCGGCGCCCCAGGGCGCCCCCGGCGGGGGAGGGGCCGGCTCGGCCCTCCCCGCCGCCCGCGGCCCGGAGCAGCGCCCCCCGCCCCCGCCCCTCGCGGCCCCGCCCCCGGCCCCGGCCCCGGCCCCGGCCCCGGCCCAACGGGCGCGGGCGCGCAGCCCCCCGGGGGCGCGAGGCCGCGGGCGGGCCCTCCTGGCGATTGGCCGGGCGGGCGCGGGGAGGGCGCGGGGAGGGCGCGGGGAGGGCGCGGGCGGGGCGCGGGGAGGGCGCGGGGGGCACGCGGGCGGGCTGGCGGGCGGGGCGGGGGCGGGCACATGCGCGCAGGCGGCGCGGCCGGCACGCGGCGCTCGCGCTCCCGGCTTAAATGAGCCTGGGCTGCCCGCGCCCGCCACTTCGGAGCTGCCCGTGCGGGCGCTGCCCCTCGCGCCAGCGCGCCTGGGCTCGCGGGCGGCCGATGGGACGGAGCGCCGCGGAGCTGGAGGCGGCGCCCGTCGGGGGGCTCGGGCAGCGCGGGAGCCCGCCGCGGGGCTCGGGCATGGCGGGCGGCCGGACCTGAGCCCTGCCCCGCGGGGAGGCAGCCTGCGGGCCGGCGATGGGGGCCGGGCCGTGAGCGCCGCTGGCCGCCGCCGCTTGGGCCCCTCGCGAGGCGCCGGGCCGCCCGGGAACATGGCCCTGGAGCAGCTGTGCGCGGTCCTCAAAGGTAAGCGCGGGGCCCGGACGGCGCCCCCTGCGGGCGGAGGCCGGCGTCCCCGCGTCCCTCCCGGGCGCCCGCGCGCCTCTTTGTCTGGTCCGCGCGGGTCGCCGGGTGCACCTGCCCGCCCCGCGCGGCTGCCCCAGCCTCCTGCGGGCCGGCAGGCTCCGGGGCGCTCCGGGGCGCGCGGGGGGGGCCGGGGAGCAGCGGCGCGGCGGGGCCCTCCGAGCCGTTCGCGCCCCTTCCTTGCAATTCCGCTCATGGCTTTGCAAAGTTGTGGGGTTCGTGCAAGTGGGGCCGAGGCCGTTCTCCCTCGGCCTTTGATGACAGAAAGTCATTCCCCGCGGACAACAAAAGCCCCCGCCGAGGCGCCGCGGAGCAGCTCTCGGAAAGCCCCGCGCCGGCGGGGGGCGGGCGGGCGGCGGGCGGCCGAAGGGCCTGTGCGCCGGGCCGGGTCCCACCTGCTGCGGCCGCGGAGGCTGCGGCACCACTGCGGGCGCCGCGACCCGGCCCGGCCCGGCCCGGCCCGCCGCCTCCCGGGACCTCGGAGCGCCGCGCCGCGGCCGCCTGCCGGGTTCGCTCTGCCTCCCGAACCGGGAACTAACACGGCGGCTCGCCAAGTGCACGAAGCTCCCGAACGTGCTCAACGGCTTCGCCTCTCCCTGGAGGTGTTATTCTAGATAGAAATATATTGACGTAGATAATTAAGACTGTGATACAAAGTTGCTTCCGAAACTCGGGTGGCATAAATCCTTTGCTCGGTCGTCAGAGGAAAACCGCCACCGAAACGGGGCTTCCCCCTCTCCCCCCCGCTGATTGAAATTGAAAACTGAAGAGCTACGTTGCTCAGGCTGTGACATGTGTTCTTTTATATTGGGTCAGGAGTTAAGGTTTTGTATTAGCAGCGTTACATGGAGCTTATTGTAGCCCGGTATTCGCACAGTGACAAATGGTGGGTGTTTTTTTCCCCCATTCCGGATTAACACTTTTTTTTTTTTTTCAGATTCATTAGAAAATTCAGTGTAATTTTGCTTTTAATTTTAACTGGACAAATTACCTGCTTTCCAGATTTTCCTGAGCTTTTAGCAGTTCAACTTAAAATGTTTACCCACTGGACACTTACAGTTTGTATCAAGGTAACCCAGTTACCTAGTGCACACTTCACTCATCCATGAATTCCTAGTGGTTTCTTCATTACATTAAAATTTAAAACTCGGGTGTTAATTTCATATAGTTTTCCTATATATAAATCTGATTTATATAGCCATTCCGTGGAAATTAAGATTGTCTTATTCTCTCAAAATAAATCGTGTGTGCACAGTAGTTTCTTCTGATGGTGCTCCATTATCCGAATGTGCCTCATTGTCCTGATCGCTTTAAGGTCATCAACATCATGACAGTCCATCCGGGCAGCCCCTGGGGAGAAGCAGCCCTGTTCTAGAGCCCTACCTGCCCAACTTCAGGGAACTGAGCTGGATAGGACAGATTCCCTGATCCTCCTGAATGAAGGGGTTTTTTGCAGCTTCTCTGCCTCTGCCTTGGTCGTTGGTGCACACTGCCCTCTCTGGCCACTGTGGTAAAGCACTGAGCTGTTGCACCTTTCAGGAAAAGATTCTGTGCTGATGGCAGAGCCAACAGTGAAAACAGTGTAGTATCTGGCTTTTCTTTTTAATGTACAGTAAATCTTACAGTAGTTTTACATGCTAGAGTGTTTTAAGGGTCAAGCTAACTTACAGTTGTAGGCTAGCTAGAGATGAAAGACTATTAAGACTTCTAAAGTTTGTGTGCTTGTAAATATGGGGAATTGGTCTGGGGAGATTCAAGAAATTAACAAAACTTGATTCTGAGAAGGGAATCTGGGAGAGGACAGAGCGAAGGGAAGACTTCTCTTTCACTGCACCCTCATTTGTAGCACTTGATTTTTTTTTTTTTTTTTTTTTTACCAAATGTGTGTTACCTATACAAAAATTGTTATTTTTAATTTTAAAAATTATCTTTTGGTAAAACACTGGATTTTCCTAGTGTTTCCATTCATTGTGTGCGTCAAGGCAAGAAAAACAGCCCTTAAGTGTCCTGTGAGGTGAATTGCTTCAACACTGAAGAGGTTCTTATCAGAAGCAGTTATTTAATATTTGCATAATTATGGATATTACCTACCAAAAGCCTTGTTTGCAGTATTATGGTCAGTTTCTACTAAAACAAATCATCCATAATGAATGTGTGAGATTTTAAGTAATAGGTAATTTTCTTTAAGATGCCATTGATTCACAAAAAAAAAAAAAAAAAAGATGCCATTGATTCACAAAAAAAAAAAAAAAAGATGCCATTGATTCTTTTTGTTTTACTCAGCAGTGAGAACAAAAGGATAATTCTACTAGGTTTTTAAATCTTTCATACGTTGTTAAAATGGAAAAATTCACTTCTAACTGTTTATGATCCCTCCAGGTCTTATAAAATTTAACTTTCTGTCAAAGTTAAGTAAGCATCATAGTCACACGAAAATATTGCATCAGTATTATGAGCCCATTTTTTACTGTTTTATTCATCTGCACATTTTCGGAGAATCGTATTAGACTCAGTTATATTTAAATCTGTATAAACTCTTGTTAAATTTATTGTGTAACAGCGCGAATATCCCTCAGCACTATATTTTTAAAATCTTATGCGAGACTGACAAAAATTAACTCCTGTCTTTCATTCTCACACCTCATTCAAAAATCAGTAAACTATACAAAAATAAGTACAGTACTAGAAAGCTAGCTCTTTAATAGTGAAGTTCTTAAGCACAGTCTTGTTAAAAATTAACTTTTTGGCTTTTTCCCCCAGAATTTGGAGGAAATGTTTTAATGCTGAAAACTGAAGTCCGGCTAAACACTGGTTTTATTATAGTAAATCCTTAAACTAGAATCTAGTTCATCTGTGTTTTGAAACCAAGTTCACCTGTTAGAAAAAACATGCAGCCCTGTAATACACACCCATGTGTGTTCAAATCACTTTCATTTTTGAAATAAGAAAAAAAGATAAACTATAAATAAAAATCATATCTAAAGTTTTAAAGTAATCTCAAATTCCGTTCTTGGTTACTATCCATTACACAATAAATTACTATCCATTTAGTACAGTCTCCTGTAGTTTTTTTTTTCAGTCTCATTTTTAAATTTACGCTCCTGCAGGGTAATTGTTGATGATTTAAAAAAATGTCTGTCTCCCTGAGTCACTATGAGATTCCAGTTATTACTTTCTCTGAGTTGGAAAGGGGAACCCTAAAATGTTATCTGGTCCATTGGTTTCCAAATTTTCCTTAACAGTAGAACTTCCTCAAAAGGAACCCTTCTCAGGGGGTACTCAAAAACCTAAACCAAGATGATAAGAACTAGATGGTTCTAGTTGGTGAGCAATCTCACCATCTCAAAGGCTCATCAGAGCAGCCCTCCCCAAAAAACTGATATTTTTGAACATGTGTGTTGTATCCCTCACAAAATTGCAGTGTACTAATCTGAAAGTTCAATTCTTCCTAGGCAAAATGACATTAAAACATGTTGGTTTAAATATGCCTAGAGAAATATGTTGGAAATTGCAGCACTAGTGGGTGAGAAGATACCACACACTCTTTAAAATGTGACCTGGTCACTTTAAATTTGTTCCTGTGGATGTCGATGTCTAAAGAAGACTCCTGTAAAGTGAGAACATCCAAAATTGCCCTCTTAAGAGCATTTGGCCAGCAAGGAGATTGTCACATTCTGCAGGAAGGAAAGTGCTTCTGCTATGGTTACTCTTTCTTAAAATGGTTAGCAGTCTGATTAGCATATGTAGACTGGAATGATCCCAAAGTTTGCCAAGTCCATCTTCTTTCTTAACCAATAAGTAAAAGTGAGTTTGATTAAATTTGAGTACTCTGTTCTGTGGAACATAGTTTACTGAAAACAAGTTACTACTACCTCAAGTAGTACGTGGACTCTCATGGAACTCCAGTCTGCTTTCATTATACCAAAGAGTGGAGAGCTGGAGACCAGTTAGGCGGTGGTTGCACCCTGGCACCTCGTGATAGATTCTACAAACTTTACATTTAATGGTTTGGTGCTTAAAACAGGAAGGCTTATTAGAAAGAGGCACATTTAATTACTAACAGAGGTAAATTGAGCCAGCTTGAGAAAAGTAAGAGGAGTGGCTAGATATCTGGAAAGAAAAATAAAAATCAATTCTTTGATTTATCCCTTGATTTATGCTTAGATAAAAGAAGCGGGATCATCTGTGTGACTACTGTTAACCAAGATGCGTGCTTCTTAATTTGTTAATGCAGGATGGACTCTGCACTGTATGTTGTAGTTACAAAAAAGACCTAATCACGGTCATGCTTAGTCATGCTTATTCATCTAGCTTTTATTGAATGATATTGTGGGCCAGGCAGTCTTCTAGTCCCTAGAGATGCATCAGTGAATCAGACAAGGTTCCTCTTTCTGGTAGGTATTGACAAATAATGAGCAAGAAAATATCGAGCGATATAAATAATAATTACAGTATTTATATAATAAAGAAGGATGAAGGAGAAAATGTAGAGCTTTTTTAGAAGTCAGAAAGGCCTCACAAGACCTGAATGACAGGAGGAACCAGCCATGCAGAAAGATTCTAGGCAAAAAGAATAAGCTAGTCCCTAAGGCAAGAATTAGCTTGGTATATTGAAGTAATGGGAAGAAGGCCCGTGTAGCAATAGGTAGCAACTGGGAGGTCAGAGAAGTGGTTAGATGCTAAATCACTAAGGACATCTGAAGTCCGAGTAAGGGGTATGGATTTACTCTAAATGTAATGGGACTGTATTAGAAGATTTTATGAAAGGCTGTGATATGATCTGGTTTATGTCTTGAAAGGATCACTGACTGCTGAGTACAGAATAGACTGTAGGGGACTATGGCAGAAATACCCAGTTGTCTCCCAACATCCATTTTACACTTCAGTAATTCTCTGAATTTTAATTAAGCCCATGACCACCCAACAGAAAGAGTAGATTTTCCAGCTTTCCTTAGGATTAGGTATGATCATGTGACTAAGTGAGTCTAGCTAATTAGATGTGTGTGCAACTTTGGGAAAGTGGTAGTGTTTTTTGTTCAGTTAAAATTTTTATTTTGAGATCATTATAGATTCTGGGCAAATTTTTTTATTTTATTTATTTTTTTAAAGATTTTATTATTCATCAGAGAGAGAGAGAGAGGGGGGCAGAGACACAGGAGGTGGGAGAAGCAGGCTCCATGCAGGGAACCTGACATGGGACTCGATCCTGGGTCTCCAGGATCAGGCCCTGGGCTGAAGGCGGCGCTAAACCACTGAGCCAGCCGGGCAGGGCAAATGTTTTTAAAGGAAGAATGTCCTCAAAAAAAAAAAAAAAAAGGAAGAATGTCCTCTATCATTTCTTCATTCTTGCTGACTCTAACACAGGCATGGTAGATCCATGTTGGACCTTTAAGATGAACTTAGAAGGAAAGTCGTATACAGCTGAACAATAAGAAGTTAGGTTCCTAGGAATGATAGCCTTCACTCTAGCCTCTTGACTACTACTTTCCACAGTAAGAATATATTTGACACAAATATATTCTATCTGATATAAACTGCGTAAAAGTAAAGGCTAAAGTAAAAAACAAACCCAGACAGAACCATTAATAGTCATAGAAGTGAAAAATCTGAATGCTATCAAATAAAATTAATTTTGAAAGTGCCTAGAAAAGGCAGGTTTTAGACAGTGCCGAGGTAATTTGGTGAAAGCAAAGGGAGATCCACGGCAAGTACAGATGTTCAGAAATAAGAAATATTTGTAGAAACATTATGAGATTAGGTACCAGAGCAGAGCATTCACCAATATTTCCAAAACCAACTCATCTGCCTGCCCTCTACCCTGCCCCATCCATCTAGGCCCAAACTTGCCCCTGCCATCACCAGTGGAGACAAGGGGCAGCCTCTTTGCATTTCTTGCAGTATATTTTCATTCTTTTATTGTAGCAGTTGGCCTGTGAAGTGGGCCCCCCCCAGCAGCTTTAGCATCACTAGGGAAATGCAAGTTCTCAAGCCCTACCCCAAACCTACTAGGTCAAAATCTCGGGAAGTAACCCCCATCCACCAAAATCTGTATTTTAGTAAGCTCTCTGAGTAATTGTGGTGCACACTACTGTCCCAGTGATTGATCCAGTTCTCCCACCTGCATGTAGACTTTGCCCAGAGGGATTTGTACACTTTTGAACACCAGTATATATTACCAGTTAACCTCCAAAAAGTTATGTCACTTTGCAGTCCAGTGACAATGTATGTCAGCTTCCTGTCTTGACCAACAGGGTATCTTTATTTAAATATTAGTCTAAATTTATGTATTGTTTCGATTATTGGCACATTTTCCTAGTGGCATAATCTTTTTTTTTTTTTTTCAGTTTTTTGTAGTTTTTGTCTTGAATAAATGAAGGTGTTCTCTACACAGAAGGATACATACATAATTTACCTTTTTGTTTTTTCAATCTGGTATTGGTATTTATTTTTCTGTTTAGCTTAGAAGTAGGATCTGCTTTCTTTTTTTTCAAATAATTATTAAGTTATCTGAGAATCATTTATTAAACCTATCCTTTTACTGAGAGTTTCAAATACCATACATAAAATAAATTTTGAAATATATGTTATGTGTCTGTTGCTTAAACTTTTTCTTTTTTTTCTGTCTTTAAGCTCCTTGAGAATAAGAACCAAGGCTGCTTGGTTCATTGCTTTAGCCTCAAGGACTGGCTTGTCACACAGTGGGGGCTGGATATGTTTGTTGACAAATCATCTGTTTCTTTCTATACTGTTGCTACATTTTGAATTACTACAGCTTTATGATAAGTATATATTATTTTTAAGTATTTTATGTCTTTATTTCTAATTTTCCTTGGCCAATATAAAAAAGTCTTCAAGATGATCATCAGCAACGTTTTTAGTCCCCCAGAAAACTAAGATTTTGATTCAAATATATTTAAATACATGACTTGGAAGAATTGTTACCTTTACATTGTTTTATTATCCAAAACCTACTGTTTCTCCATTGTATTAAATTTATTGACTTGTTTATTTAATTTATTTTAGTCTTATTCTCTTCTCTTACTAAGGGTAATAATTTTCCAAGTAATTCTCTTGGGACTTCTAGGCATTGAGTAACATTATCTATAAATAATAATTTATCTCTTTTCCAGTATTTACTACATTGGCCAGTTTCCATTATTAAGTAACAATAGAAAGAATAAACTTGATCTTGACTTTTCCAGTGGAAGGTAAGGCCTTTAAACTAGAAGGCCTGGGGAGAAAGAAGCGAATATGACAGTGATTTAAGGTAAAAGTAGCAGCATTGAGGACTTGTATATAGCACCTTCCACAGAGTCTCTCTGTATCATGTAAGTCTTCATTAAAAAAATTTTTTAAGAGAGGGGAAGGGGTGGAGGGAAGACAGAGGGAGCAGGAGCAGGAGAGAGAGTCCAGGGTGAAGCTCAATGTGGAGCTTGACATGGGGCTCATGGTCAGATTCAGTCTCCTGACCCTGAGTTCATGACCTGAGCTGACAGGAGTTGACTTTTAACTGACTGAGCCACCCAGCTATACACATTATTACAAGGCCTGGACTAAACTCCAGAACCAGGTGTATGAGCAGAAATGGTGGGCACTCCCACTTTAAGCATCAAATCACAAGCAGTTCTCTATATAACTAAGTGGTATGTTTATAGAGTTTAGAATTTTTATTTTGTCATGGATCTACCTTGCAGAATTAGTGCCTTCATGGGATACCTGGGTGGCTCAGTGTTGAGTATCCGCCTATGACTCGGGTCATGATCAATGGGGTCCTGTGATCAAGTCCCATATTGGGCTTCCCGCAGGAAATGTGCTTCTGCCTATGTCTCTGCCTCTCTCTGTGTGTCTCTCATGAAGAAATGAAGAAAATCTTTAAAAAAAGAAAAGAAAAGAAGAAGGGCCTTCTTGGATACATTATCTTTGAATTCGAAATGTATGGTATTTCTGGATTTGAGTAATTATTGGTCCTTTTGGTAAGAGGAAGAAGGGAATAGTGACATGTGGTTGGAACTAAACACAGAAGAATTCCAGTGTTTGACATTAATGGAGTTTGTTTTATTATCTCAGTCTGGTTACAACAAGCAGTTTGCAAAGATCCTATTTTATACAACTAGGAGGAAACTATGTTTATTATGATATAGAATTTAGAATGATTAATAGTCACACCTGTATCACTAAATATTTGTATCCCTAATTGTCATGCAGATTCACCCCGTTCTTTATATAACACTTTTATATTCAGTAGCACTGCTCATTTGGTTGATTTAGTTGTGAATAGTTTTTTTAACATTTGGGGAAAAAGAAAATTGTGAGCAACCCTCTAAGTAAAGTAGAAAAGAATAATAGGTTTATTTGGGCTTACAATTTTATTTTTAAAATGATTTACCAGGGCAGCCCCGGTGGCTTAGCAGTTTGGCGCCACCTTCAGCCCAGGGAGTGATCCTGGAGACCCAAGATCGAGTCCCACATCGGGCTCCCTGCGTGGGGCCTGCTTCTCCCTCTGCCTGTGTCTCTGCCTCTCTCTCTCTCTCTCTCTGTCTGTCTCTCATGAAGAAATAAATAAAATATTAAAAAATAAAATGATCTACCACAGTCACACTCTGTAAATTTCATAAGTCAGATATATTACATAGCCAAATTTTATTGATCATTATGTAATTTTATTGGCACGGTTCACCCTTTTGCCATAGTTCTGCCATTGCTCTCCTGGTTTCAGTTTGTTGATTTGTTACTTGCCCTGTCGGTCTTTGTGTTAACTTCTATACTGTGAATTATAAATTTGAAAACTAGTAAATTGTTATGCCCGTGATTCAGGATGAAAAGTATACTGAGCACAAAATTTTGATCAGTTATGTATCATCCAAATGATATTCCTTGGGAAATAGTGTCCTCTAACAAGATAAATTGATACGAACGGATGTGTTATTTGCTGAATTGCCAGATACCTAATATTACTCTAGTTTTTTTTTTTTTTTATCATAAATACTCTGTTTAAAAAAAAAAAAATGGGGACCCTGGGTGGCTCAACGGTTGAGCACCTATCTTCAGCCCAGGGTGCGATCCTCGAGTCCTGGGATCGAGTCTCACATCAGGCTCCTACATGAAGCCTGCTTCTCCCTCTGCCTGTCTCTCTCTCTCTCTCTCTCTCTCTCTCTCTGTGTGTCTCATGAATAGAGAAAAACTTTAAAAAATAAAAAAATGTTTCAGTTCTCCATTCCTCAAACTCTGATCCAGTGCAAAGTTGTGAAGATTTTGAAAGGAGAATTGTTCTTGTATGACAATGAGGTCTTCAGGACTACTAGCAACCAGAGAAAGGGAAGGGGAAGTGAAAGGTGTTGAGAGAAAACAGAGGAGACAAAGGTCAGCAAGGATACAGGAAACTAAAGATGAAGATGTCAATGACTAGATTATAAAATGTAAACAACTGGCAAGAATTTACTTTTTACTTTGGTGATTTGGGTAGTAGATACTCAGTACATGCTATTGCATGAACAATGGTATGACCATCCAGCAGTCACTTAACTAGCAACCTCTTCAACCTCATTTCTCACTACCTCAGCTCTCTCACAACCTCAACCACCCTCATCTCTCTCACTGCTTTCATCCTGTAAATCATCTGCAACTACTCTACATCTGAATCATGTTATAAGTCTCTCCTTTCAATTTCCAGTACCACTGCCCTGCTTCAAGACCTTACCATTTTTGTTTCCTGAATGGTCTCTCTTTTAACAGTTTAGACTCCATGAAACCATCAGATTATTGGTCTAAAAGACAGATGTAATATGTCATTCTCTAGTTTAAAAACTCAAAATGAGAGGCACCTGGGTGGCTCAGTCGGTTAAGTGTCCTACTCTTGATTTGGGCTCAGGTCACAATCTTAGGGGTTTTAAGAGCCTGCTTAAGATTCTCTCTCCCTCTGCCCCTCCCCCTTCTTAATAGATAAATAATTAAAATTTTTGGAAATAAAAATACAAAATGACTTCTCATTAGGGTCAAAAGTCCAAACTCTTTAGTGTGACAGCTTTTTATGATCAGGCCTCATTCTGTCTCACCTGGTATACCTCTATTTCCCCTCCTTGTGCTGACCCTCCACAGATCAGTGCTCCTCCGTGTTTTTGTCCAAGCTGTTTCTTTCTCTGTATCCTGGGTTGAAGCCTGTAATATCCAAAGAGAATATACCTTTTATTTCTGAAATTATCTTCACTCTGTTCCTCTTAAGCCCCAGCAGAATGAATGGTTCCTGTCTCTGCTTCCATTATGCTTTCTGTATAACTCCTATTAAACTTATTTTCACCTTGTATTGTAAATTCTCTTTGACAATAGATTGACTTCTTAAGGATGGTAGTTTCCCATCCTTTATTTCACAGAATGCCTAGCTTATAACCCTTGCTATGTGCATCATCTTATTTAATCTTCTCTACAGCCTTATGAGGTTGGTGCTACTAGGGCAATGTCTTCATTTTATAAATAAGTAAACTGAGTTAAAAAGGCCTCACAGCTGGTACACAGCAAAACTCGAACCCCAACTTGGATCTACCTAACTCATAAAGTCCATAATCTTAACTATTTTGCTGTATCCCCCCCACCCCAAAACATCTGTGTATCCTTGGTGCCTACTATCCCTTGGTACAGTAGGCACTCTGTAAGTGCTTATTGACTGAATGAATAATAAAAACTCCAGTTCACACAGGACTTTGAGGCACTGTGATTTCCATTGAAAGGGAGGGTGAAAGATATCAGTGCACCATTCATAAAAATAAAATGTTTAAAAGAATCATCAAAATACATACACAAAACAATTCAATATATTGTTGACTGGGTCTCCGAAATGTTCAACTTGGGGGAAAAGCTTCATTTTCTAAACATGCTGGCTTTTGTAATGCAGGACACCATAGTACTGCACAACTATTAAACGTCTTGAATTTATTTCTGGGAGACTGCTGCCCCCTTACTTCTGTCTTTATTATAAATGCTCTCACAAGTCAGATAATCTAATTGAACTTTTACTGGCATAATACATTGTAGAGCTACCCAAATAATGCATGTAAAGTCTTTGAGATGGAGTACAGTAAATATAGGATGACTGAGGTCAACTAAGTTTGTTGCAAAAAAACTGTGTGTTTTTAATATATCATAAGTTGAAAAATATTTTATATGCCACATGCTGTTAGTGCTTGTACAGCATCAATTGTATTTTTTTCTTGGGTTGTCTTAAGTGCCAAATGGTAAAGCAGAACATAACATTTAACCCTTAAAAATCTTGAGAGTGAACATTAGTAAGAAATAGCTTTAATTAATCTTTTCTTTATCATCTGATTTTCCTTATAGATTTAGTAAAATGTGATATAGATTCTATTTTTTTAACTTTTCTTTTCTATTATTTCTCTAGTGTTGTTAATAACAGTACTTGTAGTCGAAGGGATTGCTGTGGCCCAAAAGACCCAAGGTAAAGTATTTCCAGTGATAACTTACCACATATTCAGGACAGTGGGATGCCTTATTGGAAAGGATTGCAGCTTTTGGATACTATTTCCATAATCCCTCTAGGGTGTTGCAGTGACCTAAGGCTTTCTGTCAACCTATCAGCCTCAATTTTACTGGGTTCCACTGCAGTTAACTGGAGTAAATTGTCAACATAAAGTCTTGCCCTGATAAATTCTTTAAATTGGCATCACTAGTAGCTCCTAGCACATTATGGATTATGTCCAAAAATTAAATGAGATTCGTGCTTTATCATTCAGCAAAAATAAAAATCCCTTTTTTCAATGTAGACAAATGAAATATTTCCATCAGTATCTTATTCAGAGCCCCGTGGACCTGTTCTGATTGTCCTTGTTTATGAAAGAAGATTAACTAGTTTGCTTTTTGAACAAGATTTTCATGTCAGAGCTTAGTACATCTCCCGATTCACTTTTTATTTTCATCTGAGTTCTACATACAAATGACAAAAATCAAAGCATTCTAAAAGTTAATTATGAAAAAGCAGTTTTCCACCCTCTGTGACTCCCCCATGGAGGTAACCAGAATTTTAGCTGAATCTTTTGGTATTTCCCTTCCTATTTCTAAATAATATGTTATACTGTTCCTTCTTAATTATTTCAGTTTTACTGTATTAGAGAATGATTTCCCACCATGGAAGATGAGCATTTAGCCCTTTCCTGTACCCACTTCCCATCCCTGACTATATATTGGTACTTTCCCTCTATACCACCTGTTTCTGTCATAATTCTGATCACATCTGTATTCAGAATTTACATTAAGTCACTCATAGAGCTTTTTCCACATGAAAATTTTGTCTTTCAGTTTATGAAATTTTTATTTCCTTTTTTCTTTGCTTGATTTTTTAAATTCCCCTTTCTCTATTTCTGTTCCTATCTTTAAGAAACTTTTATTTGGGTATGGAGTATTTTATTGTTTTTTTTTCTATTTTCCAACTGTCTTTTACGGTTTTATTCTCAGTCTTTATTGAGACTTCCCCAATTTTACCAAGAATTGGAAAACTTTTTCTGTAAAGGGCCAGACAGTAAATATTTAAGATTTTTGCAGGCCTTACAGTTTCAGGAGCAACTACTCACTTTTGCTGTTGTGGTATGAAACCAGCTGTGGAAAAAAAAAAAAAAAAAGAAACCAGCTGTGGATCGCGGGCACATGAATGGACATGGATGTGTTCCATTGTAAACTTTATATTTACAGTAACAGGCCACAGGCCAGATTTGGCCCAGGGCTACAATTTGTAAACTTTCTACTAATTTTTCATTTCTTCTATTTTTAGAAAATTTTTATTTTCTGAATATTCTTAAAGTATCCTTGTTCTTTTTTTTTTTTTTTTTTTCCCCTTGTTCTTATTTTATAGATATACTCTCATTTTCTCTAAGGAGATTAAATGACAGTTTTGTTTAGGTTGTTTTTTGTTTGTTTGTTTTGTGTGTGTGTGTGTGTGATTTTTTTTTTTTTTACATCATCTTTGTTTCCTCAGATTTGCTTTCTTCTTGTTTTTATTCATTGTTCATTGTTCATATTAGAAGCTTTCCTCAAATATCTGGTGACCCTTGAATTCTACTCTTATTTATGAGAGGAGCACTAAAATCTGATGATTAGCTATCTCCAAGTGTAGAAGGGATTTGTTTACTATGGCTCACACTGGTGAGTGACCCACAGTGGGGAATCCCTGAACCTACACTGGTGGGTCTTTTTCTTTGGACTGTTTAGAGTCCCCAGAGAGGAAGCTTTCCATTTTCTGCTTAGAGGTTCTGCATCTCACCGAGAGCCTTGAAAGAAGTTGGGTGGGGGAAGAAGCCAGAAATGCCATTCACTGGTCTCCTTGTTTGCGGGTTGGTACTGTCACCCTCAGCTGTGCCTGGTGTCTCCTAGTCTAGTAGCCCTGCTTTATCTTCTTCTGCAGAGGAATAATCTCATTTTCTGGTAGGATGACAGAACAGCAGGTACCTAGATTTGTAGAGGAGAGGGTATTAGAAATCAGATTGATTCTAAATAGACTTTTAGCCAGGCCTCATGTTTTTAGGAAGCACAGTTTCACCACCACCTGTCATGCCTTATCCTGCTTGCAGGATAGTACACCAAGTACTACCAGTTTTTGTGATTGTACCTACCTCGTTGTGCCTCTCTAAGAGTTTGTTTATGCCCTTAAAAAACTTCCGGTACTGTTACCAAAGTTTAAGGAAAGAGAACTAAATGCATGTGTTCAATCTACAATCTTTAACTAAAATCTCTTTATAATATTTGGATCCTATTTGGTTTTTTTGTGTGAAACTAATTATAGAGGTACCACATCAGAGATAAACCCCTGGGATCCTTTTATTTTTATGTCACAACTGAATTTTATAGAGTTGCACCGATTTATCAGATTCTTCCACATGATTTTGCCCTTGTAAAATCTAAGCATTTTATTACCCCACTCTCCTACAGGGCAAACTTGTCCTCTGGCAGCAAGTTCTTCCCACCAGCACAGCATACAATTTTACCTTTCTCTCATTTCTGCTGTATTCAATTTGTTGTGCTAAACTTGGCAGTGGCTCTTGCAAAATTATATACACTATATGTGTAACATAGAGTGGGCAATTGTTTGGCTAAATTGTGGGGAAAAGAGCAGAATGCTATTCTCTTTTGCTATAATTTGTATTTTAATGCCATTTTTCCCTAAGATGGACAAAATATTGGAATCAAGCATATTCCTGCAACCCAGTGTGGCATTTGGGTTCGAACTAGCAATGGAGGTCATTTTGCTTCACCAAATTATCCTGACTCTTATCCGCCAAACAAGGAGTGTATCTACATTTTGGAAGGTATTTGACCAATTTCTTTTAATGGATGAATTTTAACTTTATTGTAAAACTAAGTACATTGGTAAGATGCCCAGTTTAAGCCAGTTTGAACAAAATGTAAGCATGTATTTGAATTAAACCCTAGTAATTATAAATATTTCTGAATATTGAACACATTAACAAAATAATAGTTGAAATTTTATAGGAATTTTGAATCCCCTAAAATATAATTCAGCTAAATATATCAGTATATATGAGAAACTTCTCTAGTAAGAACCTTTAAAAAAAGAAACTCAAACTTATTAGCATCTCTTATGCTTTATGCAAATTTATGTCCAAAGTTACATTAGTTCTTGTCATTTTTTGTTTTTCTATTCATTGTATCTCATGAACTGTTAGCTCTTCTACTCTAATTTTAATTAAGTACATTTAACTAATTTAATAACCTATTCCAAAGGGAAAAATCACTATAGTTCTCCAAAGCAGCATTGTTATTAGTGATATATAGTGCAACATTAATTATGAGTTTTATATATAACAATCCTCATTATGATTGTCTTCTGTGCAACAATAACAGAGCAGTTGTTTTGCTTTTCCCACTTGTGTAGGATGTTTATACTTTCCTTTGTTTGTGTTGCCCTGATTTGCTTGCTCTTATTTTCTAGCGGCGCCACGTCAAAGAATAGAGTTGACCTTTGATGAACATTATTATATAGAACCATCATTTGAATGTCGGTTTGACCACTTGGAGGTTCGAGATGGGCCATTTGGTTTCTCTCCACTTATAGATCGTTACTGTGGTGTGAAAAGCCCTCCCCTAATTAGATCAACAGGGAGATTCATGTGGATTAAGTTTAGTTCTGATGAAGAACTTGAAGGACTGGGATTTCGAGCAAAATATTCATTTATTCCAGGTAATGAAGTTGTGTTTTTCAGTGGGTCTCACTATGGTTTTAGAATCTTATGTCTAGAAAAAGAGAATTTAGTCAAGTTATACAAACCAAAATGTTAAAGAAATGAGCAGGACCAAAAGGAAAATAAATAAAACCAAAAATTGGAAATAGAACTGTATCACTTGAATTTTGAAGCATTTCATCGATGGTATCACATTTTTCTTAGATTTCTTTGTTTTATAATGTATATCAAGGCTAGAAACATCAAGATAAATATATTTTAAAAGATAATTCAGCAAATTATCTTTTCATAATCCTTAATAAAATTTTGTCAGGTTTTTCCATTGGAATGACAATTAACTACTCATTTGAATAAGTAATCTCAAAAAAAAGAATAATCTCTAGAAAATATTGAGCAATAGAAAAAATACTGCTCTGCATTTGGAGGCAAAAGATTTGGGTTTGAATCCTTTCCCTGCTCCCTGACAGCTATGAGATTACTCAGCGCAGTAGAACCTGAGGGTTGCTATTGGTAAAATGGGAATGCCTGATGTATTATTTTCCTGAAGCTGCCTTAATTAGCTAAGTACAAATTTAGCAGCTGAAAACACAAATTCTCTCAGAGTTTTTGAGGGCAGAAAACCCAGCAGGGCCACATTTTTTCTGGGAAGTCTAGGGAAGGATCCATATTGCTCATGGCTTCTAGCCCAGCATTCCTGGATCTGTGGCCACATCACTCCCATCCCTGCCTCCATCTTCACATTGCCCTTTCTTCTCCAAATCCTGCCCTTCATACCATCTTGTGTTGTAATATTCACTCTTTTGTACCATATAAAGTAATACAGGTTCCGAGGATTAGGATTAGGGTCTTCATTCAGCCCCCTCTACCTATTTTACCCTACCCTGTGGTATGTGCAAACAGTTGGAGAACTGCAAAGCCTCTCTGGTATAAAACCATGCATATCCCTAACTCGGAAACACAAAGATACACAAGTTATTGCCGCTGTCTTCAAACAACTTAAAGACTAACGAGGTGAAAAAGTAACTCAGTATACCAATTATTTCATCTCTTTGCATATATTTGTTTTCATGTAAGAAGTTTCTTAATTTAAAACATATATATATCTAAATGAAAAGAAAATACCCATAATCTTACCATTCTACATATAAAAAACCACTGTTAACAGTTTGGTGTGTATCCCTTCAGATGTTTTTCTGTATCTATTAGTTTTATGTAACTGACAGCATACACATATATTACCTGCTATTTGCCTAAACAAGATAATCAACATTTTTTTCTTGTCACTAAACGTGGCAATTTTTAGGTATTGTTTCAGTATTTATGTTGTCAATGCCAAAGGATAACATCTTAGGAAGTAAAGTTTATCTAATAGACTTTATTTTTTAGTACAGTTTTAGGTTTCCAATAAAACTAAGCAGAAAAAAGAGAGTTACCACCATAGATCTCCAAACATAGCTGCCTTCCAGAATCAGCCTCCTGCTCCAGAGTGTGGTACATTTGTTAAAGTGAATGAACCCACGCTGACACATCGTCACCCAAAGCTCCCATCCCCGTAGTTCACCTGAGGGTTCATTGTTGGTGTTGTGTGTTCTGTGTATTTGGGCAAACGTATGATGACATGTGTCCACTATACAGTATCATACCAAGTATTTCCACTGCCCTAAAAATCCTCTGTACTCCACCTATTTATCTCTCCCCTAATTCTTGGCAAGCACTGATACTGCCATCTCTGTAGTTTTGCTCTTTCCATGTTACATAGTTGGAATCATACAGTATGTAACCTTTTCAGACTGGCTTCTTTTACATAGTAATATATATTTAAGTTTCCTCTCTGTTTTTTCATGGTTTGACAACTCATTTCTTTAGTGTTAAATAATATTTCATTTTTGTATGTACAATAGTATATCCCTTCTATTGAAGGGTATCTTGGTTGCTTCCAAGTTTTAGCAATTACAAATAAACTTGCTATAATCATCTATATGCAGAATTTTTCTTGCCAGGTTTGTAACTAATTTGGATAAATACCAAGGAACACAATTGCTGAATCCTAGAATAATTTGTTTTTAATTTTTGCTTAAGTGGATAGTGGTTGTATATGTACATTATATTTTTTATTAAAATAAAATTTTTTAATTACCAAATTATCAAAACAATGTGAAAGTTCAAATGAGACTTATATACACCAAATTGCCAGAATGAAAAAATTGCTAGTTTAAAATATTTCAGTATCTTTAAATAGCCTGCAAAACCTATTTCAATACACAGTTTATTGTATTTAACTGTCTGCTCAATTCTTGTTAAAACTGTTTTTAATTCCAGATACTTTCTGCATAGTTCTATTTAAAAAAAAAAAAAAGTAGGGGGGAAATTTTTAGCTTAATTGAAAATACATCTCAGAGACTTCCTTTTTTAACCTAATAAACCAAATCCAACTTTGCTGAAAGGGGATAACAACATTTCAGTTCTTTTGTGGAGAAATGTCAAAGACAAGTTTAATTAAATGCAATGGAGGGCAGCCCCAGTGGCCCAGCGGTTTAGCACTGCCTTCAGCCCAGGGTATGATCCTGGAGTCCTGGGACTGAGTCCCACATCAGGCTCCTGCATGGAGCCTGCCTCTCCCTCTGCCTGTGTCTCTGCCTCTCTCTCTCTCTCTCTCTCTCTCTGTCTGTCTCTCATGAATAAATAAATAAAATCTTTAAAAAAATAAATAAATAAACAGCAATGGAGTAAAAAGTCATAGGAGCTACCTGCCAAATGAATCAGAATTTCTTCATGTGTAGGCAATAATTCTAGGATGTTGTCACTCTTGCATTAAAATTTCCAAAATTATCCATTACTTCCAGGAAGTAGCAGTCCTGTAAGAGTCCTCTATCCTCAATAGATACCACCAATAACTTAGAGAATTTCATTTAAAATATACTAATTTCTTGGGGTGCCTGGGTGTCTCAGCTAAGTGTCCAACTCTTGATTTTGGCTCAGGTCACGATCTCAATCCTGAAATCGAACCCCACATTGGGCTGCATGCTCAGCATGGAGTCTGCTTAAGATTCTCTAACTCTCTGCCTCCTCCCTTGGGCATGTACACTCTCTCACAAATAGGTAGATATATAAATAAAATCTTTAAAATACACTAATTTCTCAGTAGTAGTAGTCTTCTAGATTTACTGATCCCTAGACAAATTTATAAGTATGACTTGAAATAACTAAACACAGTCATAATTAGCTAATTATGCATTACCTACTTATTTTGATATTTTTTTCTTTCAGTGGTAAAACTATGGAATCTTCACCCACATTATAAAGGCAATATGGTAGGGTAAGAAAAATTGCCTGGAGAATTGCAGCTCAGCCTTAGTTTTGCCATTATAAATATAGTCTAAGAAAATCATAATCTCTCATTCAGTTTCCTCATCTACAAAATGGGATATTACATAGTTTTCCTGGTATTGCTATCATTAGCCTGATACTAAGCATGATGTATGTAGAGACTCTCAAGTACTATAAAATGGAAATGTAGTTTAGAAATCTTAAGTGTTTTATTATAATTTGTCTATATTTTAACTATAATCCATATAAAGTTGCTCTTATGATACATAAACTAATAGAAAAAGAGCTCCTTTTCTTCAAGTAAGACTTTTTATGTATTAAAAAGCCTGATTTTTAATACTTAAAAACAGTATTTAATTAAGAACATTGTTTTTGATGTCTATAAGTAGTCTGAGCTGATTCATATATAAGATTTTTAAAAATCTTTTTGATACTAAAGTGTCATTATTTCAGTTAATTGATTTAGTTCATAAAAATCAAATCAATTTACTGAAATCAGTTATTGTGATATGTGCTGTTGGTTCTTAATCTTCTATAAACTACTTCACAGAGCAGAGTATTCTGTATATCGCCTCATCATTTTTTCCCTGCCATTTTGAAAACACTCCTCACTAGCTACTACCTTGTATGTGTGTAGTGAATTACAAATAACATAAAAGTCACAATTTTAATCCTTTTTAAGTGTACAAGTACTTGTGAAGTACCTTTTTACAGTGTTGCCCAATCATTACCACTATTCATTCCCAGAACTTTTTTGTTAACACAAGCTAAAACCTGTGTCCACTAAACACAAACTACCCATTCCCCCCTTTCCTGCAGCTTCTGGTACTGTCTATGAATTTGATCAACCTAGAAACCTCAGTAAATGGAATTGTACAATATTAATATTTGTCCTTAAGTGTCTGACTTTATTTCACTTAGTGTTATGTTTCAGGGTTTATCTATGTTGTACCATGTAACAGAATTTTCTTTGTTAGGCTGAATAGTATTTCATTGTGTTATGTATACTACATTTTCTTTATTCATCCATCAGTTGACTAACTGTTGCTATTGACAGAAGGCTACATGTATCCAGGTGGCATAAATAAGTTACTCATGATGGGATCAAAAGTATAAACATTACCATTTTAAAAAACATTGTTCCTGTAAACAAGAACCTATAAACTATTTTCATGCCCAGGGGAAAAAAAAAAAGTGATCTGTAGTCTACACCAATGAAATCTTTCTTTTGCTTTGCTGTTAAATGAAGCATTAGACATAACTTAAGACATGAAATCTTAACTATCTCAATGCCAATTACTTTCTTCTTTTTTCTATTACAGATCCAGACTTTACATACCTAGGAGGTATTTTAAATCCCATCCCAGGTTTAGTATATCACCTCTTTTTCCTCATGGCATTTTGATCAATCTTATTTTCCTTTGAACATCATTCATCTATTCTTTCTAGATTGCCAGTTTGAGCTCTCGGGAGCTGATGGAATAGTGCGTTCTAGTCAGGTAGAACAAGAAGAAAAAACAAAACCTGGCCAAGCAGTTGATTGTATATGGACAATTAAAGCTACTCCAAAAGCCAAGGTATTATTATGTATTGAGTCACTTTAGAGAAGAACATAAGACAGTGATGAGCATAATGTATTATTTTAATAGTTACTGTTATACAAACAGCTGTTACAACTTTTTAAAAATTTTATTTAAAAAAAATAATAAAATAAAAATTTTATTTCAATCAGATTGGGCACCTAAGATCTCAGCATTGTTATAGTTAACTACAGTATAGTTTCAGGAATAGCATACAAACATGGAGATTCTTAAAATCTGTGTATTCCTGAATCGAGAGTGCAAGTATTGATCCATATCATCAATTCATAAAAAAACTTTATGAGAGGGAAAAATAGACTACAAGAGATTGAAGTGTCTTGTCAGAGTTCTCTAGTTGGTCATGGCAGTGTCAAAACCAAAACTTAGAAATCTAAAACAAAACATTAATCTAGTGAGCCTTGGTTCTGTGTTCTTTCCACGTTGTCCTCTGCTAACGATGTAGAGCTTTTATTGGAAAGTACCACAGGGAAGGATGTTTTTAAATAACTCTGACAGATTGAGATTGGTTGCTAACTACTTTTGCTTTTTGCTTTTAATTTATACTTCTAGGAATATTCACAGTGAAAAATATATTTAATGTGGATATATGTGAAAAGAGAAAGTGAGGATAAGAGAACAAACCTTTAAAGAATTATGAAAATCAAATTTAGAGTTATGGTAATAGGATGGATTAGATAACATGAAAATCTGACTTACAAAACACCTGGAAACATTGGGTAAAAGATAACAGATACCCTTTTAAAAGCATAGGTAAGATTTTCTTTTAAAAAGAAGGTAATTCTTGGGACGCCTGGGTGGCTCAGAGGTTGGGCGTCTGCCTTCGGCCCAGGGCGTGATCCTGGAGTCCCGGGTTTGAATCCCACATCAGGCTCCCTGCATGGAGCCTACTTCACCCTCTGCTTGTGTCTCTGCCTCTCTCTCCCTGTGTCTCTCATGAATAAAAAAAGTCTTAAAAAAAAAAAAAAAAGGTAATTCTTATGGGCTAGAAATGAAGAGAGAACTATAAACCAGAGCAATAAACTGAAAACTGAAATTGATGGCAAAAGTGCCTCTTGCCAATTTTATCTCCCCACTCCCACTCCCCACTACTTACCAACAGACCTGCCAGGAGCTTGGTGTTAATATCCACAGTGAGATGGAAAAGGCTTGGGGCTCACATGACCTTTGTGAGATCCCTCATATAAAACTGGAACCCTCAAAGGGAGATATAATTGCTGTGAAATGGTAGATTAGACGCATCTTCTACTAATACAGGTTAATAATGAAGAAGCTTATCTTTCTGGGCTCAGTCTCAGTATAAGCCTCTGTTGTTTCCCCTAAAACTTTAATCTAGAGACCTGTTTTTATTAGAGTTTGGGATGTATGTAATTTACATGCCATGCCCAATCCAGGAAACAATTTTTGTTTAGAATTAACAAAATGGTCCTGGCCTCAAAAAAATTTTTTAGACACCTGGCAGAAATAAATACAAAATAACCACGGAGGCCGCAGGATTGCCATCAGTAAAACCCTGCTGAAGGTAAGCTCACAACTCAAAATTAGAAAACATTTAAGCAAACAACCCACCAGGAGTGAATTAGCAGACAAAACAGCAAGAAGTTAAATCCCTAAGAAATTAAGTGTTTTAGATATCTTACAAGAAGGAATCAAAAAGACAAAAAAGAAATGACCAGGTACCCTTTAAAAATAACCAAGTAGAACTTCCTCAGGTAAGAGGTATAGTTATTAAAGGATATAGACCTGAGAAAATAACCCACAATGTAGCTCAGGAAGTGGTGGTGGTGGGGTAGGTATTGACAGTTTATCAAAACATTCAAGCTGACAAAAAGCATTGACACAAAGTGACTCCCAAAGCAAGAAAAAAGTTCTAATTGACATCTTGCTACATTGGCCACAACAGGCAATGAGGAAATCTTTAAAGCAACTAGAGAAAAAAGCTATGAGAATCATTAATAATAAAATTGGAGCCAGAAGACAATAGAATAATGTCTTCAGAGTGCTGAGAAAAAAAAATAACTGCCAATCTAAAAATCAGCACTCAACTGTCATTTTAGAATGTGGGCAAAATTAAGATCTTTCTGGGAAAAGATAATAAATGGACCAAATGCTACATTTAAAATCCAAGTATATTCTGTTTTAAGATAACTATGGGAAAATTTGAAAATAAAACAGGAAGGATATAACAGACAAATACCAAAAGAGATCTAATATAGCTATTGAAATAAAAATGTCACAAATTCATGAGATGCAGTTTTCAGTTTTATGTATTAATATAGTCTCAAAATGTACAAAATATGAATTGACAGTTGCTGAGGAATACTGACAAATCCACAATTACAGTGGGTAATTAATTTCACCTCTCAGTAATTAAGCATACCAAAAAAAATAGTAAGGCTCAGAAGATTTAAACAACACATTATGCCTGATAAAACATGGTGTCTTACTCCCAATATCCAGAAGATATGCATTCTCTACAAGCATGCACGAAACATTTATAAAATCTGATCCATACTCTAGACTAAAAACAAGTCAAATATGCTTAGTATTATGTAGAACATCCTCTGACAAAAATACAATTAAATCAGGAACGAACAACCAAAAGATAACTTTAAAACCCGTATGTTTGGTAATTTAATATATACCACTTAGCAATTAAAGGTCACAGAAGAACTCATGATAGAAATTTGAACATACTTAATGATATTGAAAATACTATACCTCAAAATATGTAGGATGCAGCTAAAAGTACTACAAGGGAGTTTTTATATGTTTCTTTTAGAGGAAGAAAAAGATTTAATGAACTAAGTTTCAACTGAAGAAGTTAAAAGAATAACCAAAGAAATCCAAAGAAAGGGTAATAACGAAAGGAGAAATAAATTATATTTTAAAAAGAATCAGCAAAGCGAAAAGCTGGCCCTTTGTAAAATATAACTATAGGCCTACTTCTGCCATGGTTGATTTAGCATAAAAGACCTAAATAATACTTAAAATTGGAAAAGGTCATGAGTTTACCTAGGTGGCTCAGTTGGTTAAGCGGCTGCCTTGGGCTCGGGTTGTGATCTCCGGGTCCCTGGGTCCTGGGATCCAGCCCTGTGTTGGGCTCCCTGCTCAGCAGTGTCGGCCTCTCCTTTTCCCTCTGCCTCTCCCCTTGTTTGTGCTCTTAGGGGCATGCACTCTCAGATCTTAAAAAAGAAATGGAAAAGGTCATGAATCAACAATAGCAGAGATTTTTAGAACTCTCAAAACTGAAGAAAACCTGTTGAACAAAAGAAAAAAACCTGGGGGTTCCTTCAATAAATAAATGACAAAGGGGGGAAAAGTGACATCTGTAGATTAAAACAAAAATGAAATGAACTTGTGGATTCAAACTATAAAAGTAGGAAACATTACAAGACCAGAGTCTGAACACTGGTATTTGATAAGAGATTAGTTTGATAATAGTATGAGATAATTTTTTAAGCATTTTTTGGCAATACACATAGAACTGTTGACCTGTGAAGTCTCTGGGATCTGTGTCAGTATGTGAGAGGCAGATGTGGGAGGGATGTTGATAACTGGTAAGGCTAGGATGGGAACAGGATGTTCAGGATATTACTTTGTCTCCTTTTGCACATTTGAAATTTTCCGTAACCAAACTATTTCAACTATTAGAGAAAATACTAACAGTAATTTTTTGCTGATAAATTCGTAAACAGTCTAAATGGACATTTCCTGAAATATACAGTGTATGTGTGTACATACATATTTGCATACATATATAAAGTTTACAAAAACTAAATCAGAAATAGAAAACCTGAATAAATCTTACCAAATTAACAAAATTGATTTTGTACTTAACTATGTAAATAGAAAAGTTGATCAGACTGGATTTTACCAAGTACTCAGGGAACAGGTTATATAAAGTTTCAGAAAATTGAAGGAAAAAAACATTCCCTAGCCAATTCTATCAAAACTAAACAGCATGAGAGAGAGTTATATATAAACCAGGATCTGGGGGGTGGGAGTGAATGGGTGACGGGCACTGGGGGTTATTCTGTATGTTAGTAAATTGAACACCAATAAAAAATAAATTTAAAAAAAAATAAATAAATAAACCAGGATCATTTATAGGAGGGGGGAGGGAGACCAAAAAAACTAAGCAATAACTAAACCTAATAAACTTTTTTTTAGAAATCATGACCTAGAAATTAAATTCTTGGACAGTTTAATATTAGAAAATCAAATGATATAGTTTTCCATATTAACAGATTAAAGGAAAAAATCCAGATATATCAATAGATGCAGAAACAATACTCAGTGAAACTTGATAAAAATTAGAAATTCCATCACAGGAGAATGCATCTTAACCATGATGAAGAGTATCTACTAAAATCCTAATTCAAACATAACTAATGGTTAAACCTTAAAAGCATTTCCTTTAAGCTCAGGACAAGTCAAGAATGTCTGTTGTCAGTGTTTTATTTGGTAGTATTTTGAAATCCTGGTCAGTGCAACAGAATGAGGGAAAGAAAGAACAGTTCATCAGTTGTAGAAATCAGCTGCTTTTCTTTATTAGAGCCAAAGTCAGTTGGAAAATAAAACTTTTTAAAGCACCGTTTACATTAAGAAATCAGAAAGTACCAGGAAGCAAATGTTAAAGTTATATGGAAATGCATAAAAGAAAGCCTATAGAAATGGGGAGAGAGAGATCATTTTCATGGATGGGAAGATTCAGTATCACAGAAATGTTCATTGTTCTCTAATTTATCAATTTAAAGTAATTCCAGTCCAGATCCCAAGAGAGCTTTCCAGGGAAGTTGGCAGGCTAATTCACACAGAAGAGGAAAATGTTCAGAAGAACCATAACAATTTTGAGTAAAAACAATCCTCCAAGATAAAGTTGTGGTCATTGGATGGAATGCAGTTGTCAGCAGGATATGTAAACTAATAAAATTGAATAAAGTATCTAAAACTACACATGTATGGTGGTTGCCAAAGGGCAGGTGGGTGAGGGGATAGGTGAAGTAGATAAGGGGAATTAAGAGGTATAGACTTCCAGTTATAAAATAAATAAGCCACAGGCATGAAAAGTATAGCATGGGGAATTTAGTCAATAATACTGTAATAATGTTGTTTGGTGACTACACTTACCATGGTGAGCACTGAGTAATGTGTAGGATTGTTGAATCACTGTGTTGTACTCCTGAAATTAATATAACACTATGAACTATATTTCAACTTTTTAAAAGTAAAAAGAAAACTACACATGTATGGAAACTTGGTATATGACAAATGTACAGGTATACCTTGGAAATGCTACCAGTTCAGTTCCAGACCACAACAAAGTGAATACAGCAATAAAGGGAGTCAAATGAATTTTTTTTGTTTTGTAGCGCATATAACAGTTATGTTCATACTGTACTGTAGTCTGTTAAGGGTGCAATAGCATTATGTCTAAAAAATAATGTACATACCTTTAATTCAAAAATGCTTTATTGCTAAAAAAAAAAAAAAATGCTAACCAGCATCTGAGCTTTTCGCAAGTCCTGTAATCTTTTTGCTGCCTCAGTGTGAATGTCTGCTGTCAATCAGGGTGGTGGCTGCTGAAGGCTGGGGTGGCTGTGACGATTTCTTAAAATAAGAGAATAATCAAGTTTGCCTCATCAATGGACTCTTCTTTCACAAATGATTTCTCTGCGCCGTATGATGCTGTTTGGTAGATTTTACCCACAGAACAACTTTTAAAATGGAGTCAATCCTCTTAAACCCTGTGGCTGCTTTATCAACTGAGTTCATGTGATATCCTGAATTCTCTGTTGTCATTTCAGCAGTCTTCACACCATCTTCACCGGGAGTACCTTCCATCTGAAGAATCACTTTCTTTGCTCACCCATGAGAAAGTCCTCTTCTGTTAAAGTTTTATCATGAGATTGTTGCAATTCAAATCTATTAATTTCAGTTTGAAATATTGGGAAAATTACCAAATGTGACCCAGAGACACAAAATGAGCAAATTCTGTTGGAAAACTGGCTCTGATAGATTTGCTGGATACAGTGTTGCCACAGACTTTCAATATGTAAAAAATGCAGTATCTGAGAAGCACAAAAAACAAGGTATGCCTGTATTTTTATAGAAGGGCCACCGAGAACAATGGACTGGAAAACTACTTGCATACTCAAACACCAGTGACTTCTTTTTTATACATAAGTAGATTTTTCTGAAACATCACCCATTAACTGCTTTATCCCATTTTGACTATTAACTGGTTAGAGTGTTTAATCTTTAACATTTTTTCCTTTGAATTTCTTTTTTTTTTTTTTAAAGATTTTATTTATTTATTCATGAGAGACACAGAGAGGCAGAAGCAGGCTCTACGCAGGGAGCCCGATGTGGGACTTGATCCCCAGGATCATGCCCTGAGCCAAAGGCAGATGCTCAACCACTGAGCCACCCAGGCGTCCCTCCTTCAAATTTCTTAAATCTGGTTGCCCATTTAGTTAAACACAGTTTTGTTTTTGTTTTTTTTTTAATTTTTATTTATTCATGATAGGCACGCAGTGAGAGAGAGAGAGAGGCAGAGACACAGGCAGAGGGAGAAGCAGGCTCCATGCACCGGGAGCCTGACGTGGGATTTGATCCCAGATCTCCAGGATCGCGCCCTGGGCCAAAGGCAGGCGCCAAACCGCTGCGCCACCCAGGGATCCCTGGTTAAACACAGTTTTAAAAATTTGATCCAATTCCCATGTCAATTGTGTATAATATTTTGGGTTTTTAATTTTTAAAATTTAGTGATTAAAGTTACATTTTCCAGTGTTCAATATTACAAACAACACTTCTAAAAATTTATGAATATAGAATTTCTCCAAGAAGTATTTCAGAAAGAGAGCAAGAACTAAGAATAATTTCGTTAACACTTAGATAAGTAAATATTATCAAATAAGAAAGGAAAAACTATTAATATTATAGGTATAGAGGAAATCCATGTTCCCATTATCTTTTCTACGTACCCTATCATGAGTTTGAGTTTTATAATTCCTATATACAGTTTTGTATCTTCATATTTATGCACTATGCAAATATATACTATTCTGTATATTTTTAAAATTTGTATCAATTGTGGAAATAAATCACTATCCATTCTTTTAGACATTTAATTTGCTTCCGCTTTTTTTTTAAGTTTATTTATTTAAGGCAAGGAGAGAGGGAGAGAAAGAATCTCAAGCTGACTCCCTGCTAAGTGCAGAGCCCACTGTGAGGCTTGAGCTCACAACACTGAGATCATGACCTGTGCTGAAATCAAGAGTCAGTCGCTCAACCGACTGAGACACCCAGGCGCCCCTGCTTTCACATTTTAATATATTAAATATAATGCTGCTCTAAACATTTTTGTATTTTTATTATGCCTATGTGTGATGATTTTGTTTAGTAATATATCCAGAAGTGTAGTTTTTGTATTGTAGGACATGACCATTTTCAGCTTTACCAGAGCATGCCAAAGGCTTTACAAAGTGTTTGTGGCAGTTTATTCTTTTAAAGCAAGTTAAGAGGGATCCCTGGGTGGCGCAGCGGTTTGGCGCCTGCCTTTGGCCCAGGGCGCAATCCTGGAGATCCGGGATCGAATCCCACATCAGGCTCCCGGTGCATGGAGCCTGCATGGAGCCTGCTTCTCCCTCTGCCTATGTCTCTGCCTCCCTCTCTCTCTCTCTCTGACTATCATAAATAAATAAAAATTTAAAAAAAAATAATAAAGCAAGTTAAGAGCATTTTCATTATTCAATCCTTGCTGGCACTTGGTTGTGTCAGGATACTTGGTCATGTCAAGTAACATATAGTAAAATTTTTTGCAATGCATAGTCCTATGACAGCTACCATAATCCAGAACAGTCTGGGTGGCCTGGGTGGCTCAGCAGTTTAGAGCTGCCTTCAGCCCAGGGCCTGATCCTGGAGACCCGGGATCGAGTCCCACATCAGGCTCCCTGCATGGAGCCTGCTTCTCCCTCTGCCTGTGTCTCTGCCTCTCTCTCTCTCTCTCTCTGTCTCTCATTAATAAATCAAATCTTTATAAAAAAAAATCCATCACCCCCAAGAAATTATCTCATGCTGTTCCTCTACAGTCAAAACCAATCTTCAATCTTGACTCTTAGCAACTAATGATCTTTTGCTATTCTATAGTTTTGCAGTTTCCAAAACTTCATATAAATAGAATCACAGTTTGTGTGAGTCTGAATTCTTTCATTTAGATGATGCATTTGAGATTATTGTTAGTGCATGTACCAATAGTTTATCTGTTTTATTGCTGAACATATTTTATTATATAGATATGCTTACTGTAGTTTACTCTTACCAGCTAAACAACATTTGGACTGTTTCCAATTTTTGGTTATTATGGATAAAACTGTTACATTTCTGTACAGGTTGTTTTGTGTAAACATGTTTTTAATTTTTCTGGATATCCATCCCTGAGACTACTGATTCACATGATAGCTTTATAAGAAACCACCAAGCTGTTTTCCAAAGTGCTTATATTGTTTGGCATTGGAACAAGGGGTGTTATCAAATTTTCAATTGCTCTACATAGTTCTCAGCACTTGGTATTATCAGTTGTTCTTTTTTTAATTATAGTTACTCGAAGGTATATGCTGTAAGTTTTAACTTGCAGATTTATAATGTCTAAATCTTTGATGAAGTGTCTGCCATGGCCATTTTAAGATTAGGTAGTTTTCTTACTGTTCAGTTTCGAGTTCTGAATTAAGACTTTTGGCAAGTGATTTGCAAACATTTTCTCCCAGTTGGTGGCTTTTCATTCAACAGTGTCTTTCACAGAGAAAAAGTTTAATTTTCATGCAGTCAAGTTATGAGTTTTTAAATGAATTTTCCTATGATGTATCTAAGAGCTCTTTGACCCAAAGTCCTAAGAATTTGTTCCTACATTTCCTTCTGAAACTTTTACAATTTTATACTTAGGTTTATGACCCATTTTGCGTTAATTTTTGTATAAGGTATTAGGTATAGCTCAAGATTCTTATTCTTTGTCTCTTTTTATTTTTGGCTATGGATGTCTGATTTTTCTAGCACCATTTGTTGAAGACTTCTTTCTCCATTGAATTGCCTTTGTATCTCTGTTAAAAATAATAAGAATAAAAAAAAAAAGAAAAAAAAATAATAAGAATAGCTTTATTTGTAAGAATCTATTTCTGGGCTCGGTTCTGTTTTGTGGATGTCTGTCCTTTTGTCAGTGCCACATTGTCTTGTTTATTGGAGCTTTAAAGTCTACACTTGTGCACTCTACAGCTTCCAATGTGGTGCTGAATAGGAATTACCTTGTTATTGATTTTGAGGGGGAAAGCATTCAGGTTTTCACCATTAAGTATGGTGTCAGCTCTGGGTTTTTATAGATGCCGTTTACCAGGTTACAGAAGTTCTGATCTGTTTCTCTGAGATTTTCATTAAATGGATGTTGATTGTTTAACAAATTGATCATGTAGCTTTTCTTTTTTAGTCTATTTATAATAGTGGATTACATTTACTTTTCAAAATTTAAACCAGCCTTGCATTCCTAGGATAAACCACATTTAGTTGTGATTATATGAAAGTATTATACTTTTTACATATGTTGCTAGATTAGATTGGCTGATATTTTGTTGAGGATTTTTGCATCTATTTTCTGGGGTGATTTTTTTTTTTTTTTTTTAAGATTTTATTTATTCATGAGAGAGAGAGAGAGGCAGAGGCAGAGGGAGAAGCAGGCTCCATGCAGGGAGCCTGACATGGAACTCAATCCCAGGTCTCCAGGATCAGGCCGTGGGCTGAAGGCGGTGCTAAACCACTGAGCCAGCCGGGCTGCCCTGGGGTGATGATTCTGATACCATTTCCAATTTGTAGAGTTTTTTGTTTTTCCTTTGTTTTTGTTTTTGTTTGTTTGTTGGTTTTGTTTTTGTTTTTTAAGACCAAGCAGTTCTCAGACACTAGCTGGGTGTCCTACAATTCAGCTCAGTTCTGATCTACCTGGAGATGGCATCAGATTCCAAGAATTAGGGGCTCAGTCTCACAAGTCTGGCCTCCACTTAAGATGCCAGTCTCATGTCCAGGTTGTCACCTGTGCTTCTGACCAATTGGCTATAAATCAGGTTTCTATGAGCCCCTCCTTGAGTTTGATTAATTTGCTAGAGAGGCTTAGAGAACTCAGGAAGCCAATTTACTTACTTAAATTTTAAGTAAGAGCATATTAAAGGATAAAAATCAGGGGTGCCTGGGTGGCTCAGTGGTTGAGCATCTGCCTTCGACTCTGGGCGTGATCCCGGGATCCCGGATTGAGTCCCACATCGGGCTCCCTTCATGGAGACTGCTTCTCCCTCTGCCTATGTCTCTGCACCCCCCCCAATGAATAAATAAATATTTTTTTTTTTTTAATCAACAGCTAGATGAAAAAACATAGGTGAGGAGGTCCTGAACAAAGAAACTCCTATCCCCGTGGAGTGTGGAGCCTAGCACAATGGCAGAATGGAAAAATTCTGTTTCACCAACTTGGAAGCTTTCAAACCTTTTGAGTTTTTATGAAGGCTTTTTTCTGTGGCATGGTTGATTAAATCATTGACCGTTGGTGCTTGATTTAACCTTCAGCCACACCCCTGCCCCTCCCCAGAAATTGTGGTGGAACTGAAAGTTTAAACCTTAAACTCATAGTTGTTTCCCCTAGTAACCAGCCCATATTTTTAAGGGATTTCCAAAAAATGCCTCATATTTCTTGTTAGAAGTGTTTGGGCAATTTGTTCCTTTTAAGGAATTTGTCCATTTCATCTGAGTCATCTGATTTGGGGTCATAGAGCTGTTCACTGTATTTTTTTTATTCTTCTTGTTTTAAGAGTTTATTTTTAAGTAGTCTCTACACCCAACATGGGGCTCAACTTACAACCCCAAGATCAAGAATTGTACATACCACTGACCGAGCCAGCCAAATGCCCCCTTTTTATTCTTTTTTTTTTTTTTTTTTTTTTCCCTTTTTATTCTTAATGTAAGGTCTGTAGTGATGCCCTCCTTTTTTATTCTTGATGGTTTATTTATTCAGGTATTTATCATTTCTGTTTCATTTATGAAGTTCCAAGATTCATTCTAATGACCTTTCTCTCCCCCCCCCCTTTTTTTTTTTACGATTTTATTTATTTATTCATGAGGGACACACAGAAAGAGGCAGAGACATTGGCAGAAGGAAAAACAGGCTCCCTATGGGGAGCCCCACACAGGACTCAATCCCAGGACCCTGGGATCATGACCTGTCCCTCAACCACTAAGCCACCCAGGTGCCCCAGTATCCTTTCTCTTTTATCTAAAGAATTTGTTTAGGCATTTCTTTCATAGCAGATCTGTATACAACAAACTCTAAGTCTCTTAAGTCTTTACCAAGGTTTTTATTTATGTTGCCCTCATTCCTGAAAGAATATGTTTGCTGGATATAAAATTCTAATGTTCCCAAGTTCTCTTTTTCAGGGCTTAAAATTTTTGATGCACTGTCTTTGGCTTTGATGATTTCTGAAGAGCAATCCACAGTCATTCAGGTAGTTTGCTTCTACAGAATACATCATTTTCCTCTTTCAGATCTCAAGACTTTAAATCTTCAATTTCAAGTAGTTCAATTTTGAAGTGTGTGGCCCTTGTTTCTGTTTGTTCTTATCCTGTTTGGTGTTTGCTGAACTTTTTGAATCTGTAAATTTTTGCCTTTCACCAAACTTGGGACATTTTTAACAATTATTTCTTCAAAAAAAATTTTTTTTTGTAGGAGTCTCTTCTCCTTCTGAAACTTAAGTGATGTGTTAAGCCTTTTGAAGTTGTCCCACAGGTCCCTGAGGCTTTATTCATTTGTCCTCAATCCTTTTTTCTCAGTATCTCATATTAGATAGTTTCTCCTGAGTCATCTTCTAGTTGGTTGACTTTCCTCTATCCTCCCCATTCTTGGGCCCATACAGCAAATTTTTTGTTTCAGGTATTTTTCATTTTCAGTTCTAAAGTTTCCATTTGGTTCTTTTTCATAATTTATATTTCTCTACTGTGATTTTTCTACTCCCTCAGTGTTTGCCTTTACCTTATGGAATATGTTTATATTGTTGCTTCAGAGTCTCTGACAGTTCTGAGGCACCTGGGTAACTCAGTCCATTAAGCATCCAACTCTTGACTTCAGCTCAGGTCATGATCTCAAGGTCATGGGATCGAGTTCCATGTCAGGCTCATCACTGGTCATGAAAACTGCTTAAAAGTCTCTGTCTTCCTTTGCCTCTTTCATGTGTGCACTCTCTCTCTCTTTCTCTCTCTTAAGAAACAAAACAAAAAGTCTTTAAAGTCTTTGGCAATTCCAATATCTGGGTCTCATTAGGACTGGGATCTCTTGACTCTTTTTTTTTTCATTTCAGAATTCACATTTCCTGGTTCTTTATATGTGAGTAATTTTTTCTTATGTCCTGGACAGTTTGAATATATGACACTGTGAACCCTGTTAGAAATACCTGGAAAATGTTGATTTTTGTTACTCGTTTTATTTTTGTCAGGCAATCTACCCAGTTAGATTCAGATTGCATGTGCCATGTCACTTTATGTGGGTGGTGGTTCCAATGGTGGTTGGGTCTTTGTGGTCTTGCCCAGGGCATGTGCCACTCAGGGATTTGGACAGTGGCTTGTACTATAGTTTCATTCTCAACACCTTTGTCATATTTCTTTAGTTCTGTTTGATGAATACACAGCTGGGGGTGCGGGGAGTGGTAAACCAGAATTAGTGCATTTTCTTTAGCTCCGTGTTCTTGTCCAAGACCTCCTTCACATTTTCCAGATAGCATGGTTTCCTTTTCCCATTTCCTCTAGTGGCCAGAAAGTTGTTTCCTTCAATTTCTGCCTCCTAACCTGTTGTGAGTTTTGAGTATCTAAGAGAGAAGGGAAAAAAATAATAGGAATTCCCTCCATACTCCCCCAACATCATATCCTTTTCTCAATCCTGCTAGTTAGAGAGATGGGATTTCTCTTGGGGGTTTAGATGCTGCTATAGCTGCTGCACACAGATCTTTACAACTGGTGCTGGGGGATCCCTGGGTGGCGCAGCGGTTTGGCGCCTGCCTTTGGCCCAGGGCGCGATCCTGGAGACCCGGGATCGAATCCCACGTCGGCCTCCCGGTGCATGGAGCCTGCTTCTCCCTCTGCCTGTGTCTCTGCCTCATTCTCTCTCTCTCTCTGTGACTATCACAAATAAATAAAAATTAAAAAAAAAAAAAAAAAAAAACAACTGGTGCTGACCCAGGGCAGAGCTGATAGAGTGGAAAGAACAAACCAGATATCCCTGCTTCACCCCACTCTTCAGCTTGGAAAGGGGGCCCTCTTGCCAGTCTTCTGGCTGGGGCTCTCTCTAAGTTCCCGGAGTCCCTGGCATCTGTTTTTGCCGTGAGTTCTTGAATCAGCTCAGGAGACAAAAAAAAACTGAACCTCACCCTCTTTATGGGTCATTCAAGTTTGACTTCCCACCTACACCCATCTTTTACTTTCCAGAATTCTCATGTAGTTGCTTTTCATATTTTATCCTCAGTTTTTAGTTGTAATAGGAGAAGTAAGCCATACTGTATTTAATCTTGGCTGGTTCTGGAAGTTAAGTTTATTTTACATAATTGATTAGTTTTGTCTTTATATCTTGTGTCTTCTGTGTTTGTTTTTAATAAACTTTCCTAACCAAAGGTTATAGAACTATACTTCTATATTTTATGTGTATGCATTAGTTTTTACATTTAAGAATTGATTTTCTGTCCTGTAAGACAGGGATCTAATGTCAGTAGTCGGTTGCAGTGCCAATTATTGTGTGTCTCCTTTTGATCTGGAATGCTATACAGGCATTCCTCCTTTTTCTGTGCTTCACAAATACTGCATGTTTTACAAATTAAAGATTCAAGACTTCACTTCTGCAGATGTGATGAAACAGCAAGAGAACTAGAATTAGAACTGGAACCTGGAGATGTGACTGAATCACTGCAATCTCATGATCAAATGTGAACTGATGAGGAGTTTGCTCCTTTTTTTTATTTGGGGTTAGAATGGATGTTTATTTTTTTATTTAAATTCAATTAACATAATATATTATTAGTTTCAGAGGTAGAGTTCAGTGATTCATCAGTCTTATATAATACCCAATGCTCGTTACATCATATGAGAGTTGCTCTTTTTGATAAGCACGAAGTGATTTCTTCAGATGGAATCTGCTCCTGGTGAAGACTGTTGAAATGACAACAGAGGAATCAGAATATTACATGAGTTTAGTTGATAAAACAGCTGTAGGGCTTAAGAGGATTGATTCCATTTTAAAATAAATTCTGTGGTTAAAATGCTACTAAACAGCATCACAGTCTGCAGAGAAGTTATTTGTGAAAGAAGAGTCAAATCAGTGCAGCAAACTTCATTTTTTAAGAAATTGTCACAGGGCAGCCCCAGTGGCGCAGCGGTTTAGCGCCGCCTGCAGCCAGGTTGTGATCCTGGAGACTGGGGATCGAGTCCCATATCAGGCTTCTTGCATGGAGCCTGCTTCTCCCTCTGCCTGTGTCTCTGCCTCTCTCTCTCTCTCTCTCTCTCTCTCTCTCTGTGTGTGTCTCATGAATAAATAAATAAAATCTTAAAAAAAAAAAAAAAGAAATTGTCACAGCCTTCAGCAGCCACCACCTTGATCAGTCAGCAGCCATCCACATTGAGGCAAGACCATCCACCAGCAGAAGGATTATGATTTGCTGAAAACTTAGATGCTGGTTAGCATTTTTTTTTAGCAATAAGAATTTTTGAATTAAGGAATGTACATTTTGTAAACAATGCTATTGCATGCTTAACAGACCACAGTACAAGCTAACTGTTTTATGCACTGGGAAACCAAAAACTTAATTTGACTCACTATATATTGCAGTATTCCCTTCCTTGTCTGGAAGGAAACACCCAGTACCTCCAAGATAATGTCCGTAGTTCCTTTCATTGTCCATAGAAGATTTCATTGCATTGGTGGGAGCTGTCTTCTGAGGCACCAATAGACAGCATTCCTTTTTCCTTTCACATTGAGAATATGGAGATTCAAAATAGCTCCTTTATTACAGCAAAGGCTAGAGGAAGCAGCTTAGTGAGAGAGTTGTATTAGACTTGCTAATTCTCTACCCATCAGTTCTACCACCCACCTAAGTCTAGCCTAGACCAGTCCAGCCCCAGGAAAGTTTGCATCTGCAGAGAAAACCCACTTATTCAGGTCACTGCTTCCTACTCACCAGTCCAGGGAAAGAAAGAAGGCAGGAAAAAGAGACCAGACTCCATATCCTCAAGGTAACTCACTCCACTTCCCTGAGGAGGGTGTAGGAGTGGAATAAGAGACCAGGAGCATTAGCAGACCTGTCATACAGCCTGGGAGAAAGAGAAGTAGTTTGTGCCCCCACCCCCACCCCCCGCCATTTCAATTTGTCAGGTTTTTATTGTTAGAATTTTTTTTTAAGATGATTTGTTTATTAGATTGAAGATGAGCAGGGGAAGGGACAAAAGGCAAAGAAACAGACTCCCCACTGAAAGGGGAGCTGGACAGGGAGGTAGGGCTGGATCACAGGACCCCTGAGGTCATGACCTAGGTCAAAGTCAGATGCCTAACTAGCTGAGCCACCCACGCACCCTTTGTTAAGAAATATTTCCTGAAAATTAGTTGAACTAAACCATTTCAATATTTAGCTGCATTCATAACAGAAAAGAATGTCATGATCATATGACTTAAAAAATATATCTTTAAGGAGCATTAACTATGGCCTGTACAGTACCATGTTTCTTTGGATTAAAAAAAAAAAGCAGAGAGCAGATACTTCAGACTTCTTGATTATTTTTCTTAGATCTACCAGTTCATGGTTTTATAAACCTAGTCATGTATTCATTACTTGCTATGAGCAAGAATTACACTAGATATAATTAGCACATGGTTCTCATTGGAAGGCCTCACAGTATACTAGAGAAGAGAATTACGGTATTAGTGATACTTGCTCACTACCACAGAACCATGGACAAAATGTTTCGATTATGTAAACAATGGAGAAATTGAGAACTAGTGTTATATTTAAGGAAACCTGTTGTTTCTATGTAATATATTTGTGAAGATTTTGTGAAGTTTTGAAATGGTAATCCTATTTAATTCTGATTCTCTACCATTTTCATGGAAGTAAGTAACCAATGATCATTTCAAATAAATGATCATTCCAAATGAAAATTACTTGGTCAATATATATCCCTTTGAGGTGTATTTTTTAATTTTTTGCTCTTAGTTTGTGCCATCAAGGTATTTTAGCGGGAAGAGATACCTGACATTACATTGTTTTTATATAAAGTCTTTTAAATTAAGAGGCAGGATGTGACTGGCTGGCTCAATCAGTAGAGCAGGTGACTCCTGATCTTATGGTTGTGCATTCAAGCTCATGCTGTGCATAGAGATTACTTAAAAATAAAATCTTTAAATAAATAGATGGAGGGATCCCTGGGTGGCGCAGCGGTTTGGCGCCTGCCTTTGGCCCAGGGCGCGATCCTGGAGACCCGGGATCGAATCCCACGTCGGGCTCCCGGTGCATGGAGCCTGCTTCTCCCTCTGCCTGTGTCTCTGCCTCTCTCTCTCTCTCTGTGACTATCATAAATAAATAAAAATTAAAAATAAATAAATAAATAAATAGATGGAGGTGGCATCATACTGCTACCTCAGAGATAGAAACCAGAATGAATACTTATTATGTGTTTAATGACAAAGGAAATCTTTATTCTCTGCTCACTAAAATTTTAATTATAGAGTCACATAGGGGCAACTAGAGCAAAAAGTGAACTGTGTGTGTGTGTGCGCATAAAAGACATCCCAGGGAGTGGAGAGAACACAAGTGTTTGACCAACCTAGGTCACATCACTCTGAGTAACCTTGGGCAAATTCTTAATCATCTGAACCTTAATTTTCTCCCTGCCTGTAAGGAATAATAGCTACTGCATTCACTTCTTTAGAGCTATGCATGATGTGTTTCTAAGCCCACAACCTGAACATGAATGCTCCCAGTCTTTCTAAGCCTATAATCTAAAGGAAATCTTCAAACAAAAGTGGGCCAACTGTATTTTAAGAACTTAGTGCCAGGTAGCAAGCTGCCTATAAAATTTCAAAAAAGAGAATGCTAAACAAAATAGATAGTGCTTATTTTGATACTGCAATTTATATCTTCCTGATTGAAAATGTAGAAATTGTTATTTATGGGGTGAAGCCTTAAAACTACATAAATGTGCAATATAGAATAGGGGATAAATGACAGGAGATCATGGGGGACGTGTATGGTTATGAAGAGTATAGATAAGATAAAAATGGTTTTGATGTGTTACAGGATATATATATATGTTACAATTAAACTTGGGTTTAAACTTAAAAAACTGGGGGAAAAAAAAAATCCCAACAGTTGCTGAGTGATTGATTCATTTTCCCAATTGGTCGGTGCCATCATAAAAAAAAAAAAAAAAAAAAAAAAAAACATGTAATAGAGCCAGTGAGCCTCATGGAGCAAAAGGTTTCTTTATAGACAAAACACTAACTTTCAGTTTCTTAATGCTTAGTTCCACTAAGAACCAAAGGAGACCGGCAGCCTTAGTTCTTTTAACTCCTTCGATGCCAGCCTTCTAGCTGTTGGGTTTCTGTCAGCTGTCATATCTACCATGTTGACAAGATAGTGAAACTACAACATTCAAATTTATCTTTTCAAAAGCAGGGTTTTTCTTTGTTTTAATGTTACAGATTTATTTGAGGTTCCTAGATTATCAAATGGAGCACTCAAATGAATGCAAGAGAAACTTTGTTGCAGTTTATGATGGAAGCAGTTCTATTGAAAATCTGAAGGCCAAGTTTTGCAGCACCGTGGCCAATGACGTAATGCTGAAAACAGGAGTTGGAGTGATCCGAATGTGGGCCGATGAGGGCAGTCGGCTGAGCAGATTCAGAATGCTCTTTACTTCCTTTGTGGAGCGTAAGTAAATACTACAACACTGAGATCTTTTTACACAATTTTCATTCATTCAGAATTCAATTATGGTGCATTTCCTCTTGACAAAGACTGCAAGTCAAAGAGAAGGCAGAAATAACTAAGTTTTAGTCACTGTTCTCAAAGAATTATCTGTTCTAGGTGAAAAACCACATTAATACATACATTGCAACACTGCCTTATTACAAAGGTGTAAACATATGGCAGGAAATGCAGAATGGAAACTTCAAGATTTTCAAATTTAAAAATAATTATCAGTAGTATTAATTTAAAAAAAAAAGTAGTATTAATTCAGCTTGGTGAATCATTATGAGCCTGCCAAACCATGCTCATCAAAATTTAGGTAGGCTGCTTTTTCTTTTTAAATAATTTTAAGCTGATCTAAAATTTTTTAAATAGGACAGAATTTTCATGTGTCCTTTACTCAGATTCCCCTAATAGTATAGTAAAACTGAAAATGAACACTGATACAGTATTATTGACTGATACATAGACCATATCCACACATCACTGGTTTTCCCATTAATGTCTTTTTCTGATGCAGGATCCACGTTGCATCTATCTACTTGTCATCTCTCCTTTAGTCTCCTCAGTCTGTGATGGTGCCTCATTCTTTGGTGACCTTGATACATTTGAAGAGCACTGGCCATTTATTTGGTAGAATGTTGTCCATTTGAGTTTCTCTGATGTTTTCTCATGGATTCATTTGAGGTTATATATTTCTGTCAGTATCACAGAGAGGACATTACACCTTTTCCTGCACATCACACCGGTGAGGTGGATGTGTGTAATGCAGATTTGTCCCTCATTAACTTCCCTCACTTCCTTGGGGAGCTCTCTGTCAAGATTCTCCACTATAATGTTACTAATTTTTTCATTTCTAGTTAATAATGCTCTTTGAGACTATGCATATCCCTTTGCTCATAATTATAGTGTCTGTTAATGGTTTTCATCTGTAATAGGTGATACCATAGTGTTTACCTAATGGTAGTTTACTGTCTCCATTATTCCTTCTACACTTATTAATTGTAATTCTTTTGTGAGGAAGAACTGTTTTTCCCCTCATTTATCTTTTGGTGATTTATATCAGTATGAGTTTATGGATTTTTATTTTATGCCATTATTATTATACATATAAAATTATATATAACATACAATTAGTATAATACTAACATTATTTTGTTGCTCAAAGTCCCAGCTTTGGCCATTGGGAGCTCCTTCAACTTGTCTCTTTTATCCTTTGTTTTTTGTTGTTTTGGCGGGGGGGGGGGGGGTGTTTAAATCACTTTCTTTCTATCACCACAAGATAGCCCACGCCTGATTGTGTTTTCCCTGGCCCAGCCCTAGAACCAACCATATTTCCATCCAAGTACTAACCAGGCCCGACCCTGCTTAGCTTCCGAGATCAGACGAGATCGGGCGCATTCAGGGTGGTATGGCCGTAGACCCAACCATATTTCCAAGAAGCCCTTTTCTTCTCCTCAGAAAACACTGCTAAAAACGCTTACAGGGTTTTTTTTTATAGGAATCATAATGAATCCATAGATTGCTTTTAAATAGTAGTGTCATCTTAATATTAAGTCTTCCAGTGTATGAACCCAAAATGTCTCCCAGTTTGTTTGTTGTTTTTATTTTTTTTCAAGAATGTTTTATTCTGGAGATGCCTGAGTGGCTCGGCAGTTGAGCATCTGCCTTTGGCTCAGGGCATGATCCTGGAGTTCCAGGATAGAGTCCCATATCGGGGTCCCCAGAGACGGCTGCCTATGTCTCTGCCTCTCTCTGTGTATTCTCTCATGAATAAATAGAATCTTCTAAAAAAAGGTTTTGTTCTGTATACAAGTCTACATTGTTAGTATGTAGAAATGCACCTGATTTTTGTTTGCTGTTTGTATCCTGCAGCATTGCTGAATTAGTTTATTAGTGTGTAATCTTGTTAGCGTTTTCTACATATAAGATTATGTTGTCTGCGAACAGGTACTTTTCCAATATTGGATGCTATTTTATTTTTCATTTCCTGTTCTCGTCTCATTGTTCTTGCTAGAACTTCTAGTACTATACTGAATAGAAATGAAAAGGGACACCCATGTCTTGTGTCTGATCTTCGGAGAAAAGCTTTCAGCCTTTCACTGTTGAATAGGTGTTAGCTGTGGGGTTTTCATATATGGCTTTTATCACGTTGAGGAAGTTTTCATCTGGTCCTAGTTTATTGAGTGTTTTCATCATGAAAGGATGTTGAATTTTGTCAAATTCTGGTTCAATGGAAATGATCATGTCATTTTTTCCCCTTTCATTCTGTTAATGTATATTACATTGATTTTTGTGTGTAGAACCATTTTTCTGTTCCAGGAATAAGTCCCACTTTGTCATGGTGTATAATCCTTTTAATATGTTGCTGAATTCAGTGCTAGTATTTTGTTGAGGATTTTTGCATCAATATGCATGAGGAGAATTGGTCTGTAGTTTTCTAATAGTATCTTTCTGGCTTTAGTAGATGGTTATGCTGGTCTTTAGAATGAGTAAGAAGTGACCCCTTCTCTTCAACTTTTTGGAAAAGCTTGAGAATTGACATTCTATAAACATTTGGTAGAATTCACCAGTGAAACCATCCAGTTCAGGGCCTTTCTTTGTTGGGAGATAGTTTGATTACTGATTCAGTCTTCTTGCTAGTTAGAGATCTATTCAAATTTTCTTTTTTTTTTTAAGATTTTATTTATTTATTCATGAGACAGAGAGAGAGAGAGAGAGAGAATGAGAGAGAGGCAGAGACACAGGCAGAGGGAGAAGCAGGCTCCATGCAGGGAGCCTGATGTCGGATTCAATCCCAGGACTCCAGGATCACGCCCTGAGCCGAAAGCAGGCGCTCAACTGCTGAGCCACCCAGGCATCCCTAATTTCCACATATTTATGAATTTTCCAGTTTATTTGAAAAAGATACAAAAGATACTTTGTATCATGTCAGTCTTTTAAGATTTTTATGTGTCTGTGGCAGAACATTTGGTCCATCCTGGAGAAAGCTCTATATACACGTGAGAAAAATGTGTATTTCTCTGTTTTTGGGTGGAACTTTATGTATGTATCTATTAGGTCCAGTTGGTTTATAGTATTAGTCTTGTATTTGCTTATTTATCTTCTGTATGGCTGTTTTACCCATTATTGAAAGTGGAATATTGAAGTCTCCAACCATTTTTGTAGAGTATCTAATTTCTCCCTTAAATTCTAATAGTGTTTGCTTCCTATACTTTAGGACTCTGATTTTTGGTTTATATTTTTTTATAATTGTTGTATCTTCTTGATGAATCTCTTTTACCAATAACAGTGTCCCTCATTGTCATTTGCAACAGTTTTGATTTAAAGTCTACTTTTGTCAGTATTTGTATAGCCAGCCCAGCTGTCTTTTTGGTAACTATTTGCATGGAACATCTTTCTCCATTTATTCATTTTCAACCAATTTTTTTTTTAAAGATTTATTTATTTATTTATTCAGAGAGAGCGAGAGAGAGGCAGAGACACAGGCAGAGGGAGAAGCAGGCTCCATGCAGGGAGCCTGACGTGGGACTCGATCCGGGATCTCCAGGATCACACCCCGGGCTTCAGGCGGTGCTAAACCGCTGCGCCACCAGGGCTGCCCTTTTCAACCAATTTTTATCTTTAGATCTAAAGTGAGTCTTTTATAGAACAGTATATAATTGGACCTTGTAGGAGGGTTTTATGATCTATTCTGTCAATCTCTGCTTTTTGAATAGAGGGTTTAACTCATTTAGATTTTTAGTAATTAGTAAGAAGGAAGGACTTCTGCCCTTTGGCTGTTTGTTTTCTAAATGTCTTTTTTTTTTTTTTGTTTTTGTTTTTGTTTTTGTTTTGTTTTTTTGTTTTCTAAATGTCTTAAAGCTTTTTGTCCCTCATTTCCTTCATTATTACTTTCTTTTGTGGTTAATCGATTTTTTGTGGCAACACATTTGAATTTCCATTTGTGTATATTCTTTAGATATTTTCTTTGTGGTTATAATGGGGTTTTGTCTTTTTATGAGTTAGTTATGTCTTTAAAAGTCATCTTTACAGGATGCCTGGGTGGCTTAGTGGCTGAGCACCTCCCTTCTGCCGGAGTCCCAGGATCGAGTTCCACATTGGGCTCCCTCCATGGAGCCTACTTCTCCCTCTGCCTGTGTCTCTGCCTCTCTCTCTCTTGTGAATAAATAAAATCTTTTAAAAATTAAAATTAAAAAAATAAAAGTCATTTTTACTATTTTGTGGGCATGTGAGAACCTTTTCATATTAAAGAATGGGGTAGCTCATGTATAGATCCTGACCTAGCTTAAAAGTGGAGACACTCTTGAGGACAGATTTTAGGATCCTTCCCTTAAACTTCTGATAATTCACATGAACAAATTCTAGGAAAAAATTGGTTCTATTGCCTATCTCCTATAAAAGTCCAAATGACTGTTTTGTTGATTTTGTCATAAGTGCAAATCATATTATATTAGCTTTGATTTTTTTAAAAATGGCCTTCAAAAATACCATCATGTTTTTGGCTTGATTTAATTTTAATCTGCATTTGGATAGTGCTGAATGATTAGTCTCTCTCAACTAGTCCCTTTCCTCATGGCCACTTCTGTTCAAAGAAAATTACCATTTAAAGACTCATCCAAACTGCCCCAGTGTAGTTGAAGGTATATGTTCATATCACATATATTTTAAAAATAAATGGTAGATCTTCTACATTATCCTCAGAAGGAAATATTTTCACTTTTATATACTGACTAATGAATACAGTAACATGGTAAAATATGATTTTTGCAAAGCAAAATTTGTAAATATAAAGGTGTAAGAGTAAGGTACTATCAGATATTTTTCTTAAGAAATTTAGGACTTAGGGGCAGCCCAGGTGGCTCAGTGGTTTAGCACCACCTTCAGCCTAGGGTGTGATCCTGGAGACCCGGGAGCACATCGTGCTCCCTGCATGGAGCCTGTTTCTCCCTCTGCCTATGTCTCTCTGTATCTCTCATGAATAAATAAATAAAATATTTTTTTTTTAAAATAAAAATAAAAAATAAATAAATAAATTTAGGGGCAGCCTTGGTGGCGCAGCGGTTTAGTGCCGCCTGCAGGCCGGGTGTGATCCTGGGTCTCCAGGATCGAGTCCCACATCGGGCTCCCTACATGGGGCCTGCTTCTCCCTCTGCCTGTGCCTGCTTCTCCCTCTGCCTGTGTCTCTGCCTCTCTCTCTCTCTCGCTCTGTGTCTCTCATGAATAAATAAAAAATAAAATCTTAAAAAAAAATAAAATTAAATTAAAAAAGAAATTTAGGAATTAGCAATTTTTCCCTTTACTTATAATTTCAAGATATTATATTACTATTCCATGGATTCTATGTTAAATTCATGAATGGTATGTGACCTATACAAGCTTTTGCTATAGCTCAACTCTTCTATCTATAATTTTATTTATTTTTTTTTTAATTTTTTTTAAACATTTTCTTTTCTTTTTTTTTATTTATTTATGATAGTCACAGAGAGAGAGAGAGAGAGAGAGAGAGGCAGAGACACAGGCAGAGGGAGAAGCAGGCTCCATGCACTGGGAGCCCGACGTGGGATTCGATCCAGGGTCTCCCGGATCGCGCCCTGGGCCAAAGGCAGGCACCAAACTGCTGCGCCACCCAGGGATCCCTATCTATAATTTTAAAAGACTTGATGAATTGCCAAATGGCTAGCTGGGTTATGAAACCAACCACCCTTCCTACCTGCCTTCCATTCATTTATTTAACATTTATCTTACAAGATATTGTATTTGCTATGAAGACACAAAAATGGATGAAACAGTCCCTGCTCTAAAAGATCTTATTATAGTCACTTAGGTGAGGTAACTTATATGCAAATGAGGCAGTTGCAGGAATGACTATGACAAAGACTGAGACAGAAAATGAAGTGCTTCCTGATTAAATATGCAGGTTACTTCTAGCAGGCAGCATTGATTATGGAGCAAGTAGTTAAGGTAGGGACTTGGGTTTATTCTTGAGGACAGGTAGGTTTTAGAAGGTAGAAATGTTGAATAATTGAAGTTATTATTCCGAACAGAGGCTACAGAGGGAATAAAATGCATAGAGCCCAGGCTTATCTGGATCACAAGAAGTAGTAGAAGAAAGAAGAGAGAAAAATGAGTCAAGAAAGATTAAAACTAGAGTTAGAAGGCCTTTAAATTAAAGGCTAAAATTAGAGTTCATATTAAAGGCATTGGGGAGTTTTGAAGGGTTTCATACTACAGAATGACAATCAGAGCCATGCTTCGGTTGTGGTGTAGAGGCTTTGTAGGAGGGAGGCTGACTTCCATAGTGGGGAGCCCTGGGGGTATGGGGGGACCAGGACAGTCTGAACCGAAGCAGTGACAGAAGAGAGACTTGTGGACGTAGCATCAACAGGATTTGGTGACTGAGCAGACAAAAGTAACAGAATGGGTCAAAGATACCTATAGCTGCCGTCTGACTTGGAAAATGAAAATTGGAGAGATAAGAGGGAAAAGTTATTTGGATTTTTAATCCAGTTATTTTGGATTTAGTGAGTTTCTCAAGTAGCTGGAAATGTCAAGAGCTCAGCAGTGATATTTACCGTGAGTAAACTGTGTTGCTACTTCTTGTTGCCCTATGAATCTAAGCAGTTTCAAAAAAGATTTTATCAACTTTTCACACTTAAAACAGCTATGTAAGGCTGCTTCACTATTTCAAATGACTACAAAGCAGTGCTTGATACAAAGATAGAGTTTCGGTTAGCAAGAAAGCGTTTCAGCTGTCTTCCTTTCTCCTTGGTTTACTTCTTCCCAGCATCTTACATCTGTGCTTTCCAGGAGTGCCCATCAGCCACGGGTAGCTGCTGAACACTCATAATGTGGCCCATCTCAACTGACATGTGCGATAATTATAAAGATAGATCCTGGGTTTGAAAGAAGTGGAATGAAATAATGTAAAATATCTCATGAATAATGTTTCATATGTGTTAAATGAGAATATTTTGGGTATTGTTTCAAGGTTCCTGAACACCAACCAAATGTTAGGTGACTTCTTAGAAAGAGTCACAGGAATCAGCATGTATTTGAATACTTACTTATGCTAAGATTTTTGAGACTGAAAGGATATGGGATCAACAAAGGAGAATTACTGTCTGATTCTGGAGAAATCCTCGCTTGGGCTTCCTTAACACTCCCTCCCTCCCATGAAGAGCACACTATGCATGTGCATTTCTCCAACAACGAAAAAATGCAGTAGCATGCACAGCCGTTTTGTGGAGAGAAGCCCGTTAGAGCTCAGCACCCAAGATTTTTATTGGGAGCCGGTCACATAGGCACTCTCAGCCTTGCCTGTACCAAAATTGTAGACTCATAGCAGGAAAGAAGGTATTTGACATAAATGACATTGTTCACGCAAACTCTAGGCCCTGTGAACCTTATCATCTGGGAATGGAGGAAAGCCAAGTTCCCAGTTGCCAAAGCTAAGGGCAGACCTTGCACACAGACCCTTCTAAAGGGAGCGACCTCAGTCCTGCTATAGTAACACTTCTCTGCACAGATATATTGGGTTAAATAAGCTATTAGTAAAATTAATTCCTCCTGTTGCTTTTTAATGCATCTACTTCCTCACATTTTGGCTCACATTATATTTATTTTGGGCAGCACTGATCTAAACCTTAAATGCAAAATTCTTCTCTAATGTGTCTTAGTTAAGGTATTTCTCTATATACATTAATGATTTCTCCATCAGTACAGATATGAGAAGTAAACAGATGAAAAGCCTCCCTCAAGTGATGTCTTTACAATAATCACTAAATACAAGACTGAGTTAAAAGTTGCAGTAGACTTAGCTCCATATCCTTAATTTAGCTTTATTATCCACGAAGAACAAGAAAACCATCCTTCCAAATAAAAAGTCATATATCTGTGTGTATATGTGTGTGTATATATATATGTCATATATGTGTGTATACATATATATATATATACATATATATACACATGTATATGATCAAAATAAAGGATTTTGTAAGTTTTTATGAAACAAAAGTCCCAGTTTGGAAGTCTCCTTGTAATAGGCACATTAGAGAGCTCCAAACAGTACGTTTTTACATGCTCATCATTAAATCAAACTATTGAAACTCTTTTGTTTTTCTCTAAGGTATTAATGATTTGTAACTGTTATGATCCATTCATGAAAACAATCAACCGTGAGTTGATTTTAGAAAAGACTTATAAAGGTGGACTAATTCTGCGTGAGACACTCACTTAATACCTACCCATCATAGATGCCAGAACTAAAATAACGTAAGTTGGCTAAAATGAATGATCTAGAATAGCAGTCAGTTTGTTTGCCTTCTTCCCAAGCACTGAGTACTAGTATATGTCTCACTCTTTAAGACAGGATATGGTTTTAGGAAAATAATTTCTAGGACTACAGCTGTGAAAGCAGCAGAAGTTATTTTTGTTAGAATAAATCCATAATGTGATTCTCAGTGACACACTGCCTACGGGGCCCCTGCAGGCCTCGTTGAAGAATAGGCCATCTTTCAGCATCATTGCCATATCTCATGAGAAGGGGAGGGAAACTGAAATCCTAATCCTCCTTCTTTCTCATGCTATGACCCAGCAGGGAGGAAAGGGGGAAAGTAGAAAATCCTCAGGCTTTAAGTAGAAAACAGTTCATAACTGGCACTATCTTTGCAATACTCTTTGTCCTTTACTTATAAATTCCTATAATTCAGCCATTTTTATAGTTTTTAACTGAAGTATGTCATTAATATCCCATGTCAGTAACTGATACTTGGATTCTCTTTATAAACAACTGTGCTTATCCACTAAAAATCCATAGAGCTTAATACAACTGTAATTATGAATATCATACATTTCTACAAAACAGTATCTGACTTTGTCAGTGTTGCTTTTTTTTTTTTTTAAGATTTTATTTATTTATTCATGAGAGACACAGAGAGAGAGAGAGGCAAAGAGACAGGCAGAGGGAAAAGCAGGCTCCATGCAGGGAGCCTGACGCGGGACTCAATCCCGGAACTCCAGGATCACACCCTGGGCCAAAGGCAGGCGCCAAACCACTGAGCCACCCAGGGATCCCTCAGTGCTGCTTTCTGATTGCCTTAAACAAGGTGGTGAGCAGTTGTAAAGAATTCTGTAATAAAAACTGAGGCTGCTTTCTATTCACTGTTCAATCAGTGAAAAACTTGCCAGAAAAACCTGTCTTTTTTGCCCCTTTGAAGCCATAAAGAGACATCAGAATGTGGTCACACAATGTTCTGTAGATGAACTTAAGAGCTAATGATAGTTCGACTCAAAATCCGAATACCTAGAAGCCACAGCGCTGCTTAAAACTTCACCCAGCCTGCCGTGAAAATAGCTTCTGTTCCCTGTCTCCTCATCTGTGAACTGGATAGGACTGCTCAAATTAGAGGCCAACAGGTAATATGATAGAGGATATGATAGAACCATGCTGTAATATGTAAACCAAAGAGGAAACTCCAGTTTTCAAAAGTGAAGAATTAAAGAATGCTGTGTGTTCTCTAGGCCATTGGTTCTATTATAGTGCACACAGGGGGGTGATAGAATTTTATGATCTGTCTGACAAAACTGAGGTGGATACACTAGCTAATTTTATACTTAAATAAGATACCACCATACCTTTTCATTGGCTTTTCTGTCCTCAACCTGACGGCTTCTTTATGTAACTGATACCTTTCGTCCTTACAATAAGCTTTGAAACCATCAAGCATTTCTTAAGAACCATGAAATACAAAAAAAAAAAAAAAGAACCATGAAATACTTAATGGTTTAAATGATACCACATAAGGGGCTCAGTCTCTGGGTAAATTCCTTACTGGTTATATACTTGATTCTTCTGAGAATAGAAGCATCAACATGATTGAGACCACTAATTTCATAGTCTCGTTGATTTTAGAAGAAGTCTGAAGTACCCTGTAGTCCATCCCATTCGTTTAAAAAGAGGAAGTAGAGACCCAGGAAGTTAGTTAAAACCTTAAAGTAGAAGGTTAACCAATAACAAAAACAATTTTTATTAATTATAGTCCTTTTTTTTTTTTTCTTCTCTCTGCTTCATAGCACTATTTCCCAAGTTACAGTTCTTAGCTATTTTATTTTAGATTCTTGAGTCATGAGAGCCACCTAGGGGTTATTATACTTGAACTGGAGTGGGTTAAGTAATCAGCAAATTAGCAAGCCTAAAAGTTTTGTGCAGAGAATATTTAATTGTATATAGAAAAAAACTCATGCCTGAACTCAGTTTACAGTAGGGAGGAAGAAGGGATGGACAAATCCTAGTTCATAGTGATTGACCACAGGTTATTAGCCTACTGAACTGGAACTCAGGTGAATATTACTTTTTGGGGATTCTGCCTTAAGGAAAGATTACGTTTGCTCTCTCATTGCAAAGCAATCTTGGATTTTTTTTTTTTTATTTTGTTGTAATTGAAGAATAATTGATATTCAGTATGGTATTAGTTTTAGTGATTTGATATTTACATATATTATGAAATGACCACCACAGTAAGTCTAGGTTCTATCTGTCACTATCCAGAGTTGTTACAATATTGTCGACTATATTCCCTGTGCTGTACACTACATCCCAATGACTTATCTATTTTATAACTGGAAGACTGTTCCTCTTACTCCCCTTCCCCTACTTTGTCCGGTCTCCCCACCCCCTTCCCTCTGGCAACCATCAGTTTATTCTCTGTATCTGTGAGTCTTTCTGTTTTGTTTGTACATTTGTTTTGTTTTTAGATTCCATATATAAGTGAAATCATACATATTTGTCTTTCTCTACCTTATTTCACCTAACAGCACACCTTAGGTCCATCCATGTTGTCGCAAATGGCAAGATTTCATTCATTTTTGTGGCTCAGTAATATTCCATTTTACATATGTGCCACATCTTTATCCATTCATCCACAGACGAACACTTAGGCTGCTAGCTTATCTTGGCTATTGTAAATAATGCTGTAATGAACAGAGGGGTGTGTATATCTTTTTAATTAGTGTTTTCATTTTCTTCGAGTAAAGAGTGAAATTGCTGAATTATATGGTAATTCTATTTTTAACTTTTTAAGGAACCTCCATAATATTTCCACAGTAGCTGCACCAGTTTGCATTCCCACCAACAGTGCACAAGGGTTCTCTTTTTTCCGTGTCTCCACTGACACTTATTTCTTGTCCTTTTGATAATAGCCATTCTGACAGGTAAAGTGATACCTCATTGTGGTTTTGATTTGCATTTCCCTGATGACCAGTGGTATTGTGCATGTTGTCCATTGACCTATATTATAAGACTAATAAATATTTGATAAATATCACATTGTGTTTTAGGGTTTCCTGGGGTCCCAGTAAACACCTATTTTTACAGCCCATTTTCAGAGCCAAATTGAGAAATAGACAAAGGGGGTCAAACAAGTGGATACTAAACTGTTTGTTGACCAAACTGTCAGTTTTATTACTGATAATGCAATTGGACAGTGTGGTTAGGTATTCTAAAGCTTCCTGTGATTGTAACCTCAAGAGAGAGCTTTCTCTTTAGAGGGAAAAAAAATACTAAATTAATTGATTTGATAAGATTCATTGTATGTTTATTTTTTAAAGATAATATTTAGAAGAGAAAATCCAGTTATTAGTCCTGTAAAATTTTAGATTTTTCTTTTCATCTTGAAAAGAAACTTTTAAAAAGAAAATATAAAAAATATTTGAGGTCTGTTAGTATAGTAGAGAGTGGCACTCAGTTTTCCTTCCTTGATGAGACATGTATCTTAAATGTAGAATATTTTAGACAGGAAGTACATTTTGCTCGATTATATTTTTGGAAGTCACATGATTAGTTGATTTTTTTAGGTGCTTCTGTCAATGTGAGAGAAAAGCTGTCATGTTTCTTGACTTTCAGATTCTTGTATGTGTATCTTTACCACGAAATACGTATTATTACTATGTTGGTACTTTTATATCCAGTCTAGGACTTTACTTCTTAACAGAAGTAAACACACCAAGTCATAATCTAGTGTAACAAATATTTACATATACAAGGAGAGGTGTTACAAAGAAGCACATCTTTGTATGTGCTTATGACAGGAACACAGGAGTCAGAGGGCCGCATTTTGGATGATCTTGAAAGATGACCAAATGTTGACCGGGGAAGGGAAAGGAAGAGACATTTCAGGCTGAAAGAACAGTTTATACAAAATACAAAGTTACATGGTATACATTCCATATATCTTTATTGTTTTAAAAACTTTTAATTTTGAAATCGTAGGAAGTGATTTTTTTTTTCTGGTAAAATCTACATAACATGAAATTTGCCATTTTAACCAATTTTAAGTGCATAGTTCAGTGGCATTGTGTACATTCATATCTTTGTGTAACCATCACCACTATCCATCTCCAGAACTTTTTTATCATCCCTGACTGAAACTCTGTCCCATTAGACACCCCCACTCCCCTCTCCCACAGGGCCCTGGTAGTTATTTTTTTTTTAATTTTTATTTATTTATGATAGTCACACAGAGAGAGAGAGGCAGAGACACAGGCAGAGGGAGAAGCAGGCTCCATGCACCGGGAGCCCGACGTGGGATTCGATCCCGGGTCTCCAGGATCGCGCCCTGGGCCAAAGGCAGGCGCTAAACCACTGCGCCACCCAGGGATCCCTCCTGGTAGTTATTGTTCTCTTTTTTCTCTCAATGATTTGACTGCTTCAGGTACCTCATATACCTGAAATCATAGAATATTTGTTCTTTTGTGTCTGGCTGCTTTCAAGCATACTGTCTTCAAGATTCTTCCTTGTTGTAGCATTTGTCAGAATTTCCTTCTGAATTTTAACCCTGAATAATATTCCGTTTGATATGTATATACCACAGTGAAGTATATACATATCAAAGGTTATCCATTCATCCATCAACGATATTTATTTAGGTTGTCTCCACCTTTTGGTGGAATAATGATGCTGTGAGCTCTGAATAATGCTGCCATGAACATTGGTGTACTAAGTGTTTGAGTTCCTGCTTCCAATTGTTTGGGTATGAACCTAGAAGGGGAAGTGCTGAAACATATGGTAATCTGTGTACATTTCTGAGGAAACTCTGTACTGTTTACCAGAGCAGCTGTACCATTCATTTGACATTTCCCCCAGCAGTGCACCAAGGGTCCCAGTGTCTCCACACCCTCCCCAACATTCTCTTTTAACATGTTGAAAAAAATTTACCAGGCTATGTACTAGCTCCATAAGCACCATGGTAACTATATTCATATTCTCATTATATTAGAAATGACATTTGGCACCCAGCTTAAGTCAAGTTTTTACACGATAAAAAAAAAATTTTCACATGAGACCATATCAGACAGCTTTGGCCTTTGTCTTACTATTTCTACAGTATGGGGTGTATTTGTGGAACAAGTTTAAACATAAATGCACTGGACTGAGTTCTTAGTGACAAACTTTTCTTCTTTCCTGCAGCTCCCTGCACAGGTAGCACTTTCTTTTGCCACAGCAACATGTGCATCAATAATTCTTTAGTCTGTAATGGTGTTCAGAACTGTGCATACCCTTGGGATGAAAATCACTGTAAAGGTAAGTGCGCTGGCAAAGGCCAACCTTTCTGAGAGAAGAGTGGCCATTGCCCTTCATTAAGAAAGACTTAAAATATCCTTTTCTGTAACTGTGCTCAGCATAGCTGCTTCGGCAGAAATGGAAACACATAATATAAATGTTCTTTTAAATGGATCATAGACTTCTAGAATGTGGTGAATGCAAGGAAAAATACTTATTCTCAATGAATGCATTCTTTTTTTTTTACAAACTATGTTTTTTATCTTAAATTGTTCAAAAGTCTGCCGTAGTATTTCCTGCATTATTTTCTTATTCATATTGTAAAGATATTTTATTCTCAGAATAATTTTTTTTAAAGATTTTATTTATTTATTCATGACAGAGAGAGAGGCAGAGACACAAGCAGAGGGAGAAACAGGCTCCATACAAGGATCCTGATGTGGGACTCGATCCTGGGACTCCAGGATCACACACCCTGAGCCAAAGGCAGACGCTCAACCGCTGAGCCACCCAGGCGCCCCCTTCTCAGAATAATTTAGAAAGTAACCTAGAGTAGTATTTTAAAAATTATATAGAAATAATATTTAATAAACATTGATGGATTCAATCTTAAAAAGCAGTAAAAGCAGACTTAAAAGAACTGCTGGGATGCCTAGGTGGCTCAGGGCGTGATCCTGGAGTCCCAGGATCAAGTCCCACATTGGGCTCCCCATAGGGAGCCTGCCTCTCCCTCTGCCTGTGTCTCTACCTCTCTCTGTGTCTCTCATGAATAAATAATTAAAATCTTAAAAAAAAAAAAAAAAAGAACGGCTTTGTTTAATTTTATAAAATTTCCTCTACTATATTTCCAGTGTCTGTCTAAGGTAAATATGACTTGTGGTAATAGTTGAATATCTACAGACATTATCAAATCACTGTCTCAGTCCTACAGTTTACCTGCCTTCTATTCCCTGAGAGTTGAGTAAATATCTTACTATGAAAAATTAATGTGATCTGATAGAACTGTCTTAAGTACTTGACATGAAGTATTTTCAGGTAATCATTCAAATGGTAGATTGCAATGAATACCTCGATGGGTTAGCCTGATTACATTAGTCCCCTCTTGCTGACGGCCATCAGTAGAAATACCGTGGATATACTTAAAGGTGGCCAAACATACCACAGAGCAGAAAGCTAACTTGTTAGAACAAAAGTGTTTCTTTTAGCATTTTCTTTACATTCATGTTTTTATTTTGTTTTTATTTTTTATAAGATTTTGCCTATTTGAAAGAGTGAGTAAGCATGAGTGAGTGGAGGGTCAAAAGGAGGGGAACAAGCAGACTCCCCACCGAGCAGGGAGCCCGACGTGGGGCTCCATCCCAGGACCCTGAGGTCATGACCTGAGCTGAAGGCAGACGCTTAACTGACTGAGCCACCCAGGCACTCCTAGATTCGTGTTTTTAGTTTGGTTTGCAAATTGTAGGCCTTCATGTACCTTCTGAGTAAAGAACCAAGTCTTTTTTCTTTTATGTAATCTAACTATATTGTGATTGGTTAGTTAAACTGGAAATCATCATAGGATTGTTTTATTTGTTTAAAAACTGAATTTTTGGGCAGCCCGGGTGGCTCAGTGGTTTAGCATCGCCTTCAGCCCAGGGCCTGATCCTGGAGTCCCAGGATTGAGTCCCACGTCCCTGCATGCAGCCTGCCTCTCCCTCTGCTTGTATCTCTGCCTCTCTCTCTCTCTCTCTCTCTCTCTGTCTCTCATTAATAAATAAATAAAAATCTTTAAAAATAGATAAATAAATAAATAATAAAAACCGAATTTTTGGGACACCTGGGTGGCTCATTGGTTGAGCATCTGCCTTTGGTTCAGGTCATGATTCCGAGGTCCTGGGATCAAGTCCTGTGTCGAGCTCCCTACAGGGAGCCTGCTTCTCCCTCTGCCTATGTCTCTGTCTCTCTGTGTCTCTCATGAATAAATAAATAAAATCTTAAAAAAAAACCCACATTTTTAATGGTATCATCTGTAGTGTATTTGACCCACGTGTCCTGCTTTACCTAAAAATCCCTTACCAATTCATGACAGGACTCATTAATGAATTTTGAAAGCCTTGTTGTTTCTCTTTCTGCAGAAAAGAAAAAAGCAGGACTGTTTGAACAAGTCACTAAAACCCATGGAACAATTATTGGCATCACATCAGGGATTGTCTTGGTCCTTCTCATTATTTCTATTTTAGTACAAGTGAAACAGCCTCGAAAAAAGGTCATGGCTTGCAAAACTGCGTTTAATAAAACTGGATTTCAGGAAGTGTTTGATCCTCCTCATTATGAACTGTTCTCACTAAGGGACAAAGAGATTTCTGCAGACCTAGCCGACTTGTCAGAAGAACTGGACAGCTACCAGAAGATGCGGCGCTCTTCCACTGCCTCCCGGTGCATTCACGACCATCACTGTGGGTCGCAAGCATCCAGTGTCAAACAGAGCAGGACCAACCTGAGTTCCATGGAACTGCCTTTCCGAAATGACTTTGCACAACCACAGCCAATGAAAACGTTTAACAGCACCTTCAAAAAGAGTAGCTACACTTTCAAACAGGCACACGAGTGCCCCGAACAGGCCCTAGAAGACAGAGTAATGGAGGAGATTCCTTGTGAAATTTACGTCAGGGGGCGAGAGGATTCTGCACAAGCATCCATATCCATCGATTTTTAATCTTCTACTAGAGGGGACATGAATTACTAAGTGTGTACGTACGCAGCCTACAGAGCACCCATACTCTTCTGTCAGAACCAGGAAGACCTTCATTCCCACTAACCTACTGTAATGGTGACGCTTTTATTGTCTCAGGCAGCCTGTATGTTAAACCAACCAAGGGACCTACTCCAGTCCACGAACAAAATAATAGTCACTTATTGCTTGGTGTCACACACACAGAGTTCCAGTGAAAGAGCATTTGAAGAGGGGCGTGCTGGTGCTGAGCCAGGCGCAGGCTGCCTGTTAGGCTTAGCAACGAATACTGCTCTGGATTCATACAGCTTGTCAACATTTTGATCCCACAAGTTTAAAAATAAGATTTGTCTCCGCATTCCTTTTGTTTTTCTTTTCTCTAAATTTAATTTGTTTTATAAGTCCGTGATTTTACCATTTTGGTTTCTTACATAAATATAAATGGTTAATGTACCACACATATTTCAATACAGGCGTTTGTTCTAGGATTTGTCAAAATATAACTCATTACTGTGGTACGTGCCAGTGAAGACCCAGAGTTCTGTTTCACCCATCTGTTTCTTCTTGACTAATTTCTATACTGCTGCCTTTTAATTACTGGATCCTTAGTCTTTATTTTTTGTGAACAGTGGATGATATGATTTATCACCTTTAAGTCATATTTTGTCTTATACTAGAAGATTTCATAATCCTAGGATGTATGCACCCTTGCCAGTTATGACTAAAAACTTGAAAAATATTAGAACTTCTAGAAATCCTTTGAAATTTCCCAAATTTGGTCAGATGTAGTGGTAGCCCATTCATTCACTTTGGGGGAGGCCTGTTTCTTTACAGCATTTCTCATCACCAGATTTGTGTTTCCTGTTATTTTTATAAGAAGATGATTTTGCTCCCTTTGTATTGGTTTATGTTATGGCATATGGTAGCCAAGGTTGTATGAGAGTTAAAGAAGAATTCCTAAGAAACTGTAAAAGCCCTCAGATTGCTTCTTACTTGGGACAATACATTTTTCTAGTTCTTACCAAGAATAACAACTTCCACTTTTTTTTAAACTGCACTTTTGACCTTATGTTTTTTTTATGGTATATAAACAATAATTTATAAACATGATATGAAAACTCATTGTGTTTTTTTAGACTTTTGATATTATTTGATACTGTACAAACTTTATTAAATCAAAATTAAAGACCTACATGACAGATTTCTTTCAGTGTTCACCTTAGTGGCTTTGTATACAAATATGCTGTGATGGAACTACGCATTATAACTTATTGTAAAGACCTTGGTAATGTGTACTTAAGCTTTTGTTTCCTTTTGTTGTTGCATTTAGTTTATGATGAATTTTTCACTATGTGTTATTTATTGTTCTAAATCACTACACAAGTCTTATATTAAAATATACATTGTTACATGATTCTTCAATCATGTTATTGCGCTGAGCTTTTGGAACTTAAGATATATATGGAAAGGAATCTGTTTAACAAATTAAAACTAATACAGACATGCCATTTAAAAAGAGATAAATTCTCATTCTGATTTTTTGTAGTAAATTCTCATGAAATTAGAAATTGAAGTTTCACTGAATTTCATTGATTTTTTTTTTTTAAGATCTCACATCTATGGGTTTTCTCAGGTTAGTGAAAACTGAGACCTTTAAATATGAAACATATAAAATTACCCCTTCAAAATGTTTCTTATATCACATTTTTTATTTTTTTAAAGTATATAATATCCAGGAGATATGTAAACCTGTAGATAGTATATTCATGATTTAATTTTTTTTTAAGTCAGCATAATTTCCTATTTTAAAAATACAATTTGGAAGGTAGAAAGACTTAATGAATGTAGTATTCATTGAACTAAAGAATAAGAGCCAGATTAGATAGACATTCTTTCAGTAGCTATGTTGAATAGGCTTTCTAGTAGTTAGTAGCCAGCCAACACTTGAACAGCATAGTAAATATTTAATATAATAACTGTGATCTCATTCTTCATGATGGTGAAGGAAAATAGCATATTTTCTATGTAAAATTATATCCGTTATAAAAACAGCTGTTAAATCCATCTTTAACACCTACATTATAGTAGAAACTAATACAGTATGCTTAACTACATTAACTATAATCACTTGTAACTATATTTTTGTTTTTGAAATTTGTATTCTATATTCTTTTAAAAGGGCATGAAGAGGCCTACAAAATAGAGCCTTTAGAGAAGACGTTTAACATTAAAACAGCACAGAACTACGTAGCTTCAGGCAACTCCACATAGCAAGTGAAGCTTGGACAACAAATTTGGTTCTAAATGTTGAGGCTGCTAAAACGAATGAAATAGTTTTTGTTTTTCACAGTCGAGAACCCAAACTTATCTGCAGAGGCTAGTTTTCTCTTCAACTAAAGAAAGAGGATCTTTATATAGAACAACATTTCCTCAGAATTTAAAAAAGTTGCAAAATGCAGAGAAAAGTCAGAATGGTAAATCTTTATCTAGTGAAGGCACGTCTCAGTATGGTCTAGGATCATCGGTTTTTGATCAGTCTCTGCAGGGGTAGAACTAAAGAGTCAGATGATCAGTATTAGTTAAGCCAGCCTTCAACTGCCATATACTGTATGCCTTCACTGAAGTTTAGATGGGTATTAGGCCTCATTTGTTTTTTAGTCAAACACTTACTTGGCAGTACACTATGGGAAGAGGATGGAACTATTTTTCAGGCATTAGTACCGTCAAAATGCTAATTGCTGTAGGTAGAGTCTTTCATCTTTGAGCTTAGTGGAAACTTTACAAGTTGTTTACTAAAGTAAAAGCCATAATAAATTTTAGTAATGGAAGATGAACTTTAGCCATCTTGTGGAAGCTATTACACCCTTCACAGAGAATGAAGCCAGTTGAAGCCAGTTGTTAAACAGAGTAGAAAATGCAAATGTGGAGGTAAGAGTATCTGCAAGTCAGGAGCAGCGCCTAGGACACCTCTACAATACTGTCGTGACCTCTCACCTGCGAGCCCAAGTTCAGCCACAAGATATCAACACTCAAGTGCCCACGGATTGCAGGAAACCTATGAATCCCAACATCTAAAGTATGTACAAATAAAGTGTGATGTACCTTTTATGGGGGGGAAATGTTCAACCTAAAGTTTTGACAAAAAGCAAAAGATTTTCCACATTTCACATCACAAAAGATTTAAAAGTCTCCTTTGACTTGTTAACAGCTTTTATGTCTGTCTTTGTCATGTTTCATGTAATTATTAGGCATTAAAAGAACCTCCTAAATGTCTGCTTCTGAACATTTTTATAGTTCTGCTATTATCTGATGAGCAGTGCGCTTTCTGGTTTCAGGGGTGTGTCACCTTGTCTCTTGATGAGACAAGACAGAAGGAAGGCCTCGTTGTGATTCCAGGAGTAATTTCAAAGGGGGTTATGCCCTCTCACAAAATGGTGTCGGCTGTGTTGTTCATGATTAGAAGGGACCATGAGTTTGGGGGCTTTTTAAGATCCAAGAAAGATGATCTGTTCTAACTTCATTAATGAGAATTCTGAGGCCCAGAGAAAAGGAGTGAGTACTCGCATCTCAGAACCAGTCCCATGCTCTTGGCTGGTCTCTGCTGTTTTTTCCTTGCCTTCGCTGGCTAGAAGTTTTAAAGGTCAAGCAGTTCTAAACAGAAGCCCAGATGTTCCATGTAAGCTTGTCAGTCATTCTGATTTAAAATGTAATTTATACTATAACAATTTTTTCAAAGCACTTTACCTTTTTTTTTTAAATCTATGTAATGCTATTCTACAATTTTATTGCCATGACTTCTTGGCATCTGCAAACTGCAAGACAATTACTGTGAATTCTTAATAAACAATGTTAACAATTTATAGGCTTGGCATTAGATAAAAAGAGCTTTGGTGTTTTGGTTTTGTGATCTTTTTAAAATCTAACGGAAACAATGTGTACTCTAGAAATTAAAGATTTGTGTGCTATATCTCTTGAGTTTGGAGAATGATTTGAGTTCTGAGCCATGATGACAAATTGACCTCAGATATCTTTTTTAGGTCCCTACAAAATCAATTTTCCATGTTTTATATGCCTCAACAAATTAAAAATTCTGAATTTGCTTTTTTTAGTAATTTTTTCATATATTTCTGTGATTGGTTTAATGACTACAAAAGCCCAAGAAGCTCATGACTCGGGTGCATGTTTAGTGGGTACTGTCTTGAGTACATTTTTTTTAAGATTTTATTTCAGAGAGGGGAAGGTCTGAGTGAAAGGGAGAGGGAAAATCTCAAGCAGACTCCATGCGGAGCGTGGTGCCCAACGCAGGGCTTGATCTCACACCCTGAGATCATGGCCTGAGCCAAAACCAAGAGTCAGATGCTTAACCAACTGAGTCACCAAGGCACCCCTTGAGTAAATGTTTTTTTTAAACCAATGAATTTTTAGAGATGAATGTCCAGACCACACAAGAAGTCTTATATGTTTAATCCTGACTGACACTTCACAGTAAGGAATATGATCCTTGAACTGGAAATAAAACTTGTGTGTTAATTTCCTTGCCTGTCTCAATGACCACATCTCCAGAAGGGGCAAAGAATATTTACGTCTTTGCAGGACGAAGTTGGCATTTCCTACCCAATAGCTTCCAAAGTAAAATAATCTTAGGATAAAAAGAAAGGAAAAAAGCTCAGGCTATTACACCATGAGTTTTCAAATTAATCTTCAAGTAAAATTAACCAAAAAAATGTTTAAAGGTGAATTTAGTGTTAGATTGCCTGCAGATCCAGTGTGCGACATCCAGTCACTAAAGTGAGGACTTTCAGAGTGGGTTGTCAGAGCACGCTGTCCTTTTGAGGCACAGAATGCATCAGTCACAGCCACAGCTTAGCAAGGATGCATGAGTAGATTTCACAAAAGGCGCACAATGAAGAGAAAGCAAAGAAAGGCAAAAACAGCTTTACAATCATACAGACCTAGATCAAGGAGTGAAGAAAGACGAAAGAAAGGTAGTTACCACTGGTCTGTCTCTGCCAATAGTCACAGAGAAATTTTATTTTCTGTGTTATTTAGGATCAAGAAACAGCTTTTATCTGAAAGTGCTCTTACCTGCCAAGTTTTGTCATACTCTGTAACATCTGGTGCCAGCGGGCCACTGAGCCGGTACATACTTTATTGAAACATTATGAGTAACTGCTGATTGCTAAAGGAATTTTCATCAGAAGTCTAGGTATTGAACCATGCTTTTCAAATGCTCTATTCTTCCACTGATGACTTTGTCCTATTGTATTAAGCAGTGTTTCAGAGAAGTATTCACAACTTTTGAACCAAAAAATTGCTGCATGAATTGTAGGGAAGTTCTTGCTAGACCCTGAGAAGACAGTTCAGCTCTGAAAATGTGCACGAGTAACAGTAGTGAACTTGCTGCAACTGCCTCTGTTTCTTACATTCATAGTCTAAAGGCAATCATGCTTCCTTGGTCATTTATTTGTAAAAAAAAAACGAATAAAGCTTGTGATAGTAGGCTTCTAGGACGACTCCCAGTGATCCCTGCCTCCTGCTGTTCACAATCTTGTATCATTCCCTGCTCTTTCTTGAGTGTGAGTTGGACCTGGGCACCTGCTTCCAGTGAACATGCCAATAATGCCATGTCACTTCTGAGATTCGGTGACAGGCTGGCTTCTGTCTTGCTCACCCATTTAGTTTTGTGATTTCCTGTTCAGATGGAAGCCAAGTGCCATGTGCTGAGATGCTCTATGGAGAGGCCCACATGACAGGAAATGGGGGTTTTGAGCCAACAGCACAGAGGCCATCAAGACAACCTCCTGCAAAGAACTGAGTCCTGCCAGCAACATGCCTAGAAGAGGATCCCCCCACGCTAGAGCCTTGAGATGACCACACACAATACCTGATGAATTGCATCTTGGGAAAGACCTTGAGTACCACTGAGATCACTGATGGCAGAAATCCAAGATATGTGCTATTTCGAGTTGCTGGATTTGGGGATAATATGTTACACAACCATTGATAACTAACTAATGCAAAGCTAGAAAAGGACAATGGCATATCCCAACTTAACCCCTTGGGGGGGAGAGTTGTTGATGAAATTTAACATGATGTTTTGGTTTGAAAAAAATCTCAAAGCAATGGTCATATCGTCTTAAATCTAGCAGAAGGGAATAAAGAAAGAGCGTCTTCCTCCAACATGAATACCTATCAGCCAATTAGTTTCCTTAGCCACACATAAAAACACCTATCTTTGACCCATCTCTCCTAAATACGGCAAAATACTGAAATTTTATTCTATATTTGAAATGAAAATCAAATTAAATGCTAACTCTTCAATAGTGCCCCTGACTCATCAAGTCTCCTTTGAGTAAAATGAAATTATCTAAAAATGAATAAAGGATAAAATTCTATTCAGATTCTATATGGTATTCCCATAATTTAGTCAACATCTTTCACATTTCCAATCACATTAACAGTTTCTAGACAGCAGGGCTGGTTACAATTCTATTATTACATGAAAAGGTGATTCTTGGGACAACTGATTTAGAAAGGAATGGAACCCCTGCCCCTCCAAAAAAAGGAGGGAACGGTCACTGAGAAAAGAAGTACAAGCCTTTCACGTCCTGAACGTCCCTACTCTCAAAATATGAAATGTGGCAAAAACATTTCTATATAGAGATTTTCCTGTGTAAAAAGAGATTTCCTATAAGAATGATCTTTTTTTTTCCTTTGTTTTAGTCAAAATGATTGAAAAACCAATCCTAGAAAGTTTTTCTTTCTGAAATAGTTTTCAATAGCTGGCTGTCAGCCACCACTACCTGCTATAAAGATAAAACTGTATCTTTCATTGTATCCATGTATAAACTTTTTGTTTGAATTTGAAGCCAGCTATTACTGACATTGTTTTGCCCTGTGGGTATAATTGTGTCCTAAAACCTTCTAATATGAATCCATGAAACCTTAGCCTCTAGAAATAGGATAGTACCTGTTCCTTGTACTCTGATCTCTGCAAAAGAAGCATCAGATGAATCTTGGTGATCCCCATCCTGCCATTTTTAATTGCTAGATGGTAGCTAGGGACTACGTTGCTTGAAGCTTTTCATTTTCTGTGGGATTTGAAGTACCTACCTTTCTACTAGGAGCCTCACAGCTCTTGTTTTGTTACCCACAAATGCACACAGATTTTTTTTTAAGGAAATACTAACACACCAAACCAGGTTCTCTAAAGAAACTCCCAAGTCTGTCAGTGAAAAGAAAGGAACTTCCCTAAACAGTATGGTATGGGTAGTAGTAGACGAAGTATACAGAGAAACTGCCTCTATCAAAAACCATGTCTTAAAGGATGTGCAAGAGAATGCTTCTATTTTAAGCTGGCATTCTCACCTCTTCACCCTGGAAAAATAGCTTGCTTCTCTTCCCCTCATCAGGTAGGCAAAGAAAGTGATTGCACACTGTTTTTAATTGTAGGTTTACATAAACCCACAATTCAAGAGCATTGATTTGTTGGACTGTAATCTACACTTTAACACACTGAGCTGCATTTAGGCAGCATGCCAGATGTGTAAAGTCAGAATTTAACGACGACATTTCAGTAGCAGCCCCAGAATTTAGGAGAGTACCACTGTCGAATACTAATGTGCCACTAACAAGAAAACAAAAGAACAAACAGCTCCTTTCTCAGTTACCTTTTGTCCCTTTCTTGGTGATGGAGAAAATGAAAGCAATTAACTATTTCATAGAAATCCCATCTTAAGGCAGCCCCAGTGGCTCAAAGTTTTAGCACCGCCTTCGGCCCAAGGTGTGATCCCAGAGACCGGGATCGAGTCCCACATCGGGCTCCCTGCATGGAACCTGCTTTTCCCTCTGCCTGTGTCTCTACTCTGTGTGTGTGTGTGTGTGTGTCTCTCATGAATAAATAAATAAAATCTTTAAAAAAGAAATCTCATAAATTCCAGTCAAAAGCAACCCATAGTAGTTATTGCTGTGGTCGTGGCACTTTATCAATCAACCAAAGGTAAATTAATTTTTAACACTGCCAAAAAAAAATTTTTTTTAACACTGCCTAGTTACAAAGTTCATGTTTTTCCTGAAGACTTTATCAAACATTTTTACTCTCTGAAAATAATTATGTACATGAAATGTATTGTGAATGGAGTCACCATCTTATATCTGCTTTGTATGATTTTCAAAATGGAGCTTTATTTCCTTTTAAATAGAAGGGAGAGGGAGAAAATTTCTTATCCTAAAAGAATGGTATTTCTTTTTTTTTTTTCTAAGATTGTATTATTTATTCATGAGAGACACACAGAGAGAGGCAGAGACATAGGTAGAGGGAAAAGCAGGCTCCCTGTAAGAAGCCTGATGTGGGACTCGATCCCAGGACCCTGGGATCATGACCTGAGCCGAAGGCAGACACTCAACCACTGAGCCACCCAGGTGCCCAACAATGGTAGCTCTTAAACCTGGCAGCATTAACATTTGGGGCCAAATAATTATTGGTTATGAGGGGGAATGTTCTGTGCACTATCAGATGTTGACTAGCATTCCTGGCCTCTGCCCACTGGCTCCCAGGAGCATACCCCCATTTGTGAAAACCAAAAATGCCTCCAGATATAGCCACGTGTGGAGGGCTCAAATCAACTTTGGCTGAGAACCACCACTGAGAGAGTTTAAAGGATTTAACAAATAATAACCAGAAGTTGTTAAATTCTATTTCAAAGAAATACTTCAGACTTCTGGAAAGGTATAAAGAAGAGTGAGCACCCACATACCCAGATCTCCCAATTTCATCCCCATCCTTCCAGCCTCACCCCTCAGGGGTCCCAAATTTGGTTTTCATCATTCCCATGTCTATATTGGTTAGAAGTTATATATCTACTTCTTACTTTTGTGGCTGATCTTCATGTTTTCTCATGCATGCATCAAGTCTAAAATTAACATGCTTTTTTTCTGAACAGAACAAGAATCATATAAGGCCTTATTTCCAGTCACCCCCCTTCCATCTTACATATTACTTTAGTTCTGATTTGTTGTATACATATATATATCTCCAGCAAATGGTCAATATGGTGAATATTTAGACTTTTCTCTGTTTTTCAGTTCATTTGCTCTTCATATATTCTTGACTCCCAGACCTTACATCTGGCTCACTTTCCTTCTCCCTTTGTTTGGCGGCTATTTATGGACACTCTACCTAGTGATCTGTCCAAGTCTTGCTTTTCTGAAACTTTATTTCTTCCTCATTATTGCATGATAGGTTATCTGGGTTATAAAAGTCATATTGACAGTTATTTTCTCTCAGTGTTTATTTCAAGATGATCTGACTTCTTTTATGAATCTAAATTCCTGGGTGCCTGAGTGGCTCAGTGGTTGAGTGCATGGCTCAGGTCATGATCCTGGGGTCTTGGGATCAAGTCCCACACTGGGCTCCCCACAGGGAGCCTGCTTCTCCCTCTGCCTGTATCTCTGCCTCTCTGTGTGTCTCTCATGAATAAAAAAATAAAATCTTTAAAAAAAATAAAAGTAAATCTAAATTCCTTTATTTAGAATCTCTTTTCCCCTTTAATGACTGCACAATATTCTTTGCTATTGTGTCATTTCACTATAATATGTCTACATATGGATATATCTTATGGTTCCATATGCTTCAATTGTAGAAAATTCTTTTATATCTCTTAATCTCTCAGTATTTCCATCTCTTCATATTTTCCATGTGCTACATACTCTCTTTAGCTATATCTAACTTCTGTTTATCTCATGGTAGTTGATTTTCTTGGATTCCAATGAGTACTTATCTTGAACGATTATATTGGCTATTTCTGGAAATTCTATTTAGTTCTTTTCCAAATCTATCTGATCTTCTTTTTTTTTTTTTACTTTACCTAAAGACTTTTTATTTTTTTAAAGATTTTATTTATTTATTCATGATAGAGAGAGAGAGAGAGAGAGAGAGGCAGAGACACAGGCAGAGGGAGAAGCAGGCTCCACGCAGGAGCCCGACGAGGGACTTGATCTGGGGCTCCAGGATCGTGCCCTGGGCCGAAGGCAGGCGCTAAACCGCTGAGCCACCCATGGATCCCTGATCTTCTTTCTACATATCTTTTTATTGTCTTGTGTTTTTATTCTGTTTTAAACAGTTTTACACATGTTTTATATTCTGTACTCCATAATTTCATTACCAAAATTTCTTGAGGGTTGTAGTTATTTTTTTCTTTCTGTTGATTTACACACATGGTAGTTGGTTTTCGTGGGTGGCTTGTCTACTAACTTTCTTGTTATTGTGAATGCATCTGTGAAAAGGCTTTATATCTGTGGGAATCTGATGATGCCTGGTGTGAGTATACTCCCTCCCCAAAGGATTTGTTATTTGCTTCTGTGTGATGCCTCCAGGGTACTTTCAACCCAGGATAACTTTAGATTAATTTCTCATATTGGGATTTTAAAAAACCACAAGTATTATGAAATTCCATATTAATTTTATTAAACTTATAATTGAAATTAGATATAATAAATGCATGTAATTTAAGGGTCTAGTGGGATGAGGTTTGATAATTATATGTACATCTAGGCACCATACCAATCAAAATATAAAACCTTTTCATCACCCACAAAAGATTCCCTTGAGCACCTAACCCCCTAACTCCTAGCACCACTTATTTGCTTTCTGTCACCATAGTATAGATTCTTATTTCCAAGAGTTTTATGTAAATAGAATTGTGTGTTATGTACTCTTTTGTGTCTGGCTTTTTCACTCAAGATAATGTTCCCGGGATCCCTGGGTGGCGCAGCGGTTTAGCGCCTGCCTTTGGCCCAGGGCGTGATCCTGGAGATCCGGGATCGAATCCCACGTCAGGCTCCCGGTGCATGGAGCCTGCTTCTCTCTCTGCCTGTGTCTCTGCCTCTCTCTCTCTCACTGTGTGCCTATCATAAATAAATAAAAATTAAAAAAAAAAAAGATTTAAAGATAATGTTCCCATTAATCTATGTTATTGAGTGTATCAAGAGTGTGTAACTTTTGATTGCATAATATTCCATAGTTGAGTATGCCCCAATTTATTCTTTTGTTGAACATATGGCATGTTTTCAATTTTTGCCTATTATGAAGAATGTTTCCATGTATATTCACATACAAGTCTTTCTGTGGACTTATGTATGTTTGTATCTCATATCAATATCAAAGAGTAGGATTGCTAGATCATGTATAAGTACATGTTGAACATTGTAAGAAATTCCCAGAGTTGTTGTACCATTTTACAACTCCACCAGCAATGTATGAGAATTCTAATTGTTCTACTGCACAAGGATACTTAGTATGATTAGTCTTTTTATTTTAACTATGCTAATGAGTATGACACCACATTGTTTTAATTTGTGTTTCTCCAATGACTAGTGATGTTGCACTTCTTTACATGTATTTATATATCTTCTTTGGTCAGGCTTTTATATAAATATTTTGCCAAATTTTTTTAGATTGGGTTGTGTTCTTATTATGGTGCAATAATATATGTATACTGAATACAAATCTTAGATATATACATTGTGAGCTTTTCCTGGGTTTTATTCTCTTTTTGTTCTTTAAACATTTTTTTTAAAGATTTTATTTATTTATTCAGGGATGCCTGGGTGGCTCAGCGGCAGAGCGTCTGCCTTCAGCTCAGGGCATGGTCTCAGGGTCCTGGGATTGGGTCCCACATCAGGCTGCCTCGAGGAGCCTGCTTCTCTCTCTGCCTGTGTGTCTGCCTTTCTCTGTGTCTCTCATGACTAAATAAATATTGTGTCTCATGAGAGACACAGAGAGAGAGGCAGACACACAGGCAGAGGGAGAAGCAGACTCCCCACGAGAGGCCCGATGTGGGACTCGATCCTGGGACTGCGGGATCACACCCTGAGCCAAAGGCAGGTGCTCCACTGCTGGCATGCTCCACCCAGGCATCCCTAAGCATTGAAATATAATCACATTCTATGTTCAACAATTCGTCATCTAAATTTCCAATTCTTTGTTGCTGATACATAGAAATGCAGTTGATTTTTATATACTGACTTGATACACAAGCTTGCTAAACTCGCTTATTCTAGTAGCATTTTATAGATTCCTTTAGATTTTCTATATATACAACATAACATCTGTTAGTAAAAGCAGTTCTATGTTATATATGCATTTTATCTCTTTTTCTTGCCTTTTACACTGGCTAGGACTCTCAGTAAGATTTGATTAGAAACGGTGAGAGTGCATATCCTTTTAATGATCTTGGAGGGAAAGCATTCAGTCTTTCACCATTTAGTAGTATTTCGATATACATTTTTCATGATGCTTTCTCTCAGGTTGAGGAAGTTCCTTTCTATTCCTAGTTTACTAAGATATTTTATTACACGGAGGTGTTGAATTTCATCCAGTGCTTTCCTGGCATCTATTGAGATGATCATATGGTTTTCCTGTTTTATATAGTAAATTACATAGATTGATTTTTCAAATGTTAAACCAAACTTGCATTCCTGGGATGAATTCATTTGTCATAGTGTATTATATTTTGTATATACTGCTAGATTTGACTTCTAATATTTTGTTAAGGATTTTTTTGCATCTATGTTGATGAGGAATATTGGATTATAAGTTTTTTTGTGATATCTTTGATTTTGATGTAAGGGAGATGCTAGCCTCATGAAATGAGTTGGGAAGTATTTTACTTCCTCCTGCATTTTCTGATTTTGTGTAGAATTGGTATTATTTCATCCTTAAATATTTGATAAAATTCACCAGTGAAGCCATGACTAAACCTATTCAAAGACTTTTATTTTTTTTATTTATTTTTTTTTTTTATTCAAAGACTTTTAATAGGAAATTCTTTTTTGTTTGTTTGTGTCTTTCTTTCTGGGTTTGTTCTGGAATTCAAAAAATTTGGGCATTTCATTTAAGTTTTTTATTTTATTGGCATGAAGTTAGTCATAATATATCTTTTTTACCCTTTAGATTTCTGTAGCTCTCTTTTGTTCTTAGTGTAATGCGCTGCCAAAGCAAGCACTCTTCCTTTGTTCTTTTTTTTTTTTAATATCAGTAAAGTTAACATACAGTGTTATGCTACTTTCAGGTGTACAATATGTGACTCAACAATTCTATACATTACCCAGCGTTCATCACGACAAGGGCTCTCCGTAAGCCCCATCACCTATTTCACCCATTCCTGCACCATCTCCTCTCTGGTAACTGTTAGTTTGTTCTCTATAGTCAAGAATCTGTTTCTTGGTTTGTCTCTCTATTTTCTTTTGCTCGTTTGTTTTGTTTCTTAAACGCCACATATGACTCAAATCATATGGTATTTGTCTTTCCTCACAGACTTATTTTGCTTTGCATTCTACTCTCTTGCTACATTCATGTAGGAATGGCAAGATTTCATTCTTTTTAATGGCCGGATAATATTACGTTGTGTATATATACCACACCTTCTTTATCCATTCATCTATTGATGGACACTGAGCTGCTCCTATAATTTGGCTATTGTAAATATTGCTGGTATAAATATAGGGGGGCATGTAGTCCTTTGAATTCATGTTTTTCTATTTTGGGGTAGATACCCATAGAGTAGTTCTGGTCTTCATTTTTTGAGGAAACTCAACACTGTTTTCCACAGTGGCTGTACCAGTTTGCATTCCCACTAACAGTGAAAGAGGGCCCTTTTTCTCCACATCCTCATCAACACTTGTTGTTTCTTCTTTTTTTTTTTTTTTTTTTTTAAATTTTGACCATTCTGGGATCCCTGGGTGGCGCAGTGGTTTAGCGCCTGCCTTTGGCCCAGGGCGGGATCCTGGAGACCTGGGATCAAGTCCCACGTCGGGCTCCAGGTGCATGGATCCTGCTTCTCCCTCTGCCTGTGTCTCTGCCTCTCTCTCTCTCTCTCTGACTATCATAAATAAATAAAAATTAAAAAAAATAATAATTTTGACCATTCTGACAGATGTGAGGTGACATCTCATTGTAGTTTTGATTTGCATGTCCCTGATGGAAGTGATATTGAGCATCTTTTCCTGTATCTGTTGGTTATCTAGATGTTTTCTTTAGAGAAATGTCTGATTTTGTCTTCTGCCCATTTTTAAATTGGATTATTTGTTTCTTTGTTTTTTTTAAGATTTTATTTATTTATTCATGGAGACAGACAGAGAGAGAGAGAGAGAGGCAGAGACACAAGCAGGCTCCATGCAGGGAGCCCGATGTGGGACCCGATCCCATGTCTCCAGGATCATGCCCTGGGCTGAAGGAAGGCAGCGTTAAACCGCTAAGCCACCATGGCTGCCCTGTTTGTTTTTTTAAAAGATTTTATTTATTTATTCATGAGAGATACAGAGAGAGAGAAGCAGAGAGAGAAGCAGGCTCCAGGCAGAAAGCTGGATGCGGGACTCAATATCGGGTCTCCAGGATCACGCCCTGGGCCAAAACACTCAACTGCTGAGCACCCAGGCGTCCCAAGGATTATTTGTTTTTTGAGTACTGAGTTGTATCAGTCAGTTCTTTATATATTTTGGAAACTAACCCTTTATCAGGTATCCCATTTGCAAATATCTTCTCCAATTCAGTATATTTTGCCTTTTAATTTTGTTGATTCCTGGTGGCTCAGCGGTTTGGCGCCTGCCTTCTGCCCGGGGCATGATCCTTGGGTCCAGGGATTGGGTCCCGCGCGGGCTCCTTGCATGGGGCCTGCTTCTCCCTCTGCCTGTGTCTCTGCCTCTCTCTCTATATCTCATGAATGAATAATAAAAAAAAATCTTTAATTTTGTTGATTCCTCCTTTGTTTTGATATTAGCAATTTGTATCTTCTCTCCTTTTTTCTTTATCAGTCCAGCTAGTTTGCAACTTTATTGATTTTTAACCAAGGTCCAGCCTTTGATTTAATTGATTTTCTCTATTGTCTATTTTCTATTTCTTGATTTCCACTCTTATAGTTTTTTTCTTCTTTCTTCTTTTTAAAGATTTTATGTACTCATGAGAGACGCAGAGAGAGGCAAAGACCTAGGCAGAGCAAGAAGCAATATCCCTGTGGGAGCCTGATGTGGGACCCAATCCCAGGACCCTGGAATCATGACACAAAAAGACAGACATCCAACCACAGAGCCACCCTCGTGTCCCTCTTATTTCTTCTTGATTTCAGTTTAATTTCTTATTGTTCTAGTTTCTTAGGGTGGAAGCTTTGATCATTGGCTTTAGACTTTTCTGTTATTAGCAATGTTTCCATTACTGATTTCTAGTTTAATTCTTGTGTGTTAAAAAACATACTTTGTATGATCTCTGTTATTTTAACTTATTAAAGTGCATTTTATAGGGATCCCTGGGTGGCTCAGTGGTTTAGTGCCGCCTTCAGCCCAGGGCATGATTCTGGAGTCCTGGGATCAAGTCTCACGTCCGGCTCCCTGCATGGAGCCTGCTTCTCCTTCTGCCTGTGTCTCTAACTCTCTCTCTCTCTCTCTCTCTGTCTCTAATGAATAAATAAAATCTTTTAAAAATAATAAACAAATTAAATAAATAAATAAAATAAAAATAAAATTCATTTTATAGCCCAGCATATGGTCTCTCTTGGTAAACATTTCATTTGAAATTTAAAAGAATGTGTGTTCAGGATGTCCGGGTGACTCAGCAGTTGAGTGCCTGCCTTTGGCCCAGGGCGTGATCCTGGAGTCCAGGGATCAAGTCCCACATCGGGCTCCCTGCATGGAGCTTGCTGCTCCCTCTGCCTATGTCTCTGCCTCTCTCTGTGTGTGTCTCTAATGAATAAATAAGTAAAATCTCTAAAAAAAAAAAAAAAAAAAGAATGTGTGTTCTGTAGTTATTGAGTGTAGTGTTCTATAAATATTATTTAGTATAGTAGATTAATAGTTTTCATTGCATTATTTCAATTTTCTATATATCTATTGCTTTTTTTAAAAAGATATATTTATTTATTTGAGGTGGGGGGAAGAGCAAAGGGAGAGAGAATCTGGAACAAACTTCCTGTTGAGCATGGAGCCCAATGCTGGGCTCAATTTCATGACCCTGAGATCATGACCCTGAGATCAAAATCCAGAGTCAGTCATTTAACCAACCAAGCCACCCAGGTGCTCTTATAGCTATTGCTTTTTAGTCAATTATTAAGGAAGTGTTTTGAAATCTCAACCTATAACTGTACATTTGCCTGTTTTTTCTTTCACTTCTGTCCGTTTCTATTTCATGTATTTTGAAGTTTTGTTATATGCATAACTCATATAAGATTACCTTGTTCTTGAATTGACCCCTTTATCATTATGAAATTATCCATTTTATCCTTGACAATGTAATGATTATAGACCTGCACATTGAAACCCTGACAATTCAAACCATTTACATTTAATGTAATTGTTGATATGGTTAGGTTTTAATTTACAATCTTCCTATCCATTTTCTATGCATTCCATCTGTCCCATCTGCTCTTTATTCTTTTTTCTTTTTCTGCCTTCTTTTGTATTAGACTTTTTTTTTTCATTTTTCCATTTTATTTTCACTTAAGGGCTTATTATTATTATAGTTTTCTTTTTTTAAATAGTAGTTCTAAGGTTTTCAATACACATTAAAAAAAAATTTTTTTTTAAAGCTTTTATTAGGGATGCCCGGGTGGCTCAGCAGTTTGGCGCCTGCCTTCAGCCCAGGGCGTGATCCTAGAGACCCAGGATCCGGATCGAGTCCCACGTCGGGCTCCCTGCGAGGAGCCTGCTCCTCCCCCTGCCTGTGTGTCTGCCTCTCTCTCTCTCTCTCTCTCTCTGTGTCTCTCATGAATAAATAAATAAAATCTTTATTTTAAAAAAAGCTTTTATTTATTTATTCATGACAGACAGAGAGAGAGAGAGGCAGAGACACAGGCAGAGAGAGAAGCAAGCAGGCTCCACGCAGGGAGCCTGATGTCGGGCTCGATCCGGGCTCTCCAGGATCACACCCCGGGCCAAAGGCGGTGCCAAACTGCTGGGCCACCTGGGCTGCCCTCAATACACATTTTTAACTTATACTATCTACCTTCAAATAATTTTATTTCCCTTCACATGTAATATATGAACCTTATACCGTAACATTCCTTTTCTCCCTTCCACCCTTTCCACTATCATTATACATATTACTTCTACCTAGGCTAAAAGCCCACAATATATTGTGACTACTTGCTTTAGGTATTTAATTATCTTTTTTAAAATATTAATGAAAGGAGATTTCTTACTTTTACCCACATATTTACTATTTCCTGCACTCTTTCTTTGTGAAGTTTCAAGTGTCTATGTGGTATCATTTTCTTTCTGTCTGAAGAACTTCCTGTATAAGTTGTAGTATAGGTCTCATGGGGTTTGTCTGAAAAGTATTTTTGGAAAATATATTTGCTGGTTATATAATTCTAAGGTGACAGATTTTTCTTGTCTTTCAGCATTTTAAAGATGGATTATTATTGTCTTCTGGCTTGCATCATTTCTGGCAGGAAGTCTATGGCCATTTGTTGTTTCTATATATAATGAGCCTCTTTTTCTGACTGCTTTTAAGATTTTCTCTTTATCGCTTTATCACTGCATCCTGATGGCGTCCACAACTTCTGCTGACCTCTTAGAACTCTAGAGAGGCCCAGTAGAGCATTGGTTGGAAGTTGTAGTTGCTTTTTTGTTCAGAAATGACTGGTTGACTGGTTGCAATGAAGTTATCACAGTGGAGTTTATATTTGCAAATGCTGACAAATCAAGCCAAAATGTCACTTGCACATTTATATGTGTCTATGTGAATATTCAAAAAATCCCCTTCCCAATGTTAAAGGAAAACAAAGCCTACCAATGGCTAAAGAAGTAAAAACAAATTTTACTCATGTACCGTTGAGATCAAGGAGAAGAGACTTCAGTATTGAATGGGGTTTGACTCCAAATACAGCATAGGCAAGTGAAAATCTATAGCCAAGGAGCAGGGCAGAGGTCAGAGGATGGAAAACTACTAAGACAACACATCAGAAGGAAGGAGAGAGTCCAGTAAACAGACTGAAACAGGACTCGTAGTGAAGGCCAGGTGATCAGACCTCCCTTGCGGGTGATGAAGGGGAGGAAGGAGTTGATCAGAGATTGAAGGTGATCAGATGTCAAGTGTGGGGAGATTCTCTCTAAACTGGCTTCACAAGATTATTGCTACAACTGGGTGAGGCAGTCCCAGGGAGGACAACCACTAAAGGTTAAGGCCTAGCAACCTGAGAGGAACCGACTACAGATTAGTTGAGAAGATAGACTGTCACCCAGAGCAACAGAACATACCTCTTCTCAAGTGCAATGAAGCACTCCCCAGGACAGGCCACGTGTTAGCCATAAAACAGTTCCTGACAAATTTAAGAAGACTGAAATCACACAATCTTTTTCAACCACAACAGAATGAAGCTAAAATGAATAGCGGCAGGAAAACTAGAAAATCCAGAGAAATGGGAAATTAAACAACATACAAGCAACTACGGGTCAAAGAAGAACTCACAAAGGAAATTGTAAAATGGAAGTGAACACAACCCACCAAACCTTACAGACTTCAGTGAAAGCAGTGCAAAGAGAAAAGTTTATAGCTATAAATGCTTACATTAAAAAAAGAAGATCTAAAAAAAATAATTTAAAAAATAAAATAAAAAATAAAAAAGAAGATTTCAGGGATGCCTGGGTGGCTCAGCGGTTGGGCATCTGCCTTCAGCCCACGTCATAATCCTGGAGTCCCAGAATGGAGTCCCACATCAGGCTCCCTGCATGGAGCTTGCTTCTCTCTCTGCCTATGTCTCTGCCTCTCTCTGTGCCTCTCATGAGTACATAAATAAAATCTTTTTTAAAAAAATTTTTTTAAAAAGGAAAGATCTTAAATCAAGTACCTAACTTCACATTTCAAGGAACTAGGAAAAGAACAAACTAAACCCAAAGTTAGCAAAAAGAAAATAATAAAGGTTAAAGCAGAGATAAATGCAATAGAGAGTGGGAACAATATCCTTTTTATTCTTATGAATTTTATGAAACTTAAAACCCTAAATTGGTCACAGCTCTCAGCATTTCTATCCCAGAAAATACAACAGCACTTAGTATATTCCTTCCAGTCCTATATCCTCAGCTCGATGGTGGAATCTAGACATACCCCAGAACCCATTAAACTGGCCTTAAGTCCCTTATCCCTTGTTTTTTCTATGATGTTCTTAAAAGAAATCTAAGGATACTCTGTTCTTGTCCCTGAGTAATATATCGAAGACTCAAAGAAATTAAAAAGCACATGTAAAAAACAACAAATGCTGGATTTACTGGCGCTGAAAGGAATTAAGCCAGACGGCTTTCTGAAGTGTTCTGAACACTTTCCTGAAGAAGAAGAGGAACAACCTGATGAGAAGGTGGGCAGACTTCCCAGACAATGAGAAGACAGACTCAGACTGCAGGGGAATCCTCAAACTGGCAATAAACTGGGAGCCCGTTGTCCCTGATTACATGTGACTAGCCCTGCTCCTGCACCTCCACCAGACAGGGAGGACTACACAAGCCTCCCCTGGGGTGTCCCATTCACCCAGGCATGCTTTAAAAAAAAAAAAAAGAAGAAGAAGCCTGTGATGATAAAGCAAGTAAGATATGGATGCCACATTATTAATTCTGATTGCTCAGAATATGCCTATATGCTTTCATTCACATCCAGACTCCAGGATCTCACCATTACACCTTTTCATAATGCTGAGCTGGAGATGAAAGGGAATAGAACAAGCTCCAAGGAAACCAGAAGAGATGAAAGGATCACAGTTTCTTCAAATAACTCCAAAGACTTGAGAGACTCAAATTCCGCTTGATGGAGTGAATGCTGCAGAGCCCATCAGCAATCAATAAGACATAGTGCAACTCCAGAGAGCCTTGAATAAGTAATCAACAAGCCCGAGTCCCAAAAGATTGGGGTTCTCTTGATCTTGGTCAGTGTGCTGGGAGTGCTACTCACTTAGGGAGAATGTTTCTTCTCACTGGAGGCAGTGGGCAAAATTACAAATGATTACACAATCCCTTTCCCACCTTTACAAACAAAGCATTTGTATTAGGAGTCTTTGACTTGGAAATAACAACAACCTAATACAAGTCAGTTAAGCAAAAAAAATCAGTTAAGGAAAAAAAAGGGGGAGGTGGAATTTACATGGCTCACATGGCTGAGATGAATCCTGGGAAAACTCCCATAATTCCAAAGTTCTGTAAGAACCAGGGATTCAGGGACTGGAACCTGAATTTCATCTATGCATCTACATTTCTTGGTATTGATCCCATTCTCTCTCCCTGCAAGCAGGCTCCCTTCACTTGGCAAGTGCATGTTTATATCCTTCTAGCACCTTGATTCCAAAGACAAAGTCCCAAGAAGAAGCTAATGGGCCTGACTGAGATCACTTGACAATTACTGAAGCACTTCCTGAAGGCAGTGGATTGGAATCCTCTGTTTGACCGGGCCTGGATCCTTTGCCAACCCTATGGGTTGGGAGAGGTAAGACCAGAAAATGTGATCCAGCTCCCTTCAGAGCACCTAGAGTGGGAGAAGACTTCCCTGAAGGAACGGGAGGGGGGAGGGGTAAGACAGGGAGAGCTGCTGTGGGCCAACATAACGCTCAGTTGGCTCTTCCATGCACTTGGCCTTTATCTTCCCCACGCTTCCTGACCAAATAGCTCCATATGATCTCCTGGGTGCTAGCTTTGCTTTTAGGCCATGGAGTGGCTTTAAAAAAATTATTCCCCAAGACAAATGGTTGGTACCCTGGAAGGCCAGGATTGAGACTGAGTTGCCTAAGGAATTCAGGGAAATAATTGGGCCAGGCAGCATGGCAGCACAGACGTGGCATAAAATGTTAATAAAATTAAAGGTTTATTGAGCACTTACCAAGATTTATTAAGTACTTACTATATAACAAACATCACTCTGCCTTTTCTTCACACTAGGTGACGTTTAGGGAGGCTGATCAATGTTGAAAGGTCACAGAGCTCGCAGCTGGCAGGGCTGCAGCCCCAGAGCTTCTCTCAAACAGTTGGCTGCATTGCCTCCCCAGCTAAGCTAGATGGCGAAAGGCTTGGATCTAAAATATAAACGGGTGGGTGTATTGGGGTGGGTACTTTTCACTTTCAGATACTTTCTAGATTTTCTTTCATGAACATATGTTACTTCTATAATTAAAAACAAAAATGTATTGTCCGGGAAACAGAGAAGCCTAGGCCATGGCTGTGAATCTTCCCTAAAGTCATTCATTGACATTGACAGCATTTCTTCCCCCCCCCCCTCCCTGGAGGCCCCCAACTATCAGGTCCCATCTATGGTTGCTGGGAATTTGTCTGATCTCCCCTTCCAGGCAAGGGAGGGGATCAGTCTCTGGAACTCAGGGTTGGAAGGCTGGACCCACGGATACAAAATGTAACACAAGGGAAAATCAGGTCCGGGGAGCTCAGGAAACCAAAAAGTTTCAGGTATATAGTCCAATGCATGGGGAAAGGGCAACAACCCGATGTTGATCCCTCTTGAGGTGACAAGAGGCCAGGCAAGATAACTCAGCCAGTGCCTGGAGAGACGCCCAAGGAGTCAATACAGAGGCTGAGAGTGTGAACACGGACACCCCTTTCATTTGGGGAACCCCCTTCCCACTGCACACAGACTTGATGGGACTGTCCAGGAGCCCATCTCTCCTGGGCTGGGTGTTAGGAGAACTGAGGACAAATGAAGCAAATCCTTACCAGGACACCTCACTGTTTCTGATGTCACGTTCCCAAAGCTGTATCAGTTCCTGTCAGGCCCAAAGACTGCTTCTTCCCCTTCCCCTCCAGTTAAGTGTTTGTGTAAGTCAGCCAAGGTCACTTTCCCTTGCTCGTGGCCAGAGAACTCTAATAGATGCAGCTGTCTCTCTTTGTGTGGATGATTTAACTTTGCCAATTTTAGGGTGGATAATCATTTACTGAGTCCCACTAAGTGCCAAGATCTGTGCTGAGCCCTTCCACACATATCAAGAGAGAATATCCGTAGGTGCAGAGTCAGACCTGGGATCCAGTATCGAGTAGCTCCCGGGTGTCCGACGGGGTGCCTGACAACAGGGAAGCTAACACCCAATCCAGCAAGAGTCCCAGACTAAGCTGGTCAGCTTACCTTGTCCCGTCCCTGCTATGGTCACATCCCAGCATCCTGGCTGGGCCACAGTTTAGGGCCCAAACCATAGTTTTCTGGGACCACCTCCCATCCTGTACCTGACTGTGGCTCCCTGTCCCTCATTTTCTGTCTGGCTTTTGATCTCATACCTGTGCTTGAGGCTGCTGCTCTTCCTGGGCGGCCTTCTGGCTTCCTCTCCACCGGTGACTCGAATTTTCATTCTGCCATCATTCAACAAATATTGAGTTGCCAAGTGCCAGGCATAAATTAGACAGACGAGGTCCCTGTCCTCGTGAACATAGAAGCTCTTAGAGAAGGCTGATGTTAAACAAGCAATTTTTTAAAATGTGATGAGTGATGAAGAGGAATTAGAAGGACCAGCAGGAGCCCAGGCCAGGTCCTAAGCCTAGTCTAGAGCTTGGGAAAGGCCTCCATGCACAGAAGTGATTTGAACATATGATGACTTCAAGGCAGCACATTGTGAGTTTGCAGAACCTCGGAGACATCCAGGCGACTGCCCTGCACTTCGGGTTGTGTGGGCTTCTCCCACCCAGACCCAGCCCAGGGCCCGGGATCCCAGCCCAACAGACCTGAGAGCCCCATCCACATTTTCACCTTGAACCTGAAACAGACACATACAAGTTTGTCATCCTGGATGCTCCAAGCCGGCTAAAGACATGACAGTGGCCTCTGCTGAACAGAAGCCCCTTATCAAAGGCCAGTAAAGGCTTGCTAGGCTTGGTGGTGTGAGTGGGGCCCGGTATCAGAGAAAGGTCAGAGTGGGGGTCAAAGCTTCCTCCAGCACCTCACAAATAATAAAGGAGTGGTAAATATTTGCTGATTGATGCTTGTTCTCAGGGCTGGACCACAAAATCAGAAGGTATCTTTTTTTTTTTTTTTTAAGATTTTATTTATTTATTCATGAGAGAGAGAGAGGCAGAGACACAGACAGAGGGAGACGCAGGCTCCATGCAGGGAGCCTGATGCGGGACTTGATCCCAGGACCCCAGGATCACGCCCTGGGCTGAAAGCGGTGCTAAACCGCTGAGCCACCCAGGGATCCCCCCAAATCAGAAGGTATCTTAACAGGGGATCCCTGGGTGGCGCAGCGGTTTGGCGCCTGCCTTTGGCCCAGGGCGCGATCCTGGAGACCTGGGATCGAAACCCACGTCGGGCTCCTGGTGCATGGAGCCTGCTTCGAACCCTCTGCCTCTCTCTCTCTCTCTCTCTCTCTCTCTCTCTCTGTGACTATCATAAATAAATTAAAAATAAATTAAAAATAAAATTAAAAAAAAAAAGAAGGTGTCTTAACAGAGGCAGGCTTTACACAGGATGGGGAGCCCAAGGCAGCCCGGGGCCACAGAAAGGGTGAGAAGCCTGAGTGAGGGAAGAAGCCGGGAAACCCTGGCGGGGAAATCTGCTCAAACATTCGCTGCCTCCAGCCCTTCCCCCGCCTGGGGCCTGGTTTTGGCTCAAGCCGCCAATTTGCTCTGCTTCTTTCCACCCCCCTCCCTCAGGGCACAGCCTTTCCTCCTCTGAGGAGGAGGCTGATGTGTCCCCCATCCTCCCGGCTCCCTAGACGAAAGACCCAGCCCTAAGCCCACGCTGAGTCCTTCCTTCCCTGGGGGTGGTGCTGCCTCTATGCTCCCCAACCAGGGGGGCCTCAGCAGTGCTAAGTCTCTCACTGGAGCATTTAAATATTATCTTCCCTTTAGACTCATATCACTGATAAAACTTGTCTAGACGGAAAGCAAGGTAGTGAAGGGGAAAAGGTTTATTTTAAAAAGGTTACGAAAATATCAGAACTGATTAGGGGCACCTGGGTGGTGCAGTCGGTTAAGCGTCTGACTGGGTTTCGGCTCAGGCATGATGTCAGGATCATGAGATCAAGCTCCCTGGGGAGCCCTGGGGGTGGGCTTAGGAATCTCTCCCCCTCCCTCTTCCCCTTCCCCCCCATTGCTTGTGCTCTGTCCCTCTCTCTCAAAAAAGAGTCAGAACCGATAGTTGCACAAATGACACTCCAGAAGGCTAAAAAAATTCAATTTTAGAATAACTCGAAGAATACTTTGAGTTTTCTCCCACCACAACACAGCTGGAAAACAAACATAGCGGGCGGCTGGTGGCCCTAGAGAGAGCTCTGGGCCCCTAGCAGCGAGCAGCCCGCACCCCACCAGTGGGCCAGCCCCATCGCTCCCCCATCATCTCCTGCACCATGACTTCATTTTCTCAAGCCAGCGCTACATCAGCCTAAGGCTGGAACAGCCAGCAGAGGAGGTGGCATTACTGGGGTTTTCACCTCACGCGCTGGAGGCCAGGGAGTGAAGGAGCTGCCCCCCTTTTCCAGACCACTGCCCTCCTGGGCCACAGGGAGGCCCGACTTTTCCTCTGCTGTTGGCCTCGGTGAATTATTCTGATAATCGTTCATTACCTGGAATTGCAGAAAATGAGAAAATGCTGGCAAGTGAGATGAAAAGAACACATTTCCAAGCACTCAGAGATGATGACGGAGGCTCCCTACGTACATCCTTCCCGATCTGTTCTGAGTGTCAAGGCCAACAGGTACTGTTTTTACCAAAACGAAGTCATACTACAGCAATTGATTTTTTTTTCCTCTCAACTCTTATTTTGAAAAATTTCAAGCCTACAGTAAGTTGAAGAACTAGTACAAGGAGCATCTCGAAACACTTCACCTAGATTCACGAACTGGTACCATTTTGCCACACTTGTTTTGTCCCTGTCTCTCTCCATCGTCAGTATGTGTGGGTTCCTATAGGGCTATGTAAGCATCTATAGCCAGATGTAAAGATCTTTGTGTCGATATCCAGGTACTGTATAGATACTACATCGACACAGATACATAGATAAATACTAACCATTTGAGAGTGAGTTGGCCTTTCCCCACTAAATACTTTAAGCTATTTCCTAAGAACAAGGACAGTCACCTTACATTACCACCAAACAACCGCCATACTCAACAATGTTAGCAGGAAACAATACTACTTTTTTTTTTTAAACATTTTATTTATTTATTCATAGAGACACAGAGAGAGAGATGCAGAGACACAGGCAGAGGGAGAAGCAGGCTCCATGCAGGGAGCCCGATGTGGGACTCGATCCCGGGTCTCCGGGATCACACCCTGGACTGAAGGTGACGCCAAACCCACTGAGCCACCAGGGCTGCCCAATACTACTTTTTTAAAGATATATTTATTTGAAAGAGAGAGGCAGGGTAGGGGTGGGGGGATAACATGAGCAGGAGGGTCAGAGGAAGAGGGAGAGAGAATCTCAAGCAGACTCCACACTGAGCTCAGAGCCCAACTCGGGTCTCAATCCTATGACCGTAAGATCATGACTTGAGCCCAAACCAAGAGTGGGACACTTAACTGACTGTACCACCCAGGCGCCCTCGGTAACAACGCTATTAACTAACATACAGCCCTCAGTCAAAATTTCCAATTGCCCAATGTTGTCCTTAATAGTTGGTGTTACAGGTTGGGTTCTTTGGATGCACACACTGAGATAGAGTTTGGGGTGCAAGATGTTTATTAGGGATCTATGCCTGTGTAAGGAAGCAGGAGGAAACAGGATTGGGTAGAGGAAGAATTGAACTGCCACACAAGACCTGATGAAGCCTCAGTCTACCCAGTGGAGATGCTCTGGACCAAGAATTGCTCGTGGGGAGGTCCTCTGTGGAGCCAGAATGGGCTTTATGGTCCCTGCTGGATCAGTCACTTCCTAGGACCACCCTGGAAGGGCATGATCTGGGCCAGAGTAGCTCTCCAGCTGAAGCAGGTCCAAAGGAGTGTGCCAGCTACTCTCTCAGCAGCTGAGCAGCAAGTCTTGAGGGGAGGTCTGGGTGGCATACCTCCATATCTTCCAGAGCTAGGCTTCCTTTCTTTTATTTTTTTTTCCTTTAAAATCTGGATCTAATCAAGGGTCATGGTTGGACCATTGTACATCTTCTTTAAATTACATTTGGAGCGCAAGGGCAGCTCAATCAGTTGTGTCCAACTCTTGATTTTGAATCAGGTCATGATCTTGGGGTTGTGAGATCAAATGGAGCCTGCGTAACATTCTCTCTCTTCTCCCTCTGCCTCTACCCCTCCAAAAAAAGAGGGGGGGATCCCTGGGTGGTGCAGCGGTTTGGCGCCTGCCTTTGGCCCAGGGCGCGATCCTGGAAACCCGGGATCGAATCCCACATCAGGCTCCCGGTGCATGGAGCCTGCTTCTCCCTCTGCCTATGTCTCTGCCTCTCTCTCTCTCTGTGTGTGACTATCATAAATAAATTAAAAAAAAAAAAAAAGAGGGGAATGTGTCCATTCAAACCCCATATCCAGGGGGCACCAGACATGGAAAGAGGGGTAAACGATAGTGAAGAAAGCCTCTGAAGGCAGACCTGTGCTCTTATCCTGACTCCAGCCTTGATTTTCTTTTTTTTTTTTTTTTTTAATTTTATTTATTTATGATAGTCACACACAGAGAGAGAGAGGCAGAGACACAGGCAGAGGGAGAAGCAGGCTCCATGCACCGGGAGCCCAACGTGGGACTCGATCCCGTGTCTCCTGGATCACGCCCTGGGCCAAAGGCAGGCGCCAAACCGCTGCGCCACCCAGGGATCCCCAGCCTTGATTTTCTATATAGCTTTAGGTTAGCCCCCGACCTCTCCTCTCATACCAAAACCACAAATATAATGTTCCCTGCCCTGCCTAGATTGGTGGCAATGAACAGGCTCTCATGGAGTGTAGATGTAGAATGCTTTGCAAACTGGAGCACATAAGGTGTGAGGGACTCTTCACACCAGGAGGGCCAGACGGGGACCAGATAACTGCCGTGATGTGGTCATTGGACCTGGGGCAGTCACCAGTCACAGGGCATTACTGACCAGCAACAGCCAGGTCAGGGGTTCTATAAGCCACACACACCCCTGTACCTGACCTTCATGATTTTCACTGTCTGAAGCAGATCGAGTCTTATCCAGTCCACCCCTGGGATATGGGAAGCCAAGTCTCAGAGAAGTCTCAGAAACCAGCCACACCTGCCCAACTCAATGTTCCTTCAGTAAGAGGTATGAGCCCGGAAGGCAAGAAGAAAGAGGCTTCAGATCCCCCAGCGCTGAGCTCCAGAAACTCAGCTACTAATTGCCACTGGCAGAGTGGGCTGGATTTGCAGTCAGGCCAGGCTATCTTGGGATGGAAGCCCCCCGCCCGCCCCCCCAGGGTCAGCTGGAGCAGCCTACACATGCCTAGGATCCCACACAGCCTGGAAGCAACCAGTGCCAAGCTGCTCTGCCCCCAGGCGAGGAGGCCCAGAACAGAGCCCAGCCAGAGCCCGGGCGGACAGTGACTCTTTATAGACTGGGTGTAAAATGACTGACAGGAGGCTGCAGCTCAGGCCTTGAGGGAAGTTCATTCCTCCCTCTACCCAGGGCTGTAGGGATGGACAGGCTTGAAATGGGGAGCTGCTTGTGTCTCATAACCAGGCCTTCCGGCGGTTAAGTATGGTGATTATTATTCCTGCCTGGACTAGCCCTTGGAGAGGTTGTAAACTAGCCCCCTAGGTTTTTTGTTTGCTTGTTTATTTTTTGTCTTATTCCATATCTGGAAGCCTGTATGTCCCACTCCCCACTCCCCTTCACTCCTATTTGCCCATTCCCTCTGGGGGCCATCAGCTTGTTCTCTGCATTTATGGGTCTGTTTCTGCTTTTGTTTCTGTGTTTGATTTGTCAAACCTGTTTCATTGGGCCAGGAAAGTATTGTTGCCCTTAGGCTTTCTCCAGTGTGGTCCCATGTTCAGCTTTACCACCTGCCAGCTGTACGTGGGACCTGCCCAGTCCCTGAAGGACTTGAGATTGCAACCCCAGAGGCATTGCAACCCCAACGCTGTCCATTTTAACTCTTGCCTCCCAGGTGCACAGGAGCTGTGGCCTGAGTGTGAGAACGGAGATCCTGGTGTCCGCTCTCCTGCTGCCTGTGGTCCCACTGCCAGAGGTCTGTCCTTGAGGGTAAATGCAAACTCCTTGGGAAAGGAGGAAGTACATTACCTCACTAACAGCTTGGTACAAACTGAGTAATCAAACATCAGAAGAGAGAGAGGAAGGAAATTAGCATCTGTTAAGGGTTTTCCCTATGAATACTGGATATCTGATCCCAGTTGGCCTTGCCAACACCACCCTAAGACAGAGGTTCTCCCCTTTGCACAGACTGGAAAATCAAAATAAATTAGCTTACCCTGACCTGAATAGAAAATACAGCACAAGGTAGTTTTTGAACCCAGATTCGAATGCAAAGCTGTGTTCTTTCCTGTACCCACACCCATGAGCACTTCTTATGTGAGCAGAGGACTAGACACGGCATCTGTCCTCACCCTGCTCCCAGCCTGGCAAGGGGGGATTTCAGCAAGTGCACGTGGCATCAACTCTTGCCCCTTTTCCCTCACCTGAAACTCAAGCTAAGATTTTTTCAAAGAGTGGCAGCTACCATTGGTGGGACATGGGATGATTTTAGGTAAAATGCAACACGAACTATTTTGTTGCAATAGTTATGTATTTAATATAAAAATACAGCTGGGGTGCCTGGGTGGCTAAACTGGTTAAGCGTCTGCCTTCAACTCAGGTCATGATCTCAAGGTCCTGGGATCAGCCCCACATCAGGCGCCCCACTCAGCAGGGAGTCTTCTTCTCCCCCTGCCTCGGCTGCTCCCCACTGCTTTTGTTCTCTTTTTTCAAGTTCTCTTCTCTTAAATAAATAAATAAAATATTTTTTAAAAATTTATATTTATATGTACATATATACAACTAGTTCTTCAAGTACATGGTTTCACAGACACTGTTTCAGGTTAGACCACAATAGTTGGCTGTGACGGCTGAGTAAAGGCCAGGAGACTAGAAAGGAAAATGCTATGTGGAACCCAGATGTGCCCCTGTGGCTCTTCTGGGCATGAGCCCAGGGGTAGAGCATCCCTACTCTACCTTTTCTGGGCACTTGATGAAAACAAGACCTCTTCTTCAAGTCCACCTCTACCTCATCCTGGCCACACCTGGTGACCTGGCCCCCAGGCCTATTTCCCAGCCCATGTCTCAGGTCAGCTTATGCAGCTCAAGGAGAGCGGCCAGGTCTCTCAAGCACCACGTCAGACATGGCACAGAGGCCAAGGGGGATGAAGGGGGCAGGAAGGGCCTGCTTCTACCCTGTGCACTGCCCAGAAGGAGTCAACAGGAGTTACCCACTCCTGGTTCCAGAACCGCCTCCAGCAAACACACACACACACACACACACACCCTCATACCAGCCCATCATCACTGCCTCAGTGGCCACAATACAATTAGAGCAGCATTCCAGGAATTAGACATTCTTTGGAAAGGAAAATAGCCGTAAATGATTAAGAGCAATTTTTTAAAAAAAGATTTTATTTATTTATCCACGAGAAACAGAGAGAGAGAGAGAGAGAGAGAGAGAGAGAGAGAGAGGCAGAGACACAGGCAGAGGGAGAAGCAGGCTCCATGCAGGGAGCCCGACGTGGGAATCGATCCCGGGTCTCCAGGATCACGCCCGGGGCTGCAGGCGGCGCTAAACCGCTGAGCCACCTGGGCTGCCTTAAGAGCAATTTTCTTGACAAGAATGCATCAGGAGGCAGAGATTGCAGTTAATTAAAAGAAGAACGTGGGGCCTTCTCTGGGCTGGGGTATCACTACCCGAGTCCACCTCAACGCCCCAGAAAGTGAGATTCCCAAACCCTCTGTGGCCACTTCCCTTCAGGAGTGCCGCACTTTCTGAGGAATGGGCCAGGGTTCAGGAGGGGGAAGAATGAATGATAGAGGGGCAGTCAGAGGGCCAGAGAAGCAAAGAGAGATGTCCCTTACCCAGTCAACTCAGGCCATGCCATCATAATAAGAAGAGCTGATGTCTCTTGAGTCCTGGCTTACAAGCACCAGGCTGAGTTCTCAGCCCTGGATGCGTGTCACCTCATGTAGCCCTCACAACCACCCTGTCGGGTAGGTTCTGGTGTTTGCCATTCCCTCTTACAGACAAAGGAACTGAGGCTCAGATGGGGTAAATGGTTAATGGTCTGCCCCAGGTCCCACCAGTGAGAGAGAAGGTCTAAATCCTGTTGAGATTTCGGAAGCTCTAAGAAGGGCTAAGTGTGCCCACTTGTGCCTGAAACTCCACTATTAGGACTCATTGCTTTACTTAAGACCAAACTCATCAAAAGCAGCCTCTTGGGATCCCTGGGTGGCTCGGTGGTTGAGCACCTGCCTTCAGCTCAGGGCGTGATCCCAGGGTCCTGGGATCGAGTCCCGCATCAGGCCCCCTGCATGGAGCCTGCTTCTCCCTCTGCCTGTGTCTCTGCCTCTCTCTGTGTGTCTCTCATGAATAAATAAAATCTATATATTAAAAAAAGCCTCTTAAAATGCACACAGTAATCCCCTTTTCCATCCCTAAAACCTCCAGGCTGAGTATAGATAGAGTTAGGGTACAAAAGCAATGTCCCACTACCTGGGACAACACGTGATCCTGGTACCACAGGACTCAAAGGACATCCCATCATAGTGTCCCAACTCTTCCCATTGTCCGGTCACTGTTCCTAGGCTGCTCTGCACAGTGTGGCAGGGATGGGAGGGCCTTTGGAGTCAGAGGCCGTGGCTCAAGTCCAGCCAGGGCTGCTGGGCCTGGTTGTGTGCCCCATTCCCCAAAACACTTGACCAGTGGGGTTCTGTTTTCAGCTGGGTGCCTCCAGGACTGAATTCACCCAAAGGCTCTGTGAGGGCTAATGGGAGACCCAGTCAATGCCCTGCTGTTCTTCAGCTGTTGAGCTCGGGAAAGTCATGGCAACTTCTCAGAGCCTTGGTTTTCTCTGCTGTAAAATAAGACTGATAGTGTCATTTGTTCTACCTACCTGGCAGGTGTGGGTCGGTGACACACGGGGCCTGACAGTACTTTGTGAACTAGAGAGACTTTGGCCATCTGAGGAGGTGCTCCCCCAAGGCTCTCTGTGGCCACACCCTGACCTCCAACTTGGCAGGGCTTTGGGACCCCCCCCCCATCCTTTTATTTCTCCTTTAAGACCTCTTCTCAGGTTGTTGTTAAATTTTTTTTATTGATTGTTTAAAATTATTGTTAAAAAAATTTTTTTAACTGGTTAAAGAAAATTCAAACAGCTCTGATGCAGAAGACAAAAGGGAGAGGTCTCTCTTCCCAAAGCCCCTCAGTCTCACCCTCCCACAAGCCAGCTCCTGGCTTCATGCCCCCACCGTGTTGCGCTCACAGAAATCAGCTTGCACACACCCCTCAGTGAACACACTGAGTGCACACAAGTCAACATGGAACGGCAGACCCTCCCTTGGTCATCTGTGGGCCCCAAGATGAGTCTGAACTCACTTGCTGGGTGCCTGGGGCTGTTGCCTGTGTTTTCCCACCTGGCCATTGAGGTGGGTTGGGGGCTCCTGGCTGCTGGGCCTCTGAGCAAGGGAGCTGACCGGGGTGGCTCGACGGCCTTTTCTGAAATATCAATAAATCACAAATCTCTGCCTGATTCACCAGGGTGGACCCAGTCACTTCATGAACTCCAATCCTAAGAAACACAACTCCCTACCTGTCATGCCTCCCCATGACAGTCGCCAAATAGAAAACACCAGTGAGAGCATCTGACCGAGCAGGGTGGGTATGGGGGGTGGAGGTGAGTGCAGCATTCTCTGGAGCTTTCTAGGAGTTGGCTAACTGGTGGTGGGGACTGGCTTCTGGCACCGGCCCTGACCTGACTGTGACCTGAATGTGACCTTGGAGGAATCGCTTTCTCTGTTTTTACCTCAGTTTCTCCATCTTTACTAACCAACAGACTGAATCCACTGAGTGCCGAGCTTGACTTATAATGGGTTTTTTGGTTTCTCTGTAATAGGTTTTTGAGTCCTAACACTCCTTCTGTAAGGTAGGTACTTCCTATTACTGGCCCTTTTTTTGTTGGATTTGGAAACCCAAGGCATGGAGGGGTCAAAGACTGTACCTACAGATCATGAGACAAGCAATGGCAGAGCCACAGTTTGAGTCTCAGCAGCCTAACGGCAGCCCCTGTGGACCAACCCCCTGCGTACCCGCCTGGGGCTGCTCACTCAGGAGGCTGGACTGGGGGATTCTGTGGCCCAGCAGGAGTCTGGGAGCAGCTTTTCACAAAGGACTTGGGAAGTGGGGAGGAGAGAGATCCTGAAGAGCATCTGCTGGACTCCCGACATTCAGGGAGGCCTGGGAGTAGGGGGAGAAGGCAGGGCACTCTGTTCATGGGGATTCATGGAGTCAGAGCCCCCAGAGGCAGGGCCTCAGGCTGGGGTCTAGAGCAAAGGCCAGGGGCAGCTTCAGGGACACCTTCACTTTCCCCTTCCCTCCAAACCCAAGATGGCCATGGCTTCCTCTTTCTCAAAAATTCAAAGTTACAATGGCCATTTCTGCCAACCCTGTCCAGAGCACAGGGGTAGCACAACTGAGCCCCACGCACACTAGTGCACTGATTGGGGGTTCAGCTGAAGATTCAACTGCGATGCACTTTCCCTTCACTATGGTTCCTCAGCAGGGCATGGGACCCACAGAGCCCCACTGCCAGGAGCCATCAAACGAGAGGTCTGCCCTGCTGTACCCCATCCTCCCAGACGTGGCTACACAGGGGAGGCCCAGGAGCCCCTGGACACCATGGTGAAGAGGGAACAAGACTGCAATCTCTACCATACCACATACTTCCTGGGGGACCCCAAGCAAGGTCCTAGCTTAGGTCTTGTGGTTTCAAGAGACAGAAACCCACATCCAGCCAGCTCAAAGAAAAGGGGTTCTTCTGGGAGGACATGGGAGCTCCTTATCACCCATGTGCCTCAGGGAAAGTTACCTTGTACCACAGAGTACTGCCTGCCCCACGCTACCCCTGTCCCATCCCTGCCTCTGCCTTCCTGACTTCTTCCAGGAAGAAGAATGGGGCCGCCATGGTGCCAGCCATCACCAGAAGGGGACCTTTCCCCTGCCTTTGTTCCAGTCTGACAAGTCCCGGAGAGCTTGGCTTTGATTGGCCAAGCTCAGGCCAGTTGCCCACTCCTGGCCCACTCGGGTTTGCCAAGGGCCACATGACAAAGGCAGAGCCACTGGCCACCTGTGTGTCTAGATCATTCCCGGAGAAGGAGATTCGCTAGAGACCAGGAAGCCACTCCAGTTGGTGCCTGTCACACCTCTCTGAGACAATTTCCTCAATTTTCCCCAGCCTGAATGAGGCTGATGTCAGCGCCTAGTGGGTGGCTGTGAGTTATTGTTGAGATAGTATGTATGTAAAGTGTTGGGCGCCTGGAAGTACTCAACAAATGTCAGCTTTATGATTGCTGCTGTTGCTGTTAATAGGATTTGCTGTGGCCAAGGGAGAACTGAGGTTCCTCCCCCTGAGAAGGCTGTTGGTCCTGCCTGCGTCTGGGTCTCCTGAGCCCACGCCCTGGCCCTGACTTCACGCCCCCGGACAAGCCCGAGGCAGGCAAGGAGGCCCCCCCTAGCTGCACACACCTCCCGGCCTCAGTCTCACTGTCCATCAAACAGGACAATAACCCGGACTCGCTCTCCTCTGCAGCAGCTGTGGGGAACAAGCAGGATATGAGTGGAAGGGAAATTGCAAAGTCTTATTAGCAGTTTATTATTGTTGTTATTAATTATCATCTCTAGAAAACTGCTGGGATTATGAGCCTGTGTTTTCTTCACGTTTTCTCTAATGACCGTTACAACAAGGAAAGCCAAGCAGGCTTAATTTGCTAATGCCAACTACTAAATTATGCAAAACCAGATCTGCTAATGAATTTCTCCCCTCTGGCTGCTGAGGCTGATTAGTTTTTTCTGGTGCCTTGTCGGAGGGAGAAGGAGGGAAGGAGCCCTGGTGTTCATGGTCCCTCCTCCACACCCTTCAGCCGTAGGCCTGCACACGCCCCCTGGACAAGGACCTCAGAAGATGTGACTCCCCACGCTGAGAGGCATCAAGGGGGGCAGAATAGATTTTTTTTTGGTTTGAATAGAATCAAATAGCTTATCTCATAAGGAAGAAAAAGGCCACTATTGAATTAATGTAAGCTTGCAAATGACTTCTCTCTGCTCTATTTCTGATGACTATTTATAGATCCAAATCCCATCATTGCAAATGAGGGACACTTGCCTCCTCCCCCATCCTCACTGCTCCTGCCCCAGCTCCTGGAGGATGACAGTCATTGGGGAAGCTCTCGGGTGAGGCTTTGGGCACTGGAGCTCACATGCCCACACCCTCTCATTAGCTTCCTTCTGAGGACAGCTGCTTCTTCCCCTCCTGACTATGAGCTCCCCCAGGACAGGGGCTAGGGCTGCATGTCCCAGGCCAGGCCACGCCTGGGCACAGGGCAGGGCTCATAGCCATCTGTTACTTATAGTACCTCATGGCAAGCTAACTTTGGCTTTCCCAGGCCAAAGAAGGTAATTTACCCAAAAGATCTAGGCAGCTTATAGATAAAGGGCTAAAACCTTTTCCTTTGGAACAACCTGGGGATCCAGGTGACAAACACTGTATTCTTAGGGCACCAATCTTCTCCAGGTGTTTTTTAGGCCTAATAGTTCAAATCCCATGGTACTCACTGTGTGACCTTGGACAAGTTTCTTAATCTCTCTGGGTTAATTTGTTCTGTAAAATAGGGATCACAAAGCCTTCCTATAACCCAGATGCCAGTTGAGGCCATGCTATTCTTTGAAATTTAAATTGTTTGTGGGGGCCTCAGATCTCTTGTCAATGAGAACTCTGATATTTACTCCCACAATCTGTGACTCCTTGGAGATAGATGGTTGCACACAAGGCCGCCTCCTTCCCCTCCTGCATCTGCAGTTCGAGTGAAACTCCTGCCTTGCTGCACCCAGGTCTGTTTGTGTTGTCTCTGCTAAGTGCTGACCCCAAAATGGAACTCAGCCCCTCCACAAACACTCTCACCAGGCAATCTCTACTGAAATGGAGGTGGGGGAAAAGGAGGGTTACAGTGCCCATCACAAATAACCATATGTGGATTAAATAGTTTCTAAGGGGTGTCTGTGCACTTGTGAGAGAATTTAGGATGGTGACCAGTACAGAGTAAGTGTGTGTAAGGTTGTAAGTGTGTGTAAGGGTTACTGATTATTACCAAGAAATGAGCTTCCTGCCATTTTGTCCCATATTGCCCACAGTACCTCCTTTCTTCTCTACACTACCCCACCCCCACCCAAAATCTCCTGGAATTTCTTATATAGAGCAATGAATGATCTCTTTGCTTCATTGTCACCTTCCAAAACAGGATATTACCTTCTACCTCCAAACCATTTTATAAAAGAATCTTCTCCCACAGCTAACTACAAATTCAGTGGTGAAAAGCTGAAAGCTTTCCTTTAAGATCAAGAACAAGACAAGAATACCACTCTCACCACTTTTTTTTTAAGATTTTATTTATTTATTTATTTATGAGAGACACAGATAGAGAGGCAGTGACATAGGCAGAGGGAGAAGCAGGTTCCCTGCGGGGACCCCAATGCAGGCCTTGATCCCAGGACTCTGGGATCACAACCTGAGCCCAAGGCAGAAGCTCAACTACTGAGCCACCCAGGCAATCCACCACTTTTTTTTTTTTTCAACATAGTATTAGAAGTCCTAGACACAGCAATTAGGCAAGAAAAAAGAAACAAAAGGCATCTCAATTGGAAAGGATTAAGTAAAACTAACACTATTTATAGATGACATGATATTATACAGAGAAAATCCTAAAGACTCCATCCAAAACTGCTGAACTAATAAATGAATTCAGTAAAGCCAAAGCATGCAAAATCAATATGCAAAATCTGTTGGTTTCTATACACTAATAACCAATTATCAGAAAGAAAAATTAAGAAAACCATCCCATTTCCGGTTGCATCAAAAAGGATAAAATGCCCAGGAATAAATTTAACCAAGGAGGTGAAAGACATGTATTCTGAAAACTCTAAAACATTGATGAAAAAATTGAAGACAACACAAATAAAAGAAAAATATACTATACTCATGGATTGGAAGAAGTAACATTGTTAAAATTCCATACTAACCAACAATCTACAGATTCAACACAATCCCAATCAAAATAGCAAAGGCACTTTTCACAGAAATAGAACAAATAATCCTAGGTTTGTATGAATCTACAAAAGGCCTCAAATAGCCAAAGAAATCTAGAGAAAGAACACAGCTGCAGGTATCACATCCCAATTTCAAATCATAATACAAAGCAATAGTGACCAAAAGAGTATGGTACTGGCACAAAAACAGATAAGGTAACAGAATAGAATCCAGAGGTGTACCTACACTTATATGGCCAATTAATCTATGACAAAGGAGTCAAGAATATACAAGGGGGAAGGACAGTATCCTCAATAAATGGTGCTGGGAAAACTGGACAGCTACGTGTAAAAGAATGAAACTGGACCAGTTTCTTACATCGTACATAAAAACAAACTCCAAATGGATTAAAGATCTAATTGTAAGACCTGAAACTATAAAACTACTAGAAAAAAAAACATAGGCAGTAAAATCTTTCACACTGATCTTTAGACAACAGAAGGAAAAATAAACAAATGAGACTTCATCAAACTAAAAGCTTTTGCATAGCAAAGAAAACCATCAACAAAATGAAAAAGCAACCTACTAAGTGTGAGAAGATATTCGCAAATGATATATCCAATAAGTGGTTAATATCCAAAATATATAAAGAACTCATATAACTCAATATAAAAAAACACAAACAATCCAATTAAAATATGCAGAGAACGGAATAGACATTTTTCTAAAGAAGACACACAGATGACTAACAGACACATAAAAGATGCTCGACATCAACATCAGGGAAATGCAAATCACAACCACTCTTGAACACTTAGAGGCCATTGTAGGCTATTAATTGGCCTAATTTCAATATAATTGTGTCTCAGGACTAGGGAGGCCCGAGGGGAGGGAGAGAGATGGGAGGAATGGCTGGTCAGTGAAGCAGTCAGAACATACACATTTATCGATGAAATTTGCTGTCTTACATGCGAGTGGTCGGTGGTGCCCCAAAACAAGTATAGTTGTAACATCAAAGATCACGGATCACAAATCACCATAATAAATATAATAATAATGAAAAAGCTTGAAATATTACAAGAATTACCAAAATGTGACACAGAGACATGAAGTGAGCAAATGCTAATGGAAAAACGGTACCAATAGACTTGCTTGACGAAGTGTTGCCGCAAATCTTCAATTTGTAAAAAAAAAACCACAGTATCTACAAAGTGCAATAAAGTGAAGCACAAAAAACAAGGTTTACCTGCACAAACATCCTATGAAAGATGGTCTAGAACAAAGGCAGTCAGTGCCTTGCCCAGGAGATATGCAGAAATTTTAGAGGCCCATGGCGGATTGTGTCCTTATGCTCAGCTGCTCTGCCCCTCCCAGCATCTGCTGCCTCCGTCATCAGCAGAGACCCTGGGCACCCAAAGCACCAGAGGACCACCTACCAACCACTGTCCTCTGCTCTTTGCCTCCCCAATCTTATTCTTTACTCTTCTGTACCCTCTCTCATTTTATTTTATCCTCCTTTCATTGCTTCTTCTTGGTTTTTGTGTATCTCTCCTACTTTCTTTCTTCCTCTCTTGATTTTTATTTCTGGGACTGTGAGCAAAGTTTTAAAAACAAATTAAACAAATTCGAGCCATAAAAGTGAGGAAGGAAAGGAGCGAGGCTCATCCACAATCCCCCACCCAGAGATAACCACAGTGAACATCTGGGCAACACCCCCCAGAGTTTTCTCTACACATATGTGCATGTATATCTACAGCCTTCCCAATAAGCTAGAATCCTATGTAGATGATGCTCACAGATAACTCCAGAGAAGGGAAGGCCTGTGGAGAATCCAGAGGAGAAACAGTTTCTCTCCCCCTTGAGAAAGGGAACAAGAGCCAACCTGGGATCATTGCTGGCTGCCATGGGCCTTAATCTTCCAGGACACCAGATGATCCTGGGGCCCCTTTGCTAACCCACTGCTGTCAGAGGAGAGCTTAGCTGTGAGAGTCCTCGGGGACGGGGCCCATGGCAGAGAACGCATGTGCATCCCCAGCTCTGAGCAGGCTTCCAGGAGGAGGCATAGCCTTCAGGCACAGAGAAGTCTCTGGATTATGGAGCAGAGTTCAGATTAAAGGCTGTGTGTGTGTGTGTTTGTGTAGGTGTATATGTGTGTGCATCACTCACCCAGACTTCCAGTGCCACTCCCAGCAGCCACTGTGGGGGCACTGCCACATGCACAAATTGTCTTTCCTTTACCTGGAATCTGGACTGATTCCCATCCTCGGATGTGCCTCAACCTTCAATCCCACCCCAGACTGAGCTGGAAGGGCAGCCTGACCAGATGAACTGGGAGGACCCATGGGGTTGGTGGGAGACATTTAGGATGTTTACAAACTCTCATAATACAGACAATGTGGGGTGCCTGGGTGGCTCAGTCAGTTGGCCATCTGCTTTCAGCTCAGGTCATGATCCCGGGGTCCTGGGATGGAGTGCTGCTTCTGGCTCCCTGCTCAGTGGGGAGCCTGCTTCTCCCTGTCCCCCAGTCCTGCTCATGCTCTCTGGCTATCACAAATAAATACATAAAATCCTTAAAAAGAAAAAAAAAAAAAAAAAAGACAGGGGATCCCTGGGTGGCTCAGCAGTTTGGCGCCTGCCTTTGGCCCAGGGTATGATCCTGGAGTCGCAGGATCAAGTCCCGCATCGGGGGCTCCCGGCATGGAGCCTGCTTCTCCCTCTGCCTGTGTCTCTGCCTCTCTCTCTCTCTCTCTCTCTCATTCATGAATAAATAAATAAATCTTAAAAAAAAAAAAAGGACAGACAATACATTTCCAAAGTCTTTATAGTATAAGAAACCGAGACAGTAGCCAAGATCGTAGAACAATGTCCGACATTCATCCTTCTCCGGCCTCCGCTCCAATTCCCCTCGATGCAGAGGTGACCACTGACCATAGCTCAGTCAGTATCCTCGGAGTTATTCTTCACACAGGCAGAAATATAAGCCCATGTGAAATTTCGGTTTTCAACACATCAGTCTGCGGTGTTCTGTAACTTCCTCCTTTTACTCGCTCACTCAACAAGTCAGCGTAAGATGACGAGGCAGGGTAAGGACCCATCTGCCTTCCTACAAACATCCTCATCCTCGAACACATCGTGGTGACCAAGAGAAGGCAGGGCTCTGAGCCACAGGAACTCACCACTGCCAGGCTGCAAGACCTGGAAGGGTCGGGGATCTCCCCGAGTTCTGCCCCCTAATGCTGCGTGAGGGTTAATGTCCGGCAGAGTGCCCAGCACTCCGAGGGCCCCAAGTTATGGAAGCCGCTACGATGATCTCAAAACCCAACAAAGCCATGAGAGCAGTGCTCCAGCCTTCTGTGGTCCGGAGGTGGCGAGCATCTTCACCCCAGCCAACATCAGCTTGTTTCCAGCTCTTCCTCCATTCATTCATTTAGTCCACAGACATGATCACTTTCTCCTCGTGTTTTTTTTTTTTCAAAGCACTACATTTGAAGTATTTGTTTGAAAAAGAGCCCAAATGGGCAGCCCCGGTGGTGCAGCGGTTTAGCGCCGCCTGCAGCTTAGGGCGTGATCCTGGAGACCCTGGATCGAGTCCCACGTCAGGCTCTCTGCATGGTGCCTGCTCTCTCTCTCTCTCTCTGTCTCTATGAATAAATAAATAAATAAAATCTTTAAAAAAAAGAAAAAGAGGCCAAATGGATACACACACTACTAAGTCACCTTGGGCAGCGCGTGGGATCTCTGACCTTGCTTCCTGTTTCTAAGTCAGAAAAAAAATTAATCCTGTCTCTGCACCTGCCCTCGGTTGCCTAGGGGACAAATAAGAAAGTTCCCATTAAAATGCTTTATAAACTCTGAAGCCCTATAGAGACTCCGGAGGGAATCCTGTGGCGTACATGCTGTGGCCCTACTAGAATATTCCTCCTGGGATGGCAGAGACCATAGGCTCAGGAAATGCCTGCTGAATAATGAATGAAACTTCCCTCCTGAAAATAAGAAAATTAAGGCCTGAGGGTCTTTAGAATGTTTAACAAGGGAAGAGGAGGGAAGAGGAATCACGCCAAGTGTGTCCTCTCTTGTCTTCTCATCTCTTTCCTTCCTCCCTCCTGTCTGTCCTCCTTTTCTTCCTTGCTTGCTTCCTTCCTTCCTTCCATCCTTCCTTCCTCTTATATTCGACACAGACTCTGTTCCTAATTTCTTAGGGGGAAGAGAGAGAGTTACAGTGACACTGACAACAGCTCATTTTTGTACACACTTCACAGTTTACAAAGCACTGGCCCATGATCACATCTATTTTCTCACTTGACCCTTTAAATTCTAACTGAACTGGGCCAATAGCAGCCTCTGGGAGACCTCCTTTGGCCCCTGCCCCTCACCCAGGCCCTCCCAGGGACCCCTTCTCTGGTCTACCTCAAACTCATTCATCCATTCTTCAGAAATGGCCTGAGCACCCGCCCTGGAGAGAGCCCCATGCCAGCAGTTTGGGGGTGAGCTGAGCTGGCAGGGTCAGTGGGAGAGAGGGGACATAGCCATTTGCACCATGGCTCCAGGTGGGAAGTATAACTGTTATACAGATGTGGAAACCGAGGCCTAAAATAAGTTACATAGTCTCTGCAAAGCCACACAGCACCATTCTGTCCCCTCTTCCACCACCCAGCCTCTTCCTTCTTGTCCCCTCCACTTCTTCCCAGGTTTCACTCCTGACCACACCTGATACCTGAATGTTTGGAAGGAAATGGTGCTGTTTCCCTTCTTAGGGGCCATTCATTCTCTTTTTCAAACACAGTTTCATCAAGAGTCCTTTATGTTTATGAGTCCTGGGCTGGAGACACTTAAATCACCTGCGATTGTTCCCCTGGCCCAGCAGGGAAGTCTTCCTCCATCCCCCCATCCTTCTCCCTTCCCTCCCTCCCTCCTTCTGTTCCTCCCCTCCCCTTCTTCCTCCCCTCTTCCTCCTTCTTCTGTCTCCCTCTCCCTCCCTTCTCTCCCTCCCTCCCTTCCTCTATTTCCCTTTCCTCCTCCCTCTCCTCCCACATTTCCTGAGCACCCTCGGATTGGCAGGCCTTGTACTAGGTGCTGGGATTCTCCTCTGACCTGAGAAGGTGCAGTCCATGCTTCCATGTCAAGGAAAAGGAGCTGCACCCTTGGTTTTCTCTCCTCTTTGATGTGGTTTCAGAGCAAAGAAAAAGGGAAGCTCTGCGCAGCGAAGCTCCATCAGTGGTCCTCCCGAAGGTGGAGGAAAATCATTTCATAAGCCAGCCCGCCCTCTGGTGGCCAGAGCTGGGGACCAACTGTGTTTATTTCTACTCCCAAAAGCTTCCCCGCAGAGACTGCGCCCTGGAATGTGCTCCCCGGGCTGTGGTAAGGCGCCTGAATCCGGCCCTCACTCTTTCTGACCTCCAGGTGCAGCCCCTCCCTCAGAGCCCCCCTCCAAGACCACCGTCTCCCAGAAGCGTCCATATCCCCAGTCCCACAGCCCACAATCCAGTCCCTGTACTTGGTACTTCCCACCTGGAACCATGTTGCAAATAAATGGCTGTGTCCCCTCTCTCCCACTGACCCTGCCAGCTCAGCTCACCCCCAAACTGCTGGCATGGGGCTCTCTCCAGGGCGGGTGCTCAGGCCATTTCTGAAAAATGGATGAATGAGTTTGGGGTAGACAGAGAAGGGGTCCCTGGGAGGGTCTGAGTTCAAGGCCTGAGGGTGCTGAGGGTGATCTCCCAGAGGCTGGACATTAGGTTCTCAGATGAAAACACTGGACAGCCCAGTTCAACTGGAATGTCAGATAAACAGCAAATGAAAATTTCTTTTAGTATAAGTATGTCCCAAATATTGCAGGGTACATAACTGAACTAAAATTTGTCTGGAGTTTAACCAATGTCCTGTATTTTTATTTGCTAAGTCTGGCAACACTCTTGACTCTCTAGTAAAGCCTATCTGGGCAAGGCAGGGGGTGGGGTGAGGAAGGCCTGGCAAGCAAGTCCCAGAGAAGCTGGTGGAAATCCAGTTTGTATCCAGAGAGAATATAGTAATGCAAACTTCACTTTTTTACCTGAATTTACATCCACATCATGGGGATATGAGGGGTTGAAAACAAGGATAGCTTTACCTGTTCTCAAGGCTCTGATCAAATATCCCCAGTCCCCAGTCTTCCCTGGGGCCCTACATCCATTGCCTTCAAACTTGTGTCTGCAGGACACAGACAGGACATCCCTAAGGGCTGAAATTGGGTCTCCTACTGTGTTTGCCCCAAGGCATCTAGGTGTCAATATCTGTGAAATGGATTAAAGAAAGTTGTAACCCAGTGGTGCCTACTTGTGCCAGGTGCCAGCTATTCCTTCACTGCTAATATGGGAATAATAGCCATGCCTACTTATAAGATAGTTAACTGATATAAAGTTCCTAGAATGGGGCCTGGCAACAAAGCCAGTGCTCAAGAAATGTTAGCTCTTACCTTTATGATTACTGCTGGAAGACTACCTACTGAAAAGTTACTAGCACTGATTTTTCTCCTGGAATGGTACTACATTCTAGTTCTTTCTCACATTCAATGGCACCTGTTAACAACCACGAAACACTGTGGGGAGATTTCCTTCACTTCCTGAGCAGGGGCTCAGGCTAGTCCCAGTGAACACCATGTGGTATCATACTCCCTCAGCGAAACAATCTCCTGGCCCCATTTCCCCGTGACCACGGCTGCACATCAATGTTTCTAGCAATATTAGATCCCATTTATAATGATTTATGGTAATTAGACTGGACAAGAGTTTGATGGCTATTAGGCCTCTCTATTTGGCTGAAAAACATTTGAAGCGTGAAGCTGCAGGAGACAATGAGCGCCAGCACCATTACGAAACATCCTTGTATTTGGAACCAATTTAAAGTGTCATTTTTGATATCACAGATTATTCATCTTCGGATTCTGAGTCCTTGGTATCTGTGTTCTCCTGCTCTGGTATCAGGAGGACAGACAGAGGTGGCAGGTCTGCCCTGGGAGCGGGCAGCCAGGCAAACACCAGCCTCCAGGAGTTGAGTTCCCAGGGGATGCTCAGTCTTTTCCCCAGCATCAAGCCACCTCTGGTTTACAAGAAGATACCAGGACAAATGGAAATGCCACCTAAAGTCCTGCCTTGATGTCCTTTCTTCACCCTTTACTTCCTTTACCCTCACCTTCCACTTTTGTCCACACCCAGGACCCCGGGACTGCTGTTGGACCAGCACACACCAACACATATACTGGCAATTATGGGCTGGCATCCATGCTGGACCTGATGCTCAAGATTTGAATATCACCCCTGAATAAAACAGGCATGAAATTATAATAAATAAGAGTCTCTTGGGCTGTGTTTTTGCCACGCCAAAATAGCTGGATTAAAAAGTAAAAAATTCATGAACAGTTAGATGCTTAATTTTCTACAATAACACTAGAATACACTCATCTGCATTTTTGGCGCTTTCTATCTTAATGTTTCAATGTAGATGTGCACTCTGGCTCTTTTTCAAATCACTTCAACTGGCCCACACCAAACCCTAAGAGGCAGGTTCCTATTTGTAGTCTTTGAAGCACAAGAAAAGTAGATTGTGACCAGGAAGACCAGAGAAGCATGCAAGATTGAGGCCCCAGCCTATTCCTGAGCTGCACCGCCCCCCCAGGCAGGCTCCTTAGGTCCCTCACCACCCCCAGGACCCCCTGGAGAGATTTCTTTCCCTAGAAGGGAGAACACTGGGTGATGTGATTTGACCTTTGTTTTAATGACAAAGAACAATAAGGAAGCAATTACTGGGTCCAGGAGCCCAGGGCTACCTGGGCCTGGCAGGTCCAATTCATTTATCCTCCTCTTTATTTGGAAACTCAGATTGATTTTATTTTCTTTATTTATTTTTTAAGATTTTATTTATTTATTCATGAGAGACGGTGGGTGGGGGCGGGCAGAGACACAGGCAGAGGGAGAAGCAGGCTCCATGCAGGGAGCCGGACATGGGACTCGATCCCGGGGCTCCAGGATCAGGCCCTGCGCTGAAGGCAGTGCTAAACCACTGAGCCACCCGGGCTGCCCCAGACTGATTTTAATGGTGAGAGATAAAGTGGCTTCCAGGAGCTTCTCTTGACACAAATGGAGCCTGGGCACCCTTTCTTTAAATAGACACTGAAATACGCAAGAATACCTATGTCATCTCGACGCCCACGCACTAAGTTTTGAATAGTTAACTGCTCCTGATAATTAGATTCTGTAAAACTCCAGCCAGTGCAATGTCACCATTTGGGGAGAAAAATTGTTTTAATATCCACTGGTAAACTTAGGGTTTTATTTGCACAGAGAAAACCCATGAAACTGGAGATAAGGATGGAGAGAAAACCCATGAAACTAGAGATAAGGATGGAGAACAATCTCAGTGTTTGTACAGGTGATTTTAGAACTTCCTTCTCCCTCTCCATCCGCCCCTGGCCTGGTTTGGGAAGTGCGTATGGGGAAGGGGGGGCAGCAAAAGGTCAGCCTGACATTGATGGTTTTAGAGGATCTGCTTTCTCTTTCTACCACAGCTGGGACAAGAGGTTACTTCAGGAGCCTGGGGAGGGCAGTGGCCCCAGCTGCTCCCTGGAGAGGTGGCATAGACCTGGAGGGCCATCACTGTAGGTGTCCACATCACTGCCCGGGCCCAGAGGTCGGCCGGAGGAGCAGGGGGTGAGGGAGTAAATTTTGGTTTTAGTTAACTAAGTGCCCCCAGTGCTGGCCTGTGGACTGCGGATACCAAGCATCTCCAGCACTTTTGTCCACACCCACAGCCAGCATTGCCTCTGAGTTTAACAGCCAGAACTCCAACTGTCTTCATGACAGCTCCATGTGAATGAGTCAAGCTCACCACATTCAAACCAAATTCAGTAGCTTCCCTGACCTTTCCCCAACTGCTTCCCTTCTCGTGCTCCCTGTTTCACTGAAGGACCCTCTGACCTTCCAATGCAGAAGCTAGAAACCTAGAAGTCACCTCATGTCTCTTTAGAGGCACCCCTTTCAACCTCAGCCCCCAGAGCAGATGCTGTTGGTGTTTGGCCCGTGTCCCCTAGGACTCACTACCTCTGTTCAGTGGCTATGGCCTCATCTTCCAACTGCCAGGATCTACATGGAGCAGCCAGGGAAAGCCACCCTTCCTAGGCAAGGCAGGCTGGAAGTGCCAGGAAGTTAGACCTCCCCAGGAGTATCCTTCAAGCAATGGCCGATGGCTCCCTCATCTCTCTGAGATGTATGTTTTATATTATTTCACCAGTTTCCTGGTGAAATTACGCCCAAAGGTAGAATGTGGGCTTTCATGGGTATGCAACACGTACAGCCGCCTAGGGCACTGATGCTAAAAGGGCTTGTGCTTGGCCAAATATTCTGCTGCCATCATTTAAAAATTCTTAATGATTTATGAGCAACAGGCCTCACATTTTCATGTTGCACTAGTCCTGTCCAGGGGTAGGCTGGCTTGAGAAGGCACTGGCTGGCTGTCTTCCTTCCTTCCCTATCTCTCTTCCCTACTTCCCTATATTTCCTGACCCCCTCAAAGACTCTACTTGAACTCAAATTCTTTTTTTTTTATTTTTTATTTTTTTATGAACTCAAATTCTTGTAACAGAATTTGCTTCTGGGGGAAGCCAACCCATGACCCTCACATTCCCATATCTTCTGAGTCTGCTGCCCCATGTTTATCCTCACCTTGCCACAACCCTCCCTGTTGCATGGACCACCGTGGCAGCCTTCCAACCATTCTCTCTATGTCCATTTTGCTCCCTCCAATTTCTTCTCCACAGTAGCCAGAGGGTTGGTTCATTGGTTGGTCTGAACATAAAGCTAGCTAATCATGTGACTTCCCTACTTGAAACATTTATATGGCTAATTCTTGAAGCTAGGTGATGCACTAAGGATCTGTTATTTCCTTCTGCTTCTGTTTATATTTTTAAATGTCCACATTAAAAGTTAAATTAAAAAATCTCAATTGCTTCCCATTGCTTTTATGATGATAAACAAAATCACTGTGGTCTACAAGGCCCTGCAGAGCCGGCAACTTTTGTTTTCTTGTTCTCTACACATCAGCTATCCTGGCCTTTCTTTTCCTCAGATGCACTGTTTCTTTTTTGCCTTAGGGCCTTTGCACATACAGTACCCTTTGCCAGGAATGCTTTTTCTCTTCATATTCCTCACTCCACTTCAATACTTCTTTGCCTGGTTATTAACCTGTTTAACCTGTTTTGCAGTTTTTCTTTATCTTTAAAACGAAAATGATAACCCACACAGGGTTTCCTCATAAATTGTTATTAGGACAAAAGTGCCTGGCACAAAGCAAACACTCAATAAACACCAGCTATTATTAACATAAACATAATGCTGCTTTCTCTAGAATTTTAATAAAATTGACAATGCATGAGGCCATGTTTATTCTGTGGCTACAGATACCCCTGAGTTCCTTCAGTTTCTACACTCTGAAGAAGATCCTTGGCCAGCAAGGTGCTGTGGGAGGGGACAGTAGCTGCAGGCCACCCTCCACCCAATTATGGTAAGAATCAAGTGAACCTTGGTGATATTGAGGGTCTATAAGCATGAAGAACAATCAGCAAATGCTTGGGGAACCCAAGACAACAGATGTCCCTCAGTGAATCAGAAGCCTTGAGGCTTATGCCAGCCTGCTCAGCTGGCTGGGTGGCCACATATTTAAGCAGGTTCACCCTGAGGTTATCATAACTCACTGGGATGTCAAACATTTCCTCTTTGTGATTCAACCAGCTTCTTGACCTACTATATTGTCATCTAATTACACTTTGAGTATCATCATGTCCATGAAAATCCCAAAGGCCGTCATGTGCTGGAGTTAGGAAGAAGGCAGCCCATGGTTACTGTTATAGACTAAATGTGTCCCCACAAAATTCATACGCTTAGATACTAAGACCCAAAGTGATGGTATAAGAAAACAGGGCCTTTGGGAGATGGTTAGGTCATAAAGGTGGAGCCCTCATTTTTTAAAGATTTTATTCATTTATTCATGAGAAACAAAGAGAGAGAGGCAGAGACATAGGCAGAGGGAGAAGCAGGCTCCATGAAGGTAGCCGGATGTGGGACTCGACACTGGGACCACGAGATCACATCCTGATCCAAAGGCAGACGCTGCTGAGCCACCCAGGAATCCAGGATTAGTGCCCTTATAAAAGAGGCTGCAGAGAGAGCTCCCTTGCCGCTTTGGCTCATGTGAGGATGCAGCAAGAAGATTGCTATCTATGAACCAGGAATCTGCCCGCACCTTGACCTTGGACTTCCCAGGCTCTGGAACTGTGAGAAGTAAATGTTTGTTGTTTAAGTCTACGGTATTTTTGTTATGGCGGCCCAAATGGACTGACGGTTACAAAATACCCAATAAAGTCCAGCCTCTGTGCCAACCCCCTGAGATCTTTGGCATCTCATGGATTCACCCCAAAGTTGCTCTTTTTAGAGGTTCTGAGGCTTTAGAAGACTCAAAATGTGCTCAAGGTCACACAGGCAAGATTCAAATCCAGATCAGAAATCGGCCTAGTCCTAAGCTTGAATTCTTTCTCCAAGGTCCAGCGTGTCCCAAATTCAAGATTCCTGGGCCCCATTCTCCCACTCTTAATTCAGTAAATCTAGGCACAGGCCTAAGAATTTGTATTTTAAAAGTATCCTGAGTGGCTGAAGATCAGCTAGGTTTGAGAATCATGTACAAAGAGATACCGTACTCCCCCAAATCCAAAATAAAAAATGGCCCCCAAAGCCTCAGTTTGAGCCTTTGGTCCAATTTCACTGCTTGCTTTTAAACAAATGAGTTTTAGACCATGACTGTCTTATTTCAAATTAAACCTTTTACCTTCTCAATCTAGAAAGTCCTTTTTTTATTGACTAAATCTCTGCCTCAAGACAGCATTTATTCTGTGACTACATGCACTGTAGACCTCTCTAACCCTGTGCTCCCTCTCATATCATCACCTCCCAAAACTAGAAATTGAGCATCTATCATCTCATCTGCACAGAGAGACGCTTAACACGTGCCTCAGCCCCGCACATGTGGCTTGTTAGGGAAAGATGGCCTTGTTGTCCTCCAATTTTATAGCAACCACTTTGGCTCGTGCAGAATTGTAGGCTTCTTTCTGGCAGGAAGATGAGACCAAGAGCAGCATTAGAGATACAGTTCTATGCCCTCCAAGGCATTAATAGACTGGAATCTTGTTGGCACTTTCTAGAGCAGAACCATCTCTGCAGTTAAGAGCTGTGAGTCTAAACCAATTTGGGAGAGAAGCTGCTGCTTATGAAGAGGAAAGTCACTGAGCTTATAAATGGATTTTTTATGAATTTCTTGCCCTGCTTCTGATTTCAGCACTGGAGCATGCCAGATTATGCTTCTAACAAATGGCTTTCCCAATTCAAAACTTGGGCTTATAATAAGAACCACTTTTAATAAGTCAAAAAATCTATTTAAGTAGTGGTTTATTTCATACAGACTGTATTCATCTCTATGCAAAGAGCATAACCCTCTTGTGTTCCACCAACATCCACAGAAAGCCTTTAGGAACAATAACTAACTTAATAGCTAAAATAAATGTTTAAATCCTCTGTTAAAAATAATAATAATACCATAGCTGTATATAAACATTAAAAATAAATTGCCGGCTCTCCTGATTTGTCTTTTTCCTTCAGAGCTGGCCAGAAAAGAAACAAAAAATGTCCCACAGAACCAACTTAAAAAAAAAAAACAAAAACAAACAAACAAAAAAAAACCCTGCTGGGAACGGCAGATAAAATGATTACAACAGTTTAAGTGATGCCAAAACATGTTAATGAAGAGAACTTCGTTGATTAACTATTGTTATTGTTTCTTACCATGGTAAGAAACTTGTTTGATCTCTTCCCACCAACTTTGATTTTTCTTAATTGATTCAATTTGCCTGATTGGCGTGGACTGTATGTGTATCAACTTCTATTAGCCCAACTGACTTAACCCCTGCCTGTATGGTACCAAGTGAATAATGCGTGGAGCATGGGAGCCTTGCTTGTCTGGACATCCTATTGCTTGAACCCATGAGCCAAAGTCATGCCAAGTCACAGCCCAAGGATTTAGCCACTGCACACCTTTTGTTAGGGTTACTACAGACGCTATATGGACATGAACCAAAGGCACATGAAAGAGGGGGCACAACCAAACCTGGGATGGGGGCACAGAGAGGTTCTCCAAGAGGGGACTTTGCAGCCATGTCTTGAAGGATGAATAAGAAAACAAGTGGCAGGGACACCTGGGTGGCTCAGTGGTTTAGTGCCTCCCTTCAGCCCAGAGTGTGATCCTGGGGTCCCGGGATTGAGTCCCTCATCGGGCTCCCTGCATGGAGCCTGCTTCTCCCTCTGCCTGTGTCTCTGCCTCTCTCTCTGTGTGTCTCTAATGAATAAATAAATAAAAGGAAAACAAGTGGCAGATCATACTCAGAGACCAGATTAACCAGCTGATACACAGTCACTACATTATATATAATAGAGCCCGTGTAATGTTGAGTCTTCTCTCCTTACAAACATCTTGAGGAAAATGCTACAAGAATACATCCTTAACTTCCTGTCCTCAGTTTCTGAGACTGCCTTTGCTAACCCAGTGGACTGCTCCATGTAGCACAGGACTAAGTGGGCAGCCGTCTGGTCAGCTCAGCTATGTCACTGCACCCAGTACTCATTTTTAGTTCTTTTCACATTTCCTCCTATGTCAACCCACAACCGTTTAATCCAGTGTCCTGTGCAGGCATCCAGGGATCTGCCAAGCCCTGGGGGGACGGGTGCTATGGAGGATTCCTCCAGGTGATAAGAGTTTCTGTGGTCTGAGCCTTTGTCTAGGCATCTAGAAAGGGGTGGCTTCTTCTTCCAGGGCTGCCCAAAGGCATTCCCAAATCCTTCCAGATGGCACTCTGTGTATGGTGGGCTTTACCCTAAGAACACTCAACTTATGGAAACCTGAGCTGACAAAGCATACACCTCAAGGGTGCATCAGGTTTGTTCATCCTGCTCAGCATCCAGGGTCCTTCTTCAACCTGGGGAATTGTATTTCATCAAGTCCATTATTTTTCCTCAGGGTCATTTCTCAACTATCTCAAGTTCTCCAAAGCACTCATTCTTTGAATGCTGTGTCTGCTGATAGTCTCTAAAGGTGTATCAATTCCCTGTGAGCTCATCGTTTCCAGGTGTGTGTGTGTGTGTGTGTGTGTGTGTGTGTGTGTGTGTGTATGTGAATAGGCATGTGTCCTATGAGCTCTGACATGTGAAAACAAACCCCGCCCCTGAGCAGGGCTGAGTTTGTGTCTGCTGAATACCCAAATATTTCAACTGTCAGTGATTAGTTTTTTTATTAATGTATCACTCTATTACTACAACAAGCAGGAATAAATTTGGGTTCCATTGTTGGAATTTGAGGGCTGAACTTCTCAAGTTGGTCTTTTTTTTGTCACCCAGAGTCCTGACAAGATAAACTCCCATGCTTGGGTAGGTGGGCAATGTTTTTGGTTCCCTAGTCCCAGATATGCAGTCATTCCAGACCTCGGGTTTTATCCAGGGGTCAGGTTCAATGCCTCACCACTTGTGACTGGAGGACTTGTCTCCTACCCAATGTAGCCAATAAAGTGTTTGGGCTAATATCCAGATCCATTGTCTCCTGGGTCATCATGGCACCAACTTGCATGGGCACTACTCTTGTATGAGTTTTCCTTCATCATTGGCACTTGGGGAAATTATTTTGAGCTTGGCCTTGGATTTGAACTTTTTTAAAAAATATTTTAATTGGGGGACCCCTGGGTGGCGCAGCGGTTTGGCGCCTGCCTTTGGCCCAGGGCGCGATCCTGGAGACCCGGGATCGAATCCCACATTGGGCTCCCGGTGCATGGAGCCTGCTTCTCCCTCTGCCTGTGTCTCTGCCTCTCTCTCTTTCACTGTGTGCCTATCATAAATAAATAAAAAAAAATTAAAAAAAATATTTTAATCTACTGTTTCCATCAAGAGGGAAGTTCACATTTTTTTCATTATGTCATATTCTGAAACCCCATGGGGTTAAGAGCCCCCAGAATGGGCTGCATTTAGTGATTTTCTTCCAAAGAATAGAGTATGGGGGCACAGGAGAGTAAGTTTACAGTGAAGAAACCTGGCAAACACTACTTGAACCAGGTAATCAAGGTTAACATCACCAATGAGAAGTCATGTTGATAGCATGTACCCTGATAGAATGTGATGAAAAGGGTATTTCACTTCTGTGATGTTCTTCCTAAAAACACATGATTCTGTGTCTCAGAAAAACATCAGACAAATCCAAATTGAGGGGCAATCTACAAAATACATAATCAGTAATTCTCAAAACTGTCAGGAAAAACAAGAAAAGATTGAGAAACTGTCATAGACCAAAGGAGAGTAAGGAAGTCAGACAACTAAATGTAATGTGATATTCTGGGTGTTACTTTGGAACAGAAAAAGGACATTAGTAGAAAAATAAAATCAGAATAAAATCTGGAGTTTAGTTAATAGTAATGTACCAAGTTGGTTTCTTAACTGACAGATATACCATGGCAATGTAAGATCTTAGGGAAGACTGGGTAGGGATGCCTGGGTGGCTCAGTAGTTGAGCATCTGTCTTTGGCTCAGGGCGTGATCCCAGGGCCCAGGGATCACATCCTGCATCAGGCTCCCTACATGGAGCCTGCTTCTCCCTCTGCCTGTGTTTCTGTCTCTCTCTCTGTGTCTCTCATGAGACACAGATAAAATCTTAAAAAAAAAAAAAAAAGACTGGGTGAGGGGTTTATGGAAACTCTGTGCTACCTTTGCAACTTTTCTCTAAATCTAAAATTATTCTAAAATAAGTTTATTAACCCCACCTTCCCTCCAAAAAGGATGGCCAAATATTTGTTTCCTTCTGGGTCTCTGCTCAATTAGAGACTCAGCATGGTCTATACCTTATTTGAGCATTTAGGTCTTTAACAAACACTATGGTAGGATTGATCAGGATCAAGAACTCCCATTACTTGTCATTTATCAGTGTCTTTCTATTTATGCCCTTATGCCCTTAGAGACATTTTTCAATCCCTGTATTTTTATCCAAGTTATATTAAAATAATTCATAAAATAACTGAAACATCTATTATGTGCTTGGGTACAAATACCTTTTTCCTTCATACGTATATTTTGTAATTCTAATGGAAAAAACTGTATCATTGTTCTCAAGTGGTTTGACGCCATATAGTTCTAATATTGGTTATTCATGATCCCATTGTCTTCTAGACTTTGGCACTTGATTTATTATTTAATTTGTAAAAAACAGAAAGTGGAATCCATAATCCCTCATAATCCCTCATTTATCAGTTCTTGAAGAACACTGGAAATGCAAAGCAACTCTAAGTCTGAGGTCTGATGGAAAGACTAATAATAAATCAATACTACATTTGCTAATTTGCTAAGATTTGGAGTGGATATTTTTTAGTTAAATGGAAATTATAAAAATAATTTTTAAATCCCATTAGTATCCTCAAACACATTTCCTCTGCATTTAGCGGCTAAAATGCATTCAGATTTTCCAGGAGTACCTTAAGCAGCTTTTGTCATGTTCATTTCTCAAAGATGTGCAGGTTTTTTTTAATGAAAATTTTTCCTCTATTCTTATTCTCTAAAGAAAAGTGTCAATATTGCCACCATTTGGAAGTTTAAAATTTATTTAATGAACTTATTTATTTGAGAAAGAGAGAGAAAGCAGAGGGAGGGGCAGAGGGACAGGGAGAACAGACCCCTTGCTGAGCAGGGAGCCATGAGGCTCAATCCCAGGACTCCAAGATCAGGACCTCCACCTAAGGTAGACACCCAACAGACTGAGACACTCATGTGCCCTTGGAAGGAATTTTCTCACTCTTTCCTGGATTAAAAATGATTCCTTTGCTGTCTGTATTGATTTGATATATGCTACTGAAACTTGCCTAGAGTGTCTCATGGTTTTGTTTTTATAACAAAAGGAGTGCAAATCAGAAAGTCTAAAATAGAAGTTGCAACCTGGTGACCCACAGACAGAATGTTCCACACAGAGTTGTTTTGATAGGTCCCATATAACTTAACAATTTTTTTCACATGAAAATCTAGATTTTCATATTCTCTTAAAATAGCACTTCTGACAATATGGGATTCACATTTCCTTTTTTTTTTTTTTAAGGTTTTAATTATTTATTCATGAGAGACACAGAGAGAAAGAGGCAGAGACACACGCAGAGGGAGAAGCAGGCTCCATGCAGGGAGCCTGATGTGGGACTCGATCCCAGGTCTCCAGGATCATGCCCTGGGCCAAAGGCAGGCGCCAAACCGCTGAGCCACCCAGGGATTCTCAGGATTCACATTTCCATCTGGCTACAATTAACCTAACCTGAAAAGGGGCTTCCTCATCTAGTTGACATACAGGTCCTCCAGAACGCCACAATCCGAATTGTAATATATTCACTTTACCGCATTCATGTTTCTCTGCAGCTAATTGAATTTCCAAGTCCTGATCTAGAATATCAAATACTCTCTTGGTCTAAATGATTTTCTTTGAAGTGTCAATAAGAGAAAATAACTAAGCTATGAAGCAAAATGAACCTTGTGCAAACCTTCTGTAAAACCAGCTTAAAGTTGTCACTCTACACATGTTTAGAATAAGTAATAAAGAAATTAATATCATTTTGGGGTAAGTATGCTACCTTTGGAATAATAATCTTGAAGCTGCCAACCAAAATCTGGGGTTCTTGGTACTCATGGCAAGAAGTAAGGCCACTTACTAATCAGCACCTACCTTTGCGGTTGCCATGGGATACTAGGCAGTTCTAGTGACTTCAGATTACAAGCTGAGTTGTCTTCCTAATTTTGAAGTGTAATTGTGACTGGAACATATCAGTTCTCAGTTTTCAGATGTTGTAGCATGATCAACAGCATTGAAAGAGGAAAAAAGACTTTTCTACATCCTTCACCATAGTGACAGCATAGTTAGATGTGAGACTTTGCTGCTAAGAAGACAGAGACTGCCCAAGCAGAACAGCACCAACAGAAAAGCATATTCTCATCCCAATTTCTTTTTTTTTATATATTTTTTTATTTTTTTTATTTTTTTTTATTTTTATTTATTTATGATAGTCACAGAGAGGAGAGAGAGAGAGAGAGAGGCAGAGACACAGGCAGAGGGAGAAGCAGGCTCCATGCGCCGGGAGCCCGACATGGGATTTGATCCCGGGTCTCCAGGATCGCGCCCTGGGCCAAAGGCAGGCGCTCAACCGCTGCGCCACCCAGGGATCCCTCATCCCAATTTCTTAAGACGATGGTGGACATTGACCTTTTCTTTTTTTTTTGAGGGGTAGGGAGAGAGGGGAGGAGGGGCAAAGGGAGAGACATCTCACAACTCTGAAATCATATCATGACTTGAACCAAAATCAAGAGTCAGGTGCTTAATTGAGCCACCCAGGCACCTTTGGACACTAGACTTTTAATGTCTGTCATGATGTGTGTTTTTTCACATTTTTCTGAAAGCTTAATCTATAACAGTACTATACAACAAAAAAAAAGGAACTGATTGTTTTTGGCCTAATAGGATGTATATTCTGCTTTTTCTCTACTTATAATAAAATTCATTTTGTCTTAAGTATTTCTAAAATTATCCACCACATCTTAGAGCCCTGAATCAAGTCATATACACTATGTATTAGACTCATGATTTTTTATATCTCTCTGTCTAAAGTCAGCAGGAGTTGGTGGAGATGTATCTGGAAAGTTGGTTTGAAGGCAGGAAATCACAAAAGTCAATTGTCCAGAAAGTAAAGAGAACCAGTATGACCTGGGGAGACATAGGTAGACACCACCCCTCCACAGCCCACACCACCTCCCCGCCCCAAATTCATTCATTTCCTGGTATCAAAGACTTGATCGTGGCCACTTTCTGGGCCTAGCAGCTCAGCCTCCTGCCTAAGAACAGATTCTACTGCCCTCTGGTTCAGGCTTACAAAGTACCCTGCCCTTTTTAACCCTATGAAGTGAGATAGAAAAAAAGATCACCAAACTTTAGTAAATTGAGCCCTTTAGAGAATAACGCAGACCAAGTGGAGCCTTTCTAATGGAGTTTTCTTTATATGCTATTTAAGCCTGTAAAGCAGCCATCTAAGAGGATGTGGCTGTGGAGAGACACAGTTACTTCCTAAGCCCAAGCACAGCAGTGGACAGCAGCAGAATGGCCTGATACCATTCACTAATAGTGTGGACTGCATTATACCACCAACAGGACCAGGCAGATGGCGGGGAAGGATGGCTCCATGGACACCTGGTAGGCAACACACTTCAACTTCCTGGTATGACAAAAGCCCCTAAGAGCCTAGATACAACCACAGGAACTGCACATTTCCATAACCTGAGTCAAATAGAGGTCTTGGTAGAAATGAGTTATTGAACAACAGAAAAAGTTAGTTGTTGGGTTGTTTTTGTTTTTTTTTTTTTCCTTTTAAAGATTCGTTTGAGATAGAAAGCATGCAAGCAGGAGGAGGAGCAGAGGGAAAGAATCTCAAGCAGACTACCAGCTGAGCATGGAACCAGATGGGGGCTCAATCTCACAACCCTGAGATCATGACCTGAGCTGAAACCAAGAGTGGGATGCTTAACCAACTGAATTATCTAGGGACCAAGAAAAAGTTCTTTTTCTTGCACACCTCAATTGTGTGCCCAGTACCAAATGGAAATTGATATGGTTTTTGCCAAAGCCTATAGCACTACGAAGCTGAAATCTTAAGACATTCCTGGCCACACACAGCTGTGGTCAAAGTGTCTGAAATGAATAATGATACATGGTGTTGTACTGCTTATTGGGAATGAGTGATTTATTTTATGATCTAAAATTTAAACCCTTTAATATGTGATCCTGGGTGGGGAGGTCACCTGATTTGGAAACATAAGAAGCAAAATTCAAGAATGAGTAAGAATACAGAGAAAGCAGAAACTGTTTCACTGAATTTTTTCTAACACGAACTTTGTTTTATTTATTTTTTATTTTTTAAAAGTTTTATTTATTTATTTATTCATGAGAGACACAGAGGCAGAGAGAGAAGCAGGCTCCATGCAGGGAGCCCGAAGTGGGACTCGATCCTGGGACTCCAGAATCATGCCCTGGGCTGAAGGTAGGTGCCAAACCTCTGAGCCACCCAGGCATCCTTGAACTTTGTTTTATCCAAGCAAATTATATTAGTAATTTTTACTAAAACTTGGGTGTAATTTTCATTAAAATTTGGTAAAAATGGGAAACTGCATTCTAAACCTTTATTTGTATATAAAATAAGGATATATGTACTTATCTGTGCATAGGAAATATCTGAGATGATGCATAAAAGGCTGTTAACAGAAATTGCCTCCTGGGTGAGAAGGCTAAGGGTCTGGAGTGAGAAAGAAAGAATTCTTTACTTATGAATGTGTCACTTTAATTTTAAAATTTTTAAAGATTTTATTTGAGAAAAAGAGCATGAGTGGGGGGAGGGGCAGAGGGAAAGGGAGAGAGGTAATCTTAAGCAGACTCTACACTGAGCATGGAGCCCGATTTGGGGCTTGATCTCATGACACTGATCTGGTGACCTGAGCCAAAATCAAGAGTTGGACACTCAAATGACTGAACTACTCAGGCGCCCCAAATGTATTACTTTAATTTTAAAAGCAACATTGGAGTGCCTAGGTGGCTCATTTGGTTAAGCACCTGCCTTCAGCCCAGGTCATGATTTCAAGGTCCTAGGATGGAGCCTAGTGTAGGCTCTCTCTGCTCAGTGGGGAGTCTGCTTCTTTCTCTCCCTCTGCCCCTCCCCTCCACCGCTCATGTGTGCTCTCAAATAAAATCTTTAAAAAAAATAATTAAAGCAAAATCAGCAATTAGCCAAAATAAAAAGTCAAAGCCATTGGTAAGTTACCGCTATTTATTAGAGAATAGGTAAAGGAAGCTAGTGAGCAAGGAGAGCAAGGCAGAGCAGGACACCAGAAATGAGGGCATGCAGCTCCCTTAATTGCACATGTGGTTCCTGGTAGTGGTTCCTAATCCCAGGGGTCAAAACTTGTAAATCCTTATAATAAGACTTTATTTGAGTAACCTCAAAGGGATCTTTGCCACTCAAAGTGTTCCTTGCCACGCAAAGAGCCCTAACTAAAATCACAGTGGAGGGGTAGAGAGAAAGTGAGAAGCGGACTCCCTGCTCAGCAGGGAGCCCAATGTGGGGCTCAATTCCAGGACCCTGGGATCATGACCTGAGCCAAAGGCAGATGCTTAATCCACTAAGCCACCCAAGTGTGCCTTTTCCTTAGCATTTGACACTATTAGATATTCTATGTTTTTTGTATTTCTTTCCCCAGTCCTAACTGAAATACAAGCTCTATGAGAGCAAAGAATTTGCTTTTTATTCATGAAAGCACAAAACGTATCTCTAGATTCCAGCAGTGGCTAACACAGACTAAGTGCTCAACAAAAATTTGTGGATGTTGAAAGGATACACAAATGGGTTGTACAAAATTGCCAGAAAATCTCCATACATACTCCTTCCTACGCATCTGAGATAAATCCTTGTGCTATATAGATGATACTTACAAAGGCAAATCAAGTGGCTGTACATTAGGAGGGATACTATGCTTGGCAGGCATTGATTTTACCCTTATATACACCAACCATGTCTACAGGTATGAGATGTTAATGTCTCAAAAACTCTGGTCTTAGCCCAAATTTGAATCTTCTACGTGTTAAGTGATTTGGGGCATGTGTTTTATTTAGCCTTTTTTTCTTTTTTTTTTTTTTTTAAGATTTTATTTAGGGCAGCCTGGTGGCTCAGCGGTTTAGCACCGCTTTCAGCCCAGGGTGTGATCCTGGAGACCGGAGATTGAGTCCCACATCAGGCTCCCTGCATGGAGCCTGCTTCTCCCTCTGCCTGTGTTTCTGCCTCTCTCTCTCTGTGTCTCTCATGAATAAATAAAATCTTTAAAAAAAATTATTTATTTATCTGACACACAGAGAGCAAGCAGGGGGAGTCACAGAGGGAGAAGCAGGCTCCCAGCTGAGCAGGGTGCCCAATGTGGGGCTCAAGCCAGAACCCTGGGATCATGACCCAAGCTGAAGGCAGACGCTTAAGCAACTGAGTCACCCAGGTCCCCCTCTTATTTAGCCTTTTAAAATAAAGTGGTTGATATTCTTTACAACATGACTGATACTGTAAAAATTAATATATGTAACATGTTAAATGTCTCTTCAGAATAACCTGTTTTTTAAATATTCCACTTACTTCCTGAGGTGACAAATAGTTCAAAAGATTAGAAATATTTAGAAAGAAAAATATCTGCTAGGTAGGGTTTAGTACTTTCAGTAGGAGAATTTGAATAATTGCTGGGGATGGACAGTGAGGGAAAGTCTTCCATTGCCTTTCCATTATCAGGTGTTGTAGGAGAGACAGGAAATGAAAGAGGTCCAGAAAGATTGAATTTTATTTTCCTTCAAAATTGGTATCTCTGATAACCAGTCACCAAGTTAGATCTGAAAAGTAGAATAGAAGCCACTTCATCTGCTGGGTTAAGAGTCAGAGAGGCATTAGATAACATGAGTGGATGGAAATGGAAAACTGGAGTTCAGGGTGAAATAATCGAGTTGTTTGTGATGGGAGCAACTGGAAGGATGAGGGCCTTATAGGTATGAGGTACTGGGAAGTACCGGGGCAATAAGGAGGTAGAGAGCTGAGCGTGTTCAGGGCCATTTTTATGCTTTACACACTTCTTAAAACAAATAGAACATGAAAGCTCTTTGTCAAGAGAAATCAAAATTATAAAGTAAATCCTCAAGTGCACAACTTATAACTGATAGGGAACATATTCATAATACAAAGTCACTAGGAATCTAGAGAAATTTTTATTGAATTGTAACATACGCAGAAAAAGCACAAGAGTAGATAGATGCTTCTGTGTAGAGCCCCAGTCCCATTTGTAATGTGTTTATTTTTTAACACATAAAAAACTTAGTGTTTAACGTCTAACTCTTGATTTCAACTCAGGTCATGATTTCAGGGTTGCGGGACCCCTTCTCACCTCCCGCTGTGCCCCCCACCCCCCCAAACTCCTGTGCATGCGCTTGCTTACTCTCTCTTTCAAAACAAAACAAAAACTTTATGGAAAATGCTTGGGAACATAATACATTCAGAAAAACACATTCACTCTGTAAACATGTATTCAGTCTCTAGGCCAGGTATTTTGCTAGGAAATAGAAAAAGACAAAAACCACAAACTCTACTCATTGAGAGCCTAAAGCCTACTAGTTAGACACAAGTTGCACATAATCCAGTAAATGCTAGCATGCACACACACTAATGTTAAATTAGGGCATGCATTACCTTTCTTCAGGGAGTTTTATATTTTTGCTTTATACACATGTGAACGGTATTTCAATGCAAACTCGGTCTCTCCTGAACTCTTTTTCAATGAGGCCTGACTTTTTACTTCTAATTCATCTGTTTTGTCCAATTTACTTTTTTTTCTTTTTTTTTTAATTTATTTATGATAGTCACACAGAGAGAGAGAGAGAGAGAGAGAGAGGCAGAGACACAGGCAGTGGGAAAAGCAGGCTCCATGCACCAGGAGCCCGACGTGGGATTCGATCCCGGGTCTCCAGGATCGCGCCCTGGGCCAAAGGCAGGCGCCAAACCGCTGTGCCACCCAGGGATCCCTGTTTTGTCCAATTTAAACAAGAATCCTGATAAATTGGTTAACCAGAATCCCCCATCTTCTATATGTGATCACCCTCAATATGTAATCAGGTTCCTCATCCTCCACTAAACCCCAGATGATGTCTGATCATCCTGGCCTGCCTTCAGCAAGAATCCTGTTAGATCAGTTTAGCCAGAATCTTCCCTGACCTCAGATGCATCCTCTTAGTAATTTTCATTCCACTGACCCCACCCTGCTCCTTGACTATAAATTCCTACTTGTTCATGCTCTATTCAGAGTTGAACTTAATCTCTCACACGGCAAAATTCTAGCTCAGTGGTCCCTACACCTATTACACACAATAGCCCCCTTCCTCCACCCTAAATAAAAGTCTTCCTTATCAAGCGCTGACAAGCAAGAGAGATACAATTCTTGCTCCCATGAAACTTAAAGAAAAATGGGAAGGAATCGTTAAATTACTTTCACACTCAGAATAATGGAGAACAGTTAAAAGAAAGGCAAGCAGGGACAAGGGGCCCTGCCCTGAGAGGAAACCACCCTTAAAAAGAGTTCTAAATTGCCCTGAAAAGAGCCCACCACCCTTTCCCATGTGATAGGTAAATGACAAAAACCTGATTGGATGACAGGCTCATGGAGGGTTAATCAGATTAAGACAGCCAGCCAACAAGCCCATGAAAAGCCCTAGACTTAGAAACTCCAGTGGCAAACCTCTAGGGTCCCCTTCCTTTTCAGGAGCTTTGTACTATTGCTCAATAAACTTTGCTTTGCTGCCCACCACTCTTCAACTGGTCTACCGCTTCATTCTTCGAAGTGGTTGACTAAGAACCACGGGCACTAAAGGAAAAGAAATCCTGTAACAACATTTATTGCACAACAGAAGAACTATGGTCTTTGGTCTGCAGATATCTACAGACGGCATTTCCCTTATCCTTATAGAGCATTCTGGAACCTAACAATGATTGCTTATCTCCCATCTGCAAAAAGCAATGGAATCCTTCATATCAATGGGTAAACCACATTCACTTCTCAATGCCCTTCCAATTCAGGAATCCAATTGCTGGAGAACAGGCAGCCTTGAAGCTTCCTAGGGCATGGTCTTTGAGAAAAGAGGCTATGCCCATTCAACAGTACCTGGCAAGAGTGAGTATTCAATAAATGTTGTCATTACGGATGATCATCTCAGCAAAGGAGAGCAGCCATAACCTATAGTGATTTCCAGAGCAACTTTTAGGGGAGTGGTTACAACTAACATTTAGAGCTTCATTAATCTTGCTGAGAAAAGAGACAAAAGAATTCTTAAGAAATTTCTTGCAGGAGTTAGGGTGTGACACTCCACTCCAGGTCACCATTGAAGTGATGGCTTTCTAGATAAGGTGGGCTATTCATTCATGACCCTTAGTCTGCTAGTTCACTAATCTGGTAGGTAATAAACTTTTTTTTTTTTTTTTTTTAGATTTTTAAAATTTATTTATTCATGAGAGACACAGAGAGAGAGAGAGGCAGAGGGAGAAGCAGGCTCCATGCAGGGAGCCCAATGTGGGACTTGATCCTGGGTCCCCAGGATCAGGCCCTAGACTGAAGGCGACGCTAAAAGCACCAGGCTGCCTGGTAAAAAACATTTAAATAGCTTATCTTTGGTTTGCTGAAATAAAAATTCAGAATGGGTTCTTCTTTCCAAGGAAACAGTATTTTAGCATAGTTTCTTTTAGAGGAAAAGAGGGCTTCCATTGCCAAGACCAATTTCCTCTAGATTTCTTCTACGTATTTTCCAGTTTGACCTGAGTAGCTTATTTCTTTAGTAGGGAAAATCTGCTAGCCAGGTTCACAGCTAAACCACAGCTCAAGTAGTCTCCATTACGTTGACCTAGAAACTGTAATTCAAAGCTAGTGCTCTTTCAATTTCAAGGTATCTTTCCCTGAATCATAGGAGAAAGCTAATGACTTCAAGCTCAAATGGCAAAAGCTGATGCTGATGGCTTTATATAGTCCCCTGGGAGCTCTTTAATTCCACTATATTTGAAATTAATGCTTTCTGTTCTAAAGAAAATTTGAAAATCTTTTGATTAAAGCAACTTCCTTTAAAAATTAAACTACCAAAAATAAATTCAAAACGTGATTGAGTCTTATAGAATGCCCCTGAAGAATCGGATCTTTTTTTCTAAAAGTTGGGAAATAAAGAATAACTTCTAAGGCACTTTCATCTGTGGTACATACACATATCTTAATTACCAGATAATAAGGCAAGTGCCCATTAACAAAGAATTAAATGAATCATGGTACAGCCTTCACGATGTATGTTCCTACAAAAATATGAGAAAAAAATGAAATCCATATGTACTGACATAGAAGAATTTTCAGGATTCATTAGGTCATCAAAGCCAATGCAGAGCAGTGCATATAGTATTCTACTTTTCAAGTTAAAGGAGAGATAGAATATAAATTTGTATTTGACTTGTATCAAGACATGATGGAAGGCTAAGTTAAGAATTACAGGCAATGAAAAACAAAGAATTTCAGGCAATGCAGAGTGAGAGAAATGGGATAGAAGGGACAGGAATGGAAGCAATATTTCTCTTTGTATAATTTTTATATAGTTTAGACTTTAGAATTACAAAAAGGTATTAAAATTTTAAATCTTAATTTCTGGGATGCCTAGGTGGCTCAGCAGTTGAATACCTGCCTTTAGCTTAGGGCGTGATCTTGGAATCCCAGGATCGAGTCCCACACTGGGCTCCCTTGCATTGGAGCCTGCTTCTCCCTCTGCCTATGTCTCTGCCTCTTTCTCTCTCTCTCTGTGTGTCTCTCATGAATAAAATCTTTATAAATAAATAAATAAATAAATAATCTTAATTTCCTTGTTAGCAAGATATCTACATTCATGAACTCATTATGTCTAAAAAATATTCAAGTTGAGATAGATAAAAATGAAAAATAGCTGATTCTGAAAGTCATTTAATGAAATTTTTGCTAGATTGAGTTTTCTCCTTTTTCATTTGAGAAATCAGTTAATCCCTCAGATCCAGAAACTCAAAACTTTAGGACTCTTCCCACGTCAGGCTCCCTGCATGGAGCCTGCTTCTCCCTCTGCCTGTGTCTCTGCCTCGCTCTGTCTCTCTTTGTCTGTGTGTGTGTGTGTGTGTGTCTCTCATGGATAAATAAATAAAAATCTTAAAACAAAACAAAACAAAGAAAACATTAGGACTCTTGATTAGGCTAGAATTGGAAAAATGTCTGATATCTTTTAATATAATTAAAGTTCTATAATAAATCATCCTAGGGTTTATGAAGCATATCACACCCCTTTGAAATGGTTTCAAAGTAATATTGGCTGGTACTAGAAGTTTAAATTCCTGTGGATTAGGTCCAAAATTATCATAAGGTTGGAATTCTTCTTCTGGAATTCACTATCAAAATTCCCAGAAGTTCATCCCATTCTCTGAACTTACTTTTGCCTTCCTGTTCAAATAAAAACCTACAGGCCACTCTAACTGTGGCTGTTTTCTCCTCCTTACCCCTTGGTCCCTAGACTTTGAATGCTGCCAGAGGACAACTGTGGCAAAAGCTCTCGGGATACCTGGGTGGCTCAGCAGTTGAGTGTCTGGCTTTGGCTCAGGATATGATCCTGGAGTTCCAGGATCGAGTCCCGCATCAGGCTCCTGCATGGAGACTGCTTCTCTTCCCTTTGCCTGTCTCTGCCTTTCTCTGTGTCTTAAAAGTATCCCAGCTTTGACTTTTTCCGAGTTCCAAGTAATTCCTTAGCCTACATCTCTAGTTAAATTAGAATTTCAAATTTAGCTATGCCAAAATAGAATATTTGATTCACATAACCACATCTGCTTCTCCCCTTAGTCTTTTTCGTCTCTGTAAATGACTCTACCCCCAGCTTAGCCTCAAGTCAAAAATCTAGAAGTCATCTTGTCTTTTCAATATCCACATCAAAACCTTCAGCAAGTCCTATAGGGCCAGCATCCATAATCCATTGATAGTACTACATTCTTGCTAAAATCTCACTGTCAAAATTTATTATCTCTCCCTGCGCATACTCTCAAAGTCCTTGTTCCATTCTCACTTATGGTCTCCACTTTATTAAATCCAATCCTGGTGTGGTTAAAAGATAATTGGAGTCAGAGTAATAGAAGGAATGGAATGACAGTCAGTGAATGGAATTAAGTTTGGCAATGACAAAATTATAAAACTATGGGAATGAGTAGTTCCAAAGGAGTGGAGGACAAGATCACTGGATGTGAGTTCAAGTAACTGAAAGGCCAGGGTGTTGGAAGGATCATTTACATGTAAATTTCAAGCCAATAATTTTTTTTTTTTAGATTTTATTTTTTATTTATTCATGAGAGACAGAGAGAGAGAGGCAGAGAGACATAGGCAGAGGGAGGAAGCAGAAGCCCAATGGGGAACTTGTTCCCAGGACTCCAGGATCACACCCTGAGCCGAAGGGAGATGCTCAACCGCTGAGCCACCCAGGTGTCCCTCAAGCCAAGAGTTAAGATAGTTAGTAGAGTTGGGTGAGGTAAAATTTTTAAGATATAAGGGGAGTGACTCTAGGGGCCAATAAATTGTCAATGCAATATGGGGTAGTAGATAATATGGTCTAATAACAAGAGAGTAAAAGCCTTATGTTTTTAAGAATTCAGGAAACAGAAATATCTGGAAACAGCAATGAGGATCATCCATCTTACCTCCAGGATTTACTGTTTACATTGTTTTAAAAAAAAGTGTAAATAATATCTGTGTTCAAAAATACAATCAGGGCAGCCCTGGTGGCCTAGTGGTTTAGCGCTGCCTTCAGCCCAGGGTGTGATCCTGGAGACCGGGGATCGAGTTCCACATCAGGCTCCCTGCATGGAGCCTGCTTCTCCCTCTGCCTCTCTCTCTTTCTCTCTGTGTCTGTTGTCTCTGTCATAAATAAATAAAAAATCTTTAAAAAAAAATAGAATCATGTAAAAAAAATATAATCATGTTAGACTATTTTTAAAAATACAAGTGTCCTCGGGGTGCCTGGGTGGCTTAGTCAGTTAAGCATCTGCCTTTGGCTCAGGTCATGATCCCAGGGTCCTGGGATCAAGCCCCATGGCAGGCTCCTTGTTCAGCATGGAGTGTGCTTCTCCCTCTCCCTCTGCTCTTCCCCTTGCTCAAATAAATAAAAAATAAAAAATCTTAAAAAAAAAAAATACAGTGCTCTTGGGGCACCTGGGTGGCTCAGTTAAGCTTCTGCTTCTGACTCCTAATTTTGGCTCAGGTCATGATCTCGGGGTCATGAGATGGAGCTCTGCCTTGTACTCATGCTGGACATGGAGCCTACTTAAGATTCTCTTTCTCCCTCTACCTCCATACCCTCCAGTCTTATCTTTCTATACACCCTCAATATGTTGAAAGAGTTCCAAATTTACATCTTTAGCCTGGACCATCACCTATCCTAACTCCATTCTTAAAAACCCAACTGCTGGGGATCCCTGGGTGGCTCAGTGGTTTAGCGCCTGCCTTTGGTCCACGGTGTGATCTTGGAGTCCCGGGATCAAGTCCCAGGTTGGGCTCCCTGCGTGGAGCCTGCTTCTCCCTCTGCTTGTGTCTCTCTGCCTCTTTCTCTGTCTCTCATGAATAAATAAAATCTTAAAAAAAAACAAACAAACCCAAAACCTCAACTGCTTGTTTTACATTGCTCCTTGAATGTCTAATAAGCACATCTAATTTAACATGAACTTTTATTTGTACACTTACATTCCATCCAACTTTTAATTCTATCAGCTCCAAGTTCAAAATATATCCAGAATCCAACCAATCCTCACCAACCCCCCTTCTCCCAAGTCATCTCTCAGCCTGGGTTTTATTATAATAGCTTTTCCACACAGCTACTATCAGAGTGATACATTTAAAATGCAACTTAGTTTAGGCTTTCCTCTGCTCAAAACCTTTTAAGGATACAGAATAAAAGCCAAAGTCATAATGGACCTGACTGGGTCTCCCACAACTTCTGTGATTTCACAACCTCTCCTTTCACAACCTCTCCTTCTACTATCTTCATAAATTGCTGTACCCAGCTATATTGGCCTTCCTCTAATAAGTCAGGGCTTTGCAGGCCCACTGCCTGGAAAGTTTTCTCAATTATCCTCACTTCTTTTTTTTTTTAAGATTTTTTATTTATTTATTCATTAGAATACACAGAAAGGAGAGAGAGGCAGACACACAGGCAGAGGGAGAAGCAGGCTCCATGCAGGGAGCCCAACGTGGGACTCGATCCCGGGTCCCCAGGATCACGCCCTGGGCTGAAGGCGGCGCTAAACCGCTGAGCCACCCGGGCTGCCCTATCCTCACTTCTTTTGGACTGAAATTCAAATGTCATCTTATCAATTACGTCTTCCCCAAATATCCTAAATAAAAATAGTACCTAATCGCAATACTTTTTATATTCTTTATCCCTTTCCTTTTCTCCAGAATATATATTACCACCTGATCTACTATATACCCGGTTATTGTCTATCTTCCCCACTAGATATACGTTCTGTGAGGGCAGGGATTTTGTTTTGTTTTTAAAGATTTATTTATTCATGAGATACATACAGAGAGAGAGAGGCAGAGACATAGGCAGAGGGAGAAGCAGGCTCCATGCAGGGAGCCGGATGTGGGACTCGCTCGATCCGGGATCCCGGGAGCAGGCCCTGAGGCAAAGGCAGACGCTCAACCACTGAGCCACCCAGGCATCCCCAGGGGTTTAGTTTTATTTATAGGCACAGGCCTTTATTTATTCCTATCCCTGAATAGTGTTTGTTATACAATGGGGCCATAATACATATTTGATGATGAATGGCAGGGAGGGGCAGAGAGAGAGGGAGAGAATATCTTAAGCAGGCACTGCACCCAGTGTGGAGCCCAATGTGGGGCTCAATTTCACACCCTGAGCCAAAATCAAGAGTCAGGCCCTTAACTGACTGAGCCACCCAGGTGCCTCTAAACATCCACTTTTAATTTATAAGCAACCTGGACTTTTTACAATGTGCTGACATGGAAAGGTCTGACAAGATGGGGTTTGACAAGTTAGCAGTGGGGCTATACACTCTATATAATCATATACACATATGTGTATATATGTTTGTATGTATGTATGTATATATGTATACATCATAAACCACCAAGTTGCCCCATCACTAAACAATCTAGTTTGGGAACCACAAGGAATTTAGTGACCTAAACCTCACAATTTTTTCTTCCCAGAGTACCATCACCAATTCTGTAGTCCGAATATCTTCTTCTTCTTTTTTTTTTTTCATTTTTATTTATTTATGATAGTCACACAGAGAGAGAGAGAGAGGCAGAGACACAGGCAGAGGGAGAAGCAGGCTCCATGCAGGGAGCCCGACGTGGGATTCGATCCCGGGTCTCCAGGATCACGCCCTGGGCCAAAGGCAGGCGCCAAACCGCTGCGCCACCCAGGGATCCCGTCCGAATATCTTCATGACAAGAGCCATTAGTACCTTCTTGTGTATCCCCTGAAAAATACTTTAACTGGGATCATCTGCCCTATACATTCAAAACTAATTAGATAAAAGGCTGAAAGAGGCACCTTGGTGGCTTAGTCAGTTAAGCATCAAATTCTTGGTGTCAGCTCAGGTCATGATCTCAGGGTCATGAGATCTAGCCCTGCCACGGGATTCGTGATCAGCACCGAGTCTGCTTGAGATTCTTTTCCTCTCCCTCCCCCTCTGCTCCTCCTAACCCCACTCCCACTTACATATGCACACCTGCACATACACACTCTCTCACTTAAATATTTTTTTAAAAGGCTAAAAACAAAACTGTCTGAACTGACTAAACCATATATACAAGGCTGTCTATAAAGTAATGGATTACATTGTACTATGTTGGTTGTGAACAGTATAAAAGGCCTTAAAGCTATTACAGTTCATATATCTCCTTCCTAGTCCTTATCCACCTTCTCCCCACCTTAATCCCTCACAATTCCATCAGTGCACCAAATTTTAAAAGAATTTTTAAAGGAATTGAACAACAATATAAGTCTGGCAGAAATCTGAAATCACTCCAGGCTCAAACTTTAAATCATTTGCCTGTTGAGAACAGCCCTCAGATGACTGTGACTCAGCATTTTATGGTGCCTGAGACATGAAATGAGATAAAGGTCTTGTTCCCTTCATGGCATTAGCTAAATATGGAGCTAAAATGAAAGAGCTACCTTAAAAACAAGAGTCAGTGGCTGAAGTGTTACAGTGCTCACACTGACACAGGTTTGACTCAATATGTGATGACAGGGAAGAGAGTATATGTCAACTGAAACACACAGAACTGTTCTAAAATAACCCATTGACCTATAAAGCTAGCAAATAATATGGATTGCAACTAACACTCAGAAAGGGAGAAAATATACATAAATGAAAACAAAATTAAAATATGAACTATGGTGCTGGTTTAGAGACAGGTAAAAAATAACTTAGAGCTAAGGAGGGAATTTATCCTACTATTCTTCAATGGACTATCAGAAGCTAAAATTGAACAAGTGAGAATTTTTTTCCTCTTGTTAAAAAAAAAAAAAAAGAAAGTTGAATAAAACCGAAAGAAACCGAAAAGTCCAGCTCTTTTTGACTCTTTATGAGCAGAAAGAAAGATGAAAATAAACTACAAAAAGGTTGCCATAAAGACAGTTTTCAGTTCACATTCTCAGGTGGAGCAGTAACTGATGAATGAAGAAGAAAATATGGTAACTGGCAAGCAGGGAGATGTGGAGAGGTGAGATCATGAAAAAGGACTGAGGGGCATTCCATAGAGACAATGGAGGAAGCTGGGGAATCCCGCTCAGGAAACCAGATATTTAAATGAATAAAGACAATGAACAGACATATAGAAACAACCTATAGGCAACACATGGGCAAAACCCAAGTGCTAATACTCGGCTTTAGCTCCTGTCCTAAGTATGTTAGGAACTCGTTTAGTTCTCTAAACAAGCCAACGACATAAATACTATTAAATCTAACTTTACGCGTGAGAAAATAGCCTTTAAAAATTAAGTAACTTGTTCAAGGTCACATGTTAATGAGGGGCAGATCCAGGCTACCAACCCCCATGATCTAAGTCCACCACAACTTTATACTGACTTTTATGAATGTCTCAAAATGTGAGAAGGAAGTGGGGAAATTGAAAATTACTGAGGCCTTTACTGCATTCAAAAGCAGATCTTGAGGGATACAAAAGAATGAATTTCCCTCTGAGTAATCTACCGCCTATTAATGGAGTTCAGACTCACACCGATAATACCTACTATTCAGATTGAACGTCAGACACATCTAGAAGAGGCACGACCCAATGGGTAGTGGAAACTCAATTGAGAAAATGGTTTCCACCAGGTTATGGAATCAAAAAAGACATTACTGAAAGAAACAGCATTTTGGATAGGGTTTGAAGGAGAGGGAAGAGTTAGGTGGCGGGAGTACCAGGACTTCCCATCGATTACTTCCCAGGGTTTCAGGATACGCATCTTGGCATGGTACTCAAGGCCCTCCACAACCAGGCTGGAAGGGCCGCCAAGGAAGACCTATTCTGAGTGAGATGGTTATGCTGCAGTCTTTACTACCAGTTCAGGTTCCAAAGGGTCAGAACACCGCATTTCCCCCCGCCCCGTCAGGGAGTCGAGGGCAGGCCCTTGGCTTGTTCTCTTGTAACACTCCCCTCCCCCAGTCCCAGCGTCTGCACATCACAGCACGTGGTAGGCGCCCTGCAAACATCTTCTGAAACGAACGTAAATCAGCGGGGACCGATCACCAGGTGACTGTGTGTCCTGCCCGGCTGCCTTACACCCTCAAGAGCTCCGGTGTTGGCTAATTTTAAAGCTATCGACACGTGATCCAAACGCAACCCCGTCGGCCTTAATTAGGATTCCGAGGCCACAAACCTACTGTGAAAGGTCATTAAGGCAACTGTGAGAATCCGAACATGGCCTTAGGAATTAGATGACGGATTTAATTTCATTAGATGTTGATTTGGCCTTAAAAAGTCATGTTAGGTATATACCTTATACTTATGAATAAGACGGTTTCTCTTAAAACACCCGAGATTAGGGGGTATGGGCGGGAGGAGATAAATGAGACAAAACCGGTAAAACACAGCCAACAGCAGTTAGCTGTCCTCTTCGGTGCAACACACTGCTTTCGGTGAGTGTTTAAAAATTCCTTACTACAAGACACACACACGACAGACAGACACACACCCGGGTGCTGTTTTCATCTTAGGCCCGGAGGGAACCAGACGCAGAGGGTCCACCGGCGGCATCTCGGATTCGGAGCACGGCGGGGACCCGGCCCGGTTTTCTCGCCCGCCGGGCCGAAGCTGGCCGAGGGGGCGGCCTCCTCATCCCCTCCGCACCCTCCAGAAACTCCTTTCGCAGAGAGCCGAACTCTTGGAAAGCGCGCGTCACAGTTCTCTCAGTTTCTACGCCGGACCTCGCCCCACCCGCAGGACCCTGAGGAGAAGCGAGCCCAGATCCGGTCGCTTCACCACCGCGACCCCCAACGGCCGCGGCCGAGGGCTCGGGGGCGGGCTCCGCGCAGCGACGTCACGGCGCGCCGTGCGTCGGGTCAAAGTTCAGCCCCGCCCCTCTTCCCCCTCGCTGTCTTCCTCGGCCTGCGCTGCCGCCGACGCCGCCGTGGGCCTGGCTGCGCTCCGTCCGCTCGGTCGCCTTCCTCCCTGAGCGCTGCCCGGCCGGCCGCCATGGCGAACGTGGCCGACACCAAGCTGTACGACATTCTCGGCGTCCCTCCCGGCGCCAGCGAGAACGAGCTGAAGAAGGTAGTGGGGAGCGGGACGGCCGGGCAGGGTGTGAGGGGCACGGGCCTGCTCGGCTGAGGCGGCCAGGCCGCGCTACGGGGCTGCCCACGAGCCGGCTACGGCCGCGGCGGGCGCAGGCTGGGGGGCGGCGGCGGCGGCAGCGGGACCGGCCTCGGCTGACCTTGGGCCGCCGGCCCCGCCCGCCTGCAAATGCAGCAAATAAAACCCACCCCTGCGCAAACACGACGGGAACGCTTCCTTCCTCCCTCCCCCGGCGGGCGCCGGAGGCCGGGCGCTCCCGGGAGGCTGCAGCCTGCGCGGCCCTCCCCGCGCGGAGGTCATCACCCTGGAAAAACAGGTTGGACAGTGGCGCGCAGCGCATCCCCGGCCGCTGGAGAGACAAGTTGCCCACGCCGCGGTCGTGGGCTTCGGAGCCGAGCCCGGGCTGGGGTTAGGGCCTGGCGGGAGGGTCGCGGCCGCCTCCGCCGAGGCCTCCGGGCGGCTGGGGAATGTTTCGTGGGTGCCGCAGCAGCAGCTCCCTGTCCGCCGCCTCCTCCCACTGACCCGTGGCTCTCTGTTTGGGTGTATTGTTCTGTGGGCAGGTAACCTAGCTGTTCTGTACCCGCTTCAGGAATAAGCAAGCCGTGGGTCCCAGCCAAACACCTGAGTGTACACCGACTAAAAATAAACATAAGGTCTGATTATTGCTGTCTGCAATGCTGCGAATCTTTGATCTCGGGATTTCAAAGCTCCTGCGGCATCTGATTAAGCGCTACGCCGTCTTCACGGAGCTGAGAGCGTACAGATTCGTACGCTGAGAAAACGAGAATGCTCCTTAGGCACTGGGACGGGGTAGAGTTGAGAGTAAAATGGACTTCCTGTTACCTTACCGGAAATGCTAGTCTGTATTATATAATTGGTGTGTCTGTGAATGAAGAGTTAAGTGCTGCACGTCCTGGCCACCTCAATGTATGCAACTTCACGAGGACCGAGCCCCCTCCAATTAATCCACCGTATGGAAAAATAAAAGGAGCTTCTCTTGACTTTGTCCTAATGTTTCAATTACAGGGAAGGCAGGAGCCATCCTGACCAGAGGTTCTTACTTTGGCTTGATTTTGGAGTTTTAACAAACTTAAGGATCATTTCTTTAGCCTACATTGGACTCCTCTTTTTCGTCTGGTTACTAACCTTCAAAGGCATTTGACAATAGTGAAAATAGGGAATTTTCCAATATTTTGTTTTTCTCTGACATGGTTCTAGTATAGTTTCTGTCTGCTTTTCTGGATCAAGTTAGCGAGTAAACAGTATTGAGGTGGATAAATTAGTAAACAGTATCGAGCTATTTTTTTCAGCTTACGAATTCAGATTGTCAATCTCAGTGAATAAAAGATGTTTTTGGAAAGTTATGGTTTTAAAACATTGCCTCTCAGAAAAATGGGATATTTAGTACTCCTAAATCTTTAAATTAGATTTTGTATGTAACCTTTTTTGTTTGTTTTTTATTTTTTATTGAAGGCATACAGAAAGTTAGCCAAGGAATACCATCCTGATAAGAATCCAAATGCTGGTGACAAAGTAAGTTATTTGAGGACTCCCCCTCCCCCCCCATGAGGTTTCAGTTTTAAATTGCCCTCCCTGAAAAAAAGAGGAATGTTTTGTAAAGAAAAGTCCCATCTGTTCCCATACAGCCAAATTTTTACATAAAGAGTATTTTGGTTTTGTAATGGGAATGCTAACATTCCAGGCAGTGGTGGGTGGGAGGTAGGACCAGAATCAAACCAAAGGTAATTTATAGCTTTTGTTAGAATAACTAAATTCCAGATTCCTGTAGCCTTTCCCCCACTCCTCTACTTGAAAACCCAATTGTTTTCCTTGTTACTTTTTTTTTTTTTTTTTATAGTTCAAAGAAATCAGTTTTGCATATGAAGTACTGTCAAATCCTGAGAAACGTGAATTATATGACAGATATGGAGAACAAGGTCTTCGGGAAGGTAGCGGTGGAGGTGGTGGCATGGATGATATTTTCTCTCACATTTTTGGTGGAGGATTGTTCGGCTTCATGGGCAATCAGAGTAGAAGTCGAAATGGCAGAAGAAGAGGAGAAGACATGATGCATCCACTTAAGTGAATATCTTTTTTTCTTTTTCTTTTTTTTTAATTAAGTACAATTTTTTCAAGTAGTAATGCTTAGTAATGAGAAAGGCATCAAAAATGTTCCATCCGTTGTCAGAAAAAAAAAATCTTCATTTCCTTACTGTTCTCATTGGATGACTAAATTGAATTTGATAACCTGGGTTATTTTGCTACAGATCTTAAAGGGTGGTTGATATTTCTACTGAGTAGGCAGCTGGTTTTGTTAATATTGATCTGAAGCCACTTGTTACTATATGATTTAAAATTTCAATTTTGAAGATTATTTTCTTTTAAGTATTTAAATTTTCCAAGTTACTTTTTATTCAAAAACTTACAAAGTAAGTGACTGACTAGTTTGTTTACATGTTACAGTCACTCATTACTTGATCCTCAGTGTGAACTCTCCTAAATTGGTTTCCATGGAGCTTGTTGGCTTCTAGCCTGACTTTAACCTGCCAACATATGAATGGTGTCTGACCTTGGTCTTAGACTGAACCCATGAGCCCTCTACAGTATGAAAATAGCTATTTTACTTTGCAAAGTTTGTGAGGTATTTTATCTTCTTTTTCGTGAACCAATAATGGTTTTACTAGCAAATGCCGGAGACTGAGTTTCAAGTGTTTATTTAAAATATTTCATATTACCTAATTTATACTTTTGAGTAGATTAGAGGAAATATAAACTACATTATTTGAATGTCATTCTTTAACTTTTTGTATTTTGAAATAATTTATCCTCAAATTATCATTTGGATATTATTTCAAGAGTAATAGTTGTACAGTGTGGGTTCTTTTTTCTTTGATATAGAAGTGATTTAAGAAGTAAATAGGATCAAGAGAGTACTTACTGTACCTTAATAAATTCTTAATATTCACCTGAAATTTTTTTCATTGTATACTGTAACTGCTGTTTTCTTTTTAACATTACTTAAAATTTATCTGTTGTTAAACATTTCATTTTGGGTGGCTTTATAATATTCCATCCCATGATTTATTTAATCATTCACCTTTTATAGAGGATGTTGCCAATTTTTTGCTGTAATAAATAGCAGTTTTTGAGTATCTTTATTATACAGCTTTGTCTTTTCTTGGTAGAGATTCCCAGGCAGGCATCAGTGTTTTGAGGCTGATAAATACAACTAAATTGCCTTGTAAAAAGATTGTACCAGTTTAACACCATTGGTGGAGAGTGCCAGCTTAGCCCAGACCATTACCCACATTTTTCCTTCATTGGCCATGTTTGTTGAAGTGCATATTTTTCTGGTCTCTTGGGTAGTGGTTTTGCATACTAAATGTAATTTAATATATAAGGAGGAAAAGACCTGCCTGTTTGTTTTTTTTTTTTTTTAGAGGATTTGGTTAAAGATTGTTACGAGTATAAAAGACAGATGCAGCCAATTGCTTTTGTCTGATTAAGCTGTGGCTATGTCATTATTTGGAAGTGTTGGTAATGTTCCATAAGCGTTTTTATTCTTATACTGCCTAGAATGTATAACAGTTTTAGCTCGAAGTAATGATTTTGAGAAAGTTTGAATACCACGAAATAAATAGTATAGGTGCTTTTCAAAATACTCTTAACTATTCTATTTTTTTTTTTTTTAAGATTTTATTTATTTATTCATGAGAGACACAGAGCGAGAGAGGCAGAGACACAGGCAGAGGGAGAAACAGGCTCAACGCAGGGAGCCCGATGCGGGACTCGATCCTGGGTCTCCAGGATCATGCTCTGGATTGAAGGCGGCGCTAAACCGCTGAGCCACCCGGGTTGCCCCTGTTATTCTGTTTTAAAGTAAAGCTTCACTGCTAAAGGAGACTTGAAAAGACAATGAGAAGGGTAAAACCACATTAAAAGCATTACTTTCAGATCCTAAATGAATAGTATTTTTGAGACTTGATATACATAGATTTTTTTTTTTTTTTTAATTTATTATAGTCACAGACAGAGAGAGAGAGAGGCAGAGACACAGGCAGAGAGAAAAGCAGGCTCCATGCACCCGGAGCCCAATGTGGGATTCGATCCCGGGTCTCCAGGATCGCGCCCTGGGCCAAAGGCAGGCGCCAAACCGCTGCACCACCCAGGGATCCCAATATACATAGATTTTGAGTTAGTTTGGAAATGAATGGTCCTGTCATTCAAATATGCTATATAAAGATGAATTGGCTTTTATCAGTTATATATTCTTTATGAGCTTTTAAACTTTTTTTTTAAATTATAAACCCCTTTGGAAATTTGGTAAAAGTTGTTCAAATATATAATTTTGCTTATAAGTCCGTGGGTCCTTAAGACCTCCTTAAGAAGCCTAAAATTCTGGGCTCTGTATTGAAAACCTGTTCTTTTCCTCCGCTCTGTCACACTATTGATAAGGTCCCTTTCTTTGTTTTGTTTTTGGGACATATGCAATGCAGTTGCATATAACTCCCATAAGTTGTCATATAACTTTGTCTCCCATAAGTTGTCATATAACTTTGTCACCTTTCTAAAAATTGTCCTTTGAGGGGAGCAGCACCTTTAGTAGAGCATGGGTTCTGGAGTCAAGCTGCCTATGTAATCCAGTAAGGCAATTTAACCTTTCCATGCTCAGTTTTGTCTTTTAAAAGGAGGATAATAATTTAACCTCATTCACAGGATTGGGTTAGCTGGAGGACTCCTGACTGAGTCCAGAGGAAGGTTATGATGCTTGAGTTTATGTAGTTACCAGCTTTATCAGAAAATGCAGCATAGCAAATTGTTGGCCTGATCCTGTAGGTTGTGGCTTTGAGCACCACATATACTGTCCATAGTCATAAAATTCTACTAATTTGAGCCAAAAATAAAGCTTCCATCATTTGACTTAATGTAGGTGATTTTTAATTCTTTAAAAGGTTATAGTGGAATTTGCTGTATTAGCTGTTATTTATATATTATATTTAGAAGAACTTGGGCAAAATTTGATTAAACCTAATGCTTTTCTCCCCAGAGTGTCTTTAGAAGATCTGTATAATGGCAAGACAACCAAACTACAACTTAGCAAGAATGTACTCTGTAGTGCATGCAGTGGGTAAGTGTGTGTTCTGGTTTACGAGATAAATTTTCATCTGTTCTTTCAGTGGCATGTTTAGTCTATACCAGGTAAAAGTTGTTCATGATTTAAACCACCCAATACAGAACATTTTCTGATACCTATGAAAGTCAGTTTAAATACTAGTCATTGGGGGTTAAAGATGAAGGTGAAAAGCACATTTCCTATTTGTCATGGCCTATTGGAATGGTCTGTGAGCAAAAAATCTGATTTATACTTTTGTTTGCTTTAGCCAAGGTGGAAAGTCTGGAGCTGTTCAGAAATGTAGTGCTTGTCGGGGTCGAGGTGTACGCATCATGATCAGACAGCTGGCTCCAGGAATGGTACAACAGATGCAGTCTGTGTGTTCTGACTGTAATGGAGAAGGTATGCATGCCGTTACTTCTGCTTTTATGTGGAAATGGATTGGGAATGAAGGAGTTGGAGAGGCTTACAGTTTTTCTCTAATACATGTTTGTATTCATCTTATTAAAGAAAAGATACAGAGTTTTATTTTTTTTAAGATACAGAGTTTTAAAAGAAAAATGTGAAAATAATTATTCCATTATGCTTAGAACACAAGCAGTAAATTTGTATTACATTTGTATTACATTCCTTTCATTTCATTGAAATGAAAGGATAGGCAAAGTTTTTTGTCCCTTTATATTTTTAAAGATTATATTGGATAAAGAGGGAGACAGCAAATTGTTTAGTTATCATTCTGATAAGTGGAGGATTTTACTGTAAGTTTTAGCTAACTTTTAAGGATAGATATGGGGATTGAAGCATTTCTCACAGAAGTAAATACTTTAGGCTGTGGATACCTTTGAAATACTTAGGCTCAGAATGATTTCTGAAACTACTCCTCAACTCTGTCCTTGTAGTGCTTTTATAGCCATAGACAATATATAACCAAATGGGCATGACTAACTTCCAGTTAAACATTTTTTAGAAAAACAAGGACATACCCTATTTGACCTATGGGTTTTAGTTTGCCAGATTTTATTCTAAAGCAGTGCTATCTGATAAAATTTTTCTGCAGTGATGGAAATGTTATGTATATGCAGTGTCAAGTATGGTAACCACTAGTCACCTGTCACTATTCGGTACTTGAAATGTACCTAATGTACCTGAAGAACTGAATTTTTAATTTTAATTAATTTAAACTTTAAATAGTTACAGATGGCTGGTGGCTACCATATTGGACAGCAAAATTCTAGAGCATCTTTTTCCAAATTTCTCCAGGAAGTGATGAGATAATGGAGAAACGGCATATTATATTCCCCTCCTGGAAAGTCTCAGTGCACTATACCTTATTAAAGCCTCTAATAGTTCCTGCTATCAGAAAACCAAAGTTTAGTGAAATCTTGTCCCCTGTACCATTACCATTATGAGGAATTGGTATTTTGCAGTACATACTTTTTGAAAGCAGCATTCTAGAAATAGTCCCTGAAGTCATTAATTATACATGTTACCTAAGCATTAAAGTATGCCAGTAATCAGCCAGTAGTAATCAACCAGTAGTAAAGTATGCAAGTAATCAATGCTATTTTTTCACAATATACTATGTAGAGCTTTAGTTTTACTTTATTATACCATTAATTAAATGTTTCAGAAGAATACAAAGAGAGAAGAAGCCATGTTGTCTTAAACATGATGTGGAGATACTCAGTGTCAGCTAAAATTTAGCCATTTCTTAATTGGTTTTGGAAATTTCTCAGTAATAGTATACCTACATAAAGGAAGATCTATAATAGGACACCTGAGCAGAGGTTAGTCTCGGAAATAAATAAGATCCTGTACCAACTATACAATGTAGTAACAAGCCATAAAGGATTTAAAAATTTTTATTTCAGTGGTCTCTGTCAGCAGGGTTAAACTTATATGAAACTAAGAAAACAAAAAATGAAGTAGTGCTTCTAGAAGTTTTAGCATCAAACCACCCATTTTGTTTCCTTGATCCTTAGTCTTTGTTTTAACTTTAGGAAGTAGAGTCAGGAGCCAAGAAAGTGTTGTTTAAGATGTATTGCATTTTTCATATGTTTCTTCTCTGAAATGGAGGGAACCAGGTAGCTGAGTCTTTCAGGTAGCCCACAGTAAGATGTGAATCTCTGTTATTAGGATTGATAGCATTAAATAAAACTTTAGATAGCAGTTAAGTCCAGAACATTTATTTAATGAATAAAAAGATTATCAAGATATATTTAAGAATGCAGTATAATATACTTGCTGGAAGTTTGAATACTCTTTCTTTCTAGGAGAGGTAATTAATGAAAAGGACCGCTGTAAAAAATGTGAAGGGAAGAAGGTGATTAAAGAAGTCAAGATTCTCGAAGTCCACGTAGACAAAGGCATGAAACATGGACAGAGAATTACATTTACTGGGGAAGCAGATCAAGCCCCAGGAGTGGAACCAGGAGACATTGTTCTTTTGCTACAAGAGAAGGAACATGAGGTAATTTCCTTTTTGCTTGTTTGATTTTCGTTTTATTCAGAAATGGGTCTTGTGGTCAAGATACAGGTTAGATCTTTTTGGATACGTAGAACAACATTGAACATAAATTGTTAAGTGGTTGGGCTGAGTTCATAAGAACTAACTTGTTTAGTAGGTGAACAAGGCAGGTGTAGTCAAAGCACTGAAAAGGAGTCAGTTTTGGTTCCAGCTCAGCCATTGACTAGCACTATAATCTTAAATAATCCTGTTGTCTCTGTACCCGTTTCTTTGTTTATGAAAATAAGGGTATTGGACCAGATGATCTAAGGCAGCTTATTTTTCATTGTGAAACTCCTTTGATGGGTGGTGAATGGTGGGTGGATAGGACTTCAGTGCTGGTCTCCTGATTTGTTTTACATAATGGGTTAACCAGGTAAGCTTTTCTTGAAAGAAAAGGTTCTACAGCTTAAAAGAATTATCTTGGGGGCACCTGGGTTGTTCAGGTTATGATCTTGGGATCCTGGGATCAAGGCCCCCATCAGATTACCTGCTCAATTGCTTCTCCCACTGCCCCTCCCCTCTGCTTGTGCTCATAGGTGCGCCTGCACGTTCTCTCTCTCAAATAAATAAAATCTTTTTTTAATTTTTTTTTTTTTTTTTTTTGAAAATATCCCATAACTTTAATTGACCCTTGCCCTCCCCAGGCACACACGGCCCCATAGATTCATACAGTGAATCAGACAGGGAGCGGCACCCGCATCCAAGATGTCAGTACATTCAGAAGATGAGGGACAAATTAGTTCCATATCCCATTCTGGCGAGTGCATAGCTGTGCCCTCCACTTGTTATCTCATTTAATCCCCATACAGAAACCGAGGCTCAAAGTGGTCAGTAAAATCTTTTTTTAAATAAATAATTTTGGATATATATTGTATGTCATGTACAAGGCATAATTAACTGGTCCAACGATGTGGTCTAGTGTATATTTTAATTATATCATTGCACGTACTTTTTTTTTAATATTTTATTGATTTATTCATGAGAGACACAGAGAGGCAGAGACCTAGGTAGAGGGAGAAACAGGCTTCATGCAGAGAATCCGATGTAGGACATGATCCCAGGACTATGGGATCACATCCTGAGCCAAAGGCAGAAGCTCAACCGCTGAGCCACCCAGGCATCCCTGCACATATATTTTTTAAAGTGCTATAGAATATACTGTGGACCTTTATTCTTGAAGACTATATCTGGAGCTATTCAGGAAACCCCTTTAGTAATCACCCAGATCCTTGACTACAGAAGCCTTTGACAGGGTTCTGGCATCATACTTGATCACATTGACCTGAGTTTCGTTTCGTTTCGTTTCTTTTCTCTTTTCTTTTCTTTTCTTTTCTTCTTTCCCTTTCTTTTCCTTTCTTTTCCTTTCTTCCCTTTTCTTCCTTTCTTCCTTTCTTCTTTCCTTTCCTTTCCTTTCCTTTCCTTTCCTTTCCTTTCCTTTCCTTTCCTTTCCTTTCTTTCCTTCCTTTCCTTCCTTTCCTTCCTTTCTTTCCTTTCTTTCCTTTCTTTCCTTTCTTTCTTTTTTTTTTAAAGGTTTTCTTGGGATCCCTGGGTGGCGCAGTGGTTTGGCGCCTGCCTTTGGCCCAGGGCGTGATCCTGGAGACCCGGGATCGAATCCCACATCAGGCTCCCGGTGCATGGAGCCTGCTTCTCCCTCTGCCTATGTCTCTGCCTCTCTCTCTCTCTGTGACTATCATAAATAAATTAAAAAATTAAAAAAAAAAAAGGTTTTCTTTATTCATGAGAGACACAGAGAGAGAGGCAGAGACACAGGCAGAGGAAGAAGCAGGCTCCAGGCAGGGAGCCTGATGTGGGACTCGATCCGGGTCTCCAGGATCACACCCTGGGCTGAAGGCAGCGCTAAACTGCTGAGCACTGGGCTGCCCGACTTGAGTTTCTCTAAAGGTCTTTACATCATAAGTCAAATCATCTTTTTAGTTTGTAATAAAACTTTCTCCCATTTGATAGTGATTTTTACAAATAAAGTAAATTTTGAAAATCAAGTAAAGAATCTAATAGAGAGGGGATCCCTGGGTGGCTCAGAGGTTTAGCGCCTGCCTTTGGCCCAGGGTGCGATCCTGGGACTCCAGGATCGCACCCTGGCCCAGCATGGAGCCAGCTTCTCCCTCTGCCTGTGTCTCTGCCTCTCTCTGTCTATGTCTATCATGAATAAATAAATAAAATCTTTAAAAAAATCTAATAGAGAATAAAGCTATTATTGAGATGCAGATTCTGGGAATTTGATTAGATTAATTCCCTCACTAGAATGTGGCTTGCTTTCTTACACGAGTGTTTCTCGGTAAATTTCTTACCTCAACAAAGCTGTAAATTACTATATGTATATCTAGGCCCTTTTAGGATATTGCCAAACTACAACTAGCAAGGGCTTCTTGCTTGCTAAAAAATAGTAATTCTTAGAATTCTGCCTTAGGATCTTTTAGGTGTGAAGTATTTGTAACTCTTCTAAAAGGTTCTCTGTTAACTGGTATTGTAGCCATTTCCTCATTTGTGCAATCATGCCTTTCTTGCGCAACACCATAGCAAGGCATAAAGGCAGAAAGATAGCCAAGTAATTGAGACGTTTACCGTATATTTGAGTATAAACTGTATTGTGAGATGGTACAGATAACTTGGGTATTTTTGTTGATCTATCATTGGAATAGTTTGAGGGCAGTTACCAAATGATGTTGGGCAATGCAGCAGCAGGAGGGTAACGGAGAAGTTAAGAAGTAATGGCTATTTGGAGGAGAGTTTTTGGTTTGTCAGACTGGTGAAACCTTTTTCTATCCATATATTCAGCCTTAGTGTTGCTACATAATTAAATTAGGGTTTTAAAAATACAGATTACTGGATTTGGAGACAAGGACTTAAATTCCGACTCCGCATTAACTACTAGTTTTGGGCTCCCTGGGCTTGGCTTTGCTTTCTAAATACAAAGGTAGGATATTGTAGAATCAGATGAGATCATGAGTAAGCTCCTTTTCTTTTTTGGGGCTGTGGAGAGGCTTTTGGAAGAAGGTCCATCTCTTGTTGGAACTGGTGGAATTGCATGGAATTTCCAACAGATAGAGGTAATTGTCTAAGGTAGAAAATAGGAGCTGGTAGAGGTTAGAGTGGAAGTTCAACTAGTGAGAGGTCAAAAGTGGTTACTACTTTGGTTTTTTATGACAAGTAAAGTAAATTGGAGCCCAAGATGAGATTTAGGCATCTTAATTAATACCACTGAAAATATTAATCTTTTTGTTTTTTTAAGAATTTACTTGCTTTGGGGGTGGGGGCAGGAGGGAGAAAAGGAGAGAGAGAATCTCAAGGAGACTCCCTGTTGAGCACGGAGCCCAACGCGAGCCAATCCCATGACCTTGGGATCATGATCTGACCTGAGAACGAAACTAAGAGTTGGATGCTCAACTGACTGAGCCACCCAAGTGCCCTGAAAATGTTCATCTTCTAAGAAAATTTGGCTAATCTCAACTAGTTCGTGAAAAAGCTTGTAGCTATTTTGTTTGGGGCTTTTTTTTTTTTTTTTTTTTTCCACTCCCAACTCTTGTGCTGAAGGAATTGTCAGGCCATGAGGTCAGGGTGGGTGCTGTAGCTAAAACAGTATAAATCTGATTAAAAAAAATTTTCAATTTTGAGAGTGCTATATATAATGGGTATTTGTCTTTCAGTACAGGTGTGTGTCTGTTTTGGTGATAATAGCCACCATTGTGCATTTGCCCAGCAAAGAACCACTATATCTGGTGATATTAGTCTCTTCTCTAATGTTCTATACTTTGTTTTCCAGAAATTATTATATCTTTAAGTCTTTCACTATCTAGTTCTTAGGTTGTCCCTCTTTATTAATCTGATCTTTCAAAGATTCCCTGAATGTCCTTGCTTGTTTATTCTCTGTTCGAATTTTCACATCAAATTTTCCAGTGTACTCACCCTTCCACCAGTTAGTTCCCCGTACCCCCCAAAACAATCCTGATACCATCTTTAAATGGAATCACTTTAAGTTGAACTGTGGTCTAGTGTATATTTTAATTCCAAGAATATGGTGTCTTGTTCTCTACTTCTGATGTAGCGTTAACCAAAGGATATTTGGTTATAGATGGTTCTTAGAACAATAGTATTATAAAGATGTTCAGAAACACTAGCATTTTACAGTTATAAAAACATTAAAACAGGGATGCCTGGGTGGCTCAGTGGTTGGGTGTCTGCCTTCGGCTCAGGGCATGTTCCTTCTGAGGAGCCTGCTTCTCCCTCAGCCTGTGTCTTTGCCTCTCTGTGTCTCTCATGAATAAATAAATTAATTAAAAAAAATTTAAAACATCTTGTGTTAAAGAATTCTTACTGAATTTAATTTTTCCACCCACTGTGAGAAACAGTTGAGTAAATACACAGAGGTAATACATTTAGTGGTTCCCTACTTTAGCTTACATTAAAATCACTGGGGTTAAAATCAGAATCACTTTAAAATCACTGGGGTTAAAATCAGAATCACTTTAAAATCACTGGGGTTAAAATCAGAATCACTACAGATTGCTGGGCCCCACCTCCTTGGTTTCTGATGCAGTAGGTATGGGGTGTGGCCCAAGAATGTGCATTCCTAACAAGTTTCCTGGTGCTGCTGAGGCTGTTGGTCCAGGACCACTGATCAAGATAATGGTTTGAGATTAACTTTCCTTTATTGGTAAATTTAGGAAATTCAAGTGAAATTCAGATTTTCATTTTTACCTAACTGAACTGGCCAGGATTTAAAATTTTTTTAATTTAAATTCAATGTAGTTAACATATACTGTATTATTAGTTTCAAGGGTAGATTTTAGTGATTCATCAGATGCATATAGAACCCAGTGCTCATTCCATCAAGTGCCCTGCTTAATGCCCATCCCCCATTTATCGCATTACTCCACCCACCTCCCCTCCAGCAATCCTCAGTTTGTTCTGTATTGTTGAGTCTCTTGTGATTTGTCTCTCTCTGTTTCCATCTTTAAGTCAGGTGTGTGTGAAATTGGATGTATTTTTCCTGCACATTGAAATCAGCTCAGGGGGATCCCTGGGTGGCGCAGCGGTTTAGTGCCTGCCTTTGGCCCAGGGCGTGATCCTGGAGACCCGGGATCGAATCCCACGTTGGGCTCCCGGTGCATGGAGCCTGCTTCTCCCTCTGCCTGTGTCTCTGCCTCTCTCTCTCTCACTGTGTGCCTATCATAATTAAAAATAAATAAGTAAATAAATAAATAGATAAATAGAAATCAGCTTAGAAACATACTTGATGTTTATTGAATAATCTTTGCATTATCTAGTCCATAAGCTAATTAGTTACTGTTAGCATTTGCTATCTTGATATATTCATTTAAATTCAAAATTTGAATTTTAGGTGAGATAAAACTCATAAATGTGTAAAGTATGATAGTGAGCCCTTTTAGTGGCCAAGCATTACTGGTTGAGAAATATTCAACATAAAAGTTGAACTTGGGCTCTCCCCTTCCCCTGTTAGGATCATGTCTGAGGAGTACTCCCCAAGGTGAACCTGATCTACAGAATCCTGCTGGACTGTCTACACCTTTTTTTGCTCAGAGGCAGGGTCAGGAAATGAGCCCCAATTGGAGAATATACCTGGTTCTGTTTTTTTGAGCCTCAACTATGCCTTATGAACCATTGTTTTCTCAGTTCTAATGCTTTTCTGATAGAAATTTCTAGCATATTAGTGAGAATAGCTAAGTTTCCTTTTATAAATTTAGGGAATTACGGATGATGACAGTTTGGCTTTTATAATGAATGGTAAAATTAAGGCTTTGAAATAATTTTGAGGAACACAACACAATAGGGTATGGCTCCATAATTTTTTAATTTGTGTGTGTGTGTGCTTTATTTGTAGGTGTTCCAGAGAGATGGGAATGATTTGCACATGACATATAAGATAGGACTTGTTGAAGCTCTATGTGGATTTCAGTTCACATTTAAGCACCTTGATGGACGTCAGATTGTGGTGAAATACCCTCCCGGAAAAGTAATTGAACCAGGTAAATCTTGATTTCTGTCTGATCCAGGGTTCCATGTGTGTTTTTTTTTTTTTTTTTTTTTACAATTTGTAATTTTTTATAGTAGATGACTCAAAAGAACTACTGAATACCTTTCTTCTTTGGTAACATTCTTAATAGTTTCTTTTTACTTACTCAAATAATAGGATGTGTCCGTGTAGTTCGAGGTGAAGGAATGCCACAGTATCGTAATCCCTTTGAAAAAGGTGATCTTTACATAAAGTTTGATGTGCAGTTTCCTGAAAACAACTGGATCAACCCAGACAAGCTTTCTGTAAGTGTTCTAAGTATAAGCAAACAAAGTTCAATAATAGTAATATTTCTTGGTCACTTTTGATTTATTTTTGGTACTTAGATTTGAACATGTAATTTTGAAAATTTTGCTTTTTTACCATTAGTTGGGTCATGCTGGTGATTTTTTTTTTTTTTTAATTTTATTTATTCATGAGAGAGACAGAGAGGCAGAGACACAGGCAGAGCAAGAAGCAGGCTCCATGCAGGGCGTCCGATGTGGGACTTTATCCTGGGACTCCAGGATTACACCCTGGGCTGAAGGCAGTGCTAAACCACTGAGCCGCCTGGACTGCCCCATGCTGATGATTATTAAAGGCGAGGCTTGGGTCGCTTGAGTGACTGAGTCAGTTAAGCATCCAACTCTTATTTCATCTCAGGTCTTGATCTCAAAGTGGTGAGACAAGTCCTATGTGAGGCTCCAAAGCCTGCTTAAGAGTCTCCCTCTCTCTTTATTTTTTTCCCCCTCTCTCTTAAAAAAAAAAAAAAAACAACAAAAACAAAAAACCCGGGGGGGGGGGTGCGGGGGTGCAGCCCAGGTGGCTCAGCAGTTTGGTGCCACCTTCAGGCCAGGGCATGATCCTGGAGTCCCAGGATTGAGTCCCACATCAGGCTCCCTACATGGAGCCTGCTTCTCCCTCTGGCTGTGTCTCTGCCTCTCTCTCTCCCCCCCCCCCCAATAATACTAAAATTTTTTTTTAAAAATTGAATTAAAAAAAAGAGTCTCCCTCTCCTCCACCCCCACACTCTTTATCTCTTTAAAAAGAAAAAAACAACAAGTGTTGCTGGTGTAAATGTTCATGGTGCCAAGCAGGAAATACATAAAGAATTAAATCATACTGGATGTAAAGCAATTGTTTCTTTGTTTCCTAAGCAATAGTTGGGTTGTGCAAAAGATTATCTGCAGATTTGACCTGTGGGTCATCAATTTGTGATCTCTGGCTTAAAGTGCACTAGACTTACCTATTTTACCTCTCAAAGAAGTATATACCGTGGATTGTATCCAAAGGAACATTGAAGATAGCCCACAAACTCACTTGTTTTGTTTTGTTTTGATTTTAATAAAGGAACTAGAAGATCTTCTGCCATCTAGACCAGAAGTTCCAAACATAATTGGAGACACAGAAGAGGTAGAGCTTCAAGAATTTGATAGCACTCGGGGCTCGGGAGGTGGTCAGAGGCGTGAAGCCTATAATGATAGTTCTGATGAAGAAAGCAGCAGCCATCATGGACCAGGAGTGCAATGTGCCCATCAGTAAACTGCAAACAAATTGCACAGGTGGATTTTCTTTTCCACATTTGCCCAGTTTGCTTTCAGCGATCCAGCTGGAGTGTCTGGTCAATCCAGAAGAACTGATGGACATTTGTTGGTCTATGTGTAACTTTTAAAATTGGTATAGTATCTACAGAGTGTATAATTTAAACTAACCACAAAGCTTTACATCTTCATTTTGACTGTTCTGTAGCAGAATAAAGCACTTGAAAGGAAACAAGACTCCCTTTCACACATGGGTTATAAGTTTCAGTCCTGGTATCTGTGCTTGATTTTTATCAGTTTTGTGTAGATTTTATGTTTCATATTTTAAATCCAAATCCCACATTGTAAAGTTTGTGTACAATTTGTCCTGAAGCTTTGTGTTTGGCTGCACCTGCGTAAGCTGCTACAAATAGAATAAAGAATTTCATAGCCTGTATCTATCATTTAGATGCATGGAAAAATGGGCTTTGCACACAATGGGTTTGGAGCTGACTGGGAACAATGGAAAAAAAAATAACATTAGCTGTGGTTGTAAAGTCCCCCCCCCCCCCTTTTTTTTTACCATCTTGTGAAAGGTTTCTGAAACTCGATAATAAAAAGCAGTTGGTATAAATTATTCTTTGTGTCACATTTTTAGAAGGAAGAACATACTTTGAACTGTAAAATGTATCCTTAAACTGGAGAATGTATCCTTCATTCTGGTTCTTAAGCAGCCCTTAAAAACCCATTGGCCTGAAGCTTATGCCTCAGGTATGTGCCCATTTTATAGTCTTAAAAGGCATAAAGAAAGTTTGATATGTTGGTAGAAACAGGCTTTATTGGCTTCAATTGATGCTTGTACAGTCAAGGACATCTGAGTTCTGTAACTCATAAGTTATGATCCTGAGCGTTGGGGCCAGGTTAACCTAGCCTCTGTATCTCCCCACAACTACCCCCTTTTAAAAATAAGGTAACAGCAAATCAATATTAGAACCATGTCTGCATAGAACCTGTTAAAATGCTCTGTTTTCATTAAATGTTAAGTTAAAGATTCTCTGTCTCCATTAAGTTGAATATTTGAGATTGGGGGAAGCATTGATTACTAATGTTTTTTAGAAAAGTAAGACTAGTAGGCTGGTATGAGAAAAATCAGGTAAAACTACTATGAAGAGGATGTGTCACTCTTCTTTCCATCTTCTATTACCTTTTCATTCCCAGAGTAGATATTTTTAGAACACACTTTAATTTTAGGGGAAAGACATCAGTTGTACATTTTACATTTGTAAAAGAACAAATGGGGGAAACTGAGAACTAAAAATGTATTATGCCATCCCTGAGCCTAAACACAGTACTTGTAGTTTCTTTCTGGGTCTACCGGAACCTGAATGGGGGCGGGGGGAAGTGTCCTGGCTTTAATCAAGGCCTGTGAGGTTTAAATTATTGCCCTATCCGCTCTACCTCCATTGTACAAGAAATATTTTACAACCAGCCTGGGCAAGATTCAACAGCATAGTAGTTTTGTATCCAAGATTACTTCCCCACAACCACTTTAAGGGTAAGAAATGAAGTGGCAATATAAAGTTTGTAGCCTTTCCAATAAAGGTTTATAAAACATTAGAGTTGTTCAGTGTAGTCTTTGTTTTAATTCTTCTACCCAGCCTTTTTGGCCATAGCAAAACCATAAGGAAAGAGGATAAAACCTTGTTAAGATCTGTTATTTCACCTGTATACAGAATAAGCATATATAGTATCAACAGCACAAAGAATCTTTTTTAACAACTTTATTGAAACAATAACTCCTATGCCATTAAATCTACCTTTTAATAACAGGTGGAAAGTCATTGGTCTCCAGTATATTAAGTTTGCAACCATCACCACTAATTCCAGAACATTTTCATCACCCCAGAAGAAAAACCCCAAACCCATTAGCATTCACTCCCCTTTCCATTCACCAGCCCCTGGTGTACAGTCACTTAGTTTCATTTTGAATAAATGGAGTCAACATCTGGCCTTTTTTAAGCTGATCATTTCTCTTTAAGCTGTATGTTTTCAAGATTTTTCCCTGTCATAGAATGCATCAGTACTTCGTTTTTATTGCCAAGTAACCTATTGTGTAGCTAGCAATACACTATTGGCGTTTGTTTACCCATCCATCACTTGATGGACATTTGGGGTTTTTTCCATTTGAATAATGCTGCTATGAACACGTATAAATTTTTGTGTAGGGATCCCTGGGTGGCGCAGCGGTTTGGCGCTTACCTTTGGCCCAGGGCACGATCCTGGAGACCCGGGATCGAGTCCCACATCGGGCTCCCGGTGCATGGAGCCTGCTTCTCCCTCTGCCTGTGTCTCTGCCTCTCTCTCTCTCTCTCTCTCTCTCTATCATAAATAAATAAAAAAAATTAAAAAAAATTTGTGTAGACATATTTGTAATTTTAGATCTATACCTAAGAGTGGAATTGCTGGGTCACATAGTGTTTAATCTTTTGAAAAACTGCCAAACTTCTCCAGAAAGTGCACCATTTTACCGTCCTACCAGCAATGTATGAGATTTCAATTTTTCCGCATTAACTGCCAACGTTTGTTAATACCTGTCATCCTAGTGGGTAAGGAAGTGGTTTATTTGCATTTGCCAAATGTCTAATGTTAGGCATCTTTTCATGTGCTTACTGGCTATTTGTATATCTTTGGAGAATTGTATTCAAATCCTTATCTCCCCTCATACTTTATTCAGATTTTCTTCGTTTTTATCTTCTGTTCCAGAACGTCCTGTTATATTTAGTCATACCTGCATAGGCTCCTCTTTCCTATGACGCTCCTCTTTCCTATGACACTCCTCAGACTTGCTTTTTGATGACCTACACAATTTTGAGGAATACTGGTCAGCTATTTTGCAGAACGTCCCTTGATTATATGTGTAAAGTTGTTTCTCACCGCACTGGTTGCAGGAATGAATCTAGTATAATGTTGAAAAACCTGTTTATTCTGCTCATAACACTTCTGACACTACCTGGAGTTAGCGCAGACCCCCCAGGTTAAGGGCTCAGTCACACAAGCCTGCCCTGACTTCAAGTGTCAATCACAAGTCCCAGGTGGTTGCCTACACTTCTGACCAACTGCTAATCAGCGGTGTCTACAGCCCCTCCTCAGGTTCAATAATTTACTAGAATGGCTCACAGAACTCAGAAAAACTGGGCAGCCCAGGTGGCTCAGCAGTTTAGTACTGCCTTCAGCCCAGGACCCAATCCTGGTGGCCCCGGATTGAGTCCCATGTCGGGCTCCCTGCATGGAGCCTGCTTCTCTCTGCCTCTCTCTGTGTGTCTCATGAATAAATAAACCTTTAAAAAAATATAATGCCCAATACCTGCCACCGCAGTCTTAATCAGTGGTAGAAGAATGGCCAGTCTCAGAACAATTGGTGTCATTGGCCATTTTTGATTGAACTTAATCTCAGCCTCTCTACCCCTGCTGGAGGGAGGTCTGGGGTAGGGCTGAAAGTTCCAACCCTCTAGTCATATGGTTGGTTCCTCTGGTAACCAGCTTCCATCCTTCTAGAGTCATCTCATTAGCATAAACTCACATTTGGTTGAAAGGGTCTTGTTTTGATTAAAAAAGACTCCTCCCACAGCTACAGGGAATGCTAAGGGTTTTAAAGAGTTCTGTTCTGGGAACCAGGAATAGAGACCAAACGTGTATTTCTTAGTCTATCACAGTGTTATCTCAGTGAAACCCCTCAGCACACACTGGTGCACATTAAAACTCTGTCAAGGCACACGTGTAACACAGGTTTCAAACAGCCTCCTTGCACTCATCATCAGTCTAGACTGTTATTTCACTGAATCATTGAGAAAGCTTGCCCTGCCATCTGCCTACCATTTGCTTAGTTGTTGAATTCCACTCTGCATGTACAGTGACCTAGCAGAATTGTAAACCTTTGCCCACATGGGAAACAAGTTTATCAACTAGTGTACAAGCTAAGAATAGTTTCTTTTTTTTTTTTAAGAATAGTTTCTTTTACAGATTTCCAGAGTGACGGGTCAGCAACCTCACTCCAGGGAGATTGTTTAATATGTTGTAATATAGTTAGTGTTTTTGTGTTCTGCATTTCATTCTAGGAACAACCCCCATCACCTCCTAAGTGATGTTTTTAAATCTGCATACATTGAGGGTCACCGTGCTATAAAGTTCACTGTGTTTTGACAAATGCATTGTGTCATGTATCTACTGTTACAGTGTCACACCCTAAGGAAACCCTGTGCTTCACCCGTTCAACTCCCCTCTCCCCACTCCTGAACCCATGGCAACTTCTTACACTTTCTCACTTTTCTAGAATTGCATATAATTAGAGTGATACAGTTAGTATACAGCCTTTTCAGACTGGCTTTCACCTAGCAATATGCATTTAAGATTCATCTATATCAAAAAAAAAAAAAAAAAAGATTCATCTATATCTTTTCATAGCTTGGTAACTCATTTCTTCTCGTTGCTGACTAAGATTCTATTGTATGATGTACCGCTATTTATCTTTTATCAAGATATTCCATTTGCAAAATTTTTTTGCCACCTCGTGGGTTCTCTTCACTTTCTTCATGTTGTCCTTTGAAGCACAAAGATGGTGTCCTTTGAAGCACAAAGATTCTTTTTTTTTTTTTTTAGCACAAAGATTCTTAATCTTTAAGTCCAACTTATTTTTTTCTTTTGTTTACTTGTGCTTTTGGTGTGACATAAAGAATTTTAACTAAAATGTGTAACACTGAGGATGGAACCTTCAGTGTTCATTTTGGTGGAGTAGCTGCTTTTTTGCATACAACAATCATAGTTCTGGGGCGTAGGAAGGACATTGTGGATCCTACCTGGTAACTGATATTTTACTTGGGAAGCCCACGTGAAGTTACTGTTAACAATGGTATCAATTAGGTCTTACCTATTTGGCTGAAAGTACTAATTATACTGACTCATTTTCTTGCCAATCCATTTACTTATGCCACACAGAGTAAGTTAGATCCATAAACCGAGACTTCCTTTTTTGACTCTCTATTTTGCAAGTCTTATGTTCTTCCAGTGTCAAGTAAACACATTTTATATTAATATAAATAGCTGGGGTTTGATTATAAAGAGATGGATGTAATCTAATAATTATTCCATGAGTCTTATGATTAATTCATCCCCAGTTACAAGGGATTTGATAAAATTCTGAAGCCCACATAGTCTAGCGCAGACTTCTACAGAATATTTAGTGTAATTCTTGTTTTTAATTTCTGAAAGTTCAGTTATATCACTGGTCAGAATGAAACAATTGCCAGTACCACTGAATGTCAGGCTAAAGAAAAGAACCTGAAGAAGCTCTTTCACTGTGGCAGGTTGAGGACTTTCATTAATGATATTTTACCAGTCTATGTGTGAACAACTAATCATCCTCCTGTGATCTATAAATTATTTTCTGTTAGGAAGGCAGCACCTGATCATTAAAAAATGAGATTTGAGGGCAGGCCGGGTGGCTCAGTGGTTTAGCACCGCCTTCAGCCCAGGGTGTGATCCTGGAGACCCGGGATGGAGTCCCGTGTCAGGTTCCCTGCATGGAGTCTGCTTCTCCCTCTGCCTGTGTCTCTGCCTCTCTCTTTCTCTCTGTGTCTCTCACGAATAGATAAATAAAATCTTTTGAAAAAAAAATGAGATTTGAAAGAAATGAATAATCCACTTCTCAAATCCCATACTAATGAGACTATCAGTACAAACAGATTGGTCTTTATTCAAGATTTTTTTTAATGCATATAGAACCAAGCCTCCCTAGGGACACCTGGGTGGCTCAGCAGTTGAGCATCTGCCTTTGGCTCAGGTCGTAATCTGGGGTCCTGGGATCGAGTCCCACATTGCGCTCCCCATAAGGAGCCTGCTTCTCTCTCTGCCTATGTCTCCGCCTCTCTCTGTGTCTCATGAATAAATAAATAAAATCTTAAAAAAAAAATTGAGAGAGAGAGAGGAGAGATGTCTCTTTTTAATGATGTCTTCTTTTTAATGATCTTACAGGTCTGATATTTGGATGAACCTTCATCCAATCTTCTGTTGGTAAGATTGACCTTAAAAATAAAATGGGGGGATCCCTGGGTGGCGCAGAGGTTTGGCGCCTGCCTTTGGCCCAGGGCGCGATCCTGGAGACCCGGGATCGAATCCCACGTCGGGCTCCCGGTGCATGGAGCCTGCTTCTCCCTCTGCCTGTGTCTCTGCCTCTCTCTCTCTCTCTCTCTCTCTCTCTCTCTCTGTGACTATCATAAATAAATAAAAATTAAAAAAAATAAAAATAAAAAATAAAATGGGCAGTTATTTTAGCAACAAATTAAGCTTATCTGGGAAATAGTAGAGGAACTGCAATTCAGGACATGTAAGTTATGGCAAACCAGAGGCAAGTCTGGAGAATAAAGGAGAGAAATTTTGCTTTATAGAGAAAAATGAGGAAGCCAGGAGGGGTTGCTTTGAAAGAAAGTATTGGAAAAAAGCAAGAGTTCAGGGTGGTGATGATAATCATTGGCTGAGTTGTGACAGTCTCTCACTAGTTGGGCTGTTGCTAGGCAGGGAGAAAATCTTCCTCCCTCTTGCTGAGGTAGTAAAATGAACTTGTTCAGGAATGTAAAGTAAGCTGTGACAGAAGCTTGCGTGTGAGAGCTCTCCCTTCAGGGTTTCCCAACTCCATTCCATTTTTTTTTTTTTTTTGAGGTTTATTTACTTACTTTTAAGTAAGCTCTATACCCACCATGGGGCTTGAACTCACAATCCTGAGATCAAGAGGTGCTTGCTCTTTCAACTGAGCCAGCCAGGTATCCTTCCCAGACTCCACTCTCAATGAAGTTTCCCTTCATTAATTTTCACAATAGATATTTGGATTGGTTCCAATTATTTCTTATTACAAACAATCAGATGGATAATAACTTCATAAATAATTCTGTGCATTTGTATACAAAGCACAGACTACAAAGTTAAAGTCCTAATACATACAAAAATGGCACATAGTGGAATCTAAATAAATATCTGTTGAATGAAAAGAATGCCTCTTGAAGATGAAGACAAATATGAAAGAATAGTATGTAAATGTCCTGTGTCTGACAAAGAGGGACAAAGAGGAAATAATTTTTTAATGGGAAGAGAAATGAAAGGAAACAGAGAAGTAAAATGAACCCATTATGGCCACATAGAATAAATGGGAGCCTTAGAGAGAATGAGTGGGAGTCAAAGATCACCTGAAGAAAGATTTCTCTAACTCAGCACCATTGACATTTAGGGCTGGATATTTTTTGCTGTACCACTTGGCTGTGCTGTGCATTGTAGAATGTTTAGAAGCATCCCTGGCTTCTACCCACTAGATGCCAGTAGCCCTCCTCCTCCAGTAGTGACAACCAAAAATATTTTCAGATATTGCCACATGTCTTCTGGGAAACAAAACTGATCACACACACACACACACACACACACACACACACACCCTCCCTCCATTGAGAACCACAAATATAAAGCTAATAAAATAAGAAGAACCTAAGTAGTGAAAGGGAGAACTAAGGTCATTATATAAATGCATTAGTATAAAGGAAATCATTAGAATAAAAAGTACAAATTTTGCTAAATATTAATACACATCTTAAAAGGACCCAAAATATCACATTGTGAAAGAACCAGTAGATATGACAAATACACAAAGCAAACACAATATAAAATATTATGACAGATCTGAAAACAAGCACGTTGTATCACTAAAAGTAATTAGGTCTACTTCACTTGTTAAAAGGTTTCAGATTGGTTCACAAGGTAGAACTCAACTCTGTGCTGTAACAAGAGGTATACCTAAAATAAAATAAATCAAAACAACTAAAACCAAAGGTCTTCTGCATGATTCAAGACAATTATACATTCCGTAAGCTGGACTTTTAGTAGAGCAGGGATGGGGAATGAGCTCTTATAGCCACACGGGGGTGTCAGATATGGGTATGCTGGGGGTCCTAGAGCACATGGATCCACGACTTGAAGCTAAAGTAAAGAAACACAGTTGCTACAGTTTTTACTGTTAGTGTTTTAAAGGGAGAATCAGGAAAAACAACAAATGAATGAGCAAAGGAACAGCAGACACATGCAAACAAGAACCCAGGGATTATCTTGGCATCAGACAAGTCAGAATTCAGGCCCAAAGGCATCAAACAAGACAAAGAAGGACATTTTACCATGCTAAAGGACACACTCACAAGGAGGATGTAATATATGTTAACTATTCACTGCATAAGAAACAGCCACTTCCTTAAAGCAGAAACGAAGAGATGCAAAGAGAAATAGAAACATACCAATAATAGGAGCTTTAGTCACTACCCTGAGTCCACCATAGATTGGGGTAACCAAAAAGAGGAAGATTGCAGAAGACTTAAACAAAATAATTGTAAGGAAATTTCATGAATTGTATGAAAAAAGAACTGCAAGAAAATGAACTATTTTCAAAAGTCATGGTAGTAATAGTGTTGGTATTTTATTTGGATACTGTTTTGTGTGTTATGGGAAAAAACAAATGAATAATTTTGTTGGTGTAATTGAGAATAGGTTTTTTCTCTGGGAAGAAAGGAAATTCATATGTTAGATAAAGGAAGTTAAGTAAAACCCAGCAGTCCTGAATTTGATTGGAAATATCACCAAGATCTTACTTTATCATTAAAATGTATATGTGTATGTATGTATTTTCTAGCTCTGTCTGCCGAAAAGGCCTAAAGACAATGAACAATCTATTTGGAATGTGCATACTTAACCCCCAGGGTGTGGTCTCTAAATATTATTTTCCAATAAAATGAACCAGGAGGGCTCTTTGGAGAAAGAGCTGATTCCAGGCCCAGAGCAGGAAATTTACAAGATAAACCTGGAAAATCTTGTCATCCCAGAAAATGAAAGCTACCAAAGACCACTCATGTCATGTCAAGGGGACTCAAAAGCCAGCTTCAAAAGACTCGCACTCCACAAATACAGACAATTTGAGCATTACTACCACTAATAGTAATAGCAATGGATGGTAACATAGTAAATATGTGTTAATCTAAGAATTCATAATAACTTAAACATTTTTTAAAAATATTTTTTAGTTATTTATTCATGAGAATCACAGAGAGGCAGAGACACAGGCAGAAGGAGAAGCAGGCTCCTTGCAGGGAACCCGATGTGGAACTCAATCCCCAGACCCCGGGATCACACCCTGAGCTGAAGGCAGACGCTCAACCGCTGAGCTACTCAAGCGTCCCCATAACAACTTTTTAAGTTCATTTAGTTACCTTATGAAAAATGTCAAGGAACCAACTTATTATTTTGATAACCGTAAATGCAAGGGGAAAAAAGCAAGCATTTAGACTGCTTTTCTTGTATGAAATGTATTTCAGGAAAACCAAATAGTTAAGGAGGGGAAACATGATATAAAGTTTCTCTTTAGAAAAGTGTTCTAGCTAATAAATGAAGAAGGATAGGGATCCCTGGGTGGCACAGTGGTTTAGCGCCTGCCTTTGGCTCAGGGCGCGATCCTGGAGACCTGGGATCGAATCCCACATTGAGCTCCTGGTGCATGGAGCCTGCTTCTCCCTCTGCCTCTCTCTCTCTGTGTGTGACTATCATAAATAAATAAAAATTTAAAAAAAGATTTATTTATTAAAAAAAAAGAAGAAGGATAGAATTGAAATATCACATTTTGAAGCCCCTATGAAAATAAATCCTGGGGACACCTGGGTAGAGATTACTTAGAAATAAAATCTTTAAAAAAAAAAAAAAGAATTCTTAGGGAAAAGTTTAAAGTCAAATCTAAATTTGATCAAGTATCTAGGTCTAAGAACTAGTTTACAGATTATGTAGAAGACAAGAAACTAGTTTAATGACACAATAAGGATACAACTGACAATATGCAGAGTCTGGAAAACTCAGCAAAAATGACCTAACTCTAAATTGAGTTGTAAGGTATAACCTTATCTGAATCTTGATTCAAACAAGCTCTTCTTAAATTTTGTGAGACAATCCATAAAATGTGAACACTAAATGAATAATTTTATTATATTAATAAGTAGTTTTTAACTTTTAGGTGTAATGAGGATTTTATGCATATGTTTGTTATTAAAGCCATCATTATCTTCTGGAGATACATACTCAAATTATTTATGGATGGAATGATACAACATCTGGGATTTGCTTCCAAGTAATCTTTGGAGGGAAAGGGTGACAACATACGTAAAACAAGAATAGCCTGAGTGGATAATTATTGAAGCTGGACATTCATTATGCTTTCTACTTTTGTAGATGTTTATAATTTTTCTATAATAAAATGTCTTTTTTAGAAAAATAAAGAAGAGCAAGTAATAATTTGTCTATGTATACTATATGTCATGTATATAATATAGTAACATATATTATATATAACAATATATACATATATACATATACTATATACACTATATATATATTATATACTATCTACAATACAGTATATGTATATAGTTTGCTTTTCTTGCCAAAAAATGCAGGACAAATTAACTAACCATCATTACCTACACGGGATGGATGGGAATGGGGTGAAAATCTAGCAATGGAGAAAAACACTCTTGAGTATATCTCAATAGTTTTTAAATTTTATACCAAGCAAATTCACATATTCAATTATTTTACAATTGAAACAGAGACAAACAACATAAAATAAAATTGGTATCATAGTCACAGGGAGAAAATAATTATTTTAAATCATTTTTGAACACAGAACTCTGTCTTACTGATATTTACTCTAAGGATAGGAAGGATTGCAAAGAAATCTTCAGCGTGACTTAGTTTATTGTTAATAGTGATATGGATATCACAATTTTGAAATAATTTTATGAACATATATGATTAAATAATGCATTACTGTTAATTAGCACCACGCTGTAATCTTGTAAAGGAGATATAAGCAACAAAATGGCTGAATAAAAATCATGTAATATTAAATTAGAATATTAACAGGAATTAATGAAATTTAAAATACATATATATTTCCTAATTCTGTCCCTTGAAAGTGTCCAGAAGCAATAACAACTCAGTAGCAGCAATGAACACACTAAACGCCTAGCTCTTGGTTTCTTTTCTTTCTTTCGTTGGTTTTTTTTTCTTCCTTAGTACTCAAAGACTGTAGATCAATTATTAGATGATATCATGCTCAAACCCATATGTCAACTGTTAGAAAGCTTTCAGAATAAAAAGTTGGAAGGAAAAAATCAGGTGCTATTTTACAGAAGAATTTCAACAAACCTTCAAAGAATATATAGTCCTGCCTTAAACAAATTATTCCAAAAAACAGGAAAAGAAGGAAACTCTCTCAAACCCTTAAGTATGATAAAAATAAAGAAATCCTCAACACTGGAAGCCAAATGAAATAAATGAATTTAATGATATATAAAAACTGGTAAATAATTATTTCAAATTACTGTCACACAGTACCCTGTCTGTACATCTCTGGTGAAATCTATCCAAAGAACAAAATTGGGGAGGGATGGAATTTAGAAGCCTGACAAATTCCCTAGACTTCTCTGGCCCTTCCTTTTTTTTTTTAAGAATTTATTTACTTATTCATGAGAAACACAGAAAAAGAGGCAGAGACATAGGAAGAGGGAGAAGCAGGCTCCATGCAGAGAGCCTGATGTAGGACTCGGTCCTGGGACTTCAGAATCATGCCTTGAGCCAAAGGCAGACACTCAACTGCTGAGTCACCCAGGCGTCCCTCTGGCCTTTGCATTTATCTCATGGCAGTGTAAATGACGTAAAACTTCATGGTAAATTAATACTGAACATTGCATAAAAATCACAAAAGAAGACCATAAAAGTCTATAATTCCAGCATCCTGAGATTACCATGGTGACACTTTGCTAATAGATCTTTTCAGAGTGTTTTTGTGCCTATACCCACTTTTGTAATATTACACTTGTTACTAATAGTTCTTTGTGGGCATTTTTTAAAAATTATTTATTTATTTATTTATGATAGACAGAGAGAGAGAGAGAGGCAGAGACATAGGCAGAGGGAGAAGCAGGCCCCATGCACCGGGAGCCTGATGTGGGATTCAATCCCGGGTCTCCAGGATTGAGCCCTGGGCTAAAGGCAGGTGCTAAACCGCTGCACCACCCAGGGATCCCTGTGGGCATTTTTATATGCAGTTGTGTATGTGTATTTTTTGTCACATTTTAAATGACTCCTTAGTTTTCTGTGGCCTGCTGATTTATAATTTATGCCATATTCTCCTTTATTGGATATTTTGATTATAAAATGTTTTGTCATCATACTGCTACCATGAACAACCTCATAGGATGATTGTTGGACATTATTTAGGTCCTGATTGACCATGAATTTATTGTGGCACCAATCTTTCTGATAATTCTTTTACTTTCTTACAGCAAAAGTTAATAGTATGAATGCAGGTAATAGATAGGTTGCATTTTGTATTTTTAAATGATTGACATTATGTCAGGCAGACGTAACAGAAGACAGCGGTAAGAGTGCAAAGTTATTGGTAAGAGTGTTTGAAATTAGGTGTATGGCACCTAAACTGGATAGGAAGGGATATCAAGACAGGGAGGAGGTGACAGACAAGAGGGGGGCCTAGAGACTGAAGATCCTTAGGTGCATTTTTCTTCACCTCAAAAAGAGGGAACCCAGCTCAAACTAACTTAACAAAAAAAATGCATTGGCTCATGTGAAAAGTCCAGCAGCTGAGTGGGTTTTGGCTTAGCTAGTATCTACAGCTCCATTTCTCTGGAATTCCCTAGGCTGTGTGCTTGTGGTTCCAGGCAGGCCTTCTCAAAGCAGTGAAGTTCAGAAACTAATTTTCTAGTACCACTTCTCTACCTGCTATTTCACTGGCACAAATTGGGTCATCCATTTCTGATCATCCACTTCTTATCATCATGGGAATGTTATCACTGCATAGCTAGTTGTGTTCCTAGATGAAGAACAGGCCAAGGAGAATGGGATTATCCTCAGACAAAGCAGGCCCTGTCTGGAACCTAGAGTAAGGGAAGCCCTGAGGCATGTGGGCTTCATAGAAAGATAATTTACTTAAACAAAAATTTTAGTACTCTTAAGAAGGAGGGAAGCAACCATCAGTGTCCACCACAGACACTAAGAAATAAACATGTAATAACAGACTGGGATAAATGTTATGAGAAGTGGGGTAGGAGTTTGTAGCTTTTAAATTGAGACCTGAGAGAGGACTTCCAGAGAAGATGGTTGGAGTAGGGGATCCTGGCCCATGGATACAGCTAGAAAACACATCACTAGTAAATAACCCAGAAAATGACACAAAGACTGACAGAACAGACTCTTTACAGCTAAATGTAGAGAAGAGGCCGTATCAAAGAGGGTAGGAGAGGTAGATAGGCACTAAGAAGCTAAATGGACCCAGGACTGTCCAAGGGACAGTCCTTCAGGAGGGACCTGATGGCATGGAGAGGAGAAAGGACCAGACAGTCACACTGGGGAGACCACACAGGGAAACTGAATCCCCATAACATTTGGCTTTGAAAACCAGAGGAGCCAAATTTCACAAGTTCTTACAATCAGCAGGACTTAACATCTGTAACTTTAAAAATCTCTGGGAGAGCCAGGAGGGTGAGAGGAAACTGAGTCCCACCCCTTAAAGAGACTGTACAGGGATCCCTGGGTGGTGCAGCGGTTTGGCGCCTGCCTTTGGCCCAGGGCGCGATCCTGGAGACCCAGGATCGAATCCCACATCGGGCTCCCAGTGCATGGAGCCTGCTTCTCCCTCTGCCTGTGTCTCTGCCTCTCTGTGTGTGTGTGTGTGTGTGTGTGTGTGTGTGTGTGACTATCATAAATAAATTAAAAAAAAAAAAGAGAGAGAGACTGTACAGCAAAGAGCCCATGGAGATACAGCATAGAAGCAGCAATCAAGCTGAACAAAAGGGATAAAAATAATAATAATAAATGAAAATAGAGAACTCAGTGATACCATCAAGTCTAATAACATTCACCTTATATGAATACCAGAAGGAGAAGAGAGAGAAAAGGGGGCAGAAAATTTATATGAAGAAGTAATATCTGAAAACTTCCCTAATCTGGGAAAGGAAACAGATGTCTAGATTAAGGAGGTGCAGAGAGCCCCAGGCAAAAATCAACCAACAGAGGTCCACACCAAGACACACAGTAATTAAAATGGCAAAAAAAAAAAAAAAAAAAAAAAAATAGTGATAACGAGAGAATCTTAAAAGCAGCAAGAGAAAAGATAAGAGTTACATACAAAGGAAACCCAAAAAGGCCATCAGCTGATTTTTTTCAGCAGAAACTTTGTAGGCCAGAAGAAAGTGGCATGATATATTCAAAATACTGAAAGATAAAAACCTGAAGCCACAAATACTGTCTCTGTCGAGACTATCATTCAGAATAGGAGACATAAAGAGTTTCCCAAACAAAATTTAAAGGAGTTCATGATCACTAAACCAGCCCTACAAGAAATATTAAAGGGGACTCTCTGAGTGGAAAGGAAAAACCGTAAGTAGGAGTAAGAAAAGTAGAAAGCACAAAACCAGTAAAATTAAGTATCTTTATAAAAATCAATCAAAGGATTCACAAAATAAAAGGATGTATTTACCTAAAACATAGGGGGGAGAGGAGTAAAGAATGGGTTCAAACTTAAGTAACCATCAATATAATATCGACCACTATATGCATAAGATGTTATATGCAAACCTAAAGGTAACCACAAATCAAAAACCAGTAATAGATACACAAAAAATAAAGAGCAAGAAATCCAAGCATCTCACTAAGAAAGCCAGCAAACTGGAAAAGAGAGCAAAAGAAGAAAAAGTAAAGAATTATAAAACAACCATAAAACAAGAAAAATAGCAATAAATACATACGTATAATTACTTTGTAAATGGACTATATGCTCCAATTAAAAGACATAGGGTGACAGAACAGATAAAAAGGAAGACCCATTTATATGCTGCCTACAAGAGACTCATTTCATACCTAAAGACACATGCAGATGGACAGTGAGAGAGATAGAAAAGTATTTATCATGCAAATGGAAGTGAAAAGAAAGCCAGGGTAGCAATTCTTATATTGGACAAAATAGGCTTTAAAACAAATACTGTAACAAGAGACAAAGAAGGACACTATATAATTATAATTAGTGTTATATAATTAACAATCTAATAAGTTCTATAACAATTATATATATTTATGCCCCCAACATAGAAGCACCCAAATACATAAAGCAGCTGATAACAAACACAGAGGAGGTAATTGAGACTAATACAATAATAGTAGGGGACTTGGACTTTAGCATCCCACTTACATCAATGCATAGATCATCCAAAAAGAAAATCAATAAGGAAACAGTGGCTTTGAATGACACATTGGACCAGGTGGCTCTAACAGATATATTCAGAATATTCCATCCTAAAACAGCAGAATACACATTCTTTTCAAGTGCTCATGGAACATTCTCCAGAACAGATCACCTATTGGCTACAAAACAAGTCTCAACAAATTCAAAAACATTGAAGTCATACCATGCATATTTTCCAACCATGATGCTGTGAAACTAGGAAATTGACCACAAGAAGACATCTAGAATGAACACAAATACATGGAGGTTAAATAACATGCTGCTAAACAATGAATGGGTCGACAAAGAAATCAAAGAGGAAATAAAAAATACATCAAGACAAATGAAAATGAAAATACAATGGCTTCAAATCTTTAGGATGTAGCAAAAGTGGCTCTAAGAGGGAAGTTAGAGCAATACAGGCCTACCACAAGGAGCAAGAAAAATCTCAAATAAATTGAGACCTGAAAGATGAGTGGGCATTAGCCAGGGGATGAATGCAGGGAAGAAGAATCCATGAAGTCGGTATTGCCTGTGCAGAGGTTGGGAAGAGCTCACAGAAAGGGGGTTGCCATGACTGAAGTGTGGTAAAGTAGGAGAACAGTGTGTGACAGAAGGCAAGTGCGAAATCACAAAGCAAGGGTGGGAAGCTGAGTAACATGACCTGATATATGTTGTATGAAAATAATGTGCTACTTCTGGAGCTCAGGTTGAAGAAGGCCAAAAGTAGAAGTAAGAATGCTAGTTAGGAGGTGACTGCAGGGGATCCCTGGGTGGCACAGCGGTTTGGTGCCTGCCTTTGGCCCAGGGCGTGATCCTGGAGACCCCGGATCGAATCCCACATTGGGCTCCCGGTGCATGGAGCCTGCTTCTCCCTCTGCCTGTGTCTCTGCCTCTCTCCCTCTGTGTGTCTACCATAAATGAATAAATAAAATCTTTAAAAAAAAAAAAAAGACGTCTTTTGGAGATTTATTCCACATCATCTTGTGATTGGTTGTAGAGGCAAGAGGGAGAAGATTCAGAGGTGACTCTAATGTCTGACTTGAGCAACTTGGATGGATGATGCGATCTTTACTGAAATGAAAAAAAGAAGAGATTGGTGGGCTAGGAGGAAGCTCAGGGGAATCATTGTGGACCTGCCAACTCCCAGAGGAGATGCCAAGTAACTAGTTGTACAAATCTGAGCTCAGGAGAGAGATTAGCAGCAGGACTAGCAGCACTAGTGATGCCAGAGGTGGGGGGTTCAAGGACAAACATGGCTGAGCTGGCGTGGCCAAAGACTGCATGGCTATCCTGTTATTGTCTGGGCCACTCTGGGTGATGACAAGACTTCGAGCCAGGGGAGGAGGTCTTCAGTGATTGTAGGGGCAAGTCCAGGAGGTGGGGACTGACGCAGGCAGGGAAGGGCTATGAGATGATACAGGTGAACCATAGGGGCAGGGTTTCAAAGGACCTACTGGTGGAGCATGGTCAAGAGTGCAAGCCCTGAAGCCAAACTGCTGGACTGGAATCTAGGCTTTCCCGTGGATCTGGGATGAATCATGAACCTGAGCCTCTGTGGCTCCCACCAGGGCTGATAACAACATGCCTTCATAGACAGTTGAGGTGAGACTAAAACAATGTCATCCGTGGTCCTTAGGAAAGCTCCTGGCCCTCAGGTCCTTCATACATGGGAGCCTTTACAGCTATTAGCTCCCAATCATTGGTCACAGAAATAAGGGAGAATAGAAAGGAATGATCTGGAGACAGCAGCAAGATATGAGAAAGACAGCAACCCTGCGTCCCCTAGGAGGAACCTAGATGGGGAGCAGGTGAGCAGCTCGTCTGAGGGAACTGCTGGGGGTCATGGTCTTTAGGATAAAAGCGGACTCCAGCAGGACCGGATGATACTGCACAGGTTAGGCAAAGAGAGGGAGGCACTAGAGGCTGGTCAATGTGCAGCAGGACTTCTCAGGGCATTGGACAGGCCTGGAGGGGAACAAGAGGGTTTCAAAGAGGCTGGCTCAAGGAAACAGCAAGCCAGGGCACTGAGGGCTGGTCATTAACATTGACATGTGAGGTCGTCCTGACACTGAGAAAGAGTTCAGCTGTGGGCTTTATCTCTGGACAGCAAGGGAAGGCCCAGAAGAGGGCGTAGAGCATCACCTTCCTGCAGAAACACACACAAGCAATGGGCAAAGGCCAAGAAACCGAGTCGGGCCACTCAGCACACTGGGACCGGCGGTGCTGGTGGACTTGGCCCTGACTTGGTACACAGATCAGAGAGGAGGAAGAGCTCCTGTCTGTGTGTCTGTGGCCGGAAATGAAATTCACCTTCCAGACCCTAGAATCCCTCACAGACCAACAGTGAATCAACATCAGAAAGTCCTGACCAGAAAGAAGGCTTTCTGTTCCTTTCTCTTCCCTTGCCAGGAGAGTGGGAAAGATGCCCACCTGTGGTCAGTGGCCTTGCTTTTAATCCTCTTTAGCCATAAAACTCCTAGAAGAAAACATTGGGGGGATCCCTGGGTGGCGCAGCGGTTTGGCGCCCACCTTTGGCCCAGGGCGCGATTCTGGAGACCCGGGATCGAATCCCACATCAGGCTCCCAGTGCATGGAGCCTGCTTCTCCCTCTGCCTATGTCTCTGCCTCTCTCTCTCTCTCTGTGACTATCATAAATAAATAAAAATTAAAAAAAAATTAAAAAAAAAAAGAAAACATTGGCAGTAAAGTCTTGGACATCGTTCTTGATCATGGCTGTGATGGAGTGTGGGTGGAACGGGGAAGGATATAGAGCGTTGACCCAAGCAACAGTGAAGAAGCTGCCTACTGTTTCTAGGCTTCTCCTTCCCCTCCACCTGCTCCAATCCCTGCTCTCCCCATTCAGCTCTGCCTGCCCCAAACCCACCTCTCCTGGCTGCCTGCTTTCCTCATGCCCTGGACACCCAGGACAGCTGACCCCTGTTTCTACTTCTTTTTTTTTTTTTTTTTTTAATTCATGAGAGACATACAGAGAGAGAGAGAGAAAAAGAGAGAGAGAGAGAGAGGCAGAGACAGAGGAGAGGCAGAGGCAGAGGGAGAAGCAGGCTCCACGCAGGGAGCCTGACGCAGGACTCAATCCTGGGTCTCCGGGATCACACCCTGGGCTGACGGTGGCACTAAACCGCTGAGCCACCCGGGCTGTCTGTGTTTCTACCTCTTACTCTTCCCGACTCTCAACGTCCATTGCTTTCTCCCTGTCTGTCCCTTTGTTCCTTCTCTTCCCTTACCTGTTTCTTGCACTCCCCATCCACCCACCATCTTTTCTGACTTGCCACTCTTTCTTCTCTCAATCCTTCCTTTGGTCCTGATCTGCCTCCTTCCTCAGGCTGCCTGAGCCCTGGAACCATGGAGTCCCTCACACCTCCTCTTCAGACCTCAACCCCAAGGAACCCCGATCTCACCTAGATTCCTGGTTCAGCCCAAAATTTGTGGCAACATGAACACCCAGAAGCCTATTGACAAGATGGCCAACAGAGAGCCAGCCCTAGGCCAGCCCCAATCCAGGAGGCATCTCCCTCAGTTAGGATTGCTTTCTCAGGTGTACTAGTCATACTAGTCATGTCCAGCAATGACTATCCAGACTGATAGCATAATTCTTGTTCCTGCCTGGGTTGGCCAGTCAGCTTTAGTGGATCCCAACATTTGTAACAGATCTCTGGGCCCTGCTAATAGCAAGAGCATGGCAATAAGATGTCTGTGGCACTGTCCTGTCTTCTAGGAAGGCAAGCCCTGTGGATCTGGTCACTGTCAGAGCACTTGCAAGAAAAAATTCACATGAAAACATGTCAACAAGACCTGGAACATCTCTTCCAGGGAGACAATGACTAATTTTCTCCCAGATCTCACCTTTGTCCCAAGATGTGCAGAACATTAGTGCATCCCAACCACTACTACAACCTAACACTTGAGATTCTGACTCCTACAGGAAGAAACGGTTTCCAATGGATTCTGATTAAAGCCATGTCAATGCCTGAAATCTCTCTCTCTTCCCCTCTACCAGTTTACAACCAGCATTCAAGGACAGCAGTTGAAAAGGCAAAAAAGTTGCCAATGCCCCACTCAGCAAAAATAAAGAGTGAAAGTTGATTAGGAAATTTCATTCTTGAGCCACAAAGACTCCTGGACATTACCAAAGAGGTGAGTGGGAGAAGGAAAGAAAGAATCCCCATAAAGACCCTCCAGAGAGCTCTCCTCTCCTTGAGTACAAAGTGTGTCAGCTCTGTTCCTGAACAGGGAGGCAAATCAGAAGAGCCAGGTAAAATTCAGCCTCTGGGAAACCTTCCTTTCTTTTTATCCATAATCATCCTTGTGTTATTTGGGCCCCAGATACCTCGGATTTCTAGCACAGAGATCCCAGGGGAAAATCAAAGCAGTTATCTGGAGAAGGCCAGCAGCCCAAGGAGCCACCTGTTAGGGACCAAAGGCAATGACTCATGAGTTTGTACATCCATCCACGTGTGAAGAACCATGGAGAACAGTGAAAGAAAGAGGTCAGTCCAGCACAAAGGGCATGAGATCATACAGCCTCACTGGACATTCCTGATTCCCTGTTGCCCTTTCCTCCACGCTTTGAGGGTAATGAGAGAGATGCTAGAAGAGCCCAAAACAAGTTTGTTTTTTCTTTCAGTTTAATTGATATAATTTATTAATTTATCAGGTCACTTCATCCCAAAGTAGGGTTTAACTAGCCAAAAACTGAAACACTAGGGATCCCTGGGTGGTGCAGCGGTTTAGCGCCTGCCTTTGGCCCAGGGTGCGATCCTGGAGACCGGGGATCGAATCCCACGTCGGGCTCCCGGTGCATGGAGCCTGCTTCTCCCTCTGCCTATGTCTCTGCCTCTCTCTCTCTCTCTCTCTCTCTCTCTGTGTGTGACTATCATAAATAAATAAAAATTAAAAAAAAACAACAAAACAAAAAAACTGAAACACTAGCCAAAGTATGAAAATAATGAAATTAAATGAAAAATGAAAATAATAAAAGATAAAGAAGTAAAAACAAAACCAGACAAAACGAAGTCAGGGACTGATGCACAAATTGCTAACCAAAAAGGGCCTGTTCGGTTTTAGAATTGAATCTTGAATCTCTGAGCCTCTCGGTGGCCAAAATTCATCCCATTTTCATTTCAGAGTCACTAAGTTCAATCACAAATGTTGGGTTTTTGTAAGAAATTAGTTGCTAAAAGAAATTCCCTGGAGATAACATGCCCAGAATATGCCAGAACAGTTTAGCATGACCTCCAGCCTGGCTAGACAGCCTCACCTCCTCCATCTATTTCTGCGCAACTTCAGGAGTAGGGTTGGGTTGGGGCCGCATACATAGTCATGAACAAGTTGTTTCTTACCGGTGCTGTCTGTGAGGGCATTTTCCTGTCTTGCCCACCCCCCTTCCCAGTGAAGTTTGCAGTGAGGGTTTCAAAGAAGCAGCTTGCCACCACCACCACCACACCACCATCACCACCATCACCACCATCACCACCACCACCATCACCACCAGGGCCCACCCTTGCCCCTTATGCTCATCTCCACTGCCTCTAATGTGTAGCAGCTATTCTGTGCCCTGTGAATTCCCTGAAGTACTGAAGCTAAGCCATCTTCTACATGGAAGGAAGGAGTCTTTTCACCGGGGTGTCATATTTGTCACCTGGCACCAGAGTGGAGTCAATGACTCTCCAGAGATTCTAGTGACAGTGGCCCTGTCAGCTGCTGCCCATGGCTCCTCTCCTGCTTGGGCTCACATGAACCTGTAATGCCAATCCAGAACCACCCTTACAGGTACATGTGTTTTCTTACTCTTTATTCCTGTGGCCCTCATCCTGTAGGTGGCATGATTATAGGGTATTCTCCAGCAACAAAAAAGTGAAAATCGAATGTGATTTCAGGAAGTATCATGTAATGGCAGACAGGATCAAAATCATCTGCACATACAAAGAGATTAGATGCCCTGATAGGAAAATTGATGTCTGTATGCATCCTTATTCTATCTGTAGTGTTTAGGCAAAATTGTTCAACTGGATCCTACCCTTGACCATTCTGATTCTCTTGACTTAACTAATGGCTTTTCAACCAAAGCAGCTCTCAGCCCTGAGATGTGGGTGGACAGACCCACACTGAGAAGAGGGCAGGGTCACTGGGCACAGGCTCCTTCTAGGATTCCTGACAGGGACCAAGTGAGAGGTGTGTCAGAGGGCAATGAGGCCCCCAGCATGCGGCGTGGAAATATAGTGAAGGCCACTACATCAAGAGGCGATTCCAGATTTGCCTACAGTCAAAGGAAGGGAAAAAACGATGCTAAAGACAGGGTAGCGTTAGTACTGATGTCAGGAGAGACACACCAGCCAAGAGCTGTGGGGAGCCAAGTGGCTGCCACCCCGGACTCAACGGCGCAACTTGAACCCCACTCTCCTGCAGGCCTTCCCTGACCTCCCACATGTAGCACCAACCTCTAGGTGCAGGTGGGGCAGGGCCTGACATTGGTGTCTGCTGCTAAGCAGAGGGGGCGCTAAGGGGAGGATCAAAAGGAGAGGTGGGGTCGAAACTGGGATAAGGGATGCTTCCCGTGAATAATTCTGACTGTGGGCACTGGCTCCATTCAGAAGGCTCCCCAAGCAGCCGGGGAACTGCAGCCCTCTGGACAATAATGGTCTTAGGAGGGAGGATGTGTCTGGGGGACTAAGTCTATAGGAGTCTGAAAGTGCACGCCTCGCTGGAGGTGTGTGAAGGAGGCTTGTCCGTGGGCCAGAGTGTATTGTGCATGCCCAATGGGTGGGCCCTGTAGGGAGACCTGAGTGGGGGGGATTTGGAGGAGTCCAGGAGCCACTCAGGTGGGGCCGGCACGAGGTAGACCGGGCTGCTAAGAGGGGAGCCCAGGGCAGGAGCCAGACCTGGAAGTCCTAGGCTCGCACACAGCCAAAAAAAATGCAAATGGAACAGTGAGGGGAGCCAGTGCACCAGCAAGCCTGGGGAATGCAGCCTCGACCACGAAGCTTCCATACTCTCCTCCCCAAAGGGTGTTCCCCTTCTCCACAAAGTGACTAAACATAAGCTCCTATTTGCAGCCTGGAGGCAGAGAGCTATCCCTCACTGGGGGCCCCAGAGCAGGATGAGGCAGGGAGGACTCAGGGCCCTCAGAGGTCAGTCAGAACCCAAGCTATGTTATACAACTTCTCGAAGGAGGCTATGGGGTACAGTGAGGCTGAGGCTGCCATGACTGGGAAATCACTGCCGGTGCCAAGGTCTACAAGAAAGTGGGTACCTAACGGCAGCCTCAGCCCCTGGTCCCTGCCCTCACCCTCTGGTCTACTGCCTCCTGAGAAGTACATGGAGAGTCCCCTCGGTGTCTTCAAGTTACCTCCGAGGAGCGGATGCCCTTCTTGGGAGAGGCTACAGGAGTCAAGTAAGGGGTGCAGCTCACGTGCAGCACCCTTCCAGCGTCACATTCGCTGCCTTGGTTTCCCATCACCAGAGTCTGACCTGTGGGCACACAGGCTGAGGCCCAGGCTGCACAATCTGCTTCCCAAGAGCAGCCTCACGTTAACAAAGCTCAGGATGTGCAGACCCAAACGTCTGTTTATTGGAGCAGCAAAGCCCTGCTGGAGGAGGTCTGGGTGCCCCAGCAAAGCAATGAGGCAGGACCCAAACACAGAAGCCACCTGAATGAGAACTTCCTCCAAAGGAAGGGTCGAGTATGCAGAGGAGGGTCCACCTGGGCCCTGTCTTCCCTCCTGGCCAATGCCACCTGTGCTCTCAGGCTGAACCTGCCGTTACAAGTTGGGACAAAGGATCAAGGGGGTAATGGACATCATTCACTGGGAGCGTGAGACACTAGCACACCTCCAAGAGCAGGGGTGCCGGGGACACCTAAAGGGGAAGAGGGCTCAGCTGGCTTCCACGGTGAAGGTTCCTAAATGCTTCCTAAATGTTGACCCTCCTACACAGGTCAAATTGGACTGGCTCACACAGGATGGCTTGCTAATTTGCGGTACCTTGGTCTTCAGAGTTTCTCCTTAGGAGGGTTTAAAAATATCGACCAGAGGATTTTTCCTTGAAATTCTGACATCTCTGCCTGTGACAAGCCAGGGACAAGCAGGCTCGGGATAAAATTGTGCCACACATCTGGGACGCAGGACAGTGTTCAAAGTCCTCTCAGCAGGCACACACCGACTCCCCCCTGCCTCCCCCTTGCTCAGCTGTGGCATGGCCATCAGGAATAAGGCTTCCACCAAGGGGAAAGGGGTGGGGGGATGCAAAAATGCAGGCCTGGGTTCCCGTGAGGCCTAATACTCCATTCGGACACATCTAACTTGAGGATTGACTCCTTGAGAAAGGGGACATTCTTAAACCCCATTTCCTGTGTAGAAGTGGTATCCCATGGGAAGAGGTATGCCGTGGCTGCATGTCCTCCCCAGTCTCAAACCCCCTGCCCCCCACTATATCTCTCACACATACTGTTGCAGAGAAGGAAGTCCACACCAAGTACTTGTATTAATACTAGCTCAGCCTTGCTCTAAGCATTGGCAGTTCTGACCAACCCAGACCTTTTCCTCTTTAGGGATTCTCAGTTTCTGTATTTGCTAAGAGGAGAATTCATAAGGGAATTTTAGTAGGAGACATGGCCCACAAAGTGCTTTGAGATCCTTGCACCTGAGTTACCTGCTCTACTGTGGAAGGGGATTCAGTACAACAGTTAGGAACACCTCAGGCTCCAGAGACATCTCGTTAAAGCCTGCCTCTGCCTCTGCCACCTGCAGACATGCCACCCAAACATGTCACTTAACCTCAGTTTTCTCCTCTGGGAAATGGATAGATTAGGACCTTCTGGCTGCCATGGGGAATCAGAGGATGTGCTTAGCAAAGTGCTTAGCACAGAGCCTGCCAAAGAGCAAATGCTCAATAAATAATGGCTATTTTTGCTATTATGAATAATTATTTATCAGGGTTTTTTTTTAAAGATTTTATTTATTTACTCATGAAAACACAGAGAGAGAGAGAGAGAGAGGCAGAGACACAGGCAGAGGGAGAAGCAGGCTCCATGCAGGGAGCCCGACGTGGGACTCGATCCCGGGTCTCCAGGATCATGCCCTGGGCTGAAGGCGGTGCTAAACTGCTGAGCCACCCGGGCTGCCCTAATAATTATTTAATAATGACATCACTGATGTTCCTCCTCTTTGCTAAGGTCATGGTGGTCTGCTTCCGGCCACTGATTCCCAATTATGCCCTCTCTAACCAGTCTCAAAATTCTTCAGTATGGATACACCCCACCTGAAACCCACCATCTATGATAATTTGCTGATATGTGCCAACGGACCATGTGTACCTATGGACAGTGTAAAGGCCCTGTGAGGTCTGGAATCACTGCTCAGGACCACTGATTTACCCCTAAACCCCCTGTTATCAGTCTGGCTCAAACAGATAAAGTCCTCACATGGCAGCAAATGTAAAGAGAGCCCAAGGACCGGGATTTTTATAGGAGAAAAACAAATTACATTTAAGAAAAGTGCCTTCAAACCATAACTATGAGGGACCCTTAACTATAGGAAACAAATTGAAAGTTTCTGGAGGGGTGGGGGGGGGTGGGGTAACTGGGTGATGGGCATTAAGGAGGACATGTGATGTAATGAGCACTAGGTGTTATCTACAACTGATGAATCACTAAACTCCACCCCTGAAGCAAATAATATGGTATATGTTAACTAAACTGAATTTAAATTAAAAATAAAAAAAATTAAATTAAAAAAAAAAAAAAGAAAAGTGCCTTCAAATCTGGCTCCTTAGCATTTGTAATTCACTTCCAATTAATCTGGATTATACCAAGCTAACTTCCCTGGGTATATACCAAGCCTAAACATTGGGTAAGTTTCTAGCACACATCTTATGATCTCAGGAGATTTAAATATACATTTATCTCTTTTGCTGGGGGAAGGGTGTCTCCTACGCTGCTTTCCCCCCTGCATGCGTTCTCCGGTGGGCGCTGAAGTGGGAACTATTGTTGAAGTCTCTCCCACACTCCATGCACTTGTAGGGTTTCTCCCCAGTGTGGATTCTCTGGTGAATAATAAGACTAGAGCTCTGGTTAAAACATTTCCCACATTCTCTGCACTTATAAGGCTTCTCTCCCGTATGAATCCGCTGGTGAGTAATGAGGTTGGAACGATCACGAAAGAACTTTCCACACTCAAGGCATTTGTAGGGCTTCTCTCCTGTGTGCACTCTCTGGTGTGTGATGAGCTTAGAGCGCTCACTGAAGCACTTCCCACAGTCCACACACTTGTACGGTTTCTCCCCCGTGTGGGTTCGTTGGTGGTTAGCCAGTGTGGAGCTCTTACTGAAGCTTTTCCCACATTCAGCACATTCGTATGGTTTCTCTCCCGTATGGATTCTTTGGTGACTAATGAGGGCAGAGCTCTTAGAAAAGGTCCTTCCACATTCAGAACACTGATAAAGCTTTTCCCCTGAGTTGGTACTGTGTGGGCCAGAATTCAAGTTCTTACTGGCACTATGAGGTTGTTCAAGAGATGGCTCTTCTGTAGAGTTCCTCCAGTGAGCACTAAAGGATGGGCTTGGACCAAAGTTTGCCCCAGGCTCACTACAATGGTCAGGATTGCCTCCCAAGTGGACTCTTTGATGTTTCAGCAAGTTTGAGCTCTGGTTGAAACTTTTCCAACATTCCCCACATTTGTAGGGTTTTTCCCCTGTGTGGATTCTCTGGTGGGTGACAAGATTGGAGTGATCACTAAAGCTTTTCCCACATTCAAGGCATTTGTAGGGCTTCTCTCCAGTGTGGATTCTCTGATGGGTATTAAGATTGGAGCGGTCACTAAAGCTTTTTCCACATTCGAGGCATTTGTAGGGCTTCTCACCTGTGTGAATCCGCTGGTGGGCGATGAAGTGGGAGCTCCTACTGAAGCTTTTCACACATGTATCACATTTGTAGGGTTTCTCTGCCAAGTACAGGCCCTGATGGTCGATAAGTTTTTCTAAGTCCTCTTCAGAAGAGCATTCTTCCCACTGCTCCTGGGGGCAGTTTCCCCACTGCCCTTCACCTTCACCGTCACTGTCTTGCCCCCAGTCAGAAGGGTGGCAAACATCCTCTCTAGTACATTTTGATAAGTCTCCAGGCAAATCCTCAAAGATGTCCTGCTCTGAAATCTGGTCTTCACCCTTATGCCTCATCTCAAACCCTGAAATAGAAATGCAGTTTTTCTTCATTCATTAGTTAACATCTATTTTACAGATCTTGTGTCTTGTGAATTTAACTAATGTGAATTTGTATATTTTCTTTTCATATCTTATAATGTGACTAACATGAAATTGACCAAGTTTTGGTGCATATGTAAATTTCTGAGCTGCAAAGCAGAGAACAGAGCCTGGAACATGGTGACCTCACCAACAAAGTCATGAGGCCGAGGCCACGTGGCCAGCTAGTCAGTCTCTTTGGTCAATTTCCCTATTGCCCTACTCAATAATGAACACCTCCTTCTTCTGGCACATTCCAAATAGCCTGTGCTGTGTGAAATTGAATAAACTCTACAATTTCCCAGATAAAACCCAGTAAAACTGAGACTTGGCTGCTTATTTCATTTGGGGGATTACACAAAGCTAGAGACTGAATCATCTGAGCAAATCACCAATGCTTTTCCTATTCATGTCCATTCTCTCTTGCAGCTCAGAGACAAACAATAATGAGTTGGCCCCTTGCTCTCTCTGCATGCTCCCGGATTTTGTGGGCATCGAATTACTCTGGGCTTACCTGTGTCTGGGGTTTGAGGACATGGGGCTGGAGATTTGATGGCATCTTCATCTGCCATCTCATCCCAAGCCTGCTGGTCATCAGCCTCCGTACTGCTCTGCCCAGGCCTTGGAAGACCTGCTGCCTCCCTGAGGGTTCCCATGGCTCTGACCGCAGTCCGTGCCCTCATCAGTGAGTCCAGCTCCTCATAGAAGGGGCACGTCCCTGGTGGGTGGCTGCTCTTGGCTTTCCGGTAGCTTCGAAGGAGGTTTTTGAATCTGTAGCGACACTGCTCCAGCGTCCGCAGGAAGCCCTGTGCGCACAGCCGCTCTGCAATGGCGCGGTACACCTGGCTGTTCTGGTGACAGGTGCGAAGCTTTTCAGAGAACGGGGATTCACTGAGAATGGTCAGGAAGGCCTTGGTCTCCTCATAGCCCCAGTGCACACCTGCTGTCAGGAGTGAAGAGTTCAGAACTGTGAGGTATAATGAGACTTGCCTAAGTCATCAGGGATCAGGGTCCCCCAACTCACCAAATGCCTAGAACACAGGCACCTCAAAATCTTCCAGGCACCTGGGGCCCCAGCAAAGACTATTCCCTTGCTTCTCAGGAGTGCACCAGAGCCTCCCGCCCCCTTCTAAGAGTCTCCACTAACTCTTGAGTCTTAGCTGAAGAGGACTGAGGTGGCCACGTTATACTAGGTGACCCTACTCCTCTGGTTTCCATTGACTAGTGTGGGGAAAGACCTGTAGTTGGATCCAAGAGACTTTCTCTTTATCTATTCCATACATATCCTCTATTTTATGAACTTTCCTCTTAACAAATGTGGGAATTGAGAATCTCTAAACATAAGTGGGACTTCAAATAACTTTACAACAGCATCCAACTGAGGAAGCGCTTTCCTCTTTTGTGGAGCAATGAAAGGAGGCAGTCTGTTCTCAGGTCCTCTGCAGGTAAATGATGCAGCCCAGGGAGGCAGGATTGTGGAGAGGAAAACCACACAAAACTGGAGGCAGAAGCTCTGGGCTCTGACTTTGACTCTGCCCCTAGCCCATTGTCTATATTTAGATAAGACATGTCATCTCTTGGGCTTCAGTGTTTCCACTTATACAATGACTGTATGTTTCTCCAAACGTCATGTGTTCAACCATACACCATCATGATTTCTGTTATATGTTAAATATTTCACTCAGTATCTTTCTTTACCTAAATTTACTGTCTGTGAAATTACAGGTTGATATGCTCATCCACAGTAAAATTAAAAGTTCACTCATGTAACACTATAACCATCCCCATACTTCTAGTGACACACTTTGGCAAATACAGGTGAAATTTGAACAACACAGGTTCAAACTGCAGATCCACTAATATACAGATTTATTTTTTTAAATATATAGTACTGTAAATATATTTTCTCTTCCTTATGATTTCAGTGATATTTTTCCTAGTTTACTTTATTGTAAGAATTCAGTATATAATACATATATTAAATATAAAATACATGTAAGTTATTTATAGTACTGGTAAGGCTTGTGGCCCACAGTACGCCATTAATAGTTAAACTTGGGGGGAGTCAAAGAGCTATACATGTATTTTTGACTGAGCAGAGGATCAGTACCTTAACTCTTGCATTGTTCAAGGGTCAAATGATACTGAATTAGCTCTCTAAAGTTATTTAAGGCTTTAAAAGTTTGCTACTATAACTAAAATTCACTCTAGGAAACTAATCATAGAGGAAAAGAAAGGTTGAGGATAACCTAAGGAACTGAACACCTTACTCCAGTGGCATCAATCTAGACTTGCGGGACATGTGGGTGGCTCAGTGGCTGGGCAGCTGCCTTCAGCTCAGGTCGTGATCCCGGGAGCCGGAATCGAGTCCCACATCGGGCTCCCTGCTAAGAGCCTGCATCTCCCTCTGCCTATGTCTCTGCCTCTCTCTGTGTCTCTCATGAGTAAATAAATAAATCTTAAAAAAAAAAAATCTAGACTTGCAATCCAGTCTATGTCCTGAACTTAGCAAGCAGAAGTCTCATGGGCTGGAGAGCTAGAATCTGGATCCATGATACCCCATCGTTCTTACCGATACGACTCTGGAACAGAGTTGGCCCCCCTGGAATCCTGGGCTCCTGGACGGACTCGTCAGTGGCCAGCTCATCACCATTACAGTCTTCTGCTACTTCTTCAGGCTCCCAGACCCCTTCCTCCTGCTCATCCATCTCTGCATCGCTATCCCCCAGCCTGGGGAGTGCCATGGCCTCCCCTGGACCCTCTGTGGCTCTGTTGGCCGTCCGAGCCCTCACCAGGGCCTCCAGCTCCTCATAGAAGGGGCACGTTCCTGGTGGGTGGCTGCTCTTGGCTTTCCGGTAATTCCGTAGGAGATTTTTGACCCTGTAGCGACACTGCTCCAGTGTCCGCAGGAAGCCCCGGGCCCTCAGCCGCTCTGCAATGGCCCGGTACACCTGGCGGTTCTGATGACAAGTCCGGAGCTTTTCAGAGAAAGGAGACTCACTCAGAATTGCTAGAAAAGTCTTGGTCTCCTCGTAGCCCCAGTGCACACCTGACACCTTCATGTCCTCTGTGTCCCACTGACATTGTTCCTCCCAGCCCTTGGAGTCTCTCCAGGCCGATGCCTGAGCTGGTCTCATTTGCTCATTACCCAGGTTGTAATCTACAGTGTTCCTTTTTCCAGAGTTTATAAAGTTTGGATGCCAAACTTCTGGTCCTTGCTCTGGCTGGCAGTTGATACTTGGTTTTGAAACTGGAACTCCTAAACAAAAGAAAGAAGAGGAATGATTAAGTAGAAATGATACACTGAGCACAGCATTTGTCCAAAATGCCCTGAAACAGATCATTTCCCTGTGTGAGGACAATAAGAAATTCCTATGCTGATTCCCCACCTTAACTGACCTGTTTTCTTTGTTTACTTGCTTCCTTTGTTGCACTTATGAAATATATCACACAAAGAGTAACTGTTACTGATGGGAATGTGGCCTAAACTGGCCCAATCAGGATGAATTTAATGGCTAGAGAAAAGATTTCCCTCTCTCACTCATTCACTGTGTGTGTGTGTGTGTGTGTGTGTGCGCGCGCGCACGTGTGTGTGCATGTGCACACCCACACACAAGTGTTTTGCTAGGAAACTTGTGAGCCCAACTGTCATCTATCTTTTGATTATGACACATGACAGTGCTGGTGGGAAGCTGACAGTGAGGATGGCAGAGCAGAGAAAAAGAACCTAAGTCTGCTGTGACCTCGCTGAGCCACTTTATACTGTGGCTGGAGCATGTCCTCCTCTCGACTTCCAAAAATGTGAGAAAATACATTTCCTTATTTTTTTAAAACACTTAGCAGCTCTGTGTAAAGGACTGCTGTCCCAACAGCTCCCAGCCCTCACAAAACAGGAAGCTTTTAATTAAAATAAAAATTTGAAGAAAACCAGATCAGAAAGAACTGAGAACTAAAAAACTTTAGGCCTACCAAAGTTTGCTCCTGTGAACACTATCTCCCCCAGATATCATGGTTGAGGTAAAAAAAAAAAAATAAAATAAAATAAAAAGAGTTCTACTGTCAAGAAAGGTGCCAATAAGACTTCTCATGTCTCCTCTTACCTCCCCTTAGGAGGCACACCTATCACTATCTGCCACTTTATTCCGCTCATGTCTAATCCCTCACACTAACCCCAGGCTCCACAGGGAAATAGTTCATTTTTGTTTGGCTCCTGTGGAGATGCAACTATAGAGACAGGAGTTAGTACGGGCGATGTGAGCTTCAAGTGCTTTGAGCCCTGTGATGTTTACTTCTACTGTGTTTAGTACATCAGTCTCAGGGGCTCAGCTTACTGGAGTCTGTCCCTGAGAGATGGACCCTGTTTGATGCTGAAAGGACTGGATTTCTGAGATGGCCTAGGACAGCCATGATGAATGTCTTGAGGAAGCAAGTCCCAAGAGGGCAGGCTTTCAGAAGCCATCAGCCTATATCCAGGCAGACCCCACATCCTACACTCCATTTCTGCCACCAGTGCTAGCCATAAAGAGCATGTCGTCTTCTTGTCTTCTTGTGTCTCAAGTTCCAGACTTCCAGAGCCACGAGTCTTAAGGGAGTGACAAAACAATTCTTTGGGAACTGAGTATAACAGAAACCAGACAATATTCCTGAGAGGGCACTGTTTCCTTACCTAGGGGCATGCCGTTCCCACACCCATCTCCTGGGGGATCCTTGGAGAATTCCTTCTCAGCATGTTTGCCAGGTCCCAGGGCTTCCTGTGAGATGTACAAGACAAGGACCACAACTGAAAACAGCCTGGGAACTCTGCTAGGCCCCAGGAAAGGTAACAGACACAGGGATACCATGTGTGAGGCCAGTGTCATAAGAAGCAACATGACGGAAAAGGCCCAGTAGATTGGGAACCAGGGCCAGAGGCCGACACCCTGTGACATATGCCCTTCTGCTGAGGGCAGGTTACAGAGAGAGGAGAGGGGCATGGGGGTAAGAGCCCAGAAATCAGGACAGGAAAGAATGGACAAACCACAGCTTACCTGGGACTCCGCTGTCACCTCCCAATCTCCAACACTCCCCATCTTTGGGAGAGTAGGGACTCGGGGAGTGAGAACAGCTGAGGAGAAGAAAAGTCTCTAAAACCCAAGCTCTGGTTCCCAAAAAACCACGCCCTCCCAAGTCCAGCTTTCCAAGTGCCATGCTTGCCTCAAGTGGAGACTGTCCTGATAGCCAGCAGATTTCCCCTTTTACTTTCCTTCTGGAGTGTGGCTCTGAAGCTGAGAGATGTGCTGTGTATAAGATGCCAACTCAAACTCCTATGATCACCACCTGGCCCCAACCTGATCTGAACATGCTGCGGCACTAAGCTCAGTGGGGTTACCAACATCGCTGGGAGCTTCATCTTCTTGCACAATGCTTACTCACTCGCCTTCCTTCTCGGCATGTCCATCAGACACTATTTCTACCCCTTGCCTTGAATTCTTCATATCCCTCCTCCCTGTGCTTCCTTCCTTATCCCCTCTAACCCTCTCCTCTCTTCCCTCATGTTCTCTGATTCTTGATACTCACCACTCTCTTTCAAGGGCTGTGGCACCATCTTGGTGTCTAGATGTTTTGGAAGGTCAGGGCATGAATTCTTCACCCACTGCTTCTGGCACTGGGCTTCAGGCCAGTGATTTGCTGGGTGCAGCTGGCAAGGCTGAGATTCCTGCATTGCCTTTAAGGACCTGGTCTCTTCTGCACACAAGCCCAGTTCCTACACACACACAGTCAAAATTCCCAATTGTCAGTTCAATAGGACCAATTTTGCTAGGGCAGGGAGTGTTCTTTTGAGCACAGCTGTGGTCCAAGGGTTAACAAGTTCTTTTTAAGATTCAAAGATGCCTCAAAGTGGTGTAACAACAAAACCATGAGACTGACATTAGTAAACGGACCAGCACTGATACCACCAAATTACTACTGTTTTGTTTGACACAGGGAGGCTATGCAAGTGTCTCAGCGAGGTCACTACTGTTTCAAACATTTTTGAATCATAAAACATGATTTTATGATTGAAACATAATCTCTAAATATCAAAAATAGGTGGTTTCATTTTTTTTTTTTTTTTTTTAAGATTTTATTTATTTATTCATGATAGTCACAGAGAGAGAGAGGCAGAGACACAGGCAGAGGGAGAAGCAGGCTCCATGCACCGGGAGCCCGACGTGGGATTCGATCCCGGGCCTCCAGGATCGCGCCCTGGGCCAAAGGCAGGCGCCAAACCGCTGCGCCACCCAGGGATCCCGGTGGTTTCATTTTTAAGTTATCAAAAAAAGATAAAAGTTGACTGGGTATACGTCAGAAGATAAAAACAGATATAACAATAATTCTAAATATAATTGCTCTAAATATTCCTGCTGCAAGGCAAAGAAAATTCAAAAATAAATATAAGAGAAAGGATAGGCAAACAATTACAGATGGAATTTTAAAATGGAATGAAAGTGTGTGCTGTTTTAGAGAGGTCCATCTACTCTCAAAACAGAAGGAGAAGCAGAGACAAGGCACTGTAACTCAAAAGGAAAACAGAAGTGGCAATTCGATTTCAATGCAGAAGTTCAGGCAGAAAAGCATTGAGAGACAAAGAACAAATATATAAAACACAGGAGAATAATCAATTAAGAGAGGACAGTACCAAATTCAGCATTATCAATCATAAAGCTCATTTCTTATCTGTTAGTTGGTTCCAAATTCAGAGATGGAGGCAGAGAGATTATCTCCTGGCTCTAAAACCCTAACAACGTAATAATCTCATTGCCTTGTAGAAACTTTAAGAAATACGTTTCAATGTTTTCAATAAGTATTTTCAATACTCAGGTGGTTCAAAAATAGAAACTATAAGGGTTTAGTTAGTGAAAATACCCTATCCCTTCCCCTGTGCCCATCCCATCTGCCCAGTGTCTTCCTTTACCCCATTCTTCCCCACAGGAAACCACTGTTCTGCACCCTTTTGTTTCTTTATATACAAGCATCTATGAATACAGACTTCCCTATTTTTATACAAAACATAGCAATTATATACATTGCTCTGAACCTTATTTTTTTATTCACAATAGTAATATCCTCACCTTCATCGACTTAATGAGTTTGTGAAATATATAACTCCAAAAATCTTTTGGCTGATCTATAAACTCCAGTCCTTTCTTAAATAAGACAGGGATGTTTATCCTTAAGATATATGGAGTGGGCCATGAGCATAAAAAGCCATTCCAAAAGAGGCCATCCACCAATGTCCTGTGTGGTTTACAGGGAGAAAACATCTGCTTACAACCTTTTTCCATGGTTGTTTAAGGAAAAAACAAATGAACTTCTCTTTGTTATAGCTCTAATCTTACAATCTACAGAGTAACTATGTGATTAGACTCCATAACAATCCTTACTTCCAGCCCAAGTGCCTCCAACTACTGCCATGCCTAAGTAAAGACACTGATGCCATGGATGACAATTGTAGACACAGAGGAGGGATTCAGGTGACAAAAAGGGGGAAAAAATAGACAACTGGTTGGGGTAGGGATAAATAAAGAATCCATCAAAAATGCCTATGCATGAAGGAACTTTAATGAATACTACTAAGTGAAAGAAGCCAATCTGAAGCCAATCATACATCCTGTATGATTCCAACTATGTGACACATTGGGAAAGGCCAAACTATGAAGACAGTTAAAAGATCAGTAGTTGCTAGGGGTTTGGAGATAGGAAGGGTAAGTATGCAGAGCACAGAGGATTTTTAGGGCAGTGAAACTACCTTGTATGACACCGTAATGGTGGATGCATGTCGTTACACATTTGTCAAAATCCACAGAATGCACAACACCAAGAGTGAGATCCTATATAAACTCTGGACTTTGGATGATAATGATGTGTCCAATGATGACAGGTGCACCGCACTGGTGGGGAATGATGTTCATGGGGTTGGGAGGCAGGAGGCATATAAGAAATCTCTGTACTTTCTGCTCAGTTTGGTATTTTTGGTTTGTTTTTTTAAAGTTTTTTTTTTTTTTTTTTTTTTTTAATTTATGATAGGCACACAGTGTGAGAGAGAGAGAGGCAGAGACACAGGCAGAGGGAGAAGCAGGCTCCATGCACCGGGAGCCTGACATGGGATTCGATCCCGGGTCTCCAGGATGGCGCCCTGGGCCAAAGGCAGGCGCCAAACCGCTGCGCCACCCAGGGATCCCTGATTTTTTAAAGATTTTATTTACTTATTTGAGACAGACAGGGAAAGTACAAATGTGGAGGCAGGGCAGGGGGAGAGGTAGGGCACACTCCTGGGATCAAGACCTAAGCTAAAGGCAGATGCTTAACCAACTGAGCCACCCAGGTGCCCCTTTTCTGCTTAGTTTGGCTGTAAACTTAAAACTGCTCTAAAAAATAGTTTCGTTGTTGTTTTAATCTTTTTTTTTTTAAGATTTTATGTATTTATTCATGAGAGACACACACACACACACACACACACAGAGGCAGAGACACAGGCAGAAGGAGAAGCAGACTCCATGCAGGGAGCCCGACGTGGGATTCGATCCTGGGTCTCCGGGATCATGCCCTGGGCTGAAGGCGCCGCTAAACCGATGAGGCACCTGGGCTGCCCGTGTTGTTGTTTTTTTTAAATGCCTATGCACCTGATGGGAAGAGGGGTTCTGGAAGAGATGATAAGAGAATAAACAAACCAAAACCCACCCAACAGCAGAGCTGAAAGGTCTCTTTAAGGAAAATATCATGGAGGATTATTAAGCCCAAAAGTGCCACCTTTTCCAAGTGGTTCTCTCTTCTGGACCCTAGTTAGCTAGTAAGACCTGGAAAAATTTCACTTGCAGAAAACTATAACTGAGTCAGGTCCCCTGCAATGGAAGATCACAAGCTATAACATATGTGAGGGCAGGGAAGCTCCTCTACTACCTACCCATTTGTTTTGTGTGTGTGTGTGTGTGTGTGTGTTTTGTTTTGTTTTTTTTAAAGATTTTATTTATTTATTCATAGAGACAGAGAGAGAGAGAAGCAGAGACACAGGCAGAGGGAGAAGCAGGCTCCATGCAGAGAGCCCCATGTGGGACTCGATCCAGGGTCTCCAGGATCATGCCCTGGGCTGCAGGCGGCGCTAAACCGCTGCGCCACCGGGGCTGCCCCCTACCCATTTGTTTGGACATTTGGGAGCACTAAGGAGGAGGGAGAAAGTTAAAAAATAAAAACAATAGTCATAGGAAAGTAATACATCATAGAGAACATTCAATTACCTTACTTTTTTCCCCTCCAATTTTAGAAGCAGTTCAACCTCTGCTCAGCTCACAGGGATATAATTTGAGAACTTTTGGCCTAGCCCAACCCTCTCATTTTACACATAAAGAGTTATGAAGATCTTGATTTAAATCGATTGATTCTCATCTCAAGTTATCTTTCAGCTCTGAAGTCCTAAGACTTCCATTCGTTTTTTTCACTGCCACTTAAGATGAATAGCTGGTTTCTTTAAAAGAAATAATCTGGGAAGGCAGTGTGGTATATTAAAATAAGGTACACTCTCTCACACTTTGTTCTATAACTTCAAATAGTAGCTTTCTGTGTCTTCAGTTTGTAAAGGAATAAAAAAAGCCAAGCCACAGACCATAAACCTTCCTTCCCCTAATCTCACACCTGTCCAGAGCTTTACCCCTTATGACATACAGAAAACCCCAGCCATTTGCAAGGGATGTTCTCAAACCTATAGCTGCCCCCAACAAAGTGTGATTAACTAGAACATCACAAAAACTACTGACTATGTAAAGGGAAGCAACTGGCTTATGCTGAGATGAAGGTTCTGGGTGGCTGGCTCAGGCTGCAGCCAGCTCAAGGACTTTGTTCTACACATGCTAGCTCCAAAAACAGGATTCAAAAAGAGTGTGCCACAGAAAAATTAGAAATGATATCATGGGCCTTCGGTCTCTTGCAAACTATTGAAACTGTGAATGTTAAATCCACAGTGCTTTCACTTCCTTTACCTCGGCTCTACCACTGAGTTATCCAAATCTAGACAAGTTACTTACATCTCTGAGTCTGTTTCCACATCTGCAAAATGGTGGCACGACAGCACCTACCTTATTGGGCTGCTGTGTTGATTAGATGAGCAATGCAAATAGAGCCGAGAAGAGTGTCTGACACACAGTGAGCACTCATGTCAGTTACTATCTCCTTTGAGTCTCATGCCTCAGAGATATTTTAGTTCCCACGGTTTGCAGATGAGGCATCTGTCATGTCATAGAAATGACAGTAAACTTGGAACCTGAGGATCTAGGTTTAAGCTCTGGTTTCCTACTGGCAGAGCTTTGCGAGCCACCTGACTTCTAGGGCCTTAGTTTAAGCTAAATAATGAGGATGGTAATGCTACATCTGTCCACCCAAATTTCTGCTATAAGCACCCAAAGATTTCATCACACGTGGAACATAATACAAATTACCCACACTATGAATACGGCCCCAGGAGGCCGTCTGGGTGGTTCTGAACATGGGTTTCTGTGTCAGGCTGCCCAGACACACATCCTGGCTCTGTTGTCTGGGGCTGTGTGACCTTGAGCCAACCACCTATCTTCCCTTTGCCTCAGTTTCCTCATTGGTAAAATCAGGGTTAACAGTACTTATCTCATTAAACTTTGACAGGACTAGATGAGTTAATACATGCAAAGCACTGAGAACAGTGGTACACAGCAGTGCTCAATAAATGTCAGTTGGTTAATAACAATAATTATTATTACCACTGTGGTTTTGGGCAATTATTAACCTATTCACAGCCCCACCACCTTGTCTGACCTGCTCCTTGGAGAACAGATTGTTTGCCTCACCCTCTGTCCTGCAGCCCGGACCTCTCGGTGCCAATCTTCCACGAGGGCCACTGCCTCCTCACCACTCTCAGGGTGGCGCGCTTGCACCCAGGCCTGGATCTCCCTGGGTAAGATAGTCAGGAACTGCTCCAGGACCAGCAGCTCCAGGATCTGCTCTTTGAGGCGGATCTCTGGCCGCAGCCAGTGACAGCAGAGTGCCCAGAGCTGGCTGAAGGCCTCGTGGGGTCCAGCTGCATCCCTGTACTGGAACTGCCTGAAGCGCTGGCGGGAGGCCTCAGGGCCAGGGACAGGGTGATGGTCCTCCTCTCGGAGTTTGGATTCTGATCTCCACGAGTCCCCCTCCCGTTTCACAATCAAGAGTTCTTCAGGTTCTGGTCGAGGAGAGGCCTGGGCCTGGGGTTCCAGGGCTACAGCCATAGTCGGTCCTGGACACCTCGCTTCAGCTGGGCTGTCCTTGTTCAACGTTGTCCTGCATCTAAGGCGTGTCCTTCAAGGGGCTCCTAGGAGAGGCAATGCTCCCCAAGGCTCTGAGGCAGAGAGACAAGGGACAGTGTAAGAGAACCCCCGTATCTTCCACTGCCTTCTCATGGGGTGGGGGTGTGAAGAGAGGAATGGGTGTAAGTGGGAAGACAAACCACAACCTGGCACCCAAACCAGCACACCTTGGAGGGCAGCACAGTATGAAATCCTCTGGGATGTGCCTGAACGCTACCTTCTGGCATCAAGGCCTTCACGATCCAACATGCCTTCCTTCCTCTACACATGCCCAAGTCTGACCTTTCCTCCAAGTGGGTTCCAAATGTTACCCCCTCGCTCTATCAGGCCTTTTCCCCCCAGACCTTCAGCTTTCTTCTAAAGGTGCTCTCTTTACAAAAATCCCTTCACTCCCTCTTGGCCAACCCATCCATTTGGCATTTTTTACCATCTCGAAACTGATGACTCTCAAAACTTCCACCAGGACCTGCCTCCAGACTTCCAGACCCCAAATCCAACCATCTACAGGATATTTCCACTTTGTCTATGAGGCGCCTCAAACTCAGTGGGCCACAAACTTAATTTGTTATTTTCTCCTGCAAACTTGTCCTTCTGCTGGAGCTTTCCACCCAGCCAAGCCACCACCACCCTTTTTTTCCCTAAGATTTTGAGACAAAGAAAGCGAAAGAGAGCAAGTGCATAAGCTGAGGGGAGGAGCAGAGGGAGAGAGAGAAACTCAGCAGGGAGTCTGATGCAGGCTGGATTCCAGGACCCTAGGATCATGGCCTGAGCTGAAGACAGACGCTTAACTGACTGAGCCACCCAGGCACCACCTTCTATCAAGTTACCCACGCCAGAAACCTGGTTATCATCTCTCTCCAACATCCCCAACATCCAATTCATAAGCAAGCTGTGCCCTCCTGGACTTCTAGGCATCTACACCTCAATGCCATCACCTCGAGTCAGGGAGTAGCCATGCTTATCACTGGATCAGCCTCCTAACTCATGTCCTTGGCTGCTCTCCCCTCACCCCAACCAGGGTTCTTCACACCACAACCAGACTAGCTCCAAGCCTGACCAGGTCACTTCTTGCTAAACACCTTTGAGTGACCTCCTACGACCCTCAGGATCAAGTGTGAATCTTGCCCACGGGCCCATCTTATCTCTTTGCCCACTTCCGCTGGTCAGGAAGTTCCAGCTGCATAGTTTGCTGCCCTCTGAACCCTCCCACAGGCAGCAGGCAGTCTCCTTTAGGAAGGGTCCTCCCTTTCTTCACCCAGCTAAGTCTCAGCTTCAACTGTACTTTTTCCAAGAGACCCTTCCTGTGCCCTGAAACGAGATTCAGTCCTTCCTATGGCACAAGCTTCCACGCCACCTACATTTTCTCTGTCATCACCCTGATTATGCTCTAGTGGAGTTATCTTACCCACTAGATCATAAGCTTACTAGCACCACGCTCAGCACACGCAGGAAGCACTTAATAAACAGTGAGACAATGGTCAGCTCACGATGGTGATGTGTCATACAACAAGGGTTATAATTAATCCCCTTCTGCACACACTAGCTTTTTTTTAAATTACCTTCTTGCTCATGCCAGAAGGAATTCTTTTCTCCACTTCCATCTATGTCACACATGCCACATTCTCTGTTGTATTACAGCGTTGTCTGTATGTGCAGCCCCAGAGAGATTACAGCCTAAGGACGAGGAATATAGCTTACCCCTTCTCTCCTCCGCCCCAATAAACACGGCGCACCACGCACAGGAGGCTCTCAGTAAATGCTTGTTGAATGGACATCGGGGGTTGCTTCTTTTACACAATGAAGACTCTGACAACACTTATGCTGGCTTATCTGGAAAAACGAGCTCTTTGTGTCATTCCCAGCACATTTGGATGACATAAAAAACCCCACTCAAAGGCAGCTATCAGCTGCCTCCAAGCAGGAATGACAGAGCTCAAGTGAGAATGGAGGGGCGTGGTATTCAGATTTTAGGCCATCTGGACTGTCCAGAAACAAGGCCAGGGTGATGTAAAATAAAGCCTTGTCCTGCCCGAAGACTGCCACATACACAAGGAGGCTAGGTACACAACTTGTAAGCACCTGGCGACTTCCTGTCTGTCCTTCGGCTACCATGTCAATGTCACCCCACCTGTCAAGAGTTCCTTAACATGCCCTTGTTGTGCCCTGCCCCCATCCCTGCTCTCCCAGAATTGCCTCCTCCCTCCTAAGTTCCCAAAGCAGTTGGCACATACCTCCAACATAGGTGTTATCCTACACCACTGTAATTACCTGTTCCTACCTCTGACAGCCCCACTGAATTGGATTATCAGGGCCAGGACTCTGTTACTCATTTCTGTATCCACAGTGCCTGATAAATACCAGGGCCACTGCCTCTTATTTTTTGTTTTTTTGTTGCTTTTTATTAAAATGGCAGGTCTGGTATATCAAAAGCCTAATGCGCTATGGGAGGTACATCATTTATATTAAACTAAAGAACTCACTTTTCATGAATTTTCTTTTTTAGCCACAGCCTGAATCATGCACTAGCCCAAAAAACATTTGTGTCACTCTCTCACACAAGGACTAATTCACCACCAGTCATTTACAGACTCCTACCATGTACCTGCCCTGTACTGGTAGCTGGTGAGCCAACAGTACCTAGGACCTTCACGAAAGTTACACTCTCATGAGAAAGACAGTCAATAAGCAAGCAAAGAAGTGCTCCTGCAGAGAGAGAACAACACTACAACAAAACAGGCAACTAGTAGTTCTGCAAGGCCCAAAGCCCAGAGTCTCAGGTAATAGGTATTTTCTTCTGGGAAGACTTGAAAGTCCCAAAGATTAGTTTCAAATACAAATCTGAAAGCTTTTTCTGCTACTCTCTTAGATATGAAAAGCTGCCTATTCACAGACAGAGGTCAATACAGTCGGCGGATAGCAAGGTGACTTTACACAGAGCTGACAGAAAAAATAGCTCAGTCCTAGACACCCAGGAGTATCCAGGCCACACCAGGATCAGCAATCTCGAAGAGTACCCACCTACTAAGTGTCCATGAGGTGCTAGGCTTGACACTAAGTGTCCTACATTCATAATTTCATTGTATCCTCCAGGCAGGCATTAGGGGCAGATCTCTGACCACCCCACTGTCATTAGCATGGAGGTGCACTACACTGATCTATAACTTACACATATTAAACTGCATGAAACACCAGAAAGCGTAGGAAAGACATAATTTAAATGGTGCAGTCAGTTCCATTCACTATGTGTCTATTCCAGAACAAGCATGACTTTCCTGGTCTCCAGGTTGATCTAAGTTTCTCAAGCCTTCCTTTCCAGTGTGTGTATCTTTCATACATCAGGGTCCCTAAACACAGGCCAACTCTTTCATCTGACATTCAAACAAGAAAACCCAGCTGTGCTGGTTAGCTTACTGAAAGACAATGTGTTGGTTTCTAAGTGGATCCTTGCCAAAGGATTTTCAAGAGGACTGTGATTTTTGGCTAAATGTGATTTCCACCTTCTGTGCTGACTTTAGAATAGAATTATCCTGTAAAGTATGAGTCCATATCCTCAATTTACATACAGGGAATTGAACTTCTATGAAGCAGACTTGCTTAAGTTCACAGAACTAGCAAGCAGCAGAGTTGAGACTCAGTCAAGATTTGTTCTATCTAGTCATTTTTCTTAATCACACTATGCAGCTTCCTCTAGGTCTGCCAATCATTCAAACTCCTTGAGAAGATGGTACAAGAGTGGAAAGAACATTAAGGCAGGAGGGAGCAAACCAGGGTTCCAGTTCCACTCCTGCCATTATCAGCTGTTGGACCCTGGATGACAAGTCATGTGGCCTCTGCACCTTACAGCTTGACCCTACTCAATGCTTGCCCCAGATTCCCCAACTAATATGATGGGAGCAGAGCAAAGGAGAAGGAAGCCTAGAATCAGTGGCTACACACTTAAATGGCTATAGGGGCCAGGCAATGTAAATGGGTACATGAGTGGACCGGGGGCTGTGGCTAACTATAGAGCACTAGAGAGAACACTGGCCCAGTTCCCAGGCCTTCTATTTTTTCCAAGAGAAGCTAATTCTGGATTTTTAAATATTGGCAACCAACTCGAAATTGTTTCAAACACCAGGACTAAATAGAGGATAATGATAGGCTTCTTTCAGCATGGGCTGTCATCACTTGACCATCTTTCAGCTAATTGATCTCAAAGGTCTCTTCCAGTATCTAGGAAGACCAGAAAGGGTACAGATTCCTCCTAAGCAATGAGGGATTGGTGTTGACTGGGGTCAGGATCCCTTTACTAATACAGGGCAGCTGAGGGGCATGCTGGCTCCTAGGGTTTTCAGCATGGATGTGAACATAAGGAGCCCACCCACTTAACAGTGGGGTGGTAAGAGCTCTGCCCTAATCCCATGGGAAAGACCAAAACTGGTCTGTGACCTCCAAAGAAGAAACCAGGAGTCTCCAAAGGCTGTTAAGCTTACTGGGCTGATGGTCCAGGCTACTGCTTAAAGTAACTTGACCTCCCATTTAAGGGCTTAAACCACGGAGAGCAAATGGGCTTCACGTAAAGCATCAACTTCAGTCAACTGCACTTGACTTGGAACTTGGAACCCCATGTCAGTATGTGTTGTCACTAATTAGTTATGAGCACCAGACACAGGGAGGAGAAGTGGCAGCACACATCCTATGTATTTGCCTCCCCTGGATTAAACTCTCATAGGTAATAAATCAGCACCCAACAAGGATAGCCCTGACATCTCATGCCCCTAGAAATCCACTGGAAGTAGTAGTCTTCAAGACTGAAAAAGCAAAGTTTACCCTGGACTGTCATCATTCACACATGCATCAAGTATTGACCGATTTACTTGATTTACATCAAGTATTTACTACCCAGGGCTGGGCAATGAGGAAGTGGAAGAGACTCAGAAACTGTCCTTGCCCAGAGACACTTACAGTCTAGCGGAAGAGACTGCCCCACCTCCAAAAGTCACAGATATTTATGGTCAAAGGTGGTAAATGCAGTAAAAGAGGTCTGTGGGAACTGGGGTTGGGACATGGCCTAATCTGCTTAAGGGAACTGAACAAAGTAACATTTGAGTTGATTCTTGGGAAAATCGTTTTCGTGGCTGGCCATGGGGCAAGAATGTGAGAACACCATACAGAACAGTGGAAAACCAAACAGCCTTAGGCTGCAGAGGGAGTTTATGAAGGGTCCTGACTATCAGGCTAAGGTGTTTGGACTTCATTCTACAGGTGATGGGAGCCAAGATGGTTTTTAAGCAGAGGGAACAGTAAGATCTGTGGGTTAAATAGATGACGCTAGCTACGATGTGTCTGTCCGAGCTGGGGAAGCGAAAAGGTGGGAGACTTCAGCAAAAACCCTGACCAGAAAGGGGCAGATTCAGGACACATTAAGGAAACAGAACAACCTGGAGATCCTGGATGCAGGAGAGGGCAAGAGGAATCAGAGGGTCTGGCTAAAGTGGATGTTGGTGCCATTCTCCATCAGGCAGAAGGAAAGGGGTGCTGTGTGGGGCCACAAGCCAGTCCCACCTACTTGGTTCCAGAGGTCACAACCATTAGAGGAAGTGTAAGGGGGATCAAATCAGCTGTGTTCCTCAAGGCGAGCAGGTAGCGGCTGGAACACTATTTTTAAGGTCGGGCTTCCAGCTCAGGCCCTTTTCTCTTCACTTCTTGCCAGACACCGAGAACCCTCTAGCCTTCCCTCTGTGGTCTCCAGAGCCTCCCAGGACTCTCCCACCTCCAGGACCTCTCGCAGCCTCCTCACCTACAGACCTCTCCACGACCCCCCTCACTCTCAGGGCCTTCTATCTCCCGGCTCATCCCCGACCCCTCTATGACCCTTCCCATCTCCGGACGCTTCATCCCCTGGCCGCCCCTCACCCCCGCCCCCACAGAAAAGCTTCGTTCTCCCCTCTCACCTTCCCTGGCCCCCTGGGACGCCACCACCTCCTAAGCCTCCAGCCCAGAGCCTAGAGTCTCAGCTGCCCCCGCCCCGCCACCCAGACTCACCCACCGAGACACCCACTTCACGACAGGGCGGAAGTGCTCCGGGGTTCGCGCAGGGAATGCTGGGACGCGCAGTCCGAACCGTGCCACCCCGGGACGAGAGCGTCTGAGACTACAACTCCCAGAAGGAACTGCGCGAGAACCAGTGGGCGGCTCCCTCCGTTTGCTGCCAGTCAGATGCCGTCAGCCAATAGGTGTGTCATCTTCTCCCGGTCTTGGGCACCGGAACAAATCGGAACAGGATCTGTTCTTGAGGGCGGAGCCTATAGCGACCCCGGTCCTTTCCACAGGCTCCGAGATTATGGCACCGCCCAGTGGGCGGGCACTCAGGCTGAAGGGGGCGGGGCCGGCTTCTGGAAAGACGCGGGAGAGGTGGGCCGGGGAGACGTCACAGCAGAAATAAGGAGAAATAAAGAGAGGGAGACTGCTGGAGAGAAGAGTTGGGCAATTGTAGGTTCAATTTCCAGCTCACTGTTAAGCTACGTGATTTTGGATCGATGGTGAACCTCGCATTCTTCACCTGTCAAGTGAGGATAATAACAGCATCCGTTCGCCGGGGTTTTGTGAGGCTTCAATGAGAAAATACACCTAAAACGATTAAATCAGGGCCGGCGTCCTAATAATACACAGCAACTGTTAGCCATTATTATGTAAATCAGTTAGTACAGAGCTTGGCATTTCGTGGGTGTTGGAAAAATGTTCATCATTATTTGAATAATAATAATAATCAGAATAATTTCAATATAAATGCAGTTGCTTTGTACCATTATAAATACTTCGGGATATGAGCAATCTCATATGGGGTTGAACATGTGGGGTTTGCAGTCAGGCATGGATCCAGATCCCAGCTCAACTACTCCTCTAGCTGTGTGGCCTCAAATGTATTACCGCATCTCTTTTGTGTTAGGTTTTCGTGTCTGTAAAATGCAGGTGATGTAATAGAACTCACACCACAGGATGTTGTGGAGATGAAATGAGGTAACTCGGGTAAAGCATGATCTCTGGAATCAAGCTGCCTGTGTCTGAAATGTCTTCCAAATGCAGGATGTAGGGTTTGCCTCTCACTAGTTGTTAAACCTCTGGCAAATCACTTAACCTCTTTGTGCTTCAGTTTCCTTATCTGTAAAATGGGAATTTTCATAATGGCATCTATCTAATAGCATTTGTGTGAGGAATGCCTAGGAAAGTTTGTAAAGGACTTGGCCCATGCCTGGCAGGAGGTTAATAATCATTCGCTATTATTATTTTTACTAGTAGGTATGAGACTTTAGGGAAAGTAATAGTACTCAGCATATGGCAAGTGATCAATATATGTTGGCTCTTGTTAGAAATTTGGGGAATTCTATATTTTAGGTTTTTTTTTTTTTTTTTTTTAGATTTTATTTATTCATGAGAGAGAGAGAGATAGGGAGAGAGAGAGAGAGAGGCAGAAACACAGGCAGAGGGAGAAGCAGGCTCCATGCAGGAAGCCCGGTGTGGGACTCAATCCCGGGACCCAAGGATCACACTCTGGGCTGAAGGCAGGCGCTAAACTGCTGAGCCACCCAGGGATCCCTATATTTTAGTTTTAAAGGCCCAGTTCCTCCTCACGTTCAAAGTGAAACATGTTCCAATTTATTCATTGTTGACAACTCAAGTGATTGTGCTCAGTGATCATAATAGTGACCTGTATACCACTCCTTGCTATTGAAGTCTTACAACAGCCCCATGAGGCTGGCATTATTACCTCCAACTTCCAAGGAGGAAATGGGGACTTACACAGATGAAGTGACCTGCTCAAGATCACATGGTAAGCGTCAAGCTGGAATTTAAACTGCTGGCCGTGATTCCAAAGGCTTCTTCTGGGCCCCATAGTGCATAGGGAAAAGATCACGGTTGGAGTAGAGTGGGGGTTGAGTAGAGAGAGAGACAGTGTGCCAGACATTTGAAAGAGTGTCAGGGTCTGAAGCTGGAAAGGAAGATTTGCCAGGCAAAGGATGGCAGCTTCAGGATATCTGCAGGAAGACTGTGGTGAGATAAACACCATTAGGACACAAGAGGGCGCCCCACACCCTAAATCCAGCCTGATATTGGTTGATGGTTTCCCTTTGCTTTTTTTTCTAATTAAAGCCTGGCATTTTAGGGAAGAGGAAAATTAAGGCCCTAAGAGGCCAAGTGCCCTGCCCAATGTTATATAGAAATAATCAACAGAGCCTGGACCAGCTCCCATTTCGCTGCTTCACCATCCACCAAGATTTTTTCTGTGCACAGTTGTCTGCAAGACCCCCTCTGTGCTGGGCCAACACCAGGCATCTAAGGATGCACAGGTGAATCAAACTGGTCCCTGTCCCCAGGACCTGATCTCCAATTTTTCCAGAGCGAATTTCCTTTTAGTAAATTAGTAATGCTTCCTATTAGTAAAATATTCTTGAACCCATACTTCCAACATATGTGTATCTATTTACCTATAAATGCTATACATATATGTAGTACCTATGTAATTACATAAAAAACTAACTTCTATTGAACACTTAAAATGCACTACTACCAGGTCCTTCTCTCAGTGCTCTATGCATATTTATTCACTTAACCCTCACAAAACTCTCTGAGCAAGAGTCTAATACTATCCCATATCACAAAAGAAGAAACTAAAGGTACAGAGGTTAAGTAACATAAAACCGTATGGTTAAAAAGCAGGCAGTCTAGCTTCAGAATAAAATGAGATTGAAAAATAGAAATATAAGTTTTAACATTTTTCCTAAACCCCCAGGAGTCATCTTGTGCGCACCTCTTTGAAGGCCAGTGCTTGAGGGGCCCCCAGACCTGTGTGGGCCAGTACAATGTGACCAGTACTTTGAGAAAGGGAAGTGCAGGAGGCTATGGAACCCAGAGGCAGCAGCTTATCTAGCCTGGGAGGTCAGGGAGGGCTTCTGGAGAAAGTGATAGCTAAGCTAAATCTTAAAAGATATGTAGTAGTTCCCCTGGAGGAAAGAAATTTGGGGAAAGTGTTTCTGGGTGAAGGAGCAGTGCGTGCAAAGGCCCAGGGTCAAGAGTGTATGGTGTTCCGGGAGCTCCAAGTAGTTTAGGATAGCTAGACACAGAGTGCCCAGGGGGTGGATTTCTCCTCCCAGTGTTGTTATGAGGCTCAAATAAGACCATAGGTATGGCCACGCCTTTGTGTTTTTGCTGAGGGAATAAGCAATCAGTCTGCTGCCTCCTGGGCAGCATCCCAGCTTTTTGGTCCTCAGCTGCCAATTCCTCTATAACCCAGATGGCAAATGGGGCCTCTCTGCCCCCTTGAAGATCTGATTGAATTGGCCTGGACCCCATTCCACAGTTGTCACAGCCCTCTCTCCTTCCCCATGCCCTCTATGAATTTCCAACTTTATTTCCTCGGAGCTACAGCTTCTGTGACCTCAACCCCTACGCCTCCTGCCTCATGTGGATTTCCATCTTAAAACAAAAAGTCCAATTAAGCCAAGCATTTCATGGATTTAGTAAATTTACTAAGGATTTGGAGACCTTGAGATCACATCACATACCACACAGCCACCTGCCATCTCCCAATTTTCTCATTCAGAGGCTCATCCAGAGCTTTCCCAAAGCCTGTGTTCCCAAAATCACCAGCTAATCCTCCCAACACATGCAGCACTCCCACCTCCCACCAGAATCTGGGTTCAGTCTCATGTGCCCACATTTACCCACTATCTCCCTGCCAGGCTGGTTTGTTTTTCCTATCCCCAACTCCAACATGCATGCACCCACTCCAGCTAAACCCAGGTTGCCCTAACCTGCTCCCCAGCCAAGCCCAGAAGCCATCCTTTCTTTCATCTTCCCTGGGTCACAAGGAAAAGTCCCCTCTGCAGAGTAGCCAGGCCAGTCCACAGTAGCCAGGGAGGTGGTGGTGGGAGACAGGCTCCAGGAAGACCAACAGCAACACTGGGGGATGAGGGAGCAGCCAGCCAGAGGAAGGTGGCCAGATTAGCAGAAAGTTCAGGCAGAGTGACCCCAAAAGAGTTCCAACCCCCAAAGTTTTGGGACAGTGGCACCAGAGAAAGGAGAAAAGTGGGATTCTTGGGGAGGCCCCCAGCTTCTGGCCAAGCACAGCTGGTGTGATACTATGTGCTTGTATGTTTTGGGGGAACCACTCAAGCCAGGGCCCCACCCAGGCACTGGCACACTGGCAGGCCAAGGAAGCCCCCAGAATATACACATACTGGGTTATCTGGGGACTGTGCTCCTGGAGGCTGCCATGGAGCATAAGGCCTGTCTCCCAATCTAGCACCAAGACCTGGAGACTGCCCGGGCTCTGGAAGCAGCAGCAGGCAGTGTCTCCAGCCCCGCTGTGACCAGATACAGCACCTCAAGGCTAGGCAGCTCACTGACAGCTCCTCAAGCCACCCTGGGCAGGGCCAGGCTCAGGGCCACAGTGCCCACAGCTTCAGCTCCCGTAGGCTGGGCAGCCCCGAGATGCAGTGGGCCCTAGGCTACGTCTGCCCGCCCATACCGCAGCTACTGGGGCCTGGAGAGCTGCCAGAGGAAGAAACTAGAGGCACCCTGGGAGCATAGAGCCTCCAAGTATTGCCAAGCAGGGAGAGTTGGCAAAGGGTGAGGAAGATCTTGGCGATGTTCCGCGTCTCCAGCTGCAGTGCCTCGCCTTTGGCAGTCAGGGTTTGCAAGACTGAAAAGGCGAGAGAAGCCAGCTTCCAAAACTCCTTATCTGAGACTGCAGAAAGCTCCAAGCTGGTCAGCAGGGACAACTCTACCCGGGAAGAAGGAGAGGGGAACTGCAGTCTCAAGGTATGCAGATTCTCTGAGCCATAGAAGTTCAAGGCCAGGCTGAGCACCATGTGAGTACCCAGCAGGTTTAGGGTGATCAGTGTGAGCAGAGGAGCCAACCAGCCCTGGCCTGGGGCTGCCAGTGGATTCCTGCCAACTCTGACATCTCCAGCCCTTTAGACCCTGGAATATCTGGCCCCCCAGACAAATCAGCTGGTTTCCCTGAAGCAACAGCTCCCAGAGAGAAAGTGGCTAGGGACCGGGTACTCACCCTTTTATTGTACAGATCCAGGGCCTGCAGTCCTGACACAGCCCCTGTTCCATTTGTGCACAGCACGGCACTCCACAGTCGGTTGCCACTCAGGTACAGTCTCTGAAGCCTGGGTGTGGCAGCCAAGAACCTGGTCAGACCCTGTTAAACCTGGTTAAACCACTGTTAAGACCCAACTCTTCAGGCTGTAGCAGGAAACTAAGGCCTCCAGAGCTATGTGCCCCTTGGAGTGCATCCTAAATTCAGTTCCTACAGCTCAAAATGGGCAGGTACCCCAGCCATGTTGGTGTTTATCACAGTCAGGGTGTCCAGTCTCTGCAGTCCCAGCCCTACCACCACAGGCTGCCTCCCTCATGATCCAGACATGGAGTCCCCAGCTGGAGGCCCTGAAGGGCCCCAGGACTGGCCACCTTCAGCCAGGTGGTGAATGACAGGTCCAACATGCCCAGCGTCCAGGCATCACCAGAGAAGCAGCTAAGCCCCAGGTCTAGGACGATGTTGGCCAGCTCCCCCACATTCTGAAAGCAACTATACTTGACAGCCAGCTGCATGACTGGAAGAAAACTGAACACCCCAGCTCCCATTTAGGCAGGGGCCTAGGAAAGCAATGTACTGAGGAAGCTCAGGTTGCCCAAGCTGTTGGGGGTGGAAAGAGGTAATAGGCTCAGGGGCCAGTGAAAACACTGCTAGCAAGCCCAAGCCCCTGAGAGCTCCTGGCTGAAGCTGAGTGAGACGCAGACTCAGCCCCAGGACCTGAACTCAGCAAAGTAGCAGAAGGCATCGGGGACAGGACAGAAGTGGAACCAGTGAGACAGAGCCCCTCCACACTCTGTGGCACAGCCTCCAAGGCCTGCATCAGGTTGGTCACCGAGGAGGCCGCTGCAAGGAGGGGCGGCTAGGAGCAGCCCAGCCTGCACACAGAAGAAGAGATAAGAGTGCTCACCCATCTCAACACCAAGCCTGGTCGGCACAGAGGCAGAATCAGGACCTCACTCTCTGCCCTCTTCCCTTTACTGGAGGGGATCCCAGACCCCATCCCCTCCCTCCACACACACTCATTCAGTAGTCACAGTCCTGACAGGATGCACAGCCCCCAGGGTACCCATGAGGCTCTGGAAGGAGGGCCAGAGGGCCACAACGCTTCCAAACTTTACAATCGCTGGAAGGGTGGGACTAGCTTCGGAGATGCTTGGAGCCCAGGATCCAAGGGGCAGGGAGAGGCAGAAGTCCACTAGTGGGAGGAGGGACCCAGCTCTTGCTCTGCTGTGAACAAGCAAGCAGTGTTTCTGAGCACAGGATTTGGGGCTTAAGGTCTAGAATCTCACTCCACCATTGTCTTTCAGTGCAGGGCACGTAGCTCCGCAAGCTTTAGTTTCCTCCTCACCCCAAGTGTACTGTTACCTGCTTCACAGGATTTGCTGTAAATGACTTATGGGTGCAGAACAGAGTTTCTCTCCTCAACATTCCCTTATGCTACTTCCTCTCCTTTCTTTAGTAGAAAGTCTTGAGTAAGTCAGGGTTTTTAAAATGCAGATATTTTATAAGCAAGGTAATACATCAAAATGATGCCTTCATGAACATCTTGTAATGCTCCACGTGGAAGATTCCAAAAAGCCCAAGATTTATTCAAGAAGACTATAGGGGTCCGTTCCTGCCCTTCCAGTCTGGGGCTAGGAAGAAGGGTCTTCTAGGCTTTGATCTTGACATGCCCTACCAGGATGGAGTCAGGACTCCAGGGGAAAGCAGAAAGAAAAAATGATGCTTTATGATGATCTCAAACAATGCAATAAACTATTCAATAGAATTCAATCTGATCATGATTTTTAAAAAATAATAAACTCAGAGAGAAGAAAGATGCCTGACTTTACCCCAAGTCTACAATACATATAAATCTTTTTTTTTTAAGATTTTATTTATTATTCATGAGAGACACAGAGAGAGAGAGAGAGAGAGAGAGAGAGAGAGAGAGGCAGAGATACAGGCAGAGGGAGAAGCAGGCTCCATGCAGGGAGCCCGACGCAGGACTCGATCCCGGGTCTCTGAGCCGAAGCTGTTGGAGGTAGAAAGGTAGATGCTCAACCACCAAGCCACCCAGGCGTCCCTACAATACATATAATTCTTTTTTTTTTTTAATACATATAATTCTTAATGGCGAACCATTTATTGCATTCAATTTAAAGCCAGGAACGAGGGATGCAGGCCTTAGCCAATAGAATAAGAAAAAGAACAGAAATTAAAATTATAAGTATTTTATTTATTTATTTTTTTAGTGTTTTTTTAAAATATTTTATTTATTTATTCGTAGACACACAGAGAGAGGCAGAGACACAGGCAGAGTCCGAGAGGGAGAAGCAGGCTCCATGCAGGGAGCCCAACGTGGGACTCGATCCCAGGTCTCCAGGATCACACCCCAGGCTGCAGGCGGCGCCAAACCGCTGAGCCACCGGGGCTGCCCAAAATTATAAGTATTTTAAAAAACAGAAGGGTCATCATTTATAAGATGCTGTGACTGCCTACATAGGCATTCCAAGAACTTCTAGAAACAAACTTAAAACTAAAGAGTGTTTAGCAAAGGTGCTGGATACTAGATACTTAAATAAAAACAATAACTACAAAAACCTTTCTTATACACCAGTGCACCACTGAGAGTCTCAACAGAAAACAGCACATTCAAATCACATTTTTTCTAAGGGTTTGTGTGTAAAGAGACTAATCACAAGCCTGTTAGCGGGGCTTAAGGGTACCACAAGGGACCCGGAACTGGCAAACACAGGAGCTGTCCTCATGCCTAGAACTGAAGGTGATTGCATTTCATCAGATCTAAGATGCTCATTTTTTCCCCATATTTTTTAACACCTTTGAGACAGAGCTGTGTCCTACAATTAATGACACCTTGCTATTGCTGGTAACCAGGCAGCATTCATAATATGATCACTGTTGCCTGTGCATATGCATACTTGGTCATAGCTGTTCATATTATTAGCACTTCAGCTGAGTTATGGATATTGTTGATACTACCCATTTTTATTTGGTTGTGCTTTACAATGTCTTTAAAAATATTACACTGTAATTCCACATTGAAATGAAACGTTATTGTATGTGCAAGAAGAGCATGGAAAGAGAGCAAAAGGGGCGCATATTCTCTGTTGGAGAAGTAACATGAGAGGAACTCAGAGGAGGACTATAAATATGAAGGCGTTTGAGGAATACCATAATCAATCAATTTCTTATATTTTAATTTTTTGTGTGTGCAAAAGTTATGCAAGGTAAAAATCTATGTCTAAATACGTACAAAATAGCTCTAAGTTATAAGTGATGAGAAATCATTGTGTCATCATGTAACTGGATCATTTTCCTTAATGGTATGTAAAATAATGGTTTGTTCTACAACTGATTCTTAGAGTCAATCAAATGCAGTAATTTAACTGTTTTAAACTAATTTTTCTCTTCTTTCCTCTCCACCATTATTTTTTAATAGTGTATTGGTGGTGGTGAATTTTACAATGTATTGCTCAGATTGTAGAATTTTGAAATAAGATAGTAGTCATCAGAGGAGGCACCCTATCCCACAGCACATGGACTGGCAGCTGGATATAATTACTCCAAGATTTAGGTTGATTCCTTGGGGATGAGAAAATACATTATCAATTGTTCAAAAGATGATTGGTTGTAGTATAGTTTTTGGAAGCTTTATTTTGAAGTGTAAGTATTGGGTAAAGGGGTTATGTCAATGGGCAAGCCAAGAGGTAGACAGAGTGAGCGTTTGTTATTCATTTAGCATCCAAATTCCCTTCCTTTATGCCTGTAAGTAACTATGTCCACCTTGCCTCTAGTGGTTAAATGCTACCGGTTGGGGTCTACTGCTCTAGGATCCTGAAAACATTACTGAAATCAGGTGTCCATGTCAACTGCAGCTTCCTACAACTATTCTAGTCTTACAAAGAACAATCACAATAGAGTTTTTCAAAGATGACAGTATTAATGCTCACTAATGCTTTCAGAGAGGGATTGTCTTCTGGGCCCATTCTGGGGATACAGTTAGTGAGTGGGGAACATAGTGCATATGGCAATGTACTCAATAATTCAACCTCCCCTCTTCTATTGTATACCAAGGAATTCAAGGCATCTTAACCTGGTTTATTAGATCACTGGTTAGTCCAAGATCCAGTCAACCAACAAAGTGAACAAATTACAACACGTCTGGTTACTCAAACTAGTCTATTGAAATAAAAACCTCTGGTAAATGCATCCATAGCAATACATTCAGTATAATCTAAAATCATGTTGCATTCCAGGCCTGCTTCTCAGATCTATTCTTCTCCTTCCCCCGCTCTGCTCCACATCACTGGCATGCCAACGCCTGCAAGGTATATTTTCTGACTCTCTGGCAGTAAGAGGTTGGAGGGCAGGAGAAGAGGTAGAGATGTTTTCTCCTCCTTCTCTGTTGGTGGCATCTTCAACATCAGTTATGATTCTTCTTCCATAGTCCCAACTTCCACTGGTTGGAAGGCCTGTGCATATGCATAGTTCCAGCTTCCACTGGTTGACTCTGGGACCCGGGTTCCAGTAACACTACCTCTTCCCCTTCTTCCTGTCTCTGCAAGAAATTTGAGATTCTTCAATCACAGTCATAAAACACTCTTAGCTTTTAGGTGGACAATTGAGCTGAGTAGTTAGGATAGGAGCTTAAAGTCTCTGTGCCCCTCATACTGACCTATGGCATGGCTGCTCAGCCTCTAGAGCTTTGCTTTCAATAGACACTTCATTCCAGGTGACCGAAACTTTTCATTCAATTGACTGCTTCACCTGACTGCTTCACCATTGCATGTCTGATCTGTCAGAGTCCTAAGATTTAAAGTTGAGGTTTCACTGCTCTTGGTCCCACTTGCTGCTGCTGGGGCTACCTTGCCCTGTTGATCCCTCAGAAGTTAGATGCTGGAGCTGCTGCCCCTTCTGCCCCATTAAAAAAGGGATTCTGACTTAGTTTCCCTTTGTTATGGTTACCAGGAGATTGATTTGCTTTAGACTAATTCCCCACCTAGGAGCTGAGGGGGCCAGCATTTGATGGAAAACTCTGGAATCCTTTCCTTCCTCAGTCGTTCAGGGATCTCAAGAGACTTGAGACTTGCCTGAGCTGGAAAGGCACTCTGGGTTCATGAGGATCAAGCAAAGAGCAGGTGATAGAGCTGGGATCAGAACCCAGAATCATGATCAGGTCAGGGGAAGGTGATGGGACAGAGGGAGTATTGGTGGCAGCAAGAGGCCTCCACTCCTGAACATGGGAAATGAAGTGAGACTCTCAGAGCCCAGATGACCCCTCCCACCATCCTCCTGGCCCACTGTACCCCACACACATTCAGAAAACAGAGGTCTCACCATCTCCTCCTTGGGATGTGATGTGAGGAGTTTATGGAGGGATGCTGAAGTCAGACCAGTTCTCATGTTGTAGTCCTGCCAGAGTTGTCCAGAGAACTGCTCTGGGAAGAAGGAGAATGGAGATACCAGGTTGGAAAAGAAATGAAGTGGAATAACAAAATAAAATATAATATATAAAATAAAAAGAAACAGATGCCTTTGCTTTGGGCAGGGGTCACTTTCTGGTGGTGCTTTCTCTCTCCGTCCATCTATCTTTCTCGCCTCCATGCCCAGTACATCCTTTCCCCCCTACTTTCTGTCCATCCCCTGTCTCCACCTCCTCCTCCCGGCCAACCCCACAACCCTGCCTAGGCGCTCCTGTCCCCTCAGAGGACAGACTTCTGAGGCACCCAAGTGACGGTCTTCTCTGAGCTGTTAACTTGGCAACCAATATAATTTCGAATCATAACCAGTTCTTAGTGATTTCACTGCATAAGCAATTCAGGTAACATCATTGAAATTCTAAATAAAAAGAAAAGTTGTATGATAGACAGCTCTGCCATCACCAGATCAAATGGCTTTTACTTGCATGAGTTCACTTCGGTTCCTGTCCCAGCTTTAAATACTTTTCCCATAACCACAATTCTTACACTTTCCTATGTGCCAGGCATCCTGAGAGGCACATTAAACAATATCAGCCCAGAAATATTTTATTTCCCAGAATCCCCCCTTTTTTGGGTTACCTAGAATCCCTTTTGATAATAAAAATAACCAACATTTGTTGAGAATGTACTGTGCTAAACACGATGCTCTCATGACCCAGTTTGTGTATACTTTTCACTCATGTTCTCTAGGTGAAGAAATGTGGTCCAAGGAACTGCAGTGGCCTATCCAAGGCCTATCCTGACATGGTTAGTTTCCTCCTCTGGATAAAGGTAAGAATGTGGGGGTGGTTGGGTGGCTCAGTCAGCCTTCAGCTCAGGTCATGATCCTAGGGTCCTGGGATGGAGGTCCACATCAGGGTCCCTGCTCCGAGGAGAGTCTGCTTCTCTCCCCCTTCCTTACCTCCTCCCCGCCCCTCTCTTCTTTCTCTCTCCTTGCCCCTCCCCCATTCACACTTAAGCTCTCTCTCTCTTGTCCTCTCAAATAAATAAATAAAATCTTTTTCTTTTTTTCTTTTCTTTTCTTTTTTTTTTTAAGTGGCTCAGTGGTTGAGTGTCTGCCTTTGGCTCAGGTCATGATCCCAGGATCCTGGGATGGAGTCCTGCATCAAGCTCCCTGGGGGGAGCCTGCCTCTCCCTCTGACTATGTCTCTGCCTCTCTCTCCGTGTCTCTCATGAATAAATAAAATCTTTAAAAAAATGTGGCAATGGGGATGCCTGGGTGGCCTAGCAGTTGAACGCCTGCCTTTGGCTCAGGGCGTGATCCTGGAGTCCCAGGATCGAGTCCCACGTCAGGCTCCCTGCATGGAGCCTGCTTCTCCCTCTGCCTGTGTCTCTGCCTCTGTGTGTATGTGTGTGTCTCTCATGAATAAAGAAATAAAATATTTTTTAAAATGTGGCAATAATTTTAAAAAAGAGAGAGATGAGAATGTCCCAGTTACTACTTCCCATTTGGGTTTTCATGGACCGTTGGGGTTTGACTGTGAGTTCCTTTGTTGTCACTATCTTTGTGGCTTTGGTGTTTTCAGGTGTAATTCCCAGCAGCCCTGGGGAAGAATGGCCTTGTTTCCTGTTATTTCAGACATCACAAGGACAGACAGAGGGGTCAAAACAAGGGCTACAGAGGGAAGATAGATGCGTTGATACATAGAACAAATGGGAACCCAGCCAGAGTAGCTGGGGAGAACCTGAGGGGAAGAGCTCCCCATGGGCCCACAGCAGTGATAGCCCCTGTAGGGAGGGGAAGGAGGCCACCCCAGAGCAGCCTGGGCTACTCTTTTGTCTTAGTTGAGGCTCCTTTGGTGTTCAGGAACAGAAATCAAGTCAGACTTTCCCAGGCACAATTTTTTGGGAAGATGTGGAGGTATCTCATGGAATCCTAAATCAGCCATACCTGGGAAAGGACTGAAGCCAGGGAGTGGGGCAGTCAGGCACCTTCCAGTAGTTTCTCTCCCATCTCTGCTTCAACTTTCAATTCTCTCCTGAACAGCCATCTCTGCTTCGGTGCTTTCATGGCTGACAATGGCCAACCCATCCCAAAGGACCACCAGGCTGAGCTAAACCCAAGGCCAGCTTTGGAGGGTGCAGAAGCCCCATCCCTCCTTTCTCCAGTCATGTTTACCCATCCCAAACATTTCCACCACCCACCCTGTCTGCCTGAGGCCTCCCAGCTACTGATTTTGATACCTTCTCCCTGAGCCCACTTGCCCTACTCCTCCCACCAGATCTACTGCGAGAGCCCTGAGGGAAGAGAAGCCAGCATTTTCCTTCCTTGGAGACCACCGAGAAATCCCTCTCCATATGGCTCCCAGTCTGTGTTGTGAGCTTGTTGGGATGCTCTGCTTGGGGATGAATGGCTTTCTCCACAGCTCTGGGGAGAGAAGCAAACATTTCCTTGCTCAGGAGAGTAGCAAAGCAAACCATTGTTCCATTCCCAAAGAGAGCTTACAATTTGGGCTGTAAAGGGCCATTGGGTTCTAGTTTTTCAATGTTCCCTTTCCTTTGGGCCTGCAGATTTCATTATTTAGACAGTCTTCTTTGTTTTTTTTTTAATTTTTTATTTATTTATGATAGTCATACAGAGAGAGAGAGAGAGGCAGAGACACAGGCAGAGGGAGAAGCAGGCTCCATGCACCGGGAGCCCGACGTGGGATTCGATCCCGGGTCTCCAGGATTGCGCCCTGGGCCAAAGGCAGGCGCCAAACCGCTGCGCCACGCAGGGATCCCGACAGTCTTCTTTGTTGACGAAGTGTGCAAGCTTTGTTAGACAGTCACCCAATTTCCCACTTGTGTTCACAGCTATTGTAAGCCAGGCATGGGTACAGAGGCCAAGAGGGCAGAGTTTCTGCCCTTGAGAGGCTCATGGAGGTAACAAATCCATGAAAAAAGGAGTAACCCAGATGTTCTCTTGTTTCTCCTGTTTTCAGTCCACACTTCCTTTTAATGAGTAAGCAGCAACAATTCGAGCTCTCAATCTGCAAAGACTTTAGGAAATCTGGTCTCTTCCAGGTTCCCTTTTCCAAGGATCTTTGAGAATTCTCACATATTCCACTTATTCATTGTGGTTGTCACTTGTCACTGGACCCTGTGTCTGAACACTGGCAGGGCCTGCCCTCAGGAGAGCTGCCCTCCTCAGGCCCCAACTTCCCATACAACTTTGCCTAACATGGGACTATTCTCAGGGAAACTCCAAGCTCCCTCATCACCTCTGCTGTCTCTCCCTGGGTGATCTCATCCGGTCCCATGGCTTTTAAATACCATCTGTCATATTTGCCAATGACTTTACAAATCTGTTATCACCACCAGTGACTTTTCCCCTGAGCTCCAGACTCTTACATCCAACTATTTGTCACCTTTACTTGAAAGTCAACTAGGCAATTGGAACTCAATTTAAAAAAAACAAATTCCAAATTTCCTGACCTGCCATGCCTGCCCCAACTTGGTCCCCTCCAAGTGTCTCCATTTCAGGGACATCTCAGTACATAGTGTGACACCATCCACTTAGTTGCTGGACCTACAAATCTGAAAGTGCAGGTGCACCTCATTCTTCCCTTTGCTGACTCCCAGCAGCTAACTCTGTTGATGCCACCTCAGAACCTATTCTGCATCTGCCCACTTTTTTCCATCTCTTGTCTAAATGATGGCAATGGTATCCCGACTCCCTCTGCTTTCACTCCTGCCCTCTGCAACACATCTTCCACACAGCATCCAGAGTAAGCTTCTAAAATTATAAACCAGATCATATCACTCTCCTGATTAAGTCCTTTAATGGTGGGATGCCTGGGTGGCTCAGTGGCTGAGCGTCTGCCTTTGGCTCAGGGTATGATCCCTGGGTCCTGGGATCAAGTCCCACATCGGGCTCCTTGCATGGAGCCTGCTTCTCCTCCCTTTGCCTGTGTCTCTGCCTCTCTTTCTGTGTCTCTCATGAATAAATAAATAAAATCTTTTAAAAAAATCCTTCAATGACAAAAAAATCCTTAAACGGCTTCTCATCACATTTTTATAGAGATGGGGAGAGAGAACAGGGGAGGGGAAGAGGGAGAGGGAGAGAGAATCTTAAGCAGGCTCCATGCCCAGTGTGGACTCCAATGGACTCTTAGGACCCTGAGATCAGGACCTAAGCCAAAATCAAGAGTCAGACACTTAACTGACTGAGCCACCCAGGCACCCTTCTCATTACATTTAGAATAAAAACTCAGTTTCTTGCTCTGATGACAACGGCCTCCTGCCTGCCTCTCTGCCACCACTGAATACTGTCCAAACAGCTCCTGCTCTCCAAGTCTCCCCTCTCTCTTGTTCTCCCCTTCTCTCTTACAGCCACACTTCATCTTCTCTCTGTTCATCAGAAGGACCAGGCCTACCTCCACCAAAGGATCTTTGCAAAAGCCACTCTCTTTGTCTGGTGAGCTCTACCTCGCCTTTCAGAGCCTGTGTGTGTGTGCGTGTGTGTCTTCTTACTAATCATGAGTTAATCCTACAAAACGAATGGCTTTGCATATGCTTTACCACTTTTGGAAGTTTCTGCCTGAGACAAAACAATTCTCCTAGGCCATTAGGAGGTTCTGTTCTCCCATCATATTTTCTTAGCAGATCACATGCCTTTGAGCAAAACAGAGCAAAACACTTTGAAGTCTTTCCAATAATAATAAAAAAGAAGCCATAATTTGGGAAGAAGAAGAAGAAGAAGAAGCAGAAGCCACAGCAGCAGCTGGAGGAGGAAGAAGAAATAGACTAAGACCAAATCATTATGTGAGGTTAAAAAGGATCATATTGAAATAATAAAAGCTATATTACTAGAGTAACAAAACATACAAACCATGGCTTTTAGAAAGATAAGGAGAAGTTAATAGAAGCAAAATGGTAATTTTCAATTATTTGCCCTGCAAATGGTAGACTGCTATGTTCCAGTCACTGTCCTGAGTGGTAGGGAATAAGCAGTGAACAAAATATACAACACCTCTGAGCTGTGGAGCTCACTTCTAATGGATGAGAAAAGACAATTTTAAGTAAATATACAATATGTTTTGTAATAATGAGTTCTATGGAGAAAGATAAAGCAATCAAGGGAGTTGGGGAGAGAACCAGGGGAGGGTTGGGGTTGCAATTTTAAATAGCATGGTTCAGGAAGACCACCTCTAATGAGGTGACATTTGAACTGAAGCCTGAAGAATGAGAGAAAGATCCACACTGGTCTCTGGAGAAGAGCACTCAAGACAAAAGAAAGAGCAAATGCCCTAGTGTTGCAATGTATTTCTAACTTCCAAGGCTAAGTTAGAAAAGCTTTTGCCTTGTTCTCACTCTGCAGACACTCACCCTTGGAACCTAGCCACTCTGCTGTGAAAAAGCCCAGGCTACGAGTAGAGGCCATAGGTATTCCAAGTCACAGCCTCTTCTAATGTCCCAGCATCCAGTGCCAGACATGTGAGTGACAGGGCCTTCAGATGAGTCCAGCTGTCCTTGCTGATGCCGAGTGGAGCAGAGATGAGCTGTTCCTGCCAAGTGTTGCCCACGTGGCAGGTCTGCCAGCAAAATGAATGTGGTTGTTTGGGGTTGGTGCGTTATGCAGTGATAGAGAGCTAAAGCAGTAGGAAGTTGTGAAAGCATTTTGTATACCGGAAAGCCATCTACAGAAATGGATCATTAGTTGGTAGACATCCTGAGCTCATCTCATGACTCCAGCTACAAGTTTTTCTGAGCTGGCTGTCATCTCAGGCCAGGCTCTGACTCCTTGCAGCAGCAGGTAGCATTACCTGTGACACCTCACAACCATAATCTGGTTCCAGGCCTCCTCTACTCTCAAGCACCCTCCCCCTCTATCAGGCGCCCCCTTTGCAACCTCCCCACAGAACTCCTTCCACATACATTATCCAGCTATGTCTCTGTGCTTTTTCTCATACTTTTTTTTCTGGCTGAAAAACCTTTTTCTCCTTGGGCCGCAGGGACTTACTTCACTCAATCTTATCCAAGGCAGGACACCAAACCTTCCTGTGGGAGAGAACTTTTTCCCATTTCTCTATTGAGATCTGAGAATTGCTTGCTAAAAATATGCAGGACCCAATGCCCAATGCCTCTCAGCAGTGGATGGAGGAATGAGGTGGAAGGGAGCCACCACCACCCGCCAATGGAGAGGGAAGAGAGGAGAGAAATTGGAATAATCTGTGTGAGTTTGGGGCTGTGATTTTGAGTGATCAGATGGTCTCCAGCTCCCTGTAAAGTATACCCACCAACTTTTATTGGTTCCCAAGCACACCTCACTTACGTTCAAGGACAAGTCCTTTCCCACAGCAGCCCTGCCATTTTGCTGACCCTCAGCCCTCTCCACACTCCTGCTGAGCTGACCCATCCTTCAGAGCCTGATTTCCATAGCCGCTCCTGCCGGGCACAGCTGGTGTGGGCCATGCCTGCAGCCATGCTGCCAGAGGGCCTGGGCAATGGCACTGCCCCTGCTTCATTGCTAGGCACAGCACACACAGTAAGGGATCATTTGTTGGGAGAATAAGTAAAAACTACAACTGTACTTCGTGAAAGTCTTCCTAGATTTTGATCTGGTGCCTGGATCTTCCTCCCCATAACCTCCCAGGCCCAGCAGCACTCTGACCCCCTAGGTGATCTGTAGTAGCAGGAGGCTCCTTCCCTTTGTGTTACAGGGATAACTTGGGTACTCACAGTCCTTGTCAGCCTGCAGGGATGAAAGAGGCCTTGATATCACTTGGGACAAACATGTTGCTAGCTCAGTACTGCACCATCCTAACCCAGGTAACGGCTGGGCTCAGAATCATCACAAGCTCACTCTGCCCTTGGCATCTGTGGGAGTCCCAGAGTTGTCCCGTGCATGCTTCCACATGCTGCTCATGCTGCCTCCTCCGCTCTACCCTTGACATCACTCAGGCAGATGCTCGCCTGGCAGGGCTTACCTCTGAATGCCTCTTAAGATTCTGCTGGACTGCTGGTCAGTGCCTGTTCCCCTCATACTACTCTTGCCTTTTCACTCCTAGGATGATAGAGAAACGAGTCTCCTTCCGTCATGCCACTCCCTTAGCCAGGAATCCCTTACCTAAGTCCCAAGGTGGCACTTTTATTTAGACTGTTGTTTTGTTTTGTTTACATCTATGGATACACAGATGCTGGAGCCAGAGCCATGACCTATCCATGTCATTCAGACTCTGAGTTGAGGCTCATTCTTCATTTCAGTTTCCTTTGTGCATTCAGCTACTAGCTACCAAGGGCCTGTGTTTAAGTTATGGCAATAACTTGGCACATTAATTTTGTACTGCTGTTCAACAGATTACTGCAATCTTAGTGGTTTAACACAACATACACACATTCACAGTATTGGAGGTCAGAAGACTGCAATTGGTATGCAGACCCTTCTGGAGGCCATGAGGGAGAATCCATTTCCATGCCTTTTCCAGCTCTTAGAGGCCACCCATGTTCTTTGGCTCATGGCCCTATATCATTCCAACCTCTGCTTCTCTCATCACATGTCCTTCCCTGACTCTGACCCTCCTGGCTTCCTCTTACAGGGATCCTTATGATCACATTGGCTCTGCCTGGATAATCCAGAATAACCTCCCCCATCTCTAAATCAGCTGAATCACATCTGCAAAGTGCCTTTTGCCACATAAGAAAGGCAATATATTCTGAGATTTGGGGGATTAAAAACATGGGGAGATGTCATTCTGCCTACCACACTGGGTATCCAGTTGAATGGAGTCTATCTGACGGATGCATACTCCTTTCCTGTAATTTATCCTCTAGCACTCACCTTTCCCCTCCCAGTTTGCCAAATACACTTGTTCATACCTGAACCCTAATTGTGAGCCAAGTCCAAGTTCTTTTCTCAAGAGCCTCCTCTTCAGCCCCCCTGTAAATCAGAATAGACAGATTTCCCCTTCCTGGGGGGCCCATTCCATCCTTAGAGGTTAAGGCCTCTGGCTCTCCTGTTAGTGTCACAGAGAGAACTCAGATATTCCGGTGAGACTATTTGTGTGTGTGTGTGTGTGTTTTCTGGTGAGACTATTGAGTCCATGGTACACGTGCATATATCCACATATAATCCTGGGTGAATTTCCTATCACTTCCTCTTGCCTGTCCAGGCCACTCTCCACTCACCTCCACCCTGTTCTCTATACCAGGTGATTGGCCTCCACAAACCACATCAGTGAGCACTCTTGTCTTCTGGATTCCTGTCTGGTTCAGCCAATGGGAACTCCAGCCGGAGATGAGAGGGTGGAGAAGAGTGTGGGCAGGGTTTGCCTTCCCCTGACTGCCTCCCTGTGGGGTGGCCCAGGACTGCTATATTCTTCCCTGAAGGCCTTAGCTCCTGTTGGCCGCTGTGGGTTCAGGCAACTGTTCTTTTCCCCACAGGCATCCAGGCTGTAGAGATAGCCCCAGATTTCACACAATCTCTTGTGGGTTCCTCAAACTCTGCCCACCTTTTGTACAGACCCTTCATTAAACTTTTCTCAAATTATCCAAATTGAGTGTTTCGACTATTTTCTGATGGGATTCTGACTGTTATGTTCTCCAAAATGTAACTCAGACGTCTGCCAAGCTTCCTGGGCCTCAATGAATGATCTTGTGATATAATTTAGATCTGAGTGTTGGCAGCTCAGTAACTCCACACCTAGTCACTGAACAAATTCAGTTCCCTTATAACCTCCTAGAATTCTTGAGTCCCCAGGGATTGCTCACAACTGGTCACTCCTTACATTCCCTCCATGCCTCCTCTGCTCATGCTATGGTCCTAGGCCCTTTATGGACAGAATGGAGTTTCTAATTCTGTTGGGATCCAAGCTCTTCCTGAGACCTCAGTACTTTTCTCTAAGCCACATTGAGGTGGTTTGGGTAGGCTGTGGATATGCAAGTCAAAGCCACGTGACTCTAAATCTGACTTAATATAGACATGTGCATGCATACCTTCTTTCCTGATCAACTATTTGCCAAAACCTCTCCTGTGCCAAGAGCTGGTTTACTGAGAAAATGGAGCCGTTGGGCAGGAATTGGGGGGGGGGGGGGCACAACCCCATCCCACATCCGTAAGAATAACCACTTCACCATTCATCTTCACCACCTTCCTCATCTCAGAAGATGTGTTTCTCTTTCTGTTCAAGGCTCATCCCTACATTTTTGCTCTTGGCCCCACGCCCTCCTGTCTGCTCTGACAGCTGTCTCTATCTAGCACAGGGAGCTAATTCCTCTTTCTACATCTTTGAACTCTCCTCTATGGAAATACTCTGGTTTGCCTGCAACTGTTCTCAATGTTTTCTTAGTGTGAAGAAGAGGAAGAAGGAGGAGGAGGAAGAGGGGGAGGCAACACCCTCTTTTGTTCTAGAGTTGGCTATTTCTGCCTCTCCTTCTCTTCTCCAAGTTACCCAAAAGAGCTACCTCACACTTCTAACTCCATATCCTCATTTCTCATCATCGACCCACTGCAGTTTCACTCCTGCCCTTCTGTAGTCAAGGAACTTCTTAGATGTCAAGCCCAATGGATACCTTTCATCCTCATCTTATAGGATTTCCCCACTGCATTTAACTATATGGACCCCAGAGTCTTCCATTTCCCCCCACCCCCACCAAAGGCGGGGTCCTCGTAGCAGAGACTTTGAACTTCCAGACACGGGTTTCTTTCCCTCTTCTTTTTTTTCACACCCTGCCCCCCCCCCCTTGTAACAGAGAACACAGCTGCCCTGCTCAAATCTACATCCCCCAGATTTCCTGCAGCTAAGCATGCCACTATGACTTGTTGTCACCCTGTAAGGAGGTAAGCAGAAGTGATGTGGCAATCTCCTGGCCTTACCCTTGGTGCTGTGGACCCAGAAATGGGAGCTGCATTTAAAGGATAAGAGCCTTAAGCCACCAACCTCGGTCCCAGATGACTCTTTGGAACAGAGCTGGCCCTGCCGGCCATGGACTATTCCCATCTGGACTTCTCACATGAGAAAAATAAATACATATCATTTATGTTATTGTACTTTGGGATGTTATTATAGTAGCTTAACCTGTACCCGAAGTAACAGTGTTGACTCAGGAGCAGTCAGTCTGTAGGCCTTTTAAACCCTACCTCAACCCCAACCTAATTTAGATCCTCTTACACTTTCTTGTAGCATCCTGTACTTACCTTCAAAGCACGTATCACAACTTGCAATTAAATAATTATTTGGGTAATGTAGTGTTCACTATTGACTGCTTCCCCCACAGCTATCTACCCTCCCTCCCTTTTATCTCACAGAATCCTGATGTGATTTAGGAATTCATAGCTTCCTCATTCTAATTCCTGCTCCATGAAAAGATGAGTGTAAGCCCATAGATTGTCTCTCCTAGATTTTGAAGTTAGAAATAAATAATAAGCCACTTATCAAAAGGGTCTAAGATGGAAAATTCACAGTGTAGAGGGAGCCAGTGGGGTTGTAGCGGATCATGTGCAAACCAAAGCTAGGAATGAGAGTGACAGGCAGGTAATAAAGAAGCAGGTACATGAGGTGCAGGCAGACTGTGCTCATGATGACCTGTGCATCATGTCTGCTGAGGATCTGCAGCCACCTGGATTCAGGATTATGTCCCAGTTCCAGTCTCTGTTCTTGGTCTTCACAGAAAGCATCTACAATTACCCCTAAAATATACTCTTTCCCTGGGCTAAAAAGAGTGCACACTTGTTTCTCAGAATCAAGCAGGCCTGTATAAAGCAGTAACTTTGGCCAAATTTATTTAACAAATATTTTTGAACACCTACTATGTTCTAGGCACTGCTGTTATGCACTTGAGTACTTAGGGAGAACAAGGTGGGCTGCCTAAAACATCTCTCTGAGAAGCAAAGTCAACTACAGTCCTCTACCTGCTTTTAATTCTTCAATGGTTTCTAATTGTCTTCAGAATAAAGCCCTCAGTCCTTGTGGTTTTACAGGCATCCTTACGTGAAACAGCCTCTGTCTGTCGTTTGAATCTCCATTCTGTTACTTTACCTGTCCCTCCACTGCCACCAGATCAGGTCCCCCAGGGTGCCAGCCTCTCTCATACATGCAAGTTTTTGCACATATTCTTCCATGTACCTGAGTGTGGTAAGCAAAGACATGAGGCAAGGATGAGGATGGTGACGAGGTACCACCACCTGAGCACTTGTATGTACTTTATATGTATCCTTCTTAACCTTCATCATGATGTACATTCTGTTGTCCTCATTTTACAGATGTGGAAACTGAGGCTTCAGGAGCTTAGTTACTTGCTTCAGATCATTTAAGAAAGGGCAGAGCCAACATTTGAATCCAAGTCTTTTTGACTCCAAAGGATACGCTGTCTAGGCCAGCAGTCATCTCTTTGCCACTCTTTCGAGCTCAGCTTCTGGAGGCAGACAGGCTTGGGTTTGGATTCAGGGTTCTGCTGCTTCCTGAGTGGTTGGCCTTGAGCAAGTCACTCAATCTCACTGAGCCTCAGTTTCCTCATCTGGAAAATGAGGTTGGCAATAGAACCTACCTCAGAAAGTTACTGCAACATTAAAATGAAAGAATGCGTGTAAGGCACTTGGAGTCACGCCTGGCCCAGAGCATTCGGTGAAGGCAGATACCATTTCCTTATCATCATTATTACCATCTTCACCGAGACAAGTAGCTCTCTCCTTAGCCCTGTCCAGGTTAGAGCTCTGCGTCTTGTCACAGACACAGCCTAAGAGCTGCTTCTTTGCTGGGCCTCCTGGGGCCAGGCCTGCATGGATCTGTGGAAGGAAGCTTGGGCCACAGAGGAATGGACTGTAATTGATCCCAGTTAGAGGTGGACAGGGCCTGTCCTCCTCAGCTGGGGCCTCAGGAAGCAGGGCGCTGCCTGATTTATGTCCCTGCTGCACAGAGGATGACCTGGTGACCTCTCTACGTGTTCTAGCATCAGACAAGGCCATAAAACGGAATTGGTGTTGCGCGTTTGTTCCTATCAGGTCCGACTTGTACGCTGTTGCATCCACCTTAGGTCAATCCTCTGCAGGGCCCTCCCTACAAAAGGTTAGTGTGTGTGGCCACTCTGTGCGGCCAGGCCACTGGGAGTTCAGGGACAGTGTATAGAAGGGAAATCACAGTCTTATATACTTTCACGGCTTCCATGACCATCTCCAGTGAAATATGCTCAATCCATATCCTGAACCTACAGCTCCCCGCAGCCTCAGACTCAGATGTCAGTGGCCCACTGAATACCTCTTCTTGGACGTCCACAGGCCCCACTCTGAACTCATTGTGTTCACCTCTCTGTTGACTCTTCTCCTCTCCTGGATGGCACCACACCTGGGCCAAGGAGGCTGCTTATTCCCTCGTCTGGTGTAGCATCTTTGTACAGACTTCTTTATAGCTCTGACCGCTGTTTTGTGATGAGAACAACTTATTGCAGGCGTCACCATTATGTTTCACTCTGTCCCCTCCAATAGACTGTGAAGTCCTAGAGGCAAGAGACCACAACTCAGTCATCTCTGCACCCCCAGGACCTAGCATAGAGGCAGATCAGAGAACAAGCCACAAACTTTTGATGACTGAAGGAGGAAATGGATGGATAGGTAGATGGATGGCTGAATGAAGGAGCATAGAAGGGTATCTTTCAAGACAGTTTTCAAATAAAGAACAAGACTTCTTAAGAGGGACCCCAAATTTCCACTGGGAAGAGTGAAGTTAGATATTAGCATCTTCGAGCCAGATTAACCTTATTAATTGCATACTCTGAGCTATACTCGGAGCTCTTCCATGTACAAATGACAGAGACCCAGAGAAGTTAACTTCCCAAAGGTGAACAGCGATTTAGTGACAAAACCCCTGAACCAGCCCCCAAACCTCCTGCCTCTACTGTCTGCAGCTTCTTCCTTTCTTTCTGCATGCTGAGCTTAAGTGAGCTCTTTACAAACTCCAGAGCTTGGCTTCCAGAAATGCACTATAGAAGGTAAGGGTCTTGGGGTGCCTGGATGGTGCAGTTGGTTAAGCATCTGACTCTTGGTTTCTGCTCAGGTCCTGATCCCAGTGTTGTGAGATCAAGCTCAGGTCTTCCAGACTACCTACAAGGTTTTATTAACAACAACATGATCTATAGCAGAAAAATTGAAATGAGCTTCTCAGAAGTCGCAGTTCTGAGGCTAAGACTATATGACAGTGTGGCCCTTATCTTCACTGAGCCTCAGTTTCCTTACCTGCAAAATGCGAATAAGAATGGCATCTGTCCTGTTATAATGTATGTTTTTCACTTTAGGCTCTTGCAGTAGATTGTATTATTATTCCCAACTATTTGCTGCACTCTCAGTAAGAAGATCATCCATCTCTGCCCATACCAATGAGACTTGCGGTGCTTCTCTGTGGGGGGGAACTATACCTCACTGCCCCCCGGGTGTCAGCCTAGGCCATTCGCTTCTTTTGGCCAATGGAACATGAATAGATGGGACAGAGACCACATCCCAGCGGAAGCTTTAAGAGTCATTGCAAGATTCAGCTATGGCATTTTTCCTTCTGTCTCTGGACTGATATAGGGGCCGCTCCTTCAGTCTGAGACACAGAATGTGAACACATATAGAACAGAACCTCAAATGACCTGCAGCTGTCATGTAGCATAAATAAGAAATAAACTTTTGTTATTGTCAGCCGTTGAGATCACGGGGTGGTTTCTGCTGTGTAGCCTAGCAAATGCTGACTAATAACCTTTCACTTCTAATAGAGACAGACTCATTTGGGACATCTTAAAACAGATAGGCTTTGTGGTAATGATAACCACAGAATGCACCAAATCCCAGGTAGTTCCGGAGCCAGTATTAGTAGTCAGATGAGCTGCTGTAGTGAGAGACTCCAAGACAAAAGTCTTAATAAGGTACACATTTACTTCTCTTTTGAAACAGAAGATGTAAGTGGCTGGTCCAGGGTGGTTAGGCAGCTCAGCTCTGTTAGGCTGCCCAAAGATCCAGGCTCCTTCCAACCTACTGCCCCTGCTACCTTCCAGGGTGCTCTCCTCATCTGCACCATCCACATTCCCACCTGCAGCAAGGAGGAGGGAGAGAGCAGGGATGACCAGGGCTCCTTTTAAGGGTGTACAGAGAAACTGCCCACAGCACTTCTGCTCACAGGCCACTGACCAGACCTTCTTTATATGGCCATAGCTGTGTAATATAGGGTGCAGCTGTATTTCACAGACAGTTTCTGACCAGGTGACCATGAGCCTTAATGAAGCACAAAGGGGACTTTCTATTAGTAAAAAAAAAAACGGGGGGGGGGGGATACAATATAGTGGTGTTTGGAGCTAGCTTACATAAGCTCATGAGAGCCAATCACATGTATTGCCCCCCCAATTCCATGTTGGTTGGCATGACTTGAAATTGGCCTTAGTGGGAATAATTATACCACAGGAATTGGCAGACACTACAAATCTGGACTTCCCTTTCACTACTCCAGTCTGCCAGAGAGCCCGCTGTTAGACCTTTGCCAGCACGGAGGGTAGCAGGTCCTGATAGACAATTAGCACCCTCAGCCACAGTTGAGCTACTTTTTCTTGGTGTCTCTGTTGTATTCTCTCCCTCCTGAGCAGCTTCCTCACCTTCTGCTCCACAAGAAGTCCTCCTTGGTTCAAATTTGTGAGTGCAGCTCATCTTTCTTACCTCTTTCTTGCTGTAGATTGACTGCCCTGGGCCAGACGCCGACAGTGGGGCTCCTCAGCTATGTCCAGGGGTAGAAAGGCTGGATGGGCATCATGCCCAAAGCTGTCCTCAGAGGAGTTGTGGGCAGAACTGACCCCAGAGGCAGACACTGTGTGCAGCTGAGGAGGGAAAGTTCTTTCCCTGTCCTTATCACAGAGTTTAAGTTGTAGGAGACCATCCTTGTGTAGTTCATCGAATATTCCTTTTTATTGTGGTAAAATACACATAACATAAAATTTACTTTCTTAAACCATTTTTAAGTGTACTGTGTAGTGATAGCAAATACGTTTGCAATGCTGTGGAACATTATCATGCATCTCCACATCTCTGATATTCCTTTTGTACCTCTCTGATTAGATGGCCCGGTTCGGAGAAAGAGGCCCTTGCTGAGATGGCAGGGAGGCATAGCTGTGCCCTAGGCCACAAAGGCAGCAATTTGGGGTATAGACAGGACAGCAGTGATTTGCAGGAGACCTGAGATCCACATCCAAGGACCTAGGAAAGGTGGCTAGATGAGTATCTCCCCAGCAAGACAATGTGGTAGGAAAGAAAGAATGCAGACTTCAGAGTCGGAACCCAGAACCTGGCCCAGTCGCTTGGTGACCTTGGGCAAGCAAGGGGACTTGGAGCAAAAACTGATAAAAAGAATATTTTACTAAATTAGCAAGCATTTGAGGCTGTACTGGTGCAAACCAGCTAAATGTCATCCCTGGCTATAAAATGGAGGGACTGATACCCAGCTGATCGAAAGGGGTGCTGGGGAAGGTAACATCAATCAGCCCTGTGACACACTAGGAGAAGCAGGCCTAACATAAAGAAAACACTAGAAGCTTAGAACACATTAGAACAGGAATGGCTGCACTTCACCTTCCGGCTCTCGCCCCAACCCCCATCCCCAAGAGAGATAGACAAGCCCTAATAACCAGTTCCAGGTGTGGGGGAAATCCACCTCAATCTGGAAAAGGTGTCAGTGTCTGGGAATTGCAAATATAAAAGAACAGAACAGGACCAGGTGGCAGGAGAGACTGTGGCTCTCAGGAGAACCCTCCTTAACTAAAGAGAGTTAGAAATAGGGGTCTCTCTCCCCCTGGAAAGGCCTGGCCAGGCCCCCCTCTAGCGTTCAAAACCCTAAGCCCTGTGCTCCTAAAGTTCTCTGCCCTGAAAACTCATTCAAAGTAGGAGCAGAGTCCATTTGGTCCTGAGACTCCAGTCTTGAATTTTCTTCTCCCCCTGAGTAGCCCTTGAGAAGGGAGCATGGAAGACCCAGATGCTGGGGGGTACAGCCTGCCTGCCAGGCACCAGGTGAAGATGAGAGATCTGACTTCAACACAAAAGAAGAATTTACTATAAGGACAGGAGATGTGTCACAGAATCCAAGGCTAGGGGCAGCATAGGGAAGCAATCAGGAATCTCAGCATCCTGAAAACTCCAACCATCACTGTTGCTCTTTTTTCTTGCTGCAGACTGATTGGTTCTTTTTCCTAATACGCATGGTGGAAAATGTTCACTGCCAACAGCTCCTAATGTCACCTCCATTCAAGAGAGCAGCCAAAGGCAAGCAGCCAGGCTTCAGCTCCATTCCAGGGTTTTGGAGGTGGGATGTGATTGGTTCAGCTTGGGTCTGTCGCCTGCCCTGACCAATAATCTTGTGGCCTAAGGTGAGGGGCGGAATCATAGGTGTATTTAGCTGCTCTTTTCCCAGCCGTGTGGTTACAGGAGAGGCAGACTCTTCGTAGAGCAAGAATACCAAGCAAGCAGTAGACACAGGTACCTTCTACATGTAATTTGTCTGATGTCACTTAGCTCGAAAATGACACACCAGTTCCAAATGACTTCTATGTTCTTTCCATTTTGCTCTGTTTCAAGGAGGGAGCCCAGAGCTGCAGACTCCAGTGAGGGTTTGGGAGGCAGTAAGTAGAACAGTGCTTCCCAGTCCTGGCTTCCCTGTTGGCATGTAAACTGGGGAGGACTGTGTGTGTCTAGCAAGAGTCTTGGCAGGTAGGTGTACTCAGTAATTAATGAAGGGAGCAAAGAAGGAAAGAAGGGACGGAGGGGAGGACTGTGCTTCTAAATCACTCGTAGTTTGGTAAAAAGAAAGATTACCATAGTGAGCAACACTTATTGAGCAGCTAGCAATTTTGAGACTTGGCATGTATTAAATAATCTTCATGTCAAATCAATGAGTTGAATATTATTGTCACCTTTTAGAGACAAGATATTGGGGCACAAAAAGGTGAAGAATTTCACCCCAAGTTCACTGGGTTAGTAGCAGAACCGTTACAAATCTAAGCAGCCTGGCTCCTGAGCCTCTCAAGATGTCAGCAGCCTGCCCCAGACCCAGAGAATCAAACTCTCTGACGGTGAGACCTAGGAATCTGCATTTGACTGAGTTTCACAGGTGATTCTAATGCACAGCCAGAGTCAGACCTAACACGTTGGCTCTAACAAGCGGCCTCAAGCCTGGGGCCAAGTGACCAGAACAAATAAGGCTGCTGCCAGGATTTTTGAGTTTGATCCTGTGAACATGAGGCCAGCCAAGGAGAGGAGAGGCCCCTGTGAGGGGAACCCAAACCCAGATCAATCACAAAGACCTCTCTGGAGACCTGTGAGTAGAAGGCCAACTCGGGAGACCTGCCTTCGAGACACTTCTCCGCAGGGTCTCCGGGCACTGGCCACCGTCCTCAGAAGAGCCGGGACTAACCCTGTACCTGCCTAGTTCCTGGACTTTAATCTCCCGTCTGACCTCCTTCTCACCCCTGCTCTGATCTGAGGACTCCTGCTGGGTTGACCCCACCTCTGACCCCAGCCCGCCCCAGTTTTCAGGCTCACTGCCCCAGGCTGACAGCCCACAGGATGACAGCTCGGGGCAGTACAACATTCGAATCGGCCACCAGTAATGGGAGCAAGATGCCATGTCTTCTAATGATGTAGTGACAAATGGAATCTTCATGTCAGGAGAACTGTGACTTTTAGAGCGGAATTCGGGTATCTTTCGCCAACTCTACAACCATCACTGAGCGTGGGATGTTGAAATAGTGAGAAGTGAGCTGCCCTTGATCTTCACTGGAGCAATGTTCTTTTATTCACTGAGCATATGGCTGCTGGGAGCTGATTCCAGGACGGTTTCTGTGTCAGCACTGGGGACCAAAAAGATGAACCAGACATCGTCTCTGCCATCGAGGAGTTTCTGTATGCCTGATTCTGCTGTGGCATCCAGAAAAGATGATGCCTCAAAGATTAGCCAAAGACTTGGTCTAAAAAGAAGAAAAGCCTGCAGGATTTCACTTTCACATAAGGGATGGTTTCTAGCTTTGTCCAAGGCTGCAAAGTCCCTCAATGACAGGAACTGCCTGTGGAAGTTTTGGGGGAGCGAATAATGAGCCTCAGAACACAAACAGCTTTAAAAATCAAGATCTGGATGCGCTCAGGTGGCTCAGTCGGTTAAGTGTCTGCCTTCAGCTCAGGTCATGATCTTGGGGTCCTGGGATTGAGCCCTGAGTCAGGCTCCCCACTCAGCTAGGAGCCTGCTTCTCCCTCTTCTGCTGCTTCCCCTGCTCTCTCTGTCTCTCTCTGTCAAATAAAATATAATAGAATCTTTAAAAAAACAAAAACAAAAAAACAAACTGATATCTGTCTGTGCACCAGAGATTTAAACCCAGGGGGCAGGTAGCCTTCTTGATAGGCATCAGAAGAGCTCAGGATTAAGCCTTGGGCTCCCCCATTCTGTTCTTGGCTATACTCTACTTTGATGTAATACTAGACAATTCACACTCCCTCCCTGGGCCTCAGTTCCGTCAGACCATTTCTTTTCTGTTTGAATGCCCTGCCCTTCAAAGACTATTTGATAAATGTTTGTTGAATGAATGAATGAACCTCTGAGGTCCCTGCTAGCTCTGATACTATGAGTCTATGAGCTGGAGACATCTTTAAGAAAGAATCTTAGGGGCGCCAAGCCGGCTCAGTCAGTGGAGCACATGACTCTTGATCTCAGGGTCATGAGTTCAAGCCCCACATTGGGTGTAGAGATTACTTTTAAAAAAAGGAAAGAATGAAATTGGCCAAGAGGAAAAAGTTTAGTCCTAGTCCTAAGGGACCTTGGGTCACACTCCCTTATGTAAGTATGATCTGCTCCTTATAGACAACCTCTCCTTTCTCTCCATCCCTTTCCTTCATTTTCCATCCCCTCTGTACTTATTGTAGCGGGTTGAATTGTATACCCCAGAAAAGGTGAAAAGATATGTTCAAGTCCCAACCCCTGGTACTGGTGAATGTGACCTTTTTTGGAAATAAGATCTGTAGGGGCACCTGGGTGGCTTAGTGGTTAAGCATCTGCTTTTGGCTCAGTTCATGATCCTGGGGTCCTGGGATCAAGTCCCACATTGGGATCCCCCACAGGAGCCTGCTTCTCCCTCTACCTATGCTTCTGCCTCTTTCTCTGTGTCTCTCGTGAATAAATAAATAAAATCTTAAAAAAAAAAAAAGGAAATAGGGTCTGTAGATGTCAAATTAGGATGAGTTTACATTGGATTAGAGTGGGCTCTACTCCAATAGAACTGGTGTCCTTACAAGAAGAGGGGAATAGGGACACAGACACCCAGGGAAAGTGTCACGTGAGGATGGAGGCAGAGATGGGAGTAACGAATGCATCAATAAGCCAAGGAATGCCAAGGATTGCCAGCAGCCACCAGAAGCCATGAGAGAGGCATTGAATATATTTTCTTTTTGAATCCCCCAGAGAAGAAACCAACCATGCTGATGCCTTGATTTTGGATTTCTGGCTCCTGAAAGGTGAGAGAATAAGTTTGTGTTGTTTTAAGCCACCTAGATTGTGGCATTTTGTTATGGCAGCCCTAGGAAACAAATATACAGATCCAAGGCCATTAACTGGAAATCACCCCACTGATGCATGTTAACAGAGCCCTAAAAAGCACCAGTGGCCCTGACAGCTCTCCAAATGTTCATTGCAGATGAGTCATCACTGGGCCTATTGTGGATCTCTGAAACTAAGAAGCCTGAGTCCCCCATGGGGGAAGGAAGGAGGCTTTCCACACGATTAGCAGGAAGAGGATGCTGGAGGGGTGGGGGGTTGCCAGCTGCTTTTCTTCCCCACTGGGGCAGCCCAAAAAAGGGGACTATCTTCACTATTAAATGTCACAGTCATTTACTTTCGCTCCCTCAGTAAGTATTGGGTGGAGCACTTATGGTGCCGGGTGCTGCTGGGTGGAAAACATGTGCGTGTGGATGGGGGAGGAATGCTACTGAAATAGAGCACACATTCCGTGAGTTGTATGAGCCATGCTGGAGTGGGAGACCAGGTCATGGTGGGTCGCCAGCATGGACTTGGGAATCAGACAGTCCTGCTTGAATACTGGCCTCCCACCGACTTCCATTGTGATCTTGGTTGAATTACTTAATCCCTCTGGGCCTTTGTCTTAGTGTAAGTATTAGATAAGATGATGTTTATAGAATAAGGCCAGAGTTAAGTCCTCAGTAAATGTTATTTTCATCATAGGAGAGCAAAGATGTTCACCAGAAACAGCTCAGTACAAGAGCAAGATGATTATGATCAAACAAGACCCCATCACCTCTTGCTTGACATTATCTGATCAAATGCTCAGAGTAGCTCTGGGAGGAAGTTAGTCTCAATTTACAAATAACTGTGGTTTAGGGATGTAAACACTTAGTCAAGTTCACAGAACAAGGAAAGTAGCCGAGTCAGGATTCCAACTAGAGTTCCCAAGCTCATATTCTTCTTATTCCTGGGCAACCTTCATTTGCAAGTCAGGATGGGAGTGGGTGGGGCAGCATATGGTTGAGGGAGATGGAGAGGGCCTGTATTGGACTTACAAGTTTATTCTGCTTAATTAAAAATACGCCTCTAGTGCTTCCTATAGGGTGTGCTTTATGTTAGTAACTCGTTTATCTTCACAGGAGCCTAGAAGGTGGGCACTGTATTATTTCCAGACACGGAGAGGTTAAGCAACCATTCCAAGGTAGTGGAAGCAGGATTCACACTTGCTTCTTTAGCTCCAAGAAACCTTGCTCTTAACCACTGTTCCATACTGCCTTATCTTTTGGGCTGGCGGTGGTTTAGCTGTCTGAGCATGTACTTTGGTGGGGGAGGGGGGGATGGAGGGGAGAAAAGGTGAATCAACACCCTCCACACAAGCCACCCTTTGGTGCTATTGCTGCAATAAGATCGGGAGTCATTTGACCCTATAAGGTGAATGGCAGGATGGGGGCTGTTTAGCCCTGGATTTCTCTTGAGTCAACAGCTTTTCATCCCTGCCCCACTTCCTGAAAACTCTTTGCTCCTCAGCTTTGGAAATCCTTTGAGCACAAAGAGCTCATTTCCTGTGGCCAGGAAGGACAGGCAAGTTCCTGATGACAGCTCATCTCCCTCATTAAGGCGCTCATAAAAGTGTTTCAAAGGAGTCTGACTTATGGCTCCGCTGTTTGTCAAGATCCCCTTCTGCAAGGAGCCACTCTGGTAATTTGGTGCTAGGAGATGTGCAGGGGAAACCAGCTCCTTTGAGTCTGGGAATTATTTATGATCCTAAGAAGAGGGAATGTCATTGGAGAGATAACAAGGGTTCAGCAGCACAACAGGCTGTTTAATATGCCACAAGGGATGGGGAGCAGCTTCAAAATTCCAAAGCCAGCTTGGAAACCTTGATTCTGTACACGTGGGTTGTCTGTTCCTAGGAAAGCTCCTGAGGCAATAACAGCTAACAATTATGGAAGTTTTATCCTGAGCCAGGACTTGTACTAAATGCTTTTTATATGTTAATTCGTTTAATTCTCATGGCTGTTCCCATCCTATTTTACAAATGAGGAAATTGAGGCACAGAGAGGTTAAGCAACTTACCCAAAGTCACACATTTGTGAGTAGCTTTTATCCCAAAAAAGTCTGCCTTCACAGTTGGGCCTTTTTAAGATTATATTTGTTTATTTGACAGAGAGAGTGAGCACACAAGCAGGGGGAGCAGCAGAGGGAGAGGGAGAAGCAGGCTCTCCACTGAGCAGGGAGCCTGATGTGGGGCTTCATCCCAGGAGCCTGGGATCGTGACCTGAGCTGAAGGCAGACACTTAACCGACTGAGCCACCCAGGTGCCCTGGCACAGTTGGGTTTTTGAACCCCAGTCACAGTTTAGGAGGAAATTGGCTTTTAAATCAGCCCAATAAAGTGAAATGTACAATACATTCAAAATTACCTTTGATAATCCCTTAAAATGTCCATAAAGTTTAGCATATTTAATCTGAGGCATATGTCCTTGTCCAGTAATTAGAAAACCACTGAGCTAACTTAAAGGAAGGAGCAGAAGGTAAGCCCGTATGCAGATGTTTATACTTTTAAACTTCTCTGCTTTTTAGGCAAATTATCAAATCACTAGGGGTAAGAATCAAGAGGCAGAAAATTGTAGAGAGTTCTTACCCACCTACAGAGGTGACTCTATTCTTTTACTATTTAGCCTCTGTGACCTTAACACATACCACCTGTCACATGATGTTTTTTGCTGGACTAAGAGCATAGTCACATTTTAAGAAGGTAGACGGGAAAGTTCTTTTACAGATGTCCAAGTCCAAGCCTAAATTAAATGAACCTGGTACAAAGAGATTTCATGAGTCTAGCTTTGGAGCGTGATAAATCTAGATTTGAACCTAAATCTGTTACTTACTAGCTATGTAGCCCTTGGAAATTTGCTTAATTTCCGAAAGCCTCAGTTTTTTTAAATCTGTAAAATGGTCATAGCAACACCACTTTTGAGAAGACTGAATGGAAAAGTTTGTAAAGTATTGAGTATAAGTCATAGTACTTAAGTACTAGCTTTTAAAAGCTGTTTGACCTGAGGCAGGTCTTGCACCTCTCTGAGCCTCATTTCTCCTCATCTGCAATATGGGCATACCTGTCTGCCTACTAAACCTCAAAGGTCATTATAAAGAAACACTAAAGCACGGTACAAAGTTTGCAAGAGGATCTTTTCTCCGCCGCTCGGTATACCTGGAATTGTGAGGAGGTACTGGGAGACCCCTGCTGGAGAAAGTCACTCGAAAGAGTCCTGGGCCTGAAGTGAAAAATGGGCTCAGAGCTCCCCTTTGGCCATTTGGTGTGACTGTGTGACTTCGGGTGAGTGACCTCATCTCTCCGAGCCTCCACTTTCCCTTCTTTTAAGTAGGGTTAACAGTCCTGCCATCACAAGGTTACCCCGAGATTCATATCCTGCAGAAAAGTGCCAGGCACGTGGTAAGCGCTCATTTACTGTTTGCTGAGTCTGAATCCTTCTGAAAGGAGCCAGGTCCCACCCCTCTCCCTCCGCGGGGTGGGAAAAGTGCACGGTGTCTCCACACGGAATTCAGGTAGGAGGGATGCTCCTGGGGGCCACGGGGCTCCCGAGCCTCCCGAGCCTCCCCGCTCCCCGTAGCCGCCCCCCCCCGCCCTCCCAGCCGTTGCCATGGCCACCGGTTCAGGCCCGGAGCAGCACCTAGGCGTGTTCAACCCAATCCCCGCCTTCCCAGAGTGACCATTGGCTGGAGCGGCCACGTGACGCACGCTGGTATGCTAATATATGGTAATCGCCCCACGCCCCTCCTCCCCGGCTGTGTCCGAGTAGCCAGCAGGGTGCGCGGCGCCGAGCCGAGGGGGCGGGCTGAGGGGCGGCCCCCGGGAGAGAGCGGCCAGGTGGAGGAGGAGCGCGAACGCGACCGCAGGTAACGGGCGGGCGCGTGCGCGCTGGGGCAGGCTCGCGGCGGACGCGAGGCGCACGGGGCGCTCGGGCCGCCGCGCTGCCGGCTTAACCCTTGGGGCAGCCAGCTGTCACGGCCGGGCCGGGGTGCGGCGGCCGGGCCGGGCCGCGCGGGGCGGGGCGCTGCCGTGGGCACCGGCGAGCGGGCGGCGGGCGGCGGGCGGCCTGACCCCGGGATTCGCGGCGCGGGGCCCGCGGGGCGACCGGCCGCGACGCGCAGGGTGCGGGGACCCAGGGGCCGCGAGGGCTGCGGCGCCGCTGCGGGGCCGGCGCTTGCGGCAGGCTGACGGGCACCGGCGGGAGCACCGGCCCGGGCGGCTTCCCGGGGGCCGAGCCCCTTCCGCGCAGAGGCCCGCGCAGAGGCCCGCGCAGAGGCCTGCGCCCGCCGCGCTCGTCCCGCAGAGTGCGAGGAGCCCCGGGCGTCGGGCCTGACCTCGGCGTCCTCCCCGCCGCCCCAGCCGGGCCTGACAGCCCGGCCGCCCGCACTTTTGACCCGGAGTCAAGCTGGGGCCCCCAGTGGGACGAAGGCGAGATTGGCACTTAAAGGGGCACCAGCAGAGGGAACTGGGGGTTGCCGGTGCTGGGAGGAGAGGACAATCCCCTAAAGGAAAAGCAGGCCCCAAGATTTGCCAGGTTTGAGAAGGAGGGATGCCCAGGAAAGGCACTGGCCCCTTGTTTTCTGTGCTGGGTGATGACCTGACACTCATGGGCAAAGGTCACTGCCGGACACCAGGATCGGGTCTGTCATGTCCAGAAGAAGCGGCTGTTCTGCGTGAGTTTCTAACAAATTTCTTATAAGGCAAGGTTTAAATTCATCTTCCTTCCTCACCCTACTCCTAGGTCTGCTACAGAGTGTTGTGTTCTTTGGATTATCCACCCCCCCTCCCCCAACCACCAGGAGATAACTAAGGTCTGTGGCAGCTTTCGGCTCACGGTGTAATTTAGCTTTCACTACAACAGAGATGGTAGGATGGGCCATGTGCCACTAATGTTAAGCTTGCCCTGGGAGCTTCTTGGAAGTGTGTGTGTGTGTGTGTGTGTGTGTATGGTGGGGGTGGGAGGGGATGCTGCTATTATCAATGGGAATGAAAATCTCGCTGATGTGCCAGTGATATCAATAGAATTTCCTTTATGAGTCTAAAGTCGCTTCTCCCAAATCAAGGGAAGATGTGGTTACACATGAAAAGTACCAGGAACCAATTTGATTTTTGCAAGTGAAGTGCAAATTGCACTGCTTACTGCTCTTGATGTCTTTTATCCCATAACAACAAACACTAGCTATATGCCAGGCACTCTGCTGTGTCTTGTGCTATGTCTTGGGGCTGCAGAGATGAATAAGATAATTAGTCCTTGTCCTCAAAGAAGTAGTGAGAGAGACAAATAAAATTGCCAGTAAAAGTGATAGCATAATAGATGTGTATATAAAGAGCTATGGAATCACAAAGGCGGGAACAATTAGCTGTCTGAGAGGGTCAGAGAAGGCGTTCCAGAAAAGAACATGTTTAAGCAAGATCTTGAAGGATGAATAGGAGTTTGTCTTGCAGAGAAGATTGGGAAGGACAGGAAGGGCAGCCAAAGCAGAGGAATCAGTGAATATAGACGCTTGAAGGGTATGGTATCTCTAGGCAATGGCTTTATATAGTAGCCATGGCCTTCTTCCTTCCTCGATAAAGTAACTTTCCAGAAGTAATCTAGAATTTCTAGTTGCCACTACAATTTTCCAGTGGTGTTTTCCTTCTTCTTCTTCTTTTTTTTTTTTTTAAGATTTTATTTATTCACGAGAGACACACACACACAGGGGGAGAGAGAGAGAGAGAGGCAGAGACACAGGCAGAGACACAGGCAGAGGGAGAAGCAGGCTCCATGCAGGGAGCCCGATGTGGGACTCGATCCCAGGACTCCAGGATCACACCCTGGGCCGAAGGCGGGCGCTTAACCACTAAGCCACCCAGGCGTCCCTCCTGCTTATTCTTCCTCCCCACTTTTTCCCCTCATCAGTTTTTCTGAGCCTCACCCCTGGTCTTTGTCACTTGTATCTTTCCAAGTAACAGTCCAACATGTGGAGACGGGGGAAGGGATACTTTGCAGTAGCTCCCAAGTAGAAGGCCTGGACATAGGGTAGAATGTGTGGTAATAGAGGTACGATCCTGAGAGGACAAGAGGAAAATAGAGGGCATAACCAGGGAGGCAACACTGAATGTCAAATCTAATGTCAGATTTCTGAGACCTAAGGAAGTGAGTAATAAGGTCAGAAGCCGGGAGGATCTGGAGCAAGAGAGGATCTGGCCTTGATAGGGGTCAGGACAAGCAGTTCAGGATTGAGCCATGAATCATGCAGAAGCAGCAGAGCCCACTGTTACGTGGTGCCAGCCGCAAAGGACAGGGTTGGATCTGACAGCTTCAAGCAACTATTCAGAAAAGGACAACACCATCTCCTCAATAGACTATTTCTAGCATTTCCTTTCTGTTCTGTCTCCCTCCTTACTGTTATCCTCTTTTGCTCCCATTTTCCACCCATGATGCACTTTTCTTAGCAATCAAAGCAGAGAAATCCTGTTCTGCTGTCTTAGCATCCACCTCCAGAATGGTCCGTTTAATGTCATAAGCCATCAACTAGCCAGCCTATTTTTACTTCCTAATCATTTGGAAACAGCAAGGATTGACCTAGAGGTGGTACAGTGGACATCCCCCAAACTCATCTCATGTTTGAATCAGATAAAGGCTTTTTAGCTTTGCTTAAACCACATTTATTTTTGGAATGGATAGTGGTGAATTTTTGGCAAATCCCGTCTTGAGCTCTACTACAGATCAAGCAATTGAAGAAGGTGATATGCCTAGTATACATTGCTAGGATTGACGATTCTGTTAAGTGCTAGAGTCACAGGTGCTATTTAAGCAATTTTCTCAATCACCATGTTTACTGAGCACCTGCTTGTGTGCAAATACTGTGCTGTATTTGTGGTTTGGAAGAGACAGGAAAATGAGAGAGGTGGTATAGTCTGGGGAGTAGTCTCACCTAAACAAGGACTTGGATCCCAGTTCTACCAGTTACTTGCTATGTGACTTGGACAAGTTAGTTGACTTTGTTTCTTCATCTATAAGAATGCAACCTAACTCATGGAGTTGTGAGGATTTTTTTTAAAGATTTTATTTATTTATGAGAGATACAGAGAGAGAGAGAGAGGCAGAGACATATGCAGAGGGGAGAAGCAGGCTCCATGCAGGGAGCCCCATGCAGGACTCGATTCCAGGCCCCTGGGATCATGCTCTGAGCCGAAGGCAGACACTCAACCACTGAGCTACCCAGGCGTCCCAGTTGTGAGGATTAAATATAAAGCGGCCATTCAGTAAATTTTCAAACGCTGAAACATGTGGTATTATAGTAGTCAAAAAAAAAAAAAGATCATTATGGACTACGATTATGAAGGAAGGCTTTTTTCAGAGGCATGGTGATTTTTGTTATATAAAGAGGAGGGTGTAAGGAATTTCCAGATGGGAAAAATCATGTTTATAAAATACAGGACTGGAGTAGGGAAGAAAGTTTTAGGGACCAATCTGGCAAGATCAGAGATTTAAGTAGAGAAATTTAAGACTGGAAGGGGTGGTAGAAGCCAGATTTTAATAGGCACTGAATGCTGCACTAAGGAGTTAGAACTTTATTCTGTATGATGGAAAGTCTGAAGATGTTTGGTTAGGGAAATGTAGGGGGTCCAGTGCAAAATGGATGAAAAAATAACAGTATTTTTAAAAAAAATTCTCAACAACAGTGTGGACAATAAACTTTAGTAGGTGTAGAAAGAGGAGAGAACTGCACAACCAGCTAGCACATTATTTAAATAGTCTAGATGTGAGGGGGTAAGGAACTGAATTAAGGTGATGGCAGTGAAAACAAAAGATGGGTTCAATTAAGTATCACAAAGGAAGTGTGAACAGGATGTGGATATGAAGGACAAGAAATAAGGAAGAGGGGCAGCCCTGGTGGCTCAGCGGGTTAGTGCCGCCTTCAGCCCAGGGTGTGGTCCTGGAGTCCCGGGATCGAGTCCCACATCGGGCTCCCTGCGTGGAGCCTGCTTCTCCCTCTGCCCCTCTCTCTCTCTCTCTAAAGAATAAATAAATAAAATCTTTAAAAAAAAAAAGAAAGAAAGAAAGAAAGAAAGAAAGAAAGAAAGAAAGAAAGAAAGAAAGAAAGAAAGAAAGAAGGAAGAATCAAATATGGCCCTGAACATGGGTGACAAGATTAACAAGATTGTTTGCTATGTACCAAACAAAAAGGAAAGCCAGTTTGGGGAGAAGAGGAAAAGCTGGGTGCTAGACATCTTGAGGTGATACTAGAACTTACAAGTGGACATGTCCCCTAAGTATTGGGAAGTGGGAAGTTGGTGCTCAAAAAAGAGAAGTCAAGGAGTCTGATGTGAAGAAGGTGATCATTGAAGCCATGTGATTAGTCGACCAGAGGTGGCAGTATACAAGCCGAGGTGTAGAGGACCAAAGGTTGAAGCTTTGTGGGCAAAGCCCACATTTAGGGAGATAGGAAGAAGAAATATGGTCAATCTGGTAGAAAAGGACTATCAGAGAAGTCAAAGAACCACCTAATTTATTCATCCGACAAATGCATTCTCTTCATGATCATTTGTATACCTGATAGATGCAAGGCTGACTGAACAAGCTGTTATCCATGAAGGTGCAGTGTCAACAGAAGTCAGGAAGGAGAAGACGGTCTCAAGATGGAGGAATTGATTAGTAGTATGACATTGTACAGAGGAAGTGGGAAATGCCCATTTTATTTAGTAAGCACAGGCTCATTAGTAACTTTTTGAGAACAATAGCTTCAGTTCAGTGGGGGGTGGCCATGGGCATATTAAACACGAGAGTAAAGAGGATTGTGGCATAAGATGTGGATAAAAAATGGAGGCAGCATGTACATTGCCCTTTGTATGCTTTGCAATAAATGGGAAGAGAGGAGTAGGAAAGTGATTAGAGAAGGCGATTTTCCTTGTCTGCCTCATTATTTTAGTTGTCCCCAAATCCCAATTGCATGCTTTCATATCCTTAATAGCAGTTCAGCAATTCATTCTTTAACTTATTGCTTTGATAATTACCTGCATATTTCAATGAACAATATTAGTTCAGCTACCACATGTTGAGTGCTTACTATGTGCTAAACACTTTGTATACATTCTATTCATTATCCTATTTAATCCTCACAATACTAGATTACAGCTACATAACCTCTTGGAAGCATGAAGAAACTAAATAAACTGCCTAAGATCACATGAGTAATGGGTAGCTTGATGGGATTTGGACCTGACTCTGACCCTAAAGGACCATGCTATATTGTCCCTGAAGGCAAGACCAGCTTTGCAACCTCCCAGAATCCTGCACTTAGAAAGCCTTCTCACTTGGTTATAATGCTCCATTGTTGATCTCTTGAAATTCTTAGTTTTTTAACAAGAGTCCTGCTTTTTCATTTTGCACTGGACCCAAGACATCATTGAATAAGTTCTGCCTGAAGGCATCAATACTATCTCCTAAAGTGGGAAAAGCATGTTGTACTAGAGCCCTTGCTTTGGTTGTGTAGTGTGTCTTAAGTCCTTGTGTCATGGTGCACATGGTGCAGCATTTTCCTGTGGTCTTCTCATTTTGAACTCCTGATATAAAGGGCAAATGGGAAATATTTTGAATATTTGAATATTGACTATCAACTAGATAGCCAATATGAAGAAAAAGAGAATAAGGAGGCAAGGAATTATTACCCAGAATGGTTGTGGAAACTCATCCATCCTGTCTTGAGAGTATTATTAGATAGAGTTACAGTCCTGATGCTGTTGTTACTCCCAATTTAAATAAGAAATGAGTTCGTTTCTTTTCCTTTTGTAGTCAAATATCCCCATTTGCTTGAGCTTTTTTTGACCTAAAATAGAAGTTGGGATTGAACAGATAAAATACAGCTTATCTGCTCTGACCTAATGCATTTTTAGTCAGGCTGATGCCACCCCTTCACCCCCATATCAGGGACTACCCAGAGCTTTGAACAATGTGACCAGGTTACCACATTTGTCTTGAATGCTCGTGTTCCACCTTTGCCTTTATTGTCCACTCTGTTCCTTTATCTACCCATCTGAATCAGGAAAACTTAATCTTTGATATTATATCTTATTTTTGGCTTTACAGTCATTACTTGGCACTGACAACAAATGAAGTTTTTTTGATTCTCCTGATTACTGCTCTCTCAAAAACAACTTTTACTCATCCTCTTCCTCCTCCCACTCCTGGTCCCTCTGAGTAATTATTTGACTAATACTGACCAAGTCCTTATACCACTTGATACTAGCTAGCCACTTGACCAGGTCCAAACACTAACCAACCTAGGTTCTTCTGTGGAAGATATCAGACAAGACTGAGATTGTGTTGCTTCCTCCCATTACCTGTGTCATTCCCATTCCCATTCCCATTCCCATTCCCATTCCCATTCCCAGAGCGATTGTTCTCACTTTCTACTCAGTGTGGACCAGGTGAGCCTAAGGATATGTAGATTAAAACTATAAAGAGATTTAGAGTATAATCTGTGGTATATTTCACAAAACCAAGTTTAGATAGCCAGATGTTCTCCATGGTCTCCTATTTGTGCTAGTGGTATAGTCTCCATAAGCACTGTAGTAGTTATCTATTGCTATGTACCAAATTTATTAGCTGAAAACAACAAACTTCTCTATCTATAAAGATTCAATTCAAACATTGCATCTCAGGAGCATTTCCCCACCAGCTTTTAATGAATTAGTATCCTTCCTCTCTGGTCTTCTTCCTTTGTACATTAACATCTCATTTTAGCACTTACCACATTGTTAAAATGACTAGGAACTATATATATATTTTTTGTATCTGTAGCTTTAGTTCTGAAAAACCATTCCTTGAACATAGTAGGTGCTCAATAAATAGTTGAATATGCTTAAGAATAGCTTGTACTTTTATATACTTTTAACTCTAGAAAACATACGTACTGCAAAGTATCTAGCCTTGTGCCCTATGATAAATATACTCTTCTTCATCTCCCTGTTTAGAGACTCAAGTATCATTGTTGTTGAAGATATAAAGAAACCATCCCATTGTACATGTCAAAGACTTATTGACATGCCAATTTAACCTATTCCAGGAAGGGTTTCTTGAACTTATTTCTCCATCCATACTCTGAAACCAGTTCTGGGCCTTTTAGGAAATTGTATAACAAGCCCCTAGCCCAAAGCTACTTGGTTCAATAACAAAGCCAACATTGGTTCACTATTTAAATATTTGACTATAAACTTTATGAAGGCAGGACCTGGGTCTGACTTATTCACTGCTATGTTCCCAGCACCAAGTACTATTAGATGCTTAATAAATACATGGTGGATGAATTAGTAACACTCCATAGTTGATAACTCAGTGTTCCATTCCTGTTATCCAGGTCCTAAACTCTGATCACCCAGAATCATAGGCCAGAGTTCATCATTTCATATGGCCCAGATTTTTTGTCTTGTTTCTTGACTCTTCTATTCCAGCTCTTTATCATAGCTGAGCTTTGGGAATTTGACCACTTGCTTACTTGGAATTAATTTAGAGGCCCCTCTTCTTCTCTTGATCTTCCTAACTAATAATATTGGCCAGATGCCCTTAGGAGAATATTCTTTTCTCTACCTATAGCAAGAAACAATATATATGTTGAAAATATTGAACTGAAGAGAATTATATTCAAATTTCAAAAGAAAGGAGACCGGCCCCTTAAGAAGCACATTTTGGCCAGAAACCAGGGTCTGAAATTTTAGAAGTCTGTTAAACTGATTAACTTGTAAGCTTAAGCAATTCAATGCAAATTAATTTTTATACCAACCAGCAAATCAAAGGAGAGGAGGGAATTAAGTGAGTGTGTAAATATGGTTGCCAGGGAAACTTTTCCTGACAGAAGAGAACCTCACAGGAATTTATGCAGGCCCAAGAAAGCAATGTAACCTGATCTTTCTCTGTTCTCTCTCTGATGGGAAGAAAACAACGTAGAAATCACGGGGTACAGATGAGTGTGGCTTTAGGCTTTTCTAGAAACTTGAGTAAGTCTCCTTCTTGAGGCAGGACTGAAGACTAGAGTTCTCCAGAGCATATATGACTATGATAAAGCACCCGTTACTTCTGAGGAAACATCTGGAAATGTAGAGTTCTGAATCCAAATCTGACAAAGTGTTCATTCAACACATATACATTCAGCACTTTCTAAATGGCCCATTGACCAAAGGGAATATGATTATAAGGGATTGATAACAGTTTGAAGGTGCTACATCACACCTAGTGGATGGTCTTAAAATTTTGTCTAAATTAATTTTTTGGATAAAGGGTAATATGGACCTAAATATTTAATGCTTTTTTAAAAATAAAATTGTTTCTGTAGAAGAGTCATGAACACAAGTGCACTTTCTGCCATATTTCTCTTGGGAAATACCTAACCCGTTGATCCATAAAGCTACACCCCAAGATGGATGGATGTTCATCTAGTGACACTGTCATCTGAATTGTCAGTGTAGTACCAGTAAAAGACAAATCTATCTCCTAGATAGCTAAAATCATAAGAGACCCTAAATAGTTTAGCTATAAATGGTGGGTGGTTTGAGATCTAAAATCTGGGCTGTAAAATCATTTGGATCGAAATATATAGCACTGTCGTGTATCTGAGGCCAGTCATTCAGGGTTTGCCCTTATGCTTTAACATGCTGGAGTTTTGTACTGCATACGGTGCCTTTCAATGGCCTGGAGAGGGCAAAGAGGGTAATGGTTAACTGCATGGATTCTAGAGCCAGACCACTCAGATTCTAGCTCTGCCTCTACCACTCATTAACTGAGCTTTACAACCTTCTTCAAGTCCCCTTGTGCACAGTGGGGGATAATAATAGTACTTACCTCGAAGAAGTATAAAATTAAACAGGTTAATATATGTGAGGTGCATAGTAAGCACCGTGTAAGTTGTACCTTTTATTATTTCCTAGATAGTAGGGTTGATTCCATTGAAGGAAGAGCTGGTTGAAATATATAGAGGTATAATTTCCCTAAAGTTGCATGCTAAGTTTGGGCTCCGATGTTTTGCATCCTTAATTTAGCCCTGAAGTTTTCCATTCCACTTTGTAAGAGAGTGAGAAAATGAGAATTGGAGTAGGAGAGAATAATTTGGCTTTTGGAGCATTTTGAAATAGGGGTTATTTCACAAAAGATGTGATACTAAAGCATATGAAAATGAAGTTGTCTTTTCAAAGGCAAAATGAGTGTGAGAAATGGTTGGGAATCATATAAGACAGGGGATGTCTTACTGGGGTGGGCCTGTCATATGTTGAGCCCCAAATTCTGTCTCTGATAATGATAACAGGAGATAGTTGGAGGGAATCTTATAGTTGCCATTCATGATGGGATCTTCTGATTAAAGGGATGGACCCCCCCCCCAAAAGAAAATAAAGGGATGGACCCTCCCATCCCTAACTGTCTTAGTGTCCTGTGTCTTGTTCACTCAAGGATTTAAGCTCTACTTCTATTTTGGGTCTTTAAAATCTCTTCATTTATTCAACATTTTTAAAAGTTCTGTGTCCCCTTGCTAGTAGCTAGGGATGCAAAGATGACTAGAAGCCAATCCTGGCACCCCAGAAGTTTATAAAAGAAAAATGACATGAAAACATGAATTATAGTATTATACTCACTGCAATTAATAGGTGTGTGGACAAGGTGTTTTGAAAGCTTAGGGAAGGGCAGCCCTGGTGGCCGCTGGTGGCGCAGCGGTTTAGCGCCACCTGCAGCCCAGGGCCTGATCCTGGAGACCCGGGATCGAGTCCCACGTCGGGCTCCCTGCATGGAGCCTGCTTCTCCCTCTGCCTGTGTCTCTGCCTCTCTCTCTCTGTGTCTCTATGAATAAATAAATAAATTCTTTTAAAAAAAATTGAAAGCTTAGGGGAGGGATCACTTAGTTCTGCTTAGAAAAGTCACCGTCTAAAGAAAGTGACATTTGAGATAATTACAGAAGGATAGAGAGTTCTCAGGCACATAGTGTGGCTCAGACAGAAGGAGCAGCATGTGCCAAGGTGGGGTGTCTGTGTGTGGCAGAGCAAGTATACATGGGGAGTTGCAAATCATCTGACATGACCGGAGCATAGCATACGAGGAGGGTAGTGGCAGAAAACAAGACTAAAAAGTAGGCCAGGAGCAAACACAAAAGGCTTGGCTGCCCAAGCTAAGGAATCCAGACCCATTGTTGGAGGCCCTGGAGAACTGTCAAAGTACTGGAGCAGTGATGGGGTCAGAGCTGCAGTACAGAGTTGTTTGGACCAGATTAAGACTGGACACACAGTCATGGTCAGAAGGGCACCACTAGTGTGACTTCTTATCTCCTGCCAATATTTTTACTACTGAGTCTGTGCACTTCTTCTTTCAGTCCAGACTGATCATTGCCGTGCCAGGTACAGAGCTAACCACTGGAAATCCCAAAACAAACAACACACTACCTGTGCCTCGGACTTGCTGGCAGGGTCTTGTTTGTCCTAAATAAAAGCTTGCTTGAGTTTTTCAGCTCTCCTGTCCACCTTCCACTTTACCTCAGTCCCAGGTCTGGTGTTTCGTGCTTGAAGATGAGCTGGTTTGTGTTGGCCTTGTCTGTGCTCATTATGATGTCACTGTCCTCATCATAACTCACTTCTCTCAACCTTCCTTTTTCCTAAGTGCAGAGTTCTCATCATTTAATGAATTTCTGTGGAGAGGGAATCTATTACATCCCCCCTTTTAGACTTTTGCTATTTAAATTCTTCATTTTGTCTCGTTTCCCCAGACATCAGGCATTCTACCTTAGTGCTCTTAGTCATATGGTAAACGCTTTGGGCTCTACTTCCTGTCCTTTACTGGTTTACAGAGTCTTTACTCTCTTCATTCTTCTTTTTTCTTATCCCAAGGATACAGTTACCAGAATTTCAGACTGCATTATTTTCTGGGCTTTTTCTATGTGGTGTTAATACCTTTCAACCATGAGATCACCGGCCCCAAAGGAAAAAGTCCTCCCACTCTGAAAATAAGGAAATTGAAGACGAGAGGGTATTTCTACTATGATAGGAGAGCAGATAGTGTTTTATTAGAAATAGTGTTTAGTACATCATAATAAGTTGTGATTATGATTTATGGAGCAGCTATTATATAGACTAATTGTCATGCTAGAACTTTATATGAATTCTTACTTAAACCTCACAGCAACTCTGCAGGGTACAAACTTATTACTTCTATTTTACAGATGAAGAGACAGGCTCAAAGGGGTGAAATGATTTGTCCAGGTCACATCACTAATACATATAGTGTCAGCTTTCAAACTCAGGCCTGATTCTAGAAGTGAATTTCTTCACTACTGTGGAGTACAGGGTAAAATAAAGATGCAGGGTCTGAGTGGAGGTACCTGTGGTTATCAAGAGTGAGCCCGTTGTTTTCAATCTTTAGTGACAACTGCCATTGTCAAATCTAGTTCTTGGTTCTTACCAGCTATTTTATTTTATTTTATTTTATTTTATTTTTTATTTTATTTTATTTTATTTATTTTTATTTATGATAGTCACAGAGAGAGAGAGAGAGAGAGAGAGAGAGAGAGGCAGAGACATAGGCAGAGGGAGAAGCAGGCTCCATGCACCGGGAGCCCGATGTGGGATTCGACCCCAGGTCTCCAGGATCGCGCCTTGGGCCAAAGGCAGGTGCCAAACCGCTGCACCACCCAGGGATCCCTTACCAGCTATTTTAATAAGCTATTTTTATTTGGATCATAAGAAGGCACAGTAAGTTTCTAGTAGTATTGCTCCCCCAAAGTTTGTGATGTTTGCCTTAAAATTTTGAGGATTTGCGTTTGTATGTTAGCCCTTAGAGATGTTGCAATTCATTATGGATGCAATGCTCACAGTTTGGGGACCTACCTGCAGGTGAAAAGCTTGTGCGTTGGCATATTCTAACAGGTTTGTTGTAGAGAGAGCTAAATGGCCTTTTAAAAAATGTTACGGAGTCCAAAATAGTGGAGAAGTAGGAGACCTACTATCAGCTAGATAGCTATTAAATCATTTTGAATACCTGTGGACTCAACTGGAACTCTCAGAAAAGTATAGCTGCAACTCTACAAGGAGAAAAGTGACTACTTTTCTGCAAGGTAGAAGATGCAGAGAAGTGAATCCTAGGCGATATATGGGAAGATAAACTGCAAGGAGGCCTCCATCAACCACTACTGGAAAATGATATAGCAGTGGAGCACAAAATCAGAACTTTTAGAAGTCTGCTCCGGGGAGGAACAGTCCCTGCCTGAAAGGTGCTCAGGCAGTGAAGTGGGAGCAGAATCGTAGGTGGGACAGTGTGGACTCAGGATCCCCGGGGTCACAGACCGAGGGGGAGGGTGCTGTGTGCAGCAGAGTTCCCAAGCATCAGAGCGGGGAAACCGGCTCCAATCAGCGAGCCAGGAGTGGGGTCTCAGCTCAGGGTTGCCAGAAACCTCTAACTGCTGCACAGTCAGCAGGACTGCTCTCCGAACAAGGGCCCAGCAAGCAGCAGAACCGGCGAGATCCCCTTTTTCCACTGGGAGGAGTGGTGAATGCAAGCCGCAGGAGTTGGCAGGGTTTGGGGACTCGAAAAGGGGTCCTGTGCCTGACATAGAAACCCTCAGTCACAAGCTGGGGGAGCATAGAGTGTAGACAGTGGCCAGGGAGACAGGACAGATTGACTACTTTTCCCTGAGGGCACACTGAGGAGGGGCCCCAAGCTCTCCACTCGAGGGCTGGAGATTGGGAAGCCGCCATTTTCACTCTCATTCTCTAAAGTTGCATGGAAAGCCTACAGGGAATATTACTTAGCCTGCCCCTGGCAAGGGCATTACAGCTCTGCTTGGGGCAAAAGACTCTTGAGAATCAGTGCAACAGGCCCCTCCCCCAGAAGATGAGCAAGAACATCCAGACAAGACCAAGTTTACCAATCATTGAGAACTGCAAAACTCCAGCACTAGGGGACTATAGCATATAGAATTCATGGGTTTTCCCCAGTGATTCTTTAGTCTTTCAATTTTATTTTATTTTATTTTTAAATATTTTATTTATTTATTCATGAGAGAGAGAGAGAAAGAGGCAGAGGGAGAAGCAGGCTCCATGCAGGGAGCCTGACATGGGACTCGACCCCGGGTCTCCAGGATCACATCCTGGACTGAAGGTGGCACTAAACCACTGAGCTACCAGGGCTGCCCTAGTCTTTCTTTTTTTTTTTTATTTATTTTATTTTATTTTATTTTTTTTATGATAGTCACAGAGAGAGAGAGAGAGAGAGGCAGAGACATAGACAGAGGGAGAAGCAGGCTCCATGCACCGGGAGCCCGACGTGGGATTCGATCACGGGTCTCCAGGATCACGCCCTGGGCCAAAGGCAGGCGCCAAACCGCTGAGCCACCCAGGGATCCCTGCCCTAGTCTTTCAATTTTAATTTTTTTCTTTCCTTTTTCAACCAATTTCTTATTTTATCAATTCGATTTTTATTTTTTAAAGATTTTTTTTATTTATTCATGAGAGAGACAGAGAAAGAGAGAGAGGCAGAGACACAGGCAGAGGGAGAAGCAGGCTCCATTCCATGCAGGGAGCCTGATGTGGGACTCAATCTCAGGTCTCCAGGACCACACCCTGGGCTGAAGGCAGCACTAAACTGCTGAGCCACCCAGGCTGCCCTCAATTCGATTTTTTTTTAAGATTTATTTATTTATTCAGAGAGAGAGAGAGAGAGAGGCAGAGACACAAGCAGGCTCCATGTAAGAAACCTGACGTGGGACTCGATCCCAGGTCTCCAGGATCACACCCTGGGCTGCAGGCGGCACTTAACTGCTGCGCCACCGGGGCTGCCCCCTCAATTCAATTTTTAAAATCTTTTTTAATTTTCATTTTTTACAGTTACATTCTATCCTTTCATTGTTTTTAATTTTTTTGTACATATATATGTTTTTCTTTCATCACAATTTTGGGATCTAGTTTTCTAATAAACAGACCAAAATACACACAAGATCCAGTGTATTGCTCTATTCTGTTTGAATGTCTGATATATTCTCTCTCTCTCTCTCTCTTTCAGTTTTGGGTCTTTTCTGATTTGTTTACTATATATTTCTCTGGGGTCATTGTTGCCATTTTGGTATTTTGTTCTCTTGTTCATCTATCCTTTTCTAGACAGAATGACCAGATGGAAAAACTCACCTCAAAAAAGAACAAAAGGCACTACTGACTGCCAGGAACCTAATTAGTATGGATATAAGTAACATGTCAGAACTAGAATTCAGAGTAACAATTATAAAGATACTAGTTGGGCTTGAAAAAAGCATAGAAGACACTAGAGAATCCCTTACTGGAGAAATAAAAGAACTAAAATCTAATCAAGTCAAAATAAAGAGGATATTCATGAGATGCAATAAAAAATGGAGGCTCTAACTGCTAGGATAAATGAAGCAGAAGAATTAGTGACATATCAAGAAGACAAAATGATGGAGAAAAAAGAAGCTGAGAAAAAGAGATAAACTACTGGATCACAAGCGCAGAGTTTAAGAGATAAGTGATAGCATAAAGCGAAACAATATTAGAATAATTGGGATCCCAGAATAAGAGGAAAGAGAGGGGCAGAAGATATATTGAAGCAAGTTATGGTGGAAAACTTCCCTAATCTGGGAAAAGAAACAGGCACCCAAGTCCAGGAGGCACAGAGAACCTCCCCCCAAAATCAATAAAAATAGGTCAACACCTTGACATATAATAGTGAAGCTTGCAAATCTCGGGGACAAAGAAAATTCTGAAAGCAGCTCAGGTCAGGAGGTTCATAACTTACAAGGGTAGAAACAGTAGAGTGGCAGCAGACCTGTCCACAGAGACCTGGCAGGCCAGAAAAGACTGGCCTGATATATTCAGGATGCTAAACAAGAAAAATATGCAACAAAGAATAATTTATCCAGCTAGGATGCCATTCAAAATAGAAGGAGAGATAAAAAGCTTCTAGAACAAACAGAAACAAAAAGAATTTGTGATCACTAAACCAGCCCTACAAAAAACTATTAAAAGGGATCCTTTAAGCAAGGAGAGAGCCCAAAAGTAACATAGACCAGATAGGAACAGAGACAATATAAAGAAACAGTGACTTTACAGATAATACAATGGCACTAAATTCATATCCTTCAATAGTTACTCTGAATGTAAATGTCTTTCACCCAATCAAAGGCACAGGGTATAAAATTGGCTTTAAAAAGTAAGACCCACCAATATGCTGTCTGCAAGAGATTCATTTTGACCCAAAGACACCTCCAGATTTAAAGTGAGGGGGTAAAAAAAATAAATAAATGAAAATTAAAATATAAAAAAAAAATAAAGTGAGGGGGTAGAAAACCACTTATCATGCTAATGGACATCAAAAGAAAGCTGGGGGGATCCCTGGGTGGCGCAGCGGTTTGGCACCTGCCTTTGGCCCAGGGCGCGATCCTGGAGACCCAGGATTGAGTCCCACGTCGGGCTCCCGGTGCATGGAGCCTGCTTCTCCCTCTGCCTGTGTCTCTGCCTCTCTCTCTCTCTCTCTCTCTCTCTCTCTCTGTGTGACTATCATAAATAAATAAAAATTAAAAAAAAAGAAAGCTGGGGTGCCAATCCTTATATCAGACAAATTAAATTTTAAACCAAAGACTGTAATATGAGATGAGGAAGGAAGCTATATCATAATTAAAGGGGCTATCCAATAAGAAGATCTAACTATTGTAAATATTTATGCCCCTGACATGGGAGCAGCCAATCATATAAGCCAATTAATAACAGAATTAAAGAAACACCTTGATAATAATATAATAGTAGGGGACTTTAACAACCCACTCACTGCAATGGGTAGGTTATCAAGGAGGAAGATCAAGGAGGAAATTAGGGCTTATATTCAGAACATTCCATCCTAAAGCAAGAGAATACACATTCTTCTCAAGTACACATGAAACATTCTCCAGAAGAGATCACATACTGTGTCACAAATTAGGTCTTAACTGGTACCAAAAAATTGGGGTCATTCCCTGTATATTTTTAGACCACAGTGCATCGAAAGAAAAAAGACTCAAAAGCATAAACGAAAAAGAGATCACAACCAACACCAAAGAAATAACAATTATAAGAACATTATGAGCAACGATATACCAACAAATTAGGCAAACTGGGAGAAATGAATGCATTCCTAGAGATGTATAAACTACCAAAACTGAAACAGAAAGAACTAGAAAACCCAAACAGACCCATAACCAGCAAGGAAATTGAAACAGAACTCAAAAATCTCCCAACAAACAAGAGCCCAGGGCCAGATGGCTTCCCAGGGCAATTCTACCAAACATTTAAAGAAGAATTAATACCTATTTTTCTGAAGCTGTTTCAGGAAATAGAAATGGAAGGAAAACTTCCAAACACTTTCTATGAGACCAAAATTACCTTGGTCCCCCAAACCAGAAAAAGACCACACCAAAAAGGAGAATTACAGACCAATATCCCTGATGAACATGGATGCAAAAATTCTCACCAAAATACTAGCCAGTGGGACCCAACAATACATTAAAAGGATTATTCACCACAACCAAGTGGGATTTATGCCTGGGCTGCAAGGCTGGTTCAATATCTACAAATCAATCAATGTGATACACTACGTTAATAATAATAAAAAAAAAGGGCATAAGTTGTATGATCCTCAATAGATACTGAAAAACCATTTGACAAAGTATAGCATCCTTTCTTGATTAAAACTCTTCATGTGTAGGGATAGAGGGAACATACCTCAATATCATAAAAGCCATATATGAAAAGCTCACAGCATATATCCTTCTTAATGGGGGAAAACAGTGCTTTTCCCCTAAGGTCAGGAACACAGCAGGGATGTCCACTATTATTGCTGCTGTTCAACATAGTACTAGATGTCCTAGCCTCAGCAAACAGACAACAAAAAGAAATAAAAGCTTTCTGAAATGGTAAAGAAGTCAAACTTTCGCTCTTTGCAGATAACATGATACTCTATGTGGAAAACCCAAAAGACTCCACCCTAAAATTGCTAGAACACATACAGCAATTCAGCAAAGTGGCAGGATATAAAATCAATGCACAGAAATCAGTTGCATTTCTATACACTAACAATGAGACAGAAGAGAGAAATTAAAGAGTCAGACTCATAAACAATTGCACCCAAACCCAGAAGATACCTAGGAATAAACCTAACCAAAGAGGTAAAGGATCTGTACCCAAAAAACTATAGAACACTCATGAAAGACATTGAGGAAGACACAAAGTGATGGAAAAATAGTCCATGCTCATAGATTGAAAGAACAAATACTATTAAAATGTCTTTGCTACCTAGATCAATCTATATGTCCAATGCAATCTCTATCAAAATACCATCAACTTTTTTCACAGAGCTGGAACAAATAATCCTAAAATTTGTATATAACCAGAAAAGACCCCAAATAGCCAAAGGAATATTGAAAAAGAAAACCAAAGCTGGTGGCATCATAATTCTGAACTTCAACCTCTATTACAAAGCTGTAATTATGAAGACAGTATGATACTGGCACAAAAACAGACACATAGATTTGGAGCAGAAGAGAGAACCCAGAAATGGGCCCTCAACTCTATGGTCAACTAATCTTTGGCAAAGTAGGAAAGAATATCCAATGGAAAAAAGTCAGTCTCTTCAACAAATGGTGTTGGGAAAATTGGACAGCCTTATGCAGAAGAATGAAACTGGACCTTTCAGTACACTATACACAACAATAGACTCAAAATGGATGAAAGACCTAAATGTGAGACAGGAAGCCATCAAAATCTAGAGGAGAACATAGGCAGCAACCTCTTTGCGGCTGCAGCAACTTTCTACTAGACATATCTCTAAAGGCAAGGGAAAGAAAGGCAAAAATGAACTATTGGGGCTTCATCAAAATAAAAAGCTTTTGCTCAGCAAAGGAAACAGTTGACAAAACCAAAAGACAACTGACAATCTGATAAAGGGCTAGTATCCAAAATATATAAAGAACTTATCAAACAACACCCAAAGAACAAATAATCCAATCAAGAAATGGGCAGAACATGCTCACTTCGGCAGCACATATACTAAGAAATGGGCAGAAGACGTGAACAGACATTTCTCCAAAGAAGACATACAAATGGCCAACAGACATATGAAAAAATGCTCAACATCACTTGGTCTCAGGGAAATACAAATCAAAACCACAATGAGATACCTACCGCCTCACACCAGTCAGAATGGCTAGAATGAACAAGTCAGGAAATTTCAGATGTTGGTGAGGATATGGAGATATGGGAACCCTCTTGCACTATTGGTGGGAATGCAAACTGATGCAACCCCTCTGGAAAACAATATGGAGATTCCTCAAAAAGTTGAAAATAGAGCTACCCTACAACCCAGCAATTGCACTACTGGTTATTTACCCCAAAATACAAATCTAGTGATCTGAAGGGGCACCTGCATCCCAGTGTTTATAGCAACAATGTCCACAATAGCCTAACTGTGGAAAGAACCCAGATGTCCATTGGCAGATGAATGGATAAAGAAGATGTGGTATATATACAATACAATACTACTCAGCCATCAAAAAAAAAAAAAAAAAAAGAAATCTTGCCATTTCCAATAGCATGGATGGAACTAGAGGGTATTATACTAAGTGAAATAAGTTAGAGAAATATAATTATATGATCTCACTCATGTGGAATTTAAGAAACAAATAGGATCATAGGGGATGGGAGGAAAAAATAAAACAAGACAAAATTAGGGAGACAAACCATAAGAGACTATTAATCATAGGAAACAAACTGAAGGTTGCTGGAGGGGAAAGGGGTAGGGAATGGGGTAATTAGGTGATGAACATTAAGGAGGGCATATATGTAATGAGCACTGGGTATTATATAAGACTGTTGAATCACTGACCTCTACCTTTAAAACCAATAATACATTTTATGTTAATTAATTGGATTTAAATAAAATTTTAAAAAAATGTTTTATATGTTATAATTTCCACACAAGATCAGTCTACCCCAGGGATGAGTATAATAGGTTGAATCATGGCTATCCAAAGATAATTAGGTCCTAATCCCTGGAACCTGTAAATGTTACCTTATAAAAGAAAAGGGATCTTTATAGATGTGATTAAGTTAAGGATCTTAACGTGGAGATTGTCCTGAGTATCTGGGTTGACCCTAAATCCAACCACAAATGTCATTCTAAGAGGCAGAGGGTGATTTGACACACAGAGAGGAGGAGGCAATGTAAACCCAGAGGCAGCGATTAGAGGGGTGCAACCACAAGCCAAGGAATGTTGGCAGCCACCAGAACTCAGGAGTCCAGGAGTGGATTCTCAAAAATCTCCAGGGAGAATGCAGCTTTGCCATCCCTTTGATTTCAGCTCAATGAGACTGGTGTTGAAATCCTAATCTCCAGGACTATGAAAGTATAAATTTCTGTTTTAAACCAGGAAGTTTGTGGTGATTTTTTATTCCAGCCAGAGGGAACTAATACAGTGAGAATGGTCACTTCTTGTACTGCTTCATTAATTTTGAGGACATATATCATGACTTAATAAAGGTGGCAACCAACTAATATAGCATGAATAATAGTGATTTTGACAAACACTTGTGTATTACTCACTATGTGCTAGGTACTATTATGAGCCTTTGAAATGTATTTATTCATTCAATTTTCATAACAGCCACACATGGGGAGTTCTATTACTATGTCCACTCTAAAATGAGGACATTGAAATACAGAGAAGTTAGTTAACCTGGCCAAAATTATGTAACTAGTAAGTAGTGGGGCTAGGACCTGAACCCAGGCGGTCTGGTTCCAAGTGTTCATGCTATGAAACACTATCCCATATGGGGGTTTGCACTTGGGTGGCATTCAACAAAGGACACAGTGACACTGTTAGTGTCAGTCCTCTGGCCACTTTCTCTCTTCGTTTTTTCTGCTGTGTTCACTGAATTTGTCTTCTTCCATTTGTTCTTTATTTTTAATGTCTTTTCTCTGTTTTGTTTTTTCTTTTTATAATTGCCTTGTGTGGTTTTGGTATCAGTAATTAGGTAAGAATTTCCTTTTTCTATTTTCTGGAAGAGTTTATAGAACATTGGTTTTATTTCTTTTTTGAATCTTTAGTAGAAATCACCAGTAAAATCACTGGGCCTGGCATTTTCTCTATGGAAAGGTTTTATAGCAAGAGTTCATGTTCTTTAATAGATAAAGGACTATCCAAGCGATATCTTGAGTGAGCTCCAAAAGCTTGTGTCTTTCCAAGGATTTGTCTATTTCATCTAAGTTATTTATTGACTGTAGGATCCTTTCAATGTCTGTAGGATCTTTCATTCTTATTATTGATAATTTGTGTCTTCTCTTTTTTCCCCTCTGACCAATCTGAATAGATTTTCACCAATTTTATTGACTTTTTTTCACAGAACCACCTTTTCATTTCAAGTTTTCTCTATACTTTTTTTGCATTCTATTTCATTGATTTCCATTCTCATCTTTATTATTTCCTTCCTTATGTTACATTTTATTTGCTCTTTTTTTTCTAGCTTCTTAAGGTAGAAGCTGAGATTAATGATTTGAGATCCTTTTTTTTCTAATACAGATGGTTTTAATGCTATAAAATTTCCTCTAAGTATGGCTTTAGCTATATCCCATAAATATTGATAATGTAACATTTTTATTTTCATTCAGTTCAAAATATCTTTTACTTTCCCTTGTGATTTCTTCTTTGACCCATAAGCTATTTTGAAGTATGCTGTTTTCTTTCCACATATTTAGGATTTTCCCAATAGCTTTATGTTATAGATTCAAGTATAATTTTGTTATGCTCAGAAAATATAGTTTGCATGATTTTATTTATTTTTATTTATTTTATTTTTTTTTTAGTTTGCATGATTTTAATTCTTTTAAATTTATTAAGACTTGGGGCAGCCCGGGTGGCTCAGTGGTTTAGCACCGCCTTCAGCCCAGGGCCTGATCCTGGAGACCTGGGATTGAGTCTCACATCAGGCTCCCCACATGGAGCCTGCTTCCCCTCTGTCTGTGTCTCTGCCTCTCTCTCTGTGTCTCTCCTGAATAAAGAAATAAAATATTTTTAAAAAATTTATTAAGACTTTTTAATGATGCAAAATATATATTCTGTTGTTATTGGGTAGAGTGATATAGATATATAATATCAGATTAGTATTGTTGTTCAAGTCTTTTACATCTTTTTTTTTTTAATTTTTTATTTATTTATGATAGTCACAGAGAGAGAGAGAGGCGCAGAGACACAGGCAGAGGGAGAAGCAGGCTCCATGCACCGGGAGCCCGATGCGGGATTCGATCCCAGGTCTCCAGGATCGCGCCCTGGGCCAAAGGCAGGCGCCAAACCGCTGCGCCACCTAGGGATCAGTCTTTTACATCTTTATTAATTTTTCTATCTACTTGTTTTATCAGTTACTAAGAGAAAAGAATGGAAACTTATAACTGTAATTGTAAATTTATCTTTTCCTCTTTTTGGTTCTATCCATTTTGCTTTTTGTGTTTTAAAACTCTGATGCTGGGAATCCCTGGGTGGCTCAGTGGTTTAGCGCCTGCCTTTGGCCCAGGGCGCGATCCTGGAGTCCCGGGATCAAGTCCCAGTTCGGGCTCCTGGCATGGAGCCTGCTTCTCCCTCCTCCTGTGTCTCTGCCTCTCTCTCTCTCTCTCTCTCTCTCTCTCTATGTCTACCATAAATAAATAAATAAAATCTTAAAAAAAAAAAAACTCTGATGATGAGTGCATACACATTTATGATTGTATATCCTCTTGACTCCTTTATTACTATGAAATGATCTTCTTTTTTCCTGGTAATATTCCTTGTTCTGAAGTCTACTTTACCCAATGTTGATGTGGTCAGTATAGCTTTCTTATGGTTATTATTTGCATGGTATATCTTTTCCATCCTTTTACTTTTAACCTTTATGTATCTTTATTTTTAAAGTGTGTTTTCTTATAGAATGCATTTAGTTGAGTCTTGCTTTTTAATCCAATATGAAAGTTTCTGCTTTTTAATTGAGATGTTCACAACTAGCATTTATTATAATTATCGATATGGTTGGATATAAATAGCCCATCTTTCTGTTTGTTTTCTATTTGTCTTGTTTTTTTTCCTTTTATTTTCTTTGTCCAATTTTGGATTATTCAAGTTTTTTTATTTATAACTTTATCTTCATTATTGGCTTATTGCCTATATCTTTGTTCCATCCTTTTAAAAAAACAACAACAACAATTTTATTTATTTAAGAGAGAGAGCACAAATGGGGAGGCACAGAGGGAGAAGCAGACTCCCCATGGAGCAGAGAGCCCAATGTGGGGCATGATCTCAGAACTCTGGGAACATTACCTGAACTGAAGGCAGATGCTTAACTGACTTGAGCCACCCAGGTGCCCCCATTTTATTCTTTTTTATAATTGCTTTCATGGTTATAATATATATCTTTAATTTATCCTCATTTATCTTCAAATAATATTGTATCACTTCATGTACAGTAAGAACTTTAAAAGCATATACTTCTATTTCTCCCCTCCTTTGTGCTGTCATCATATATTTTATTTAATGTTATTGTTTTTAATTTAGATAGTTATCTTTTAAACATATTGAGAAAACATGACTTTTGTGTTTATCCACTTTTGGAGATTCTTTTTATTCCTTTGTGTTTCCATCTTTTATCAATATCTTTTAGCCCAAAGAACTTCCTTTACATTTTTGGTAGTACAGGGATGCTAGAACTAATTATTTATGTGTTTTTCTCTTTGAAAAGTTTTATTTTATCTTCACTTTGAGAGATCTTTTTACTGAGTAAAGAATTCTAGGTTGACAGGCCTTTTTTTTCTAATACTCTAAAGATAACTATCCATTGGCCACTGGTTTGAATCATTTATGATAAAAAATTTGCTGTAATTCTTATCTTTGGTCCTCAGTAATATGTCTTTTTCCCTCTGGCTACTTTTAATATTCTCTTTTTATCACTTAAGCAATTTGATTGTGATATTTTTTGGAACCATTTTCTTATCATTTGTCCTGTTTGTATTTGCACTCATTGGATCTGTGGGTTTATAGTTTTTATCAAGTTTGGAAAATGTTTAGCCCTTATTTCTTCAAATATTTTTTCCTGTCCCCTTCTTCCTTAGATCTCTTTTCCTTCTAGAACTCCAAATTCATGAATGTTAGATTGCTCGATATTGTCCCACCATTCACTGATGGTCTGTTCATTTTTATTTTGTCTTTTGTTCCTCTGCTTCATTTTGCATAGTTTCTAAGGCTGTGTCTTCAAGCTCACTGATCTTTTCTTTTGAAGTTCCCAATCTATTTTATTTTATTTATTTTATTTTTTTATTTTTTTTTGTTTTTTTTTTCCCCCAATCTATTTTTAAATCTAATTTAGCATATTTTAAATTCAGGTATTATATTTTAGTCTCTAAATGTTTAACATCTTTTTTCTCAAAATCTTCTCTTCATTTTTCTCTTGAACATGTGGAATGTATTTGTTAAAGATATTTTAATATTCTTCTCTGCTAGTTCTTTCATTCCTGTTATTTCTAGGCATGTTTTTATTTATATTATTTTCTCTTAATTAACAAGTTTCTTTACATGCCTGGAAATTTCTAATTGAATAGTGGGATATTGTGTGTTTTATATTCTTGGTTGCTATATTTTGTTATGGAATGTACTTAAATTGCCTGTAATCAGTTTGATCCTCTCAGGAACTGCTTTTATGCTTTGTTATGGGGGTCTAGAGCAGCCTTTATTCTAGAACTAATTTAGCTCCTACTACTATAGCAATACCCTTTGAGGATTCTATCTAATTTCTTGTATATTACAAGGTCATTCTACTCTGATTGATGTGAACACAAACTATTTCCAGTCCTGTGTGAACTCTGGGAATTGTTCTGCTTACTCTTTTACAATAGTCTTGTGTAGTTTCCTCTCATACATGTACAAATCTGTGCTCAGCCAAAGACTCCAGAGAGGCTTGTCTATAGATGGAACTGTGGAGTGTGTACCCTCCTTCCCCTCCTCTCTGTGCCACACCATACTCTCTGGATTTCTATGCCACAAATTCTAGTCACTTGCATCCCCCTCCTCACTCCCCACCGCCCCCCCTCCGCCCCCCAGCTCTAGTCTCAGTCTCCTTAACTCAATGAACTCTGTTTGGGCTCACCATCTTTATACTACATCCTGGAAACTGCCTTCAGGCAGTAAGCTAATACAATCATAGGGCTCATTTTGTTTTCTCTTTTTTTCAGAAATCATTGGCCTGCATTGTCTATCAACCAATGTCTGAAAAACGTTGCTTAATATATTTTCCCCAGTGTTTTGTTGTTTCAGGCAGGAAGGTAAATGTGATCCCTGTTTCTCTAATTTTTGTTTATAAGAGAGGGAGCATGCAAATGGGGGAGGAAGTGAGGAGGAGCAGAGGAAGAGACAGAATCTTAAGCAGACTCCATGCCCCACATGGGGTTCAATCTCCTGAACCTGAGATCATGCATGACCTGAGCCAAAATCAAGTCAGACACTTAAGGAACTGAGCCACCCAGGTGCCATCTCCTATTTTTTAAGTGAAAGTCTCTAACATATTTTCTAGGGACTTTACATGTTGATAGTAGGTTCCTTTCTTTAAAGAAATTTGGGGGATGCCTGGGTGGCTCAGCAGTTAAGCATCTGCCTTCAGCTCAGGGTGTGATCCTGGAATCCTGGGATCGAGTCCCACATCGGGCTCCCTGTATGGAGCCTACTTCTCCCTCTGCCTGTGTCTCTGCCTCTCTCTCTCTCTCTCTGTCTCTCTCATGAATAAATAAATACAATCTTAAAAAAAAAAAGATAAAAAAAAGAAACTTGGGTCACTTCAGATATGGCTTTTGAATAGTTAAAAATTAGATCTGCATTTAAAGTAATAGTCATACATCTAGATAAATCAAAATAGGGTTTAAGAGGTTTAAAGACTAATTCATTGTTGTTAGAATGGCAGGGAGTCAAAAAGGAATTTCAAAATAGGGCTAAAGCTATCCAGATGGTGATTTACTGAGGTTCCATGGTTGTACAAGGCCATATCCAGTTACTGAGTCTTGGCTCTAAGCTTTTTAACTGCCTTACTATCTATTTAAATTCCTTCTTTGTTAATGTTTAGTTTATGCCTCATCCCAATATTCAAACAAGAGTGAAACACTCACAACCACTGAGATAAAGATCAAAACTGTAATGAGAGGATTGAAGAAAATGCCAACAGTGTTTGAACTGTGGAACCCTCCACCAACTACTGACTGTCTGACCCCAGAATTGATATTTTTGTTCATGTCCTTGCTGGCCACTCCAAAAACAAGTGAAGCCAATTACAACAATCTATCCTTGGGCTAGGTTATGGGGGCAATAAATCAACCTCAAGTAGTAACCTTGTGTGTGAGAGAGAGACAGAATATATGTGCAAGTATGCATGTGTACATTTTTAGCATCTTATATGTGCCAGGCATCCATTTAATATTTATAATAACCCTATGAATTTTGCTTTTAGGTATTACATACTAGGTAGTCAGTGAAAGAGCTGAGATCCAGAGATACCACATGACTTGTTCAAGTTCATGACACCATACCGCATTACCTTTAGTAGCACCATAATTCAGTTGTCAATAGACCATAAACACAACCTGGGGCCATTCATTTTGAATCATGTACTCTGGACCACAAGCGGTATTACAAGACAGGGTTGGAGAGATAATCAGTGTCTTTCATTAGCAAAAACCATTCCAAGTTCATAACCTACAGGCAGTGGATCAAAATAATAACACAGTGAGAACAGTACATTATTATCTATACAGGCCCATTTAACTAAAAAAGACTGATATACCCTCAATACCACACTCCATGTTGTTCAAAGGCAGACATCTCAGTTTTAAGTCATAGTTACTATGATTAGCAAAGTCTTTGTCTACAACTTTGTCTTTTAAACTTATGACCTTCATAAAGAACTTTCACATTTGAGATAGCTACCATGGAATGGTTTTTCTGTGGTTGCTTTCCAGCTGTGCCATGCAGTATAAGATTCCACATCAAAGTCATAATTTTATCTCCTTTGCTAGCTGTATCGTCCTTGATTTAGCTCATCACAATGAAGCTACCTCAAGTTCCTGCTATTTTTTTCTGCCTATGGTCTGTCTAGTGTTAGTGGATTGGCTGTATTTCAAGATTGTGGTATTCAATAGTAGGCTCAATAAATACTTGTTAATTTAGCAATGCTAGTTATCCTATTATTCATGTTGCTTCTGGTAAAACCTTGATTATAACTACCTAAAAATCCATACATAGAGTCCCTGATGATAACCCCAAGTTTCTTCAATAACGACATAAATGTCACTAGCCTTTACTTTGGCATGTGGTTACTTGGATAATAGGACCTAAGTTTTAAAGTCCACAACAGTTTTTTTTAATTCTGTTTTTAAATCTGCCAATAAATATCCTCTCCTTCATATACAAGGATGACGGTTCTAATGCATATCAGCACTCTCACTACTCTTTCTACTATTAGAGATGAGTTGTATGGAACTAGAGCATTTGCCATTCATCTGGGTAGGGCCTCGGTAGGGTACACATATCTGGATTCTATTAGTGAAGTTTTAGCCAGTGTGAAATGTGTTTACCATTAAAAGTTTAAATATGTAACTTTATTAGGCAATCAACCTTCATGCTTTGTACATATACAATGAAGATTCAGGATTCACATCTTGTTTTCTTTCTTCCTCTTCGCCAAAATTTAGGGTGAAGCTAGTGGTAATTCAATAGCATAGAAATAATGTTAGTGTTTGTGTGTATGTATATAGTAACACCTTGATTACAAAGTCGTCTTATAATAGTTAAGAGGAAGGATCTGTCTGTTATTGTATCTTGTGACTTTGATAAATTCACTTTAGTTCTAGTGGTTTTTTGGTAAATTCCTTTGGATGTTCTATAAACACAATTATGTCATCTGCAAAAAGGACAGGTTACTTTCATCCTTTCCAATCATTATGCTTTCCCCCCTGCCTTATCAAGAACCTCCACTATAATATTGAATTGTCATTCCCAGTTTTTAAAAAAATGTTTAAGTTTTATTTATTTATTCTCAGTTTTTTTAAAAAAAAAAAAAAAGATTTTTATTTATTCATGAGAGACACAGAGAGAGAGAGAGAGGCAGAGACACAGGCAGAGGGAGAAGCAGGCTCCACGCAGGGAGCCTGCTTGGGACTCGATCCTGGGTCTCCAGGATCAGGCCCTGGGCTGAAGGCGGCGCTAAACCGCTGAGCCACCCAGGCTGCCCTCATTCTCAGTTTTGAAGGGGAAGCATTTGTTTTTTGTTTCATGGTTTTTGTTTCATGTCCTTTTTCATGCTGAGGAAGGTTTTTTCCCTATTCCTAGTTTGCTGAGAGTAGCTATGATTAAGTATTGAATTTTGTCAAATATTTTTTCCTTGTCTATAGGGATGATCAAGTGATCTTCTTTATTCTGTTAATACTTTGATTTGCAATGACTGATTTTCAAATGTTAGATTTTTTTTCTCAATATAACAAGGAAATAGAGATATTCCAGTATATATATATTGTTGCATTTGTTGGATTTCTGGCAAAATCTTCAGGTAGTTTAAAATCTCTAGGCTTGGGCAGCCCTGGTGGCGCAGTGGTTTAGCACCGCCTGCAGCCCGGGCTGTGATCCTGGAGACGGGATCAAGTCCCGTGTCGGGCTTCCTGCATGGAGCCTGCTTCTTCCTCTGCTTGTGTCTCTGCCTCTCTCTCTCTCTGAATAAATAAATAAATAAATCTTTAATAAATAAATAAAATAAAATCTCTAGGCTTATTCCCTAGTCATCTCTCAATTATAAATCTATGCATTAAAGACATAATAACAATTATACACATTTTTTGGGGGAGAACGGGGATTATATCAAGTCTTCCTGATTTGTGATTTAAATATATTTTAGTAAAATCTGAACCAGCACAAACCTCTTACACTGACTTTCTGACCATTTACTTCTCCCATAATGCATAGAAAAATAATCTTGATTCTTTTGAGGTGGTCCTTTTTAAATAAATGAATATATTAGATAATGAAACTAGTAAGTAATACATAATTGTTGAGAAGTATTTGTATATTTAGAAACTATTTGGGAGGGGCATATGGGTGGCTCATTGGGTTAAGCACCTTCCTTTGATTCAGATTGTGATCCTAACGTCCTGGGATCAAGCCCCTTCTCCCTCTCCCCTGCCCCTCCGCCCCTGCTTTCTCTCTCTCTCTCCCTCTCTCTCTCCCTCTCTCTTTTACTTGTGTGTTTGCTCATTCTATCAAATAAATAAATAAAATCTTTAAATGAAGTTATTTTGGGTAATAATGATAATATGCAGAGTTTCCAGATGAACAAAGGCTTAGTTTTTCATTTGGTGATAAAGAAAAGGAAGATGGCCATAGTTGGTGCCTTGATTTATCATGCTTGTTATGTAACCACGACCATAATATAATGCTCATTCTCTTTACAGGAAAGCATTTTTATTGTTTGTTACTAGGTATTACTGGGCCTGTTTTATTATACTGACTGCTATTTTTGTAAAGAAGGCATTTAAATATAGTAAGAGTGATTCATTCCCCCCTATTACCACTTCCAGTTCTGCAAATGGAAATAGCACTAAAGGGGACATCAGCTGATTTAGTCTTCCACTGAGGTTCTATTTGCAGAGCCTATGATTGCTAAAGGCTTAGTCTGCCCATTACCTCAACAGACCTTTTGTACAAATAAAATTGAATCAAGCAGATGAGTGAATAAGTGTGTCTGGAACGCAGCCCTGCAATCTCACTGTCCTTCTTATGTGCATAGCTGCATTTCCCAGCCCTCTCTGCACATATACCGCCCCTGGGGTCAAACCTGATTAGGTGCCCTCATCATCTCTTTTACAGGATTGGCCTCTTCAGCTTCGAGAAGCAGCATGACCTGTTCCATTCAGCTGCTGCTCTCATCCCATTCTTTAGCTTCTTCTCTTATGTTCCCATGGAGTAAGGCTCTGGGCTTGTCCTGCACATGCCCCCTGAGCAAGTCATTCACAGAGACAGTCTGCTCTCTAAGGGGAAGCATTAGTCAGTGAGGAAAGAGATGACAGGTTGTACCAGCCAAAGGGGAAGAATAAGGCATATTAAAAATGACATTAGTGTAGTAATCCCATGGGGTCTTGAATTGAGCTTGTATGTTTTTCCTGGAAATTCCAGTTCATTCCAGGCATTCATTTTTTCTATAAAGATTTGGGGGCAGTTTTGATTTTCTCCATAACACAGAGACAATTAAGCAGCAGAGGCAATTAGGCCTCATTGACCAGCACTACACAGAACTACTAAATATACAATAGATATATCTAACAGGGAAAATGCATGAAGTTGTTATAATAATGAATTTCCTTTTGAATATTGTCTCAAAATATTTTTATTTAGTTTGCATGTGAGAGATAATATAATGTCATAAGGATAGCTTAAAATGGAGATTATTTGGTAGAAAACAATCATATTGTAAGTATACAACATTTTTTAAAGATGTGCTTATTTATTTGAGAGAGAGAGAGCATGGGGAGAGGCAGAGGGAGAAGGAGAGAGAAACTTTAGCAGACTTCTCTCTGAGCTTGGAGCCTGCCTTGGGGCTTGATCTCAAGACCTGGAGATCATGACATAAGTGAAAACCAAGAGTCAGTTGCTCAACCAGCTCTGCCACCCAGGGACCCCAGTATACCACATTATGTTACCAATTTATGTGGGTAAGTTTCTAACTATAAGCAATCAGTTCAGTTCAAGAAATACATATTATGAGTCATCTACCCACTGCTGATAGATGAATAATACTCTATTCTGGGTGGCCAAAAAGCTGAGAAAAGCTGTGTATAAACCAAGTGTGGAGAGAGCATGGAATTAGGAAAATACAGACTTCTCTACTAATCGGTGATAGATGGATTGAACCTAGAAATGGCTGGTCTACGGAGGCCAATTATATTTATCTATAGGGAAAGGAACTCTATTTTATAATCAGTTTTTTTAATGAGCAAAGCCAAGGAAAAACCACTGTTCTCCTATCACCCCAAAGTACTGCTATTAACATTTTCAGGTACTTCTAGATTTTATGAGTACATACATATTATTGATCATACCATATGTCTTCTTTCATAAATTATTTTTATTGTGTTGTGAACATTTTGTATCATTAAATAGAGTATTCTATTATATGAAGGTACATATTACTAATCCCCTTCTGATAGGATTTTAAGTTTTTTTATTTTCCCTATTATAATTATCATCCAGGTAGCTAAATCTTTGTGAACACCCATGAATATTTTTAAGACAAGTTCAGGAACATGCAATTAATGGATCAAAGTTGTATAAAATACAATGACTCTTGATGCATATATTTAAAATATTCCCCAATACATATATCTGTCAATGATGAGTATATAAGGAAAGTCTGACTTTAAAGATTTTTTAAAATATTTTTTTAAAGATTTAATTTATTTATTCATGAGAGACACACAGAGAGAGAGAGGCAGAGACACAGGCAGAGGGAGAGGCAGGCTCCAAGCCAGGAGCCTGACGTGGGACCCAATCCCAGGTCTCCAGGATCAGGCCCGGGGCTGAAGGCGGTGCTAAACCACTGAGCCACCCAGGCTGCCCCTAATGATTTTTTTTAAGATTTTATTTATTTATTCATGAGAGACACAGGCAGAGGGAGGAGAAACAGTGGAAAATCTGACTTCTAAGTTGGACATAATTGAACAGTATCAAACTCTATATTTGTATTTATCTACTTGTAAATACTTGCACTCTGATTAAATCCTCAAAGTTGATACAGTTTTCATTAAAAAAATAGTAATTTTCATGGTTGTCAGTATGCAGCTAATGCCCTACCACAAGTAGGTGGGAGGTGAGAGAAGAGATGAATTCCTAAAAATCTAGTTCTCAGATGCCTTCAGGTCCCAGGTTGGTAATAAAGAAGACAAGAAGACTGGAATTTTATCATTTTTGTCCTAGGTCCTAGAGAAAAGGGGATACTCATTAAAAAACAAGAAAGATCTCAGATTACCTGGGTAGCTCAGTCAGGAAAGTGTCTAACTCTTTATTTCAGCTCAAGTCATGAGCTCAGGGTTGTGAGATTGTGCCCTGCATGGGGCTCTGTGCTGGGCATGGAGCCTGCTTAAGATTTTTTGTCTTCCCTTCTATCCCTCTCCCCTCCCTTATTCCCTCTCTCTAAAAACAAACAGAAGAAGCACCCCTATATCTTAGGGGGGACTGGCTGGTGCAATCAGTAGAACATGCAACTCTTGATCTTGAGGCTGTAATTTTGAGCTCCACATTGGGTTAAGAAATTACTTAAAAATAATAATCTCAAAAACAAAAATCTTTAGTGCTTACTGCCTAGTCAGGAGAGAGAGAACATACATCTATGTGAAGCAAACATTATGCAAATAATAAATTCACATAATTCAAATTGTTCTTTTTGGTTAATGTTTTAAGTATGTTATCCTAAGGTGCCCAGATGGCTTAGCTGGTTAAGCATCTGCCTTCAGCTCAGGTCACATGATCTCAGGGTCCTGGGATCAAGCCCCACATCCGGCTCCCTGCTCAGCAGGGAGTCTGCTTCTCCCTCTGCCCCTCCTCCTGCTCATGCTCTCTCTTGCTCTCCCTCTCTCTCAAATAAATAAATAAAATCATAAATAAATAAATAAATAAATAAATAAATAAATGTTATCCCTTTTGCTTATAAAGAATCTGACAGAACGTGACCAACTTGATTCCCTCCCTCCCCTGTTTAAAAGTTATCTGTTGGCTTACTATCATGCTTATGTTAGATGGTTGATAATTAGGACCATTGAGGAGGACTAGGAAAATTGAGAGAAATATTCTTTTTATATTTCTTAAGTATATCAAAGAGGTAACAAAATAGTAAGATAATACTGTGCTATTATCTAAGAACTCAGAAGGCAAGATGACCACTCAAAGCCTCTTTTTCTCTGAAGGAATTTGCTAGTCTGGAAGAAATACTTGTGAAATAAAACTGAGTGTTTGGTAGCCTTATAGGGCAAGGGAGACAGGAATCAAAACCTAACATTAAACCTAGGTAAGAAATCTAATAAACCATCCCCTTCTTTAAGCTAAGACCCTAAAGAGTTACACCTTCAGAGAGAGTAACCTGGAAGTAAACCTGCCTTGGAGCAGTTCAAATTTGTGTCACCTAGGTTGTTCATGGAACTGCAAACTTTTAATTTAGTCGAGAATGGTTCCATACTAGTAGTGTCTTGGGGTGCCTTGCAGAAACAAAGGAAAATCCTTTCTAGTGGATGGTGCCATTATCCTAGGATTCAAGTTAATTTTTAAAATAATTTTTTTCCAAATATAATGACCAGCAGACAAAGATAATAAAAAATAACGAGATACCCTGAATAACAACCAACAGAAACAACAGATAACACAAGTTCCCACAAAAACTTCAGATACTGCAATTATTACACAGATATTAAGACAGCTTTGCTGACTATATTTAAAGAGATTTTTAATTTTAATTTTAAATTTTTAAAAAAGATTTTATTTATTTATCCATGAGAGACACACAGAGAGAGAGGCACAGACACAAGCAGAGGGAGAGGCAGGCTCCATGCAGGGAGCCTGATGTGGGACTCGATCCCAGGTCTCCAGGATCACACCCTGGGCTGAATGCAGCGCTAAACCTCTGAGCCACCCGGGCTGCCCTAAAGAGGTTTTTTAATAAGCAAAAATATCTGGAGGAACAGAAATCTATAAAAAGCATTATAACAGATTTGAAAAAGAACTAAACAGAACTCCTAAAACTGAAAAATACAATAATAACCCAAATTAAGAACTCAGTGAACATATTTAGTAGAAGATTATACACAGCTGAGAAGAGAACTGAAAGATAGATCTGAGGAAATTATCCAGAATGCAGCAGAAGAGATAAAATGATAGAACATATCATCATAAGCTAGGACATTTGAAGAAGTGATGGCTAAGAGTGCCTCTGTTCCAAATTACTTCTTCACACCTTCTGGGGCTCTCATTAAAAGCATGTTAGGTCTTATTCTACCCTTCATGTTGCTTATCCTATCTTGAGATGGTATTTCTAGAGATAAAAGGTGTTACTTCAAAAGAATAAAGATTTTCATTTATCAGAAAGATAAAAGGATTTAAAAATTATATATGCACATGATAAAATGGCTCAAAATACATAAAGCCAAAAAAAATTGCAGAACTCTGAGGACAAAGATAATTTTACAATCAAGGTATCTTGTTTACTTTCTCTTGTGGTACTTGCTATAACAAACAGAAAAATAGTAAGAATATATAAGATTTGAATAACAACAAATTTCACTGATGCACATATATAGAACACTAAACCTAATAACTGCAGAATACATATTCTTTTCAAACACACATGGAGAATTATAAGAGCTGACCAGACCATACAGCTAGTCTCAACAAATTTACAGGATTAAAATCACATCATTTTATGCTCTCTGACCAGAGTGTAATTATATTAATCAATTAGATAAAAGTGACTGGAAACACATCATTTGCCCCAAACATTTAGAAATCAAGCAGCATACTTCTGTATAAACCATGGGTCAAAGAACAAATCACAGTACACAACAAAAATATTAACTGCATGATAATGAAAAATACTATATATAAGAACTTCTGAGGTGTAGATAAAGCTGGATTAGAAGGAATTTTATAGCTTTAAACTCATCCCTCTCAAGAAGTTAGAGGAAAAATAATGAAAATTAAACCTGAAGAATATAGAAGGAAGGACATAAGAAAGACAAGAATAGAAATTAGCGAAACAGAAAATATTCACAAAGTGGGACGCCTGGGTGGCTCATGAGTTGGAGTACCTGCCTTCGGCCCAGGGCATAATCCTGGAGTCCCAGGATTGAGTCCCACATCAGGTTCCCTGCATGGAGCCTGCTTCTCTCTCTGCCTATGTTTCTGCCTCTCTTTCTCTATGTCTCTCATCAAAAAATAAATAAAATCTTTAAAAAAAAAAAAAGGAAATATTCACAAAGAATTGGCAAAACAGAAGTTGGTTCTTTATGAAGACTAGTAAGATTATAAATCCCTATTAAAACTGATCAAGGGGCTTCCGAGTGGCACCGTTGTTTAAGCTCTGCCTTTGGCTCAGATCATGATCCCAGGGTCCTGGGATCGAGTTCTGCATCTGGCTCCCTGCTCAGCAGGGAACCTGCTTCTCCCTCTCCCTCTACTGCTCCCTCTGCTGTTCCCTCTGCTTGTGCGCTCTCTCTCTCTCTCAAATACATAAATAAAATCTTTTTTTTTTTTTAATTTTTATTTATTTATGATAGTTACACACACACACAGAGAGAGAGAGGCGCAGAGACACAGGCAGAAGGAGAAGCAGGCTCCATGCACCGGGAGCCCGACATGGGATTCGATCCCGGGTCTCCAGGATCGCGCCCTGGGCCAAAGGCAGGCGCCAAACCGCTGCGCCACCCAGGGATCCCACATAAATAAAATCTTAAAAAAAAAAGACTGATCAAGAAAAAAAAGACACAGATAACCAAAACCAAGAATGAGAAAGAAGATATCTCTGTAGATCCTACAGACATTAAAAAGAATACATTTATAAAAGCATGAACTCCAGCTTCTTATTTTGCATGTACACAGCCCTGTGTTTTCTAATCCTTGCATTCCTCTTGTTTTATACCGCTTGCTCTCTTGTTTACTATGCAGTCATCAAATATGACCAAGTTTGTTTCTATTTTAGGTACTCTGTACTAACTAGTCACTTTTTCTGGGATGCAATGACTGTCTCAATTGACTGTCTCCTCAATTCTAACTATAACATCCTCAAAAAGCCCATTCCAGACCAACAATCTGAAGTAACCACCAGTCATTCTCTGTCACATTTCCCAATTTTAATTCCCTAATTAGCACATATTACTACCTGACTTTTTAATTGTTCGCTTTCTGCCCCAAATATAAAACAAATATAAAGCACTTTTTTTTTCCTAAAAAAGTAGGAACCTTATCTTGCTCACCACTTTGTTCCAGAGTGCACACGATAGGTGCTCAGTAAATATTTGTTGATTGAAATACCATCTTCTGGGATCCCTGGGTGGCTCAGCAGTTTAGCGTCTGCCTTCAGCGTGGGGTGTGATCCTGGCATCCCAGGATCGAGTCCCACATTAGGCTCCCTACGTGGAGCCTGCTTCTCCCTCTGCCTGTCTCTGTGTGTCTCTCATGAATAAATAAATAAAATCTTAAAAAAAAAAAAAAAGAAATACCATCTTCTGATTTAGTCATGGAAAGGTGGACTAGAGGAAATAAGGTAAAAATTAGAAACAAAATGAAAAATCAAACTATTTAAGGACCTATTGCGTACATAAATATAAAGAAAAGGAAAGAAGAGATAAAAATGTGCACAATGGATTGAAAAATGAGAAGAAAATACTTTATATAGTAGTACCGTCATGTTTCAAAAAACTCTTAATTAGGGGTAAGGAACTAACTTTATTGGCCTCCCTCTATGGAGGAAGCCTAATTTCCAGATTACATTTTTTGAAAGGTTTCATTCCTACTTAGAGCTACAACCAAAATAATTTTCCTTGTTTTCAGTCCCTTACTAGGAAGAAAAGAGAGCAAGATTTTTTTTTTTTTTTTTTTTTTTTTATCTTATAGGAGGGTGAGGCAGGGGAGGGGAGCTATTTGCTTTATGGAGTAATATTGCCCAGGATTACTGGTAATGCCATTCACTGAGACAGATTATTAGAAAAACCGATTTTGGGGGGAAATCATGAGTTTCATTTTTAACAAGTTAAGACTGAGAGGCTTTAAACATCAAGTAGAGATGTTGACTAGATCATGCGATACCTCAACCTAGAGCTCAGAGGAGAGATCTGAGCTAGAGATCTAAGTCTTTGATATACAGGTGGTAATTGAAGCTATGGGCATGGATGTGGATGTCTAGAGAGAGAGAACAGAGTATGAAAAAACGAGGTTCTAGGGATGAAACTTTAGAAGGTCCAACATTTAATAGTTAGGTGGTGGGAAACAAGCCATTGGAAGAAAATGAGAAGGAATGGCTAGGAGCCTATGGTTTCATGAAAGCTGAAGTAAGATACTTTTCTTTTCTTTTTTTTTTTTTTTTTAAATTTTTTTTTTATTTATTTATGATAGTTACAGAGAGAGAGAGAGGCAGAGACACAGGCAGAGGGAGAAGCAGGCTCCATGCGCCGGCAGCCCGATGTGGGATTCGATCCCGGGTCTCCAGGATCGCGCCCTGGGCCAAAGGCAGGCGCCAAACCGCTGCGCCACCCAGGGATCCCGATACTTTTCTTTTCTTTTTTCTTTTCTTTTCTTTTCTTTTCTTTTCTTTTCTTTTCTTTTCTTTTCTTTTCTTTTCTTTTTTCTTTTCTTTCTTTTCTTTTCTTTTCTAAGATACTTTTTCAAGGAAAGAGGATGGTCAGCAGTATTGAGTGCTGCTGAGATGTCAAAGAAAATAAGGAATTAAAATGCTTTTTAGATTAATGACAGTAAAGTCTTTGACTGCAGTGAAAGTAATTTCAGCAGAGTGGTAGTAGAATTTGAGTCATTCTTAACTGTGCAATTACAGTGCCTTTGCATATGGTAGACCCTTGATATATTTTTCATTTGTTTTAGTGTGAAATGTTTAATTGTGTAGAAGAATGTATATGTGTAGAATTTGTTTCTTTAAAGATTTTAATTTATTTATTCATGAGAGATACAGAGAGAGATAGAGACATAGAGGGAAAAGCAGGCTTCCTGTGTGGAGCCCAATGTGGAACTTGATCCCTGAACCTGAACCCAGGATCACACCCTGAGCCAAAGGCAGACATCAACTGCTGAACCACCCAGGCGTCCCTACGTGTAGAACTTAAAGAATAATTATGAAGTGAACAAAATTTACTGACCACCCAAGTTAATAGAACTTTAACTTTAATGCAACTTCCCTGGTTGCATCTACCTTCTTTTTCCATCCAGAGGTATTATTCTACCAACCATTGTAATAAGTATTCCCTTGCTTTTCTCTATGACTTTATCATATATGAATGTTTTCCTAAACAATATACTGTTATTTTTACAATATACATTCATGAGAGACAGAGAGAGAGAGAAAGGCAGAGATACAGGCAGAGGGAGAAGCAGGCTCCATGCACGGAGCCTGACGTGAGACTTGATCCTGGGTCTCCAGGATCATGCTCTGTGTTGAAGACAGGCACTAAGCCACTGAGCCACCCAGGCTTCCCTTTTCTTGTAAATTTTAGAATTAGCTTGTCCAGTTTATTTTTTAAAAACTTATTGGGATTTAGGGTGCCTTTTTAGTGTCTTTCAGTGAATTTTTATAATTTTCCCCTTAAGTGTCTTGTATATCTTTTGTTAGGTCTATTTCTGAGTACTTTGTATTTTTGTTTCTATTATAAACAGTTCATCTTTTCATCTATCACTTATAACTCTTTGTTGCTAGCATATAGAAACATAATTGATTTTTATACTTTGATTTATAGTCTAAAAAATTCTGCAGACTCTTATTCATTCCATTTAACAGTAGATTCAATTGGATTTTCTATATACACAAATCATGCAATCTGCAAATAATGGCAATTTTGTTTCTTCCTTCCTCATACTTTATACATCTTAGTTCTTGTTCTGCCAGAATGGGGTGGCTAGGACAGCCAGTACTATATTAATAAAGTGATAGTAGGCACTCAGTCAGTTTTCACCATAGTGCATGATATTTCAGTATATACTGTACAGTATATACTTGTACAATATGCATATTGAGGATTAAATTGAGAGATGTGGACTAGAAAAGCTATAGCTGCTTTAGAGAAATGAGGGCTCTGTTATTTAAGGAAGGTTCTCAATTGACATCCTGAAATCCAAACTGAATAGACTTTGGCCAAATAAGAAAGGCATTGCCAGGGCAGGAGGAGGAGAAGAGCAAGAGCAAAGGCAGGAATGAACTTGGCATACAGATGGCAGACTAAGAGGGCTAAATGATTTTAGTTCCTTTATTTATTTTTTTTTAAGATTTATTTATTTATTCATTCAGAGAGAGAGAGAGAGAGAGGCAGAGACACAGGCAGAGGGAGAAGCAGGCTCCATGCAGGAAGCCCGACGCGGGACCAGGGCTGCCCGATTAAGTTCCTTTAGATGAAATCAGCAATCCTCTCAGCTTAACCTTCAAAATACATTCATAATCAGACGCCTTCTTATTACTTTTATTGAGACACCCTCATGCCAACTACCATCATCTCCTGCCCACATTTCTGCAAAAGCCTCCTGACAGATCTGTGCTTCAGCCCTTGCCCCTCTGCAGTCTGTTCTCCATGCAGCAACCAGAGTGAGACTTTAAAAACATAGCTGAGGGATGCTTGGGTGGCTCAGTGGTTTAGTGCCTCCCTTAGGCCCAGGGCATGATCCTGGACTCCTGGGATCGAGTCCCAGATCGGGCTCCCCACATGGAGCCTGCTTCTCCCTCTCCCTATGTCTCTGCCTCTCTCTCTCTCTCTCTCTCTCTGTATGTGTGTGTGTGTCTTTCATGAATAAATAAATAAAATCTTAAAAAAAAAAAAAAAAACGTAGCTGAGACCATGACACTCCTTTACTCTTAGCCCTTAACTGCCTCTCAGCTTACTTGGAGTAAAATTCAAAGTCCCTGCCATGGCCTACACTGCCCTATATTAATCAGTGTTCCTAAACCTTGACACTACTGACATTTGGGCCAGATAATTCTTTATGTAGGGGCAATCTTGTGCATGGCAGATGTTTAGCAGCATTCCAGGCCTCTACCCACTGGGTACCAGTGGCACCCCAGCCTCCAAGTGTGACAGCTAAAAATACCTTCAAACATTGCCCAATGTCCCTTAGGAAGTAAAACTGCCCTCAGTTGAGAACCACTGGCCCATGTGGTTCAGTCTGCACTATACCATACTCCACTCTCACCCTACTTCAGCCACACTGGTGCTCTCCTTTTTTTTTTTTTTTTTTTTTTAACTTTACTCTTCTTCAAACACATGAAGTGTCACTTCACCTTAGTGTCTATGCACAAAGCAATTCTCTGTGCCTGGGATATTCTTCCTCCAGATCGCTACATGGCTCACTTCCTTACTCATTTCTATCAGGTTTCTGCTCAAATGTCCCTAAAAAGGAAAGTCCTTCCCTATATAATAATAACCTTCTCTACCACCCCTGGACCCTGTCCCCTTGATCCTACTTTACTTTTCTCTAAAGCATTTAACACTGCCAGATATTCCTTTTCTGTCTCCCCCAGCTGGAAAGTACACACCACAGGGAAGTGTCTGCAGTGCTCCACTGCTGTATCCTCAGCATTGAGAATAATCCCCAGTACATGGTTGATGTTCAATATTCTGTTGAGTGAATGAACAGGGATTTGGGATAGGTCTAACATCCACTGGAAGGCAGTAACTCTCACATTAAATTGCATGAATTTTTTCCTGAAGTTTAACTATTAAGGCATTGATGGAAGTGGGCTGAAAAGTCAGTAGAAATTAGAGATTTATAGAGACATCTTAAACCAGTAGGGCTGGGCATTATGAATGATAGGAGAATGGACATTAGAAAGAGGGAAAGCCTGTAAGAACAGAACAGTAACCCAGCCACATTATGGTGAGGACCTGACAGAGAGGGAAGCCATCAGAATACAAAAGAAGGCAGAGAGGAGAAACTGGACAGGTAGCTGCCAGGTGCATGGAGTCCCCTGCCATAACTTGGGTTTCCTCCGGACACACACCATCTGTGTGCGCCACATTTCCTAACGAAATCCACACACTGTGTGCTGGTCCAGACTTTCCCAACCTCCTGTTCGCATTGCTGTTATAACACCCGCACACATTCTTCCTGTGTTTCTGCAGCTTGTTCTATCCCACACACAGCCCTTGGAACAATCCTCAAAAAAATTGAATTGTATCAATCACTTCTTTTTATAAACAAATTTGCAAAAGCTCTTCTTCTCACTTTTAAAGCTAGATCTGTTTGGGCCTTCAAGATTCTCTTACTGCCCTCCTCTCATTCTTTCCCTTACTATCCTGAGGAAATCAGGTCATTTAGGAAAACCTACCATCAAAATGTACATTGACCAGCCCTCTTCCCAAACAAAATGGTGGTAATTTTTACGTTAGGAAAGGGTTTATTTATTTATTTTTTGGAAAGAGTTTATATTTGGACTAGAGTCCTTTCATTTTTCAGACAATTCCCCCAATGCTTTTATTTATTACTTTTTAAATATAAAGAAAGGGAATCCCTGGGTGGCTCAGTGGTTTAGCGCCTGCCTTTGGCCCAGGCTGTGATCCTGGAGACCCGGGATCGAGTCCCACATCAGGCTCCCTGCATGGAGCCTGCTTCTCCCTCTGCCTGTGTCTCTGCCTCTCTCTCTCCTCTGTGTCTTTCATGAATAAATAAATAAAATATTTTTAAAAGTATATAAAGAAAAATAACAGTGATCTCCTGCCATATCTTCTTTTTTTATTAACACTAAGTGGGGAGCATCTGAAGTATGTTATTCCAACCAGGATCTTTTCAGTTAGTAATCTGTCTTCAAGATCTTTACATATGAACGTGTACAATTCTAACTAACTTCTCTTGACTGATGCAGAGTGTTCTGGTGTATGTGTGTGTGTGAGAGAGAGAGTGTGTAAACAAGGGAGCAAGTGCGGGAGCAAGTATGTGAGCTCTAGAACCAGACTGCCTATCTGGGAATCCTGCTCTGTCACCTACTGTGTGACTTTAGACAAGCTTCTTAACCTCAGCGAGTCTCATTTTCTTCATTTATAAAATGGCTAAGCAGTAATTCCTACCTGAGAATTTTCACGAAGATGAAATGAGATATGCATGTAAAGCATCAGAAACTACCCACCACATAGTAAGTGCTCAGTAAATATTAGCGGTTACTAGTTTCACAGTTATTGTTCCTGGTGGTTTTATCATTCCTACTGTGGCACTGCTGAAGAATACTTGGTTTGTTTCCAGGTCTTAGCTGTAACCAACAGTGCTATAGTGAACATCCTAGAATATATATGTTAAAATACCTTGGGAATGCATATCCTTAAAGGTAAATTCCTAAAAGCAGAATTGATGGGTCAAAAAAATGTTCATATCTCTTGCTAAATTACCCTCCAAAAACGATATTCCAAATCGCATTCCCACCAGCAGTATAAGAAATATATTTACCCACCTTATTCATCCTGGGTATTACCAAATTTCTAAATGTTTCCCAATCTTAAAGGTGTTATTTTGCTTTGCATGTCTTTAAATATTAGGTTAAATATCCTTTTATAGATTTGTCACTTGTGTTTTTCACAAGTGATGATGAACTGCATATTCATATCCTTTGCCTATTTTTCTATTGTTATATATATTTTTTTATTGTTATATATTTTTTTCTTAACTGATGTCTATGAGCCCCCAAGATTTTATAACTAAAAATATTGACAATCAATTTTCAGAAAGATAGTTGCTGGGGAAAATTAGGTGTAACTGTGGTAAATTACATTCATTTACTATTATCTTATAAATATTTTAAAGCTCCCTCACACGACAGCCCCACATATATCTGGAACATTCCCACCTGAAATTGCTTGGGGTCAGTGCTGTGACCTCTCTCTCTTCCTTTGTTCCCTCCTCTCCCTTAGTCCTAGCAGCACCTACTTCTTTACCAAATTCAACGACTGGTAGAGAGGCCTTGCTATGGACATTTCAAAGGAGTGGACTGAGTCACAACCCTAAGACATAAGCCACCCATTGAGCCTTGTAAGGCTCAGAAAATTGGAAAGTAGTTCAGAGGCTAAGTAGGCCCCCTATACATCTCCAAAGACAACAATGTTTAAATCCCTTACAGCAAATAAAAAGATTGGCCTATTTGTATGGCATCAGCCAGGAAAATTTGGAGCCAATAACCAAGCTTTTTAGTGTCCATTCACCTGTAATCATATGGCTCCATGGGACTTTTCTAAATGGGGACAGTGATGATGATAATGTCACTACAATGTGGTCTCTCATGGTCCTTATCAACTCTGAAAGAGGAATAGTCGCAGTACCTTTTGTGAGTGCCTAATGTGTGTGAGTATACCTCACAGGCATCCTGCCTATTCCTTACAGAGGCCCTTCAAGAGTTGCCACCTCTGTTTTAGAGATGAGGAAACATTGACTTAGTGAGGTGTACAGCAGGTTGCCCTAGGTCACACTGGCAGCGGATGGCAAAGGTAGCCCAGGCCTGGGTAGCCCCAAAGCCACTGCACCACACTGCTTTGCTCCACTGTTCACTTTGTACATCTGTGGCAGAACTGTTCATATTTTGCTTTGCATTATATATAGTTCCTTACATCTGTGTCTATCATCTGTACAATATTGTCAAAGTCCTTGAAGGCAGAAACTGTGTCTATTCCACCTACCTTCCAAGCAGCACTAAGTAAAGTGAACTGGATTGAGTGACTTGCCCCGAGGACACTTTGTGGTCAATATCTGGGTCAGGAGTTGTATTCCCTGCTGGAATCGATCCTAGGAATCTGATGCCTCCCATCTTTGTGCACTCTCTTGCTCTGCAAAATACCACATAGTCCCTGGATCCATTGGAATATATATTGAGGGAACCAGGAATGCTTCTAGCCCTGGTTCAGCAGGTGTCTGGATGCCGTGGGCCACTGTGGACAGACTCGCACCACCAGCTTCTGAATGACCAGGACTTGTTCAGATGGAGAATGGGCACCCTTTCCCTGAGGTTTTCATTTTTCACTTATGTTTCATGCTGAGAATATTGTGGTTTCAGCCCAGATAATTAAAAAAAATATATAGACAATTTAGAAAATAAAGAAAAGCACAAACAAGAAAATAAAAATCAACAGGGGCCATACCACCCCAAGCAACCATTATTAACATTTTGGTATGTATCCTCCCATCTAGTTCTATATCCAGTAATACATAATTCACAAAAATGGGATGATATTGTGCATATCATATTCATAACATGCTTAGTCCTGTTCATTTTTTTGCCTGCTTAATACAAATCTAGTGAAAACACTGGGAGAACAGTCCTCTCCTTCCTCTTGCCAAGATTTAGCAGAGTGGAGGTGGGGTTAAAGCATAATTACACTTACTTAATTGCACTTAACAGTGGGCAAAGCACTTCACTTCCTAATGAGGAAGAAAATATAGTCTTGCTCACAGTGCCGAGGCAGGATCAGAGTCCATATCTGCACGCTGGCCTCAGAATCTTTCCACCACTGTGTGTTCCAGCTTTCCACGATGCTGTAAACTTTCAGGTTTCAGGAGAGAGAGAGAGAAAGCAGGACAGTTATAAGTGGAGCTAGATGATGTAATGGCAGAGCCAGATGGGCTATTGTTTTTCATTGCTTTTCTATCTGAGGCATTCTTTTTTTAAAGTATTATTAACTAGCTAATTTCTGAATATGTTTTACATGCATAGGGAATAAAACAGAAAGAAACAAAAGGGTACCCAGTGAAAAACAGGCCTCCTCCCACCCTGTCTCCCAGCTGCCAAGTCCCTCAGCCCCCTGATTGCCCTCTGTGGGGCATCACCGGGAGCAGTTCTTGTGTGTCCTTACCTGAGGCATTCGGAGCTCAGAAGGCAGGAGTTCACAGAGGTTATGGGGGTGAGAAGAATGCTCCTTAGTATTTTCCTTCATTACATCAGTATTCTCCACTGAGGTCATCCAAGCAACCAGGCCTCAAAACCCCCAACATAGTCCAAATGGGACCACAGTTCCTCCTTCCAAAGCATCCAGCTCAAGGCTGGGGGTGGGGAACCCCACCACTGAAGCCCCACTGAAGAGGGAGCAGAACCTTTCTGCCGCTGGAGGCAACAGCTTCAGGAAGGCCCAACCAAACCTGGGCTAGCCTCAAGGTCCATGATGAAAGCGGCATCCAGACTCTGCCAGACTGAGTCTAGGCCACTTAACCTTAGCTTTCTGAACTGTGGCATTTGATCAGGTAATCTCCAAGGCCCTCCCTTCTCTGAGCATGTAAGACTTTAATTAACTAGACATCTTAGCCTGGGCTGCTTTAACAAAATACCATAAACTGGTGGCTTAGAAAGGACCAAGATTTATTTCTTAGAGTTTTGGAGGCTAGATGTCTGAGATCAAGGTGCCAGGATCATCAGGTTCTGATGAGAGCCCTCTCTGGATTGCAGAGAGCCAACTTCTTTTTTTTTTTTTTTTAATATTTTATTTATTTATTCATGAGAGATACAGAGAAGCAGACACATAGGCAGAGGGAGAAACAGGCTCCCCATGGGGAGCCCAATGCGGGGGTGAGGGGTGGTGGGGTTAGATCATGCCCTGAGCCAAAGGGAAATACTCAACCACTGAGCCACCCAGGCTTCCTGATCAACTTCTCATTGTATCCTCACAGGGCAGGGAGCCAAGCCAAGCCCAGCTGAGCAGGGGACGCAAAATCTTGCTAGCTTCTAGAAGGGCGCTAATCCCATTTCTGAGGGCTGTACCCTCATAACCTCATCTAATCCTACTCACCGACTATAGGCCCCACCTCCTAATGCCAACACGTTGTGGGGTAAGGTTCCATTTTAGGAATATGGGGAGGACTTGAAACAGTGCTTTTCAAGTTTTAATATGCATATGAATCCCCTGGGAATCTTGTTACAATGCAGATTATGATTCCGCAGATCTCAGGTGGGGCCCAGAGCTCTTCCTTTTCAACCTGCTCCCAAGTGACGTGAGCCTGCTGAGATCCTGAGGACTGAACTGGCCTGACTAATACATGTCTGTGACTAAGGGACAAGAGATTGTCCTAGAGACTAAGCACCTGGGATTTTAGAGTAAGGATTACTTTGAAGCCTAGCAGCTCCCTCTGGAGAACCCTTGGTGTCCAGTTTCCTAAAATTGTTCTCTGCTGGAGAATGCTAACATTTTGTGAGCTCTCCTGTGTGCCCTGCACAGGACTGAGTCTCAATCCTCACAGTTACCCAGGGGAATCAGTGTTGTGATTATCGTCATTTTACAGATGAGGGCACCTAGCCTTAGAGAGGTTGAGGTGCTCAAGATTACACAGCTGGTAAGAGGCAGAGCAGGCATTCCCAACCAGACCCAGACCATCTGGCCCCAGACCTCTCATTTCATTGCCAAACCAAAGAGCAGAGAATGATGTTCTCGGTTCCTGCCTGGAAAGAGGACACAATGGGGATTGCTGTATCATGGCACCTGCTCTTGTGTGTATGTGGGAAATGAACGCCCCTGGCTATTCGCTCAGAGCATATCTTCCAAAGAAACCTGTCTCCCCTTGCAGACCCATCCTCAGCCTCAGATTTTCTTGATAACTCTTATGGGGTTCTGACTGTAGTAACAGCAGTCATGGGGTAGGAAGGCTTCTTCTTCCATGACTCTTCTCCATGCCTCAACAAGAGGGTTCCTCGGCTGGGAAAATTTTGTAGATTGTGTCATAGGAAGGCCATGGGCCTTCACAGGCCACATCCATTTTCATTTACCTACTGAGAGAAGATTAGGGAGAAAATTCAATTTTGCCTAATGCCTCCCCCAAATGGCTAATTTATATGCTAATTAGCAAGATAAGAATCGATGAAACTGGTAATCAATATGATATCCAAGGCACCAGTAATGAAATTCATTTTGAGATACACTGCCAGTGGAAATGAAGCAATTATGCAGAATAAATGGGGCAGCTCAGGGACCAGGGGCTCCCTCCATATTGCACTTGACTGCACTATTTCCCTTCTGCCCTCCCTCCCTCTCAACCCACCCCTCTGGAATCAGCTGTCATTTGATCCCTTGGGGCACCACACACCAGCTTCTTCCTTCCTCAATACCTGACCACGCACTATCCCTGTGGATCTGTGGGCTGCCAGGGGGAAGTGGAGCTAGGGAAATTACAGAGTCTGAGAAGACTAGAGGTGCAAGCCCTGGAGGAGAATTAGGTGCTAAATAGGAGCTTTTAAGCCATATACAGAGTAGTGAATAGCACTTTACCCTCATACTGGATGAGGTTGGTTTACAGTTTCTTAGTTCTAGAGCATAAATATAATATTATCCAGATTTTCCAGACCTGTTCTGACTTAAGTATTTTGTCTCATCAGACCATATGTTGAGTGATGAGTCTTACGTAGGTCCCTGTGAAGTGAGCCATAGTGTCTCTGCAAGATTTAGCCTGACACTAGAAGTCTTGTTTCAACCTGGACATTTATCACATGGATTCTGATTGTTTTTCTTTTCTTTCATGTATATGTGTTGGGGGCAGGGAGGTTGTGATTACCATCACCTCTGGAAATTAGGGTCACAACATTATTCATTTCATACTTTTCAACTAAGAGAATTGAAATTTGTCTTTTACCCCAATGTATGCTCATTGGAATCACCTGGGGAGCTTCCCCTCCAAATTTTTATTATGAGAAATTTTAAACATTCCAAAAAGTTGAAAAAATTATACAGTGAATATATTTAGATTCTACAATTAACATTTTGCCATACATGTCTCATCACATATCTGTCCAACCATCCATCCATTTATCCATTCATCTTATTTCTTGTCACACATTTCACAGTAAGTTGCAATCATCAATATACTTCACCCCTAAACACTTCAGCTTGCGTGTCATTGAAGTTCAATATTTGTTTCTTTTTTTTTTTTTTTTTTTTAGGTAAAATGTTCTTACAGTGAAAGATACAAATCTGTGAGTTCTGACAGATGAGCATACTAATGTGAAACACCCCCTCTCAGTATCTAGAACATTGCTATCACCAGGAATTCCCTCATGCTCCCTCCTCAGTCACTCCCTACCCCTACTCCCACCTCCTACTTGCAGAGGCAATTATCACTCTGATTTTTTCCACCATAGGTTAACTTATCTTGTTCCTAGAATTTCATATAAATGGAACCACTCAAATTGTACTCTTATGTAATGGTTTTGATTCATCCAGCATAACATTTTTGAGATCCATCCATTGTGTTGCCAATATCAATCATTTGTTCTGTTTTGTTGTTGAGTAGTACCCCATAGTATGCATATACCATAATTTTTTTTTAGCTAGTATGAATAAAGCTGCTAGCAACATGTTTGTACAAGTTTTTTTATGGACATATGTTTTTATTTTGCTTGAACAAATTCCTAGGAATGGAGGTAGATGTATATTACATTATATAAGAAACTATGAGACCATTTTCCAAAGTGCTGTGCTATTCCTGGGAAACTCTTTAAAAACACTGCTGGGGTGCCTGGGTGGCTCAGTCCATTAAGTGACTCTTGATTTTGTCTTAGATCATGATTTCAGAGTTGTGAGATTGAGCCCGCATCCAGCTCCACGATTGACATGGAGCCTATTTAAGATTCTCTCTCTCTCCCTCTGCCTCTCCCCAACCCAGACTCTCTTTCTCTCTCTTAAAACAAAACAGAACAAAACTGCCTCTCCCACAAATCCCAGAAATTCTGAATTAATTCATTGGTCTGGAGTGGGACTCAGGCATACCTATTTCTGACTTGCTTATTTGTGGTTCAAATGTGCAGCAAGAGGTACAAGTCACTGAAGGTTTAGCAGTTAACACCAGATGACAGAATTTTGAGTACCTATAATAAATGCAAAAAAATCCTTTTTTTTTTTTTTAATTTTGAAAGGTGGCTTTCTGTTGCTGACCTCTCTTTTCCCTTTATTTTTATTGTTACAAGGACTTGGGCATGAACAGGATGATCTGGACATTACAATTCAGACTTTAGAGTAAAAATACATGTTTTTTAATCCCAGCTTTGCCACTTGATAACTATATAGCTTGAGCAAGTCACTCATCATTTCCTCTTCTGTAAATGGGATTTATAGTATGTATTCTAAGGTTATAAAGATAAAGGTGGCTGACTCAAAGAATTTTCTGAAATTTACTATAGACCAGGGTGGGAAGAGTTATCCAACCCTCCAAATGAGTAGAATTCCTTGACTCTGCCTTCCTGAACAAAGGGAGATTGACCATTGTTTTATGTTTGTTTGTTTGTTTGTTGGGGGAAGGAGCATGTTCTATAATATGGCTCTGGATGGTAAGGCTGTATGTGTCAAATATTGGAGAGCTGTCACTATCTTTCTAGAATGATTGGAGTATAATCATCTCTCGCTTACAAATATGTAAAAGCTACAACTCAGTAAGATAGGGGATTTGAACCCGTTTTCCATCCTGGTGGTAACTTGGACTGATCTTTCTATGCACTGTCCCTGTGTAGCCAATAACACACCTTCCTAAGCCTGCCAGTTAGAACCCATATTAGGGGAACAGTCAGGAGCTATCCAGCAGCTGAGATCACAGGCTTTTCTTGTCTTCATGCTGGATTACTGAGCATTGAGTCAACCACACAAAACAAACTACTGAAATCTGATTCCTACCATCTGAAGCCTGGCCCACTCTCCCAGAGGAGACAGACCTAGACACTGTCTTCTGAGTCCACTTTTTATTCCAGTCCAGATCTGAGTGAACTAGCCCCTGGACCTTACAGAAAGTCAATATGCATGGTTCCTGACAGTGTTTTACATCAAATGCTCAGTACTTCTTGGGAAAATAAAAACAGAAACATCTCTTTAAGGAGTCTTATGAGTGATGTGGCTTCTCTCATTGTTCAGACATTTGAATGAGGATTTGCCGGTTGGCATCAAGAAGAATGCAGTTGTAAACAATGGGTTTTCTCATGTAAGATAGGCCAGTATGGGCATAGACAAGGTTCTTAAATCAGGCTAGAAGTGCCAGGTTTTAGCTCCTTTCTGAACAGGAAGACTGTGGAGGATTCTCCTTCATGTCCTCCCCAGACAACTACTGAGAATGTGGTATTCCTTGCCTTCCCAGGAAGGTGGGGTTTCCAGAGTATCCGAGGTTGTGCTCTGAGCTCTAGTTATAAGTACAGATATCCAGGATAAAGGATGGTGACTAATGAGCCTCTTTTCAACTTTTTGGCCCCCCTGAGTGTCTGTGGAACCTGCATGCTTTTGTTAGGGGGTACAGGGCAGAGGGAACAAGGGAAAGAGATCAGATGGCCTGCTATCCGAGGCATGTGCCTGACTTCAATAGTCCCCTTTTGGGTTGGTTTTATTCTGTAATGCGTCCCCTGAGAAGACAGACTAAGCAGCCTGGGTTACCCTGCAATTTCTCCAAACTATTTGCATGAAATACTGCAGGCAAAAAGCCCAGCCCCTGATTGGCTGTTGCTAGGTAACAACATAATCATCAGGAAATTAGGCTGTCCTTTTTTTTTTTTTTTTTCCAACCCAGAGTATGTGTGTGATTGCAGCGTTGTGCAGGAAGAGAGAGGGAGTGAAACAAAGAGAGATAAATGGGATGGTCTTGAAGGCGGGGACACCACAGCCACAAACCTGCATCCCACGGTAGGACAATCTGCTTTGGGTTGGGCTCTTTACTCAGTCAGGCCAATATTGGTACCTTTTCTTTTTTATAAGAATGACAAAGCTAGCAGTTTCTGCAGACAGCAGGAACAGAAGCTATGGAAGCAACTTTGACATTTGAAGTGATTTTTAGAAGCAGGATGTAGTGTTTAATATATGAAAATGACTCCAAATGAGAATGAATAAATGAATGTGTCTAGAGAACGTGTGTAGGCAGATAAGAATCCATTAGCTTGGCTATAGAGCACCGGAGAGGAACAGAGCGTGAGAATGCGCATGTGAATGAGGCGTGTGATGAGAAAAAACAAGCATGCTTTACAATGTGGAAGGAAACCCCATAAACTGAAGTTCAGAATTGTGTCTGCTAAAACTCCGCCAATGTTTAGGCATGTGGTCCTCCTGTTATTCAGCGAGGCAGTCCTCAGCCTACCTTTCCTCCTGGTTAGATTTGGCAGGTAGATGAAGAGATGAAGAGTAATATAAAGAGAGCATTTGTGTATGTGTGTCTGTGCACACATGTGTGCATGCAGGTGTGTGTGCATGTGCATTGGTGTGTGTGCACATGCACTGAAGCACCTAGTTCATTTTCAGGGTTGTATCCTAGCATGATAGCATGTGGCACCCTGACAAGTGTACAGCTACACCTGGACACTTCCACTGGCTAATAAATATCCATGGAGACCACGAGGGCTTTCCTTTCCCTTCCTGCTAGCCCCAGATGGCTTTCCCACCCCTAACCTCCCTTATCTTGTCCTCCTTTTGAGTTCCCTAGCAATGACCCTGCCCTTACACTAGACCCTCAGTTGCCATACTGCATACTTCATTGGCTTGCTACAACCCCAGGCAAACTAATTGCCTTTTGCCATTCATTGTCTACCAGATTAATGACTCTTGTGTCTGGTTCCCCGTAGCCTCCTCTGAGATTCCTCTGTGTACTCTCTAGCTTGTCTTTCCTTCTACCCCCTCCTCAGTCCAGCCTTTCTGAGCCCCACATCTGACTTTTTAGAAGTCATTTAATCTAATGCTAAAATAGAAGCACTGTCTTTTTTTTTTTTTTTTTTCCTGATCAAAAGAATTAGTCCCGGGAATAATGCAAAAAGGACCATTCTGTAGCAGTGGTAAAAATACAGAAATGTATCAGGAGCAAGACAGAATGTATATATGTATGTCAATAACCAAGATTCAGACCTTGGTTCCTTCCAACAACACAGTCCCCCACAAGGACTCCCTGCCTCTAGTGGGTGAGCCTAACAAGACTCAGAGCTCCTACTGTGGAGGAAAAGAGCTGTCACCCAATCTCCAATGGTTCAAAGCCCCTTTCTGAGTATATGCACTAAATAGAATGAACCTGGTGCTCTGCAGAGCATCCATGCCCTGTATGCAGATAGAACAGATATTCTTTAAGACTATTGTTCTCAGAGTAAGGTCCCTGGACAAGCAGCATCAGAAATCTGGGAGGTGGGGCCCAGCAATGTTTTCCAAACTCTCCAGGTAATTCTCACATATACCATAGTTTGAGAACCACTGTGGACCTGAAAACTTGCATTTTTTAAAAAGTTCTGTGATACTGACAATTCTTTGAAAACCTCTGCTCTAAAAATAGAAACAGGGGATCATGTGTAATTGCTCTCCTTTTACCCAGCATGGCCCCTCTGCGTTCCAAAGTCTCAGTCAAACCCATCTTTAAAGACCTACCCCAAATGAAACTTATAACTGATTCAACCAAAGGTTATTACATGTTTAGGGGTCAGCAAACTAGGGCCTACAGGCCAAATCCAGCCCACAACCTGTTTATGTAAGGTCTCACAACTAAGAATGGCTTTTATATTTTTAAATGGTGGGGGTGAAGGGTAGGGTGATAGTTGAGGGTCAAATAAGAATATGCAACAGAGACCATATGTGATCTGCAAAGCTTAAACTATTTACTATCTGTCTTTTTACGGAAAAAGTTTGCTTCTGTTATATTTATCTATGTACTTTTCCTATTTCTCCTCTTAAGCTCCTCTTAAAATCTTCTTAACTCCTTACGAAGAGTCAATATCTGAATCATTTTTGTATTCTATTCAGTACCAAGCACATAATAATTGCTCAATGAACATGGAAAGGATGGCTAAATGGATGTTGGTTGGGTGAGCTAGTTGGGCGGGAATCCAAAAGAGATCGGCTTTCCTACTTAGCCACTTTGTGGCTGCCCCATCCATGAAATAAGAACAGTGATTTCCCCCATCTTGAGTAGTTGATGAAAATCAGGAAGTTCATACAAATGGAGCTTATTCTTTTCATTAGTAACCAGAATGATGAAAACCATTTTGATGCCGTCCTACAGCCTGACAAACAAAATTTACTTTAGAACATTCATAAATGGGATAGTTTTAAAAATAAGCAAAAAGCTTAAAATTTCAGTTGGATTGCTAGCATCCAGTAAAAGATTTTCATGGAATTATATGCTAGCAGTGTTAAAAGAGCTCCCAGGGGCAAGGCTGCATGCATCACACCTGCTGCATGGTAGCTCTGCCTCTGCCAGCATGCCTTCATCCACTGGAGACTCTGCACAAAGCAGCCCCCTCCCCTTGTTCCTAACTCCAGGCGTTAGTGAGTACTTTTCTCTGTTGAGTTGAAATCTATCTCCTTACAATTTCCGCTCTGTAGTCCTACTTCTGCCTATCCTAGCTATCAAAATTAGCCACCTACATTTCATAAATATGAGCAAAGAAGTAGGGTAAAGTTATACGTGGCTGGAAAGAGTGGAAGACTGAGGGGGATCTACCCCATTTAGATCATTTTCCACTGCAAACATTAACAGAACAGGTTAGAAATATAAGAGGCTGGGGCAGCCTGGGTGTGGCTCGGCGGTTTGGCGCCTGCCTTTGACCCGGGATATGATCCTGGAGACCCGGGATCGAGTCCCACGTCAGGCTCCCTGCGTGGAGCCCGCTTCTCTCTCTGCCTGTGTCTCTGCCTCAGTCTCTCATGAATAAATAAAATCTTAAAAAAAAAAAAAAAAAGGAAATATAAGAGGCTGAAAGCCAACAGGTAGGCTAAGAGGAAAAGCAAACATATGGGTATAAAATGGAATAGAGTATAACATTCCAAATACAACAGGAAGCAAAAGGCTGGTGGTCACAGTAGATCATGGGCTGACCACAGACGTGCAGTATGTTTCTGCTAGAGAGGAATGTTAATAGCAATTAGAGGCCATTATTTGGGACAAATGAGGGAAAGAAGGCCCCAGAGCTGGGCCTGGGGGACTCCGGAATTGCTTTGTGATTCCAAAGCTCTGAAACAGCTGCCAGGACAAGTTGCTAGGGCAGAAGGAGAGCAAGAGAAAGCCTCTTAGGAATGGCTGAGTCTTCTAAATGGTGGGCTGGGCCAAAGCAGTGAGGGTCCAAGCAGGCAACTGTCCCCAGAGAGGATGGGAGGAGGGGGTAGAGAAAGAAATGAAGGTTAAATCTCAAGATGTATGCCTGTGGACAATGTAATGTAGTCAATATTAATCCAAATACCTCGAGAAGTGATCAATCGTGTGAAAAACAGCTCCAAGAAGAATGTTTACTGATCACTTACTTTCTGGATTTCTAAAGCACTTTTACTGCACAGAACCTAGTAATAGCTTCCAGTCTCTCACTACCCCCCTTTCCCACCCATGTATGTACATGAGTGCACATGCGTGAACACCGCCTGACACGTGCACATACATACTGAGTCTACCCTAGTTATCACTTTCTTCAGTTTCACCTGTAGGTGGGCTTTTTTTTTTTTTTTCTTTTCTTAGGAAGAAAATTCCTAAGATTTGAGAATAGAGCTTTTTGGACTCTGGTGAAAATCTTATAATCACACCTGGACTAAGAGTATATTGAGTAATTGCAAGGGATTAAAAGCCCAAATTTTTACTCTTCCCTGCTCCACATTTACAGCACTCCCCTGTCACTGGGACCTACTTAATAGCTTTATAGTCTTGGGTGAATTACAGCACAGAGCCTGCTTCCTCATGGGTAATCGCTACTCTAAAACAGTGCTGTAAGGATTAAGCAGGCAGAGAGGCTGACAATTATTATATGTCTGTTCCGTGTTGCACACTGTGCGAGGTGTTTTGCTTGCATTTTCTTATTTACTTTACCCAATAACTCTTGATAATCTGTATCACTGGCGCTGTTTACAAATGAGGAAACTGAGGCCCAGGGAGGTGAAGTAACCTGCCTAAAATCTCCCAGCTGGGGCAGGGTCAGGAATCAAAACAGTGTTCTCTGAATACAAAGCTCCTCCTCTTCTAAATCTTGCTGCCTGCCTGGCAGAGTGGTGGTTTTTTTCTTTGGTATTACTTTTCAATTAAATAGTTAAAGAGGGGAAAAAAAAAAAGTTAAAGAGGATTTTGTAAACACTGCTAACAGGATCAGCCATATGTAAAGGTAAGATACCTGAAAATACCTCTGAGAGGAAAGGCCTACAAATATTAGACATGCCCTAGTGACTACTCCATTTGTGAATTCCAGGGTATAAGGCAGGCCCTGGAAAAGTCAGAGTTGGCAGGTTTGCCACGGATTGAACCCCCCACTTGAGATGACTTATATGAGATAGCCTATCAGACACTAGGCAATAGGAGCCAGGTTAACTTCATAAGAACTCATGGGCCCGGACTGGCCTAGACTGCAGTAAACACAAGTAACTCGGCCTCTTGTGCAGGGACTTGCAACCCTAGTTTCAGATCCTACACCTGCCATTTGCTAGCTCTGTGGCCTCAGATAAGTTTGGACCTCCCTGAACCTCAATTTTCTTGTAGGGAAAAATGAGGAAATAATCCCTGTGTTATAGGGTTGTTGTGAGGAATACATGAGACAAGCCCTTGGCCTTGAGCAATAAATGGCAAGAATTATCATTTCCCGGGACCAGGCTGGAGACCATTGGCCTCTTAATGGATAAAAGAACACAGAACACAGAACAAAACTCTTTGTAACAGAAGACTTCTATCCCAAGCAGTCTCTCTCTTTTTTTTTTTTTTTTAAGATTTTATTTATTTATTCATGAGAGACGCAGAGAGAACCAGAGACATAGGCAGAGGGAGAAGAAGGCTCCCTGTGGGGATCCTGATGCGGAACTTGATCCCAGGACCCCGGGATCACGACCTGAGCCAAAGGTAGACACTCAATCACTGAGCAACCCAAGTGCTCCAGTCTATCTCTTTATAATCCATCAAAGTCTATAAAGTCCCATTCCCAAACTCCTATAAGGGATGTAAAGGGAAACTCTGAGGAAGAAGCTTACACTCTTGGAATAAGTTCTGGGGGGAGCATACCCAGGTAGAAGTAGGAAAACAGGGCACCCAGTATATATAGTCCCTACTTTTTTAAGGCATTCTCAGCTAGTGTTCCTAAAAATGAGCAAATTCCTAACCCCGAGGGCCACACAACACTGAGTTAACTGATATCAACCAGGCCCCAGTAGGTCTGAGCTATGTCCCGGTTTAGAGGAGTAGAACAAGAAGAAAAAGAGAAAAGAAGGCCAGTAAGGGATTTATAGATAAATTTCCATGCCTTTGAACAATGATTTTGAAAGCCTGGCTGCTGTCCATGATCTCTTTCCTGAGTTAGTTATGCTTGGCAGAAAGACTGGCCTACCATGGTTTATAATTAACGTACATTGTATTAGTTTCAGGGGTACAGCATGGTGATCTGATGCTTGTATACATTGTGAAATGATCAGTCAGTCTCCTAAACACCCATCACCACACATAGTTACAGAATTCTTTTTCTTGTGGTGAGAAATTTTAAGATCTATTCTCTTAGCAACTTTCAAATGTGCAGTGTAGTATTACAAACCACAGTCACCATGCTATAAGGTACATCTCCAGATCTTATTTATTTGGTAACTGGAAGTTTATAACTTTTTTAAAAAAAAAGATTTTATTTATTTATTCATGAGAGACACAGAGAGAGAGAGAGGCAGAGGGAGAAGCAGGTTTCATGCAGGGAGCCTGATGCAGAACTCGATCCTGGGACTCCAGGATCAAGCCCTGAGCCAAAGGCAGATGTTCAACCGCTGAGCCACCCAGGCATCCCTGGAAGTTTATAACTTTGAAGAGATTTTTATAGAGGTTTTTTGTTAAAGCATTGGCTCCTGAGATTTCTGTGCACAAATCCCAAGAATGTATAGCTCTACTAAGAAAAAAAACAAGGAAGAAAGGAAGGAAGAAACAGGAAGGAAGAATTTATTGTCACCAGATTAAAAAAAAAAAAAAAAGATTTTTTTGAACTTTAAGGTTATTGATGGAAATAAAACTATCTTTTCCTCTGGAAATAAAGTGCTCAGTCTCCTCTCTTCAGCCTGTGCCACACAGTGGGTGGCTTAAAGCAACAGAAATGTATTATCTCACAGTGGTTGAGATTAGAAGTCTGATATCATGGAGTGTGCTGGGCCATGCTCCCACTGAAGGCTTTCCTTGCTTCTGCCTAGCTTCTGATGGGCCCAGGGCTTGTGAAAGCCTAATCCCAACCTCTGTCCCCATCTTCACATGGCTGTCTACTCCCAGTGTATGTCTGTCTCTTCATATGACATTCTTTCCTAAGGACACCAGTCCTATTGGATTAGGGACCCACCCTGCTCCAGGATGACCTTACTTACATCTGCAATGACCCTCTTTGCAAATGAGCTCACATTCTGATGTACTGGAGGTTGGAACATATTTTTTTTTTGAGGAGACACAGTTCAGCCTATAACAGGCAGTACTTAAGGTGGGGGCAAAAGGACATGGACACTGTGTGTGATGGCTAGCTAGGTAATTAAAGAAGTAAATGTCTTTTTTTTTTAAGATTTTATTTATTTATTCATAGACACAGAGAGAGAGAGGCAGAGGCACAGGCAGAGGGAGAAGCAGGCTCCATGCAGGGAGCCCGATGTGGGACTCGATCCCGGATCTCCAGGATCACACCCCAGGCTGCAGGCGGTGTCAAACCGCTGCGCCACCCGGGCTGCCCAAAGAAGTAAATGTCTTAAAGCTAGGTACCAACTGAACAGAACGACTAGATCCAAGTTTGTGTACATATTTGTCTTTTGAGCAACCAGTAGAATAGGATTTCTATTTTAGCCCTGAAATAAAAGTTCTTTCTGAAGAAGAGCCTTTAGCAGCATCAATAATAATAAAAATGTCAATAATGATGATGATGATTGCAGGTAACATTTATTGTTTGCTAAGTGCCAGAGCAGGTCTAACTGCTTTACCTGGATTTGCTCATCTACTACAGCAACCCTCCAGGATGGTACTATTGTCTAAATTTACAATTGAGGCTGAAGCTTGAGGTCCTGTAACTTGCTCAGTCACACAACTAGGAAGCTGAAGTTCTAGGGCATACATTCTCAATCCCAATATAGAGACTGACTTTCTTTACATCTTATGTTCCTCAAGAGCCTTCTAGAAAAGCTTTAAAAAAGAGACAAAGATTGGGGGTGCCTTGGTGGCTCAGTGGTTGAGTGTCTGCTTTCAGCTCAGGGCATGATCCCAGATCTCAGGTCCCGGGATCGAGCCCTGCATCGGGCTCCCTGCAGGGAACCTACTTCTCCCTCTGCCTCTGTCTCTGCTTCTCTCTGTGTGTCTCTCATGAATAAATAAATAAAATCTTTAAAAAAGAGAGAGAGACAAAGATTTAGACAGGTAAAATGGACCATGGCTCTTTATAAAGAGATTTTTAAGTGTAACTCTGGCCCATGACCAGAGATAACTTATGGGATCCTCACTATTTGAGGTGAAAGGAATTGCTTCCACATCTCCAGTCAGGCTTGCACCCTTGCCGTATGTCACATGCTTCCTATTTGCTAAGTATTATCTTCAGGGTTGTTCAGATACTTCATTTAATCCATATAATGGCCTCATAGGGATATGTGATCTCATTTTACTGCTAAGGAAATTGAGGCCCAAAAGATGATACAACTTGCTCAAGGAAACACAGCTAGTGTGTAGCCTGATTGGAATTTGAACTCAGGTCTTTCTAACACAAAAGCCTGTGCTGTTAACCAGCATGCTACAGCTACTCTGCCAGCATGTGGCTGATGTATAAAAATGAGTTTGCCACAGAACAGGGTCCTATAAACTATAGCTTGCAGGCCAAATCCAGCCCACCACCTTTTTTGGTAACTAATGTTTTTTTGGAACACAGCCGCACACCACTTATGACTTGTCTAGGGCTGCTTTTGAGTAGCAGAGTTAAGTAGTCGTGGAGAGACCGTATGCCTGCAAAGCATAAGATACTTGCTAGCGGGTCCTTTACAGAAGAAGTGCCAATCCCTGCCATAGGAGGTGCAGGCTGTGAAGTTGCCTCATCTTAGAGCAATGGGATTAAAGCTGCCTGGGTCTAGAACACTTATGCTTGTACCTCAGTCCCATCTGCATCTGCAAAATGTGGCTTACCTATACATTCCTTCCAAAAGAGACCAAATCTTTCTTTTTCCTCTTCATATACTTCAACCAAGGAGCACCTACTTGTTATAGAAACACTTGATAGTCTCCTTTTTCTATAACTTATGAAGAAAATAATGAGGTTTCAAAAAAACTTATTTAAATCTATGTGGTTTTATTTCACAATGAAATGATTATTTTTTTATTGCTAGGCTTATGTGGTCCATTTTAATTTCTCATCCTTCATTTCTGTCTTTGTTAGCCTTTATTTACTTTGGTTTCTAGAGACTCTGAAGGAGGCATCATGCAGAGGATTGGGGAGAGAGGGGGAACTTTCTGAGGAGATTTGAGCTGAATCCATTTGGACTGCTTCCAGTGTATCAGTGGCCTCAGACAGCTGCCAGAGGCATAAGACTGGTGTAAATCAGGATATTTATGTTAATGCAGCAGCTCAGAGGTGTAAGGTGGTCTCCCCCAGGTCCCTTATGTCTAGAGAGCCTGAACACTTTGCTATTTTTGACTTACACCTCGGACAGAGAAGCAACCGAAGAGGAGAGGCAGAGCCAGAGCAAAGGAACACGGTCACCCCATCACCCTGCGTCTCAGACTCTCCACACACAAGCCACTATAGAAATGATGATACCAGCATCATCTGTTATCATCCCTCCTTTGTGGGGCAGACTAGACCTCTCATTTCCTGTGAGTCTCCGATTCCATTAGGAAAAGCCCCACCCCACTTTACCCCAAGGGCTTTGGGCTCAGAATTTGGAGAGCTTTGTTTTTAGTGTCTTTCCCCTTCACTTCCCTGGAACCTCTGCCACAGATATAATCCGCAGCAAATGGATTTCCCTGACCCTGGGGACAAAAGGCTAGTGTTCCCTAGACTTGGTGGCTCCTGGGAGGGCAGAACCTCAGCATTTCTCCAGCTGCTGGTCTCAGTCCCTGTGGGCAGCAGAGACCTGTAATAAGATCACTATCCAAGCAAAGTACAGTCAGCACGTCATTCAAAGCGGCCCCTTGCGGTTGACAAAGGAGAATTAACTAGAGTGGGAATCAGAGCCTTCAGAGCTTGGGCTCTCACAAAACCGCAAAGTGAGCTGGAACCCAGCGAAAAACAGACTTCCGGTTCTGGATGTTAGCCATTAATCAGATTTGGCTGTGGTTCACAGTGGGAGTCCACAAGGGTGGGTGGCCTTGGGGAAGAAATAAGGAACTAGTTTAGAAGGAGAAGAAGGGAAGAAATAAGAGCAGGAATTAAAAGGAAATTGAATAGAGGTGTAGAAGGTGCTGAAAGCCTAGATGCTATGAAATTTAAAGGTTCAGATTTTCTAATATGAAGCCCCAGCATTGGGCACTTTATGAGAGTCTATGGATACCTTACTGAGACTCCACAACACCTCCTTTGTATCCCATAGACCAGAGCTTTGGGGAAAAGAGAAGTCAGGAGTGGGTAAAACACAGAGAGCTCGGGTTTAAAGAGAGGAACTATAGTAGAAAAAATTTGAATGCTACCGTATCAGTCCACACTTTCTAATTGATTCCGTTTCTTTCTAATTCAAGCTCCCTTCTACTGGGATACCATTGAGAAAGTGACATATGCCAGGACCCTAGCTTCTGATCTCTCTTCAGGGCAAACTCCAACCTTCTGGTTGAATAAATCTCCACTACCATGAGTAGGTTTTCTGGGTGTGCCTCCCGTGTCTATGCTACAGGAAGAGAGTCAAAGGAGCCATATCTCCTTGAGTAGCCACTTCCCCCAAAACTGGGCCTCAGTTTTTGCATAGGAAAAACAAGGGAGATTATGGTAGTGTTGGTGGGTATACATGCATATTATCTTTTATGTATGTATTATATATAGGGAGATTATTTATAAGTATAAAATATTTAATAGACATTGGGGTACCTGGGTGGCTCAGTCTTCTTAAGTGTCTAAGTCTTGATTTTGGCTCAGGTCACAGTCTAAGTTGTGAGATCAAGCCCTGTGTTAGGCTTCACACTAACACAGAGTCAGCTTGGGGTTCTCTCTCCTCTCTCCCTCTGCCCCTCACCCACACCTGCACTCTAAATAAGTAATTAAGTAATTTAAAAAATCTTTTAAAAATATATTTAATAGACATTAACAATTAAGAGATTAAATTCAGTGGTCATAGTTCCTTTCCACTTCTGAAAAATCTAGTATACTCTGAAATGGGCTTTGCCCAATGTCACTGAATAATGGCTCAAGATGACATTATGGGTGAAGTATCAGAGGGTATAGTGGGGAGAGCTCTAGCTTTGTTGTTGTTGTTGTTGTTGTTTTAAGATTTATTTATTTATTCATTCAGAGAGAGAGAGACAGGCAGAGAGACAGGCAGAGGGAGAAGCGGGCTCCATGCAGGGAGCCCGACGTGGGACTCTATCCCAGGCCTCCAGGATCACGCCCTGGGCTGCAGGTGGCGCTAAACTGCTGTGCCACCAGGGCTGCCCCAAGAGCTCTGGCTTTGAAGTCAAACCCAGTTTTGAATCCTACTTCACTGATGACCTTAGATGAGTTGCTTAGATAAGTTCCTCATTGACAAAACTGGGATAATAAAACCTATATCATAAGGGAGGTCATGAATATATTTAAAACATCTACTATAGTGCTGACATGTGGTAGTAGGTACTCAATAAATAAACATTATTAGTAGTAGATATTCTTGATGGAAGGTACAGAAATTAAGTCACCGATTGTGTATTTTTTTTAAGATTTTATTTATTCATCAGAGACACAGAGAGAGGCAGAGACCAGTCATGTATGTTTTAAAGAAGTTTGAGATGGGCAGTCTGGGTGGCTCAGCGGTTTAGCGCCGCCTTCAGCCCAGGGCATGATCCTCGAGACCTAGGATCAAGTCTCATGTTGTGCTCCCTGCATGGAGCCTGTTTCTCCCTCTGCCTGTGTCTCTGCCTCTCTCTCTCTCTCTGTGTTTCTCATGAATAATAAATAAAATATTAAAAAATAATAATATAAAATAAAATAAATAAATAAGTTTGGGAGAATCTAGATGAGGTAGAAAGAAAGCTGAGCTTTCAGATGAGAAGTAGGACCAAGTGTGGTGCCTTTCAAACAATTCTGCTCAACAAACATTTATGGAATGAAGTATCAGGTATATATGGGAAAATATGACATTACCCCTGTTCTCCAGGAGTTCAGAGTCCAGTGGTGAGCACATAAGCAAATCACTTTCTTATAATACTACATGATGAGTGCTAGGAAAGAGGTAAGCACATGAAGTGTTGTGGGCAAAGCTATCCAATTGGAGGGCTCAACAGAAGATGTTAGAACCTAGTTTGAGGGAAACAAGAGAAGTGTTAGAGGAGGTGTACTGAGTGTATGTTTCACCAAAGAGACACAAGTTGTTTTGAAGATCAAGTTGGTTAGGTGAAAAATGGAAGGGAAGCATTTCAGGGGAAGAGAACAGCATGAGTAAAACCACATCAGTAATCCGTAGAAGTAGGGAACCGCAAGGTATCCAAAATTTCAGGTTGTTTGGAATAATGCTAAGTGACAGTATAGTGTGGAAAAAAATAGTGGGAAATGAGGCCAGGGAGGCAGGGAGGGCTAATTCAGGGAGGGTTGATATGCCATACTAAGAAGCTTGGTGGGGAAATTGTGTGGGCCCAAGAACAGAAGTAATTAAACAAATGGAACAGAGACAACAGGAATATCCACATGCAAAAGAATTAAGTTAGGAAAAACAATTTGGTGGTTCCTCAACAAGCTAAACGTAGGATTACCATATGATCCAGCAGTTTCACGTCTGGGTAATAGCCAAGAGAATTGAAAGCAGGGATTCAAGCAGATATTTGTTTTTTTCTCTCTCTCTTTTTAAAGAGATTTTATTCATGAGAGACAGAGAGAGAGAGAGAGAGGCAGAGACACAGGCAGAGGGAGAAGCAGATTCCATGCAGGGAACCTGATGTGTGACTCGATCCCGGGTCTCCAGGATCATGCCCTGGGCTGAAGGCGGCGCTAAACCGCTGAGCCACCCAGGCTGCCCCAAGCAGATATTCATACACCAATGTTCATGGCAGCATTATTCACATAGCTAAAATGATGGACACCCAAGTGTCCATCAACTGATGAATGGATAAACAAAACGTGATATACACATATAATGGAATTCAGCCAAAAAAGGACACATGCTACAACATCATGAGCCTTGAAAACATTATCCTAGATGAAATAAGCCAGACACAAAAGGACAAACATTGTATGATTCCATGTACAGGAGATATCTAGACTAGACAAATTCGTAGAGACAGAAAGTAGATTAGAGGTTACTAGGAGCCGGCAGGGGCAAGAGGAGATTGAGGAGTTCCTGCTAAATGATTTTAGAGTTTCTGTTTGGAGTGGTAAAGAATTCTAGTAGTAGAGAGTGGTCATTACCACTCACAACATTGTGAGTGGCAAATTCGAGTTATATATTTTTTACCACAATTTAAAAAATGAAAATAACATTGTACCCTTATCTCACACCACATACAAAATTAACTCAAAATGGATCTAAGGCCTAAATGTAAAAACTGTCAGGGCACCTGGCTGGGTCAGTTGAAAGAGCATGTGACTCTTGATCTCAAGATTGGAAGTTTGAGCCCCACATTGGGTATAGAGATAACATACCAAGATAAATAAAGAAACTTAAAAAAAAGTAAGAACTACAACTATAAAACTCTTTGAAGAAAATTTAGGTGTAAATCTCCCTCACTTTGGATTAGGCACTGTTTTTTTAGATGTGGCAGCAACAAAAGAAAAAATAAATAAATTTGACTTCATCAAAATTAAAGAGCAGGAGAAATCATGATGAACATGCTGTATTTGGTGAAGGAAAGCAGAGCCACCAGACTACAGCAGTAGACTCCCATCGCGGAATACAACTGTACCTCTTTTGTAATGCTTCACAGATACCATGTTTATTTTACAAGTCAGAGGTTTGTCGCAACCCTGTGTCAACCAAGTATATTGGTGCCATTTTTCCAACAGCATTTGCTCACTATGTGTCTCTGCGTCACATTTTGGTAATTCTTACAATATTTCATACCTTTTCATTATTATATTTGAATGGCATTTTTTAAAAATTTTTATTTATTTATGATAGTCACACACAGAGAGAGAGAGGCAGAGACACAGGCAGAGGGAGAAGCAGGCTCCATGCACCGGGAGCCTGACGTGGGACTCCATCCCGGGTCTCCAGGATCGCGCCCTGGGCCAAAGGCAGACGCTAAACCGCTGCGCCACCCAGGGATCCCTTGAATGGCATTTTAAAGCAATAAACCATTTTTTAAAGATTTTATTTATTTATTTATTCATGAGAGACAGAGAGAGAGGCAGACACACACAGGAAGAGGGAGAAGCAGGCTCCCCACAAGGAGCCTGATGTGGGACTCAATCCTGGACCCTTGGGATCATATCCTGAGCCAAAGGCAGATGCTCAACCACTGAGCCACCCAGGTGTCCCAATAAAGCATTTTTAAAGTAAGGTATATACATTATGTTTTTAGACGTACTGCTATTGCATACTTAACAGACTCCAGGATAGTGTAAACATAAATTTTATGTGCACTGGGAAGCCAGAAAATTCATCTGCCTCACTTTTTTTTTTTTTTAAAGATTTCATTCATTTATTCATGAGAGACACACAGAGAGAGGCAGAGACACAGGCAGAGGGAGAAGCAGGCTCCTGGCAGGAAGCCTGGTACAGGACTCAATCCCAAGACCCTGGGATCACACCCTGAGCCAAAGGCAGATGCTCAACCATTGAGCCACCCAGGCATCCCTGTCTCACTTTATTGTGATATTTGTTTCATTGTGGTGGTCTGGAGCCAAACCTGCAATATCTCTGACACATGCCTATATACAGTTAGAAAAGTGGAATGAGGCTCAGAGGTGAATCCTCACAAACATACACCACCACTATCCCCAGCAGGTATTATTATGACCCAATGTTGCAGGTTAGGAAACCAAGACTCAGAGAGAGAGCCTGCCTTGCCCAAGACCAAAGGCAACAGTGGACAGGTATTCCCAAAGCTAGGATTGCTCTTTCTCCTTTAGTGCATTGCCTGTCCTAGGAAAATTGAGCCACTGAGAATACCCAGAAGGAGGGGCTGGGCACTATCTCTCTTACAGCAGTGACTATTTATCCAGCAGCAGTGTAAATCTGGGCTTCATAAAGCCTAGAGTAAGCCCTTCTCCACTGTCCATCGATCACACTGCACACATTCCTTACACCTCACTTTTCTCCACACTAGCCAATGTTGTCTCAATCACTCAGGTGGAACTTAGCATATAGTAGTGAATAATAGTTTTGTCTTCAAATTTGTACTTCCTGCCCAATTGCTGGAGCTTCTTAGTCCAGAGTTAATGGGCAGGGTGAAAATCATTCACTAACCTCTATAATTATAAGTACATTTGTGTGTTAGTCACATTTTTTTCTGGGGCAAGAGGCTTTAGGTTTTACCATTTCTGATATGCTCACAAAAGTGAAAACCTTCAAATGAGGATTCATGTCTTCTACTTCTTTTCTATTCCCAGTACTTAGCAAGAATACCCTGCATCTGGTAGATGCTGAATAGATGTTCAGATTTTGGGGGAACCAGAAACTTGTTGATTACAAAACATTCTAGAAGTGACTGACAAGGAGTGGAGGGTGGGACAGGGCAGCTTTATTCAGTGAAAGTGAGAAAGTGTGGGTTTAGGCAGCTCAAATGTTGCTTCTCCTTTTATGTTTTCCTTAATTTCCTAAGCAGTCTGTCCTTCCTTCTTCTGCTTTCCATGAGTGAGTGAGAGAGCCAAAGAGAGAGTGTACACTTGAGAGACAGTAGTAGCTATCAAAATCTTGAGTTAGAACAGGGAGTACCAGCCAGAGAGAGGGAGGGAGAGGGAGAGGGCACATGCACTGTCTAGAGCACACACTTGAATAGAGGTGAAAGGATATGCTGGATCAGGCCTGGGGGAGAGACATCCTCAGGCAGGGAAGACCCCAAGAAAGAAGAGAGAGCTAGAGCACAGGAGGCAAGGAAGGCAGACACAGAGTGAGCCAGCTCTGGAGCGAGGGACCTCAGAGGCAGGGCAAGCAAGCAGGTTTAGGGCACAGTGTGGGGAGAGAGCAGAAGTCAGGAATGGAGAGAGAGCTCATTACAGTAAACTGGAACAACCACTCAGGATCAATGGGACCTGGGTAAGAGAGAGAGGAGGGAGTGGGGGAGATGCATGCTCATGTTCCAGAGAGTCAAAGAAAGGGAAAAAGCCCAGAGCCATAGCAGAATCAAGGTGAGTGTAATCTTCCCCATGCAGGAGGATGGGGCCAGTGCAAGGAAGAACCCATATGACAGAGGATAAGGACCGGGGCAGTTAAGAACAGGAAAACTGGAAAACCAGGGAGTGGGGGAAAATTTAATGAGAAAAAATGAAGTGGAGTTGCGGGGCAGAAGCCAAAATGCAAGAATGAAGAGAGAAGGGAAAGGCAGGCTTAGCAGCAGAAGGAAGGAGACAGGCAGGAAAGAGAGTTCAGGAGACCCATTGTGTCTGTGTCCCCATGCTGCTGAGTCTCCCTCCCCAGCACGAGGAACAGTTGCTGTCCTTGCCTGCCCAGTTCTTCTATGCAGGAGTGCCATGCTCTCTTTAGGACTGCGTCCTGTTTCATTTCTACGCTGTGCACGAGATCTGCCATAGCTGCTAAAAAAGGAAAATAAACCAGAGCTGAGGCTTGATCATGCAGGATGTGTAGATCACGCTATCCTTAATTTGCTGTGGCCGATGCCGTTTTCCCATTTTATGTTTTATGTTTATAAGTGCTTCCACTGAAATTTCCTAGGGCAGAATGAAAGTGAGACCTGAAACCCAATCCTGATCAACATCTTGGGAAAGGGAGGTGAGGCACTTAACTAAAAGAAGACTTCTGATGGGACGCCTGGGTGGCTCAGCGGTTGAGCATCTGCCTTTGGCTCAGGGCGTGATCCTGGAGTCCCGGGATCAAGTCCCACATCGGGCTCCCAGCATAGAGCCTGCTTCTTCCTCTGGCTGTGTCTCTGCCTCTCTCTGTGTCTTTCATGAATAAATGAATAAAATCTTAAAAAAAAAAAAAGATTTCTGTATTCTATGGGATATTCTGTGTCCAAACATAACTCTGATTTGTCAGTGATGATCCTTGACACTTCAGTTGAGCCTCATCTCTAGAGCTAGTTGGTCGGTTTCTGCAAGATTGGAATTCTACCTTGTGTTCCTTTCTGTCCAGCCCAACTGTCCCTCCCTAGAACATAAGACAAGGTAGGTTTCAACGGAGCAGAGCACAGGAAATATTTGTGGACTCTGCGGTTTCGTTGATCCTACGTTATCATCGTCAGAATCTTTCACAAGTGATGGCTGTACTGAGACCCAGCACTGTGTACAGCTCTGGACAAAGGGAACTCCTGGACAAGAGCTTTGCCCTGTGGCAGTAAACGCAGACATACAAACATTAGGGGGAAATCACTGCTCCAGGACCTAGGACCTGAGCGCCATTTGCAGGTTGCTCTCCTGCCCTGGAAGCCACAGGCCTCCGAACTGGGAGTGGCCTGCATTTCCTTACCTCACTCGTTCCTATCCTTTAGCCTTTACCCCTACTTTGTTCAGTTCACTGTGAAACCCACCCTGTCAGAAGAAGGCAGCCTGAGGAATGTTGACAGCCTCCAACCTGAGCAGCGTTGGGAAGAAGACAACAGGACATTGATGACTATTTTAGTTTTTTCTCCTAACTAATACTTATTGTTTTTTTTTCTACTAACCAATGCTTTATTTTTCTACTAACCAATGCTTTATTCCTTTTTAAAAAGATTTTATTTATTTATTCACGAAAGAGGCAGAGAGAGAGAAAGAGAAGCAGAGACACAGGCAGAGGGAGAAGCAGGCTCCATGCAGGGAGCCTGATGTGGGACTCGATCCCGGGTCTCCAGGATCACACCCTGGGCCAAAGGCAGATGCTAAACCCAGGGATCCCACCCCCCCCCATCCCATGCTTTATTTCTTAAACCAGCATAATCTTCAAGCAAAGAATTCACTGTTTATGATGAGATGGCAAGTGTCATTTCTAGCTATAGGAAAGAATAGGTAGAAGGAAGAGCTCATATGTAGAAATGAGAATTTTAGGAAGAGCATAAAAGAAGAAAGAGGGGAACTTAACCTTGGACCGGGTCTGCGTCTCCTACCACTCATCCTTCACTCCCAGCCTCTTCGCTCCCCAACACGTGTCTCAAGGGGACATGTCATTTCCAGTTGTGAATCCAGATCATAGGATGGTCCCTGAGTGAATTCCTGGCATCCTTTAGTGACAAGGATAGAAGGTTCCAGGAGGCTGGAAGAGGATTGATCTATTGGAACCAGACTTGGAACAGTTTTAATAACCACAACAACAGCCAGTGCGCTCAGTATTTGCCTGACACTCTCCCAAGCACTTTGTATTGTTATTTGACTTTATTCTCCCGCCAATTCATGTATTCTTACATCTGACAGATTGAGACAGAAGGTTGGACAAGTGCGACTTGCCAAGGCTTCCCAGCGTAAGCAGCAGAGCCTGGATGAAAACCCAAGTCTTTCCGATCCCAAAACCTGCAGTTCAACCACACTGCTTGATATAGTGCCCTGCTCAGGCTCAGCATTAGATCAGAGGGCACTCACTAAATACTCGTCAAGAAAACAGAGACTCCAGACACACTGGCAGCTCTTCTAGCCTTGAAAAACACAAACACTTCAGCTCATTTATTGCCTCATTTGTCTCTTTCCCTAATTCTGTTCTCTCCAGACTTGTAATCCCATTTCTTTCATTAATCGACTATATACATGCAGATGAATAATAAGTTCTCTGATGCTCAGTTTTTCCATCCCAAAAGTGAAGAGGTAGACATGGGGTAAGAGATGACCCCTAAGATCATTGCCAGGAAGGCCACTGTAGGAAATCTGCCTCCTTTGCTGGTTTTAGCTGGTTTAGCAGAAGGAAGAATGGCAGGTCATAGATATTTTTTTTAGGTTTTTTAAATTTATTCATTTGAAAGAGAGTGAGTATGAGCCAGGGCGTGGGTAGGGAAGGGCAGAGGCAGAGGGAGAGGATAACCAGGCTCAATCCAAGGGCTCAATCCCAGGATTCCAATATTATGACCTGAGTTGAAGGCAGATGCTTAACCAACTGAGCCACCCAGGCGCTCCCAGGTCATAGACTTTAAAATCAGGCATCTAGGGGATCCCTGGGTGGCTCAGTGGTTTAGCACCTGCCTTTGGCCCAGGGCGTGATTCTGGAGTTCCAGGATGGAATCCCACATCAGGCTCCCTGCATGGAGCCTGCTTCTCCTTCTGCCTGCCTGTGTCTCTGCCTCTCTGTCTGTCTCTCATGAATAAATAAATAAAATCTTTTAAAAAAATCAGGCATCTAAAAAATAAAATAAAATAAAATAAAATAAAATAAAATAAAATAAAATAAAATAAAATAAAATCAGGCATCTGATTTCAGATCTCACCTAGTGAACCACACCTGGCCTTGTCCTTCTGGTGGCAGGTATATTCCAGGCCTCAGTTCAGGAGTGGTCTCACCCCAGGCTGATGGAAAGCTGATGTGTATGTGTGTGTTCTCTAGGAAGCATCTTGTGACATTTCACTTCTGCCTCTTTGCTCCCAGCATCCGCCTGCTCTTCTGCTGTTGGAGCGCCCTGACTGTGCCATCCCGCAGGCCATGGAGAATGAGCTGCCAGTCCCCCATACATCCAGCAGTGCCAGTGTTGCCAGCAGTGCCAGCAGTGGCTGCAACAGTGGCAGCAGTGGTGGGAGTGGCCGCCCCACTGGGCCCCAGATTTCTGTGTACAGTGGCATTCCTGACCGGCAGACCGTGCAGGTAAGAGTCCAGCTGATCTAGAGATTGTATTCCTGGATCATCTTGGGGCTAGCCAGGAGGACGTGTTGGCATGGGCTGGTGGAGCAACCAGGGTATGGAACCTAGATTGGGCATAGGGAGGGGGTGTTCCTGGTTATATATCTAGGCACAGTTAGGAGAAATGATGCTAGACGGGTCCAATCAAGGGGGTTCAGGGAGAGTGGTAACACTTCACAACCTGGAAAATTATCTCACCTGGTGACTCAGATCCCAGAGTCCTGTTTGGGAGGATAGGCATGTGAAAGTGTAAAGTGGGTAGGGAGCTGGAACAAGTAAAAATAACAAGCAGAAAAAAATGATTGGGAACTTCTCAGCCATGACCTAGACCTATTCGAAGGACCATTGCCCTGTCGTAAAACAAAGTTTCTTAGAGACCAAAAAGGAACCCCAAAGCAAGCTGCCTAAAGCAGCGGTCTGCTAAGTGTCATCCATGAGGCTTCTGAGTGATGATGACACCTGGTTCCAAACAGTCATGCCCATGTCTCACCATCTGCTTTGTGCCCCACACTGTACGAAATCACCACAGATGTATCTTCTCCTGTAGCTGAAAATGGCTATTATAGGTACAGTTCCATAACTGAGAAGGCTGAGTCTCAGTAAAAGTAGTACCTTGTCTAGGTCATTCAGATAAAGACCAAAAAAAGCTGAACCTCATTCTACCTGCAGCCCTGTGTTCTTAATCACCACAGTATCTGTTTGAGGCCCCCAGATAAGACACAGAAAGAGGGGATGCCTGATTGGCTTAGAGGTTAAGTGTCTGCCTTTGGCTCAGGGCATGATCCTGGAGTCCCTGGATTGAGTCCTGCATCAGGCTCTCTGCATGGAGCCTGCTTCTCCCTCTGCCTATGTCTCTGCCTCTCTCTCTCTCTCTGTGTTTCTCATGAATAAATAAATAAAATCTTAAAAAAAAAAAAAAAAAAGCCACAAAGTGTATGCAGCTGAGAAGAGTTCACTCCGAAGAACTTTGCTAATCCAGCATGGATGTACCAGACAAATGACCTTGCCCTGCTTTGGCCCCTGGCCCAGATTAGGGAGTGGAGGAGGGGTCACAGCAGACAGCGGGAGAGTATGAAGACACCATCAGATACACTAGAGTCTTCCCTCCTTGGGTTACATCTGCCTCCCCCATGGGATAAAAACCATGTTTCCTACACCCATTCCTGCCACCCCCCACACACCTAGCCTTTTCCTAGCCCCTTGGCATGTGAGTGTTTGAACACAGCTTCTAGCAGCTCACATTAGGATATGCCATCCTTCCACCCCTCATCACAACTCTAGATACAAGGGATTTGGGGTTTTCTGCAATCTGCAATGGTAGATGGAATCGCCCATGGCTGTGTTATGTACCCAAGCAGGTACAGGGTTCTTGCCATTTCCACTCATTGACACCAGCCCTCTAGTGAGGAAGAGCCACAGTATCTCTGCTACTACTGTCTAGATTGTGGGGAGGTACTTTCAGGAGTCTAAGGAAAATAGAGAGGCCTAGGTAAAGGGAATAAGAAGAAAGAATTCTGGGAGAGAACAAGGAATAAACAGAACTGTGCTTGTATAAACCAGGACCCTCTGAGGAGAGAGAACACTGAAGGGGAGTGGGATCTGAAGGCTTGGGATAGGGTAGGGGAATCAGGAGACCCCAGAGCCCATGAAGAATCTGTGATGTTAGCCTGTTTTCACAGAACTCCAGATCTGAGCCCACATATGGTTTTGTTCCAGAGCCAGCAGCCCTAGAAGTCATGCTTAGCTAGAGAGAGCCAGACTGGATGCTTGCTTGTTGGGGGCAGGACCCAGGGTTGGGAGCAGTCCCATGGTCAGGGATTTAGCAGAGCTAAGGGGTAGCAAGCAGGTCAAAGGCTGGTCAGGGCCCGCATAGAGCATCAGGGGGCAAGAGATGGCAGATAGGTGACCAGGTAAGGAGAAGGGAGGAGAAATGTCTGTGGGGCTTAGGAGAAGAAGACAGAAGATCTCAGGGTTGGGTGAAAGGCATTCACTTTCTTTGTTCCTAGGGGCGAAGGGAGGCTTTGGGACACTGTGAGTGAAGAGTGGTGGGCAGCGGTGGGGGGAACCAAAGGCAACCTTTGTCGCTTCCTAGAGACAGTGGCTTAGCCAGTCCCATCAGGAGAGAGAAGTAGCAGCAAGGCCAGGTGATGGTGATGATAGCCAGAAAGAGGGAACGCTGGAGAAGGGAAAGGAAAGATTACAAGAGAAATGCATCATCCTTGTGCCACTGGCCTGCTTTCCAAGGCCAATGAGACCATCTTCTAAGGGACCCATAGCACTTCTCAGCAGCCAGGAGCAGACCCTGGCAAGCAGCCCCAGTGGGAGGGTGTTGCCCCAGGCTGTTTCCACTTGGCTGGCACTGTTAATGCTGGACTAGGCCCCCCTTTGCACCGGCCTCTCTCTCCCACCCCTTTCCTTCTCTCTGCCTCTTTGGGCTTCAGTTCCCCTGCTGTCACCGTCTAGTGGTCCAGTCACCCAAGTCTGAGGACAGGGAATGGCTGGGAGGTGGAGTGGCAAACAAGCCTGGCATGGGACAGTTCACCGGAGGCTTACAGGACTGCTAACCTCTCTGAGTCTCCCCAGTGCCCAGAGCAGACCAGAGCAGCACTGCTGCTCTGACTTTCTCCAAGCTGGCAGCTGACACAGAAGCAGATGCAGTTGGGGAGGAGCCGAGGCACACAGGAGCCAAAGATGTGCAGGACAGATGAGGGCAGAGAAGTATCAAGTTTGAAAGCCTGTTGTCTTCTCGCCTCCCTAGGGAGTGGCCATCTGTTCCAGTGGTGGTCACAGACCTAGTATCCTCTGAGCAGCTAGGGGGAGCTGGGGTTGACAAGGCATTGTTGCAGAAGGGACAACCCCCTCCTCTGCAAGCAAGGTGACAGTGCAGCCTCCCCCTGCCACCTGGCCTAGGTGATCCAGCAGGCCCTGCACAGGCAGCCCAGCACAGCAGCCCAGTACCTGCAGCAGATGTATGCTGCACAGCAGCAGCACCTCATGCTGCAGACGGCAGCTCTCCAGCAGCAGCATCTCAGCAGTGCCCAGCTCCAGAGCCTGGCGGCCGTGCAACAGGTGAGAGAGGGCGCCCAAGGGCGTGGGGGGGAGGTATTGGTGGGAGGGTGCTGGGAGCAGTCATGGCATTGACAGAAGTAAGAGTAGGGAGGAGCAGACCCTGTGCATGGGCTCCCCAGGCCTTCTCTTACTATACCCTCACAGAACCCCGGTGAGCAGGTGCAGGCACAGTGGGCATGGTCCTTTACAGCCAAGGAAGGAGTCTGTGGGAGGTTGGGCACACAGCCCATGAGTGGATGGTGGAACTCTCTGCCCACCTGGCCCAGGAAGACAGCTGGAGGAGTCCCTCCTCCCCATAGCACCACACTATTAGGAGGGGCCGAGGAGCCGAGTGGGTGTCTACAAGACAAGGCCATTGCCCACCTAGCATCCTGTCTGTCCTTGGTGGCTGAGAAGAAATCATTCGTTCACTGGAAGTTTCGTGTACCTACTGTGCGCCACAGTCCATGTCAGACACTGAATCTACTGCAGACCTGTCTTCTTGGAGCTTCAAGTGGGGTGACAGCAAGTAAACAGACACCCAAAGAGACAAGGAAATAACATATCTAAATCTCTAAGTTGCCATAAGCACTCTGAAAGAGAAGAAGGGCTTGCTCTGACCAAGAGACAGGAGGACTGCCCTCGGTGGGCGACGAGGGACAGTCTGTCTGCTGGAGTACTCGGAAACCAACACGTGAAGAAGAATCCAGCCACGGGGAAGGGGGGCAGGCTGGCCATGCCAGACAGAATGCGCAAAAGTCTTTCACGGGGTCCATGAGCCCAGTATGATAGAGCAGGCTAAAGCAGGGCTGTCCAGACACTGGGAAAGATAGGTAATAATTATAGCTCATGATCTGAGTGCTTACATGTAAATGCTTTGCCTTATTTAATCCTTTCCTTGATGCTACAAAGTAGATTCTGTTATCATCCCCACTTCATCAAGTGGAAACTGAAACGCATACTTGAGGCCACACAGATGAGGCAGATGAGGGATGGACTCCTAACCACTGTCCTAGAGTGCTTCCTCTGAGAGCCTGGGGAATGGCTGGGGTTGACCTGGGACCCCTGTGATAAGAATTGTTCTTTTCTAGGCAAGCCTGGTGGCCAACAGACAGGGGAGCACTTCTAGCAGCAATGTGTCTGCCCAGGCCCCAGCCCCGTCATCCTCGGTGAGTAGGTTGGGGAACAGCAAACAGAGCCTACAGCTCTGGGACCAGCTCCTTCCTCCTTGCCCTAGATAGATGCTCGCGTGCTCCCAGACCCAGCTGGTGAATCCTCAGCCACAGACAACCATGGCTGGAATCTATTACTCTTGCCAGAAGGGAAAAAAAAAAAAAAAAAAAAAGCATATGTCTGTTTCTAACCCTGACTTTTGTAACTCCCTGTCATCTTTCTTGCCAATGTCCAGGCTCTCTGTTTATAGTTCAGTTCTCTGCCCCATTGGACCCTTCCTACAGCCCCACACGGAAGCCAGGGTGGTGCTGGGGGATGCTCCAAGGCCCAAGTACCAAGGAAGGTCCTAAAGAAGGCTGCATCCACAAAGGAACAGAAGATAGGGAAAGAAAGAAATGAAGGAGAGGGGCCCAGAGTTAATCAACAGAACCTCCTGTTTGTTACTGTGTGTGTCTCTCTCACCAGATCAATCTGGCAGCCTCCCCAGCAGCAGCCCAGCTCATCAACAGGGCACAGAGTGTCAACTCAGCAACAGCCTCGGGCATCGCCCAGCAGGCTGTGCTCTTGGGCAACACGTCTTCTCCAGCCCTGACTGCAAGCCAAGCACAGATGTATCTAAGGGCACAGATGGTGAGTACCCAGCCTGGGCCATGGCTCAGGTGGGCTGGGAGGATGGAGGCAGAGAAGCCTGGCCTGGGAGGTTAGAGAGGGTAGGAATTAGAGACGTGGGGGGGAGGGAAGGAGCACCAAGGAACAGACAGCAAGAGGTTAAGGGGTGGAATAAACAAGAGGGCACCTGACAGGCTGAATAGGAGCTTGGGTACAGGCTCAGTGACCCAAGGACAGGTGGGGTTTCTGGCTGAAATGGAGAAGATAGCCCATGATGTATCCTTTCCTTCCCTAATTGTCCTCTTCTTATCAGAAACCCCAACCCCCCAAAATTAATTAGGGTAGAAAATGCAGGGGCCCATGCCCAGATGGTCAGTATCCTTGGACGCTTAAGATAAGCAAGCACACAGACATCCTTGTACTCTACAGAAATGGGGTCATAACCCCCTGTGGCAGTCCTTACAGGGACTGGCCATCACTAGTTCAAGCGCCAAAGGTGGATTCCAGTCCAGGTGGTGAAGGTGGCATTCAGCTTCAAGATCTGCTGCTGCCTCCACTGCTCTCCCAACTGGGCCCCCATCCAAATCAGGGTCACTCTATCACCTGTTAATTCAGCATATTTGAATGTGCCAAATGTGCCCGGGATGGTATCATCCCCAGACCTGCATATCTAGGATCTCTCCTTTACACCTGTCCCTAAGGGATGCAAAGGTCCTTAGGAACCTTATGGGTTCCTAAGATTTAGAAGAATTTCCAGGGAAGACAGCGGCATACTCCTCAGGAGGCAGTTAACATCTAGCTCTCTGTTGGGCTCACTGAGTCTGATCTTGTGTCTCCCATCCTGAAGATTTCTCTCTCCGGCTCCTTGACACGCTATCCTGAAGACAATACAGTCCTACCCTCCTTTTGCTTCTGGGGCCAGAACTGGGCACCTGGAGCTTTTCTGGTCTTGTCCCATCACTTCCTTTCTTGACTCTGAGTTCATTGTTTGTGGTATTCCATTCCCAGGGAATAGCCTCTTGGACACACAGTATGGAGTAGACTTCCACTTCTCTAGGGACAGGACAAGCACAGTGTGACACTGCCCAAACTTGCCTTTGTCTTCAGTTGACTCATTCCCTTGTCCTACTCAGCTGCCCCAATTGGAGTCCTTAAGTAGGGCAAACATGCACAGAGGACTAGACATAGGTGCACCTCAAAGTCTGGGGGAAAGCAGCTCCTGAGTAATCAGCACGGCCACATGGGCACCAGCTAGGCTCGTGGGATTGGAGGTGTCATGCAGAGACTACCGTGTAGCCCACAGCCCATGGAAGGAGATGCAGACATGAATGCGGCTCTGGGCACCCTGGTTCCTCCACCACTGTTGTCTCTACACCCCATACCCAAATCCAAATTTGACTAAAAACTGAGGAAAAAAATACATCTAATTTGATCCCTTGTGCAGGGGAGCCCTGTTCTGGCCCAGACCTGGAGTCAGGAATGGGTTAGACCAGGAAAGAGGTCCTAGGGCATCTGTCTGAACCTAAGCAAGGTCTCTGCTCCCCGGGGTACTACGGAGAGAATGACTTCAGAGTATCCCAGGAACGTTGGCCCCTCTAGGATGAGCAACTCACAGAGGCTTCTGAAGTAAACACAACATGCATCCCCAGATTGGCTCTCCTCCGCCATCCCCCTCACCACCCAGCCTGGATCAGGATGCTACAAGCCTCTTGAGACTTTCAGGTGGTCCCCTTGGACTCTCCCTCTCTTGCCTCCCTCTTTCCCCATATCTGCTCCTTGGCTGAACTGTCCTGTCCTGTAGCTGAGCCCACATTGGGCAGGTAAAAGGCGCCTCGTTTCCTGTGATTCCAGGCCCAGCCAGGTAACCTGGTGCAGGTAGCTAGGAGCCTAGGCGGCACTGTTCCTTTGTCCCCTCAGCTCATCTTCACGCCCACGGCCACCGTCGCTACTGTGCAGCCTGAGCTCGGCACTGGCTCCCCCGCCCGGCCCCCCACCCCCGCCCAGGTGAGGATTCCATGCTGGTGGGAGGGCCGGGGGGTGGGCACCTCCGTAGAAGGGTACTGATACTGGGTATGGGCACAGGCCCTGAGGTACTTTGATTATTTGGAAAGGTTGGGATCTTCTAGGAAAGCCGGGGGGAGACAGGACATCCCGATGCTCCCAGACTTACTCCTTAATTAATATCCCGTTGAGAAGACCTCAGCCACTCATGACTCTGTTCCACTCCCTCAAACATACATAGATCAGGAGTCAGAGAGCAGCATGCTGAGGCAAATGCGGTTGCCAATAATGGATGGTCATGACTAGCTTTTTACTGTACACCCTTCCCAGTATAACTTCTGTGTTGCTTTTCAAGTGGAACATCCCACTCTGGTTACGCACGCTAGCCCCTCTAGTTCAGGAAAAATGCCACAGAAGAGGGAGCAAAGATAAGTCCTGGGTCCCCACCTTCTGCTGGCACACAGATACTGCTGTGGCTGTAAAGGTGCTATGGGCAGCGGGGAGCAAAACAGCCCCTCACACTCCCTCCTCACCCTGGCTACAGAACGGGACAGCACTTGGTAGCAAGAGAATCAGATTTGTTGGAAGTGAGTCTGGCACAGCCTCGGCGCATCCAGCAGAGGGCACCAGGGGCCAGGTTGAGTAAGCACACGGATCCTGGTGTAATAAACCTTATTCTGAGGACATGATGATCCTTTGCCTGGTGGCTGCGCTGGTCAATTAACTTTCACTTTTGCCCTGGCCTTTTTGAGTGTGAGATGCCCCATGCCCCACTGTAACTGGGAATTCTTTCCAAATGGAATGCATCCCATCCTGATAGTTTGGGGGAGGAGAGGAGGTAATGGGAGAGAGTGCCCACCCCAGCCTGGGCAGTCATCCCTTCTCAGAATTCAATTTCTTCTGCTGACGGATCCAATCACTAGCACTCTTTCTTGTCCCCTTTAGAAACTACTGCTCCTGGTTCCTCTTTCAACCCCTAACTCGTTTTCTCTCTTTCTCTCTGATTTTGCAACCCACTGTCCTATTTAAGCCATTCCTAGGTCCATCCCTGACTCCTTCCCCGTCTTAGCTGTGTGATGCCATTACTCCTACCCACATTCTTGGGACTCCCATAGACCCCTCTTTTCCAGGTACAGAACTTGACCCTCCGAACACAGCAGACACCAACTGCAGCAGCCTCGGGCCCTTCCCCCACTCAGCCTGTCCTGCCCAGCTTGGCCCTGAAACCCACGCCAAGTGGTAGCCAGCCTCTGCCTACCCCATCACAGGGCAGAAACACCGCTCAGGGTTCCCCCGCAGGTGCCAAGCCTGGCATAACTGACAGTGTGATGGAGCCACTCAAGAAAGGAGATGGTAACAGCAGTGTGCCGGGGAGCATGGAAGGCCGGGCTGGGCTCAGCCGGATGGTACCTGCTGTGGCCACCCACCCCCTCGTTGCTCCAGGTAAGGGCTCCAGGAACAAGGATCGTATCCCAGAAAACTCAGGACTAGGGGGAGGAGGAAGCTTTCAAACTTTCCTTTTTCCCACAGACATACTAAGATACTAGCCCTGCATCTCTTTTCCCTCTTCCAATCTTGAGAAGTTCATCAGCTCCTGGTTCTGCATCATGCCTCCATGTAGCTTTAGAGGAGGAAGCCACAACATTTGGAATAAACTAGTCCTTTGTGATGGGCACAGTGGTGAATCATAGCTCTTAGCCATGAGAGAGTGGTGGTTGGCAGTTGGACTACTTTGAAATACTTGAAGGGTCAGTTACAGGGATGGGGACAAGCCAGGTGCAAACAAGAACCACACAGGGAGTTGAAGTGGGAAGTTGATTTTATCATCATTCAACAGACATCTGTTGACTAATATATGACAGTTATGTTGCCAGTTTTAGATGCACAGAGATGAATGAGACTTAGGCTCTGCTCTCTGGGAAGGGTACCGGCTGGGAAGACAAGTACTATGAGGTGCAGTGTGATCAGTGCTCTCATATATGTGAGCTCTGAGCATGGCAGGAGCTATCCAGCTCTGGGGAAGGGAGCCAAAAGGCTTGCCAATGAGGGTATCACTTCAGGAAAAAATTTAGCAGATTAAAAAATATATAATAATCAGATTACTTATGAAAAAGATTCTGTGATGGGGCTGAGTCAGCATTCCCAGAAGCTGGATCTCTTTCCCTGTCTGCTAGCATGTCCCAGTATTGCCTTTTCTAAGCAGTCTTTTCTCAGAAAAGCCTTAGAAGCCAGCTTATCAGTCTAGGGAATAAGACCATGCTGTTAGACCATAGAAGTAAATATAATAGCGATAGACTACATGGCTTTGCATTAAAGAGAAAATCAGGGGTACCTGGTGGCTCAGTGGTTGAACATCTGCCTTCAGCTCAGGCTGTGATCCCAGGGTCCTAGGATAAGTCCCACATCAGGCTCCCTGCAGGGAGCCTGCTTCTCCCTCTGCCTATGTCTCTGCCTCTTTCTGTGTGTCTCTCATGAATAAATAAATTTAAAAGAGAGAGAGAGAGAATCACCCTGGTCACATCCTTGAGACAACCACTCACCTGTCCTCATCCAGACCATTTTGCTATCCAGTCTAACCTACATTTTTTTTTCTTGAGAGCTTGTGTATGCTGGTTACTAGATTAACCAACGGGGTCAAAATACAATTCCTTACCTAAATGCAGTCAAAAGGAGGGAGCCAGGTATATAAGCAAATCCATTCAATTTCATAAATTCTATTACAGAAGTAAGTTCAAGGTAAGTGTGGACACACCCAACTCAGTGCCAGGAGGAGGGGTCAGAGATACTGTCCCTCAGAGGAAATGGCATGTGAGTCTCAAAGCAGGAGTAGTTTACCCAACAACAGACAAAGTAGGGGAAGATATTCAAGATAGAGGAAAGTACAGGTCAAGTGTCACGACTGAGCAATGAAGAATCTGAGCCACAATCCTTTATTTACTTTCTTGAGGTTTCGAGGACAAAGGATTGGTGATTCTCTGCCTTTGGACAGTCACTGCTGGGCTGAGGAAGGCAGCTCCCTACAAGTCACTTAGCACTTCTCCCTTCTCATTCAAGCTACAAACCCTACAAACCCTACTTCCTGAGAACCATACGCACCCAAGCCAAAATGTAGCCTCTCCCCAGATCCAACCCAGCCCCCCAGGTTCTAAGGACTCTTCAAAAGAAAGACCCGTTCTTGAATTCTTCCTAAATGTGCTAGGCAATCCTGGGGTCTTGAGAAAACAGGGCGCTATTAAAACAGCTGTTGTAAACTAGACCATATGCTAGGCATTTTTATGCATACCACCCCTTTTTGCCTTGGAAAGAACCCTATAAGGTAGGTGTGTTTATCCATTTTGCAGAGGAGAAGACGAAAGCTCAGAGAGGTTATCCAAGAACTTGCTACATGTGTCGCTCAAGGTCACATAAGTCGTAAGAGGCAGAAGTGGGAACCAGGTCCATGCCCCACTGAGTCAGATTCTGTGTCCTTAGCCATTAAACCATATTTGCCGCTCTCAATTCTTGCAGTAATGTGGGTCTTTCCTAGGCCATTCCTGTTCATAACCCAAAAGTCAAAGAGCCTGATGGTTCTAAGTTCTGTAGTTTACAGAATCGAGTGGAAGGCTCTCTTCTCTTGAACTTTATGAAGGTGAACACCTGTGAGTTACAGGCTGAGGTCTGGGGCCCCTGGCATGGCCTGAAACTAGCAGTATGTGGCTATATGCAATACAGAGACAAGTGGTTCCACAGAACTTTCTGTGGGGCAGCTGTGGGCTGCATCTAGATCACACAAATCAGTGGGCTTTGCATGGTTCCTACCTCCTACCATCACCTCCCATTCTTCCTTACTTCTTCTACCCCTTCCTCTCTACAAGCCCAGTGATTCTACTCCCCAACCCCTAACCTCCCAGATGCAAGGCAATGGGGAGGGTCAGGAAGCTGCAGATCCTCTCAGGGCTCTGGAACAAAAAAAAGACAAATAATCTTTATGCCCTAGTGGGGGCAGCCTGGAGGAGCCCCTGCCCTGGGCTCCTGCGTCCTCAGGCAAAGGTAACTTCTGGCCTCCTGCCCAGCCAACCCACTGCAAATGAACAGAGATCAGAGCATGTGCGCATGTGCTTGTGTGTGTGTGTGTGTGTGTGTGTGCCTGTGCGCGAGAGCGCACGCGCGCACGCGTGTGTGTGTGTGTGTGTGTGTGTGTGTGTGAGAGAGAGAGAGAGAGAGAGAGAGAGAGAGATTGAGAGAAAAAGAGAGAAGGGGGTGGCGGTTTTTGTTGGTTATTGAAGCATTTTCGAGCTGGCTGGCTCGTTGCCCCCAGGGAGAATAACCAGTGGAGACCTGCAGTGGGGCAGTGGGGGACCGTAGGGGAGAGAATGTGTCCCCCTGGGGGCCATGTCCTCCCAGAACAGGCAAATGCTGTAGTCCCAGCTGGGACTGCTCCCACTGACAGCTGTTTGGGGGCAAAGCCCCTCCCCCATGGCGAGCTCCCTGCTGTTCCTGCTCCTGTCACCTTGGCAACCAGCTTCTTTAGGATCTGCAAATAGAAAAGGTCCCTTATGCCCTGAAAAGGGGTGGGTTGGCAGGTGGGGGAGGGGAATAAGGGGCGGAGAGCAGAGCCTAAGAAGTTGGGCTTCTTGGAAATTCGAGGACAGAACCAAGGAGGGCAGGAGAGGCAGGCTGCAAGGTCCCATGGGCCAGGCCTCCAGGGAAACCAAGTCCTAAGGGAGCTGGCCCACAGCTCCCCACAAGAGGCTTGGTTCTTGGAGTCCTCATTCTAGGGGATAAACTCAGGGCCTTGGTGCACACTCAGGCCCAAAGGTGAGGAGAAAGTTGCTGACCAGGAGGTTGATGCTGTGAAAAAAAGGAAACTGTCAGGTTATTGAAAATTCTAGGCCCTTTCCACACAATTGTGCTCCAGATGCCAGGTCTTTGTTCTGCTTCCTCATCCCTCCTCAGGTCTCATCAGAGGAGAGAAAACTCTCTGCTGGAAAGGCCTGCCACATAGCAGCTTTGTTTTATTGCAGAGAGGGATTTGTGTCAGGGAATAGTGATTCCTGTCTGTGATAGGCCGGACAATGTGATGCTTGCTGATTCTAGGACTCTCGGGCACCACATTTCTCTCCCAGAGCAGCTTCCAAGCTGTGAGATAGACACTTTTACTTAGAGAATCCAATAAAAACAAAACATACAAATGGACTCGTTATCTCGCTAGAGTCAAGATTCCCAACAATTTTGATGTTAAAATTGTGCAACCAACCAGTTCATTTCAACTATCACTGTAGGACCAAATTTAGATTCCTAAGAAGTTCCTCTTTATATTAGGGGGAAAAAGTCTACAGGATATCAGTGGAAGAGTTTGATATTTTGCTTAACACATCATAGGTGTGCACGTGTGTGTATGTGTGTGTGACAGAAACAGAGGAAGAGGATACAACTGTGATACACAAAGGGCCTTGGAAGTGTTGAGCCTTCTTTCCTGAAATCCTTCACCCTAGGCTCCTATTATATTACCTCTATGAGTCATTGCCAACTACCAGTTAATAATAACTACGAGTTAATGAACAGCCATGTCCCAGGCACTGTCCGAAATACCCACATATCTTACCTACGTATCTCATTTAATCCTGACAATTCCATTCCCCTAAATGAAGAAGATATGGCTCAGAAAGACTAATTAACTGTCATCCCCAAATAGTTTTTCTCTGTCTCTTTAATTGTTTAGTTCAGCTCAATAAATACTCATTTAGCACCTATTATGTGCCAAACATAATGCTAACCATATGGGAGTTACAGAGATGAACAAGAGTTTAAATTCTAATTGGGGTGTGGAAATCTGAGTTGTGCCTGAAAAATGAGTAAGTTTCAAGAACAGAACAGAAGGAGGATGATCTCAGCTGGCACTGGGAAGCACCTACGTCCAGAATGGCCACGTGTGCATGTGACCATCTGTGCGTGTAGGTGGGACCTGCTCCTCCCTCCTTTCCCTTTGCCCCCACTGCCATTAGCTGTGAGACTCCCAAAGACTCAGTTCTGTCCTCCTGGTGTTTTACTCCAACATTTACCCCCTAAAGGAGCTTGTCTGTTCTTCCATTTCAGACACCTACCACCTGTCTGCAGATGACATCTGAATATGGGCCCCTCCCTGTCTTCATTCCCCTTCCCTGTAGATTTCCTGTCTATAGGATATTCCCCTTGGATGTCACTCCACCACACACACATTTTTAAATTTTACAGAATTCATAAACAAAACAAAAACAAAAATCTGGATGTGTTCCTCTGAGGAAGAATCTCCGTTCCCAGTTTTCCAGCCACTGCCCACGGTCATGAACTAGCAACTCTTATACCCTAGGCTCACAGTCTCAGGGTTATTTTTATTTCATTTGCCTTTAGCACAGAAGCAGAGTGTTATAATGGGAAAAGCATGGGCTTCAGAGTTAGATCTGGTTTCAGACCCCAGCTTCCCTACTTACTAGTTTTATGACCATCATCAAGTTACTTAATCTCTGTAAACCTCAATTTCCTCACCTATAAAACTGAGATGATTGTACTTCCCACAGGCTATAAAGATGAGTGTGCTGGCCTGCAGAGGTGACCCGCACAGAGTAGGCTCTCCACAGCTCCCAGCTCCCTTTCCCTCCTTGGTCCCACCTTCCATCACTACCCAGCTCATCACCAGGCTCCGATGATACTTCCTCTGTGTTGGCTCCCTGCCTTCCTCGAGGCCTGCTGACTATAAGAGGCTTAACTGATGGCCAGGAATTCCCACTCACAGCTGCTAGAATCATCTTCCTCAGAGACTGTTATTTCTTTCTTGTTGGGAAACCTTCCCTGTGTCTTTCTTTCCTACTTTATCAGTTGTAATGCCTAGCCTGTAGGAGGGACTCAATAAATAGTGTGTTCATGACTTCTGATAAGACTGACTCTGACTCTGTGGGGGGCCTGCAAAATCCTCCCCAAATTGCCCACTGAACCACTCGAATTGCTCATGGCTTCCTGGGACAGATCTGTCTCCTCTCCCCCACTCCTACCACTTTGTGACTTACTTGACCCATCGCATCCCTTTTACCTCCCTGCCTTCTGACAAAAACACTCCCTTTTCATTGTTCTTCCTCCAAGATCACCTGCAAAGGTCTGAAGAGCCTCCAACTAATATTCCAAGGCTTGCTATTTTACTTTGTGCTTATTGGCTTGTTTTATTCACTTGCCCATCAGCACTTTTGGGGTGTTTGTTACATGCAAGGCACTGTGTCTCATCTGTCAAGTAGAATCAATTTTCCCTTAACACACTGCATTGTAGAAGTCAATTGGAAACTACTCTCAGTTCTTGTTTATAAGATGGGAACACTGCCCATTTGCCTCATAAGCTTACTGTTATGAATAAATGAGATTCAAATTATAAAAATGCTTTGAGAAGTTCAAAGCAACATGCAAATAGCTGATAGTATTTTAAGAATAGCTTCATTTGATGAGCATCTACTAGGTATGTGCAAAGGCAGTGAACCTTTTTGTGATTTAAACATAATATTCCATGTGGTGCTAACAGCTACACTAGGTGGTACATATCACCATTTATAGAACAGGAACGCAAGGGTCAGGGAGGATAAGCAATTTGTCTAAAGTTATACCATCTATAGGTGGCAGAACCAAGATTCAAACCCAGATCTGGCTCTAAAACCCATGCCTTTAGCCACTCACGCAGTACTACCATCATTCGGCCAAGGTGGGGTGGGAGCAGAGATGCAGAAACCAGTTTTCTTTTTTAATGCTCCAAGCATTCCTTATAAGGAATTCTGCTCACAGAGGATATTTGCTAGTTTTGCCAGATGGCTACAGAGCAGGCTTAAAGACGTTAAGGCATAGACAGACCACCGTGGAGTGCCTCTGCAGTTGCAATCCTGTTGCTATAACCTAGTTTCTTCTTACAGGGAAACTTCCCTTAGCTTTACTTCCCCCTCAAACTCTTAGCCCTCAGCACAGAGGAACTGCATCATGGAAAATTCATGTGGCTCTTGCTTTAGGTTTTTCTAAAAGGAGCTTCCCTGTCTATGTGGGACTCTGCCCTGTAGAGTCAGCCTCAATCTCAGTCACCCCCGAGGCCTGATCCTATGAGACAGACCTCTTCAGAGAAGAGCAGCCTTTTATGGATACCAGCATAATTTAGACTCCTCCTAAAACTGCCTTCTCTTCTGGCTCCTCTACTATAGACACTCTGGGAGTGTCTGTAGAGAATGCCCTACAGGTTTCTGAATGCACTGTAGTCTTTTATGTCTCCGGTTCTTCCCATGTGCTATTCGTTTTGTCATCTTCCTAACTCCAAGTCATGGTAAATGCTTCCTCGGGGAAGCCTTCTCTGCTCTCCTGAAGTTGAATCCCCTTTTCTGTGTTTTTGGTATTCTGTGCTTATCTCCTCTTGTAACATTTACCAAGATATGCCAAGAGTAAATGTCTCTGTTACTAAACAATAATCTATTCTAGGGACCGTGTTTCAGCCAGCAGCAAACATGGTACTTGGTTTGTAGTAGGTGCTTGCCAATGTTTGTTATTTGTTCCCCCTCCACCAACCTTCTCCCCCCCCAGCAACCCTCAGTTTGTTTTCTATGGTCAAGAGTCTCTTATGGTTTCTTTCCCTTTCTGATTTCATCTTACTTAATTTTTTCCTCTCTTCCCCTATGATCTTCTGTTTGTTTCTTAAATTCCACATATGAGTGAGAGCATATGATAATTGTCTATCTCTGATTGACTTATCTCACTTAGCATAATACCCTCTAGTTCCATCCACGTCATTGCAAATGGCAAAGTTTCGTTTTTTTATGGCTGGGTAGTAATTCCATTGTATATATACCACATCTCTTTATCCATTCATCTGTTGATGGACATCTGAGCTCTTTCCATAGTAGGTATTGTGGACATTGCTGCTATAAACATTGGGATGCAGGTGCCCCTTTGGATTACTACACTTGTATCTTTGGGGGTTGTTAATGTTTATTTAGTGAATGAATGATTAAAAGTATCTCTTCACTTTCTAAACCCTGAAGAGCAGTGGGTAGTAAAGAGTAATGCCATCCTCTCTGAGAGGCATTTCCCCTGACCCAGAGACTAGCTAATTCCAGCAACTCTAGTCTGTTATAGCAGAGTCTTTGAAAAAATAAGTGTATAAGCAGGCCTGGACCCATGAAAGAGATGCTGCTCTGGTATATTTTGGGACAAGAGTCTCACTCAGCATGTCTGGGGCAGTGAGCTATTTCCTGCATACTTGAAGCCTTGAGATCAATAGAGATTAATTATTGATAAGTTCTAACAGTGAATACAGTGAAGGGTGCCAGCCAGTAATCCCTCCTACTCTGGGGGACCTTAATCCTCTTGTTGCCAACAACCAACTGGTTTGGGAGCAGTGAATTGGCCTCTTGAGATTTTAAGGAGGCTGTTCAAGGTTAGAGCACCAGACGGAAAGATGAGCATTGCCTAGAGTCTCTCTCTTGCTTGGCTCTAATTTGTGGAGGCCCTGGGCCTGCCCCTCCCCTGCTCCATAATAGGAAGGGCTGATGGAGCCTTCCAAAGTTGTGGTCAAGGTCCCAAGGAAGCAACCCTTTGTTCCTTAGAAGCAGTGTACTTTACAGCAGGAGGGGATAGGGGAGCCAAAGTAGGTGCAGGGAAAAAATGAAGCTACTGGGCACTAGAAAAAGTTAAGAAAAAGAAAAAAGAGATTTCTGTGTATTAACATTTCATAAACCGATATGCCCCATCCTACCTGTGGGAAAGAGGAGCATGGCCTGCTCTGGTATCATGGCTGCAAATGCCCTTTACCACCCCAAACTGAGCTGGAGGGCATGGTAGAGGGAGATGCATTCATTGATCTTACTGTGATCAACAGCAGACGTTTACTAAGCATCTGCAAACACGTAGAGTATCATGTTGGACAACGTAGAAGGTAAAAGGAGACATAAAAACCTTCCAGCTAGGGCAGCCCGGGTGGCTCAGCAGTTTAGCATTGCCTTCGGCCCAGAGCGTGACCCTGGAGACCCGGGGTCGAGTCCCACGTCGGGCTCCCTGCATGGAGCCTGCTTCTCCCTCTGCCTGTGTCTCTGCCTCTCTCTGTGTGTCTCTCATGAATAAATAAATAAAAAAAATAAAAATAAATAAAAAAAACTTCCAGCTAAATTAAATCATATCTTTTAAATTAAAAAAAAATAAAAAGAAACATAGAACATACCTTTGACTGAAACAGGACAGCTAGAGAGATAGGAAATACACACAAGAATAAAAGTATTCCCGTTTGACTTAATGTAGGAGGCCACTGATTGTGAGATACACCATTATTTTATTAAACTTTAAGGAAGAAAAGCACTGCCAGTTGACCAGATAGCAGTTGCCATATGCATCCCAGTTCAAAGGATATTATGTTCAAATGTGTGCGTGTTTGGGGGGTGGGGATAAGAATCAATGTTTAAGAACCAGTGAAATACGTATACAAGATAGTACATGTTAAATCACAAATCAATCAAACGATAACAACTTCCAGGAATTCTGCGGGAAAACCCATAATTAAGAGTTAAGGCAAAGAGGGAGACAACAGGAGCTGAGCCTGAGCCAAAGAAGCTTAAGCCTCAGATCACTGAAGCAAGAGGAGGGCATTCCAGAAAATGGAAGCACCAAAATCAAAGCCAAACAGGCACGATGGGATATGACATTTTATGCACAGCGAGTGGAGCAGCTGGGGTGGGTTGAAAGTTAGTGCAGGAAGGTAGTGAGCAGGGGTTGAGTAGGAGGAAGGTCTTCCATAAACCAGAATGCTGATTAAACCAAAAAGATCATGGGTTTATATCCCTCTCATCCATGTTCTGGCTCTGAAAAGGAAAGGTTTTGTGGGACAATAGCTGGAGTTCCACCACGTTGTCATTCATTCATTCCCCAATACTGATTAAGCATCCACTAAATTCAAGGTTCTTTGGATGAAATAAGTGAATCCCATCAATTCTGCCTACTAAAAGAGACAAGTCATTTGAAATAGGTATCATCATTACCCCTTTTAATGATGATGACACAGAGAAACAGAGAGGTCAAGTAACTTGCCCAGCATTACAGTGCTGGTAAGAGGCAGAGCTAAGATTCAAATCCAAGCACTTTGACTCTAGAACTGTAAGTTGCCCACTAGACATGCTGCATCTCTGAGGGCGATGCAAAGCAGACAGACCTTGATGTACCTCAAAGGGAAGAATTTCCTTAGCTGTAAGGGCAGAAAAAGGATGATGAAGATTTGATTTGTGTGACACTCTAGGTGGGATGAGACAAAGCATAAACTGTACAGGGGACAATGAGTAGTAGATTGCTCGGATCAAAAAAATAATAGAAATTAAAAGGTTGTAAAGAGATCTCGAATGCCTGGAGCTTTAGTCAACAGACAAAGGAGGATCCCTGTTAGCTTTTCTTTTTTTTTTTTTTTCCTGTTAGCTTTTAATCGGGAGTCAGATCTATGTGCTAGGAAGATTAACTTGCAAAAGAAAGATTAATTTGCAATCTATAAAATGGATTATAGAGAGAAGAAACTGGAATCAGAAAGACCAACTACAAAGTTATCACAGTATTTTAAATAAAAGGACTTTTGACCCAGGATAATGCCGGAGTTAAATCGTGGTCTTTGCTTTTTATTAACCTCAAAAGTTTACAGATGTACACTTCCCCAAAATACCTTGAGCCTTTGATTTATGAACTTATCTAAGGCTTCATGAGCTTTGTTTCCAGCCATGGCATACACTAGCATCATCTGTTCCAAAACGATGCCTTCAGTTTTCCAGGAGCAGCAGAGGGGAGAGTGGGATAGATGGGGAGGCCCTGGGGTAGCCGGCCAGCAGGCTAGCAGTTGCTTTCCCAATTTGGCAAGCAAATGTGTTTTGTCCTTAACTGTACTCTATGCACTGGAGACTTAGAACTCTTTTCCTCTCTGACCTTCTTTTCACCACTTTGTATTTTATTTTTCTTTAAAGATTTTATCTATTTATTTAAGAGAGAGAGAGAGCACAAGTCGGGGGGAAGGGACAGAAGGAGAGGGAGAGGCAGACTCCTCACTGAGCAGGAAGCCCAATGCATGCCTTGATCCCAGGACCCTGGGCCATGACCTGAGCCAAAGGCAGACGCTTAACCAACTGAACCACCCAGGCGCCCGCCTCTACACCATCTTTTTTTTTTTTCCAGATTTATTTATTTATTCAGGAGAGACACACAGAAGAGGCAGAGACACAGGCAGAGGGAGAAGCAGGCTCCTTTCAGGGAGCCCGATGTGGGACTCGATCCCGGATCCTGGGATCACGCCTTAAGCCGAAGGCAGACGCTCAACCGCTCAACCGCTGAGCCATGCAGGCGTCCGTCCCATCTACACCACCTTAGTTTTAAACCACTGAGTTTTAAACCACTTTCCTATGATAGCCACCCCCATCAGACTAGAGCTGGGAGAGACTCATGTGTTCACCTCACCCAAACTTCCTGTTTTAGATAAAACTCTGAATCCCTGAGAAGGAATAGGACCCACCTCTGGGCACACAGCCAGGGAGTGGTGGGATGTGCCATTGACGCTAGCTCCCTGCCTCGTGCCTGCACCCGTTCTTACCTCTGATGGGCAACCCCTAGAGCAACTGTTCCGGGGCAGGACTTCATGACTTTATACTGAGAGACAGAAAGATTTGCTTGGGTTTTCAGTGATGGTACCCATCTTTCTATGGTCTTTATGGTCTTCGTAACTGCTCAAGCCTAACGGGGCACTGTGTGGCATCTGTGGGATCTCCCGGGTGCCTTATCGACAGTCCTCTCAAAGAGTCCTGATTGTTTAGTTTGCCTGATTGACAATCTTTGCCTGATTAAGTTATGAGCTATTCAATGTGGAATTGGGAGAAAAGGCTTAAGTGGGAGGCAGGGGCAATTTATAATCACCAAATTCCTACTGACAATTTCCATTTGGATGGTCCCCCATCACCTCAAACCTGGTGCATTTCTCAACCCTTTTCTGCTCTCTGCCAGTTACCAGAGACCATGTTGTTTTTCCTTTCCTTTCCTTTCCTTTCCTTTCCTTTCCTTTCCTTTCCATTCCATTCCATTCCATTCCATTCCATTCCATTCCATTCTGATTGGCCTTCTGCTTGGAATTCTATGCTGGGCTGTGATGAGATAGTTGGAAACGTATGTGTAAATAGACAAAATTTAAGAAAAAAGCCCCAGCTTAGTTTGAAATCTGATTGCTTTGCACCTGTTGGGATCACAGGACTCTTAAAATGTTAGCTCAGGGTCCAAAATTTGCCTTTATCCCTATTAGTTTGGAGGCTTTGGTTGTAAAAATCTGTTTGTGAGCTTCCAGCTGTGGCCCTCTGCGTTGGCAAGGCATAGCCTGTCTGCAGTAGCTCCCCAGCTGTGGGAGTCTTGGTGGAGGGCCCCATTCAGGCAAGACAGATTCGGGGGAGCTACCCTCATGCTAAGCTGGCCTGGATGCCACTAGGCAGGGTTAGGAGGAAGGACAATCAATCTCTAAGCTGAATCTAAATCTGTACTGTATACAAGGCATGAGCTAGACACTAAATGGATTACTAAAAAAGTATGCGAATCCCTACCTCAAAGAGTTGGCCTGGTTAAAATGCCAGGAGAAGAAAAGGCTAGCAGCACATGGCAACAAATGGATTCCAGTTCAGGACAAGAAGTTTATTTCTTTAGCACCCATCCAATGTCAGGCATTAGGCCAGGTTCTGGATAAAGAGACCCGGGATAATTTCTGACACAAGGGGTTCACGATCTCCAAGGGAAGAAAGTTAAGAAACGATTATAATACACTGTGATACATGTTCTTATGGTAAATGTAAGTCCAGCATACTTTGAGAACCTAAACCAATCATCACTTTAATTATAGCTAGAAATAATCGAGCATGACTGTTTGACAGTTACCGTGCTATGCACACCATATCACTTTTTTTCTCATTTTATTCACACAATTTTTTCTCATTTCATCCCTACAACAACTTTCTGGGTGGGAATGATTTTTATTTCCAACTTTCAGACAAGGAAGCCAAGGCCTAGAGAGGTTTAGCAGCTAGCCTGAGGCCCTTCTGTATGTAACAGTCCTGTGTGCAATTGACTCTTGGCGGAGGAAGCCCAGCCTGAGCAGAGCCAGGGTTGGGTTGGGCAATGGGAGGCCACATTGATTGCAGGCTCAGAGAAGAGTGAGTGAAGGGCATGGAGGGGCCAGACAATATGGCACACCGTAGAATCCAGGGATTCTCTGAACAGCTGGCACGGTCCAAGAGGGCTTCCTAGAGGAGGTGAGTTTTGCAGTGGGCTTTGAGGGGCAGCCAAGCTTTAGCACAGGAGGAAGGCAAGGAAACAGACAGTTGGGGGCTGTGGCAGTGGCCTGGCCAGGCCAGGGTCTAGGCAAAAGCTGAAAGAGATCAAAGCCGAGACCTTGATTCTGGGAAGCCATTGTGATATGTAGGTGGGAGGGGCAGAGTTGGGGCCACAGCAGAAGATGAGGTCAACCTGTGCCCCCTGACCTGATCTGTCCCCCTGCAGCCTATGCTCAGCTGCAACCGCACCAGCTCCTCTCGCAGCCACCCTCAAAGCACCTGCAGCCCCAGTTCGTACTCCAGCAGCAGCCACAGCAGCCAGCACCACCGCCACCACCGCCACCGCTGCCACAGCAGTCCCGGCCAGCGCTGCAAGCCCAGTCCCACCCCCAGCTCGCCTCGGTCCCTCCCAGCCTGACCCTGCAGCCCAGCCCCGAAGCCCACGCCATGCCACTAGGCCCGGTTACACCCGCCCTGCCTCTCCAGTGCCCCACGGCCAATCTGAACAAGGCTGGCAGCACTCAGCAGTGTCACCCTCCCACGCCAGACGCTGGGCCCCACAATGGATACCCTGAGGGCCTGGCCCACACCCCTCAACGCAGGTTCCAACACGCTTCAGCTGTCATCTTACAACTGCAGCCTGCTTCACCAGTGGTGAGTAAGCCAGTGCCAAGGTCCGGGGAACAAATGAGAAGACACAGCTCGGGCAATGCCACAGCCCCCATGCGGATGTGTTTTGGTCTAAGTCCTCTCTGGGTGATCCAAGAGAGCCAAGAGGCCTCTCCCTAATTTAGGGCTGGCTGAATCTTAATGTCCTTGCCTGCTACCCAGACTCTTCGGAAACAGGGCAAGTATTCAAGGATGTTGAGGCAATTTATAAGATGATCTCTGTCCTCTCCCTTCACAGCCCCAGGAGTGCAACATGGATGACTGGAAAGAAGCAGTACCTGGAGAGAAGAGTGTGCCTGAGACTCGGTCTGGCCCATCACCACATCAACAGGCCATCATCACTGCCGTGCCTGGAGGCCTGCCTGTCCCCAAGAGCCCTAACATCCAGCAGTCCCCAGCTCACGGTATGAAGTGTAGTGGGGCCCTCGAGGGAGGGGGGAGAGTTGGCTTTCCTTGCCATCCCACATTTCACTTGGACATCTGGCCTGGGTGGGTAAACCACTGCAAGCCCATAAGGCAACAAGGAAGCTGGTGTGCGTAGAAACAGAGGGGGGAAACGGGAAGATAAACCAAAGATAAAGAAAGGGGACCTAGAAGATAGAAAAGGATAAAGAAGGATAAGGAAAGTTCTAGATCCAGACTCTGAGGCCTAAATGGCATTGCTGTCAGATACATCTGCATATTCATATGTCAGGTTCAGAGTTCAGGCAGGTATGCGGTTGTTTCAATTCTCTGCTTCCTTTGCTTTGAGAGGGAGTTCTTGAAATTGAAAATATGACAAATGGCTGCCATAAATCAAAGATAAGGCAAGTGCCTAGGGGAAGGGCAAAGGGAGTTCAGAATATGTTCAGCTCATGGAAAGCATCTTTGAAAGAACTGCTCAGTTCTGGGATCCCCGTGTGTCTGTGAGTGCCCAGTGACAAATGGCCTTCTCCATGACTAGGTTTCAGGACACTCTGCTGGATCCTCTACCCTGATGGGAGAGTCACAGCACAACCTCTGGGTCCCCTCTCTGCTGGTATGCAATCTTGGCCCAGATCTGTGACATTCTGAGCAATGGGCCACCTGCAAGTCTGGGAGGCAGTTCTAGTCAGTGGACTAAGGGTGTGCTGGGAGTCGGGGTTGGGAGAACCGACAGACAAAGAGGTTGGAAACTCAAGAAAGAGAAATGAGAAGACAAGCACTTGGGAACAAAGTAGGGGAAAGGGCTCTTGGTTTTCTGTAAAGAATAGAGGATGGGATCAAGGAAAAGAAAAGTAAAAGAGTGGAAGGAGGCCATCCATTCTCTTGGCACTTGCAATAGTAAGGGGTTCACCAGTTTGAAAAGCAGCCCATTCCATTGTGGAGTTGCTCTAATTATCAGAAAGTTGCTCTTCAAAGTAAGCCAAAACCAGCTCTCCTGGAACTTCCACCACTGGCTGTGAATGTTTTGTGAATTATAACAGGGTCCATCTCCATCTCCTGCAGTGTTTGTAGACAGTTACCATGTCCCTTTCTTGTCCTTCCCATTAAGAGGGAAAATCTCCAGGCTGCATATTTGAGACCTTTTTTTCCCCCCATCCCATGTCAAGATCCTTCCATTCTCACCATCTGGTTGTTCTTATTTAACCACAGTCTACCTTTGCATTAATTCTCCCAAAGTATGAGCCCCCAAATTAAGCACAGTAATTCCAAATATAAAAAGCCACTAGCCACCATCGGTTGGCACCCAAGTCCACTTCAAGTCCCTTGAAGGGCTTATCTGTATAAGCCCTTCAAGGGACAGGACTGTTTCCTAGATCTGTTTGGTATGGTAGGGAGGAACTGAGATTTGTTTGTATACCTACTAGGTATCAAGTACTGTTCTAAGTTTTCCTTTACTCATTCATGAGAACCCTGAAAGATAAATACTATTGTCCTCATGATTCAGAGGAGGGAATAAAAGCCTATAGAGAGTCCAGGTCACACTGCTATGAAAAGACAGTGCCCTGACTCTGGCTCCCGAGCAGAACTCCCTCACCTTCCTACATCAGTGCAACATACTCATAGCCCCATGGTAGCTCCTCCTTCCCAGGGGAATGACACTGCCGGCTCACAGAGCCCTGTGTCACCTGAATCCCAGAGGGTTGGCTTTGGGGTTTATTTTTTATTTTGTTTTTGAGGTTTCGTTTTACATGGACTGCTATCATTCCAGGTCTCTACAGTCTCAAACTTGTACAATTTATATTTTGAGCCAAAATATAATTATATCTATTAAATGTTACCTTGTGAGGTCAGCCTGTAGTTCCTGTCCAGCAAGAAAATGGTTAATAGCTAATATTTACTGAGCCTTCTCTGCCAGGCTTTATGTGTATTTCCTCATTTAGTCCTGACAGTAACCCTGTGAGGTAGGAAAGGACTTTTATCATCCCCATTTGAAAGATAGGAAAACAGAGACACGGAATCAGTGATGGGGGGGGAATGTTTTAAACCTGGATTTTGTGATTCTTTATATTAACTCCTCTGCTTGACTTTGCCATCTGTAAATCATATAGCATGTTCTCTTTGTCTTTAACCAATGGGCTGATAGAAATGTTGAATAGGACCCGACTGAAGACACATGATCTGTTTGCAGGTTGGTGATAATATACATTCTTTGTTCAAGTACTTGTTATCCAGCAACTCCTAAATGAACTGACATTACCTGTTTTTCTCTGTCTTCTCTATGGAGCTCTCAAAAATCTCTCTGAAATCTATAATTACAACAAGCATCCTGTTCTTGAGGTACTATCTCATGAGAGAAGTAAGCTTTGCACAGTGGAAACAACTGTGAACCACCCAAGACTTAAGTATTGATCCATTCTGTATGTTTGAATGCCTGCTCCATGCAAAGCACTGTGGGCTGGGAGGTAATACATAGAGAAATAAGGTCTGTGCTTCACCTTCAACGAGCTTAAGGTCTGCTGGGAAAGATGAGAAATGCACAGGAAGAAAACATACATTAAAAACCAAAATGTGATAAATGCACTGGAAGGATTATAGGTAAGTGCTTTAAAAGTTAAGAGGGAAGAGTTACTACCAAGTAGAGATTATCAGGATAGATTGCCGGGAGGAAGTGGCACTGTTCTAGAGCGTGGGCCAAATCTATCACATCACCAGTTTTTGTAAACTGTTTTATAATGGGTTTTACATTTGAAAAGTTTTTTAAGACTCAAAAGAAGAATACTTCATGATATGTGAAAATTATATGAAATCTAAATTTCAGTGTCTATAAATAAGAGTTTTATTGGAACACAGTATTTTGTCTGTGATTGCTGTCCGACTACAACAGCAGGGCTGAATAGTTGCCACAGGGAAAGTATATCCAGCCAAGTCTAAAGTATTTGCTGTCTGGCTCCTTACAGAAAAGGTTGTCCAGAACTTGAAGGATAAGTAGGACCTAGACCTGCAGAGTTGGGGAAAGGGCAATCTAGGAGGAAGTAAAGGTAAGGAGGCAGGAAACTGCGGGCCTGCTTAGGAAATAGAAGTGGAGTATTCTATCCTGTGTAAGTATAAGAAATGCAAATCAGAAAGGAGGAGGAAATGGGAATATTTTTGAAAGAAGACATTGAAAATTCGAAAAACAGTAGAGGGAAAGGAAGAGGAATAGGGGGAAGAGGGAGTGAACAATCAGTGCATATAAAATAAATATAAGACGCAGAAACAAAGGAAGGGAAAAAGCGGGGGCAGGGGGCGGGGTGAGGGAGGGAGAATACGAATGCTAAAAAAGGCAAGAAAATAGGAAAAGAGGGCGTCAGGCATGGAGGGAGAAGTCCGCGTCATCTATTCCTGATAAAGCTGGGGGTGGGGCGGCGAGGCTGGGGGGTCACCTGGCCCACCTCTTGCATCCCCCACGGCTCCCAGCGTAGCTGGTGAATGGACACGACCATTCCGTTTAAACCAGGGTGGTTTAGGAAGAGAAGAAACATTTATTGGGCTCCAACTGTGTGCCAAGCACCGCAGGCAATTTGTGTGAATGTCCTCAGTTAACCTTCACAGTAAGCCTAAAGAGTAGGCGTTATCTCCGTTTATGGTGTAACTGGGTCACTTGGGTCATTACTTAACTTCTCTGACCCTCGGTTCCCAGTGGGGAGAATAATGACTACTTGGAGGGTCATTGTGAAGACTAAGCGGGGATGCGTGCACGGAGGGCTCGGCGCACGCTAAGCCCTCGATTACTGCTGGTCGTTATCACTGTTGCCTCCGAATCGGGGGGCGGGAGGGAGTCAACAGTCCGCCACGCCGCCGGGGACTCGTGCCGGGCCGCGCGGCGCCCGCCTCCCTGCGCCCAAAGCCCAAGTCCCTGAACCGCCGCGGGGCCGGGGCGCCTTCCGGAGAGCGCGGGGCGGGGCCGGCGCGGCCGCACAAAGGAAGCGCGCGGCCCGGCTTCCGCGCCGCGCCCCGCCCCCCGGGGGCCCCGCCCCGCGCCGCCCCGCCCCGCCCCGCGCCGCCAGGCCCCGCCCCGCCCCGCGCCGCCAGGCCCCGCCCCGCCCCGCGCCGCCAGGCCCCGCCCCGCGCCGCGCCCCGCCCCCGGCGGAGGCGGCCGCGGGAGCCCTGCCGGGACGCGCTGCATTGTCTCCGCGGCGGCTGCAGCCCTCGAGCCCCCGCCGCGCGCGCGCAATCCGGCCGCCGCCCGCGCCCCCGCCCCGGCCTCGCGCCCCCGCAGCCCTTTGTTGACGCCGGCCAGGCCGGTGCGGTCGGACGCGCCGCGGCAGCCCCGGGCCCCGGCTCGGAGGCTCCCGGCGGAGAGGAGACGGCCCGCCCGGGCCCGGGACCCCGCGCGAGGCGGCGCCCGGCCGAGGGGCTGCGTAGGCCCCGCCCGGCCAGGTCCAGCCGGGCCCTGGACAGGTCAGTGCCCGTTGGCGGGGGAGGGGTTCTCGCCGGAGGGGTCCCGCGGCCGGCGCTCGGCGCTCGGGGAGCCGGGCACCGCCCTCCGGTGCCACTCCCGGCCCGGGCCTGCTCGGCTGCCAGGCCGTGCCAGCCCGCCACGCTCGCCCCCTCGGCGCCTGGGAGGTGCCCTCCGCCTCCCCGCTCGCCGGGGACCCTGCCTGCCCCGCGCTCCCCGGAAGCCGCCGTGTCAGCCCCGGCGTGCCGGACGCTTCCGCGTGTGCCCGCGCCCTCCTCCCGGCCCCGCACCCCCATCCTCCCGGGACGGCGCCGCGTCGGGCAGGGCACGACCCGGCGTGGAGGCCTGCGGCCCCGCTGCGGAGTTGTGTTTTGGAGCTAGTTGAGTCTCACGAGGTTCTTAATTGGATGGAAAGGACGAGCTGTTCCGTGTCTGTCCTGTCTTCCATTTTCAGAAGAGCATTTGCTCTGTTTTCGCACGCCGAACGAAGGTATACTGAACTGTGGATTCTTTACGTAAAAATCGGGATTTGTGAGATTCTCTATTTCAGTTGAAGCCCACAGACAGGGAAATAATCTGCCCAAGGTCAGGTTGCGAACGGATGGTGAAGCCACAGCCTGAACTGGCCCGTGACTCCTGTATCCATTGGATACCACCGGTCTGTGCCAGTGATCCCCCCCCTCCCCAGCCCTCTCCGTCCCTTCCCCGCACCCGCCTCCGATGCCTAAACAGATTTCACTGACATACTTTGAGTTCGGACCAACTTTGCTTTCCTCCCTCCTCCATAGAATGTCCCCCTTCCAGTGCGGTCTACAGGCACACTCTTTTATTCTTTCTCCTGCTTTACAAATCAGTGACAGCTTTCTCCGTAGACGTCTCCCATCCTAGGGCTTTAATCCCCTCCATTAGCATATTGGGCCCAGAGATCCCTTGTTGTGAAATAAGCAACCGACCTAAATCCACCATATGTCCCCGATTTTTCTAGGACAGCCCCAATTTAAAATATTCCATCCATTGTCTTATCAGCCTAAGTGTCTTGATTTTTGGTTTAGAAAATAATGTCCCTTTAACTCTATCTGGCCCTGCCATCCTAGCCTTTTCCAGCCATTTGGCTCTGGGGCATAACTGGGTAATCCAATTATCATTCACCTGGGATTTTTCTTCTCCTGAGTCCACCCAAATGTTGGAACTGCCAGGATTTCTGGGTGAGTCTGAAAATTACAGGCTAATGAAGCAAGGAAATGCATTCTTGCTCTTATGTTTCTCCTCCCTCCCCCTCACCCCCCCTCCCCCTGGCAGCAGACCTGTGGCAGTGTCTGTTCATTGGGGTTTAGGTTTAGGTCACCAGGATGTAGGGCTTCGTATCACTTCACCTGTAAAATAGGAAGAAAGTAACTTATCACATTGGTTATAGGGCAGGAGATTCTGTCTGGAATCTTAAGATACCTGCACAGCTAAGTAGTTTGGGTTTTATTCAGATTAACACACTTTTATTAGGCCCCTGCTTCATACAAAGCACTGCGCTAGCCACACTGGGGAATATAAAAGTGATTTTCCCCCATAGGATCTGTGTTTGGAAGCACCCACACTTTTGGATCAGCTGATAAACTGTGTTTCCCACCGCTTCTATACCTGAATTCCAGTCCCTGCAAGATAGGAACCAAAGTTTCTGGTTTGGCTCACTCACAGGGGCTGGCTTGTTTCACAGAGGGTCCAGCAGATGGGTAATGGTGCTCTTTTGGCACCTGCCCTTTCCAGGCACTCTTCATCATGTGCGCCCTGCCCACCCAAGATCTGTTTCCAGGCTTGTCTATACACACTGGGAAGAATAGGTGCCTTTTCTCTCCAGCCTTAATCTTGAGAAAGTAGGTAGTTTCTTGTGCACTTCTGTTCTTGAATTGGTTTCTCAGTTATCCAACTGTGTTTGCTTGAGCAGTCTCTCCTGCTGTCACTCCTTTTTTTTTTTTTTTTTTAAGGCTGTTGTTTTACTCATTTGTGGCACATAGATGCTTAAGGCATATTGGGATTCCATCATGTACTCACCTCCCAGCTTTTTCCACTTCTCTTCCAGGTGTGGCTTGATTTCCAAATTATCTTTGTCAGGCATACTCAATGTATATGACTTCCACTTTCCTCTGAGGAAGGAGGAAACTCCAGCTCTTCTTTCTGTCTGGATAATGGATAATGATTCTCTTAGCTGGAGGATTCGTCAGCCATGGTCTCTCTGCATTTCAGTGGAGGATAAGCTTTTAGGAAGGTGGTGTTACGCTTCTCCAGATATATCTCCTCTGTCACTGACTTTTTAGTCTCAGCTGATTGATCCTGAGACTTCTCCTGCCCCCAAGGCCCCCTCCCCCATCTTTGACCCTGTGTCTGCTACTTGCTCTGGCTCAGCCCCAGAATCCACTCTTTTTCAGACCACATCCTTTTTCCTGCCTTACTCATTTCCTGTCTCAGATACTTTGGATCCTTTAGTTCTGATCTTTCCGAGGGGAAGAGAATAAACTAAGAGAAAAGGAATACATGGATAGATGATCTTATAAAATTGAACTGTTCTTTCTCACTCTTAGGCTGTCCCTAGGGAGAGTTTTCTTGTTTAAGAGAAAAAGAAATGATGACTGAGAATTAAGAACCTCCACCTGTGAGTCCATGTCTTTTTGTCTTTTTTTTCCCCTGTTGTAAATGTATAAAGAGGATCACATAGAGTCTTAGACTCTTCTCTAAATCTCTGTCCTCCTTTGGGCTGTGGGCCTCATGTTAGGCATTTGGTAACCATTTGCCAAATAAAGTTCACCCACTTCCTATCAGAGTCCTTCAGTTTCAGCTCGCATGAATCAGTAAGCCAAAATAGAATTTAAATTTTAAGAACTAGGGAATGGGGTGATGGTTCCAGTTCTGATAATACTGCTCCACGTTAGTACGATATCTCCCAAGGGTTTTTTTCCCTCTTTCTTTGTATCATTCCAAGTTTATGGTAAAGTTCTCCCAGCTATCCAGTGTCCTGTAATCTCCAGACAGATTTGGTCAGGTCCTCAAAAAAGATTCTCTTGTGAAAAGATACATTTACTAGAGAGGAGAGTAGGGAAATGAGAATAAGGAGCCTTCATAAGTGATATTTTCTTTTATTCCCTTTGTTTTGTGCCATTTTGCAACTGGAAGATGAGGATGATGACTTTCTGTGGTCAGTAGGAATCTCACCAAAGTGGCTGTAGAGAGATGCTATTGTGTTTTCCACCCCCGTGGAAAAGCAGGGTGAGGACTGGCTGCCTTATGCAATCTGCCCCCATGAGGCCTTTGTGCCAGTAACAGAAATGACTCTCTCTGTAGTGACTTGGCACCTTGTTTGGTGGAAAGCAAAGCTGGCCTATCCCTCAAGATAGATGTACGAACACATGTAGATTTGTATTTTAAAAGTTTTTATGGCGTGGCTTAAACTATAATGTGAGTCACCACTTAAAGATTCTGAGTATGTTTTCTCTTAAAAAATTAAGAAATGTGCCTGTTTAAGGTTACTTATTCACATCTCAAATAGATGTAGGTTTCATTTTGAGCATTAACTTACTTCAAAATTTCAGTTTGAATTACCAGCTATAGCAGACCACTGATTTGAGAAACTCAGAGGCAAGCCACACCAGGTTCAACTTTTTGACACTTGGGGAATTGTTAAAAAAAATAACCATTTGTTTATCCAAGGCAAAAAATCGTATAGATTCTGGACTTTTTCCCATCAATAACAAAAATAGAGTATGATTGACATAGTCAAGAAATGGAGTTTCTTGTTACATAGTTAACCAAGAGTTATACAATCAGGGATTTAGTTTTTTGTTTTTTGTTTTTTTTTAATATTTATTTATTTATTTATTTATTTATTTATTTATTTATTTATTTTAGGGATTTAGTTTTTGGAGAAAGAAAGTGTAGTAAGAAACCTAGCACATAATTTAATTATTGTTGTATACATTCATTGTAAGATCATCACAGCCAGCAGGGTAAACTTTTTTTTTTTTTTTAATTTTTATTTATTTATGATAGTCACAGAGAGAGAGGAGAGAGAGAGAGAGAGGCAGAGACACAGGCAGAGGGAAAAGCAGGCTCCATGCACCGGGAGCCCGACGTGGGATTCGATCCCAGGTCCCCAGGATCACGCCCTGGGCCAAAGGCAGGCGCCAAACCGCTGCGCCACCCAGGGATCCCCCAGCAGGGTAAACTTAATAGGGTTTTTTTTTTTTTTCCCTTCCCCTTCCAGATTATTTATAGTTAGTGAAAAAGGATGTGCTTTCCTTTTCTTTCAATTTCCAAATGATTTTTTTAGTTTAGATAAGTCCAAAAGAAGAGCATGTTCTTTCGATGTCACAACGAAAGGATTGTTATTAAACAGACATTGCCAGTTCTGAGATAAATCCAGATGTTGAAGAAAATCCCAGTTTGCTACTAGGGCTGCCTCTAAAGCAAATATCTGTTTCCTGGATGATTTTCTTCTCAGCAGTGAAATTTATTACTGCTTCTCTTATGAGATGACTGTCAGATGCCATGTCACAACTAGCCCTTCTCCAGCAGATTAGGAGGACCAGGCTTGAGACTGTTGGCAAGATAATGAGAGCTCTTGACCATTGGAGGTTATTGTTAAGGCTTTAGTTGCGTGGCTATTATGTCTCAAATAGTGTATGATTATCCCTAGTTACTGATATCTTTCGCTTATTTGAAACCATCCATATGTGGCCTAAATGCATACAATTCAAATGAATCATAATCTATATTAATCCAATCTATATTTAGACATGTTTAAACAATCAAAGCAAATGACACTTTGAATTGAAACAAAATTGATGCCGATCAGATACCGTTTTTACAAAATCAGTGAAGTCTGCGTTTTCAGGCTTCCAGAGTCAGTATTAGTCTGTGTCTGTCAGCTGATTGGTAGCAAAGGAGGATGATTACAGACTTGGACAATGGTTTTAGGAAGGAAGAAAAAATGTCTGCCAGGAGCAGAACCGGTCAGGAGGGTTGGTTTGCAAGATAAGTATCATCTATCCCATTATATGGGCAAGACAGCTGAGTCTTAGCTTTTTCCCCATGGTCTCTGTCCCCCCTCCCCTGCCCTCCTCTCTCTTCCATTTACCTAAGAGTATTAGTGCTCCTACAGTTGCTAAATAAATAAAGGCAGGGTATCAGGCAACTTAGTGGCCTTTCCTTATTATCAACCTGAAAATAATTAAGGAATTTACTAAACATTTTAGCTGTTTCCTGTCTTTTTTTTAACTGTTGGAAATCCATCTTCCATGATTTTATCTTCAGCCCTTTAACTTTTCACTAAACTACCTCCTAGCGTTACAATTTCCATAAATTTACTATTCCAGCGCTAAAGTGGCTCTTCAGTTGCTCCATAGTTATCCTGTCTGGCATCTGAGGCTCCGTGTCTGTGGGATACCCTGGGACTCTTTATGAAAGAACCAACCGTATGGAAAGCGAGTGTGGTGGTTGCCTTGTCCTTGGGATTAATGAGTGTTGAAGGTGAATTGAGACATTTGGTTCGCCCTGGAGGCAGGTGCATTTCTGTTATGTTGCTGCCATTGTCAAAGTGGAAGTAACGTTTCTCCTTGAAGCCTGACCTCAAGAGAACCAGAACAGGATACCCTGTGTAGACCAGGGTGTCTAAGGAACATGAATGGTACCTGAGTTTGGGCCAATGGAAGAATAGCTCTGCCCTGGAGCTATAAGAAGCCAGGCTCTGTGAGAGCAAGATTAAGAGATTAAGAGATTAATACCTCACGTTTCAGTAATGTTAGCCCTCCTACAGCCTGTTCCACTGTGTTGTTCCTGCATTATCTTATATAATCCTTACTGTAGCCATGTGAGGCAGGTCTAAGTACCCATTTTACAGATAAGGAAATTAAGGCCTCGAGTAACTTGTCCAGGAACATACTAGGATTTAAGCCTAAGGGCTCTGTGATCCCAAAGTCTTAACTGCCACGTCGCACAGCTTCTAAATGGGATCAGTGCCAGGAATTGTACATACAGTAATTCTAACTAACACTCACCGTAACCTTGCAAGATATTTTGGCAGTATGATCCTCATTTTTATAGATAGGGAGACTGAGGCTCAGTGCTTCAAGCTCACAGATAAATCAGAGATGGAAACAGAATACAGAACATGAACCCAGAGGTACTGACTCAGGCCTAGACCCAGCACTCCTTCCACTCTGCTGTTCTGACTTCCATCTTCTGTGATCTTGCCGTCTCCCGTGGAGAGCCTATCCTGTTGGTTCAGACATTTTGTCTTGTGAAGTCCAGCACCTGCTAGAGAACTATGATGGGAGAATATCTGGGAGCTGTCAACGTAGCAGTGGATACTGAGAGACTGGCTTCATCTAAGTAGGAGTCTGAAAACTCTCGTTGCCTCCCTGCAGTCAGAGTCAGCTATTATTCCCTGGTGCATTGCCCTGTCCTGTGGGAAGTCACCCTGCGGTCCTGCAGGTGCTGCTGCTGAGCGTGGTCTGGTTGCCTGAGGACCCTGTTGCAGGAGTCCGCCTGTGGGCCGGGAAGCAGTTCCTGCAGCTGTTTGGAAATCCCCCAGTGCTCCCGTTGTCCTGACCTGCATGGGGGAGGGTGGCTGTGCGCTCCATTGATTCCTTCCTTCATAGCTGGGGGTGGCAGCTTGGAAAACATTCAGCTGTTTACAATTCAGCTTATGTACACTGTAGCTGGGGATTGTGGGTGAGTCAGAAGGGCTGCTCTCTCTGCCTGTGTCCTAAGAGACAGCAGGAAAGTCAGCTGTATGGTAATGGCTGCCAGGGAGGAGGAGGAGGAGCCTCCCTAACAGATGCCTCAACCAGAGTCACTCAGCCCAGATGCTTAAGATCTGAGAAGCACGTCTGCCCGCCAATCCTCTTAACCCAGACTCAGCGAGGTCATTTTGCTGTGACACATGAGAGCAGGTTTGGGGCTACCTGGTTCAGCCTCCCTTTCGTTCTGCTGGCCCCCTCCCCTGCAGGACCCCAGGCATGGCCTGTGAGCCTCCCCTCCCCTCCCCTTCCCGTAACTGCTCAGCCGAGTGCCCAGAGTGCTCCTCCTGTCACGGTCCCCTCATGAGAAACGTTGGTCAGAGCAGGCTGCTCTTGTTTGGCAGAGCCCAGGAAGGTACTCTGAGAAGCAGGATGGAGATGGCCATAGCCTGCTGTGTGCCCTCGAGGTAAGGATTTCTTCTGTATCTGACAGTTAGATCCTTAGCAGAATTGAAAAAGTTAAAACATTTGGCATTGGTGCCTACTGCCTTCTGGTACTCAGGGTGGGAAGGGGTGTGTCTTCCTCACTACGAAGAGTTCCGTTTGTGCGTGTTTTATAAGGTACTGCCTTCCAAATATATGGCATCCACTCTTGCCTTGATTCTAAAATGCACACTTTTCCTCACCTGAAAAAATAAGATGCTAGACTCTGGTCCTGTGTGATCTAGTGCTCATGATATAGAATAATCACTCTCTACTTCCATGGCTCCCACAAGCACCTTACCTCGAGGACACAAGCAGGCTGTCTCCAAATGGGGAGGAAAGCGAGCTGCCTGTCAGGTGGTTCACAGCAAGGTGTGAATGACTGCAGGTGTCTATTCGCATTTTAAAGAAGGTTTTTAACCAAATAAATCTCTGATTGATGGACTCAAGTCAGGGTCCCAGGATGGAGCCACCAGTCCTTCTTCCCTCCTCCCCTGCCCCTCATCTCCCCTCTACCTATATCCACCCACCCCTTCTCTCTTATTGCCAGCCTCCACTTCACTTTCCTACCTCCCCCTGGTGGAGCGATTCCAACAAATGGGCACTTACGAAATAACTTACCTCCCTCACTTTCAGAATGGCACCATAATGGGCCAAATATAACTAAAGGGATTGTAAGAGTGGCCGGCCGACTTCACCACCCTCAGCTTAGTGTGCTGTGCTACCGCCCACCAGGCCAGCTGCTCTCCGCCTCCTGGATATGGTTTCCCTGACTGGCACTTTGCAGGTGCTCTACATGGGCTCCCTAGAGCAGGCAGTTCTTTAGGAATCCTGCTGTCCCCCATCCTGGCCACATGACTGGGCCTGCTAAGGTGAGGCACAGAGTGTGTGATTTCAGAGCCAGGGGCCTGGAGAAAATGCTCCATGTTGTATAAGCAGCCTTGTTTTGCCATTTGTCGAACAGGATTTGCCGCAGGCAAATGACCCATGTTATCGCCTACTTTGCTTCCTTAAATTCTTCCTTAACTTCATTAGCTCTGTTTGAACTCCTGCAATAGTCAGGGAAGGGTAGTTAGAAGTCTTGTAAATTAAAACACTCCTCCTAAGAAATAGTGAAAGGGATTAAAAGGGAAAAGAGGGGGAATGAGTGGGAAAAATTAGAGAGGAAGACAAACCATGAGAGACTCCCAACTCTGGAAAACAAATAAAGGGTTACGGAAGAGGAGGTGGGTTAGATGCTCCCTCCTCACCACCTTCACCACCACTGAAGCTTGGCCTGACTTCACCTCCCTCAGCCTCTTGCTCATGGCATCCGGGCCTCCACCTTTCAGATTCGGGTGCCTAGCTGTGTATAATGGCCTTTGAGACTTGTGGGGATCTCCAACCACAACACCAGCCTCAGGCTGGTGGCAGAAAGGGGTAACTGGGTGACAGGCATTGAGGAGGGCACTTGATGGGATGAGCACTGGGTGTTATATGTTGGCAAATACAAATTCAATTTAAAAATTAAAAAATAATGGGATGTTTGGGTGGCTCAGTGATTGGGCGCGGCTGCCTTCAGGTCAGGGCGTGGTCCCAGGGTTCCAGGATCGAGTCCCCGGCTGCCTCAAGGAGCCTGCTTCTCCCTCTGCCTGTATCTCTGGCTCTCTGTGTGTCTCATGAATAAATAAATAAAATCTTTAATAAAAAAAAAAACACTCCTCCTGTCTGGAGAAAATAGAAATGAACGCCATGGACTAGGCTGAGGAGGTAGAAGCAGCTCTGCTTGGCCTCCATTCCTTCTGAAGTCAGGTCTTGAAGATGACTTGTTTTAGGAACAAACACAATGAGTGGCCAGGCCATCTGAAATACCCATAATAACTTAGTCCTAAACCATATTCCAGCATAACTGATTTTTGTTGTATCTGTGCATGTAAAGAACATAAGAATCGGTTCTAAAATGGCCCAGATTTTGCATAGCTGTAGCCAGCCAGACCTCTATCTTAAGTGGGCAGGAGAGCTAGCTCAGCCTCTCTGGACATCTGAGGGCAGGGCCACTTTATAGGAGCCTCCCAGCTTCTGTCTCTAGAGGTCATCATGCCTTTCCAGATGCCTGGAGCCTGCACACATATTTCAAAGCAGCCAGGGAATCCAGAACTTCAGCCTTCAGGGCAACTTCATGCTTCTTAGTGAAGAAATCCTTGCCCTAACAGGAAGAAATGGGTCAAGGAATAGCTCTTGTTCTTTATAACCAGGTACCCAGAAATGCTAGCCCTATAGAAGGCACTGGCCTACCTGCTCTCAAATCATTATAGCCTCAGTAAGTCCTTTACAAATCTCAAATGGTACCAAGTTTCCCGTTTGAGACTTAGGAGACAGACCTGCAAATACTGAGACCATGGATTCTAGACCATCCAGTTTAACAGACATTATGTAGCTATCCTATAGCAGACATGGGGTTAGCCTCTTAAAGAGTCAGAGATAACAAATCATAGCTCATGCCTAAAGAAACTTGTTCTGCCTAGCAGAAGGGACTAACCCCGAAGTAGATAATCTCACAAACAGGCTGCTGGGTGGTTCTTATTTTATCTAGCCCCTATAAGGGCTCTTTCTGCCAGAGCCTGTGAATGAGACCAGAACTGAGAAGCAGCCTAGAGGTCGAAACATATATAGTATAACAACTTCCCCAGAACAAACTACCCTGTTCATTCCTATCTGAATACTTGGCCCTTTGTGGGCAGCTTCATTGAAGGTTAGATGCTCCCTCCTCACCACCTTCACCACCACTGAAGCTTGGCCTGACTTCACCTCCCTCAGCCTCTTGCTCATGGCATCCGGGCCTCCACCTTTCAGATTCGGGTGCCTAGCTGTGTATAATGGCCTTTGAGACTTGTGGGGATCTCCAACCGCAACACCAGCCTCAGGACTGGTCAAGAGGATTCAGGGATCCCTGGGTGGCTCAGCGGTTTAGCGCCTGCCTTTGGCCCAGGGCGTGATCCTGAAGTCCTAGGATCGAGTCCCACTTCGGGCTCCCTGCGTGGAGCCTGCTTCTCCCTCTGTGTCTCTGCCTCTCTTTCTGTGTCTCTCATGAATAAATAAAATCTTTTAAAAAAGAATTCAGGAAGGAAGAATTCCTAAGACCGAGTCTTTCTTTCTCTTTATCTTTTATCCAGCCTCGAAGCCGGCAGGACAGGTTTCTGCAAGTTTCCCTATTAAGCTGCTTTCCCTCAAACAGGCTGCAGAGCAGTCTGGGAGAGTGGGAAGTAGATTAAATTAATCTCAGCATGCTGAGCGTGGCAGGGGGTAAGATTGTGTTTGGTCATTCCAGAAATAGCCCAAACTCCTTTGTGCCTAAAGCAGATGAGGGGGCCTTGGCCTCCAAGATGACTGCAAACCTTTGTATATTCATAAAACACCCTCCCTCTGTCCCCTGGCTTCTGTCTCTTTTGCCAACCTGTCCCAGAGTTACAATGGAGAGGGATCAGTTCTAACGTTAGGGCGAAAGGATTTATGTGTTTGTTCTGCTTAATAAGATCCTTTTTTTTTTTAAGATTCCAAAAAGCCTTTGCGTCAGCTCTGTAGACCCTGAGCTACTGAATGTATCTGTTCACTACTGTATTTGGCACGAGGAAAGAATCTGACCTCAAGAGGTATGCCCGCACGCTGCGCTGCCCCGCCTTGCAGTGCCCCAGTGCCCCAGCGCACAGGAATAGATGCTGCTCTGAGAGCTCTGAGAGAGGGGAGGGAATGGGGTAGGGGGCGGGGAGACAAGTGAGGATGGAGAGATCCCATAAAAGGAGACAAGATATCAGAAGCAGTTTGGTGATGAATCTCCATGAAAAGCTGGAGGTGGGAGTGATCCCAGAATCCAAGAAGAGTAGATTAATTCCACAGAGGTATTAAAAACGAAAACAAGGGAGTCACACTTATTTCCTTCCTCCTGTGCTAAGTCAGGAACTGGACTGTGTTGAAAAGAATCAAAACAAAAACCTCACCAACCTAGTCTCTTCCATCAGTGCACTTGATTTTTATGTTAGTGTTGACTGGCTCCCTGACTTGGAAAGATGTAAACAGAACGCAAAGGATGATGATGAACTCAGCCTTTTGTGTAAAGAACAGTTGAAGCCACAGAGGGAGTTTGGCCAAGAGGAGAGAAGACACACTGTGGTCATGAGTGAAGTGCTTCCTGAAACTGAGGAGCATTTATTTCTTGAGCACTTCCTAGTGTACCAGTATGGCTCTGCTGCTGATTATCTCCCCTGGCCCTCCTAGCCACCTGACATGGGAGGGTAGATACTGTAATTGTCCTTATTTTATGGCTGATGAAACTGAGGCTGAGAGAGAGAGGTCAAGGACTTGCCCCTAATTCACTTGAGTGATAAAGACCTGACTCTAAGCCCATGATCTGAGCCCATGTTTTTGCCCTTCTTTCAAATATTGATTACCCTTGTTCTGCATGGTCTTAAGGAACAGATCCAGGGTGGGTGGGCAGAAATTAACAATATTTTTGGCTCCATAGTAAGGAAGAACTTTTTAAATTTTTTTTTTTTTTTTTTTTAATTTATGATAGGCACACAGTGAGAGAGAGAGAGGCAGAGACACAGGCAGAGGGAGAAGCAGGCTCCATGCACCGGGAGCCCGATGTGGGATTCGATCCCGGGTCTCCAGGATCGCGCCCTGGGCCAAAGGCAGGCGCCAAACCGCTGCGCCACCCAGGGATCCCCTTTTTTTTAAATTTTTTTTTTTTAATTTATTTATGATAGGCACACAGTGAGAGAGAGAGAGGCAGAGACACAGGCAGAGGGAGAAGCAGGCTCCATGCACCGGGAGCCCGATGTGGGATTCGATCCCGGGAAGGAAGAACTTTTTAAATGAACTGTCCGCAATAAGAACAAAGTACACTGGAATTTGTTACCAGCAGAGATAGTAAGTTCCTTTGTCATTGGAGGTATTTAAACAAATGCCCAGGGTGGGAGTATTGTAGAGAAGGTTCAAGCATTGCATTGGTACGGGGTTGAACCAACCTTTCTAATTGTGCGATTCTATAATCTGTAATTAGAGAAATTGGGATATTTACTAGAAGGAAATAGGCACCATCTAAAAATAAGATGTTAACTTATATTTGGTTTTATATTTTGGTTTTATATTTTAACATTTATCATTTTAAGAAAAATATATTTTTTACACATTTAAAATATTAAAAGAAAACTATGTAAATGCAGGCTTAAATGTTTAAAATTTCAAAGCAGAGAAATTTTTTTTTTTATTTTTTTTTAAATTTTTATTTATTTATGATAGTCAGAGAGAGAGAGAGGCAGAGACACAGGCAGAGGGAGAAGCAGGCTCCATGCAGGGAGCCCGATGTGGGATTCGATCCCGGGTCTCCAGGATCGCGCCCTGGGCCAAAGGCAGGCGCCAAACCGCTGTGCCACCCAGGGATCCCAAAGCAGAGAAATTTAATTTGATTGATTCAATTTGATTAACTCAGTCTTGCTAGTTATTCATGGACAATTGAGGAAAGATTTGTTGTTATTGTTGCCAAACACCTTTATAGTTTAGAAAGACTAACTCTAAAGGGGAATGTTTCCATCTCTACAGTAAAGTCAGAGCTGTCAAAAAATTTTTTTCAAGTGACTATGAACACTGAAGGGAATTTTTCTAACTTGCCAGTGTGACTGTCTCAAACAAAAATTAATTTGAAACAGTCTCATCATTCATGTCTCTTGGATGACTCTCGCTCAGCTCTGAAATTTATTATTGAATTACAGAAGTCTGAGGAGTGATGGCACGGGTCATAGCACATTATTTTTCATCAAACAAGATTTATTCTAGTTTATCGAGCATTAGGACTGCAAGTAAGAAAATGAACCAGTTATAAACCTTTTCTAAAATGAGTTTGTTGTTATTTCTCCATGCTCCATATCTGACACTGGATTCCTGTTCCTTGGTGGGATTTGCAATCTTTAGCAGGAAGTTAGAGTATCGACATATAAAGTCTTGTGCAAAAATCACTTAACTAATGTACTGAAATCATTTTTCAAGTATGTAACACACAGGGTTATGTTTAATGTTAATAGGCTTGTTGCAATAAAGAAATGGCTTTTTCTTTCTCTTTTTTCTTTTTTAGGAAGTTCCAGGTTACAGGCAACCTCAGCTCACACAGTTGGTGGTGGTAGAGAATGGTCCTGTTTAGGGGTGGGGAGGGGGTAGCAAAAGTGAGGTAAAGAATTGTTGCTCCTCGAAAGCATGGGGCAGCTCAGAGAGGGGCTGGCCAAGTGGAGAAGAGGAAGTTCCCTGTGGTGTATTCTGGAGAGGCACCTCGTAGCACACTTTTTTTTTTTTTTTTTTAAAGATTTTATTTATTTGAGAGAGAGTGGGAGTGCACATGAGTAGGGGGAGGAGCAGAGGGAGAGGGAAAATCTCAAGCAGACTCCCTGCTGAGCATGGAGCCCAACACAGGGTTTAATCTCACAACCCCAAGATCATGACCTGAGCTAAAATCAAGAGTTGGGCACTCAACCAACTGAGCCACTCATGTCCTTCAGAGGGTGGCCAGGGGATTTCTTCGGAGGAAGACCAGTAGGCCCATGAGGAAGGAGACTTCAGGAAGGGTTGTCCACAGAGGGAAGGACACTGTGGTTGGGTGAGGACCAGACCATATGTGGAGCTGAGAACAGGGCAAGGAGGGCTTAATCAAGAGCACGGGGCCAGCAGAAGCAGCACAGAGTCCCATAGCCTCAGCGACCTTCTTGGGGGAGAAATTGAATGTGTGTATATCTCAGCACATGACCTCAGACAACCAGCCTCTGGATCACACTGTGTTCACTTGGGGCCCAGTCCTCTTGTTCCCTTTGCGTTCATCTCGGGGGGTCAGTAATTTGACATTTCACAGGATGCTTAAAGTGGAATCCTTTCCCATGGATCATCAGAGAAGATGTAACCTCTCTCCCCATCATACCTCCAAACCCCATACCTACTACAGCTTTTCCTCCTGGTTGTGGAGGTCACCTTGTAGATATGTCTTCTCCCTGGAACTAAAGATGATCGTGTTTGTCCAAATCAATATTGAGTGCGGTCTTACCTCCTCAAAGAAAATTGTTATTTAACTTGGTCGTACAGTTGGGCAATTAAATTCTGCTTAGCTGATGAGCTACCTCATTTCAGACTGATGACAGTCACACTTGGCGGCATGTCCACCGACTCTACTACTTTTTAAATAGTCATTGAGGGAGGGGACTGACTCCTTGTTTTGCGTTGTCATCTGGCTCCATGGAAAAAGCCAGGCACATGCTGAGTCCCTGCTCTCATGCTGGTCTGGACCTGGTTCTGACCTTCCCTGCTTGTGTCTTCCTACTCTCCCTTGTACAGAGACAGGGCAGGGCATTGTTCATGCACTGACCGACCTCAGCAGCCCCGGCATGACCTCAGGGAACGGAAACTCTGCCTCCAGCATCACCGGCACTGCCCCCCAGAATGGTGAGAATAAACCACCACAGGCCATTGTGAAACCCCAAATCCTGACGCATGTTATCGAAGGGTTTGTGATCCAGGAGGGGGCGGAGCCTTTCCCGGTACGGACTACTTCTTTTCCCCTCTTTTGTTTTTGTTTTTTGAAGTATATTTTGGATGTGTATTAGAATATTTTTACATTTCCATGTAAAATTTCCAAAAATGTAAACGGTTTGCTCTTTCCTTGCTGATTTCCCCCCAAAAAAGAATGTCAAGAACCATTTTCTTTCTAGGATTGAGTGTCTTCCTAGGGTCCAGAAGGGATCGGTGATTAGGAATAATTGGCAAGGGCCCCTTGGTTAGAAGTGGCCACACACAGACTCAGCTGTGTCCCTGCTTGGTGTTGTGTGACCTCCCCCCCTTAGTTAGAAGGGAGTTCACATTGGGGTGTTTTGGGACAAGAAGATGGGTTTGGGGAAATGAGACCTCATTTAGTTTTGAATGCCAGGACCTCTGAATGGCAGAATTTTGTGAGAGAACAAAAGCAAAGTGCGTAGAACAGAATTTTCAAGATGTGTCTTGAAATGAAGATCAGAGAACAGGGTTGTAGCCTGAGCTGCTTTTCTGGGGTCAGAGCCTTGAAAAGAGTGAATGAGAGTGAGGGTACTTTAGAAAGGGTGCAATCAGATGTCTCCGGTGAAAGCATAAGACCAAAGGGAAATATAAAAGAATCAAGAAAATGCCATATTCAAACAAAGCAACCAGAGCTGACTGTGCAGTATGAGTTGGTGAGGAGAGGTGGCGCTGCTCCGTAGATGGGAGGAGCCCAGGGACAGGTGCACACCGGCCTCTCCGGTGATGAAATTATCTGGCTGTTAAAGAATCCCATCTCCATGGGATGCCATCTGCCTTTTGCTCATTCTTTGAGTCCATGAATGGTTTCAGTAGTCAGTGGAAGACTCTAAGCTTGATTAACTGAGCTGGATGAACTGCCCTCCTAAAATGTCAGAAGACAAATAGGCTCTTGTTCATTTTCCCTCCGAAGGTTGCTCAAGGCCCCTGGTAGAGAAATCCACCTGGAGCACCTTAGCTATAAGCTCCAGCCATGTCACATCCCCTCCCTCATTAGACTAGGTCTTCGACTTGGCCTTATAGAGAAACTGCAGAAACCAACTAATCTCACAGGGTGGATGCAGATTGAATAACACTCCAGTACCACCTAGGGATCTAACTGCCAGGATGCCTGAACAGAGGCAACAAACGAAGGACCAACAGAGTGAATAAGCCAGTCTAGGATCCTGGCCACCATGGTGGGCATTTACCCTGTGGCCCAGAGTCTGTTCCTTCCTGCGCTCCTGCACGGCTGCCTGCACCTCTGGCTCAAGTAGAACAGTGAGAAGGTGGAGGACAGTAGGAAACCAGAAATGATTGCAGAGTGTGCCCTGTCCTACACACACTCACACCCATGGCCTCAGCTGTATGCCTGTCCCGTGACATGTGAGCACCGGGTCCTGGCAGTTGTTCTGGTGGTACAGGAAACTTGATTTCTGCCTCTGTCTCTGCTCCTTAGTCACTTGGAAGAATAGGTATTTTCCTAACCTCCGAAGCTGTCCTGGACTGAAGCCATTGCAGCACTTTGGTGACAATTGGCATCTTGCCTCATGAGCTACACAGCAAAATAGGGCCTTGAGCAAGGCACACTGGGATGATGATGTAGAGGCTGGCATCTGCGCCTCGATGCATTATATATGTAATTTTGATGAGGCTGGATAGCAACCTAACCCTCATGATTTCCATTGTTACCATGTCCTCTAGGTGGGACGCTCGTCCCTGCTGGTGGGGAATCTCAAGAAGAAATATGCACAAGGGTTCTTGCCTGAGAAACTTCCACAGCAGGATCATACCACCACCACTGATTCTGAGATGGAGGAGCCCTATCTGCAAGGTAGGCATCTCACCCTGAACGCTAGGGCCTTCTGATTTGGCTGAACTGACCAGGAAAGAGACAAGGCTGCAAAGGCTGGCCCTACACACTTCCTCTCTTACTATCCATGGAGGAACGCTGACCAGGGAGTATGTAACTTCCCTGTCCCTAGAAAACAAGGAAGGGGGAAAGCCCCTGCCCTTGAGGAACTGTTGCCTGCCTCTCCTCCAGCCCCACTCCAGCCAGCCAGAGGGGCCCAAGAGTTGCTTTTCCTGTGGGAGTCCTTGGCAAGAGGTAGCAGTGGTGCAGGCAAGGGGGCCCTTCCCTCACCACCTGAGCTGCACTCAGCCCCTGGGGCCCGGTTTTCAGGCACCTCCGTGGCCAGGCCAGGGCTGCACTTGCAGCATGAGTCACTCACTCAGTGGGCCCTATGGAGGTTACAGAACTCCTGGGTTCTGTGATCCAGGTCAGCAGTGAACTAGTACATCACCATAGGGTAGGATAGTTCCAGATCAGTTGTGACAGTACCCAGAGTAATCCCAGTCTCTAGCCAGGGTCATAAGGAGGGGTGCTGATTCTTTACCACCTGTGTTTGCCTCAGGCTCACAGCGCTTAGGAAAGAAACCTGGCAGGTATCCAGGGGCCATCACCAAACACCACTGGGTACTTTCCAAGGTGGGAGAAGCAGCTCTTCCCAAACCAGTGGCGAAAGCAGCTGGGCATTTTCCAAGCTAGACCACCACTGCGTGTCACAGCTTATTGGGACAGGAGGAAGAGGCAGGGCAGAGAAGGAAGGCTTTGTGGGGGGCTGTCCGGGGTCCTGTGGGAATTGGTCCTCTAAACACTCACTCTAACTTCCATACCTTCCAGAATCCAAAGAGGAGGGTATTCCCCTCAAACTCAAGTGTGAGCTCTGTGGCCGGGTGGACTTTGCCTACAAGTTCAAGCGTTCTAAGCGTTTCTGTTCCATGGCATGTGCAAAGAGGTGAGTGACCTCGGCCCCGCTGTCGTGCCAGCCCCTCCCCCTCCTCAAGATTGCACCTCGTGTCCTCCCCTCTTCAATGATAGTCCATCCTGGGCACCCTAGGTGGAGCTCAGCTGCCTTCTGGTTTCCTCTACCTCCCTGGAAGCAACCTCCTGTCACTAATCCACCAGGTACTAGAACCCAGAACTCAAGTGAGCAGCTCTGAGTCCAAGGAAAGGAAGCAGTGTTTTAGCTTGGCTGTCCCTCCTGGGCCCATTGAATCCTTGGCAGGTGTCCCCTTGGGGTAAGCCCTCCACCAGAAGCTTCACCTGGAGCCCCTGCCCTAGTTAACAGATGTTCTCTGTGAGCTCTCACACAGCATAGGCCAGGGACCCTGGTCAGGTGCAGTGTCGTGTACTGAGAGCCTGTCATGGGCCAGGCACTGCACTAGGCAGTCGGTATGCCCTGTGTCACCTAATATTCAGAGTAACCGTGAGGCAGGGAAGTCTGCTGTCCCCTTATACTCGCTAGCAGACTAAGGCACCAAGGATAAGTAACTGCCCAGTGTCATGGAGTTGAGAGTCAAACTCATCTGACTCTAAAGCCCTACATGGGCTTCGTACTAAGGTGGGAGTGGCACTGACCCTGAAGCCCTGAGCCCTCAGAAGAATAGAAATCCCTAGAGCCCTGCCCACTGGAATAAGGCTCTCCTCAGATCTGTACCAGAGGTCATCGGGGTGCCTTTGTGAAGCTTTGCCAAGCTACAGGCAGACTTCGTTTTACTGTGCTTCGCAGATACTGCCTTTTTTTTTTTTTTTTTTTTTTAACAAATTGAAGGTGTGTGACAGCCCTGTGTCAGACAAGGCTGCCGGCACCATTTTTCCAACAGAGTTTGCTCATTTTGTGTCTCTGTGTCACATTTTGGTAATTCTCACAATATTTCAGACTTTTTCATTATTATGGTGATCTGTGGTCTTTGATATTACCGTAGTGATTGTTTGGGGGTGCCACAAACTGTAACCACATAAATGGTAAACTTAATCAGTAAATGTCTTCTGTTTCCTCCGCTCCACCGACTGACTGTTCCCCTGTCTGTCTCTCTCTCCTCGGGCCTCCCTATTCCTAGAGACATGACAATGTTGAAATTAGGCCCATTAATAACCCTACAGTGACCTCTGAGTATTCAAGTGAAAGAAGTGTGGTGCGCCTCTCACTTGAAATCAAAAGCTAGAAATGATTAGGCTTCGTGAGAAGCACTCATTGAAAGCTGAGACAGCCTGAAAGCTAGGTCTCTTGCACCAAACGGCCAAGTTGTGAATGCAAAGGGAAAGTTCTTGAAGGAAATTAAAAGTACTACTCCAGTGAGCACATGAATGATACAAAAGCAAAACCTTTGCCCTATTGCCCATACGGAGAAAGTGTGAGTGGTCTGGATAGAAGGTCAAACCTGCCACAACATTCCCTGAAGCCGAAGCCCAATCCAGAGTAAGGCCTAATTGTCTTCAATTCTGTCAAGGCTGAGAGAGGCGAGGAAGCTGCAGGAGAAAAGTCAGGCAGCCCGGGTGGCTCAGCGGTTTAGCACTGCCTTCAGCCCAGGGCGTGATCCTGGAGACCTGGGATCGAGTCCTACATCGGGCTCCCTGCAGGGAGCTTCTCCCTCTGCCTATGTCTTTGCCTCTCTCTCTCTCTCTCTCCCCCCCTCCCTCCCTCTCTCTCTCTCTCTCTCGAATAAATAAATAAATAATCTTAAAAAAAAAGATTCTCTAAAAAAAAAAAGAAGAAGAAAAGTCCATGAGGTTTAAGGAAAGAAGCCACCTCCATAGCATAAAAGTGCATAGTGAAGCAGCAAGTGCTGATGTAGAAGCCACACAGCAGGTTATCCAGAAGATCTAGCTCAGATTGTTGGTGAAGATGGCTATGTTAAGCCATAGATTTTCAGTGCAGACGAAACCGCCTTCTACTGGAAGAAGATGCCATCCAGGACTTTTTGATAGCTAGAGAGAAGTCAGTGCCTGGCTTCAAAGGACAGGCTGACTTTCTTGTTAGGGGCTAATGCAGCTGGTGAGTTTGGGTTGAAGCTAGTGTTCACCCAGTATTCTGAAGATCTTAGGGCCCTTAAGAATTGTGCTAAGTCTATGCTGCCTGTGCCCTGTTGATGGAACAACAAAGCCTGCATGATAGTACATATGTTTATAATATGGTTTAGTAAATATTTTAAGTCTAGTGTTGAGACCTACTGCTCAGGAACAAAAGATTTCTTTGCAAATATTACTGCTCACTGACCGTGTACCTGGTTACCCATGAGCTCTGATGGAGATGTGCAATGAGATTCACTGTTTTCATGCCTGCTAGCACATCATCCATAATGCATGCGGCCCATGGATCAAGGAGTAATTTCGACTTTTCAAATCTTTTTTTAAAAAATGTATTTTGTAAGGCTCTAGTTGCCATAGATACAGATTCCACTGGTGGATCTGGGCAAAGTCAATTAAAAATCTTATAGAAAGGATTCACCATTCTAGATGCTGTTAGGAAGTCATTCAGGATTCAGGGGAAGTGCTTAAAATATCAACATTAATAGGGATTTGGAAGAAGTTGATTCCCACCTCCTAGGTGATTGTGATGGGTTCAATACTCCAGTGGCGGAAGTAGCTGTAGGTGTTGTGGAAATAGCCAGAGAACTAGAATTGGAGGTGGAGCCTAAAGATGTGATTAAATTGCTGTAATCTCTCTTTTTTTAAAAGATTTTATTTATTTATTTATTTATTTATTTATTTATTTATTTATTTATTTGAGAGAAAACAAGTGCTAGGAGAGAGAGAGCACACAAGAAGTGGGGGGTAGGGGAGAGGGGAAAGCAGACTCCCCACTGAGCAGGGAGCCTGATGGGGGGGCTCTATCCCAGGACCCCAGGGTCAGGACCTGAGCCGAAGGCAGATGCTTCACCTACCAAGCCACCCACTCGTCCCTGCATTGCTGCAGTCTCATGATAAAAACTTCAGTGAGGGATCCCTGGGTGGCGCAGCGGTTTGGCGCCTGCCTTTGGCCCAGGGCGCGATCCTGGAGACCCGGGATCGAATCCCACATCGGGCTCCCGGTGCATGGAGCCTGCTTCTCCCTCTGCCTATGTTTCTGCCTCTCTCTCTCTCTCTCTATGTGACTATCATAAATAAATAAAATTAAAAAAAAAAAAAAAAAAAAACTTCAGTGAATGAGGAATTACTTCTTAGGAATGAGCAAAAGTGTGGTTTCTTAAGGAAGAGTCTCCTGCTGGTAAAGATGTTGTGAAGATTGTTGAAATGACAACCAAGGATTTACAATATCAAATAAACTCCGTTGATAAAGTGGCAGGGTTTGAGAGGATTGACTCGTTTTGAAAGCAATTCTATGGGTGTAAGATGCTGTCAGACAGCATTGTACGCTACAGAGAAATCATTCGTGAAAGGAAGAGTCCATTGATGTGGCAAATTTTTCACCATTATCTATTTTTTCTTAAATTTTTTTTAAAGATTGATTTATGTATTGGACAGAGCATGCGTGCATGTGCACACAAGCAAGTGGAGGGCCAAGGAGAGAAGCAGACTCCCTGCTGAGCGTGGAACCTCGATCCCATGACCTAGAGATCATGACCTCAGCTGAATTGAGAGTCAGGTGCTTAACCCACTGAGCCACCCAGGCTCCCCTATCATCGTGTAATAAACTTCAGTGTAGTGTAAACAATTACTACTTTTATATGCCCGGGAAATTTAAAAAACTGAGTACTTTATTGCCTATCAGATGTGGAACAGAGCCTGCAGTATCTCTGAGGCACATTTGCACTTTCCAGCAGGACAGTAGACCGTTATTTCCTGACACAGGGAATATTTAGCGTACGATATGTCAGCCATGAGTTCTTACAGTGATCCAAGTTGTGTCCAGTGCTTTACACACATTAGCTCATATAATTAATCAGACCAGGTTTAGAAAGTGAGTCATCCCATCCATAGCTCCAGATGAGGAAACTGAGGCTCAGCAGTCCAGTGACTTGCACTAAGTCAGCCAGCCAGTAGGAAGTGATAAACTCAGCATCGGAGCAGATGGATGGACTCCTGTATTGCTGGAGCGCCTGGCTGCAATCATGCTACCAGGGGCCCACATGCCCCATGATGGCTCTGACTCCCCTGTTCCTCTGACTCGCAGGTACAACGTGGGATGCACCAAACGAGTGGGGCTTTTCTACCCAGACGAGAGCAAGCTGCAGATGGCAGGAATCACAACCCACAACCGCCGTCGGGCCAGCAAAGCCAGTCTGCCCACACTTACAAAGGATACCAAGAAGCAGGTGAGAGTCTGGCCAAGCAAAGCTACATTGTCCCAAGTCCCTACCAACTTCCCTTCCTAACAAACCCAGGATGCCCACATTCCTTTTCCAGTGCTGACTTAAGTATATTCCGTCATGTTCTCATTTCTCACAAACCGTCACATCAAGCCCTTCCCAGGTCCTATAATGGGCCCCAGCATTTATACCCACAGATGCTTGTGAGGTGATTTCCTGTGTCAGTGACCTTGCCCCTCTCCAGCTCTCCCCTTCCAGCTTGCCTCCATCCTTCTGGGGCCATGGAAATGGGGTCTCCTCTGCCTGGCCTGGTGAAGAGACAGACTGTCCCTGTTATCTTATACCTTACATGGAGGGCCAGGTATGGAGGCAGCCTGCAGCCTTTCCCTACCTGTACCTTGTGGCCTCCTCGAATCCAAAGCACTGAGTTCTTGAAACCTCTACCAGGAACACGGGTGTTTGTTCAGTGCAGATTTTGTAGCCCCACTTGTGTGCCAGGCGTGCCATCTGGCATTGAGGCTGAGTCGCCCTGCAGGAACCCACAGCTTCATGGAACATTTCATAGCCTCATGGTTTCGCTGTTCGTCATCATTTGGGTCAGAAACCTCTGTAATCTGACGAAGGCTGTGACTGATCATGCACACGCACAGGAAATTTTAAGACTCTTTCACAGATCACCCCTGAACTCTCTAGAGCCCTGGCTTCAAACCCCACCTCTAGAAGAAACAGTAGGCATAGATAGAATCAGATTGGTGCGGTGCGCTGCCAGCAGGAGTACTGGGAGGGACCCTACTCTGCATCAGGTCAGAGAGGGGACAACCCAGAAGATGCTTTTTGATCTAAGCACTCAAAGGTATGTAGTCACAGACCAAGTAGGAGGGGGAGACTGCCTGCCTTCGCCCATCACTCTGCTGGAGACCTAGAGTCGGTTTATCACCCCATCCTGAAGCCAGCTGTTTCTCTCTGCTCCCAGCCAACAGGCATTATGCCGCTTTCAGTTACGGCTGCATTGCAGCTGACACACAGCCAGGAGGACTCCAGCCGTTGCTCGGATAACTCAAGCTATGAGGAGCCCTTGTCACCCATCTCGGCCAGCTCATCCACCTCCCGCCGGCGACAAGGCCAGCGGGACCTGGAGTTCCCTGACATGCACATGCGGGACCTGATGGGCATGGGGCACCACTTCCTGCCAAGTGAGCCCACCAAATGGAATGTGGAAGACGTCTACGAATTCATCCGCTCCCTGCCAGGTAAGGCCCCTGCAAGTCCCATGCCTAACTGGAATAGTGACCCATGAGAGAGGGGGAGGGACCTTCCCTCCCACTGCTGGGAAATGACTCAGTCAATGACTCAGGTTCAGAAATAGGAGTGCAGAGGTGAATCAGTGCGATCCCTGCCTGGAAGGGCTTACATTTCACTACAGAACACAACCGTAAATGGTACCCTACAGGGGTACCTAATGCCATCATTAGGTGCATTTCCTGGCGTGGCAAGTGGTCTGTGTGAGAGGCAGAGGGGACAGCGCATCAAGGCCGTGTCTCCTCTGGGCCAGGGTACAAGAGGAGTCAAGTGGGAGTGTAGGGAACCTGTCCAGGAGAACATCAGCATAGGAAGAGGTAAGCCGAATGACAGTGGGCAGGCAGGCCTTGGCTGGTTGGAGAGGCGACAGCAGGGTGCAGCTTGAGCAGAGGCACTGAGATGTGGAAGTGTATGATGTAGCTGGGAAACCACACAGAAGCCTGCTAGGGGAGTGTACGTGGCTTTGAGGGCTAGAATTTAGGAGTGAGCCTTGAAAGACAGACCTCATGTTACTCACAGGTACTTTCAGTGGGATCCCAAAGCTTCTCTACTGTTGTTTCTGCCAGTGTCACCCAGCTACTGGCCACGTCAGGTATGGATGGCAGCCACAGTCCTGTTGCTCAGAGACGAGTAGGAGTAGCGGTGGAGAGCACAGACTTGTCTGTCAGAACTGGGCTCACATCCTGGCTCTGCCCCTTTAGTTCAGTGTGTTAGTCATCTATTGCCACATTCCCAGAATTTGCCACCACACAGTACAGTAGCTCAGGAATCTGGGAGTGGCTTGGCCAGACATTTTTGCCACAGGGTCTTTATGAGGTTGTCATTAAGATGTGGACCAAGGCTTCCATGAGCCTGTAGGATCTATTTTAAGGTGCCCTGCTCCCCTCATCTCCAGGAGGGTATGGCTGCCCACAGAAGGCATCCATTCCTCTCCAAACGGGCCCCTTCAGGACATCATGCTTGCGTGTTCTTAGGACAAGGCCACCACTTCTCCCCACAGGTAGTGATCCAGGAGAGTATGGTGGAAGCCCCCATGCCCCTTTTGATCTAGACTCAGAAACCATGTGGCGTCACCTTCACAATATCACACAGGTCATGCCCACAGGTGCGTGAAAGGAAAGCCAGGTTTTTTGGGGTTTTTTGGGGTTTTTTTTGTTTTTTGTGTTTTTTTTTTTTTGTTTTTTTTTTGTTTTTTTTGGAAAGCCGGGTTTATTTGGATCTGTTTGAGGGCTGGTTACCATAGTTCACCAGTCACTGGTCCCCACAATTCATGCTCCCCGCTCAAGCAGACCACCCTTACCCCCTTCTGTAGACCCCACAGATCTCATCCTATTGCAGCAGTAGTTCCAAACTCAGGGTCTCATCAGCAAACTCCAGTCAAGCCCAGTTCCTCTTGTTCTGAACACCTGAGAATTAGAGACACATTACCCACTTCCTTCCACAAGCCCAAGATGGGGTGGATAGGTATAGGATCACCACTGTAGGCATGCCTGCGCAGAAAAGGGAAGACATTGTTGGGGAGTGGGAGGGATACAGGAGTCACCGATGGCACCAATCCTGGAATCTAGCAGGGTGTGTGTTGGAATTTCTCTGATTAGGACTCAAAGCCTGGGAGTGATTTTCTTTCTTGCTTCCACCCTCAGAGTCATCCTTCCTTTCCCATGAAAGGTAGCCTGAGCTTTCAGTGGACTAGTTTTCTTGGCCTGTATCCTGCTGCTGTTCATTTCTATGACCCCAGACCCTTTCACTTCAAGCAGTGTTTATGCCAGTATAATTGTCTTAAAATGTTTGTGGGCTTCCAATGCATCTTGTTAAGGTTCACTCCATTAGACAACAAACAAACCCAAAAAGGCTCTAAGATAAGTCGTTCTCTGTGTTGGCATCTTCTGAAACTGAGGGACAGTCCCCCTTAATATGTAAGATGCTCTGCTGGTGGATGGCGAGGATTGGTGAGGCACGCCCGTAAAATCCTTACAGTTCTCTGAGGCAGCACCTTCAAGCTTCTGAAGTCTTGGTGAAAGATGTGTCATGCTCTCAGTTCCACCTCTAGACCGTGTTTTCTCACCTGTGTCCTGGATTTGATCTTCGCCTAGAAACTGCTTCTTAGTTTTGGCATCATTTGCTATCTGGGAGGACAGCGATTTTCAAACAAGCAAATCCTGGCTCCTTGATGTCTAACAGTTTGGCCTTTCCTCGTCGGTCCTCATTGTCCTGTGAGCGGTGGTCAGAAGCCCAGCAGCACTTTCAGTGTTCTGCTGGAAACGTCCTCCCCTAGATGGCTCCGTGAGGTGCAGTACACTTACCGGGTTACACCCCCAGCAGGGCCGCAACATTTTTTCCGTTTCTCAACAAAGATCCATTTCTCCCAGTTTCCAGAAACCGTTTCCTTTCCTTGAAGACTCCCCCAGTCTCCTCACAGACCATCAGCCTTCTGTCCCGCCCGGGACACATCACTGACACTTCTCAGAGTCCTTCTGGCTCCCGTCTGCCACTCCCCTACCCACAGCAGCACTCCCCTTCCAGAAACCAGAATCTGCACTGACTCTGGAGCGTCATGGCTTTTTACCCCGGGTTCTGTGGGGTCAGGAACGCAGCTTAGCTGCGCAGCGCTGGCTTGGGGGATCATACGGGGTCTCGGTCAAGGTGGCAGCCAGAACTGCGGTTGTCCAAAGGTTTGATGCCAGAGGACCTGGTTCCCAGGTGCCCTGCTTACATGGCTCAGGGGTGGAGTGCAGCTGTGGCCAAGTGGCCTCGGTTCCTCTCCGTGTGGGCCTCCTCTGAGTGTTGCTTGCATGTCCTCATGACATAGTCACTGACTTCTCCCAAGTAAACGCTCTGGAAGAGCAAGATGGCAACTGCTGTGCCCTTTGCTACCCAGCTTTAGGAATCACATGCTGTCACTCCTGTAGCAACTTGTGGCTCTGCTGGGTCAGCCCCGTTCATCGGGGTGGTGGGGTGGGGTGACCAGGACATATATGAATGAGGTGTGGAGCACTTGGACGAGTCACGTAGCCTTTCTCGGGCTGTCAGATGAAAACAGAGTTGCCTTCCTCGAGGTGTGCCAGGCACACCGATCAGCACCGGTACCCTCACTGATCCTGTCTGTGGTGGTGTCCCCCTCAGGCTGCCAGGAGATAGCAGAGGAGTTCCGTGCCCAGGAGATCGACGGGCAAGCCCTGCTGCTGCTCAAGGAGGACCATCTGATGAGTGCTATGAACATCAAGCTGGGGCCTGCCCTGAAGATCTACGCCCGCATCAGCATGCTCAAGGACTCCTAGGGCTGGCCAGCGCAGCTGGGGCTCTGGCCCGGGGCTCCTCCTCCCGACTGAGCAGAGCCAGACAGACATTCCTGAGGGGCCCAGAAGTGGGGCCAGTTGGAGGGAAGGGCTCTCCCTATGGGGCGTGGCTGGTGAGGAGGTCTTGGCACCCCCTCCATGGCTCTCAGGGGCCTTTCTTTCTGTGGGAGGGGCAGAGAGGTAGGTGGCGCAGAAGATGGGGCTTTATGCTTGTAAATATTGATAGCACTGGCTTCCTCCAAAGTCCCAATACTCTAGCCCCGCTCTCTTCCCCTCTTTCTGTCCCCCATTTTCCAGGGGGTATACGGTCAGGGCTCCCCAACCTGGGTTGGGCTATTTTCAAGGGCAGCCGTCAGGCCGGATAGAGGCCTTGCAAGCCCTTGCCTGCCTTCCTCCCACTCCTCTCTCCGGGCTTGGCTAACTCTTCCGTTGCCGGCTTCTCCCCCTTCAGCCCATTTCTGAAGCAGCCAGGGGTTCTCCCCCTTCACCCTCCGCAGGTGGAGAGAGAGAAGCTGGGCCTGGTTTGGCCACGCCTGCTGGCACAGACGCCTTAACGCTGTGTGTGTGACTGGATGACTGTGTAGGAGCCTGGACTGGCAGATGGGCCCAGAGCCACCCTCTGGCATCTCCAGGTGTTCTGTAGCAAACAGCCACTTAGTGCTTTGTCCTGGACTCTGCTCGGCCTCAGAATGGGGAATAGAAAAGAAGGGCAGCCTCCACGCAGACAGGCAAGATCAGAAAGCGGCGAAGATCAGGAGGTTTTCCTTTCCAGAGTGGGCACGCTATCTCCGAAGCCCTTCCCACACTGTGAAGCCCCCAACTGCCCTGTTGGGCCACAAACAGCATTAAGGGAGCCGCTAGAGGCCGGGCCAGGCCTCCTGGCCTGCCCATCCGCCCGCCGTGGGGGCCCAGAGAACATCCGAAGGCAGAGAAGAGCCCCCAGGGTGATGTGGCCATGAGGAAGGCAGCCTTGGGTCTCCTGCCTCCACAGTTCTTTGCCTCTCGAACTTGCTAGCAGTTTGAACTACCTGCGGAGGAGGTAGGGCAGGAAGGGCGAGGGCCTGCCTCTGACTTGCCCTGTCCTTGGAGGCTCTGGGGGAAGAGCGGGGCTCTCCCTGGGAAGAGGGTGGGCTCCTTTCTCAGCTTGTTCTATTCCCCACTCACACCCCCAGGCAGGGTTGGAAATGAAGGACTTTTTTAACCTTTTGTTTTTGTTTTTTAAAAATAAATCTGTAAAATCTGTTTCTTCTGTGCCTTTCTCGATTGGCTACTTCTCGTCCCGAAGGAGAGTGATGGTGGTTTGGAGGAGGGACAACCTCCCTAACCGGACAGCAGGCCCTCCACCCTTTGCCGGGGCCAGGTCGTCTGAGGGCGCCCGTAGTAGACACGGCCTCGTTTTCACAGGTGCCCCTTGGAATGGGAGAGCCCAGACCTGATGCTGTTGGGCCAGGAATATCTGGAACACCTAGGGCAGAGCCCAGACTCTTCCATCCGCGAGCGCACCCCTTCAGTTGGTGCTCAGTGGCTCCGCATCAGGGATAAGCCCTTGGGATGGCTTGGGTTCACTCAGTGCACTCTGAGCATTTTTCAGACACTGAAATAACTATCAGAGTCACTGTCCTCCATGAGGTGACGCGGTGACACCTAAACCTTAAATAAAGAGGAAAGGGGGAAGTGCCTGGGTGGCTCAGTCAGTTGGATGTCTGCCTTTGGCTCAGGTCACTTTCTTGGGGTCATCTTGGGGTTGAGCCCTGTGTCTGGCTCCCCGCTCCCAGGGGTCTGCTTCTCTGTCCTGCCCCTCCCCCACTCATGCACGACCTCCCTCAAACAACTGAAATCTTTAAAAAAAAAAAGGAGGGGGGGATCCCTGGGTGGCAGAGCGGTTTGGCGCCTGCCTTTGGCCCAGGGTGTGATCCTGGAGACCTGGGATCGAATCCCACATCGGGCTCCTGGTGCATGGAGCCTGCTTCTCCCTCTGCCTGTGTCTCTGCCTCTCTCTCTCTCTGTGACTATCATAAATAAATAAAAACTTAAAAAAAAAAAAAAAAAAAAAAGGAACGGGCGTTCCAGGCAGAGGCGGAGGAGGTGCAGATGTCGAGGCAGGAGCTTGGCTGGGGCGGCCCAGGTGTGCGTGGCCAACAGCAGCTTGCGCCACCCCGTGCCTCTCTGAGCCAGGCCCGGTGGTGAGCAAAGCGGCCTCCCCGGCTTGCACAGAGCCCCGGATGGGAGGAGGGAGGCCACCTGGCTCCCGGGCCTTGCCTTCTCTGGGGTTTTCCTGGAGGCTTTGTTTCTGCCTGTTTAAAATGTGGGTTGGAGGCCTGGGGCCCAGCTCTGAAGAGTCTCCAAGGGCGGGCCCAGGAAGATTGGGCTGAGTAGCTGAGGACTTTGATAACTAACACCTCTCCGGAGAGCCTGTTAACGTTTAACCAACACCTGGAGGAAGAGAAGGTGACTGAGGATCCTGACGCCCGAGGGCGGAGCCAGTCCTGTGCCCGAGGGAGCCGGTGGGGGGCCCAGCTGGCGGAGGAATGCAGGCCTGGGGCCCTGGCGGCGGGGCACGTCCCTACGCCCCAGACCCCTCCTCCCTTCCGGGGAGAGTAAGAGCCAGGCCTCTCCTGGCCGTGTTCCTCCACGTGCGGGGAGGGAGGAGGGCGCCCAGACTCCCCGAGTGAGGATGTGCTGACGGCGCGGCCGACGCAGGCGAATAGCGGTGCCACTTCTCTTCTTGGTGCCAGGGCGCTGCTCTACGTCCCGGTGGGTCCCCCTGCTTGTGAGAGCTCACGTTAGGCCGCCTTTACAACAGACCTGCGTTAGAACCTGGTTTCACTGACCAAAACAATCTCTGAGAGGGTTTTTGCTTTTCTGGAAAACAGGCAAAAAGTGAAAAGAGCGTCTTTTCTGCAGCAGGCTGCCCTGGAAGCCGCCACGCTCCGGCTCCGCGGCCTGGGGTCAGGAGCATCTGTGCTGCACCTCCCTTTATCCCACTATCTATTAGCAAGGTGTGTTCTAAGGCGACAGAGAAGCCTAAGGTTACTTTTTGGCCCTGGGAATGCTGGACATACTTTCCATAGAAAATAATAAACCACCTTCGCTTTACGTCTTTTCTGCTTATGGAAGTTTTCATAAAGAATATTCTGATTTCAGAGAACAGGAAAGCCTGTACTTGTTCCTGTGGCTTACACTTCTTTTTTTTAATTTTATTTATTCATGAGAGACACACAGACAGAGACACAGAGGGAGAGGCAGGCTCCATGGAAGGAGCTGACGTGGGACTCGATCCCAGGCCTCCAGGATCACACCCTGGGCTGCAGGCAGCGCTAAACCGCTGCGCCACCAGGGCTGCCCTGTGGCTTACACTTTTTTTTTTTTTTTTAGATTTTATTTATTCATGAGAGAAACAGAGAGAGAGGCAGAGACATAGGCAGAGGGAGAAGCAGGCTCCACACAGGGAGCCTGATGTGGGATTTGATCCTGGGACTCCAGGATCATGCCCTGGGCTGAAGGTGGTGCTAAACCACTGAGCCACCCAGGCTGCCCTGGCTTACACTTTATATAGAATTTTGCAGACCTCTTTTGATCATGAGCCACGGTTTAAAAAAAAAAAAAAAGCTTCCCAGTCTCACATATGTACTTACAGATATCTGAAGCAAAAACTTCACAAAACAATACCTCCCCTTATGTACCTTCTGATATTTTCAGTTCTCTTCCTGTTCATACGTTTTAAATCTTGCTCACAGTCCACAAAACTGTGGTGCCTGAGGGTGCACAACTGCACTTTTAGAAACCCTGCCCATTGTACTTTCCAGAACTGTTCCATATGCTCTACCTATGGGGCTCTTACACTGTCCCAGGTGACTGGTGTATGTACCCGTTTTACTGTTGAGTTGTCCAAGGTCACAATCAGGTGACCAGTGCCCTTGAGATCTGACTGAAGCTCCATGTAGGACGGAGTCCCCCCTGGCCCATAGACTCTACGAACTGACCCACCGACCTCCCCAGGGCTCCAGGACACTAAAGAGGCCCATAGGGACCCTGGGGCAGGTAAGAGAAGTCAAAATAGCTCAGAGCTTCTGGCCTACCGGAGCTGGCCTTACTCAGATCCACCTTCTTCCAGGTGATTGGCCCCAGAGGGGCTCCCGACACCCACCCTGGGGCCAGCTTCCTCCAGCAAGCACCGCCCCCAAGGGAGTCCCTCTCAGGGCAGTCCATCCCTGCCTGCTTCTGTGGGTGTGGTTTCTGACAGATGGCCCGGAGCGGTTTTGTCCCAGGCACCAGGAACTGGTCATTTCTTCTCTGGCACCGAGCTAGAGGGTTCTTCTTGGTGGACTGTCCTACCAGCTTCTCGACATGGCTCTCAAGGAGGGACTCAGGTGAGTTGGGGACACTGCCAGCCTGTGGGGAAATATGGGGCAGAACAGCCGAGCCGGGAGGAGTCCAGCCTGGTGGCCAGGACACCCACGAGGAGCCGGAAGGCTGGCCCTGCTGCGTACCAGCCGAGCCATGCTGATGTCGGGAGAAGGGGACTCTGAAAGGGGACATCACTCAAGGGTTAGAGACGGTCCATGGGGCAGAGCAGGAGCAGGGGACTGCATCCCCCTCACAAGGAGATCTTGTGGATCTTGCCGCAAAGCTGCGTAACTGCTCTTGCTTTCCTTACCTCCAAGCCCCCTTGGGGAGCAAGAGAAGACACAGTGCTGTGTCCCCCACCATAACCAAGGGCTTGCTCTAGTCTCCCTGGGACAGGCCGTCCAGGATTAAAACTTGTTCCCACTCGGGAACTATCTCCAGCCCTGTCTTGAGAGCCAGGAGGCTGGAGGGGGCAGAGCGTGGGGGGGCTTGAGGGCCCAGCTTCCACCAGTGGAGCTGGGGTGGGGGGGTGCTTCTGAAAATAGCTGAGCGAGGCAGGTGGAAGAGTGGGTCGGGTCAGACAGAGGCCCCTATGGCCTAAGGGTCCCCAGGCTGGGACACTGAGGGGGTGGCAGGAAGCGGGCGAGGGCCTACCATGGGCCCAGATCCGGGCCCCTTCCGAGCCCTCACCGGGGCTACTTGGGGCCAGCTCCACCGGGCTGCCCTGACTGAGCCCCAGGGCCCAAGATAAACATCAGCTCCCCCCCACCCCCAGATAGGAGGGTGCCGGCTGAGCCGAGAGAAGTGGATGCCAGCCTCCCTGCCCCCGGAGCGGAGCGCAGCCAGGGGCCTTCCTGGACCGGCCCTCTGGGGGTGGCGGTGCTGGCGAGGGAGGAGAGCCAGAGCTTCCGGGGGAGGCCTGGTGGGACCTGGTGGGAACGAGAGGTGCCGTGCTGCGGGGGACAATAGCAGGGCTGGAGACCCTCGGGAGAGGAGCCTCGGGGCTGATCTGGGGCCCGGCCATAAGGAGTCCCAAATGCCGTGTTCTGGCTTTGGAATCCGTTTTAGTACATGTGCTGCCGAAGCGAGCACTGGCTTTGGAATCAGACCTAAGTCCAAACCTCGGCTCCCCCATTCAAGCAGCTGTGTGACCCTGAGCAAGTCATTTCACGCTTCCGAGCCTGTTTCCTCCTAAGGTGGAGATAGTCGCGGCATCTCCTTCAGGGAACCGTGGGCAGACCTCACTAGGTAGGGATACAAAGCACCCGGCAGGCAGAGGGGCAGAGGGTCCGCTCCCTAAACTCTGGGATCAGGAGTAGCGTAGACTTAACGCTGAAGCAGCCTTTTTTTTTTTTTAATTTTTATTTATTTATGATAGTCAGAGAGAGAGAGAGAGAGAGAGAGAGAGAGAGGCAGAGACACAGGCAGAGGGAGAAGCAGGCTCCATGCACCGGGAGCCGACGTGGGATTTGATCCCGGGTCTCCAGGATCGCGCCCTGGGCTGAAGGCAGGCGCTAAACCGCTGCGCCACCCAGGGATCCCCTTAAAATTTTTATTTATTTATTTATGATAGTCATCACAGAGAGAGAGAGAGGCAGAGACATAGACAGAGGGAGAAGCAGGCTCCATGCACCGGGAGCCCGTCGTGGGATTCGATCCCGAGTCTCCAGGATCGTGCCCCGGGCCAAAGGCAGGCGCCAAACCGCTGCGCCACCCAGGGATCCCTGAAGCAGCCTTAAGAAGGAGTCAAGGTTTGGGAAAGAAAGACAAGAAAACCATTGATTGCCTCATTCCTTCGTTTACTGAACAAACAGTCATTAATACACTAACCTCAAGGCAGGCTCTGGGGTTTGGCGCCAGGAACGCGAAGCAGGCCCCGCGGCGCGGGGGGCAGAGGCCAGAGGCCAGGGGCTGGCCCGGCAGGTGCGGGAGCGGGTCCGCCCAGGCCCCGGGAGCGCAGGGCGCCGGGCCGGCGTGCCAAGGAGGCTGCGTACCGAAGCGTTAGCTGGAGCTTGACGGTGGTTGGTAGGAAGATCAGGGCAAACATAGGAGGTGGGAGTCCCCGAGTCCCCGCAGGTTTGGGTCCCCCAAAGTCGCGAGACTAAGCCAGGGCAGGTGAGACCCAGGAGTCCAGAGCAGCGGTGCGGCCGGCTGGCTCTGCGGGGTGGGCACAGGGAGCTGGGGCTCTGGTGGGGAGGCAGAAGCAAGAGGCCTGGGTGACTGAGGAGAGCGGAAGGGGCCCCCTGGGGTAACTGGGACCAGTCACAGAGAACACAGGACTTCAAGATGTCATTTCCCAAGATGGAGGAGACCTGAGTGGGGAGCAGGTTTCTGAGGAAAATGCAAGAGCTCCTTTTTGGCCATTAAGTTTGGGAGACATCCAAGTGGAGGGCTGAGGTGGCACCAATGCCCCAGGTGTCCTCCTCAGGGGCACCTGAGCCCCACCCCGGTTGCAGGAGGGATCTCTGATCCCGGATGTGGTAGATGATGACTTGGGTCTCTTCCCTGGGCTCCCAGCACAGAACTCCCCAAATCCACGGAATTTCCTGATAGGAATCTTTTGTTATTCATAATGAGCCCTTACCACGGCAGTTTGTGCTAAGGAGGTTGCATAAGGTAGCCTCCCCGCCCCACCCCCACCCCCCCCCCACCCCCCGCCCACCTGCCCCCCACTCAAGTGATTAGAGACTTGGAACGTTTAGTTAGCCCCACCCCCTGCCTGGGTTATAAACACACCTGAACAACAAAGTTGAGCAAGTTTCTGGGTTGGTGAAGGCATCCCAATGCGGGTAGGGGCACGGGGTGGTGCATTCCAACTCCTTGGGGATAGAAGCTCCTCCTGAGCGCTGGACCCTTCTGGATGGCACTCCATGGAGCACGTCATCTGGGTGTTCATAAATAAACCTGGAAACGGAAGTAAAGGGCCTCCCTGAGTTACGGGAGCTGTTCTGTGAGCCAATTATGGAACACGAGGGGGTTGTGGGAACCCTGGAGTCCAAATCAATCAGCCAGAAGTAGGGGTGGCCCAGGATTTGCGGCTGGCATCTGAAGAGGGGGTGGTCTTCCAGGGCGGAGCCCTTTAACTGAGGGACCTGGCACTAACTCCACATAGACAGTATAGACAGTAGAGAATTGAATTGTTGGACACCCACTTGATATTGGAGAACTGAACTGGTCGTTGGTGTTGGAAAGCACCCCACAGGGTGACTAGAACAAGAGGGGAAGCTGGACAAGAGATGACTGTGAAGGGACGCCTGGGTGGCTCAGTGGTTGAGCGCCTGCCTTTGGCTCAAGGTGTGATCCTGGATTCCCAGGTTCAAGTCCCACATCAGGCTCCTTGCATGGAGCCTGCTTCTCCCTCTGCCTGTGTCTCTGCCTCTCTCTCTCTCTCTCATGAATAAATAAATAAAATCTTAAAAAAAAAAAGAGATGACTGTGAAGAAACAGACATTTTCTCCTGTTAGACAACATTAAAGAACAAAATTCAACTGAGTAAATGTGAAGATCGAATGGGACTTACTTAAGGATTCATGAATCGGACAGCATCTCAGCAGATTGAAAGGAGCTCTGAGGAGCTGTACAAAATGGAAGACTTTTATAGGCAGGAGGGAATATTGGAAAGGAAGCTTCTAGCAAAAAGTGGACTGTTCCAGACAAGGTCACTTTGGAGGAAGGCGAGGGGTCTATTGGGCAGATTATACCTCACTAGTGCCGACCAGGGAATTCCAGACCGACTGGTTAAAAGTTAACATTCCTGGGAGAAGTTGGAACTGCAGTTATGTTAAGTACTAAGTCTTGGTTTGCGGACAGTGTGTGTGGGGTGGGGCTTACTGTGTGTGACTCCATTCCGGGCCCGTTGTTTCTTTTTTAAGAATTTCCTCCTTTAGACCAGACTCTGAGTTTAACTGAGACAAGCATTAGCGCCGCTCCCATCTATCACTCCATCCAAAGTTCTCCCAGTTTTCACTGATCCTCAGTGTGGCATTCACTGCTCCTGACTTCAGGTTTACAGTTTTTAAGGACATTTCACTTCATTCCCTTCTTGATGTTCCAGCCTCGGGGAGATCATTTGCTTTGTGGTTAGAGGCTTCAAACATGCATTTAAAGCTTTTCAGAGAAGACAGTGCCCTAGGATTACTACTGCATTATACGCAGGATGCTCTGTGTATAGAGTGCACTTAGGGGCCATGGTCCCCAAGACCCAAATCAGTCAAAATCAAGTAAGTCAAAGAAAGACCCCACTGGAGAAGTCACTATTTTAAGGTTTAAGAGATCTTCCGTTAACTGAGCTTTCACTGCCCGGGAAGTGTAAATCCAGGTGCAGGCACAGCACCTCCACGTTCAGCTCAAAATTCAGCAAGAGCTGTCCTTTTATTAAAACCAACTCTGGGGCAGCCCCGGTGGCTCAGAGGTTTGGCGCCTGCCTTCAGCCCGGGGCGTGATCCTGGAGACCCGGGATTGAGTCCCAAGTCGGGCTCCCTGCGGGGAGCCTGCTTCTCCCTCTGCCTGTGTCTCTGCCCCTCTCTCTGTCTCTCATAAATAAATAAATAAATAAATAAATAAATAAATAAATAAATAAATAAATAAATAAAATTAAAAAAAAAAAAAAAACAACTCTGGCCAGAGTCTAAGGATTTTCATTGTGCGACTATTGCTCTAGCACTGGATTTGTGCCATACTTCAAAGAGTTAAGAACAGTGTCCTGATCACAGCCTCATTTGTTTTCACTCCTAACCAGGGAGTTAGGGACCTGCCAAAGGAAGCAAATCCTGAATCACAAAAGCCTCCCTGGTAGGTCCTTTCTAACTTGACCTTGTAAATTTAGGGGAGCTCCCTGACAGGGTATCTTGGTTTGTTTGTAACCAGTTAGGGGCCCAGTTACATAACCCTCTTAGATAAGAGGCATTGCCTGTCTAGGCACTTAACAGGCCCATAGGGAATGAAAACCGCCACAAAGACAGACCCTCTGAGCACAAACCACTCCTGCTAAGGTGGCACTGTGAATGGATTCGATCATCACAAGACAGATCAGAGTTTTTGAAGACAAATCCAGAAGTCTGAAAGGTTACCTTCCTTTAGCAGTGGCCCAGGAGATACGGATGAAAGTGTTCTTTTTCCAGGCCAATGCTAGAATAAAGGAAAGAAAGAAAGGAGAAAGGGTTTTGTCGTTAAAGTAGGAAGTCTCGATCTGGTGTCTTGGGTGGAAGCAGTCTACCTGGATGCCCGCTACCCCTCTTCCTTGTCAATCTGATTTGAAGGTCGCCAGCATCTGCACAGGATCAGATGTCAGGTGCAGCCTTCTTTGGCTGTGAGGTGAAGGTATCCAAGTTCACATCCTTGAAGTTTGGCCGCCATCAGCGTAGTGAGGAGGACCTGGTATAGTCCCTTCCAAGGAGGTTCAGGGCATTCTTTGTTCTTGGTGACTCCAAGGTATTTAGGAGAAAATTGTTAACATTAGTTTGGGGAGTCGTAGCCAGATATTTGAAGAAACTAGAAAAATTCAGGATCTGATTCTGTTTACAGGCATTTATTAACAAAATCTCAAAGACAATAAACAGGATTAGAATCTAATATCTACAAGGTGCAAACAATTTTTCTATGATTACCTGTGTTCACCAAATATAATCACAGTAAAACTAATCTGTTTGCATTAAGTTGACCTGATTATATAAGTGCAGTAAAAATAGTGGTTGACAAGCCCTTCTGAAGACTGCTCTGCTGGAACTTCTCATAAGGAATCTCAGATTGAACTTTTTAAAAGTCTCTGAGGCAGGAAGCCAAGCCAAGGAGTCACCATGAGATTTTACTGAAATACCTATAGTTTGGGTGATTTCCTATGTGTCTTACTACAAGAACAGATTCTCCTAGAACTTATGCAAATAACTAGCTATATTGCTCTGAAAAGAACACTCAAGTCTCCAAATTCAGGAGAGGATCAGGTTGGGGAAAAAAAATAAATGTTTCATCTTTGTTTACAAAGGTATGCTTTACTGAATTGCCGTAAGTCATACAGCTTAAGAGAAAAGGTTTCCTTAAATATGGAAAAACAAAAACATTAAGGAACCAGCAGTGTTTCAGACGGAAACTTGTAAAAAATTATAATCATCTTCCTTGTTCATTCGGTCCCATGTAATTAATACTTTTTCTGTTTGAGTCCAGTTTCCCTATTAGTTCTGAAAATTTTTACCCATTTCAGCTTTATGATCTTCAAGTTACCAGAAACCTGTCCTGAATCTCCTTACTTACAGCTGAAGCACTTTTGCAGCAATATTTTTGCAAAAGCATCAAAGTAAAACCATACCATCTACAAATGACAAAAGGTTTTAAAAAATGGCCGTGGTTAAATAGAATTGACAAGGAAATTTGACTATTTCTGTAACATACAACATTTTAAGACAATAACCAAGGTTATATGACTGATAGCATTATACCAGGACATAGTAGATCTTCAGGAATTTCACATAATTTCTCGAATATTTACATACTACACAAATACAACATAAGGAAGGCTTCATTTTTTTTTTAAGATTTTTATTTTATTTGGCAGAGAGAAAGCACGAGTGAGGGGAGGGGCAGAGGAAGAAGCAGACTCCCCAGTGACTGGGGAGCCATCCTAGCACCCTGGGGTCAGGACCTGAGCCTAAGGCAGACACTTAACCCGACTGAGCCACCCAGGTGCCCCAGGAAGGCTTTGTATTTGACAGTGCTTCCCAAATAAGCCTAATTAGTTTGGCATCTCTCTTTTTATAAGGAGAACAAAACTCTTTTGCAGTTTTTCCAAGGATCCTATAGAAAATTTCAAAATTATTTTCAAGTTAAAAATATTTCCTTCAGAATTATATTGTGGGAGTAAGGGGGAAAGAATTTATAAACGGTATCAAAGGGTTTTGCGCCCGAGCGCCTGGGTGTCTTAGTCAATTAAGTGTCTGCCTTCGGGTCAGGTCATGATCTCAGGAGCCCTGTGTCAGGCTCCCTGCTCAGTGAGGAACCTACTTCTCCCCCTACCCCCTGCTCATGCTCTCTCTCAAATAAATAAAATCTTTTAAAGATTTTATTAAAAAAATAAATAAAAAAATTAAGGGTTTTTGGGGGGTTTTGGTGTTCTTTAGAGGGAGGAGGGGCAGGAGAGAATCTTAGGCTGGCTCCAGGCTGAGTGCAGAGCCCATTGTGGGGCTCAGTCTCAGGACCCAAGACCATATCCTGAGCCGAAATCAGAGTCTAATGCTTAACAGACTGAGCCACCCAGGCACCCTCAAAGATACAAAAGGGTTTTTTAAAACTTGGTCAAATAAGATCATAGGTCATCGTGAAGCATAACTTGATTATCTATTTAGCCATAATGATGATTTGTCTGCAGACAAGTACAGAGTTAAGGAATTGTAAAACAAAAACAAGCTCTTAGCTTTTCTAATAGAGAAGTCTGAGTTTTCTTAAGTAACCAAGAATCTGATATGACACACAGGAAATTATTTTGAGAGGACACAAAATCTTTGTTTTCTAGGCAGATTACTTAAAGGTAAAGAAAAACCTTTATAATCTCATATCAACTGCAGACCTATAGTCTAAGAAAACTTTGTCCTAACGGAGAGGAAACCAATTTTAATTGTGTACTTGAGCACTTTTGCTATTAACATCAATTCACTTTTTAAACATACTTATATCCATTCCAGTCTTAGCCATCTTGACCACACATAAAATCCCTTTCCTGGGCAGCCCAGGTGGCTCAGCGGTTTAGCGCCGCCTTCAGCCCAGGGCGTGATCCTGGAGACCCAGGATCGAGTCTCATGTCGGGCTCCCTGCATGGAGCCTGCTTCTCCCTCTGCCTGTGTCTCTGCCTCTCTCTGTGTGTGTCATGAATAAAGTCTTTTAAAAAAATTTTTTTCCCAAGATTACTTTTCTACAGACCATCTGCAACCTTCTTTTTTACGTTCAGATTTCGTCCTGTTTTTTCTTTCCCATTCTGAATAACCAGCCTTACTTTTAGGACAAAATTACTTTCCCTCAACAAAAGTGCATTTCCATCCTCATACCTTCTCTTACCGAAAATGCACATCCTGCTTTCCTTTCACACAGAGAACTTTCTTTACTAATGTCAGTATTTTTTTTTTATTTTATTTTGAGATGATCTAAATATTCAGTGAATTCAACTTAACCCATCACTTAATTAGAAAGACTTTAAGGTTTTAAAGGGTCAAAAGATTTTGGAAACTATTTGCTGAAAAGTTACCTAAAAACTCTTATCCTGGGATCCCTGGGTGGCGCAGCGGTTTAGCGCCTGCCTTTGGCCCAGGGCACGGTCCTGGAGACCGGGGATCGAATCCCACGTCGGGCTCCCGGTGCATGGAGCCTGCTTCTCCCTCTGCCTGTGTCTCTGCCTCTCTCTCTCTCTCTGTGTGCCTATCATAAATAAATAAAAAAAAAAACTCTTATCCCATTTACATCTATTTAAATAATTTATTCTTAACAATTATATTAAGATTACCTGCAAAAATATCATTCATTAGAAATTAGACAAAGTAGGTTATAATCCTAAGTTATTTTTCAGGCTGACAAATTTTTGTAATAGATATGAACTTATTTTTATTAGTCAAACCCAAGTAGAATGAAATTTGTGTGTCTGGCATTTAATGCTGATAACTCTAAAGACATATCAATTTTTAAAAAGCAGTTAAGTAGTTTTTTTTTAGTAGAGTTCTTTACACATTAATTTTGGCAGTCCTATTTGTAATAGAAAATACTACAACATCTACAACACATAGAGGCAGACACATATGATCATAAAGACATGCTGAGACCTTACGGCTTTTGTTTTAAGATTTTAGCCATGAGGAGTACCTGGGTGGCTCAGTTGGTTAAGCAGCCAACTCTTGATTTTGGCTCAGGTCACAGTCTTAGGGTGAGATGGAGCACTGTGTTGTGCTCTGTACTGGGCATGGAGTCTGCTCAAGATTCTCTCCCTCTCTCTAATAAAATAAAATATAAGAATAAAATAAAATTTTAGTCATGAAACCAGTATGATAATACAAAACTCACTAGGTTATAAAAGAATAGTTGGAATAAATTAAGTTTATCTGCTCAGATGGCTAAAGCTTTTTATTAGTATTTATGGAGAAGACACTTAAGATTTTTATTAGTCTTTGACAATCTAATGGAAGCTGTGGACTAGATTATGGGCAAGGGAATGTCTATAGCAGTTTGTATGTCTTAAGAGCCTCTTTCCTTCCTTTTTCCCCCCCTTCTATTAAGAATTACAGTTGATTCTTCAAAACCTGGCTTTGAATTGCACAGGTCCACTTATAATGGATTTTTTTCGATAAATACAGTATAGTACTGTGAATATTTTCTTTTATGATTGTTTAAATAACAATTTCTTTTCTCTAGCTTACTTTATTGTAAGAATACAATATATAATACGTATAACATATGAAATTTGTTAACTGACTATATTATCAGTAAGGCTTTTGGTCAATAGTAGGCTATTTGTAGTCAAGTTTGGGAGGAGTCAACATCATATGCCAGTTTTTACTTCAAAGGGGGTATCAACACCCCTCACCCCCTGTTCAGGAGTCAACTGTACTTCCCTGAAGTTTGCAGTTTAAGGAGATGGCCTAGACCAGAAGAGGAGAGTCCCTGGAGAAAATCAAGTAAAGTATTTACATCTCAAAGGCACAGGGAAATACTGCAAACTCCTTCAAAGAAGGACACGAGTTCCCTAAGGCCAGAATGTTTACAGTACGTACACGCCTTTTGAGGTGAATCCAGGCAAGGTTAATTGTTAAAAAGAAGGGTGGACTTTGAATTTATATTTTTAAGTAATTTCTACATCCAACATGGGTGGATGTAGAAACTCACAACCCAGAGATCAAGAGTCACATGCTTACCAACTGAGCCAGTCAGGTGCCTCTATTTTATTAAGTAAGCTCTACGCCGAATGTGAGGCTTGAACTCACAACCCGGAAATGGAGTCATATGCTCTACCAACTAAGCAGGTCAAGCCTCCCCACCCCCCACCCCAGAATGGATGGACTTTGAATTGTTTCTAGAGCTGCATTTCTGGTCTTGCAAAGATGTGGAGAATAAGGATAGCTGCTTCTAACTCCTCGAGAAATTGAGCTGTAGCCTGGAGAACATCCCAGGACTGACATGCCCATCCACCATGTTGGAAAGGTTTTCTTTCCCTGAGTACATTTAGCTTAAGGGAGAAGGTCTAAAAAATATTCATATCCGGCTCTGAATATCAGCTTTCAATTTGGCCAAGTTTATGACCACAAAATTATTAAATTCTTCCAAATATCTTGTCAGGTTTCGGCTAGGACAAACAGTAAGCATTTCAGGCAGTACAAAACAACCTCATGAACCCCAAGAGTTATCCTCCAGGAGGGTACAAGAGATTATTTTCACAAGCTCTAGAGCCATTCCCAAAGATCAGTAACGAATGGCCTGGATTTGGAAAGGAAGGGACAAGGTGAAAACTTTTCTCTTCCTACCAGATACTAAGAGATCCAGGAGAGCTGACTCTGGTAAGAATATTCTCACCTTTAGCCAGCTCCTTCCAGTCTTTCCCAGGATCCCACGCAGGCCCCAAGTGGTGTGCTTTTTTTAAGTAGGCTCCATGCCCAATGTGAAGCCCAACTCAGGGCTTGAACTCACAACCCTGAGATCCAGACCTGAGCTGAGATTAAGAGTTGGATGTTTGCTTAACCAACTGAGCCACCTAAGCACCCTATGAGTGAGATTTAAAGTAAAGGGTGTAGTTACAGTATCTATTAGAATTTGGCCAGTTGTTAAAATTAATTTTAATTTTAGTTTCCTCTTTCCTGTTTAAGGCAATTTCGGGAGAATCCCTTGGACACTTGTCAACTCTGAGAGGGGCCTATATTGGAGGCCCACCTTTGGGAATTGATACAAGGACCTTCAAGGTGATGTTGGATATTTTGCATAGGGCCTTTGAAGACAATGTCTTTTCTAGCATCTGTTGATTACAACTGAGACATTGATGGGGATCCCTGGGTGGCTCAGCAGTTTAGAGCCTGTCTTTGGCCCAGGGTGTGATCCTGGAGTCCCAGGATCAAGTCCCAGGATCGAGTCCCAGGATCGAGTCCCATATCGGGCTCCCTGCATGGAGCCTGCTTCTCCCTCTGCCTATGTCTCTGCCTATCTTTCTCTCTCTGTGTGTCTCTCATGAATAAATAAAATCTTTAAAAAACAAAAAGCAACTGAGACATGGTCCCCTGGGCCAGCATTTTAATGATGGGCCCCTAGGAAGGTACAATGTGAGAGGCCCAGATGCTATTTTAAGTCTCTGGCCTTGCAGCTATTGTAGCTGTAAGACTAATGGCTTGGCAGACTTCTCTTTACGATCTTGTGTCTAAATTTTCATTGGCCTTTTGTGATGAATTTTTTTAATGAAGCTATTCTGGAATCTTGAAGCCTGTGGAAAGCTTCTGTATGTCAGTTAAAATAGGTATCCCATTCAATTGGTTTGATTTGGGAACCTCTCCCCCCCCCCTTTTTTTTAGATTGATTTATTTATTTGAGAGAGAGTGCACATAAGAGAGCACGAGCAGAGGTAGCGGGAGAATTAGGCTCCCTGCTGACCAAGAAGCCAGACTTGGGGCTTGATCCCAGGACCCTGGGACCATGACCCAAGCTGAAGGTAATCACTTAACTGACTGAGCCACTCAGGTATGCCCCCCTCCTTTTTAAAAAAATTTTTTTTTAATTTATTTATGATAGTCACAGAGAGAGAGAGAGAGAGAGAGGCAAAGACATAGGCAGAGGGAGAAGCAGGCTCCATGCACTGGGAGCCCGACGTGGGATTCGATCCTGGGTCTCCAGGATTGCACCCTGGGCCAAAGGCAGGCGCCAAACCACTGCACCACCCAGGGATCCCCCGTTTTTGTTTTTTTTTTTAAAGATTTATTTGACATTTGATAGAGAGCAGGGCAGAGGGAGAGAACCTTAGCAGACTTAAGCTGAGCACGGAGCCCGACTCAGGACCCGATCCCATAATCCCAAGATCATAACCTGAGCCACTCAGAAATCAAGAGTCAGCCACTTAACTGACTGAGCCATCCAGGCACTCCTAAGAACCCTTGCTTTTAAGTGTACTTCTTACATGAGTCATGAGTGATCTTGTCTAAATGCAATATTCTCCATAATGGCAATTGTAATTCTAGGTTGCTTTAGTAAGATTTGCCATTTGGTAGATATTGATAGCTTTCAGGACTGCATCAATAAAATAAGACACAAAATAAAATAAGACACAAAATAAATCAGTGTACTGGAAGATGGTATGCTTAACTCTAAATTTTAAGGATCCCATTATTATTATTAGCTATTATCATTTTTCAGCTAAGCCATTAGGTCTCTAAGTACCAAACTAATACCTAAAAGGGACATGCTGTTGAATTGGGAACTGCGTGATATTTTACAGTATACTTTGTTGCATTGAAATTTTGAGGTTGGCAGGTGGCCTAATGTCAATCTGAATCTAACCTTAGCCTCACCCAACATATGAGTTTTTAGGTTAGAGGGCAAGTGCTCTAACAGTTTTTAAATGCTTGGCCCACGCCCAACAATTCTTACAGCTTGTTGGCTTCTGAGATTCCCATTAGCAATAGCTTTTACTATGTACATGTTAACAGAAATCACCGGTGACAAAAGAAATGAGACTGTGGACACCAGCAGCAATCTGTAGATGGGCAGTTAGAAGGCCCCTTGTGTGCACCACCAGCCAGTCCTTATGCAGAAGCCGGGAGCTGGTGGGGAACTGAATCACAGAGTCCGAAGAATGAGGACTGCAGACTGAGTCCAAATGAGCAGGAAGTGCAGCTGCCCAAAGCAGGTCCCAGTGTGGAATCTGGGGACAGAACTGAAGTGTTTGGGGGGTCCAATCAAATAGAGGAGGTATCAGACTATAAACCAAGGGCGAGGGGCTGGGGTTATGGGGGAACCTGCTGCCAGCTCAAGCTGACCAGCCCCAGACTGGAAAGCCAATTAGATCAGAAGCTTGATGCAAAGACAGTGGAGCTCAGAACCAAGGCAAATTTACCTAAGGCCCTCAGAAACAGCGAGAAAGAGAATTCAAAGGGTTCACGGAACACCTGCTTCTCATTGTCCCTAAAGCCACCAGAAGCCTCCTTTGATCCTATCGGTACTACCAAATCTGTTTTTTAAAAAAAAAAAACAAAACAATTCAGCTGAGTAAATGTAAAGATCTAACTGGCTTTATTTAATGGTTCATGAATTGGGTAGCATCTCATCTCCGCAGATCGAAAGGAGCTCTGAGGAGATGTACAAAATGGAAGGCTTTTACAGGCAGGAGGGGATGGGGAAAGGAAGCTTCTAGCAAAAAGTGGGCTGTTTCAAGCAGAGTTACTTTCCTTCGGGAGAAGGCAGGGGTCTATCAGCCAGAGAATCTCACTAGTGCTGACCAGTTAATTCCCAACTGACTGGTTAAAGGTACATTTCTGGGAGAAGTTGGAAACTGCAGGCAGGTAGGTATTAACTGGTTTGGTTTGTTGACAGGGGGCTTAGTGTGAGTGACTCCATTTGGGGTCTATTGTTTAATAACAACCAAAGCACCACATTGTATGGTGGAACATGATAGAAGCATATCAAGTAGAAATCCCCTCTTCGTCCAATCTCAGCTCCATCAACTGTGCAACTCCTTCTGAATTGTCATCTAACCTGGTAGCCGCCAGCCTTATGTGGCTACCAAGCACTTGAAATGTGACTAATTCCAACTGAAATGTGCTATAAATCTAAAATACACACTGGATTTAGTATTTAGACTTGGTACAAAACAAGGATATAAAATATCCACATAATTTGTATATTGATTATATGTTGAAAGGTTTATTTGGGATATATTGGGTTAACTTAAAATATTATTAAAATTAATTTCAGCTGTTTCTTTTCACATTTTTTTTTATGTGACTACTAAAAAATTTCCATTTATATATGTGGCTCACATTATACTTCTGGACAGTGCTGTTCTAGATCTTCTCCTGCAGGTTTAGAAAAGACCACAGATAGCACGTCTGTAAACGCACAGGTTCGTAGGTGTAAGGACTTTCCCCTCATAGAAGTGAGATCAGCCTCTATATACTCCTGTTACTTCCTTTTCCACTCAACACTTCAGGACCTCTTTTCCAGAGAGTACATATTAATCCATCTGATCCTTTTTAGGGGTCACGTTGCTTTCCGTGGCTCATTCATCCAATACCCCCCTGGTCAACCCTGGGGTTGCTGACATCCATTTGCTATTTCAGACAAAGGTACAAGACCATCCTTGATCTGCCCACTGTGAGTCTCCATTCCTCAAGGTGGGATAGCCGGGCAGGTGACAGCACTTCACATGTGACAGCAAAAGAGCCAGATCCTTAAGGCTTCGGGGACAGGGCTAAGAGGTGTAGACTTGATCTTGCAGGCTGTAGGAAGGCTTAAAATGCCTTGTTGTTTTTCTAAATTGCTAACCCTGTACTTTTCCTTCATTAAAAAGGCAGTCTAAGCACATTACAAACAACTGGAAGGGGAAAATAAAGGGAAAAAGAATCCTACTATAACTTACTGCATAAGACACTTACGTTTTCCTCTTTAGTCTTATTTTCTGGCGCATGTTTTAATTCCTGCTAAATTATAATCATACTGCCCATCAATTTTAGAGCCTGCTGGGTTTTTTTTCTTTTCTTTTCTTTTCTTTTTTTTTTCATTTAAGCTTCCTGTGTAAGTATTTTTCCAGGTTGTCAGATAAAAGGTTATTTCGTCAGTCTGTGGGCTGGCTGTTGGGGCCTTTCCAACCGGCCACATGAGGCCTTCTCCATGGTGCGCCCAGTCGGGATCCAACCAAGCTCCAGTGACCCTCATGAAAGAAACACACATCCCTCCACCAATCCCAGCCCCTTGGCCTCCTCCAGTTACCATCCTCCTTCCTTTTTTTTCTTTTTAAAGATTTTATTTATTTATTCATGAGAGACACATAGAGAGAGAGACAGACAGAAACAGAGACACAGGCAGAGGGAGAAGCAGGCTCCATGCAGGAAGCCTGATGTAGGACTCGATCCCGAAACTCCAGGATCACGCCCTGGGCAGCTGAGCCACCCAGGGATCCCCCTCCTTCCTTTTTTACAGCCATACTTCTGGAGAGTCATCCGGGCCCCCTGCCTCCACCACTGCATCTCCAGTTACTCCTCCCACCCCACCAGACAGTCTGGCACTGTCTCCTTTCCCAGCCCCCTGGCCCTGGCCCTCTAACCCAGTTTTGCCCAGCCCGCTGCCTTAACAGTCCTTCACCACCTACACCTCCCCACCCCACTTCCGGGTGTCTCACGCCACTGCCACTGGACCCTGAGGGCTGGCAGGGGCCTAGAACCTGCCTTTCTGTCTCCAGACATGCTCCCCTACTCCCAGTGTCCAGGCTCAACAGTTCGGCTGGAATTTTTTTTTTTTCCAAATAAAAATCTGACTGCATCATCCCCTGGGGAAAGTATCTTTCAGGGCTCCCTATGGTCCTCAATATGAAGCCCAAAACCCTTAGCCTGGAATGCAGGCAGGGTGTGATCTGGCCTTGGCTTACCTCCAGCCTCTCCTCTCTCCACTCCCCACCTGCACTCCACCCTGCAGTGCCATGCACAACCCAAGCTTTCTCTCACCTCTCACTTTTGTACATTGTTGTTTTCTTCTCATAGACCTTCCTCCCTACTCTGCTGCCTTCTTTGCCTGGGTAACTTCTAATTATTAGAGGCCACCTCTTCCAGGAAGCCTTCCTGACTTCCTCCCCATTAGTCAAGGCTCAGTTGCTACCCTCCAATTCACCCTCACAGCATCTTGCATTTATACTAATTCCGGCCTTCACTGTGCTGCGCTCCATTAATCTCTTCACGGTCTGTCATCGAACCCATTCTCTCTCTTTCTGGCCACCCACATCTTCCTGACTCCATTCCCTGGAGAGAGGTCTGTGCCTCGCTCACCTCTGAATCCCTGACCTAGCAAGTGCTTGATTCTGAGCTCATGCCCAGTAAATAGAGGGTGAATACATGAATAAGCAGAAACTCGTGAACATCTTGATGTATAAACTTTTCCCATACAGGTGATTTCTGAACAGGCTCCTGGAAGTTGGGCTGATTGGATTAAAAGAGATGAACAGTGAAGGCTTTGATGACCATAGCTTTCCACAAAAGATCTAGCAAACTTCACCCCCACCAGCAGTGTAAGAGTGTCTACCTCATTGTATCCTTGCTGCGTGGCTGTTTTTATTTCTTTTTTAAAAGCTCATTTTACAGGTAAAACATGCCAGCTTGTTCTAATTTGTATGTCTTTGGTTACTGGTGAGGTTGAACATTTCCGCATACATTTGCTTCCTAAATGCATTTCTTCTTGGATGATTGGTCATGTGATATGGACACTGTTAAGGCAAGCAGGCATTTTACAGCATGGCTTTGGGGGCTGTTGGAAGTGGCTGGCAGCAGGGAAGTTGATGCCACAATGATCCTGGTGAGGGATGCACAGGCAGTTGCCATGGGAGATGGGGGTACAGCAGGAGCTGAGTGGGGGACATCAAGGAGGCCGTGTCAACCCTATCCTGGGACTGACAGCAAACAGGGGTGAGGGAGAAGGAGGGGTTTCAGGCATGGCCAACTGAACAGAAGGTACCATGTGCTGAGATGCTGGTGCAGGTGAATATGGGTGTGCACACACGACTATGAGATGCTTCTCCGAGCTATCTACTAGATACATCTGCTGAGGAACAGTCAAGTGGGGGTGGCAGAAAAGGCCAGGGAGCAGGAATGTCTGATCTGGCAGGCTTCTTGAAAGAGACTACGGGGGGCCCAGACTTGGGAAGGATGTGTAGGGCAGAGAGTGGAGTTGGGAGGTTGTCCCGGGGATGAGGGTCTGCTCAGGAATAACAGTAGCAACAGTCCAGAGTGTACTGAGCCAGTACTATGTGTGAGGCCCTGCTCTCATCGCTTAGCTTTATGCAATCAATGGCATATTGGGAAGCTGGGAAAAAGGGATAGCAAGCACTCCCAGTACGGAGAGGGAATAACCTCAAAGACAAGGGTCCGTGGAGGTGGAAAATGCAAGATGCAGAGGAGCCTATCTACTGTGCTCCCCTTGAGTCGGGGGAGGGAAAGGGGGAGAAAGGAATTGCTACCATATTTCGATCTGCCTCCATGCAGAGCAACTAAATGGCTGGGACCTGGAAAGACTGCACTATACAGACTGCTTTGTACTTTTGAATGCCTGTACCACGTGAATAGGATAGATTTGTATTTAAAAATCAATAACACAAAAAAATAAATAAATAAAAAATAAAAAAATAAAAATCAATAACATGAAACATTAAAGTTACATAATCAATTTCTCATGTGTATGTCTGGAATATAAATGAGTTGCTAATGCCCTTCCCCACCACCTAGGACCTGGAAGAGAATCTTCTGGCAGCTGATCCTACTTGGGTTTGGCCTCTCAGGGCTGCTCCTGTATGGGCTCCCTATAGTCAGGTACTACCCCCTTCCCCCAGCACAGAGTATGGGAACCAGCAGGGTGAGGATTAAAGCAGCTCCTTCCCGGGTGCTGGGGGAGGGGGGGAGAGTGGGGTGTGTGTGGCTATCTTGGCCTCACACTTGTCCTTATGGGTTCTCCCTCCTTGTAAAGAACAAAGTGAGAAGCTTCCCCCTCCCTGCCCCCTCAGCTGGCTGTCATGCCCCTCCCTCACTGCTGCCCCCACCCCCACAGGCATCTGGAAGTCCTCATCCCCATGGGTGTCTGCCCTTCTGCCAGAATGGCCATGCTGAGAGACAACTTCACTGGTCTCCTGCGTCTCTGGTAAGACGCTAACACTGACATACCCTCCAGAGCTCTGCCCCAGCGTCCCTGCCCTCCTCACATCCCTCACCCCAGCAGGGCCAGGTACTCCTTCCAGTGGCCCCATTAGGTCACAAATCTCCCAATCCTTTGTACTGGATCTAGGCTAGGGATCTCTAGGGGTAGGGGCTGGGTCACACCCATTTGTGGGTCCCGAGGGCCCAGCACTGGGGAGGTAGCAGTGCACATGCACCAAATGGGTGGATGAATGAATGGACCTCTCTCTCCATACCTGCCCTGGCCAGGGCCCGGCCTGATGTTCTGACCTGTACCTCCTGGGGGGCTCCCATTATTTGGGATGGCACCTTCGACCCAGCTGTGGCCCAGCAAGAGGCTCTACAGCAGAACCTCACCATTGGTTTGACTGTCTTTGCTGTAGGCAGGTAAGGCCTGGGGAGGGGGGGTGGGGCTATCCAAGCAGGGAATGGAATGGGTGGGTATGTGACCTAAGGGCGGGGCACCCTGTGGGCCACAAGATCCCAAAGTGAAGAGGGAGTCAAATGGAGCACCTCTCGTCCTAGACTCCCAGTGAGAGGGCAGGACGGTCCTTTCCCTTTCCCTCCACCCTGGACACCAGCACTACGGTGCTGCCCCCAGGGCAGCCCTTATGATCCCAGGGATCCCTTAAGATCCCAGTCGCAGGGAGTCCCCCAGGGCCTGCCCTTAATGATCTCTGTAGGGAGCTGCCACAAGCTCAGTGCCCGAAAACAACAAACAACGGCTGTCAGCACAGCTCCTGGTTCAGGAGGCAGATTTCCCCGGGGCTCCGTAGGAAGGGCTCCTGGCCGCTGCCTCCCAGGGTCTGGGCCTCCCGGGACGGCCGACTGCTGTCCCCACACAGCCCTCCGCGCCCCTAGCTGGGCTTCCTCACCGCCCTGCGGCATCAAGGGCCTGGGGCTTCACAAGCGAAGGCTCCAGGCCCGAAGGAGGCACCGACTAAGGCCGCCGCCCGTCCCAAGGGCCAGCACAGCCTCTGTGCCGCGCCCCGCGTTCATCCAGGCAGGTGGCGGGGCCGCGGGGAGGGGGGGGGCGGCCGCCGCGCCTCTCGGGCTGACCCCCCGCCCCCGCAGGTACCTGGAGAAGTACCTGGCGCGCTTCCTGGAGACGGCCGAGCAGCACTTCATGGTGGGCCAGCGCGTGGTGTACTACGTGTTCACCGAGCTCCCGGCCGCCGTGCCCCGCGTGGCGCTGGGCCCCGGCCGCGGGCTGCGCGTGGAGCGCGTGGTCCGCGAGCGGCGCTGGCAGGACGTGTCCATGCAGCGCATGCGCACGCTGCACGAGGCGCTGCACGGCCGGCTGGGCCGCGAGGCGCACTTCGTGTTCTGCATGGACGTGGACCAGCACTTCCGCAGCTCCTTCGGGCCCGAGGCGCTGGCCGAGTCGGTGGCGCAGCTGCACGCCTGGCACTACCACAGGCCGCGGTGGCTGCTGCCCTACGAGCGGGACGCGCGCTCGGCCGCCGCGGTGGCGCCGGGCGAGGGCGACTTCTACTACCACGCGGCGGTGTTCGGGGGCAGCGTGGCGGCGCTGCGCGGGCTGACGGGGCACTGCGCGCGGGCCCTGCAGCGGGACCGCGAGCGCGGCCTGGAGGCGCGCTGGCACGACGAGAGCCACCTCAACAAGTTCTTCTGGTTGCACAAGCCCGCCAAGGTGCTGTCCCCCGAGTTCTGCTGGAGCCCCGACATCGGCTGGCGGGCCGAGATCCGTCGGCCGCGCCTGCTGTGGGCGCCCAAGGAGTACGCCCTGGTGCGCGACTAGGCCCTGCTGGGGCCCCTGCCGCCCCAGCCAGAGCTTGGACGGAAACGGCCCCAACGTTGCGGCCTGTGCCTTTGGGGCCCTTCTCGCCGGGAGGGAAAGATCCCCTTTCAACAGCGACCGGTGTAGCAGGACGGCGGGGCGCCTCTGCCAGGCTGCTGATAGACCTTTCACAGCTCTAGCCCTACTGGATTCGGCCGATGCCTCCTGAAGAGCTGTTTTAACCCCCATCACGCACCGACACCCCTTCTTAGTAAGGAGACTGAGGCACAAAAGGAAACAAAACTACCTAAGGACACAGAGAATCTACGAGTCGGTCTGGGCAGCAGCAGCAGAGCCAGGGCTGGCCTTCACTCTGAAAACAGAGTAGCTTCTGGGCAAACAGGAGAACGCCTCTGCTGCAGGAGAAACTTGGTGGCATCTGAGTCCTTGGCTTTGCCCTTCCATCTCCCTCGACCCTCAAGCATAGTTTGTAGATATTTAAGTAATATTGTAATAAAACTATTCCAAAAGTGTCCCTATGGCCCTTTCTCCCAGGCAATGTCCACAAAAAGGACATGTCCTTGACGTGGGGCTCTTAGGGCTGTCTGGGAGGTAAGTTTCCTTACCTGTGGCTGCTATTCAGAGTCTTCATCAAGTGGGGATAAACACAGGCTCTGAACAGGAGGGAAATCATCAGGCCTTCCATGAACGGTGGTCACAGTGCCAAAGAGACAGCAGGCAGCAGCTGGAGGCCCCTGGGCTGTCCTCTGACAGTTGGGACTGCTGAGGCCTTGGGAGAGTGAGGTTTCACCCCAGGTCCCCTGAATCCTTTGTGTAGTGTTCTCACAGTCCTTGCGTTTTTAATAGCCTCCACAGTTCCTTCAAAAGACAGCAATTTTGGCATAAATCAACCCTGATGGTTTTTACAATCTGATCATTTTTACAACCAGATTCTACTTATTGATGATGTGAAATAAGAGATCTCTCTACTCTCAAAAACAGTTTGAAGTTCCGCAGCGCCTCCTGCCCAAACAAGATTTAGCAAACCTTAGAAGGCCATTTGGACTCTGGATTAGAGGTAAGAACAGGCTAGGTGTGCCTAAGAACAGATTATTGCTTGATGATTTGGGGCTGGCACATCCCTTCCTCTGGTGGGAAATTGTCCTCCACCTTACCCTGCAATATTCACCAAGAGCTACCCACACCAACCTTCATCACCCGGGGCCATGAGAGACCTGAGCTTGAGCTAATAAGATCTGGGTGGGAATCTGTTCCTCTTCTAACTCCGCGAGTGACTCTGGCCAAATCCCTTACTTTTGCTGACTGTTGTTTCTCGTATGTAAAGTGGGGATGCCGATCAACCTCCTTGCGGAGGTTGGGGTGCTCCAGAAAATGTGACTTGCCTTCTCCCTCTCCTTGCTTGCCCCTTCTCCAGCAAGTTCATGGAGTGCAAAGGCTTTGCCAAAAAGAACAGCCATTTCCTGTCTTAAAGAGGAAATAATGGCACAGTCAGTGGTTTCCAGGTGCTAGGCTGGGGCAGCTCCACACTGTGGGTGGAGACCTTCCTGAGGAGGGGGAAGGGTCAAAGAAGCTGTGGTATGGAACAGATGACTTCTTGGGAGTGTCTCCCTCCTTTGTCTTACCCAGAGGCCCTCAGTGTGTATGTGTGGTGCATTAGAGGGAATAACAAGCAGGGATAAGCTTTTTCTGTCGCCACTTCCAACAGTGTCACTGTCAATCAACACTGTTAGAATCTGATCATCTTTACAAGCAAATTCTACTTATTAAGATCTGCTCTCAAAAACAGTTTGAAGTTCCCCAGTGCCTCCTGCCCTAACTAGATTAGCAAACCTCAGAAGGCCATTTGGACTCTAGATTAGAGATAAGAACAGGCTAGGTGTGCCTAAGAACAGGTTATTGCTTGATAACTTGGGGCTGGCACACCTATGCTGGTACCCTCAGGGCCAATCAAAGCTCCTGAGAACTTCCAGGCAAGCAGGTGAAAACTGGACTCCCAGTCCTCAGAGTATCACTGCCACATGTAAAATCTTCACCTGCCCCTGCTGCCCACCCTGCCAGGCCAGCTCAGATGCCACCCCCAGAAACTGCCAAACATCATCAGCTGTCGGTCATAAGGGACTTAGGTTGACCAGGGCCATGTCAAATAGTAATAGTCATAATTACATTTACTGGTACTTAATACCTACCGGGCACATAATGTTCTAAGCATTAGACATATATTGACTCATTGAATCCTCACATCCACCTTACAAATTGGTTACTATTATTTTTTTTTTTACATATTTTTTTAATTTTTATTTATTTATGATAGTCACACACAGAGAGAGAGAGAGAGGCAGAGACACAGGCAGAGGGAGAAACAGGCTCCACGCACCGGGAGCCTGATGTGGGATTCGATCCCGGGTCTCCAGGATCGCGCCCTGGGCCAAAGGCAGGCACTAAACCGCTGCGCCACCCAGGGATCCCTTGGCTACTATTATTGCCCTCATTTTACATATAAGAAAATCAGGCATAGAGAGGTTACATAAGTTGCTCAATGTCACACCACCGGCAACTTAAAACTTATTGATGTGAGAACGAGCAAGGAAATTAAACCTGGCCAGAAGCTGGAGTCGGGAACTGAGTCTTGACACCGGCTCTCGGTCTCCTCTGTCCATCTCTGCTTCTGTCTGACTCTGTCCTGCTTGTGTCTGGCCCAACACACATCCCCAACCCCCGGACCGCAGGGTCTTCCAGTTCAGGAGTCCACCATCTCCTAACTTATTCCTAATCCGTGGGCTGGCGAAGCTGGTTGGAGAGTCAGCTAGTGCTGTCCTGCAACTGGCTCCAGGAGAAAGAAAGCCCCCATTTGTAGCCCTCCCGAGTTTGTGTTGTATAAACCCCAGCACGGCTGATGTCAAACGACAACATTCACTGAATGTGGAGCTGGGAAGAGGCGTGCATCGAGCACCCCCAACCAGGTCGGCCTGGACACTGCACTGGCGCCATCGCTACGCCTGGTCTCAGCGCCGCAGGCGCAGTCACGTGTCCACTGCTGGCCAATCAGGTGTGGCTGGGGTCGGGTCATGTGACGCAAACATGGCTGCCGGAGCCCGCCCCTTCCCGGCGCCACCGGCTAGGGGAGGTCAGTATCAGAGACAGCAGTGAGGCCTGTGAAATTACCCAAGTTGTGATCCTGGCTATTCCACACCCTTTCCCCCTGCCGATGTGAACACGTCTGGTTTCCTTTTGGGGAGATGTACTGCAGATTGGGGTTTCACCCTCTGCTCCCGGCTTGGAGCGCGGGCTCCAGGTCTGAGCTGATCACGTACAGACTTTGCAGTCACAGTGATTGGCTCGGGGATGGTACCTAACCCCGTCCCAACCAGAAGACCCGATTAGACTACCTGGGGCTTCTGGGAGAGAGACAAAGGCTTGACTGCTGGAAATCTGGGACCTGTGAGGCCGGAGCTGCTGACCGCACAGGAGCCCGAGGATGAAAGCGACTCCGAGAACAAAGCCAAGAGGCGAGCTGGAGACCCCTCTGAGCCCTGAGGCTGGCCTGACCCCTGCACCTGCACCATCCTGTAAGGTGGATGGATTGGGCTCTTCGTCACCCGCAGCCAAGCCTTGCCACACAAGGCCTGGGAGGGCTCCGGGTGAATTCCCGAAGGTGAGCTCCGGGGTGACTCTTGGTAGAATCACTTCTGGCTCTCCAAGGATGCCCCCAGCAAAGGACCAGCCTTGATAAGCCTTGGGGGAATTAATTCCTGCATTTCCCCCTCAGGCAGTCAAAACATGGACCCACATGGGGAGAATGTATGTGAAGGGGGACTTCTTGGCTCCCTCAGTCCCTGGAATTGCTTCCACAAGTCAGGGCACTCATAGTGGACCCTGGAGACGGGCAAGATAGGCACGTGGCTGCCCCTCTGGGAGCGGGGGCTGTGAACCTCACTGGTGGACCCCATACATCCCCAAAGGCTTCATTCAGCATGAGACAAGCCTGGGTGAAGTTTGTGTACCTGCCACTTGATTCCACCACGATCCTCAGCAAAAAAAAAAAAAAAAAAAAATCCCTCGTGGTTGGCTGCCCCCTCCTAGGGGGCTGTAGGGTGACCAACACCAAGCACTCGGCTCAGCAGCTGGGGTGAGGCCAGCCCACAGTACAAGGCCATTTCCCTTGGTCCCCAGGTCTGGGGGGCGGGGGAGGGGAGAGGAGCATGGAAAGGTGCCCCCCAGCCCCGCCCTCGCACAGAGCACGCCACACACCGCCGCCACCCAGGTGCGGGTACAGTTTATTCTTCACAACAGAGAAATACAAAGAGCAGAGGGTTTGGAATTCCTTTGTTTCTTGCCCCATTTAGTGTCTTCCCCCACATTCGAGTTTGTTGCCCCCCACCCCTTTTCTTAAATCTAATGCAAACTTGTTTCCTGAAGCATTGAGGGGCACCTGCCCTCACCTCCCTGCCACCAAGATGCAGACTGAGAAGCCAACAGACTGTTTTCTCTTTTTTAATAAGGTAACTAGTTCTAAATATGGTGGCCTGGAGGTCCCATAGAAAAAAGCAAATGGGGTGTTAACAGTATGTAGAACAGCGTATTTACAGGGTAGTAACATGCGGACAAAAAGCTACAATACTGAGTTATCAGACGACGCAAGTCAAACAAAGGGGTGGGGGTAGGGGCAGAGAACCCCATGGGAAAAAAATACCCCAGGAAACGTTAAACTGGTAAATCAATGGCGAGTTAAGGCTTAAAAAGTGTATAAAAATAACACAGTTAATATTCAAAACGGAACTCCAGATACAGAATATATAGATGAGTTTCTGTCTAGTTTTCTTTTTTTTTTTTTTTTTCCCGGGGGATGAAGGGGGGCTTCTCCGGGCTCTGTACATAGTTCCTATATACACGGACACGCATGGCTTTCAGATTGGGGTGTGTCTGTGGGGGGCTGAGGGCAGGGTCTGCTCCTGGGACCCTCCTCCCCGAGGATCCCTTCCCTGCTGAGGGGCCTAGGGCCTGGACTGGGGGTTCCCCCTCCATGACAGGGAAGACAAAACCCCTCCCTGGGCACTGCCCCATCTGGAGGAAATTCTGGAGGGGAGGGGTCCTAAGCCCAGGCCCACTCCCTCCCCACCCCCGCTGCCCACAGTCTGGATGGTGGGAGAGGTAGCCAATAGGTTTCCTGGCCAGCACCGAGGTAGACTGGGGTGGTCTTCAGGGCAGTGGAGGGCCAGGTCTTACCCAGCCCACCCTCACCCCATTTCCCTGGGCCTGCGCCCAGCCCAGCCCAACGCTGCACCCTTTGGTCCTGCGGATCTCTCAGCCCCTCTCCCATTTTGCCTCCTGAAGCCTCGACAGCCCTGGTAGCTGCCGCATCCCTCTGCTCAGTAATGCCCAGGGCGTAGCTCGAGAGGTGTGAGCTGGACACCTAGGGGTGAGTGGCTCACTCCAGCTGCCTTCTGTCCCCTCCCACCTGGGGGTCCCCTTTGCAGTCCAGAAACCCAGGCCTGAGCCTTCCCTCAAGACCTGAGGCTGTGGCAAGAGAAGGTCCCACGCTGCCCTCTGTTCTCTGTGTCCATCTGTCCGATTCTTTTAATTTCTCGGTCTTAGCAGCACCAACTTCTTGGCCAATAAATATCTTTTCTGTTATTTCCAAAACAAACTTAAAAAAAAAAAAACAAAACAAAACAGTGAAGCAAGTGGAGGGTGGGGAACAAAAAGAAACCCAACAGAGAGGTTCAAAGTGCTCTGAGATCGTCTTTGGATGCCACCAAAACAGTCCAGAATCTTGCAGTTGGCCTGGCCGCCCCCGGAGCTGGACCGGACAGGGCTTCTGCAGCCCAGGCTTTCTGGAAGGTCAGGAAGGTCATGAGAGAGCTCGGCTGTTCCTGGAGGGCCCCTGGAGGAAGTTGGGGCCTGGTGCTGCCTGGGTCTGTGTCTGCCAGTGGGCAGGGTGGGGCGGCGCCTTGGGTCGGCTCAGATGAGGGAAATTCGCACCGGGATGCCGGGGGACTCCGTCCTCTGGGGCGAGTGGTGGCTCACCAGGTGCTCCACCACTGTATGTTTGGACATGTGCTTCATCAGGTAGGTCTCCTGCGGGCAGGGGTGAGATTCAGAACACGGAACCAACCAACCAACCACTGGCAAGAGATGCGGGGGGCGCGGGGGCTGCAGTTCCCACAAGTGGCCACTGGAGGGCTCCTTGGTAGGTGGGCCAGCTAATGGGGAGCAGCCCTGGCTCTAGGGCATCAGAGGGCAATGGGCATTAGGTCTGGTGATGCTGCACGCTGCCAGGGGTGAATGCTGTTCACTTACCAATCTCTGGGCCCACAGCATGCCAGCCGGAGAGCTGGCAGGCACCGGCTTGTCCCTCGGCAGCACCCACCTGGACTTCCCTAGGCCCAGGCCAACAGGCTATAGCGGGGCATGCTGGCCAAACCTCAGCCTGCCATGGGGATCACGCATAGCTGCCCCCATCTGGCTGGTGCTCCAGTGTGGGAGGAGCAGGAGGCCTGGGTCTGAGCTGGGTTTTGCCGTTTCCTAGCAGTGGAACCTCAGACACATCATCTCATATGTCCCAACCCTGTTTTCTCCTCTTGAAGACCCAACCTCAGAGGGTTGCTAGAGTGGGCAGAGCTCCCAGCATGCAGTATGGGTTAAGGGGACTACTTTTTCTTTGGTCTCTACACTGCATTCCAGGTGGCGATGGGAGCCCTGGCCACTGCAGCCACCTCCAATCCCCACCCCACTCGACCCTCCCTGGGTAAGAAGCTGGACCTGATAGCACTGGTGACTTGCAGAAGCATAAAACTGGGCATGTTCGGCTCGCCCCTTGAGTGTCCCCACAGGTTCTGCTAAGTCTGACCTGAGGCACCCACAGGTGGGTGGGTGAGGTGACCTCAAGGCTCACCTGCAGGCCCAGAGGCCCTCACACTCAGTGGGAGGAGGTGGAGCACTTGGTGAGCCACCACTCACCCTCCAGCCTCAAACATCACCTTGCTCAGAAAGTGGTAGAGCAAGCCCTCAGGTGTGGTGGCAACATGCTATGAACCACCACCAGAGGGAAGCAATCAGCCACGTCCACACTAGGAAACCATTGTCAATGAACACATTGCAGGGAAAAAAAAGGCCCAGGCTGGGGAGGGTGGGGGTGGGGAAGACAGGGTGGGGGGATCAACAGATTTTAAAACATACTGATTGGATGCAGTGTAGGGAGCTTATTTATTTGGATCATGATTACAAAATCAAATTGTAAGGAAATAAAATTCTGGCCTTCAGGAGACAAAAATGTGAACACTGACTGGGTATTTGATGATACCCAGTGGCGAATGGTAAAGATATCGTGGATATGTTCAAAAAGAGGAGTCCTTTTGCTGAGCGTTCTCAGCAAATTCTCAGATGGAATAATATAATGTCTATTTTACTTCCAAAAATAAGGATATGGATGAGGCAAGATTAGTTGATGGCTCTGGAGGCTAATGGAAACAGAGTGTTCACTATTCTAAAATGTTTCTTTTATGTATAAGGTAGTTTAAAATTCAATCCATTAAACTTTTTTGTTTTTTTATAAAAGGGATGTTGGGGTGCCTGGCTGAATCAGTTGGTGGAGCATGTGACTCTTGATCTCAGGGTTGTGAGTTCAAGCCCCATACTGGGCATGGAGCCTACTTTTTAAAAAAGGTATGGCAGCTTAATTTAATTACAAACAAAAATATATTAAAAATAAAGGTCATTATTCTTGTTCTAAGGAGTTCAGTTCAGGGTGGGGCTGCAGGCCAGGTGAGCTGGGACACCTCCTGCCCCCAGAGTTCAAATAGACTCCATCTAGAACTGCAGCCACAACTCTGGCAGCCCCTTCCCTGGGAGCAGGTGTGAGGAGGCAAATGTTGGGGCGAAGGTCAGCCAGCTGAGTGGGGCTCCTCAGTCTGGGGTGCCCCACCTCGCCCCTGGGGGCCCTTCCCTACAGGTTCTGCCTTCTTTCATCTCTCCTCTGCCCTGTGAACTCCAGGGAAGGAGCAGTGTGACGCAGGCCTGGCTGGCACCTGACATACTGCTGACCACCTCACATGTGCCCCCTCCAGTCAGTGACCTTTCAAAAGTACCCTCCAGACAGTCCCCTCCCCACCACCCATGGCTTCCCATTTCACCTGGCAAATATCCAAACTCCCTAACAGGGCCCCCCAGCCCTGTATGACCTAATTTTCTTTTAGTTCCTGGGACACGCCATGTTTGTTCCACCTCAGGGTGTCTGCATTCACCAGTGCCCTGCTTGGAAGGTTCTTGCCCTCCTTACCCTTCAAGGCTTCACTGGCCCCCTCAGTTGGCCTACCCAGACCTACTCCCCTTTCCCAAATCCATTCCAGCCTCCCTGCTGCTTTATCAACCTACATTTCCTTCAGACCAGTGGTTCTTGGTCTGAGGAGAGCCCCTCCTCAGACCTCAAATGCCCCAGGACATTTGGCAGCATCTGGAGGCATTTGGGGTTGTCAGAGCTTAAGGAGGGGGTTGCTGGTGAGCAGAGGCCAAGGCTGGTGCTAACATCCTATAATGTACCTGACAGCTCCCCACCCCCAATGAAGAGGGCCCTGGCCCAAATGTTACCAAGCACTGAGGGTGACAAACCCGGCTTAGAGCAGTTACCACAACTTGTCATTCCATGTTTATTTGTGTAGTTACTTGTTTAATATCTGTCTCCAGCCATAGACTCCAACCTCCCTGGGGGCAAAGAATATGTGTGTTTGATTCATCGTGATGCCCCAATGCCTGGCACAAGTGTTCCGTAAACACCAAGTGAATAAACAGCTGTGTTAGCAGACGTTTGTTAGGCACTGTGCTGGCCAACAGCCCAGTGAGGTGAGAACTACAACCTCCTCTGTGTTACAGATAGGGAAGAGGAGGCCCAGTGCGCTCTGTCTGGGTTTACGTGGGCTCTGTGGACCAGAATACTTCATTAGCTGAACACACGCACCCAAGCGACTTGCCAGACTCCCTCTGGCGGGTGCCGAAGCGCCTCTTTGCTTAGGGAGCCTTCCCACCCAGGGACAGGGGGTTGGATGAAAAGACCCTGTACCCTTCAGGCCTTTCGAGAGACGAGGCGGCTCTGGGCCGAGTCACTGAGCCCCCTAGCGGCCACGATGGGGCCTGCAACTTCTCCAGTGGAGAAGGCCCTTCCCGCTCCCTGGCTCTCAAGAGCAGAGAGGCGGGTGCCTGGCGCCCCCACTACTGCCTGGAGTGTTCCGGGGCCCAGAGGAAACCACGCCCGGGAAAAGTAGGCTGAAGGCCACCAGGTGGCCGGGAGTAGGGCCTAGGGCAGCCAAAAACAGAACTGGCTCTGCCACCCATCATGATCTCGGAGAGTCATTCCCCTCTCTGGGCCTGTTTCCTTGTCTGGAAAGTGGGGAGAATCTACAGATCTGATGAGGAGGAGGCTCCCCAGGGACCCCAGGCACTCACCGAGGTGTAGGCCCGCCCACACATGCTGCAGCAGTAGGCCTTGGCGTGCTTGATGGCGTGGGCCGAGAGGTGGATCTGCAGGGAGGCGGAATCCGAGTAGGCCCGGTAGCAGTTGGGACACTTGTAGGGCTTGTCCTTGTTGTGCTGGCGCTGGTGAGACTGGGGGGGGGGGGGTGCACAGCAGGAGCTCAGGGGCCAGGCAGGGCTCCCCAGCCCCACCCCCTTCTGCTCCCTTTGCACCTAGCAGGCAAGAGCCAGGCATGCACTCACCTGGAGGTTGGAGAGCTGAGTGAAAGCCTTTTCGCAGCCAGGATGTGGGCACTTGTAGGGTCTGTCGCCTGTGTGGATTCTGTAATGGGCAGTGCAGTGAGGTGGAAGTCCCTGACAGGTACCCCAGGCCAGCTCCAGTCCCCAAGCCCTTGGACGGCCTGCACCTGCACCGTGTATCTGGTTCCCAAGCTTCCCGGTCTCCACTCCCCAGAGAGCAGCACCAGGCAAGAGCTGGGAACTTCAAAGACGACGCCCCCCCCTTCTCCTTCCTTCTCTGGCCTCCCACTGCCAGTCTGTGACCAGAGCCCCCCTGCTGAATCCAGCCCACCACCAGCGCCTACTCAGAGACGCACTCTGAGACCCAGCCCAGCCTCCAGCTACACATCAGGGGCTTGCACAGACGGCTTTCTGCCCCTCTCCTCTTAACCCACCTGCAGACCACCACGGAAAAGAACACAGATCCACAGCTTGCCAGGAACTGCCCTGTCCACCCTCCTCTTTCCCTCAGAAGGAAGCCTCTCTCTCTCTGACTGGCCCCCAATTTCTGTCTCCTGCCCTGTCCCCACACCAGAGACATATCCATGGTGGCTACCTGGTCACCCCAGCTACTGAGGGAATGCAGGACAGTGAGGCCTGAAGTTCAGCCCCTCTGTCCACTCCTACTCCTGGGTTCTCATCCTGGCTCTACCATCTACAAGCTGGGTGACCTTGGGGAAAGAAATCCCTGGGCCTCAGTTTATCTGCAAAATGGGCATAAAAATATGACCTCACTTCACTTTGTGAAGATCACATTAGATAAAACATGTTAAGGGGCTTATCCAAGTGTTGGCACAGAGCTGACTCAGTAAACACTTGCCAGTATTACTATCATTGATTCATTCAACAATTATTACATTGGGTACCCGTGTGCCAGGCACCATGTTTGGTACTCGGAATGAACAAGACAGACAAAAAGCCACTGCCTCATGGAAACAAACAACAAACATAAAGTAAGTAAGTAAGTCCCATGTAGAATGTAGTCAGTGCTGTGAGAAGAAAAAAAAATAAGGTGGAGGGAGCATGAATGTTCTGGGATGGTGGTGGTGGGGGTATGTGTGCTATTTTTTTTTTTTAAGATTTTATTTATTCATGAGAGACACAGAAGAGAGAGAGAGAGAGACGCAGAGACACAGGCAGAGGGAGAAGCAGGCTCCATGCAGGGAGCCTGATGCGGGACTCGACCCTGGGATCATGCTGCGAGCCAAAGGCAGACGCTCAACCGCTGAGCCACCCAGGCGTCCCGGTATGTGTGCTATTTTAAATAGGGTGGTCAGGGTGGGCCTCCCTGAGAGGGTGACTCCGGACAGAGTGATGACTTCAGGGCTGATGTGGCTTATTTTCTGCTCAAGTCTGCGCTGCTGCACATGCTTGTCTGACAGCCCAGGTGAGGAGGAGGTGGGCCCAGAGCAGGTGTGCAGCTGCTCAGGAGCCCGGCACACGGGGGCGGAAGCCCCGTCCTCCATGCGAGCCTTCCACTTTCAGCCTGTGCTTGTCCTCTGTCACCTGTTCTGGCAAATCCTCTCTGCCAAGCAGGTGGGCAGCGGAATGCTGGCTGGCCTGAACCTTGTTTCCCTCATTTGCCACCGAGCATCAGGGGGAGGGAAAACCCGGCCCTGGCCACTTGGTGTCGGTTCCTGTCCCTGGTGCCCCAGCCCACCTCGCTGACGGGGCTTGCTCTGCTCATCAACAAACTGAGCAAACAAATTGAGGTTCCTGTCGCAGCAGGCCCCGTGCTGGCCAGGCCGGAAAGAAGAACCCTTTCTGCCAGCAGTAAGACCCTGGCTGCCCACTACTAACGTGGATAGTCCAGATTCCTTAGTGTGGCATTCAAGGCCCTTCACCATGGGCTCTGGCCTCACCTCCCTGCTCCTCTGCACCCTACCTCCTGGTCGGAGATCCGTTTCTCATCAGGCAACCTTGTCTGACTGATGACTCTGCCCGCCACACCTGTGTCCCAGCTGCATCCCCAGGAAAGGCAGCCACCCCCCATCCCGCCATCTCCTCCATGAGGTGGGGACCGGAGGGCAAGCACAGGGCAGCCCACAAGCTGCATGGAGACTTGCCAAATGCCACCGGGCTGGCCTGGTTTTGAGAACCCATATTCGACCTGTACATTTCTGGCTGTCACACACGTGGGGACTCATCCCAGCTATGGCACCCTGTCTCTACAACAGAAGGACCTTAACAGCTATCTGGACTGACCCGGCCTGAGGCCATAGCCCTCCATTTCATCCCATTCTCATTCCCCTCCAGGGCTGGGGTATTCCTTCAGCTGCAGTTGAAGGGCAAAGGAGGGCAGCCCGAGTGGCGCAGCGGTTTGGCGCCGCCTGCAGCCCAGGGTGTGATCCTGGAGACCCTGGATCGAGTCCCGCGTCGGGCTCTCTGTATGATGCCTGCTTCTCCCTCTGCCTGTGTCTCTGCCTCTCTCTCTGTCTCTATGAATAAATAAATAAAATCTTTAAAAAAAAAAAAAAAAAAAAAAAGAAGGGCAAAGGAGACCAAGGGACCCTGGGACATGCACTGATTTTGTTCTAACCCACCCCCCCAACAACCCACCCCAGAGTCCTCACCTCCCACTGGGCTTCTCCCCTGCTCTCAGCCTCCATTCCCACTGGCCTCCTCTTGGCACCACTAGATTCCAGGCTCCTTCCTTTATCCAGGCTGGCTGTCCCCTCTTCTGGGCATGCTTCCCTCAGATAATGGCTGGTGGAAACCCATACTCCTATTGTCAGCATAGAAGCTTTGACTGGGCACCTTTCCTGACTCCCTAGATCAGGTCTGCCCTCCGTAGCCCTCCAACACCCCCCGCCCCAAGCGTTGGTACTTATGTTGTCACCATCTAGTCACTGTTTCCTGGACTGCCTCCTGAGGCCAAGTGCTTCCCTGGTCTCATTTACCACCATTACGCCAGGGCCTGGCGCAGGCTCAGCTCGAGGACATGGTACGTAGTCATGGACTGAACGTAGGAAAGTGAGTTTTCTCTCCGAGGCCGGTCACAGTCAACAGTACTATGCTCCGCACAACCAAAGCCGTCCGTACTGCACAAGTATTTGTTGACTGCCTGCCCAAGCACCCTCCAGAGGACATCAGGTCCTTCTTCAGGGACCCCACCAAGCCCTCCTCCAGCCTCCTCTAGTCTAAGTGCCAAGGCTGCCTGGCCTCCTCCCTGGACTCCCAGCCTCAGCCTTGCCTCCCCCCACCTGCCCTGCCTCCTCCACCTGTGCAGCAGCACAGGGACCTGACCTTGTCATGACCCCACCTGGCAACCTCCACCGTCTTTCCCTTTTCTAGGACAGAGTCCAAACCCTGTGCCTCGGTATTCAAGGCCTTGGTTTCTAAAGCCTCGCTCTCCACCACTGCTCTCCCCAGTGCGGCATCCTTCCAACTTCCCCACAACACACGTGCAGACACATACCCCAGCAGGCCCCAGAGAACTTTGCTTGTGCTGTTGACCGTCTCTAGGAAGGGTTACAGACCCTTCAACACCTGACCCAGATGGTCCTCCCCACCACCACATACTTCCCTTTTATGAACACTTCCACACCCACCAGCCTCCAGGTCACAGAGGGCTTCCTCTGGGCCAGGGCTTGCCTCTGACCATTGATCGCCCTTGTGTGTGCCACCCACCAGTGGGCTGGCTCTGAACAGGCTTTGGGGAGTGCCAGCTGGGTGACTGGAGGGCAAGGCTGTGTGCTTTCCCTGAAACAGCCCCCAAGCTCTTCAGGCCCTGAACTGCGAGTCAGAAGTAAGTCCTCAATTCCCACAGCACAGTCCTGCCTTTGCCCTGCACCTTCTCAGTAGGGGACAGCCCAGCCCCAGCTCCCACAGGGGCAGTGAAGGGGAACTCACCGTGGACCCCAGGCAATACAGGGGCCCCACCCCGGGGCCCCAGAGACTCACTCTGTTGTGCCTAGCACCTCCATCCAGCCAAGCTCCTTCTGCAGCCTGACTTCCGCAGCCCCTTCCTCCCTGTGCCACATGCAGGCTCCTGGGGGATCTGGGCTTGAACACACTTCCATCTCCTCTTAGCGGAGTGACCTTGGGCAAGTGACTTTGCCCTCCTGACCCCAGTTTCCTCAGCCCGAAAACGAGGATGATAATAATAACCGAAAGGACTGTAAGGACTCAGTGACCTATTCTAAGGGTGTTCCTAAGATACTTTCATGGTGATAGTTTTTTAATGCATTCATTTCTATTTAAGACAAATACTTTATGAAAATCAAAGAGTTTACTCAATGTTTACATAAAATCATTGAAAGTTCATTAGTTCTCACTGGTCTTTTATTTCCCAGGTAATAAAGGACGTAGAGTGACTGTGCTTTGTAATTCACATGACGCTAAGTTCGGCGACTGAGCCTTCTGCAAGAGGACTCCCTCTCCCTGGAATTTTTCAGATGTGCTATCTCTTACTTAGAAACACAGATTCACAGTGTAGGAGGACTCTACCGATGCCTTGTATGGAATCACCTTCTGCAGGGCCAGGCACCCAGGAGCCTTTGACAAGGACTAGTTGTTGTTACGATTTTATTACCATGACCATCATCATTGGTGGAACTCGAACGACACCTACCCTTGCCACCAGCATCGGTCCACATGTACGCATCACAGAGCCCAGAGAAGAGAAACAAATGCAAAAAACCAGTTTTCAGCCTGAGTAAACAAATCCAGTCACTTGTGCCTTTTCCTATAACTCACTAACCCACTCACAAAATGCTATCCCTGATTTTGGCATCGTGATGCTGCGCATCTGTGATCTTATATACATGTGCTAACTGCTGTTGTATGTGTGACAAATGCTGTTTTTGTTTGATGACTGGACTCACTACAAAGTTCTGCTGACTTTCTTTTGAACTACATGTGGTATTTATTATTTACTGGGCCAACCCTGAATCTGAATTTCTAGAACACTCTGCCAATCACCTGCTTTTCTTTACTTGCTGTGTCTTCCTTTCACGGGAGGTCCCACCAAAATGCTCTAGCTCCTCTAAACTACAGTACCAAAATGCTCCCAGGCACATCTTTCTCAACAAGCAGAGTAATCTTGCTCAACCTGTTTCTAACTCCCATTTCTATTACATGACCAAGGCTGGGTTAGCCTTGGACATGATCGTCCTTTATTCCCATCATTACTAGCAGTCACCCTTGGAGGATGGATTTGATTTATGCCCTGATTAGTTCTCTGTGGAGGGGCAAAAAGCAGGAGTGAGTCTCTGTGGAATGGTAGGAAACAAGGAACCTGGGATCCCTGGGTGGCGCAGCGGTTTGGCGCCTGCCTTTGGCCAAGGGCGTGATCCTGGAGACCCGGGATCGAATCCCACATCGGGCTCCCGGTGCATGGAGCCTGCTTCTCCCTCTGCCTGTGTCTCTGCCTCTCTCTCTCTCTCTGTGTGACTATCATAAAACAAACAAACAAACAAACAAAAAAAACCAAGGAACCTGGATTCTGGTTGCTTCTTTATATCTGGCTTTTTTTGTTTGTCTCTCTAACGGATTCAGGGACTTGTGGGCATTTAGGACACCCACCTCTTTGTCACTGGATTAGGACACATTGGTTTAATTATAGGTGCCGCTGTCTAATGGCTAATAATTTGTCTCGAATGTTAATAGGACCCTCTTACGTTGCTTGTTTGGTTTCCTACCATTATGCACTCAAATCACTCAAGAGAAAAAAAAAATATGTGTCCTCGGGAATAGAAAACTATCCTTGGATCAAAAAACATCAGCAAAATATCCTCCCCTTCAGAGGCCTGTTAATTTTTTGCTGCTTTTATGGTCATGGTCTTGTTTAATATTTTATTTTTTATTTATTTTATTTTATTATTTTTTTTTTTAAGGAACCAAATTTTATTTTTTTTTATTTTATTTATTTATGATAGTCACACACAGAGAGAGAGAGAGGCAGAGACACAGGCAGAGGGAGAAGCAGGCTCCATGCACCGGGAGCCCGATGTGGGATTCGATCCCGGGTCTCCAGGATCACGCCCTGGGCCAAAGGCAGGCGCTAAACCGCTGCGCCACCCAGGGATCCCTTGTTTAATATTTTAAAACAAAAGTTTACTTCTAAAAAAAACTAGGATTCTTTTTTTAAAGATTTTATTTATCATGAGAGAGAGAGCATGTGTGTGAGAGAACACAAGCACGGAAAGGGACACAGGAGAGGGAGAAGCAGTCTCCGCTGAGCAGGAAGCCCCATGCAGGGCTCGATCCCAGGATCCCGGGACACAACCTGAGCCAAAGGCAGACGCTTACCTGACTGAGCCACCCAGGTGCCCCAAAACTAAGATTCTTCATACTTATCACTACTTGCTACTAATGTTTATTTTCTATTAGACCAAGGCTCATACCTGCCTAGGCTGCCCACCTTGTGCCCTAGCCTTCTCAAATCCAGGCCTCAAAGCAGAATAATAAAGTTATCAAAGTATCTCTTACACCTAAATGCTCTTGGACTTTCTAGATGGCCACCAACGACACCAAAGATTTTTTCTTTGATTTATAAGAAGAGGAGTGCTCTAAATGATCAAGTGTTTTGTATTTTCTAGTTTTAATTAGCAAACACTAGAGCGAGGGCTGTCCTATAAAGATGCAAGCGTAAGAAAGTTGGCAAATCAAAAGAAGAAACGCTCAAGTTGGCTCAGTCAGTTAAGCACCTGACTCTTGATTTCAGCTCAGTCATGATCTCAGGATTGTGAGATCGAGCCCCTGCATTAATTTTATATTTTATGAAAAAAAAAAAATTTTATATTTTATGTGTGTGTGTACATATATATGTGTATAAATAGATATTTATATGTATTATATATATGATTATATGCAATTCATATAAATATATAGTATATCATATAGAATTATATATATGTGCACTTTAAAAAATTATTATTTATATATTCATGAAGACGCAGAGAGAGAAGCAGAGACATAAGCAGAGGGAGAAGCAGGCTCCCTGCAGGGAGCTCAATGTGAGATTTGATCCCAGGACCCCGGGATCATGATCTGAGCCAAAGGCAGACACTCAACCACTGAGCCACCCAGGCGTCCCTATATATGCACTTTTTTAAATGGAGACAAAAAAAACAGTAATTTATTTTCATGTACAATAAAAATCAAAAAGTAATGTTCTTAAAAAAATTTTTTCTACATTTAACTACACTTAATTAGTGACAGTCCTAACACATGCTTTATGAGATAAAGTAGAACCTAAAGATGGCTCAATGCCCTTGCTGCCTCAAGTATGTTCTTAATCTGAAAAATTGATCATACATTATATCTTAATAGAAGACTCCACTCTCCTCCATTCTGACATTGTCGATTGTTAAAATAAATGTTGCTTATTACAATAAATGGGCCATGTAGTCTTATCAACAGTTCCCCATCCCAGCTGCCTAAAGGCGTCTACTTCAGGTCAGAAGTTGAGTCTTCTGAAAAAGACATTAAGCTTGAGTAAAGGCCCGTAGCACACACACTTGGCTGTCTATTCTCTCAGGGAATAGATGATGAATGAGCACAGCTTCCACGCTGATGCCATCACCTTGACCGGACACTGCCTGACAAGAAGGCAGGACCCAAGACTCTTCAGTCCAGAAACAGACACTGTGGCAAAGCAGACTACCCAAGATCAGCAGAACAGGTGTTACGACCTTGAACTGAATGAAAGTGATTTAACCGGAGTTCATTTCTATTTCCTAAAGGGGATATGAGAAGACCCTTTTCTTCTTTGATCTGCCTCTAATCCTCAATTTAGGAGGCTATGTTTGAACAAGGAATAAAATATTTCTTAAATGGTGCCTTCGCAACTAACCCTTCAGAATTCTGGGGGAAGAGGGAAACTAAACAAAGTTAACATAGATATAAACTCATGAATTATCAAGGAAATTTAAAAATAATTCTGTTGGGACACCTGGGCGGCTCAGTTAGGTGAACATCTGACTCTTGATTTCTGCTCAGGTCATGATCTCGGGGTTGTGGGATTGGGCCCTGCATCAGCCTCTGTGCTTAGCACGGAGTCTGCTTAAGGATTCTCTCTCTCCTTCTGCCCCTCCCTCCCTTGTCCCCCAACTCTCTCTCTCTCTCAAATAAATAAATAAATCTTTAAAAAAGTAATAAAATTAAAAAATAGTTCTATTGAAACAGCATGTTACTGGCCCCACCTACAAAACTGCTCAGAATAATCGCTGACAAATACAGTGCCTTTACTGGGATCATTTACTCCTCGTGGCTGTTAGTTTGGTAAATAGGGTCAGTAAGAATCTGTCCCCCTTCCCTACAGGATATAATTGGGTAAATCAAATTTGTAACCATGACCATGCCAGAAATGTCACATTTAAAGACAAATTTCATTTAATTAGGCATGACAAGCCTGAGAGCAAAACACAAGGGCCAACCTTCACATGTGGGAATGTGACCTCCCTAGGAAGCTGCACTAGATCTGCTCCCTGGCTTGTGAAACCCCAGCCCTTAAGGTTACAGAAAAAGTGGCTCCTGCCAGCCCAAGACACTGACAAACGGGAAATCTGCAAAAAGAACGTACCCTGACCGTTACAGACTGTAGGGGCAACAACCCAACAAATCTGAACTGAATGGTTCTAGCTTTCTGATCCTAGATAATATCCTAAGAAATTTTTTCACACACAAGATTAAAATCATGACCCCGGGGTTTTGCGAGGTCTCCTGACAGAAGTTAACTCTGAAACCTCAGTGTCACATGCTCTGATTTTAATAGCCATACAACCAGCAGGACTTTGTTTATTAATCACCCCCGCCCCCCGCCAGGGGCATCTGGGTGTCTTAGTTGGTTAAGCCTCTGCCTTCAGCTCAGGTTGTGATCTCAGGGTCCTGCGACGGAGCCCCTTGTCCAGCTTCTGGCTCAGTGGGGAGCCTGCTTCCTCCTCTCCCTCTGCTTCTCCCCCTGCTCATGCTCTCTCTCTGTATCTCTCGGTCTCAACGAGTAAACAAAAAAAAAATCAACACCTCATTACATATGCCTGTGTCCAAAAAAAACTGGCCAAACTTAAAAAAGAAATCAAAGTAATGACAAACATCAGAAAATTGCTGGAACAAAAACAAAAACAAAAACAAAAGAAAATTGCTGGGACACACTTCGATGGTCAAATCCTTATACCTCGGGAGGCACAGGAGCGATAGAAACAGAGGCTTGCCCTGCTGTCACTCTGCCAATGTTTCTTACTTATCAAACCTACACATTAGGTCTCCGAGTCCAAGAACTAGACAAGGCATTCTGCATCCTGTGATAAAGCCTACTAAGACCATGGACATATACAAATAAATCACAACAGTGATAACAATTTTTAAAAACCTAGAAACAAAAACTAGGGTCTCTCTGTCTAGCATTAGTCCCCCAAAGAGAGAAAACTTGATTGCTTCAGGCGAATTACAAGCTCCACAGCAAAAATCACCTTATCCCCGACTTTTACAAAGCTGATATTGGCCAACAGATAGCAATGCTCACAGATGTGATCATCACTGGGGGAGAGAACCACTGTGTCTCTTCCTCTCTGAAGGGATGAACTGCAATCTTGGTAACCTTTGGTATGTTTCTTTAAATACCTATGGTATTTTTATTTGGTGAGTGCCAAGTTAGCCTTTCTGATGTCTGTATTCCCCTGCAAAAATTTGTCTTTCCTCAAAGCATTTGTATTTCTGAGGCTGTCTTTCACACACTTCGATAGACTGTATGCCTATGAGGACAGGGATTTTTGTCTGTTTTATTCACTGCTGTGTCTCCAGCACCTAGGATCATGTCTTTCTTAGAGCAGAGGCTCTGTAAATATTTGTTACATGGATGAATCATATGCCCTATAAAAGATAGTTCTATTTATTCCACAAATATTCAACAAATGCCTAGTTGCTTGTTACGCTCCACACAATGAGGATATGGGAATGGAGACGACCAAGCCCTTGCCTTCAAGAACACCCAATGTATTTGGGGTGGTGGGCAAAGAACCTGGCAAGACAGCCTGCCACTGCTCTGATGGGGATGCACATGGCCTGTTGGGGCCCCAGGAGGACTTCCCTGGGGGAAGCTGAATAGAGAGATGGCTAGGAGAGGGCCAGAGAAACAGGATAAAGAAGGTAGAGAGTGTTTCAGGTAAAGGACAGCAGATGAGAAACACTGGGAAGGGCAGCATAGTAATGATGGCAGAGGCCAGTGAGGTCTATAAAAGTCCTATTATCAGAGGCCTCAAAAGCCAAGTAAAGGAGTTTGGTCTTGACCATCAGGGCAGTAGGCACCTAAGAAGGTCCTTGCACCTGGCATAGGTGCTGAGCTGATACCGGCTGCAGGGGGGCAGCACCAGGCAGGCCACTCACCTGGTGTGCTGCTGGAGGTGGGAGAGCTGTCGGAAGGACTTATCACAGTAGGAGCAGTGGTAGGGCTTGACGCCCAGGTGGATGCGCAGGTGCTGGGCCAGGTAGGAGGCGTTGGCAAAGGACTTGGAGCAGTGCGGGCACTTGTGGGGCTTGGCCTCGGTGTGTGACTTGGAGTGGATCTGCATCTCAGACTTGGTGAAAAAGGTCAGCGGGCACACCTTACACCTGTGGGGCAAGAGGCACATCATACCCGGGAAGTGTAAGCTTCTGCCTGTAAGCTCAGGGGACTTCCGCAGCACACAGACCTCGCACCTGGCACAGGGCTTTCTTGTGAGGAGTCCACCTTGGAAAGACAGGGGGCAGCCTGCCAACCCAAGCATCCTCCAATGTGGAGGTGAAGGCTGTCCTACTGGGGGCCCATTTGTAGCAGCAGGGGAGTGGGTTACATTTCCCCGGGAGGAGAGGCACAGCAGTCCTGGAAAGGTGTGCCCAACACTCCTTACTCCTTAACACTCAGGAGTAAGAAGTTCTCCTCTGGGCTGCACATCAGAAGCATCTGGGGAGCTTTCAAAAAGGGCTGACTGGACCTCTGCATGTCCCCCCACCTAACAAATTAAATCAGGATTTCTGGAGGTACAGTCCTGGGATTGGCATTTTCTGAGCGCTCCCCAGATGATTGTAACTTGAGGGCTGAGAACATTGTTGGAAGGGAGGAAGAATCAGACTCCCACATCTCCAGGCTGCCTGTGAGGTTGGCTCCCAGCAGCCCTGCACATGCATAGAGTACAGCCCCCAGCCCACCTGCAAAAGGTCAGAACTCCCACTCCTCTGGGCCTGGCACCCACCCTCAGCCCCCAGGGTCCCTCTTTCCAACCCCAGCTGCTGGGCATCTAGGGCGAGCCTCTGCCCCATGCCCATGTGGACCCCCTCCCACCAAGACCCCCACCTGTATGTCTTGCCCTCCTTGGCAGTCTCGCCTGAGGCCAGGATGGGGTAAGGGACTACGAGGACAGGCGGCCCCCCTGGGTTCTCCGCCTTGATCTTTTTGCGGCCGCGCTCGGACTTGGGGGGGCCAAGCAGGCCGTGGCCCTGGATTGTCTTGATGGAGTCCAGGAGGGGGGGGCTGGTGATCCCTGAGATGAGGGTGGGGGACGAGGCGATGAGGCGGCTCTGGCTGGTGGTGGTGGGTGTGGACGGGGTGCTGGTACCCGTGCCTGCACTCGACTCGGACGTGCTCACAGCCGGGGTCCGGGAGGAGAGCCCCAGACCTGTGGAAGACATGGGGGTGGGGGCAGCTGCAGAGTCCTTTCCGAGCCTCCCCTTCCCTTCGTAAATTACCCAGGGGTGACTCCATGAGAGCCTGTGTACGTGTAAGATGCCTTACACACCTAAGGACTAAATTGGGTTGGTAACAGAGGCCCTTTGGAAATACTTCAAACCACAGCAAAAAAGCACAAAGATGTTCACTACTGTATTATTTGCAATGGCAAAAATCAGAGTAATCAAAATATGCAACATGAGGGAAGAGGTCAATAAACTGTGATCAACCTTCTCTACTGAATATTAACTGCCCATTAAAGAGATGATGTTTGTGAAATGAAACACACGCACAAAACAAATGAACAGACATGTTATATGTATGTACAGAAAAAGTAAGTAGGGGAAGAAGAGGTACCAAAAGTGATGTGGACAGTGGACAGTAAGGTTAGGAGTAAAAAAAATTTTTTTTAAGTTTTTTGGCTTAACTGTACTTTGATTATTTGACAATGAACTTTTTCAAAAACTTCTGTAATACAAGGGCGCCTGGCTGGCTCAGTCAGAGGAGCAGTGTTCAACTCTTGATCTCGGGGTTGTGGGTTCGAGCCCCACACTGGGTGTAGAGATTACTTTAAAAAAGGGTAAAAAGAAAAAAAAACTTTTGCAATAAAAGGCATTCTTTTAAAAATGAGAGGACTAGAAACATTTACAATATCAGGTCAAGCAGACCACAAGAGGAAAGTGGTAATGATCATGTAACAAAAACAATGCTGCTTTTAGAAAGAAACTAAAAATCCATCCACTGAGAAAGGTAAGATCCAGAGATAGACAACTGTTTGTGTCACCTGCTGCCAGCAGGAGTGTGCATTTATCACCCTCGATGGAAGGCTGATGGCCAGAAGCCATTAATATGTCAAATGTACCTAACTTCTGACAAACCAATGACTTTTAGAAATGGCACATGAAGAAATATTTGCGCATGAGCACAAAGATGTGTGTATATGGACTTTCTGTACGACCAAACTGAACACAACCAGTTTGTCTTCAGCAGGGGCTGTGTAAAAAGATGTGGTCCATCCTCCCTATAAAGGACTGAGCAGCCACAAAAACAAGAAAGACGCTATGGCGTGGTGGAGAGAGAAAGCCAAATGTGCTGTTGTCAGGTGAAAAAGCAAATCACAGACAGTATGAACCCATCTATTTAAAAAAACACACACCTAAGCTTCATATGTATGTAAAAGACAATAAAGATGTGTGTGTAAATGCTCAGAAATAGATCTGAAAAGACACACCCAACTAAATTTGTGTATAAATTGTGGTTTGCTCTAGAGAGGACGAAGAATTTTCTGGTAAAAGGAGACTTTCATACTTTGTCTATCTGCTTCTATTATTATTTGAATTTTTTTACCTGGTGAATTCATCCATTTTTTATATCTGTGATTAAAGAATAAAACAAAATAAATTATAGAGAAAACATATGAAAAGGCTAACAATAGTAGGACTCGGGCTAATTTTTTCTTTTCAGCTTGTCTGCAATTTCTAAATTTTCTATAAGGACTATGAATTACCTTTATAATTAAAAAAAGCATTAAACATGCTTCTCATAGAATGGTGAGTAGGAAAAGTGAGTTGAAGTCATGGGTAAAGCCCTACTACAAGCTCAGCAAAACACACACGCATATTAAAAAATAAACAAGATGGAAAAGGAAGGAAATGAACCAAAAGGCTCTCTAAGCTGCTGGGTTAGGAGCTGGGGATTATAAGTGGGTTTTTTTCCCCCTTAGTTTTGCTTTTTTCCAAATTTCCCTTAATATGCTTATATTACTTTTTTAATATTACTTTTATAATGAAAAAAATAAATTTAATAAAATCATAATAAGGGGGGGATGTGCAGAGTGTAGCTGGTGAGGCCTCGGGGGAGGCTCACTGGGTCCCATAATTCCTGGGAAATCTGAGAAGGGGCGAAGGAGGAGAGAGGCAGGGGTGAGCCAGGGGAGGAACAAAGGCCCAGCTGCAGTGGCCTCCAGAGAAAGCCTGGCCGCCAGGCTCTGAGGTAAAGGTCAGGCAGCCCTGGCCCCGTGATACCACCTCAGGATGTGCCCCACACCCTGGTATCAACCTACCCAAGACTGAACTCACCTTTTTCCTTACTAGGTGCTTCCTCCTATGATTCCACCTCCCGGGCAGTGCCTGGGGTGCTCTCTCACTCCTTCCCACTCTTCACCCCTACGTCTAGTCCAGCACCAAGCCCTGTCCATTCCCCTCAACAAGTCCCAGATCTATCCCCTTCTCTCTATGCCCACTGCCTCTGCCTGATCCAGGCCACCACTCTCTCCTGCAGATCTCCCTGCTTCCTCTCTCAGCAAGCCAGTCCTCACTTTGCAGCCAGACTCAGGTCTGCAACCCAAATCTGAGCATTTCCCTCCCCTACTTAAAAATCGTCCATGGCTCCCGGTTGCCTGCCGGTAAAGTTCCAAACTGCACAGCCTGGCCCACAGGGCCCTTCACATCTGGTCGGCTTCCTCTCTGAGACCAGGTAGAGCCAAGGGTCATTAACACATGGGCTCTGGAGCCACGCTGCCTGCCTCTGCCTCCTGCTGACTGTGCAACTCCGACTCAGTTTCCTCATCTGTTAAATGGAGACGTCAGAGTGAACAGGAAACTGCTGTTTCGGAGTCAAAAATAATCACCTGTTCAACCTCATACTAGCAGTACCCACCCCACAGGACTGCTGGGAGTAATGCATGAACACCACCGGCCACACACAGGGGCTCAACTGGAGTCAGCTGCCATATTATAGTCACCACCATCATCATCGTCGTCTGGCCCTCCCACCCCGACAGGCCTTCCGACGTGTGCTTTCTACACACGTACCCGCCTTGCACGTGCTGTTCCCTCTTCCTGCTCCACGGCCCTCAGCCAACCTGCACCTGCACATGGCCCTTTCCCTCACCCCCAAGTCCGGTCAGGGCTCTTCTCTGGATTCCGTAAGTTCCCAGGAGGCAGCGCCCCACCCCGGTCAGGGTATGGGGGTCCTCCCAGGCCAGGATGGGAGGGGACCTTCGCCCCGGCCCGCCCGCGGCAGCCCCGCCCCTCGCCCGCTAGCCCCGCCCCTCGCCCGCTAGCCCCGCCCCTGGCCGCCGGCCCCGCCCCGCCCCGCCGGCCCGCCGTACCTGTGACGGTGCTGGTGGCGGGCCGCGCGTGCAGCGCCACGTCGGGCTGCGGCACTGCCTGCGGGTGCAGCCCCGGCACCTGCTGCAGCTTGGGCAGCGACATGACCGCCTGGCTGCTCTCGGCCGGCGCCGGCGGCACCAGCAGCGGCTGCTGCGACGAGGCCGACGTGGGCGGCAGGTGCGGCGGCCGGATCTTCTCCGCCATCAGCTGCTCCTTGATCTTGTTAATCAGAACCAGGTTGTCCAGCTGCGGGCGGGAGAGGAGAGGCACTGAGGGGGCTGGGGCCGCGTCCGGCCCCTTCCCCGGGCCGCCGGTCCCCCGCGAGCCAGGAGCCCCGAGCCCCGAGCCCCGCAGGCCGGGCCGAAGCCAGGGCAAAGCAAAGCAGCTCCAGGAGGGAGGGCGGTCGGAGGGCGCTTGGTCTTACCTGGCTGGGCATGGTGGGAGGAGGGGGCCAGAAGTAGGGGTTGTTAAATCGAGGCTCGGCCATCCTGCGGGGAGAGAGCGACTGTCACAGGGACCCTCCCCACCCGCCTGGGGCGAGCTCCCATCAGCCGTGCCCACTCAAGACTGGCCCGGTGTCTGGGACCCCTGCCCCTGTGGGACCCTCATCCTGCAACAGACCCCCTCCCAGGCCTGGGCAACAGGTCTCCAGGCTGAAAAGTCAGGAATTCAGTGTCTCCCTCTGTGGGCCCCAGAGGGCAAAGGTCAGAGACAGATCAGCTGTGCTCCCAGTCCCCCCATCACCCTGATGTGGGCAGACCAACCCCCATCCCCTAGAAGGGCCCAAGGCTGCAGAGCTGACCCCATGGACCCATGGATTCCACACAGAAGCCCCCCATCTCCCCCCTCCCAGACAGAGACACATTGGGGAGTCTTGGAGCACTTTGTAAATGGCCATAAAACAGAGGTAACTGTCCAACCCTGATCCCTGCCCTTCTGACCACTGACCCCTTGAAGGCAGACATCCTCATCAGAACAAGGGGGCAGCCTGGGTCATCAGATACGGCCACTCTGAAGGGCAATTTGGCACGATGGTTTAGAGACCCAAATGATTATTGCCCTGAGACCTGAGAAAGTGTACCTCTGGAGAGTTTTCAAGAAACAAGCATGGACGCGTACAACATTTTACCTACAAGAGTGTGTCAGCATACTGTGCTTAAGGAGGGGCTTGGGGAGGCCTGCGGCTGGGGCAGTTTAGGACTCTTCAGTAGAAGTATGTGACAATCTACTGGTGGCCCTCACCTCTGGCAAGTTCCATGGCAGGCCCGTGCAATTAGAAAGCCATTCAACCATGGCAGTGTGAAAGATGGGCCTGCAGAGCTATCTTACTCTTCCAGAGGGTTCTAGTCTTCCTGCAACCCGGGAGTAAGTCAAGAAGTGACTTACAGGGACCATCCTGAAGACTCTTGTTCTCCATCAATATTCTCTTCTTTATCTCTCTCTTACAGAAATTACTAAATACCGACTGGTATTGCTGTTGAAGTAAAACTTCCAACAGGCAAGGCCAAAATAAAGTGCCTTCAACCTCTTTTCCTGGTCCTAGAAGCCCAAGGAGCCCCTACTGGAACTGTAGGCAGAGGGTTTTAGGAGAAAGCTCTCAATACAATCTAATTTCAACACTTTTCATAATGACTTCTAATATAGATTATCCTTGTAATCTTTACTTGAGAAATAAGCACAGGAGGTATTATTACCCCATTTTATAGGTGAAGAAACTGAGGCTTGGAAAGAAGGGGAGGACCTGTCCAAGACAACAGGGCTAGGGTGCCAGAGTCAAACTGGTAACTAGATTTGCTCAAGCCATTTGCTCTGGGGAATTTGCTTTGCAAACCTCAGTCCTTGCTTGAGCAAACACCCACATGCAAAGAGCTAGATACCTACACAAAACATCCTCTGCCTTTCACTCCCAGCCTGGGGGCTGCTTGGGGTCTGAGCCTGGCCAGGCTGAGGGTCAGAGTAGCCTCCTCTAGGGTGGCTGGGACAGCCCCTGCCCTCTGAGGGCTCTCCTGCTCCCTCTACCCACAGACACCAAGCTGCCCTTCCCTCAGCCCAGCATTAAGAAGCATTTCCTGCCTGGAGTTCTCCCTGAGTGTTCCAGATCCCTTTCTCAGAAAGACCTCAACACAGTAATGACAGAAGGCTGCCATCTACCAACTGCCTACCTTGTACCAGACACACTGACACTCAAAGACAGGTACTTTCATCATCCCCATTTTGTAACTGAAACTGAAGTTCCCAGAGGTGGAGTGACTTGGTCAAGGTCACACAGCAAGTAAGCAGAGCTGAGATTCCTGCTCTAATTTGCCTGACTCCAAAGTCCAGCTGATTGGTCCCTTAGTTGTCCAGGGGAAAGACAAGGCATCCTGACTGCTGGCTTGTGATTATGTCCTGTCTTAGGATACAATGAGCACCACCCCAGGGGGCGGGCACCCACTCATCCAGCAGCGTTAGGACCTGTCTGTCCCTCCCATCTGTTGCCCACCAGGGAAAGTGTGAAGGGAACTGAGCTGGAGAGCCAGGGAGTGGAGGCTCCAGGCTGGGGGGAAGGGGACCCAGGAACTAGATACACCTATCTCACCCATCTCAGTATCCCCAGCAGCCAGGCCCAGAGGTGACCAACAATGAGAGCTGCACGACAGAATGAATAAATGAAGGAATAAGAAGAAGAATTCAAGGCAACCACACACAATTTGACAATTAACAAAGCTCTTCTCTGACATTCTCCTCAGAGCCCCAGGAAGAAGGGAGTATCTGCATCCCCATTTTGCAGAGGGAGGCACTTTGCTCCAGGCCACAAGGACAGAGAGACAGAAGGGAGCACCGCACTGCACTGCTGGGCATCCGCTCTCAGAGACTGAGTTCTCATCTGTGAAATTGGGTGAAATAGGCTGCTCCGCTTCATTCCTGCTCTGGCCCAGGAGTCTGCCTACCACACCAGCTGTTCTCAGAGTTCTGGGGGAGCTACCTTCTCCTCCTCTTCAGCTCAATGTCAAGTTCAGGCTTCCCAAAGGCTCACCCCTACCCCCAATCAGGGAGATATGGGGGGAAGAAGGTGGCTGGCCTAGGGTCCCATGGCTGGGATAGAGCATCCTCTCTGCCACTTGTCAGGCTCCTGGGCAGACAAGGATGCCCCTCCCCCTGGCTGGGGCCATGGAAGAAAAGGATTTGCCCCGGACCACTTAATCTGATCCCCACAGTCTCTGCCTAATTTCTCCTTGTCCTCCTCTGGCTGGTCTTAAGTAATTTAATGATTCAGTCTGTGCCCCTGGCCCTGGTGTACACCTGTGTGTCAAATGCGGGGAAGGCAGTCGGGGGATGGCCATTTGCTAAGCTCCTACTGATGTCAGGCTTCCTGCTAGGCTCACTCCAGGAGTATCTCATGGGAGCCTCCCAGCAAGCCTGTGGGGTGGGTACCTAGCTGTGCAAGCCTGGGACCTGCTCGACATGGCGGGCCATCGCAAGTGGTGGGTGGGGAGGGTCACGCTCAGACCTTGTCTTAAGGGAGGGGTTTTAAGCAGGAGACCGGCCAGGTGTATGTTTAGGACAGGTGTGTGTTTAGGCAGAAGGGCATTCCCAGCAGAGACCACAGCTTGAGCGGAAGCACGGATGTGTGAAAGTACAAGGGCAGGTTTGGGTCCCTGAGCCGCCACCTTCAGGCACCAAAGAGAGTGGGAGAGGGGAGGTAGTGAGGGCCAGGCCAGACAGTGGGGTGCAGAATGCCTGCTGAGGGGTGGGGCTGGAATGGAAAGTGGGTGGGGAGAAGGTCTGGGAGGCAAGAGAGCCAAGGGGGTGGAGGTCAGAGGGAGCAGCCTGAGGGCAGCGCCCCCTGGGGCAGAGGAGATGGGGCCAGGGGCTGAGTGTTCCTGCAGAGACAGACAGAAGAGACAGGCTGGTGGTTGGGCAGGATGTGTTCAAGCCCCAGAGAGCAGCCAAGACTGCTATGAGCTGTGAGACCCGTAACCCTGACCCTCACAGCAGCACAAGCACACTGTTTTTCTTGCTCCACAAGGTGAAAAGGGCTGGATAGGTGGATGAATGAAACACCTAGAGCTGCTTCTGAAAACAGTATCCTGATGGCAGCTGGCCCATCCACCATCCACCCATCTAGTCGTTCTGGATATACATCCTCTGGGCCACACAGGGACCAGTGCTGGGGAAACTAAGGTAAATGGGGGTGGGGCAGCCCTGCCATCTGGGAGCTCCAAGCTAAGTGGAGGAGGGAGACATGTCACCCACAATCTTCGGCAGAAAAGAACTCTTGCCTGAGACCTGCTACATGCCACTGAGGACCTCCATGGGGTCAAAGCTGAAAGGCCACCTTCTAGTCGGACCCTTCATGGCTTCATGCTGCCTGGACCACCGTGAAGGTCTGGGCTATGATCCTGGGCCCCTCATCTCAGCATCTCTCAGAGCTGTCACCCATAGGCCAGGCTTCTCCGTCCCATCTGCGTCATCCCTGGGTGGCCCATCCACTCTAGGACTTCAAATATCAGCCAATCCCCAAGTCTCCACCCCCAGACCAGGCCTGCCCCTGGAGCTCCAGGCCCACCTTCCAACTGCCTCCCTTTTGCTGTCTCATGGGATGGTCAAACTCAGCAGGCTTAAGCTGGACTTGGTCTTCCCCTAAGACGTGTGCCCCTCTAGCCATTCCTGTGAGCGGACATCCCCATCTGCCCAGATGCTCCTGCCACAGACACACATGGATCCCCAACACAACCCCGCCCACCCCTCCCAGCTCAGATCCACCACCAGCCACGTCCCTGGGACTGCATTTCCTAAATCCCCCTCAAATCCACCCTCTCCACTCTACGAGTCCTAGCTACGACCACCTCGCCTGGCCCATGGGACAGTCTGCTTTGTTTAGAGCCCAATCCACCCAGCTTCCAATCTCGGCTCCAACTCACCAGCTGTGTGATCTTGGGCAAATCACTTGCTCCTGCCCCCCAAGTAAGGGATGACAGCCCAGAGCCAGGGACCTGACCCAGGATGGAAAAAAGAATCAGGGAGGACTGCCCACTGGAGGTGATGCCAGCTTTGGGTCTTAAAGGATGAATGGGAGTGAGCCAGGCAACACAGGACTGGGGAGCATTCCTGACAGAAGCAGCAGTCTGAGCAAAGGCCCGGAGGTGAGAAGCAATACGCCATGTGCGAGGAGCCCAGTGTGCTGGTGTAGACTGGGAGATGGGACGGAAGGCTGGAGCCAGCAGCCAGGGCATGACCTAGAAAGTTGAAGAAATCCTACACCTGGAGTCTGGCCTCGAAGCAACGGGTGATGGGATCGAATCTGTGGTTTAGAAAAACCTCTCTGACCGCTCTGTGCAATGGGACTGGAAAGGCCAGGAGAGGAGGCAGGAGGACACCTGTTAGGAGGTCCCTGGAGAATGGGATGGAGGCGAGAGGCAGCGGCTGAGCTGGGACCCGGAGGAGAGTGAGTAAGGAGCCCTGGCTATCTGGTAGGAGCTGGAGGCCAAGGAAGCATGCGGATCGCCCCCCACCGTGTGGCCCAGAGGGACGTCTGGATACGCACACAGACAAACACCATCACAGGAACATGCAGACAGCACCACACACGGACGCACGTGACAGACACAGACCTGTGGTCCCAAACATGGACAGACGGGGACACGGAGCAGGAACCCATAGCCACCGGGACACAGAGTCACAGGTGGGCGCTGTCACCAGAGGGTGAGTGCACATGAACTCCGGGACAGACCCAGAGGGAAGCAATGAGGGCACTCGAGGAATCTGGGATGAACACAATGCCTTAATCCCCCCCAAAGAACAAACCCCTCATTCACAAATTTCAACCTGGAATCACAGGCTCCTTACCTAGAGTGTCCTTTCCCACTTGGTGAACTTCTACTCATCCTTCAAGACCCAGCTCAAGTGTTCCCTCTTCTACGGAGCTTTCCCTGAACCCCCAGCCAGTCACTTCCTCTGTGTTCCCAACAGCACCTTGTATATGGGAATAACAATAACAATAATAATAAAATGGCAGCTACCATTTATTTCAACACCTACTACATGCCAGGCACTGTGCTGAGTATGTCATACACATCATGTCACAGAGTCTTCCCAATGACCCTGGGAGATGTGCATTTAACAGAAAAGGAAACCGCAGCTCAGAAAGGTTGACCAACTTGCCCAAAGTCACACAGCTAGCAAGTAACGGAGTTAGGACACCACCCAGACCTGGTCCAGCCCCACCCTGATGTGCTACCTGTTTCCCTGGGTGACTTTCCCGCCAGACTGTGAGCTCCTCACAGGTATAGCCAATGCCCATTCACCTTTGCCATTCCAGCACCTAGCCCACCGTGATCTCAGAAACTCTTTGTGGGATGAAAAAATAGAATAATATTGATTACTTATTCTTGAGCACTTACAGTGGGCCAGGAACCGTGTCAGGGCATTTTTTACAGTCATTATTTTACTGTTGCAATAGATCCGTGATACAGATGAGGAGACTGAGGTCCAGAGAGGTAATGTAACGTGCCTGAGGTCACAGAGCCAAGTCTAGATTTGAACCCAGATCTGTCCATGATCCTTTCCCAGGAAGATGGTCGCTGAGGCCAGCCTTGTAAGCTCTACAAAGGGGCACTGGGAGAGGAAGTACCAAGGAAGGGGCATGCCAGGGGGCAGGCCCTGCCACCTGCAGCAGTCCGGGTATAGACAAACACACAAAGAGGACAGGCAGCCCAGGGTGGCATGTGACAAGCCTTGGCCACTGCAGGACAGCAGGGTGCGGTTAAGCAACTCTGTCCCACCCGCATCCCCAGACCATCCCACAGGCATTAAAAACTGAGATTTGTCCAGACTCCGTGGCCACAGAGGAACGAGCTCTCAACAAAGCAAATGGGAGAGAGCAGGACCAAAACCGTCCGGACACTATGATTACAAGGAGGCAAAAATAAAAACCTGCGTCAGAAAAAGCAAGCTGCAGGGAGCCACACCCAGAGGGAGGGCTGGGAGAGGTGGCTGGAGCCGATCTAGTTTTTGTCTTTGTTTCTCTGATTTCCAGATTCTCTGTAACCGCATTCAGTTGCTTTTATAATGAAAACAATAAATTTATTCTCCAAAAAAAGACAGAAAATTGTTGGTAGCCCAAGGGTGGAGAGGGAACAGATGGAGGGTCCGGGAGGCACAGGGAAAGGTTAGGGTCAGCTGATGGTGGGCACTCCACTCAGCAGTGCACACCAGGCCCTGTACAGTCTGCGTACTCTAGGCACGTAGGACCCAGTGGGGCGGTGGTGGCTGTCAACAAGGGCTACCTGGCACAGGTAACATTCAATATGCACTTTGGAGCTGTTTTTAGGATTCCATAGAGTGGGGAAAGGTCTCCAGCAACCTTTCTCTGCCTTGGTCCTCGCCCCCTTTGGCAAGAGTCCCCTCATTGATTTCCCTAGCTCTACCCACAGCCCCGATTCCATTCTCCTTCTGCAGTTGCTGTGATATTTCTAAAATACAAGAGCAGATCACGGTATTCACCTCCTTAGAACCTCCCATGGCTCCCTATTGCCCTCCAGACAAGGTCTGGATTCCTTGGGCCTTACATATCCGGCCCTGCTGACCTCTTTGGCCTCACTGATTGTTCTGACGTTACTCTCTACCCAGCCAGCCATAGAGTTCCCCCAGGGCTTCACTTCCCTTATTTTCTAACCTTCATTCAGGCTGCTTCCTCTCCCTGGAACCCTCCGTCCTCCTCATTTTACTGGCTAACTCCAAATTATACTCAAGCTCTGGCTTATGGACCACTTCCTCCTGAAAGCTTTCCAGGACTGTTCCACCTCCACCCCCCTAGGCTATGCTGGGTACCTCTCCTCTGTTCCCTTTGTACCCTGCACATCCATCATCAGAACATGTATCCCCCTATTTTCTGATTGCTTGACTATCTCTGGTATTAGGCATGCTCTCTCTCAGGGCAGAATCATGGATGAGTAATTTATCTTTTAAGCCCTGCACAGTATCTGCTAAATGTTTGAATGAATGACTGAATGAATGAATGAATATATGAATGAATGAATGAATGCTCTAGGTGGAGGGAACTGAAAGGGTCAAGACCTGGATAGATGAAAGTTCCCTTCCCTACCCTGGCACCTTACTGTTCCTGGTGTCACCCTATTCCCTATTTCCTGTATCTAAGCCCTGTCTTCCTAAGTGAGCTGAGAAGGGGCTATGTGTGCTCCATAAAGACTAGCAGACCAAAAAGGATGTTAACAGCTAATCAACACAGAAAGTGGCTCTGCTTCCCTGGCAGTGAAAATTAAATGAGTTTCACCTCTTAAAATAGCAAAAAGAAAGAAGAAAATGATAATACCGAGTGCTGGTGAGGGTAAGATGAAATTGGCACCGCTAGGCATTACTGGTAGGAACATAAACTGAAACAAACCTTTCTTTCTTTTTTTTTTTTTTTGGAGAACTTATTATTAAATAATCTCTCCACCCAACATGGGGCTCGAACCAACAGCCCCGAGATCAAGAATCACACACTCCACCAACTGAACCAGTTGGGCACCCCATAATCATTTCTGAAAACGGTCTGGCAATAATGTGTCAAGAGCTCAAAAAAAAAAATGTTCAGACTTCCTGGCCTAGTGATCCCATTCTTGGTCATCTGTCCCTAGAAAATAACCCAAATATAGACAAAGTTTTAAGTACAAAGCTGTTTGCTTCAGTTTTTTTTTTGTTTTGTTTTGTTTTTTTTTACAATAACGAAAAACGGAAAGGGCCAGATTTTTAAATAGGAGGATGGCTCTGTAAGTCACGTTACCCAGTGACATAGTCAGCAATCATTACTAATAGCCAATGTTTACTGGCATTGTCATGACTCATCTGACACCCATATCAACCTTACCAGGAACTGAGGCACGGAGATATTAGGTAAGTTGCCCAAAGCCACGCATGAACAATTTGAACCCAGAAAGTCAAGCTCCAAAGCCCATGCTTTTCACTCTGACACTGTTAGAAAGAAGGGCTGGAACCACTCCAAAGTCATGTAGAAAATACCCGTGATACAATGTTTGTCAGGGAGATAGGGTGGGGGAGCAGATTTTCTAAATTGTATGTGTAGACAGAACAATGACATCTATATAAAAACCAGGTACTGAGAAGAGGGAAGGAAAAACCAGAATGCTAATAGTGATGGTACCTCAGGCTTGGGGTGAGGGCAGAAATGGTAGGTTTGGGTTTACCTTATTTCCTTATTCTTTGACGTCTCTGCAGGGTAGTTATGGGACCTTTTTTAAGGCATATTTTTCATAAGACTAAAGGTTCAGCAAGCCTAGGCCAAGCAAGACAGCCCAACCCCTGCCCACAGCTCCAGTAGGATTCTGGCCTCAGGTCCTGCCGGTTTACCTGGGAGGAGAGAAGAGCTCAGAGAGGGCCAGGGGCTTGCTCAAAGTCCCACAGTGAGCCTCCAGCCCCACCCCAGACCCCAGCCAGGAGCACAGAGTCAGGAAGGGGTTGCTTGTCCTATGGGGAAGACCAGGCTTCAGCGGGGAGGACTAGGCCAAAGCCTGCCCAGGTCACTCACTCCTGCCTGAAATCTCTCTTGGGTTCCCATCGCTTTTGAGGTATAGTTCCAAATCTCCAGCACAGCACCCAAAGGCCTTTACCAGTGACGTTCTGTGGGCCACACACATCCCACACACATACGTCCCCACAGCTTCCCTTCCTTCAGCCTCACTACACCACCTGCAGGTCCCGCAAAACAAGCTGCACTTTCATACCACCGTGCCTTTGCATAGGCTGTGCCTTTTCATCTGGGGCCATCACCCAGCTGGAGCCCTGCCAGATTCCCATCAACCACCAGTCAGCTCCGCTGTCACACCCTTGGGGAAGTGTTCTTGCTCACAGGCCCCTCCACAGCTATTTGCAGCCTCTTCTCTGAGCTTCCATAGCTTCCTGGACCTCCTCCACCACAGCACTGACCCCACTCTTCTAGAACTGCCTGGTTCCCTGTCCGTCCACCCAGTCTGCCCACCACATAGCTGTGAACTCTGAGATCAGGGCTTGGGTTTGGTTCTTAGTTATGACCCCACACCCTAACACGACCCCACAGCTCATCTGGTTCTTCCTTCAGGTCTCAGCTAAAGATCACGTTCTAACTCTCTCCCCAGCATGAAGCGGACAGCTCTGTTATTCACACCCACGGCCCCCTGCATTCTCTACCTCTCTATCATGCCTCCAGATCCTCCCTCCAGTCGTGACCCACAAGTACAGAGCCACTAAGGCGGCCCCAGAGCCAAGTACTAACCACATAGGAAGTGCTCAGATGCCTAGTTCATGCTAGGTGCTCAATAAATATTCACTAAAAGAGAAGGGCTGTCCCCGAGAGAGAGGAGGGGACTGTCCACATGAGCTCTACAGACTGAGAAGTTTGCCAGGAGAGCCAGAGGGTAGAGGGAGAGCATTCCAAGCCGAGGGGCAGCATGTGCAAAGACATGGCCAACTGCTAGCTTCTTAGGGTAGCTGAGGGTTCTCAAACATGCTCCCTGCCCCAGAGTGACAACGAGCTGCTGCTGGGGCTCAGCTGAGCTATGGGGTACGGGTGTTCCTGGGAAGATGAGCTCATCCCACTGAGGGGTGCATGAAGATTTCATGAACGTGGGACTTAACAATGGGGGAAAGCAGACAGGTCAAGAGATGCCAGGAAAGGGCAGGCTAGGTGGTAAAAAGTTCATGTGCAAAGGCCCAGCAGTAAGAAAGCACAAAGCATCACGTTTGGTCTGGTGTGGGTATAGTACAGGGATTTGCAGAGGAAGCAGGGAAAGGTGGCTGGGACTGGTCACAAAGGGCCAGAGTCCCAGGCTACGGTGCTTGGATAAAAGGCCATGGGGAGCCATGGAAGGTCTCTGAGCAGGGGAAGGCCATGGTCAAGGTTTTTGGTGGACAGAAGGATGGCCTGGAAGTGATAAGCCGGAGATAGTCTAGTGGGGAGAAGCTGAGGTTTCCCACTTTCCCAGCGTGAGCCCCCCACGTGCTCCAAGTCTGCCTCTCACGATCCCTGTGCCCTCCATGTGTCCCCACTCCACGCAGCCCAGAGTGCTGAGCTCCAGCTGCTGGGCCCCACCCCAGCCCCAAGACCCAGGCCAGCCTCGGGAGCTGGTTCCTGGGAACTTCCTGCGAGGACCAAGGCTCCCGAGGGTCCTGGATCCAATTAGGCTGGGTTTCCGCAGCCCTGCAGGGTTGGAAGGGCTGTTCTCATCATGAGGGCGGGAGTCATCCGAAAGCAGGGCTGCTCTGTGCCCTGGTCAGGGGGAGCTGGATGCTGCTCTTCCCCTCTTTGTCCCTCCCACTCCCTGTCCCCAGCCCGAGCCACCCCAACACCCCCTGAGCCACCCCATCACCCTCCCTGGGAGCCTCATCTAGAGAATGGGCCAGGTTACCCTTCTCAGGCTTTGAACACATGCCCTTCTCTACTTCCATCTCCCTTGGGGCCCCCCAGATCCCATCCTCACAGGGAAGCCCTTCGGCCAGCAAGAAAGGACAAGAGGATGGGATCCCTGGGTGGCTCCATGGTTTAGCACCTGCTTTCGGCCTGGGGCCTGATCCTGGAGTTCCGGGATTGAGTCCCACATTGGGCTCCCTGCATGGACCGTGCTTCTCCCTCTGCCTGGGTCTCTGTCTCTCTCTCTCTCTGTGTCTCTCATGAATAAATAAATAAAATCTTAAAGAAAGAAAGAAAAGAAAGAAAAGAAAGAAAAGAAAGAAAGAAAGAAAGAAAGAAAGAAAGAAAGAAAGAAAGAAAGAAAGAAAGGACAAGAGGAGAACCTGAGCACCTGTTCTGTGCCAGGTACTGTTTGCTACCTAACAAACATTTCTCTTAGGCTCTTAATGACCCTGCGAGGTAGATGCTGGGAGCATTTTGAGATACGGCCTGCATTCAGAAAGATGCTAAGAACATAAATGGACAGCTTTGTGACTTATAAAACACACATCAAGGCCCCCAAGAAGCCCCTACCCCATGCCCCTTCTCACGTCCCCCAAGGGTCCGGCCCTCCTGGCTTCTACCCTAATCTCCTCCTTGTCGGGAGTCAAGAATGAGGCTCAAGCCCAGGCACACAGCTGGTGAGGACAGAGGGAGACCGGATCTACCATCAGCTTGCTGTATGACCTTTAGTGAGTCCATTTCTCCTCTTTGGGTCACCGTTCCTTTCCCTCTCTCTCTCTCTCTCTCAATATATATATATATATATATATATATATATTTTTTTTTTTTTTTTTTTTTTTAAAGCAGGCTCCAGGGCACCTGAGTGGCTCAGTGGTTGAGTGTCTGTCTTTGGCTCAGGTCGTGATTCTGGGGTCCTGGGACTGAGTTCTGCATTAGGCTCCCCGCAGGGAGCTGGCTTCTCCCTCTGCCTATGTCTCTGCCTCTCTCTCTGTGTGTCTCTCATGAATAAATAAATAAAATCTTTTAAAAAGTTAAAATAAAGCAGGCTCCATGCCCAGCATGGAGCCCAATGCGGGGCTTGAACTCATGACCCTGAGATCAAGACTCGAGCTGAGACCAAGAGTCAGATGCTTAACCCACTGAGTCCCCCAGGCGCCCTACCCCTTGCTCTCTAAGACAGCTGAAACTAAATCCCAGCCTGAGTTCCTGGACCCTCTGAGGGACAATGTGGCGACTCAAGGGTTAAAGTACAGTTTCCGTACAACATAGCCCGAGTCAAAGCCCCAGCTCAGGCCCTTGGGATTATTACCAAACTGAGGATGACAATGGTATCCCCATAGCACTGTTGTTGGGATTAAATGAGTCAATCGGTATCAAGTCTTGAGAACAGTGCCTGGTGCAGTAAGGACTCTGTAAGCCTTAGCTGTTGTTGTTCTGTTAGTAGGTTCTCTCAGGCATAAGGGAGCCCTTCCCAACATTCCAAAGACCCACATGGAAATCTGACCAACCAGGGAGGTGAACTGGGCTGGGGCTGGGGGTTGCTTGGGGATGCTGCAGCTCTGGGAGGCTTCCAGGACCCACAGGGGCTCCTCTGCTGACTGCTGGAGAGCCAAGCCTGGAATTAACTCTAAAGGGGACAGTGACTGCTGAACCCCTGCCACAGCCTGGCCCCAAGGAGCTTTCTAGAGGGGTCCTAGAGGTCCTGGGCTGGGAACCACTGGCAGGTGGTCACAGCCTGTTCTTGAGCTGTGCCTCAGGACCCCCAGGGGCCGGCAGCCTGAGAGATAAGTGAGACAGAGCTCAGGCCCCTGCAGGGGGCAGGGGAGGCAAATAGCGTGAGCCCTGAGTAGGACAAGTCAGCAATAGAAGATTGGGCTGGTCAGATAGAGGAGTGGGGAGGGGTAACAACAGGCCACGGAAAACCCACAACCACTGGCCCTCCCCTTCCCCCCCGCTCTTGGGGTATCATCTTCCCCATGTTCCTTGATTCCCCACTTCCTGGTCTTTGCCCAGGCCATACCCTCTGCCCAGAATGCCCTCCACCTGGAAAACTTCACAGTTCAGATGATCACTTCCTTCCAGAAGCACCTCTACCCTCCATACACCATGACCATCACTCAACTCATTAGAGTAAAACCTAAAACCAACGACTCAGATAGTGGGGAGCCATCTCCCCCAGCTCAGGATATCCTGTAGCTATATGGATGAAGCAGGGACAAGGCAGGACACTTTGGGCCTCAGAACCAAATCCCATGGCCTTCCCCACATACCTTATCCAGTAAAGACACCACCTGGTCCCCTCCCTAAATTCTCCTGGCTTCTCAAGCCCAGCCCTAGCCCCAGCATCCAGGAAGCCATACCCACACCCCCAACCCACCTCCACCATGCCCACTTCCTCATCCCCATCCAAGTGCCAGGCATGACATTGGGTCTTCACATAGCCTATATATCCAGAAACGCTACCCCTGTTACGGAGGTAAGGAGACCGGTACTACAGGAGAGCTTCTCCAAGAGGGCTGCTCCTGCTCTGATCCCCACACACTATGGGGAGCAGAAAGCCCCCCAGGCAAAGCACCGTAAGGTGTGTATGGTCTTAGACAAGTCCTACCTCTCCCCTTCCTGTTTTATTCCCCCAGTGGACAAAGTGCGGTTTGCGTGGATAATCTGTGAGGTCTACCTCTCTCCAATTAGTGCCAATTAGTGAGTGACTTTGAATCTCAAATGGTCCTCCAGAAATTGGGTACGTAAGCATCATCAGAGACAGACTTTCTTGGGGCTACATGGAGAGAGAACTGTCCTCTTTCCCCGAGTACTCCAATCCCCAGAGCCAGCACCTAGCACAGAGCTCCTGGGATTAAAGGAGCTCGGGATGCATGCTCTGTACACACTCATTCATTGACTGACTCGTCATTCAGCACCACGCATCGCGGCTACCCGCCCTTCAAGGAGCTCACAACCCAGTGCAGAGAAAAAGGCTACTGAGGTCTTGAGACCACAAGGTCAAAAGCCCTGGGAATCCAGAACACGAACATCACCCCCAAATGTTATTCACAGGGAAAGTGCAGTACTTTGTAGAGAAAATCTTTCTGGCCACGTCAAGTATCTGACAAGAAGAAGCTGGGGGTCCTGGTGGGGAGTTCCCTCTAGTGGAGATGGGAGGCCCTTTTGTCAAGGAAGTGGGAAGGGGATTCCTGCTCTGTGCAGGGGACGGTTGAGGCTGGACTTCCCCTCAACAGCTGGAGGATTCGAAGGAAGAGTCCCAGAGTGCTGGGTTCAAATCCTGCAATGGCCCTGACAAGCTCCGTGGACTCAGGCAAGTTACCTAGTCTCTCTGTGCCTTGATTTCCTCATCTGTAAAATGGGGGTAATGACAATGAGCATTCAATACATTAACATTTATAAAGTCTTTTGGAACATGGCCTGCCACAAGGTACTCTGTGCTGCTAAATAAGTAAGGCAGAGAGGGTCCCTCTTATAAGATTCTAAATCCCAGATCATGCATGGGGTGCTAGCACCTACGTTCAGCAGTGGAGACAGGCAAGGAGGACAAATCAACAAATCAACAAGAAAGCTTCACACACTGTCAAGAGCCACAGAGAAAGTGGAAAGGGGCCGAATGTGACAGTGTCGTGACCGTAGGAAGCTATCCCAGAGCAAGTGGTCAGGGAAGCCTCTCGGTGGAGGTAACATCTGAGTGGAAACCGATGAAACAAGAAGATGCTGGCCATGCAAACATTTGGGGAAGAGTGTTCCAGGTAGGGGATACGGAAAGCCTCCAGCCCAACAATCTGTAAGTTCAAAGTACAGAAAGCAGCTGGTGTGGCTGGAGGCGGTGAGCCTGCGGGGTGGGCAAGGGAGCTGAGGGGGGACAGGCCCTCCCGGACCGTGACGGCCCCTGTCTGCCCACTCGCAAAGGACTTCGGATTTTTGTTCTTTGAAATGCCCTGGAAACATCTGAAGAATTTCAGCAGGGTAAAGACAAGCCAGGGCAGGGCTTTCAGGGTCCCCAGACCACTTGGCTCATTCTGAAACATCACGATGGTTTCCAAAAATCAAGGTGGGGCCTAGGTTGGTGATCAGTGGTCCTTATCATTCAGTTGGTATATACTGAGGTCCTCCCACATGCCTGGCCAGGGCTCAGAGACATCCCACATACCCTTGTTACCCGCCCAAACCTACAAGAAATTCACAGTGGACCCCTTCTTAAAGATCAAGAAACTGAGGTTCAAAGAAGGGAAGAATGCATACAAAGTGATACAACCTATGGACCACCCAGCACAAACTGTAAAGTCAATTTGCAAGTGAGACTTGGTCCCAGGCCCCAGATCCACCATCATGACCATTTGTGGAACTAAGTCCTCTGGTATTGTCAAGCCTCCTCTTCATCAAGAGACCTCCCCTGTAACACATGCAGGCACCCACAAATACTGCCCTGGCTAGTGCTCCCTCTACTTGCGGTCTTCTTCCTTGTTTGCTTGAGCCCAGGAGGACTGTATTTGTATCTCATGTGGCTGTCCAGCCTGTGCTGGGTGAGCTGGAGACCAGGTGGATGCAAGGACTGAGGGACGGACTGCTAAAATGGCTAACCACTAAACTAACAAGTGGACAGTGAAAAGAATAAAGGAATGATCTAGAAAGCCAGTGAATGACTAACTGATGGCAGTTAGAAGAAGGAAAGAAGAGGGCATTTGGGTGGCTCAGCAGTTGAGCACCTGCCTTTGGCTCAGGTCATGATCCTGGGGGTCCTGGGATCAAGTCCCACATCAGGCTCCCCAAGGGGCCTATGTCTCTGCCTCTCTCGGAGCCTCTCATGAATATTTATTAATAAAATATTTTAACAAAAGAAAAAGAAGGAAAGAAGAAAGGAAGGGAAGGAGGAAGGGAGGCAGACAGAGAGGGAGGAAGGGAGGACTCTGCCTTATAGAAAGGCAGGGCAAGGAAGTGTCTGCCCAGAGAAGGATGGGACAGGCTGGCTTCAAACCAAGTCTACACCTCACCCCCACACCAGCTTCCTCTCCACCTGGGGCCACCCCCCATTGCCTCCACTCCCCCAAGCACACAGATAGCCTATTTCTCAGCCCCTTGAACAAACCCATGTCTCTGAGATGTTGGCCATTATAATACCCACTACCCCATCACCAATCACCACCGGCAGCAATCACTACTCCCCAGGGCCCAGTGGAGCCTAGTAGAGGGTAGAGTGGTTCACTCCCCCTCTGAGTTTCTCATAGAGGAAGGGAGAAGGGAGACCAGGGCTCTGGTCCTAGCTGGGACCCAAACTGCTAAGTGACTTCAAGCCAGTGGCTTCCCCTCTCTGAGCCCAGATGACCTCTCAGGGCCTTTTCAGCTCTGACACTGTTTGGTGGAGCCCCTAGATTTTTGCACAGCCACTGGGTCAGCAGAAGAATCTGACAGATCAAACACTAGAAGGTGGGTTAAAGTCCTACCTACAAAGCACCAAAGTCCACCTAGAAAAAGGCCTGGACAAGGAGTCTGGAGACTTGTTTTTAAGGCCTCCTGTGCCACTGCTCAACCTCTCCAAGACTCAGTTTCCTAAATTTAGAAATGGGGTTAAATGTCCCCATCCTAACGATTTCACCCCAAGCAAGTTTCTGGGAGAGCCTGACGTGATAACCACGCGCTACACCATGCAAACTATAAAGTTCCATTCACAAGGAAGGCTTATGATGGCCGGGAGCAGGGGCAGTGAAGGTGGACATGCTGTCCCATTCCAGTCTAGTTCTGTCCAACATGACTCTTCCAGGAGTCAGGGCCTCCAGAGAGAACACCAGCGACAGCCCAGAGGTGGGAGCCTGGACATCGGGGTCCCTATCTTAGCCCTCCTCTTAACTGGCAATGCAACTTTGGGCAAGTCACTTCCCCTCTCTGAACCTCAGTTTCTCTATCTGAAAAATACCTAGCTTGGTACCCCCTGGCCCAGGCATGTCAAGTTCTGCAGCCCTGAACCCCTAAACCCCAGCCTTCAATCCCTGACTCTGTCCTCAGGAAGCTCACGTTGTCCTGTGGAGCCAGGATACAAATCAGAAGTGAGACGAGAGGGGTCTCCTGTCCAGGAGATGCTGGGACAGGGCCAGAAGGGCTCACGGTCTTCCCAGGACAAACTTTCCCAAAGGGCTAAAGACCAGGCCCAACCTGCCCCGGTGCCTTGGACAGCGCCTGCCACTCCAGACCTTTGGGCCTGGTAGACCCTCCCGTAGTCTTCAACACCTGCAGGCTCTGACCTGTCCGGCAAGACACTTCAGTAACTTCACCCAAACCCAAACTGCCTCCAACACAGGAGCCTTCAGGGTGCCGGCAGAAGTAGCAGAAAAGAGTAGAAAGGTACCACCAGGGAGAGGCTCAGACCAGCAAACCAGTGCCCTCCCCCCACCAGACGACCCCTCCTTCCCCTCCCCTCAGACAAGACCCACTGGGGCCCCCAGCCTGCACCCTGACAAAAGCCCACCACCCAGGGGCATCTGCCACCAGATGCCACCTCCAGAGGCCAGGAGGCCCACCAGATCAAAGAAGGGGCTCTCCAAACACACACACACACACACACACACACACACACACACTTGCCGGAGGGCTCCAGAAGCCACCCCAGCGCCCGGGGCATGATTCCCGCCTACAAGGGGGGCCCCCCCTGGCCACCCATGAAGGAGACAGCCCCCTCCCCTCCACACACACAAACCGCTGCAGGGCAGGGCAGGGGAGAGCAGGGTTATTTCCTCATGCCAGGGGTCTGAGCTGGAAACCGTGGGCCCACTCAGAGCCCCTATGGCCAGCCCTCTCCCCCAAATCCGAGGATACAGTTCCTCACAATGCCATTTTTATAGAGCGTTTTCCAAAAGACATTTCCTGGTCCCCCCCAAGCCCCCATCGCCAACCCTCCACGTGCCCCCCGCAGCTCTGAGGAAGCCGGCAGTTAACTTTTTCCCAAAAATCCTGCAAAGGCAGCTGGCTGGGGGGAGAAATGGGCCCCGAGATCCTTTCGCGGCATTTCACCGCCTTCCAAAAAAAGAAAAAAAAAAAAAAAAGAAAGAAAGAAAAAAAAAGAAAAGAAAAAAAAAGAGCTTAAAAAAAAACAGAAAAGAAAACTTTCGGAGTTAACTTTAAATTCCCAGCCCTCCCCCCTAAATCGCCCAGCGGCTTCCTTTTTTTTTTTTTCTTTAAAGTGCAATTGCATTGTGTCTCACCTCCCCGAAAGGCTCGCGGCTCTCGCCAAAGAAAAGGAAAAAAAGCCAACCCTTCGGGTGCCCCCTCTGCTTCCAGCCGCCTCTCCCACATTCTCAGACAGTTTTATTAAAATTTTCAGACAAAAGAAAAACAAAAATGGCAGCCTGGCTTATTTTTAAAACAGGACAGGGACGCCATATTCTGCAGATCTGCAAAAAAGGGGAGAAATCCGGCACTGGCCGCTCCACCGGGCCGGCTGCAAAGTGCGCGAACCGCGCCGTTTGCAATCCGTTTATTTGCATTAAGCCCCATGAATCATTGTTTACCGGAGAATTGCAGCAGGTTTGAATAGCCCGGCTTAAGAAAACACACACACACAGAGACACACACGCACACACACACGCACACGCACACACTCGGAGAGCAGACCCAGACACGCCGCCGGAGACACTTCCTACCCGCGCGCCGCCGCCGCCGCCGCCGCCGCCGCCGCCGCCGCCGCTCCGGGCCCGGCCCGAGGCGCAGGCGGCCCCGGGCCCTCGGAGCGCCCCGGCCCGCGCTGACAGCGCCCGCGCCCGGCCCGCGCCCCCGCCCGAAACTCGGCGCAACTTTCCCGCGGGCGGGCGCCCGCCGCCGCCGGGCCCGCTCCCCGCGCGCCCCGGGCCCGCACGGACCTGGCTGTGCTGGCGGCGGCTCCGGGACGCGGCCGCAGCCCCGCGCCCGGCGGCCCGTGCAGGGCCGGGCTGGGGCTCCGGCTCCGGCTCCGGGCTCCGGCTCGGGCTCCGGCTCGGTGCGGAGCCGCGCGCAAACCTTCCGGGTCGCCTGCTGTTCACTTCTGGGTTCTGCAAGCGCCGAGGCGGCGGCGGCGGCGGCGGCGGCGGCGGCGGGAGGCTGGGTCTGCAGCGCCGCGCGGCCCCCCGTGCGCTCGGCGAGCCCCCGCGCCAGGCGCCCGGCTCCGGGGGAGGGGGGGCCGCGTCGGGCCCCCGCCTCTCCGGCTGCGCAGCCCGTCCGGCCCCGGGGGCTCCCGCGAGTGGGCAGCGCCGGGCGCGGGCGACGGCGCGCGAGGGGAGGGGGCCGCGCGGGGGGCGGGGGCGGGCCGCGCTGGGGGCCCCGCTCGGGCCCCGGGGCCTCGTCTCGCGCTCGCCGCCGCCGCCGCCGCCGCCGCCGCCGCCGCCGCCGCCGCCGCCGCCGCCGCCGCCTGGCAAAGTTGCGCCGCGCCCCCCGCCCGCGCCGCGCCCGCGGCAAAGCCACAAAGGAACTCGTCGCCCCCCTCCGCCCGCCCGAGCCGCGCGGGGAGGGCACCGGCGCCGGGCCCTAGGCCAGCCCCTTCCCCAGCGCGGGGGCTCCCGGGGCCCCGGCGGCCGCGGCCATTGTCCCGCCCAGGCCGGGCCGCCGCCGCCGCCGCCGCCGCCGCCGCCGCAGCCTCAGCGCCCCCGCCCCGCGGTGATGGCGGGCTGGGTCCCGGGGCCGGCGGGGCCGGGCCGCCCCCGGGGTCTCCTGCGCAGAGGGCAGGCGGGCGGGGACCCCCGGGCTGGGTCCCCACACCTGGTAACCGGCGACCGAGCTCAGAATCCAGGCTGAGATTTTTTGTTGTTGTTGTTGTTGTTGTTGTCGTTAAGACGAGGACATGGGGATGGGGGCAGAAGTTTGTACTGGCCGGGCCGCCCCTCCCGCTGCCGGCTCCGGCCATCCCTGGCCCTGGGCCCGAGCCCCCGGAGGGTGGGGCCGCCTGAGGCTGTCAGCGGCTCTTCTCGCAGAGTCTATCGGAGGTGGCACCGGCTGTCCCCCAGCTCCAGACCTCAGAGCCATCTGCGTGTGACTCCTCCTCCCGCCTCACCCTCCCCAGCCAATCAGTCACCAAGTCCTTCGGATTCGGCCTCCCGGGCTGTGTCAGCTCCCAAACTTCACTTCTACCTGAGGAGGCGGCCGGCCCCTGGGTCCTCTCACCGACTCCGACTTCTGTGACACTCACTGCCACTCAGCCTCCGGGCCAGGGGAATCAGGGCTGGCCTGCCCTCAGGGAGCTCCCAGTCCCCAGGGAAGAACACACACACACACACACACACACACACACACACACAATCACCTGCCAGGGTGTGCTGGTCCTCCCGGAAGCATTCCCCAATTGGGTAAATAGGGATTGAGGACCTACGATCCCACGCTGTGCTGATTGGCTGCCAACAGCTGCGAGCAAGTTGGACAAAGTTCCTGCCCCCATGGGGGGTCCAGTCTTGCACAGGACGCCTAGGCTGCGAGCAGCTGGAGGTCAGGGCCTACTTAGTCCGTTTGCTTTCAAGCCCCAAGCACAGTGCCAGCACAGAGCAGGGCACAAAAACACAGTGTGGCAGTAATGAGTTGGGATTGCAAAGCATAAGGGGCGGGGGAGGACACAGAGGAGGCCACTCTCTCAGGGAAGTGGGGAAGTTCTGAAACTAGATCTGGGGTGAGCTAGGTGAGGAATAAGGGAGGACCTTTCGGTTTCCAGGAAAATGGAGGTGATAAAAGTGTCACCCCGTTGTTGAGAAGTTCAGTGAGATAATAAGAAAGGAGACGAATATCTGGTGCAAAATATTTCAAAAATAATTTATGGAGATATTCAAGGATGGGAAGAAAACTCTAGGCTCTTTAGGTGTGGGCTGCACCTGGTGACTTCCTACAAAATGTACAGTACAGAGAGGGAGAAGAGAGTAACTCCACAGTGGGGAGACCTGACAGCTACTACCTCAGCCAAGCTAACACCAACAGTCACAAACGTATACTTGACGTTATGTGATAAAAGTAGTACTTTACCTCTACAGTCTTCCCCCCAAACAACCTGTAACACCAGTCTTGTCATGAGAAAACCATCACGCCAGCTCAAATTGTGGAACAACCTAAAAAAATTCCCAACTGATACTCCTCAAAACTGTCAGGGTCATCACAGAGTATAAAGTCTCAGAACCTGTTAAAGCCCAGGGAAGCCTAAAGAGATATAACAGCTAAATATACTGTGGTATCATCGGTGGGATCTTGGAACACAAAAAAAGACATTAGGTGAAGACTAAGGAAATCTTCTTAAACTATGGATTTTAGTTAATAATAACGTATCAGTAAAAGTATTCATCAGTAATTGTAATAAAATGTAACAAAAACACTAACTTAAGAGCTTACCAGTAGGGAAAACTGGATGGGGGGTATATGGGAACTCTCTGCAGTATTTGCTCCATTTTCCTGTAAATCTAAAACTGCTCCAATACAGTCTACTACTAAGGAAAAAAATCCTAAAAAAGTATACAAACCCACATCATTGTTGATGTCCTTGTTCAATGAAAGGATGCTTGACACAGCACCTAAGGGCCCAACAAATATTATGTTACAATTATCACCATCATTGTAATTCCAGACACTTGGAATAGCACATGCAAAGGCACTGGAGTTTAGGGTGTGGAGGGAGATGGAAGACAGAATCCTGAAGGCTTTGATTGCTGAGCTGAGGTCTTTCTAAGGGATTCATGGGCAGAGGGTGCCATGAACTGATCGATCTCTGCTTCACCAGCCTCTTGCAAAGTTATGCTCCAGCCAGCCAAAGTGGACTACCATCTTAGACCTCGTCATCTCTCTTCTAAGGACTTTGCACATGCTGTTCTTCCCTCTGCCTGGGACCTTTAGTCCTTTTCTCCCATCTCCTGAGTCTCTGGCGAACACCCACTCGTCAAGCCTCGGCTCAACCATCACTTGCCCTGTGAAGCTGTTCTAGATCCTCTGCATGGAAAGAGGTATTTTCCACTGGTTCTCAAGAGCACCATGGTCCTCTGGCCACACTGCTGGCAAAGCACTTATCAAGATGCATTAGAATAAATGTTTGCTGAATGGATGGACTAATGATGAAGTGGACTACAAGTCCACTCTAATCCACTACAATTCTTCAAATCCTCATTCTTTTTCAGGAAGCCCTCCATGACTATTCCAACCAATGAGCTACCTCCATCTTCTTTAATTTTTATAGTCTATCCCCTGATTATATTCTAACTGTTGTATATATAAGTATCTGTCCCTTGGATGAGATTTAATTTTTTGAGGAAGAAACCATGCCTTACATGTTCTATTTTTTCACTCATTCATTCATTCATTCATTCATTCAACAAATATTTATAAAGCTCTTCTTCTATGTCCCAGACGCTAGAGAGGTAGTAATAAGATCCAGGCCCTGCTCTAATAGAGCATTAATTAGGATTATTAATTAGTCAAGATAAATAAGATTATGCTGCAGTAACAAAGAACTCTGGAACCTCAGTGACATCACACCAGAGTAGTTTCTTTCTCCCTTTTTGCCACATGTTCATCCTGGATCCTCTACTCTAGTGGCCCAGAAACCTAGGCTGAGGAGTCCCTGCCACCTTGAAGCTCTACCCACCGAAGGAAACAGGTGGCCTTTTTAGTTACCAATCACAGGAGAATAGAAAACTGGTGAATCCTGCTCGGTATTCCAGTGCTTCAGCCAGGAGGGGACACACATCACCTTTCCTCACTATCCACTGCGCAAGACTAGTCACATGGCCCTGCTCAACTGCGAGGCTGGGAAGTACAGTGTTCCTCTAGAAGAAGAAAAGAAGACCTTAATTTCAGGAGACAGAATTTAACAAGAAAGCGCTCAGATGATTATTTGTCTCCTAAGAGCTGCAAAAGAGAGATGCGAGGTGTCTGGGGTGCGGGTAAGAGAAGATCAGAGAGAGCTTCTCAGAGGAAGGGACATTGAAGCTGAGCCCACGAAAGAGAGGGGACTAGAGCATTTCTGGCAGGGAGAACCATGTGTGCAGGTTCTGGGGCCAGGAGGAGCGGGCCATATTGAAGGACCACAAGGGACCATGGAGCAGGAGTGAAGTGAGGGGGACTGCAAGGTGACCCTCTGGGCTGGATGTCTCAGGAGCACCCTGGCAAGGATTTAGCTTGAGAACAATAGGCAGTCATGAGGAGACAGGCGTTAGGCAGCGATGCGATATGATCACATCTTATTTCAAAAGGCCCATGTGGCTGCTGGGGAAAGAATGGACTGAAATGGGCAAAGCAGAAAACCAGGGAGGCCAGTAGGGAGATTTTCAAAGTCTCCCAGGTAAACAGAGGCAGTGGTTTTAGCAGAGGTGGAAAGAAGTGGACAGATGTGCGACATGTTAAAGACTCGGTGACAGGACGCCTGGGTGGCTCAGTGGCTGAGCATCTGCCTTCAGCTCAGGGCATGATCCCAGTCTAGGGATCGAGTCCCACCTTGGGCTTCCTGGGAGGAGCCTGCCTCTCCCTCTGTCTGTGTCTCTGCCTCTCTTTGTGTGTCTCTCATGAATAAATGAATGAAATCTTAAAAAAAAAAAAAAAAAAAAAAAAAAGACTCGGTGACTGATCCAAGGAGCTACAAAGCGGGAGATGTCCAGGTAACTCCCAGGCCCTGTAACTCCTGTCATGCTAAGCACAAGGCTGGCTTCCTAACATTCCATCTCCAGCTTGCTCACGGTGGCTTTCTCTCCTTGCCCTCTACTCAAGCTAGCCCCTTCGCCATCCTCCAAATGGGGTGTACCTCCCACCAGAACTAAATTAACGTCAAGCATCAACACAAGCACTTTCTAATTAATAGGAGCCCCCAGAGGCCCTGGGAGAGAGGCTGGCAGGAACGTTATCCCCCATTTCACAGGGAGGAAAACTGAGGCCCAGGAAGGAAAGTGGTTGGCTCAGTGTTGGGGCCAGGCCTGCAGCCAAGGTCCTCCTACTTGTGGTTGGGAGAACCTGGTGCCAGTGGGCGCTGTGTGCCTGTAGCTGAGAGGCTGAGTGAGTGAGCATGTAAATTCCCAGCCCATTCACCCTCTTCACCTTTGTTCATTTTGCTCCCCTCAAGATGGCCATGGAGTTTAAGATGATAGATTAGGTTCTAGAGTCCAGTCAGAGCTGGATTGTACCCTGGCTTATCATTTATCGGCTGCTAATTGCAGGCAAGTTTTTTCCTCTCTTTGAGCCTTGGTTCTCTCCTGTGCAAACTTAGCGTGATGACATCTACTTCATGGGGCAGGTCTACATGAGATCACGTGTGAGGCCATGGTGATGTGGCTACCAGTACTTCAGGGACCTGCCCCCACCCCACCTCTCCTGGAAAATCCTCCCTATGGACACCGGCCCACACTTCTCTACCCCCAACAGAAACTTCTGTACCATCCAAGTTATAACACGGAAAAGGGTTGTTTAAATCCCAAACTGTCCACTCTATCTTCTTAAGGTAGTAGCGTAACTCATCCTGGTGTGAAACCACATCTCTGTGTACCCTCCATTCCATTTGGGTCAGAGGGACATGAATGGGGAAGGAAAAAGTTCTACTGCTTCATATGGAGAGACTCAGAGTGTTTGGCCCTCTGTGAGCAGAGCTGTTAATGGACGTTAGGATATACCAATGTTGTCCAGGAGCTGAGCAAGAGACAGAGACCTAAATTGCTCTACATGATGAAATGACAGGGATTGTGGTTCCCAAGTGTCTGTTTCTGGTCTGGCCCCTCCAAAAGCCTCCATGCTCTATCAGGACTACTTTCCCCCTTGGCCATGATGGTCCAGCCATGCAGGCCTCATGTGAGCTCACAGAAGACATGCTGATTGCTTTTGTCACACAGCCTTTGCAGTACTCTCCTCCTAACATATGCCCCCCACCTAACCACATCCACCATGTCCCCCATCACCTGATGAACACCCACTCATGCAACACACCATGCTCATAGCCACATGCTCAGGGTGGCCGTCTGTTATCTTCAGGATGACCTCATAGCTCCGTGCACCTCTCTTTTTTTCGTACACTTATCCCAGCTATAATTCTGCATTCAGATTTCTAATCCCATGATTTGACAGCAGACTGTAAACTCAATACATATTTGTTGATGCATTCATCCAATTAAAAAAAATGATGGAGGTTGAATTTTTGAAGGTGAGGGGGCTCAGAAAATGGATGAGCTGGAGTATGTGAGTACTGAAATATGGGAATGCTCAGTGAAATGGCTGAGCTAGAAGAGAGGGGTGCCAGTGGACAGGTACAGAACTTGTCAGATATTACTCAACTGTCTGCCCTTTGCATTGCCATGATACCTCCCCCCCGCCCCAACTTGGTTTCCTCAAGCCTTCAGTAAAATGCACTGCATGCTGGATGTTTGGTTGGCACTGGGGGGCCCAGATTGGCCCTGAGCAGAGATGACAACAGGCAGAGAAGAGAATGAAGGCACACTGGGAATGGAAAGTCAGAGCAGTAAGTGACCAAGACTTCATAAGTCACTGGACCTTGAAGAAATCTTGGAGATATCATCAGATTTCCACAAAATGTGAGGGAGGAAATTCTAGCAAATTTTTATTTAAATCTCCAACGACTCAAAATCTGAGCTTTAAACACAGAGAACGCTGTGACTGATTAGCAATGTCCATCATGGGCAGTGACAGCTGATTACATAGACCAGCCTTATGCTGGGGCCCCCAGATCTACCATTTAGCTTAGCATTTGCTCAGCCAGAGGGTCAAGACTATGTTCTATTCATCTTTTGTGTCTCTACCATTAGTAGTGAGCTGGGGGCTTGTGGGATGTGGGAGAGGTGACAGGGGGAAGGACAGGAGGTACAGCAGAGCCAGCAGCACGTCTGAGCCCCAGCTCAGCGGGGCAGGACATGCCGATCCATGTCCTGACTCTGTTAAATCCCTCGATGAACTGGGTGGGGCAAGCTGGGCCTCAGTTTCCTCAACTGTGACTTGGGCCAGTAGTATCTGTGGTGAGTTGTAGGTGAAAAAAAGCATGCTTTCAGATCGGGGGCACACAGTTCAAATTCTCTCTCTCACTAGCAACTCGAGGGCATCTCCAGTCTGCTCATTTATGAAAGGTGGATAATAATCCTTATTTCACAGGATAGCGTGTCCGGATTAGAAATTGTATACACCACCGTTTACCAAGCATTTACTATAAGTGAGGCATCTAGCTGGGCATTTTACGGACATGATCTCATTTAGGGAGGGCACAATGCCCAGGACCTGGCCAGTTCTCGAGTGTTATTACTCATTTCCCATAGGATCTAAGGAGTCTGTGGGTATGGAAGGGCTGTATTATCCACAAATCACCTTCAGAAAGTGATAGCAGTAACTATTTACAGCCCTTCCCCCCAGCTGCTCTCCACAATCCTCCAGTGATGGGCTGTCACGGCAGATCTGGACCTAGTTGTCTTTTACGACTGGCCTGGAGGCTGCCAGAGAAAAAGGGCAAAAGTGCTATAATAAAAGGGCAGACAATTACCTTCCCTTATAATTACCATTTGCAGTAATTAAATAATAATAGCCTTTGTAGGCCCTGAGAACTCAAAGCAGCCCACATGGATAACATCTGGTTTGCTTCTCTTCTGCCAGGAATTGTGTGCCCACAGGGACAGATGGGGAAGTCGAGGTAAAGGAAGAAAGAAGGCCAGCCACCCTATGCCATACAGCATTCAGGGCATCAGAGTCATGAAAAGAGCCTTGAAGTTGTGACTCAGAGGGGCAGACAGCCAGGGGCCCGTGTGTTTGTGTCCTGGCTCTATTGCTCACAAGCTGTGTGGCTATAGGTGGTTCATTGCAGGTTCTGAGCTTCAGTTTTCCCATAGGTAAAATGAGATGGAACCAACACCTGACCTGACCTAAGTCTACTGTTCTAGGCTTTATTCCATTCATATATAATTCTTGCAGCACCTGGGCAATGTGGTCAGTTAAGCTCCAGACTCTTGTTGGTTTCAGCTCAGGTTATGATCTCAGGGTCATGGGATCGAGCCCTGGGGCAGGCTCCTTGCTCAGCGTGGAGTATGCTTGAGATTCTCTCTCTCTGTCCCTACCTCCTGCTCACTCTCTCACTCTCTAAAATAAATAAATCTTTAAAAAAATACTGAATAATTCTTTTTACATGCTTTGGGTTGCAAGAGATAGAATTGCATCTCAGAGGGGCACCTGGGTGGCTCAGTCTGTCAAGCGTCTGCCTTCAGCTCAAGTCATGATCTCAGCATCCTGGGATGAAGCCCCAAGTCAGGCTCTCTGCTCAGTGGGGAGTCTGTTTCTTCCTCTCCCTCTCCCTCTGTACTTTCCCTCTCCATCTCTCTCTAATAAATAAATAAAAATCTTTTTTAAAAAAGGAATCCATCTCAGAGTAGCAAATAGGCAGAAAAAGGAGAGCTAGTAGCGGTTCACAAAATCCAAACTGCAAGAAGCAAAGGTCTTGGGAACAATCGAACCAGGGACAAGTCCATTTCAGACCTCTCTCCCTCCCTCAAATATCAACTGTATTCTTTCTCTACCTTTTTACAGAGTGCACCAACAGCTACACTAACATGTGGTTCTGAGCTTCAGCTGCCAAACAGAATTTGTGCTCACTGGCCCTGCTGGTCAGGCGGCCACTCTGGAACCAGCCATCTGCAGCTAGGAGGGCAGTGTCCATAATACCCACATGGGACTGTTAGGGATGGAGCCAGAGAAGGGCAGGGCCCAGAAAAGGTAGAGGACACGGGGCAGGCAAAATAATAATTATCCACTAAAGCAAAATTCTTGCCCATGGTCTGTAGGAAAGTCAGAGAAGTGTCATAAAACCAGAGCAATGGTATAAATCACCAGGAATACAGAAATACTGAGAAGCTCGCCAAGGAGGGGCAGGGGAAAGTTATACAGGCTTTAGACCCTAGTCCCCTAAGCCGTGTACCCAGTCCTATTAGAGCATCCCTTTTGTATGCTTCACTGACCAAGGCAGCAGCAATCTCCAGGCTTCTCAAGGGCCTGGGTGACATACCCTTGGAGTTGACATTGATTCTGGCTGCCTGCCTGGCTTTGGCCTTTTTTAGGGAATTGCCACAACTCTTATTCCAACCAGGTGGTTCCAGCAGGGTTTGGAGGGTCACATGACCCAAGCCAGGCCAATCAGAATTCTTCTTCCAACCTATCCTTGGGCACCTAGGACTATGTCCTCCAAAGAAACCGTCCAAGAGAATAGAAATCTCCATGCTGAAAGGGGCAGAGTCCAGCGAAGAAGGTGCTGGAAGCATCTCATCTCCTTGGCTGGACCCAACCACCAGAGAGTTTGGCCTAATTGCAGGCGCTCCCACCTTGGTTTGGCCATAGGGAGCCAGTCAGATTCCCCTTGGGCAGGTGTATTGGTTTTCTAGAGCTGCTGCAACAAGGTACCACGAGCAGAGTAATGTAAAATAGCAGGAATTTACTCTGGCACAGCTCTAGAAGCCCAGAAGTCTCAAATCAAGATCGAGCAGGGCTACAGTCCTTTCTCAGGTTCTATAGGGAAATCCCTCCTTGCCTCTTCCAGGTTCTGGGGGCTCCAGGCAGCCCTGGGCCTGTGGCTGCATAAGTTCCAGCTTTGCCTTTATCTTCACATGGCTTTCTCTCCATCTGTCACTTATAGGGTCACTCATCACTGGGTTTAGGATCAACCCTTGTACTCCACAACAATCTCATCTCAGGATCTTTAACTGAATTACATCTGTAAAGATCCTTTTTCCAAATCAGGTCACATTCATAGGTTCTGGGGGTTAGGACATGGGGGCTACCATTGTTCTGGTTCTGGACTCAGAGCAACCTTTGAAAAACTAATTCCAACTCCTTTAGAGAAATGTGATCCCTCTCTGAGCCTTGGGTTTTGTCTCCTACCTATAAACATGGGGGCTAATACCATCTATCCACAGGGTTTGTTGAGCAGATGAAATGAAATGTTCCATGTAAGACCCAATCTCACCATTTACACTCCACCGAGCTGGTCTCCTTAGCCCCGGTCGTGGACAGAGTACTCAGGTCACTCACTACAGAGGAGTAGCCACATGACACCTGGTTCATTCCACAGGTTCCCTAGAGTAGGACCCTCTGGACCTAACAAAATCAAATGTCTTCTCCTGCAGAGCCGAGGGCTAGAGCCTCTTTCCAAGTCTGTGGCCCCTGCAGAAGATTGAGAACCTGAAGGCTGATAAAATGAGGTTTGCAGTCACTGAGGAAAATCCTAGGGACAAAGAAAACACAATATTGATACTGGTGGCCCAGCCAGTATCCCTCCACACCCAGTGCCCTTGACCCCACTTTAATCCTCACCACCTCCTGGGAGGCAGCTCTCGCCATCCCCAGGCTACAAAAAAGTTGCTGAGGCTCAGGGAGGTGATGTCAGGGGTCCAAGGCCACACGGCAAGTGAACCTATGGGGCCTGGTGAGATCCCATGCAGCATCTGTCTTTTTTTTTTTTTTTTTTTAAGATTTTATTTATTTATTCATGGGAGACACAGAGAGGGGCAGAGACATAGGCAGAGGGAGAAGCTGGCTTCCTGCAGGGAGCCTGATGTGGTACTCCATCCCAGGACCTGAGCTAAAGGCAGATGCTCAAGCACTGAGCCACTCAGGTGTCCCATGACACCTGTCTTGATCACATTGTCACAGCAAAGCGAGCTACCCCCAAGTGTCTCCTCCTGGTTGGACAGTGACATCAGAGTTCTCATAAGCCCAGTGAGATAACATTTACCCGAGAGATTTCCCCCCACAAAATGCCCTGTGCCTGCTGTTCTTCTTCCATCAGACTTTGATTCACAGTTGTACGCTTTGTGGCTACAACAGCACCTGGCACAGAGGTGACACTCAATAAAATTCAAGTAGCAAGGGCATTCCTGCGGTTAGTGCCCCAGGGAGGAGATGACAGGACAGCACAGATAACAAAGGGCTCATGTGCTGAGCCTTTTCCTGGCCAAACCCTAGGCCCAGCCAGGAGACCTAAGACTTAGGGAAACACGTGATAATCCCCAAGCCTGGAAAGGACTCTCCTTCCTACCCATTGTCCTGGGGAATAGGAAAGGCAGAAAGGAGCATGACAGACGGCGTAGAATGTTCCAGGGCCCCAGAGAAGGGAGCCCTGGGTGGGTCTATGGGATCTGAGAACCGAGGCACGTGTGCAACCATGTACCTGGTGCTCTGCGCATTCGGGTGAGGAGGAAATACCTTCAGGTTTGTCTAGGCAGACACAGCTGACACGGCCTCAGGGCGACTGCTGCACAGACAGGGATTGGAGCAGGCTTGGGGGAGGTGGGGGACAGGGACCTGGAAGGGCTGAGGCGGGTACTGGGAGGCAGGCCTTGCTGAGGCTTGGAGCCTACAGGAACGCAGAGGTCTCTCCCCTGCTACAGGGTTGAAGTTCATGACTCCAGGTATCATCCTGCTGGCCAAGTCTGCAAAATGAGACAATGTTTATAAAAAGCACTTTGCAAAACAGAAAGTGCTCTATAAATTTGAGCGATTATTATAGGAGCTGCATTCCTGCTTCCCTCATCCCAGCCCTCCACTGACCATTCTTTCACTAATCTCCAAGTCCCAGGACTGTTTTTATCTTCTTTTTCCTTTTTAAAAAATATTACCTTTATTTTTTTCCATGATAAAAGCCATGCATGCTCATAATAGTAACAGTTGAAAACACCTAAAGGTGTACCCTCAGGTCCATCCCTCCACCTCCTGCTCAGTTGTTTTTTAGGATTTGCAATTTTTGTATGGATTTTTTTTTTTTTTAAAGTAGGCTCCATGCCCAGTGTGGAGCCCAATGCAGGGCTTGAATTTATGAGCCTGAGATGAAGACCTGAGCTGAGATCAAGAGTCAGATACTAAACTGCTTGAGTCATGTAGTTGCCCTGTGGATTTTTAAAAAAGGACTGATGTGGAGGAGAGGAGACAACACCCTGGCTCCCCTAAAACAGCACCCATGCCTTACAAACACAGCTGTCATTTTTCTGGTTGCAACATCCTTATGTTTCTGACCAGGGGCAGAGAGTGGGAAAAATAAACTATTTGCATCTTGCACTTTCTCATTAAATGTCTCAGGTGCTTTACCATTTCCACTTCTCAATCTACCTCCATCACCTTCTAATCAGAGGGAAGCCTTGATTATGAGCATGGGCTGATTTTCAACCCTGCTTTTCAATGTCTTAATGAATTTTTGCCTTTTTCTGAATCTTCATAGATATGCTTGTGGGTGTACTTCTAGCTGCTTGCCAGAATCCAATTCTTAAAATTTGTCCTTATCCTATTTGACTTTTCGTGGTATTTGTCCCCATTGACCATATACTCCTGGGGAAATTCTCACCTCTCTGGACCTCTGTGACACCACTGTCATTTAATCCTCCCTTTGCCTCTCCGATTACTCCTGTTTATTTTGCTGACTTCTCTTCCTCAGTTAGCTTTTTTTTTTTTTTTAAGATTTTATTTTTAGGGCAGCCCAGGTGGCTCAGCAGTTTAAAAGCGCTGCCTTCAGCCCAGGGTGTGATCCTGGGGACCTGGGATCGAGGCCCATGTCGGGCTCCCTGCGTGGAGCCTGCTTCTCCCTCTGCCTGTGTCTCTGCCTCTCTCTTCCTGTCTTTCATGAATAAATAAATAAAATCTTAAAAAAAAAAAGATTTTAAGTAATCTCCACACTCAATGTGGGGCTCAAAAACTCACAATCCTGAGATCAAGAGCCACATGCTGTACCAACTGAGCCAGCCAGGCGCCCCTTAGCTAGCTTTTTTTTTTTATTTTTTAAGATTTATTTATTTTAGAGAGAGAGAGAGCACAAGCACGGGGAGAGGCAGAGGGAGAGGGGGAAAAGAGAGAGAGAAGCAGACTCCCCACTGAGCACAGAGCTGGATGCAGGGCTCCATCTCACGACCCTGAGATCATGATCTGAGCTAAAATCAAGAGTTGGAAACTTAACTGACTCAGCCACCGAGGTGCCCTGGCTACCTCTTAAATCTTGGTCTCCCTGGGGTTCATCCTTCTCTGTGTAATTTCTTCCATCCCTTCTATGATTTGTACAAAGTAAGTTCTCCCTCTTTGATCTCTCCCTCCAATCCCAGGACCACATACCTAGTAGCTTGCTGGATCCTTCCCCTGATCACCCCTCAGGAATCTGAGATAGTTGTCCACAGCCTCCTCATCTTGCTGGACTGGTAGATTCTCATTCTCTCTCTCTCTCTCTCTCTCTCTCTCTCTCTCCCCTGTGTCTCTCCTCTTGTCTCCTCCCTCTCTCTCCCATCCACCCACAACCCATGGCTAAGTGTTACTCTCAGCTCTTCTCTCGCGTTTACCCCACATACCGCTGGATCCAGCTTTACCTGCCTGGAATTTTTTTTTTTTTTGGTAAATTTTCATCTTACAATAATTTCAAATTTATAGAAAAGTTACAATAATAGCACAAAAGAACTCCCAAATACTCTTTACCTAGGTTCACCATTCATATACATTTTGCCTCATTCACTGTTTTTTTTTTTTTTTTTTTTTTTTTTTTTTTTTTTGCCTCATTCACTGTTATTCTGTATCTGTACATGTGTCTTCACATACACACAATACACACTCACATGAAGACATCTTGCCCTTTTCCACCAAATATTTCAGAGCATATTTCCTAAGAGCAAAAGCAGCCTTTTAAAGAACAATAATACAATCATCCAACACAGCAATTTAGCATTACTAAAATTTTCTTGTCTACTCCACTGTCCATGTTCAAATTTTGTGTCAGTTGTTCCAATAATATTCTATATAATTATTTTTTTCTCAGTCCAGGATCAATCCAATATGACACATTGCATTTAATTGTCATATCTCTTTAGTGTCCCTTCATCTGAAACAATTCCTGAACCTGTCTTTGTCTTTTTTGACCTTGACATTTTTGAAGATTCCATGGACAAGTTATTTTGTAAGATGTCTTCTTCATGACCAGAATCAGATTATACACTTTTGGTGGGAATGCTGTTGAAGATTGTACACTTCAGGCATTCACCCTCCAGAACAGATCTTTTTAAAATTAACACTCCCCACCTTTTTAAAAAAGATTTTATTCATTTATTCATGAGAGACACATACAGAGAGAGGTAGAGACATACGCAGAGGGAGAAGCAGGCTTCCTGGGACTCTGATGGGGGACCTGATCCCAGGACCCTGGGATCACGACCTGAGCCAAAAGCAGACGCTCAACTGCTAAGCCATCAGGAGTCCCAACACTCCCCTCTTCTATATGGCACAATTATTTTCAGAAATAATCAAGAAATGATATGAATGATAATAGTGGCCCAGAAAAGAAAACACAGAAATGTCACTAAAAATATAAGAAAATAAAATATTAAATAATATTATAGAACACAAAAGGAAAATATTAATGGCTTAACAATGTTTAATTACATTAGTGTAGTTTTAGAATAAGGGAGGAAAAAACCTATACCACATGGGGATCTGTCACAGAAATGCCTAACAACCATCTAGTTTGTTTTTGTGCTTTAACTGATGTAAATTTCTCATGACTTCATCAGAATCTATTTGATTCAGGGATCCCTGGGTGGTTCAGCGGTTTAACACCTGCCTTTGGCCCAGGGTGTGATCCTGGAGTCCCTGGATCGAGTCCCACATCAGGCTCCCTTCATGGAGCCTGCTTCTCCCTCTGCCTTTGTCTCTGCCTCTCTGTCTCTGTGTCTCTCATGAATAAATAAATAAAATCTTAAAAAAAAAAGACTCTATCTGATTCATATGTTCATGTCCAATAGAAAATGTAGCCAGGTTTGTAAATCTGTCTATTGATAGTTGATCAAAGAATACCTTTTATTAATTTTAATTATTTAGAAGTTTCTTTCAGGGGTGTCTGGGTGGCTCTTAATTTTGGCTTTAGGTCTTGATCTCAGGGTTATGGATTCTAGTCCTGCATTCGGCTTCGCACTTAGTGGGGGGTCTGCTTGGGGATTCTCTTCCTTCCTCTCCCTCTGTCCCTCCCCTGCTCTCTAAGACACATAAATAAATCTTTTTTTAAAAAGAAGTTTCTTTCACATGAATCAACAGATACACAGATAGTTACAAAATAGTGTTAAACACAGGGTGAGTTTGGAGGAGACTCATAAAAATCCCTTTCATAATAAAACCAAGAAATTGCAGTGCAGCTCATGGCTTTGTTTGTTTGGGATTGATACTGATTCAAACACCTCTACCGTCAAAAAAATTTCCACTAAAACATATTCACCAGAAAATTCATCAAATATTTCTATTATACTTGGTTTAAAAAAAAAACAAAACAACTTCCAAAGTTTTTCTTCTTTTGCAAAAACAGACAAAATGGCTGAAAACTAACATTGTTTGATCCATTGTCTTTCAAGTGTATCCAATTCTTGCTGAAAACGATTGCAGCATCCAAGCATTTCCCTTTTATTTCTTCTGGCAGACTAAGACCAGTATCTTCTGTTGCTCCTCCCTGCTCTCTTCTTGGAAATTTGATTATTTTTTCTCTGTAAACGTCCACTTCCTTACATGTGTTGTTGCATAGTTAATGAACTCTGCAGTTTCTGTGCCGCCAGGCTTCAAGAAGCAACGTTAAAGCTGGATGTTTTACTGTACAGTGATCAAGGCTGATCCTGGCAGATTCAAATATTTTTGTGTTTGATTGACCTCACCTAAAACTTCACACTTGACAAAAGATAAGTCAGGAAAAAATAGTCACATACAGCAGAGAGCAAAATCTGAACAGATCTCCCTTTGGATCACACAGTTCTTCAAAGGCTGAGGTTAACTTTTCAAACATCAACTCCACTGCATGCACAGCTTCATGTGGAGCAATCATTTCGTCTGCGAAAAAGCTTTTCCACTGTGCTTCATTCTGCAGCATTTCCCATCAATGAAGCGAGGCTGAAAAGAACAACTCCATTTTTTCAAAAGTTCCCAAAAATGTCACACATGGGAAAAAGACTCCAGGTAATCACACAGAATGTCAGAATTACACTGACTCGGTTTAGTTTCTTTGCCATCACTCTGCTACCATTGCTTATTTTGAAGCTACTATTTAAACACGGGATATGCAGTTCCACAGGGGTTGGAGGCACAAACTGCACCAAAGTTAGTTTGAATAGTTACGAACTGAAATTATCTTACTCTGAAAAAAGAAACACAGTCTGCCGAGTCCACATCCACCAGGGCCAGCTGTGTAACTAGGAATTTGCCGAATAAACTCCCACTTCGAAGCCAATGTTGATCGGGAGATAAGTGATTAAAATAAGCTCATTTGAAATACATATGCATGTATATGTTTACACATACACACACAAAATTAAATACATACCAAATATATAATTAAATATATGGTTAAAACTCAAAGTAATGGCAGCAATTGCTTGGATGATTTCAGAGAGGACTGCTTCATCACCAAATTGCTGGCATATGGTGATAGTCAAAAAAGAGATCAATTTTAGCTGGTTTTAAATTTTTTTAAGTTTTAAATTTTAGAACACAATGTCCCCCCTAACTGCCTGCACCCAGGGCAGTGATTCCCCGCCGCATGGCCACACCCGTGATGTGCTATGAATCCAGTGCATTATATCAGGAAGCACACCATGTCAACTCTTCTTTATACTGGTGGTGTCCACTTTGATCATTTGGTGAAAGTAGAAGTCCTTATAAAGTTCCCATGTTTCCCTTTGTAACTTATAAGCAGTGTGGGAGAGATACGCTGAGACAACATTTATATGCTGTTCCTCATGAGGATTTTACCTACTAGTTCTACCGTCCTTTGATGACATTCTGACCTGAGCATTTTTTATTCTGCATTTTGGGACCTCTTTGCCCCCACACTTCTGGTGGTGGACTTTGCCCAGGGGGTCAGTCACTAGGAGTCATTCTCACTCCTTCTATATTTAGTAGATGATGTACTACCACAAGGAAAAAGCTTCTTTCTTTCTTTCTTTCTTTCTTTCTTTCTTTCTTTCTTTCTTTCTTTCTTTCTTTCTTTCTCTTTCTTTCCTCTGTCCTTCTTTCCTTTCCTTCCATATGAAGGCTATAGATTATTTTATTCAACAAGTTATAATCCATTATTATCATTTATTATTTTGGCTTTCAGGGTTGTCCCTGATTTGGCCACTGCGAGCCTTTTCAAGTTAGCTCCTGTGTCCTTTCGATACACCCCCATCGTTCTTTTGAGCACTTCCTTACTTTCTGGTGTGTACCAATATATGTAATGCATGCCAGGATGTGTCTATGTACCAATATGTATAGGAGTACCAGGAAAATGACCTAGGGTACCCCAAACAGAATGTTGAGGATCCCCCCTGAGGGTCCCTGTGTGGGGTCTTGCCAAGAATACTGGAGCAGGAGAGAGCATATCTGAGATTCTATTTTGGATTTTGGCTGCAATTCCCCACCAGACCCTATGTTAGTAGCATTTGATAGTGGTGCAGCAGCACAGATTGGAGGATGGGGTGGGTGTTTCCTGGTTCATAGTGATTCTTCCGGGACAAATTCATCACTTCTGTGTTCCCCATGCCTTCAATCAACACACACAATTTGGAAAGCCACTCCTCCTGTATTTATCTACTTATCCCACAGACTGGGTGGCTTAAAGAGCAGAAATTTATTTTCTCATGTTCTGGAGGCCAGAAGTCCAAAATCAAGGTACTAGGAAGGGTTGGTTCCTAGTGAGGATTCTTCTCAGCTTGCAGATAGTACCTGCTCATTATCTTCACATGGCCTCTTCTCTTGTGTGCACATGGACAGATCAAATCCTGCTGTCTCTTCCTCTTCTTATAAGGACTCCGGTGACCTTATATATGACTTTATTTAACCTTAATCACCTCTTTAAAAGCCCTCTTCCAAATGTAGTCATATTAGGGGTTAGAATTTCAACATAAGAATTTTAAGGGGTCACAATTCAGTCCATAACAGTCTCCTTTTGTTTTGTCTCTGTATATTTCTTTCTTTTTTAAAGATTTTATTTATTTATTCATGAAAGACACAGAGACACTAGGTCAGGCTCCACGGTCAGCAAGGAGTCTGCTTGTCCCTCTGCCTCCATCCCTCCCTCTGTTGGTGCACTCTCTCTCTCTCTTTCTCTCTCTCTCAGATGAATAAAATAAAATATTAAAAGAAATATACAGGGATGTCTGGGTGGCTCAGCGGTTGGGTATCTGCCTTCGGCTCAGGGAATGATCCTGGAGTCCTGGGATCAAGGCCCACATTAGGTTCCCCCACAGGGGGCCTGCTTTTCCCTCTGCCTATGTCTCTGCCTCTCTCTCTCTGTGTCTCTCACAAATAAGTAAATAAAATATTTAAAAAATATATATATTTATTTATAAATTAACATCTCAATGCCTCAATTTCCTTATCTATAAAATATGGCCAGATAGGTAATTTTGTATTAATCAGTCTGGATGATGCTAGCTACTGTAATAAACAACCCCAATATCTCATTAGCTTGGTACAACAAAAAATTATTTCTTATGTTGGGCATACTCCACTGCTGAAGGTCAGAGGCCAGTGGTACACTAGCAGTTCTGCTCTGTGAGGTCATTTGGAGACCAATGCTCATGTGGTTCCATCTTTTTTAACACATGGCTTCAAGGTTGCCCTCAGTCCACTGGTAGATTAAAGAAAGAGAGACTGAGAAGGCCATACTGCCTTCAACCGGAAATCATTTCTACTCCCATTCCATTGGCAAGAGCTATTCCTATGGCCCCACCCAGATGCATGGGGATGGGGAAATGCAGTTCACTGAGGGTCCAGGAAGAGGAAACGGATCTGATGAGCATCCAGCCAATCTCTGCCATGGACTCCAGGCTATCATGAGGACTGAGTTAGCAAATAGTGTAAAGATTTAGAAGAGTGTCTGGCCCTCATTAGCACTCGATAAATGTTAGCAGTGATTACTAGTGAAGCTAGAGGGGGAAGAGGAAAACACTCTTCTCCTTTGTGGTGGGAGAACCATATTGATATAATCAGAGAGCAGCCTGCAGCTATGGCTCCCATGAGTGGGGAAGGCCAAGCATGTGGAAGAGATGCTGGCACAGAAAGAGGAGTTGAGGTGAGAGATAGAGGCCAGAGAAAAAGCCCTTCCTGACTGCTCTAAGGTACCTGCTACAATCAAGTCTGTCCTTCTCTAATCTTGGTTGGTCTGCAATTAATAACAACCATGATAAGAGATAACATTATGTGCCAGATGCTTTGATAAACTCTTGATAGACACTAACAATTTTCAAATTCTAGCCACAACCCATGGCAGGGGGAGGAGCTGTGAAATCATTTTAAGGAGCTGGTACCAATATTTTGTAATAAACAGAACAGACTAGACTAAACTGTAACAGAAATTATCAGAGTATATCACACATAGTAAGGGTAAATATTGTTTTATGGCTTCTGTTTTATATTATGTGTATACTGGGTCATGATACAAAATAGCTTTCTGATTGTGCGTTACATTCACTGCCCTAATTCATTGACCCTTCCCAACAACCCAGTGAAGGAGGTGTCATTATAACTCTGTCATTTAGACAGGAAGATTGAAGTGCTCAGAGGTGTCCATGCTTGCTGGAGGCGGCATGATGGGGAGTCAGTGTTTGCTGCCCATAGTTTGGCTCCTGAGTCCCACTCTGAAATCTACCCTGGTATCTTTTTTTTTTTTAAGATTTTATTTATTTATTCATGATAGACATAGAGAGATAGAGAGAGAGACAGAGACAGAGACAGAGACACAGGAGGAGGGAGAAGCAGGCTCCATGCCAGGAGCCCGATGTGGGACTCGATCCCGGGACTCCAGGATCACGCCCTGGGCCAAAGGCAGGCGCCAAACCGCTGAGCCACCCAGGGATCCCCCTCTACCCTGGTATCTTTTAAGGAATCAGCAACTTTCCTTTTGGCTTCAGCTTCTTCAAGCTGGATTTCTGTGCTAGGCAAACCTAAGAGTTCTAGCCAATGGAAGCTGGGGGGAGAGAGTGTGGGCCAGGCACAGGAGGCAAAGGAGGGAGGCCAGCTTCTAGACTGGGGCTCAGCCTGGAGCTGCCCAGAGAACTTCAGCAGGGGACCTCACCTTTTCCGGTCTGTCTCCTCCCCCTGGAAGATGAAGGCTGCAATAATACCTCCTTCAGAGGCTTTTGCCAGGAAGAAGTGAGCGGATCTAGAAAAGCACGTGTCCTAGGTCAGGCTATGAGTAGGGATGCAGGAAGGGGGGGTGGGCAGGGCTGGGACAGCACCTATAACCGTCCAGAGGTGGCATTGAGCAGGGCAAGGAGAGATCAAGCAGCAGGAACTGGAGGCTGGCACGCCAGGCAAAGCAGATGTGATGAGCCTCAAAGGCCAGATGGGGAGCATGGATAGATAGGATCCTTGAACCCTGCAGGGCCCTGGGAGGTTCTGGAAGGGTGAAGAGGGAAGTCCCCCAGGGTCCTAAGGCACGCACAGGCATTTCCTGTGAATTAAACTTGAAGAGTACACAGCATGGTACCTCCATCCCGGGTGGCTAACAGAGGAGAATGGGAGCCAAGTATCTCAAGCCTGTGACTTCAGAGCCGGGAGGGGAGTGGGAGGCGGTTGAGGAAGCCTAACGGCCGACCTTGGACCTTGGCTGGGGCCTCCGCAGTTCCCAGGGCTTCACAGCGGGCTCCGTGCAGAGCAGGAAGCCAGGAGCGGCTGGGGAGGGCAGGCAGCTGGGGGGCCTCCTCTGGGAAGCCGCCCTTTGGTCGCCCTAGCCGCCAGGGGTCCCACTTCCTGCATCGCGCAAGGCCTGCAAGGGACCTCAGAGGTCACGGAGCCCAGCCTCGTTGGACACACGCTGCCAGCGGAGCCCTGAGAGGGGCAGGCCCGCGTCAGGTCACACAGCCGGTGGGCCACTGGGGCCAGCGTGGGGGCCACAGTGCTCACCCAGGGCCGCCCCCACTCCTCAGTGTTCTCCGGCTTCCTCTGGCTCTGCGGGAAGCAGGCAGGGAGGGCCTGCTCCTTCCGATCTCTCTGCTGTGGGGGGTCCGTTTCCTGTCAGAGCTGAGTTAGTTCAAAGGCCCCTGGAATGGGGGGGAGGGGTCTGGACAGCCCAGGGCGGGGGCGGGGTGGGGGGAATGGGTCTTTAAGTCACAAAGACTACTTTATCTTTCGAGATTTTAAGTGGACAGAAGCCAATTTCCTAACATCCTTTCTTCTGATGTGGCCCTTGGCAAAAATTATAACATGGGCTGGGGGCAAGGAAACTGAAGGTATTTGAGCCCCTGCTATATGCTGGGCTCTGTGCCAGGTGAATCTTTCATAGACATAACAATCTCCCCTGGTAAGGGATTGGTTTCCTCATTTTACAGATGAGGAAGTGGAGCACAGTGAGGTGAAGTAACTTGTTCAAGGTCACACAGCCAGGATCTGAGCCCAGGTGTGTCTGATTCTAGAGGCTTAACACGATTTAACTTCAGGTTACGTCGTCGGTGCCCCAGGGGTTGTGTTCTGGGTAATCTCAGTTCTGCTTCTATGTTAGGGTTCTCCAGAGGAACAGAACCAATGATAGATCAATGATAGATAGATACAGAGAGAGAAGGGGGAGGGGGAGAGAAAGAGAGAGAGGGACAGATAGGCAGATAGGTAGGTAGACAGATAAGCAGACAGATAGACAGATAGACAGGCAGGCAATTTATTACAGGAGTTGGCTTATTATGAAATCATGGAGACAGAGAAGTCCACTGATTAGCTAGAAACCCATGAAAGCTGGTGGTGTAGTTAAAGTCCAAGCCCAAAGGCCCAAGTCCCAGTCTGAGTGCAGGAGAAGACCAAAGCTCCTGTTCAAGCATTCAGGCAGACAGTGAATTCACCCTTCCTCCACCTTTTTGTTCTATTCAGATCCTCCACAGGTTCCATGATGCCCACCCACACTGGGGAGAGCAATCTACTTTACTCAGTCTACCAATTCACGTGCTAATCTCTTGCAGAAACACCCTCACAGACACACCCAGAAATAATATCTAACTACATATCTGGGCATCCTGTGACCCAGTCAAACTGACACAAAATTAACCGTCACAATTGCTCCATTCATTTATTCAACAAGTACTTACTAAATGTTTGGTAGGTGCCAAGTGCTTTGGGTACACAGATAATAAAAATAGACAGGATCTATTCATACTTGTTATGTACCAGGCACTGTTCTAAGTATTTTACATGAGTGAATTCACTCAGTCCTCACAACAATTGTGCAAGATAGAACCTATTGAATATTCCTATCTTATGGGGAGTGACACAAGCACAGAGAGATAAAATGATGCATATAGTCCCATAGCTAAGAAGTGATGGAGCTGGAAGTCAAGCTGCCAGAATGCATGCTTTTGACCATGGCACCGCACTGCCATGTTAGACCTCCTGAAACTCACAGTCTCATGAGAAGACAGTCAAGCCTCCAGGAATTACAATAAAATGTGAAAGGGGAAATGAGGGACATTGAGGTCATGCAGAGGAAGGGTAAGCCAGCTTGGGTCATCAAGAAAGCCCTCTGAGAGAATGTGACAGCCAACCCTGTGCTTAAGGAGTGACAAGTCAGGCTGAAAGGAAACAGGTCCCAGGCAGAGGGGAAACATGTGTGACGGGGCACGCCACAGAGACTGAAGGAATTCAGTCTGACCAGAGCTTGGAGCCAGGTTGGGGAGTGTGGAATGGTGAAGTTTGAAGCCGAAGAGGGTAGAAGGGACCAAGGATCCCGAATGCCATAGCAACAAGTTTGGGTTTTATCCAGTGGGCAATGGGGAGCAGAGCTGTATGGCCCTGGAAAAGTCACTTGACCTGACTGCACTTCAGTTTCCTTATCCATAAATTGAGAGTAAAAGAACCTACTTTATATGCCTGTAATTATTGAGTGGGAGAGATGAGACAACGTGTTTGTAGCAGGAACCTCACAAATGTTAGTTTCCAGTCTCCACCGCCTCTCAAATTAGGAACCAAAATGTGGAGATGCAACGAACAAATGCCACAGGAGCTGGAGGCTCCCTTCATGTCAGTCAGGAGGCTTTGAGCAACAAGGAACAGAAACTCCAACAAAATATGATTTAATCCATAAGGAGTTCATTTTCTTACATAACAAAGGAGAGAAGTTCTAGAGTTGGGAAATTCAGTAGCTCAGTGGCTCAATGGCTCAGTGGCTCAAAGAAGTGTCAGCCTCCTTCCCATGTTGCCAATGTCCTGCCTCATAGTCACAAGATGGATGCAGCAGTGCCTGCCATCACACATACATGATAATGTTTAATGGAGAAGGCATTTCCTCTTATTCCCCTTTAAAGATAGAAAACTTTTATTGAGAGCCCCCCTATCAGACTTCCCCTCAGGTCCCATTAGCCAGGATTGGATCACATACTCTTCACTAAACCAATACTGGCAAAGAGAATGTAATCATCATGATTGGCCTAAGCCAGGGTGAAAAGGAGCTTGTTCCCTGAATGCTTGGCCTTAATGTGGCAGGACCCAAATAAAACAAGCCTTTCCAGCAAGGAAGAAGAGGAAATAGATTTGGCCAGACCATCAGCATTATTTGTGACTCCAAGGACCCAAGTCCAAGCTCTGGGCAATAAAGATAATCCCTTTTCCTTACCTGCCTGGATTCAGGAGCTAAGATCATTCTATGACACCTGAGATCAGGACAGACAGAGCCCAATGCCCTGAGCCTTAGAGACTGCCTCTATAGGGCTAGGGGAACTGGGCTACATGTCCTGTGTTCCTTGGGTCCAGCTCAGTGCTTCTGGCAGGATCCCTCGTTCACTTATCAATCCACAAATATTAATTGGGCACCTACTTTGTAGTGGAGACAAACAATGAGCAAAACTCAACGTGGACCCTGCCCTCACAGAGCTTACTCCCTAGCTGGGGAGGCAGGAATAACCAGACAGGCATGTGTGTGGTACAGCCCTGATCAGTCGTGGACTGACAGGCCCTAGGCCATGAGAGGAAATAGCAGGGAGACTTGACCCAGCCAGGGAGGTTGTGGACTTTAGATTTGGTAAGCGTCACTTGGGGTCCAGGCTCAGCCTTTTACTGGCTGTGTGACTCTTCAAAGACATTTTGCTTGACCTCTCTATTCCTTGCTCTCTTTGGGAACCAGCCAAAATAATGGTACCTGTCCCCTGGGTTTGGTAGGCTAAGAAAATGAGACCAGGTGGCCACTTGGACCATCACACAGTAACGGAGAAACCTGCCATCAACAATCCAGCACAGCACAACAGCCAGGGTTTCTGGCTCAAGCCAGAGTGCACATGTTCAGAGCTGGGCTCTGCCTCCTTCTGGCTGTGTGCCATTGAGCCATTTCATCATCTCTTTGTGCCTTGGTTTCCCCATCTGCAAAATGGAGCCAAAAATAGAGTTGCTGCAAAGGTTAAATAGAGTGCTCTCAGCACAGGCCTGACCCATAGTAAGCTCGATAAATGTTAGTGAAAGCTACTATTATTTTTGTGTTGTTGTTTTGAAGCTCAACATAAAAACAAACATGAAAATGTGGTTGGTGTAGGGATCTTCAGTCCAGGGACTGCGAAGTCATTCTTCTTGCTGAAATTTCAATAATAAAGGTGTTTGTCATAGCAAAAGGCATACAGCTACGAATGTTAAACATCCCTGAGAGTCCCTGGGCTTGATTACATCGAGATTTTCCTCCGGAGTACCGGCCTTCCCATTTCTATCAGCGACACACCTTGAGAAGCAACCATTGTTAGGATAAACAAAGCGAGACCCAGCCAGCGCTGCAGCCTCCGCTTCCAGGCTTTCAGCTTGCAGTGGGGTCTAACCAATCGCAGGCCGCAGGATGCAAATTGTGTTGCCTAATTGATCCATCAAGCTCTGCACGGTGCTGGTTATGAAAACCGGCGCTGTGGGAGGAATGCCTGTGCATGGAAACGCTTAGCACCGGGCCCAACGGACAGCAAGTGCTTGGGGAGCACTGGTTACTGTGTTTAATATTACGTATCCCCGAGATGGTGGGAGCATCAGAGTCCTACAAGCTGGAAGGAGCCATCACCAGCTCTGCTTTCCCTCCCCTTTGTAAGACCACTGAAGCTTCTTCAGCTCACCGTGTTAAGTCAGAACCACACCTACCTCGGAGGGAGGTGGCAAGGACTACAGGAGTTGGCGCGCGTGATGCGTCTTGGGAACGGTGCCTGGTACAGCCTAAGCATTCAGAAGCCACAATAGCATCAGCAAGAGTGATTGCTAACACTGAGCACTTAGCAGGCTCACTCTCCAGATTTAATCCTCACTACCTACCAGCGAGGTAGGCATTAATATCATTCCCATTTTACAGGTGAGGAGCCTGAGGGCATAGGTTAAATAACATGCCTTAAGTTAGTCAGCAAATTTAAATGTTGGCTGCTATGCTATATTCTTCTTCCAAAGTAGAGTGTTAATTTGGAGAGTCAGCAGAAGCACGGCTATATGTAAAAACAAAAACAAAAACCATACTATCTTGTGCACGGGAGAAAAGGCCGGCAGGAAAACACTTCAAAGTATAGTGTTTGTCTCTGAATAGGAGGAATATGGGTGGAGACTTCTTTCCCCTCTTTTTTCATCAGTCTGTGTCTACTAAGTATGACTTTTGCATTGGGAGAAAAGAATCCAAATTAATGTTTTAAGTGGCTGTGGCATAAAAAAAAAAAAAAAAAAAAGTGGCTGTGGCAAAAGCCTAGATGGATGAGGAGTGGAGGGAGGGTTGCTGATCAGGTCAGTAAACAATTGCAATGGTGGATGGGGGGAAAAGGTGAGGTCTGTACCAGGGAGTTGAGGGCAGGGTGGGGGGCACGTGGTGAAGGAGGCAGCAGGTACCAACAAGCATAGAAATGAATTTGTACTTGCTTGAATATGTGTGAAGAAAGATCCATTCATTCCTTTATTCCACAGATGACTACTGAGGTACCCACGAGTGTTCCTGGAGGTGTTCTAGGAACCAGGGTTGCACAGGACATGTCAATCCCTAAACTTATAGGGCTCCCTTTCAACTGGGAAGGCACAGATGATAAAGAAGCCAGTGCCTGATGAATCAGATGGTAAGTGTTCTAGAGAAAAGCAAGGCTGGTGAGTGATAAAGAGTGCCACAGGGAGGTGGCGGGGAACTACAGAAGACCCCCTCCTTCAGAAACAAGGGGTGAGAAGGAAATGAGAGGAGAAGCTCTGTGTGTATCTCGAGCAAAACCATTCCTTGCACAAGGAGTCATCACAGAGTCTTTGTGACAAGAGCATCTTGGGTGTTATAGAAGAGCAAGGAGGCTAGGGTGGCTGCAGAGAGGGAAGGAAAGAGAGAAACAGCAGTGGATGGGATTAGGGAGGCAAGGGAGCCAAATGAAGTGGGCCATTGTCAGGACTTGAACTGTTATTCTGAGTGAGGCGGGAAGCCGGCGGAAGTTTCAAGCAAGTGACAGGCTTGACCTTCATTTTAAAAGGATCACTGGGGCTGCTGTGTGGGAAATAGATATAGGCAAAGTTGAAAGCAGGGGACCAGTTAGGAGGCCTTTGCAATAATCCGGGAGAGAGATGACAGTGGTTTCGGAGTAGTAGAGTCACACTGAGCAGTGTTGGATTCTGACTGTACTTTGAATGTAAGAGTCAGCAAGAGGAGCAGCCAGAGGAGTCAAGAGTGAGTCCAAAGCTTGTAGCCTGTGCAAGTAGAACAGAGTCAACATTTTCTGAGAGGGAGAAGGCGTCCTGAGAACTAGATTCGTGGAAGGCAACCAGGAGTTGAAGTTGGGCATGTTAGGTTCAAGATATGGTTCAGAGGGCCCATGTGGATGTCAAGTTGGCAAGTGGACATACTGGAAAGAAGTTCAGAGAAGAGGGCCAGGGCCAAAGACAAAAATGTAGGAGTCATCAATGTACAAATGATATTTAAAGTCCAAGAACTAAATGAGAAGATCCAGGAAGTGAGTATAGGAAAAGAAGAATGATTTCTGGGTTTCAGGCTCGGGTTATTGGAAGGATGGCTTTTCTTCTTCAGAGATGGAGGACATGGGAGGAGGAACTGGTTTCAGAGGGAAGGTGAAGTGTTTGCTTGTGACACAAGAGTTCAAGGTACTGTAGGACATCAGAGTGGCAAGGAGTGGCTTGGTAGGCAGTTGGGTCTAGAGATCATAAGCTCAGAGAAAGGTTTGGGCAAGAGAGGGGGTGGGGGAGGAGAGAGAAACTGAGTTTCCGGCAAATTTACATAAAAGAAATGCAAATCTATACAAACCTGAGCCCTTTTTCTAATTCCCAGAGCCAGGGCAAACAGGTGTCAATGCAGGTGTTCCAGGGATTAAAACGGGAATTTGAACCTGCAGGTGAAATCTTCAACCATGTATAATGTGAGAGAAACACCCTCAAAGAAGAATGGGGTGAGGGGGAAAAGAAAGAGTCTGCCCTCCCCAGTTCTGAGAACCATCTGTCTCTCCAGGGCGCCTGGTTGAAGGACTCCTAAGAGACATGGGAAAACAGAACAGAGATAACAGATTGTACAGCTGGGAGCGGGAAGGTGACTCTGTTTATCTATTGCTGCACAACAACCTATTCCAAATTGGTAGTATAAAACAACATTTTTTTATTATGTTAATGCCTTCCGGGGGTCAGGAATTTAGACAGGGCACAACAGAAATGGTTTGTGTCTGCTCTGTGATGTAGGAGGTCTCCAGTGGGGAGACTGCCATGGCTGGAGACTGGAACCATCTGGAGGCTCCTTTACTCACAAATCTGGCTCCTGGTCTTGAATAGCTGAAGGCTACATTTAACTAGGCGTGTCACCCGGAGCATTTATATGTGGCTTTTCAGTGTGTCTTGGGCTTCTTAACAACATTGAGTCCTGAGTAAGAAGGTCCCAAGGACCTGTGTCTAGAGAAAGCCAGACAGAAGCTGCTAAAAAACCCCGACTCAGAAGTCACATATTGTCCCTTCCATCATACACCATTGGGCAAAGCAGTTGCAAGCACATTCAGAATCCAGGGGTGGGGACCGAGACCCAGCTTCCCATAGCAGCACTTTTTAAATCATTGGCAGCCATTTTTAGCAAGTTTTATTGAAATATAATTTACATATCACACGATTCACTCATTTCAAGTATGTAATTGAATAGTTTTTTGTATTTTCACCAAGTTGTGGAACCTGTCACCAGAATCAATTTTAGAACATTTTCATCATCTCCCAAAGAAACCCTATACCCTTTAGTTATCACTGTCCCCACCCCTCCAGCTCCCCAAAAAACACTAATCTACTGGCAGTCTCCATAGATGTGTTTTTTCCACACAGTTCATATAAATGCAATCACGTGTGTGGTCTTCTGTGACTGGTTTCTTTTACTTAGCATAGTGTTTTCCAGGTTCTTCTACGTTGAAGCATCTGTCAGAACTTCATTCCTTTTCATCACCAAATAATATGTAATTGTATAGATGTGCCATATTTTGTTTCTTCATTCACCAGCTGATGGACCTTTAGATTGTTTTTACCTTTTGACTCTTATGCATAACGCTGCTATGAACATTCATGGACAAGTTTTGCAGCCAGTTTTTTAAACCACCACTGATCCACAGGCAGGACATCCAGGGATGGTCGGTCCCAAACAGGATCTTAACATGTCCTAGCTCTGTGACCTTCAGCAAGTTACCCAACATCGCTGAGCTCGTCTGCAAAATAGGATGATAAATGTCCCTGGACAAGTGAGGACTAGCGAGCTCAAGGATGTGAAGTGACTTTCACAATGATAATCTGGCAGATGCTATGTAAAAGAACATTTGGGTTGTCCGCTCAACAATACCCCTTTTCTCAGTAATAGAACCTTGATTTTGGTCAAGCATGAAGACGCTATCTGCCTTGTGGGTCTGGACCCCTTCCACTACTACAGACAAATCACGATCACTCTCAGCCAATCATAATAATCCTTCATTCTCTCCTGTAAATGGTTTTGGAATGGCCCAGTGATATAGTCCTGGCGAATGAGACAGGAAGGAGATCTGCTGGGAGTACTGCAGAACGTGGATTTCTTAGCCCTTAAACAAGAGGTGCAGAAAAAGCAGCTATCCTCCTTAGTGACATATTGCCACGTCTTCTTGTGAAAATGCATACCAATCAGCCAGCAGAGTGTGATAAATGTGAAAATGGAAGGCAAACTGATGGCAGCATTGAACTAACATTGGAGATGCCCTGCCTCTGGATGACTCCTTCATGAGACAATAAATATCCTTATTCTTTAAGTCACTTGTTGAGTTTCTTGTAACTTTCAACTGAAAACATCTATGCTTAAACAAAACCCAGCAGGTACCTGGGTGGCTTAGTGGTTGAGCATCTGCCTTTGGCTCAGGTTGTGATCCCGGGGTCCTGGGATTGAGTCCCACATCGGGCTCCCCATGGGGAGCCTCCTCCTCCCTCTGCCAATGTCTCTCTGCCTCTCTTTCTGTGTCTTTCATGAATAAATAAAAACTTTAAAAAAGAACATATATTAGATTCTACCTATCTTCTATCTACTTTCAGAAAGAATTAGATTTATTTACAGTAAAAAACAGAAGGAAAAATCAAAATAAGGGTAAACAACGGAACTGATGGAGACTTTTGTCTCTGACATCATGGTGTACTAAGTACCCTTAATAACCCTGTTGATAAAAACAGCTAGTTATTTTAAATATGTATTTTTAATTGAATCAATCTGCTTAAATTTATTTAAGTCAAGGGAGACCAAACATTTTTTAAAAACCCAATCATAGGGATGCCTGGGTGGCTCAGTGGTTGAGCATCTCCCTTTGGCTCAGGGCATGATCCTAGGATTCCAGGATCGAGTCCCACATTGGGCTCCCTGCAGGGATCCTGCTTCTCCCTTTGCCTAAGTCTCTGCCTTCTCTCTGTGTCTTTCATGAATAAATAAATAAAATCTTTACCAAAAAAACCCCAATCATAAATAAATAAAGTATATAATATGTCAGAAGGTAGTAATGTATAGTGAAAAATAATTCAGGGAATGGGCACCTGAGTGGCTCAGTCCTTTAAGTGTCCGACTCTTGATTTTGGCTCAGGTCATGATCTCAGGGTTGTGAGATCAAGCCCTGCAACAAGTTCTGTGCTGGGTGTGGAGCCTGCTTGAGATTCTGTCTCTCTCTCTCCCTTCCTCTGCTCCAACCCCCACCCCCACTGCTGTCTCTCTCAAAAAAAATTAATTAACTAATTAAGTACTTTGTAAAAAAATAATTCAGGAAGAGAGATCAGAAGTGGATTCAACTTTAAATAGGATGTTCAAAGTAGGCCTCATTGAAATGGTGATATTTGAGAAAAATATTCTAAAGTGATGAGGGATATAGCTATATGATTATCTAAGAGAAAAATGAATCAAGTAGAGCAAACAGCCAGTGCCAAGAGCCAATTGTGTGAGTCTGTCTGGAATGTACAAGGAATGACAGAGAACTATGACTGGAACTAAAGCAGTGAAGGGAAGAGTAGAAGATGAGGTAAAGGATATAGTAATAGATAGAAAATTCTAGATTGGCAGTTTTTTCTTTCAGCAATTTGAGATTATCATTCATCTCATTGTCTTCTGGTCTCCATGGACTCTGTGTAAAAGTTTCTGCCAGCCCTGTTGTATAGTTTATGAAGATAACATATCTTTATTTTTTACTCTGGCTGCTTTTAAGATATTATCTTTGTCTTTGGTTTTCAGAAGTTTTGCTATTATGTATCTGAATCTGGTTTTCTTTGTATTTATTCTGTCTTGGCTTCACACATCTGATGACTTGATGTCTTTTCTTGATGTCTGATAGGTTTCAGAAATTCTCACCTATCATCTCTATGTATATTGCATCTGCCCTACTTTCTGTTTCCTTTCACTCTGAGATTCCAATTACATACAATTTGGACATTTTCACTGTGTGTCATTTGTCTCTTCTATTATTTTCTGTATTTTTTTTTCATCCTTTAGTTTCTCCGTACTTTGGTATTGATGTTTTCTTTTGGTTTATTTCCAATCCACTAATTCTCTCTTCATTTGCATCTAATCTGCTATCAAACTCATCTACTGAGTTCTTAATTTAAATTCTCATATTTTTAAGTTATAGAATTTCTTTTTAATAATCTTCTTAGTTTCCAGTTCTCTGCAAAAATTGTCCATGTTTTCATGTAAGTTGTTGATCATGTTAATCACTGCTATTGAAAAGTCTGCCAATGCCAATAGCAGGGTCTCCTTCCTATTGTATATCTGTATATGTTTTCTCTATTTTTTTGGTCAATTATTGTCTCTGTGCATGTTGGTAACTTTTGATTAATTTTTAACATTGTGTATGAGAAATGTAGAGAAAATTTGAGGCTCTGGCTCATGTCCTTTTCCTCAAGAAGTGATATACTTTTACTTTTGATGAGTAGTAAAGGCAGATCACTTTAATGCAATCAGAGATTGAGCTGGCTAGCCATCTATTTCTGATTCACTCAAAATTATAAACTATGAAAAGTGCTGTGAAGGAGGAAAACAGAATGATAGAACAGAGAGTAATTTGGGTTGGGAATGAGAGATGGGTGGTGCTTTGGCTAGAGTGTTCAAGAAAGACTACTGTGAGAGATGACACTTGAGGCCTGATATGAATGATGAGAAGCAAACAGCCATGTGAAGATATAGATTCTTCCAGACACAGTAAGCAGTAAATGACAGTGCCCTAAGGGAGAAACGAGCTTGGCAGCTTTGTGAAATAGAAAGAAGACAGAGTGACACTACAAGGTAGATAAGAGGTATTATAAGCCTTGGCAAAGGGGGTACATTTCATTCCAAGTGCAGCAGGAAATTATTGAAGAATTTTATGCAACAGAGTGACATGGTCTGGTTCATATTTTTGAAAGATTACTCTGGCTGCTGTGAGAATAAATATTTAAAGGGAGGGCAAAAATCAAAGTAGAGGACCATTGATAAGACTATATGCAGAAATCCAGGTGAGCAGTGACAATGGCCTGGATTAGGTGGCAGTGCAAATAAGGAAAAATAGATGGATATAAGATATATTTTGGAAGTAGGATTGACAGGGCTTTTTGCTGGGTTAGACATAGGGTGAGGGGGGTTTGAACAATTGGGTGGATGGTGGAACCATATATCAAGATGGAGAAGTATAGAAAAGCATAGGTTTGGGAGGTAAAAACTGAGTTCCATTTTGAAGCCATTTACATGCTATGCAGGTAGCGTTTATTTGATGTCTTTTGGTTGCAAATGTCAAACTGACTTAAGCAAAAATGGGAAATTGTTGGCAGACTCTCTTGGGAAATATAGGCTCATGGACATCTGGATCCAGGTACTTTGCCATCAGAACACATACACTTTGCTATCTCTCTCTCCTCCTCCTCTTCTCCTCCTTCTCCTTCTCCTCCTTTGCTGGGACGATTTAAGCTTGGTGTGACTGCAGCCATGACCTTCTCACCAAAGAAACTGTCTAGACCAGGAGAAAAGGCAGCCATCGTACAGCCCCTGCTGCTATCACTACAGTCTCCTGCTTTATTTCTCATGCTGGGTGAGATCATCTACCTATGTTTTTATCCCTCTAGGAACAGCCTGGACACCTCTCAAGGGGAAGGTTCAAGTCTTCTCCCTTCTGGACTCCTAGCTTAGTGAAATGAGGAACGAGTTGAGTTTGGAGTCAGTCACTTGGGTTCCACCGGGCTCTGACTTTTAGTAGCTGTGTGACATTGGACAAATCACTTTACTGGTCTGAGACTTATTTTCCCTCATCTGTAAACTAGTGATTGGAAATGTATAATTGGGTAGGTTATGAGGATTAAATAAGGTCTTGAAGAGAAATGCCTGGTTCAGCTTTGAACTCTACGTTTTGATAAATAAGGATATTACAAAGGCCATAGCACTCCCCTGGGTTTGATCTCAAAGAAATGGGTGGGGAGGTGTGAAGTTAGAGAGCAGCCTGGCTGCAGGGAGGTTAGCCAGTGGGGCAGGGGGCAGGAATGCCTGACCCTTGCTGTGGGGTTTTCTTGGCCAGCCCCACCCCAATGCTGGCCTCAGCCCAAACCTGCCTGGGGGGCCCCTCACCAGGTTCCCACCCACAGCCAGGACGGGCTCTGGCCTGTTCCCCACTCCTCTGCCTGCGGCTGGGGTTTACCAAAGCCACATACATTCCTGAGGGATTGATAAGATTCTGGAAGCCACACCCACCACCCACTGCCTCTCTCAGACTGGACAGGAGGGGCATACCAGGCCATCGCCCCCCACACAGTAGGGGATGACTGCCAGCAAACCCACCCCCTCAAATATGCATGCCCATGTCCTTTTTTGCAGAACCACAGAACAACACAGCTTTAAGTAACCCCAAAGAGCCCCCAGTGCTCTTCTTCAGCTGACCCAGGTTCTGCCAATCTGGTGGTGGAGGCCCCACCATATTCCCCACGAAGCACCAACCAGCTTCATTCCTTTCTTCCCCACAAAACCCACAAATTTTTTTTAAAGATTTTATTTATTTATTCAAGAGAGACACACAGAAAGAAGCAGGCTCCCCACAAGGAACCCAATGTGGGATTCGATCCCAGGACCCCGCGTTCACACCCTGAGCCCAAGGCAGACGCTCAACCCCTGAGCCACCCAGGCGTCCCAAAACCCACAAATTTTAACCCATGCTCAGAATCCTTTGGCATTAGGGAACCATGCTTCGAGCGACCTAACGGTAGATTAATGTACCTGTCACTTATCTTCACCCTGATTATAACTCCCAAGACTCTGGGTGCCTGAGCTGCCAGGTAGGAAACCACTGGTCTTGCTGGGTGCAGGATATGGTCCATGGTCTCTTATGGTGGAGAACAGAGAGGGGAATTCTTTGCCTCTGGGGGCAAACACAGGGCTGTGCCCTGACTCCCTGACTCCTCAGCGTGGGCTAGAGCAAGTGGTTTAACTTCTTTGAGCTTCTTGTGACCTCATCTGTAAGACAGAGATTGACAATAAAGTAAGTGAGGATTGTCTAGAATAATGCTTGTAAAGAGGTTAATAGGAGGCTGGGCGTAGAGCAAGCAGTCTATAATGGGAGCTCTTACTGCCGTTGTCAGTAATACAGACAGAGGAGTAAGTAGGTAATCCTGCCTTAACCCGGGACCAGGTTTGCTACGCAAAAAAATTCAGAGATACCCCTCCTCCCTCTGCCGCTTACTTGTGGAGTTCCTAGGACCTCACTCCCTCTTACCTGCTCATCTGGCCTCATCAAAAAGCTCACAACCTGGGGGCCTGAGCCCAGCCCTCTCCTTCCTGTCTGCCCAATGATTCATCCCACCTCCAGGCCACAGTCATACCCAACAGAAACTCATGTTTCTGGTTTCACCTTCTGAGCCAGCGGCCTCTTGGGGTTTGCCTTGCTCCTAGCTAAGGGAGGGATAGAAGCCCTGAGTGGAAACTCAGTCTTCCCCTTTCCCCCCTCTCTACACCTGGGACCTAGTGGGGTACTGGGAGGCAAGAGGGAAGATCGGAGAGGAAGTGAGGCAGGAGGCAACCCCCTCTCTTGGCCTGAATTAGGTCTAGAGCAGCTCTGATCCCTGGGCAGGGATGGACCTAGGTTTTGCTGGGTGGGGGCGGGAGGCTGGGAGGAAGGGAGAGGTCAGGCTAGAGCCCTGATTTCCTACTGCTGTGAGTGTCCCAAAAGTCCCCCAGCAGTTCAAACTCAGCCCAACGGGAGCAGAACTTTTCTCCTGCACCTGCCCTGGCTGTCTACGATGCACCCCGCCCCCCATAGAAAACCTAGCCAGCGCATCTCATTAGTTGCCAGATGCTGCCCCTTTCAGAATGTTTCTTGCCAGTCCCTCCCGCACGCAAGTCCTTCCTCACGTCCTGGTGTGGGTCCTCGTCAGCACCCCCCAACACACAGTCTCCTGTCCTGCAGTGTCCCTCCATATAGCCAGTCCAAAGGGGATCTTCCTTAGACACAGGACTGGGCCAGTCTGGGGACAAGCCTGGGAAGGAGCAAACCCAGCCATAACATCAGGAGCCAGGGCTCCTCCCTGGTCAGCCAATGAGTGGAGGGCAGGGGTTAGGGAGTAGGTTCACACTCCTGAGCGCCTACCTCTGCCAGGCTACATCATCCCTCTACTCAACTTTTCTTCACCCTGCCCCCATGAATGTGGATATTGGTGGACCCATTTTACAGATGAGGAAACCGAGAGATAGGGAGGGCATGAGGGCTGTACCCAAACTACAGCCAAGAGGTGACAGAGTTGGATATTAAACTCTAGTCTGGCTTCAGAGCCTGATTCTCTTCACTGTTCAGCTATCTCTAGGGACTAGGGGGAAATCATTCTGTGTTGGGGAGCCCTTAGAGTCAGTGAACCAAGTAGTTTCCTGAGAACCTGAGAAGCTCTCTTGAAGGGTCTTTGTAAGATGGGGTGTGTGCATGCAGGCATGCTGTATGCGTGCATGCGTGCATGTGTGTGTGTGTGTGTGTGTGTGTGTCCAGCTCCTGGCAGCCCGGTGCCCTGCCAGAAAGCTAATCTTGCCCACTGCTGCCCTCCACTGACCAGAGGCAGAACTGCTCCTGTCTCTTGGGAATCTGATTTCACAGGGACCCACATTGTCCAACCCTAGGGACCCTGAGGAACCAGGTGGTCTGAGGTTAAAACCCTAATATACAAAGAGCTCTTAAAAAGCAATAAGAAGCAAACAAATGTACCCAAGAGATAACTTGTCACAGAATACAAATAGTCTATTTCACAAAATATCCAAAGAGCCAATACACATAATCTCACCAAAAACCAAGAAATGAAAATAAGGGACGCCTGGGTGGCTCAGTGGTTGAGTGTCTGCCTTCGATTCAGAGCGTGATCCCATTCTGGGGATGGAGTCCCACATCGGGCTCCCTGCAAGGAGCCTGCTTCTCCCTCTATGTCTCTGCTTCTTTCTGTGTGTCTCTCATGAATAAATAAAATCTTTTTTTAAAAAAGAAAGAATATAAAAAAGAGATGACATACTCACGTTTCAGATTAGAAATTGCGAGTGCCCTCTGCTAGCAAGAGTGTTGGGACACGGGCATTCATGTTGTTGGTAGAAGTGAGAACTGCTACTAACTTTTCAGAGGATAATTGGACAACGTATGTAAAACGTTTTAATGTTCACATTTTTTGAGCCAACAATTTCACATCTGGAAATTTATCCTAAAATTGGAGAAGAATATAGGTTTAAAGATGCTCATTGAGCAGTATTTACAGTTCATTCATTTGTAGAGGAAAATAGGGAGCTACTAAAAATAAAGTGGTAGCTAGGGTTTGGTCACGTGGCTGCTGACCACATTACACATTTGTGTACGTGGTATATTTATATGTGAGTATGTGATCAAAATCAAGAATTTTGTAAATAGCAAGGTAAATATTTTTTACATATTCATGACATATCATCAAGTGAAAAACTTAGATTGCAGCATAGTTAAAGTACCATGATCCCATTTACACAAAGTGTGAGGGTCTGAAGTTTGTGTATGTGTGCATGCGTGTGTGAAAAGTTATCTCAAAGACTACTGACAAAATCTTAATGGTGGCTACCTTTGTATAATGTGATTAAACTGGAAATTTACTTTCTCTTTTACACTTCTGTTACAGTTTAGATTTCAACAATAGGCCTGTATCATTCCTATGATGAGAATAAAGCTATTTTGATTTTGAGAGAAGAAAGCAAGCAGAGGGGATCACTGGGTGGCTCAGCGGTTTAGCACCTGCCTTTGGCCCAGGGCGTGATCCTGGAGTCCTGGGATCAAGTCCCACGTCGGGCTCCCTACGTGGAGCCTGCTTCTCCCTCTGCCTGTGTCTCTGCCTCTCTCTCTCTCTCTCTCTCTCTCTGTGTCTCTCATGAAAAAATAAATAAAATCCTTAAAAAAAAAAAAGAAAGAAAGAAAGCAGAGTCTTGCTTCCCCAGGTGGTGGGGCTCCATTGTGGGGATGCAGGGATGACCCCATTAGGAGGGCATACTAGTGGGTTGGGACATTAAGGAGGACACAAAGAGCTTGGCTGGATCTACTGACCCATTGTGAAGTTGTCTGGAGCTAGTCGTGGGCCATCAGAGATGGGAGGGTTTGGGGGGAATGACATGGATCTGCTCCTGTAACACCCTCACTTTGAGGCAGGAGGGAGAGTAGATGGTGGCTCAGAGTGGGCTAGGGACTTGGCCAAGGTTACTCACTGAGCCAATGCTGCACCAGACACCAGAAGCCAGGCCTTCAGACCCGAAGCCAGGGCTCTTTCTTGCTGCTTTCACATCAGAAAGTGGATCTGAAGGTCAGAAGTGAAGTCACTTTTAAACAGCATGTTTCCAGAGACATGCTACCACTGATTTGCTGTGAGAAAAGTTCTGTCTGACTCAGTTTCCTCATGGTGGAGCCAGGAAGTCACAGCTTTGCCACAGGGCCCTCACTGATGCTGACCAGGAAGCTGAGGGACAAAGGACTAGAGGCTGGCCTCTTCTCTGTGACCCCTCTTCTCTGTCTCCCTTCAGCCCTCTTCTCCCTGCCTCCAGTACTGACTCAGTGACTCTACACCACCCTCAAAGGGATGCATCCAAAACCCCACTCCCACTCTGTCACCTCTGCTTGGAAAAGCTTTCTGTAGTTCTCTACTGCCCTCATTCAAGGGTCTCAGTGATGACTTTCATCTGCAGCCTCCCATTTCTCCCCTCTAGCCCTCTGCTGGGGTCACATCCCACATGCTGACCTGACATGTCCTTTTATCTCCCTGTCATTTGCTCATATACCCCCCTCTATTTATGATAATATCCCTGCCTCCTCTAGGGGGGCACCTTCTGCTCATTCTTTAAGATCATCTTAAGTAAATGCCCCCTCCTCCAGGAAGCCTTCCTTGGTTTCCATCGGAATTTTTAAGGGGCTGCATTAAACTATTCTTGCCTGCTTTCCCATGACTTCAATCCACATGCTTTTGCTTTGTTTCATTTTTCTTACTTCACATCTTCTTTTTAGTTGATTTCATTTTTCCTTTCCATTGTTCCCTCAGCTAGTGTGGAAGTTAACTGTGCGTAACGTACACTTAAAAATCAAGAGATGAATAAAAATCCCTCACCTTCTTCCTTCCAACCAATACCAAATCAGATGTTTTCAATCTGTCTTATAATTATTATCATTATTAGATTAACCACTACTTATTTAGATTCACTAACAATTTGTCAATTTCTTTGTTCACTATCACCTCTTACTTCCCACACTTTCCTTCTAGGGTTTTTTTCTAACACTTGTAGTGAGGTATAATTGACATATAATAGGTTGCATCTATTTAAAGTGAACAGTTTTGATAAGTTTTGGCATGTGTGTATACCCATGAAATCATCACTACTATCAAGATAATGAACATCACCCTCAAAAGTTTCCTGGTGATTCATAATTTCTCCCTCCCTCCCTCCACTCCCTGCCCCACCCCATGCTCAGGCAATCGCTGATCTGCTTTCTGTCACTCCAGATTAGTTTCATTTTCTAGAATCTTATATGAATAGATTCACACAGTACGTACTATTTTTTTTGTCTGACTTCTTTCACTCAGCACATTGTTTTGAGATTCAGCCATGTGGTTGCATGCATAGGTTATCCTTTTTATTGCTGAGAAGTATTCCATTGTACTGATACATCACCTCTTATTTATCCATTTAGTTGTTGACTGGGGACATTTGAGTTATTTCCAGTTTGGACTATTATAAATAAAGCAGGAATGAAAATTCACGTGCAAATTTATATATAACAGATGCTTTTATTTCTCTTGAGCATCTGGAAGGGGAATGTCTGGGCTGTATGGGGGGTATATGTTTAACTTTATAAGAAATTGCTAAACTGTTTTTCCAAAATGGTTGTACACTTGGCATTTCCACCAGCAACAAAGAAAGATTTAGTTGCTCCACATCCTTGCCAAGACTTGGCAGGGTCTTAGCCATAACCGTAGGTGCATAGTAGTATCTTCCTGTGGTTTTCACTTGTGTTTTAACGATGACTAATGATGTCAAATGTTCTTTTATATGCTTATTTGTCATCGACATATCTTCTTTGATGAAGTGTCTGTGCAAATGTTTTGCCCATTGGCGGGGGAGGGGAGCTGTATTTTTCTTATCACTGAGTTTTCAGGGTTCTAAATATTCTGGATATGTGTGATTTGCAAATATTTTCGCCCAGTCTGTGGCTTGTCTTTCCATTTTTTTTTAATTTGAGAAAGAGAGAGGGAGATAACATGAAAAGGGTGGGGGAAGAGGCAAAGGGAGAAGCAGACTCCCCACTGAGCAAGGAGCCTGACTTGGGGCTTAATCCTAGGACCCTGGGATTGTGACATAAGCCAAAGGCAGCCTTTTAACCGACTGAGCCACCCAGGTGCCCCTGTCTTTCCATTTTTGCAACACCGTCTTTCAAAGAACAGATTTCTCTTAATTTTGATGAAATCCAATTTATTCATTTTCTCTTGTGCGTCGTATCCAATTTTTAAAAATTTCTGTGTTGTATCCAAGAAATCTTTGCCTAACCCAAAGCCCACAAAGAATTTCTTCTATGTTTTCTGCTGAAAGTTTTATAGTTTTACATTGTACATTTAAGCCTATGATTCATTTTGAGTCTTATCTTTGGTTTTGTGTTTTGCCTATGGATATCTAATTGCTCCAGTACTATTCCTTGAAAATATTATCCTTTCTCTGCTGAATCACTTTCACATCTTTTCAAAAGTCAATGGAGTAAGTGTGGATCTATTTTTGGAATCTCTTTTCTGTCCCATTGATCTGTGTCTCTTGCAGCCAACGCCATAATCTCCGCTTACTGGACCTTTATCATAAGTTTGAAGTCAAGAAGTAGAAGTGCTTCAAATGTCCTCTTTTTCTTCAAAGTTGTTTTTTCCATTTTAGGTCATTTGCATTTTTATTTTTATATAAATTTTAGAATTAAGGATGCCTGGGTAGCTCAGCAATTGAGCTTCTGCCTTTGGCTCAGGGTGTGATGCCGGGGTCCTGGGATTGAGTCCCACATCAGATTCCCTGCATGGAGCCTGCTTCTCCTTCTGCCTATGTCTTTGCCTCTCTCACTGTGTCTCTCATGAATAAATAAAAAAAATCTTTTAAAAATAAATAAATAAATTTTAGAATTAGCTCGTCATTTTCTATGAACACACACACACACACACACACACACACAAGTCTGCTGGGGGTTTCATTAGGATTCTGTTGAATCCATGGATGAATTTTAGGAAAATTGACTTGGTAGCAATATTGATCCTCTAATCTAAGAACACGGTATATTTTCCCATTTATTTAGGTCCTTCTTGACTTTCTCTTAGCAAGACTTTGTAGTGTTCAGGGTAGAGGTCTTACACATCTTCTGTCTGATTTATCCCTAAATATTCCATATATTTCATGCTATTGTAAATGATGTCTTTAGTTTCTGATGATCTGTTGTCAGTATGTAGAAATACTCTACTCAATTATGATATTTATAATATATATATAATATATACACACACATATATATGTACATATATATATATATATAGAGAGAGAGAGAGAGTATATACATATACTCTACCTGCATTATGATATTTTCCACTCTTGCTGGTGGGAATGGCATTATTCCTGGCTACATGTGAACTCTGAGAATATCTGCCCCCTAATCCTTCCTCAGCCTCGATCATATCCTCATGTGCATGTATGGATCAGTACTCCATACTCCGCGGCTCCCTCCTCTGGTACTTTGTCCCACAAACATTCAGTTCTTCACCTGCTTGGACTCCAGCCTGCTCCTTATTTTAGGAAGGCCACTGGGTCTGCCTAGGTTTTCCCTTTCTGCTCTGCGGCCTGGAAACTTTCTCTAGGTGGTAAGCTGGGAAAATTGTAGGGCTGGCCTCCTTTGTTTCCCATCTTGAGGGATCGCTGCCCTTTGTTGCTGGCTGTCCAACGCCTTGGAAATCACTCTTCATATATTTTGTTGTCCAGGTTTCAGTTGTTCCAGATAGGAGAGTAAATCTGGCTCTTATTATTCCAGCTCGGCAGAGAGAGAAGTCTTTCCCTTCCAAGTCTGATTTTCTTCCTGCCAAAGTTCATCCTTCCTAAATTCTTTGAACAAAAGTCTGAGATCAGATTGCCTTATCTCTCAGTCTGTGTCTATCTGAAAATCTCTCTATTTCACATTCACCCTTAAATGTGGGTTAGCTGAATGTAGGATTCTAATTGTTTTTCGGATCACTCTGAAGCTATTATCCCATTGGCATCTACTGTTGCCGATGAGAAATTGGCTTCAGGCAGAATGTCATTCATTTGTAGATAATCTGTTTCCTCTCTGATGGCTTTTCAGATTTTTTTCTTTCTTGTGTTTTAATTTCTCCACAACATGTTCAGGAATGGAATTTTTAAATCCTACTCAGAACTCAGTGTTTTTCAGTTTAGGGGCTCATTTCTATCCATGTATAAAAGATGCTCCATCATTAGTTCTGCAAATGATGCTTCTCCTTATTTCTTCCTTCTGGAGCAACTATTAGATAAATGTTGGAAGCTCTCATTTTTCTCCATCATATCTTTGAATTTATCTTTCATATTTTTCATTCCTCTATCATATTAGCTGATTTTTACTGAGCACTTACTATGTGCCATAAGAAATATAACTTGTTGGAGCAGTCTGGGGGGCTCAGAGGTTTAGCACCTGCCTTCAGCCCAGAGCATGATCCTGGAGTCCTGGGATGGAATCCCAAGTGGGGCTCCCTGCATGGAGCCTGCTCCTCCCTCTGCCTGTGTCTCTGCCTCTCTCTCTCTCTGTCTGTCAAGAATAAATAAATAAAGTCGTAAAAAAAAAAGAACTATAACTTGTTAATAAGAACTATATACATTTAATTCTAATAGCAGCATGGGACACCTGGTTGGCTCTGTGGTTGAATGTCTACCTTCGAGATCCCGGGGTCCTGGGATCGAGTTCCACATCAGGGCTTCCGCAGGGAGCCTGCTTCTCCCTCTGCCTATGTCTTTGCCTCTCTCTGTGTCTCTCATGAATAAATAAATAAAATCTTTAAAAAGAGAGAGAGAGAGAGATTAATCCTAATAGCAGCAGCATGAGGTAAGGACTAGTATACCTCCATTTTATAGATGAGAAAACAGAGACACAAAGAGTTTTAAACATGTGCCTGAGACCTCACACTGAGTAAGTAGCTGAGCTAAAATTTAACCCCAGGTGAGTGGCTTCAGAGCCTGTGCTCTCCACTCACATTCTACACTGTCCATTACACTTTCATCTTTTTGTGCTGCTTCCTGGGCTGCATTCTGGGTGGTTCCTTCAGACCAGTTTGACTTTACTGATTCCCTCTCCAGCCTGTGTCTGGTGTGCTTTTCAAAAACATGAGTTGTGTTTTTGATAGTTCATTTCTACTCAGTTTGGTTCTTTTGGTCACAAGCTCCTCTTGCCTTATGCCTTCTGGTCTTCTTTGTATCTTTCTGAAACATACTTTCCGATTGTTCTATTACCTGAATTTTTGGCCTATGCACCACTCACATCTCCTTTCATACAAACTTGCCATTCGGCCACAAGGGGTACAGTTAGCTGACAACCTTGGCCTTTGGGCTCCGGGCTTCATGTCTTCCGGGTCTGCCTAGACTTCTGAGTTAGGTAGGCTACGCTCTTCCTTGGCAGTCCCCCAGCAATGACTGATTATGAATGAGGTGCTAGAGTCTTGCCCTTTCTTTTTTTTTTAAGATTTATTTATTTATTTTAGAGAGAGAGAGCACGAACAGGGGGAGGGGCTGAGGGAGAGGGAGAGAGAGAAGCACACACCCTGCTGAGCATGGAGCCCCGGTGGGGTTCGATCTCACAACCCCAAGATGGTGACCTGAGCCAAAATCAAGAGTCAGACGCTCAACCAACTGAGCCACCTAGGCGCCCCTCTTTGCCATTTCTACTCAACCTGGAACTCTTCCGAGGGATATGGTTTGCTCTGTAGTTGCCCTTGGGGTTAGCCAAGACTTTGTCAGATCTGCATCTCAGTAGAAGTTATCACCGCCCACCCTCGTCCTTCACAGGCATCACCCATCCCCAAACCCATTGCACTCCCGGCTCCACCCCTGCTTTGACATCCCTGCCTCACTAATAAGGCTTATGAATTACCCAAGTTGTTCTGTCTTCTGACCTTGTCTCCTAGAAGTCTCTCTCTTCTCATACTTTGTAATGTTTTGCTCGTGGGAGTGGTTTTCTCTGGAAGTCCCCTGTGCCCCAGATTGCAGAGAAGTGTCGTGGGGAGTTTCACAAGAAGCTCCATTAGTTTAACGAGTCCCACTGACAAATGTTATTTCCATTTCTTGGCAAGGTTTCCCCCAGCTCCCACTACCACCATTGTACTGTTAATACAAACTGAGTCCTCACACCTGCATTAGTGCGGGCTGGGACTGCAGTTACTCCCAGGTGATCCTTCCCACCTACAGATTGTGCACTCAGGTAGGTATTTAAATATACACTAATAATAACTTATCCATCATTTCCATTTAGAGTGGGAGCTGGAAGGGACTTCTGTGCTCACTGTAGTTCGCCGTGCTTACTGAAAGAAGCCCAAGAACCTACATTAGGTATATATATTCTCTGAACTATATTTGCATATGATTGCTTTCCTTGGTCATCCTATTTTTTTAACTTTTTATTTTGAAATAATTATAGATCCTCAGGAAGCTGCAGAGAAGCCATAGGTACCCTTCTTCCCACTTTCTCCCAACCGGGAGTCTATGTTTTCAGCAAGTAGTCAGAGGTAGATGCAGGTTGGTGCAGGTGCTGTCAGGTCCCCACCATAACCCCTGGACTTTCCTGCCAACTGCTAGCAACTGCTGGCATCTGCCCCTACATAGTGACTTGCACCCCAGCTCCCTCACCCCTCATGTGGCTTATGTGTTTTGTACCATTGTCTGGAGTTCCCCTGCTGGGATAAGCAAGCTTTGAGAACCAGCTGTGGTAACTGGCCTACTAGTGTGCTTTTCTTGGATGCTTTGCTGCCTCTCCACTTCCCACTTCTCTCTCAGTTAGTGGATGCTTCCCCAAATAAGTGAGTTTAGCTCAAGTCCTTGTCACAAGTCCTATCCTGAGCTAGGACAGCTTGTACCAGAAGTGGTGTTCAGAAGCAGATCCTTAGGACAGAATTCTAGAACTGGATCACTTGCCAGTCAATGGCAACAAGACCCCACTGTTGGTAGACCTTGACATGTAGAAGCCCCATTATAAGAACTCTCACTTATGGTGCCTTGGAGGTTGAGCTACAAGTGTAAGGGTGTGTTATGGTTTATACAGTCTCTCCAATATTTGAGAGGTGGGGGCCAATAGGAATTAGTATATGTGCTGCTGAAGAGAGCACAGGGGGCAATGGGAATTAAAAGAACTGGTGGGGACAGCCCGGGTGGCTCAGTGGTTTAGCACCACCTTCAATCCAGGGCCTGATCCTGGAGACCCGGAATCGAGTCCCACTCCCTGCATGGAGCCTTGCTTCTCCCTCTGCCTGTGTCTCTGCTTCTCTCTCTCTCTCTCTCTCTCTCTCTCTCTCTCTCTGTCTCTCATGAATAAATAAATAAAATTTTTTTAAAAATTACTTAAAAGAACTGGTGGAGTTTTTTGGTTGATAAGATCCACTGATGTGATGAAAGAAGAAAATGATGAGCTCAAACTAGCCAACGACCAGTTGAGGGCATGGCATAAAAGCCAGAAAACCTCTATGACAGAACCGTCACCTAAGGCAGACAACTTGCAAGAAGATATTTGCCCTTTGTAAGACCTGCTCACACATTGTCTTGTGACTTCTAGCCAATCACCAGGACTGGGTCTCAGCATGGCACCACAGAGGAACTGTTATTTCTCCCTGGAGAAATGGGATTTTTACAAAAAGAATCGCAGGATCTGGCTAAAAGGTGCCGTAAGAAATCTGGAGAAAAAAAAGAAAAGAAGAAAGAAAAGAAAGAAAAGAAAAGAAAAGAAAAGAAAAGAAAAGAAAAGAAAAGAAAAGAAAAGAAAAGAAAAGAAAAGAAAAGATTGGGGAAACATGCCTGGGATTGATATTGAGGGTGTTAACTTGGGAGAGGAAAGGGAATATAGGGCTGGGTTGGGGAATACTTTGTTGATGTGGAGGCACTCTCCTGGGCCTCTGGATCTTTCTTCCTTGCAAGGGCATCTGGAGGTAGGATGGCTCCCTGAAACTTGAAAGGGAAAAAAAAGATCAGGGTCCAATCAGGGGACAGAAACCACAGAACTTATTTAAACAGAGTGAATTGAACGTATAGTATTGTGAAGTAGGAATAATGCTATTAATTCGGTAAGTGAAAAGGTAAACAGAGAGAGCACTAAGTTATCACAAAGGTAGCACTTACAGGAGCAGATGCCATGCCTGAGGCTGGTGAAATAAAGCAAGAGGGTAAAGTTACCAAAATCGAAAAGTTTCGAGGAGGGGTTCCAAGAAACTGAAACTCAGACCTCTGAGGAGGGGCACCAGAGTGTTGGGAAAACACACTTCCTATGCTTAAGCTAGTCCTTAGACCAAGGGCCCATTGTTTTAAGGAAAGACTTGGTTCCTTTGAGAAAGGACCATGCAATACCCAGTAAGTATATACAGAACTGATTTCTCTGCTCTTTCCTCAAAGGGATCTATGGCCTTTTATTCAAAGTAACTGCACTAAGGGATGCAGATGTTTCTACAGTTCTTTTTTTTTTTAAGATTCTATCTATTTATTCGTTATTATTATTTAAGCAGAGACACAGGCAGAGGTAGAAGCAGGCTCCATGCAGGTAGCCTGATGTGGGACCCGATCCTGGGACTCCAGGATCATGCCCTGGGCCTAAGGCAGGTGCTAAACCACTGAGCCACCCAGGTGTCCCCTGATGATTCTTTTTTTATAGCATCTGGGCTGACACTAATACCAGGGCATCCAAGATGCCACTGTGGCCCTCCTGTTAAAATAAGACATTTGGAAGCAAGAGGATAAATGGAGTCTTGGCCGAAGCCCATCCCACAGTTGGGTCCATTGGGTCTGTAGACCCTCCTGTGGTCATTTCCCCATTCCTGAAAATTGGGATGAATAAACTTAGTAGCTGGTAGAAACCTCACATTGGTTTCTTAATCTGTATAGATCCATAATGGTAGGAAGGTCAAGGAGAAGCATCTAAAATTACATATATACCCCCAGACAAGATAATTAATTAGAAGTACTATTGCAGGGATGCTTGGGTGGTTCAGTGGTTGAATGTCTGCCTTTGGCTCGGGTAGTGGTCTTGGGGTCGTGGGATCCGGTCCTGCATCGGCTCCCTGCAGAGATCCTGCTTCTCCCTCTGCCTATGTTGTTGCCTCTCTCTGTGTGTCTCTCATGAGGAAAGAAAGAAAGCAAGAAAGAAAAGAAAGCAAGAAAGAAAGCAAGAGAGAGAGAGAGAAAGAAAGAAAGAAAGAAAGAAAGAAAGAAGAAAGAAAGAAAGAAAGAAAGAAAGAAAGAAAGAAAGAAGAAAGAAAGAAAGAAGAAGAAAAAGAAGAAAGAAAAAGAAAGAAAGAAAGAAAGAAAGAAAGAAAGAAAGAAAGAGAAAGAAAGAAAGAAAGAAAGAAAGAAAGAAAGAAAGAAAGAAAGAAAGAAAGAAAGAAAGAAAGAAAGAGGGATCCCTGGGTGGCGCAGGGGTTTGGCGCCTGCCTTTGGCCCAGGGCGCGATCCTGGAGACCCAGGATCAAATCCCACGTTGGGCTCCCGGTGCATGGAGCCTGCTTCTCCCTCTGCCTATGTCTCTGCCTCTCTCTCTCTCTCTGTGTGTGACTATCATAAATAAATAAAAATTTGAAAGAAAGAAAGAAAGAAAGAAAGAAAGAAAGAAAGAAAGAAAGAAAGAAAGAAAGAAAGAAGAAAGAAAGAAAGAAAGAAAGAAAGAAAGAAAGAAAGAAAGAAAGAAGAAAGAAAGATTGCACTCGGTGGTGAATGGCAGAGATTAGCACTGCCCTTAAAGATTTAAAGAATGTATTCCCATTTAATTCAAACTAGGCACTGCAAAAATAAAAATTAAAACAAATTATGGTAAGTGGTGGTGTACTACAACGGATAGACTTAACAGTAGACTCAATTGTGGTTCTCTTGCCAGATGTGCTGTCTTTACTGAAACAGACCGAGGTAACTTCTGGCACTTGGTATGGAGCAACCATCCTGGCAAATGCATTTTCCTCCCCTCCCTCTCAGTCATTTTCAGGAAGGAAACTCAGAAACAATTTGCATTCACTTGGATGACAGCAGTGTACATTCATGGTTATGCCCCAGGGCTATGTTAACTTTCCTACTGTGTCACAATAGAGTACCTGCCATTCCTCGGAACCTCATACTGGTTCTGAGAAATACTATGTTGATGAAATCATATTAATCAGACCTGGGGAAGAGGAAGTGATAAGTCCTCTGGATGCCCTCTAATGTACATGTGCAAGAGGGTGGAAAATACAAAGATTCAGGGGTCTGATACAACAGTAGAAGTTTTAGGGGTTCAGTGATCTAGGACATGCAGAGCCATCCCCTCCAAAATAATAGACAAGTATCTTGTTTCTCTTACCACCAAGAAAGAGGCACTCGAAGTACCTCTGGATTTTAGAGACAGCTTATATCTCACATGGGAATACTGCTCCAAACCATTTTTAGATGCCATAGCAATAGAGGTATTCATAGGTAAGGACATATGAAGCCTTTGGCAAACTCAGTAGGAGGCTTCAGAGCAGACTTCTAGGAATCTGGAGCAAGAATATGCTTTCTTCAGTATTTGAAAACCCACACCCGGCATGCTATTGGGTTCTAATAGGACTGAGCAATGACCACAGGAGACCAACTGACCATGTGGCCAGAACTTCCCATTGTAAGCTGTGTAGCCAGACCGTTGCAATAGCAAGCCATCGTGGGATGGAAAAGGGACATTCAAGACCAGGCCTGAACAAGCCTAGAAGTCACAAATGACCTACAAGCAGGCCAGACCTCATGCTGTCACCCTATTTTCACTAATGCCTCTCCCTCTAGCCCATAACTATATCTCATGGGGGATTCCTTATGACCAGCTGCAGAGGATGATAAAGCTTGGGGCTGGTTTATGGACAGGTTACCCCAATAGGCTTGTAAGAAGACAGAAAACAAAACTTTTGCTGCACTTCAGCCTCACTCAAGGGTATCCTGCAGGATAGTGGGAAGGGGAGATTGTCCTAGGAGGTAGAACTTCAAGCAGTGCATCTGCTTGGTTCAAAAGGGATGGTGGCCTGAGTAAAGAACTCCAGGCAGTGGTGAATGGCTTGGCTGATTAATCAGGAACCTGCGGAGGGCAACACTGAAAAATTGAAGTTCAGGAAGTCTGGAGAAGAACCTTGTGTGTTGAACTCTGGGAGAAGATACAAAATGTCTGGGTCTTTCTTATTCAATGTCTACCAGAGAGTGTCCATTGTAGAGGAGGCACTGAACCACCGGGTAGGTAGCATGATTCACCTATGATTGAAATGAGTTGTCCTCTTACTTCAGCCACCTCAGAGCATGCACCATGGATCTGTGAACTGAGAGGCCATGGTGGCAAGGATGGAAGCCATGCACGGCTCAACAGCATGCGCGCTCTCTCTTCAAAGCTGATCTAGGTATCACTGCTACTAAGTGTCCAGCCTGTTAGAGCAAGATTGATGCCGAGCTCTTGATATGTACTACCCCTCGAGGAGCACACCCAGCTGCGTGGTGTCAGCTTGATTACAACAAACCCAACCATCACAGAGGGGCCATGATTCTTCCATGATTTCATGAAATTTATATAGGTTTGTCTTCTTCGTCCACAATGTCTTGGCTAACATTACTCTGAGGGTTCCCAGAGTGTAGCATGGTAGCATCCTGGGAATCCCCCATGACCATGGAGGAAGTGGACACATGACCATATTATCCACTGGTCCTACTATATACCATATCAACCAGAAGCAACCATACTAAAAGATGTTGGAATAATCACTTGAAGGTAAAACTAAGGCATCAGCTTGAAGATAGTGTTTTTGTGCTGCCTAAAGACATATTTCTATACCTTGAGCCAATAGCCATTATTTATGGCTATTCCCTGATCTGTGGAATATACAGGTCTGGGAACAAGGGAAATGGCCCCTTTTACCTTTATTCTCAATGTCCTGCTTGGTAAATGTATGCTTTCTACCCCAAACCCTTGGGCTCTGCTAGACCAGAGATCCTAGTTCTCAGAGGGCAGGGGGAGAACACTTCCACCAGAAGACAGAGTAATGGTTTTATGAAAACTAAAATCTTTCAGTTGCCCTCTGGTGCTAGCTGGCCTAACAGTGCAGGCTTATGGCACTGCTTCCCCTTCCCTGGATCACTTTCCCGCTTAGTAGCATTGCTTACGCTTCCCAAATAAACTATTCTCACTCCACTCCTTATCTCAAGGTCAGCTCTCAAGGATAACCTACGCTAAGACACATGTGGTTCAAGGACCACGCTTTGAGAAACAATAATTTAGAGAGTGAACTTGTTTGTATTTTTTAAAATCTCTCTCTCTCCCTCTCAGTCTCTCTCTCCACCACCCCCTCCTCCTCCCCTGTGTGTGTGTGTGTGTGTGCACACGCGCGAGAGCACAAGCATGTCTAACGTGAAAAGGTCTATAAGGATATAAACAAGTATTGACAATAGTTCTTTCTGGGTGGTGTAATCATGAATATCTCAAGTTTCCTTTGAATTTTTCTCTGTATTTTGTTTTTCTACAGCAGTGACTGTATTAGCAGTTCTCTTTAATTGGCAATTAGGAGATTATTAGTGACTTTAGTGAGTGGCAGGGAGCAGAGCCAGGCTGCCGGGGGTTGATGAACAGCAGGGGAGGGTGTGCAGGGGACCCTTTCAAAAGGCTGGGGTGGGGTGAGGCAAGAAATGAAGTGGGAGCCAAAGGAGAGGGGACAGGGCCGGTGGCACATGCTGTTTGCAGAGACATGTAAGCATGCTCGCAGGCTGAGGGCAGGGAGCTGATGCTGGGAGAAGAAACACATAGGCAGTGGCAAAGGGGATCCCTGAAAGACCTGGGTCCCAGAGGAGGTGGAAGGGAATGAGATCAGGGCCCAGTTGGAGGAATTCATTTGGAACAGAAGGCACACTTCACCCTCAGGCTCGAGCAGAGGAAGTAAGGATGAATAACGTTATCAGTGCGTTGACTTCATCCATTTGTTTATATTACACTCCGCCTCATTTCACAAAGGACTTGAGGTATTTCTATAGCCATGTTGATAGGCTGAAGGGGGCTGGAAGTTGAGAAGTGTCCCCCCCCCCCACTCTGCCCCCAGAGGAGTCTACTTTCTTCGTGGGGTGGGAAGCAAGGTCCCCCACAGAGAAAGAGGAGCAGGGGTGGGGCCATGGGCTTGAGGAGACAGGCAAAGGTTTGGAATGGGGAGGGACAGGGACCGCTGGATGGAGCTGAGGGCTCAGATCAGGCACAGCTCCAGGCTGCCCACTGCTGAACCTTCTCCAGCAGCCCAGGGTGGAAAAGTCTGTGCCTCCTCCTTGGTCTGGCACTAGGCAAGTCATTCACCCCTCTGAGCGACAGAGTCCTTATCTGCCAATGGAGAGAAAAACAGCAAATCTGGAAGGTAGTTGTGAAGATTAAATAAAGCTGTGCCAGGAAGTACCTAGCACAATGCCTGGTACACAGGACAGGCTCAGGCAGTGCTCATTCTCCTGGCCCTCCCCTTCTGAGCAAACCGGAGCCCACTGTACCTGGGTGGAAAGGGACATTGCTGTTGGTGCCTTGTATTGGTAGATGCTGCTAGACACCACAACATTTTAAAATATATTCCACTCATTACTCATGGTAGCTGTGTTCCATGAAATTGCCACAAAGGCTGAAATAGGAAATACTGAATCATTGCCCCTCGAGGAAATACAGCATTCTTGGGAGCCTCTGGCCGCAGTTTCATCAACCAATCAATACATAACCTTGTTTTATGTGTGTTTCTTCTTAAAGACCCCTTATCTAACATATATTGTTGATTCATTAACATTGAACTCATGGCCAAGAGCACCATAAGTCATGCTAGAATGACCAGTTCATCTACCTCAAGTGTTTTCTCCCTGAGGCTCATCACAGCCTCCCTGCACTTAGGAACTAGACAGCCCTTCAGTGCTACCCATGGGGGTCAGTTCAAACATCACCAACAAAAAGCTCAAAAACAAGAAAAACATGGCATTGAATAGACCATGAAAAAGACACTTGTTTACAGCATGAGGGCTGAAACAAGAAGGCAGAGCGTCACCTCGTTGGACCTCAGCTGGGAACATGCATATCAGGCAACTCTAAATTTTTTTAAAAGATTTTATTTATTTATTCATGAGAGACACAAAGAGAGAGAGAGAGAGAGAGAGGCAGAGACACAGGCAGAGGGAGAAGCAGGCTCCATGCAGGGAGCCCAATGCGGGACTTGATCCCGGGACTCAAGGATCATGCCCTGAGCCAAAGGCAGGTGCCAAACCGCTAAGCCACCCAGGGATCCCCTCAGGCAACTCTAAGTTGTCACAACTCCATGCTTGTGTGGATCCTTACATGATTGCAGAAGTTGCTCAAGTATTGATTTGGGATTACAAATAAATTTACAAGTTGGTGAATAGTGCCTGGGTGGCTCACTCGTTTAAGCATCCCACTCTTGGTTTTGGTTCAGGTCATGATCTCAAGGTTGTGAGATGGAGCCCCACATCCAGCCTGCTTCTCTCTCTGCCTCTAATGAATGAATGAATGAATGAATGAATGAATAAATAAATAAATAAATAAATAAATAAGCAAGCAAGCAATGGCTTGCCAAACTTAACTATAACCAGCAGTTTGAGTGGGCATAGTGTTCTGCATCTTAGCCAAGATGGTGTAAGGTCAACAGATCAGCCCCTGGAAAGGTAAAAAGGCTAAAAGTAGAAAGCACTTTGAAAGTTCAAGAGACTGATTTACTTTACAGCCAGAGAAAACCATATTCCATACCCTTGGGAAGGGATTGGAGCTACAGAGCAAGGGGGCATAGCCATTTGAAAGGATTCAGACAATAGCATCACATAGTAACAGAGCTTCTTCTAAACACAGCAGTGGGATAGCATGGGGTAGGCCACGCTGCTGCAAGAAAGAGACCCAAAATGCAACGGCTTACCAAAAATGGATGTTTATTTCTCTTTCTTTCATGCACATGGGTGAGTGATTACACTCCATGTCGTCATTCAGAGCTCGGGTTCCTTCCTTATCTTTGCACTATCAGCCCCTTTGAAGCATTATTGAAGCTGGGTCCCTGGCACATCTGTGTTCCAACTCAAGGGAAGAGGAAATGGAGCGTGGCAGAGCAAAAGCCCAATGCCTTAAGGACTGTTTCTACTTACGTTCTATAAGAAAGGACTTAGTCACAAAGCCACACTCAGCAGCAAGAGCAACTACAAAGTGTGGTCTCCAGCAGACCAGCCATTTGGCCAGCTACCATATTGCTATAGAAGAAGAGGGTAGATTACATGTTGAATAAAAAAAGCCCATCCATCCATCACCAAGCCTTTTTTCTTTTATTTTTTTCCTTTTTTTATTTCACTTCTAATGCTTAAATAATTTAGACCCTCCCCTCCTTACAAAAAAAGATATTGGGGATGCATACTAGTGTGTTACTGGGGATTCTTTCGGTTGCCAAGTGACAGCACACCACTATTTAACTTGTTTAAGCAATAAGGTGGACCACCTCATATATCCAAAAGTCTAGGCTCTGCATTAGAGCACCATTCCTTCTTCCCTAGGACTCTTCCAGCCTCAGTCGTGTGTTGGCTGCATCCTCAGACTGGGAGCAAGTTAGCTGCTACTGCTCCAAGCATCACCACCAAACACATCCACAATTGGGAAAGCGGACAGAGTTTTTTTTTTTTTTTTTTTTTTAATTTATTTTATTTTTTTTTTAATTTTATTTATGATAGGCACACAGTGAGAGAGAGAGAGAGGCAGAGACACAGGCAGAGGGAGAAGCAGGCTCCATGCACCGGGAGCCCAACGTGGGATTCAATCCCGGGTCTCCAGGATCACGCCCTGGGCCAAAGGCAGGCGCTAAACCGCTGCGCCACCCAGGGATCCCGCGGACAGAGTTTTTGAAAGAGGACAGACTTTAGCAGAAGTTGCCTTGCCCTCTGGTTTTTCAGACCAACCTGTATCACATGTCTGAAGCCCAAACTGTTATTGGCAAGAGGAATGCAACCACTACAATGGACTTGAACCAATAGCCGACTTACTCTTAGATTGGACTGGGGCCAGCCTTCCTTTGGTCATATGGGGAAGGGACTCACCTGAACAAAATCAGCTCTGACTGCAAGGAAAAGTTGAGGAACGGTTATTGCATGAGTTACCAACTTGTTTCTGGCAATGATGGAGGCACAGGACCAGGTGATGATATGGAGGGTACATAAACAGCAGGGGAGTGAACTTCCAAAACTTCCAATTGTTTCTTAAATCATACCTCAATAACTCTAGTGAAGACATGTCTGGAGAAGGCAGACACTGGGGAGCCATGTTCAATATCTCTTTCTCTCTCACCCCCATATCCAATTCCTTACTAGATTCCATAATGTCTATACTTTCAATACCCTAGCCTTGTCTCCTTCTCCCAGTTCAGGTCTCCTGCAGGCTCTATGACAACAGTGATCTAACTGGGGCCAGTCTCTCTTCCTGTAATCTCCATCTCTGCTGCTGTTACTCAGCTACTCAACTTGAATGTATAGGAAGCACTGCACATATGCAGACATATCAGAAAACGTCCCTGCCTTCACCTTGCTTATGGTATAATGAGCATCTCCCTAACTCTCTGAAACCCACAGCCAAGTCATTTCTCTGCTTGAAAGATCAGTTCCTTCAGGAAACATTTTACCACGACCCACAACACCCTCCCCTCCTTGTCTTCCCACCCTCCCCAACATAACAGAACTACTTGCACTTCCCTCAAATTGCCCTCCCCTTTCACGCCTCTGTGCTTTTGCACCGGCTGTCCCCTCTATCTAGAAATCCCTTATCCCCTCTCCATCTGGCAGACAAGATAAGGTCTCCTATTACTCTCTCCTTCTCTCCTGCTCCACCCTCCCCAACCGCCACACACACACACACACACACACACACACACACACAAATATAGCACTCTGGAAATGTTTCCTGAATGGAGGCTACTCTTTTGGTTAGACAGTAGCCGTCCAGAGCTTCCTAACCGCGTCCCCCCCTCCACTAAGCACTCCTTAAGAAAGTGAGGAGGAGGGATCCTGGATGGCTCGGTGGTTGAGCGTCTGCCTTTGGCTCAGGGCGTGATCCCGGGGTCCCGGGATGGAGTCCCGCATGGGGCTCCCCCAGGGAGTCTGCTTCTCCCTCTGCCTATGTCTCTGCCTCTGTGTCTCTTATGAATAAGTAAATAAAATCTTTTAAAAAAAAGAAAGTGAAAAGGAAATCTTGAACTTGCTCTAAGCAAGCAGGGCATTTCTCTTTACACTGTATGGAAAGGTTGTATTCTATACAGATTACAGGACATATTCTTGCTTGTTTTAATAAAAAATTATTTTCCCCAATTCTTCAAGTCGATGATCTCGAAAGATGCTCCTTGTTTACTCGTTATCCTCTTAAATTAGCTGTCCTCACCCGCCGCAGGGACCCTAAGCGAGACGTGCATGTTGTTCCGTGTGCAGATCCTGAAAGAACAGCTGGGTTTCGGTCCCCAGGGAGTAGGGGGGACGGTGGGGGCGGAGAGGGGGTCCGCGGGCTGGAGGCCTGGCCCCGCCTCTCCTCTCCCCCGCCCGCCGTAGGGGCGGAGTCGCCTGGGCCAGGCCCGCGGGGGCGGGGAGGGAGTCACTGCCGCCGGGAGCTCGCGCTCGGCTGGTTCCGGGTTGAGAGGCTGCGCTCGGACCGGAGCAGTGGCCGCTGAGCCGGCAGGGGTAAGGGGCCGCGCCGGGCGGGGTCTTGGGGCTGGGATCGGGCAGCTGAGCGCGCTCGCACCCCTCCTCTCCTCTGCCAGGCACAGCCGCGGCGCAGCTCCGCCTGGCTTCCCCCTTCCCCAGAATTCCCCATCCTCTGCTTCTCCCCCTCCCCCCACTGCACCCATCCCGGGATTTCAGTCCCCCTAAGGCGTCCGCCCCCCTCCTGGATCCTCTTATCCCAAAACCCATCCCTTCAGGCTGTCCCTTCCTCTAGAACCTCCTTGCCAGGAGCCCCTTCCCTCAGACACCTACGGCGCCCTCCCTCCAGCACCCATCGCTCCGAGTCACCCACCACCTCGAGACCACCTTCCTGGGCTCGCATCCCGGCTAGTCTCCATCTATCCTGCACCTCTTCCTCGCGTACCCCCCTTCCCTCCCGGACAGCCCCCCTTCCTTCTGCAGCTCCTACTCCTGCCTCTCCTCGCCTGCTCCCCGCACCCATCCCTCGGTGCGGCCCCCGGCAGCGCCGCGCTCGCCCAGCCGCCCCCCTGCATCCCAGGGCCCCCTCTCCGCCGCCCCCAGCGCCATGGCGTGCAGCCTCAAGGACGAGCTGCTCTGCTCCATCTGTCTGAGCATCTACCAGGACCCGGTGAGCCTGGGCTGTGAGCACTACTTCTGCCGCCGCTGCATCACCGAGCACTGGGTGAGGCAGGAGGCGCAGGGCGCCCGCGACTGCCCCGAGTGCCGGCGCACGTTCGCCGAGCCCGCGCTCGCGCCCAGCCTCAAGCTGGCCAACATCGTGGAGCGCTACAGCGCCTTCCCGCTGGACGCCATCCTCAGCGCGCGCCGCGCCGCGCGACCCTGCCAGGCGCACGACAAGGTCAAGCTCTTCTGCCTCACGGACCGCGCGCTGCTCTGCTTCTTCTGCGACGAGCCCGCGCTGCACGAGCAGCACCAGGTCACCGGCATCGACGATGCCTTCGAGGAGTTGCAGGTGAGCGGCCGGGCCGGCCAGGGGGCGGGGCGGGGCCGGGGCGGGGCCGGGGCGGGGCCGCGTCGGAACTGTCACGGGGCGGGGCCGCCGGCGCAGTCAGGGCCCTATCAGAATTAGTGTGGGACGGGGGCGGGGCGGGGCCGCGGTGAGGGGGCGGGGTGCTGGGGGCGGGGCCTCGGGCCGCCTGTCCCCGCCCGGGTCTGAGACAAACCAGAAGTGGGGGTGGGTCCTTGGTTGGGGAGGGGTCACCCGTGGCGTGGGGGGGGACCAGTGAGATCAGAGGCTTGGGGCAGAGTTGGGGACCAGGACGAATTAGAGCTGGGCAAGGGCAGGACTACTGTCTGGGATCAGGGGGCCGGACCTGAAGACAGGACCCACAAATGAATGGGACAGAGTGGGGACAAAGACACAGATGGGAATAGGAGCACTATCGGGGCTGGACAGGGAGCGGGGCCGCCATCCGGGAATAGGTCCAGGACTGTTCGGAGTACCTGAGGGGCAGGCTTGGGACACCACGGAGCAGCACTCAGTCAGGTGTGCATGAGGACCTAGGGGGCAGCACCAGGGCTAGACTGCACTGGGCAGGTCAGGGCTAGTTCTAAGAAAGAGTCTAAGTTATGGCCACACAAACTGCTGAGAGGGTAGGTTACTGGGCCAAGGGCTAGGTCAGGGTGTGTGAAGGGTTAAAACTGGGATCTAGTCCTGGTACCGTAAAACCTATTTAGAGTCTAAACCAGAGTAGAGGCCAGGTTGACAGTGGGAATAGGACTTAAGACTCAAGATTAGGAGAATAAGGCCCTGCAATGAGGTGATTCAAGAAAGGGAGGGGGTGGATCTCTAGGAGTCTCCAGAGGATTTTGATGACCTCTTTGGCTCTGTCACTCACATCAAGACCTTTGAAGACTAAATGAAACAGTATATGCAGGGTAACCTGAGCATAGTCAGCCTGGCACTATAATTGATCTCCCTTAAACCTTCTCATCTTCACTGACCAACTCCTATTCAAGTCTCAAAGCCCAGCTCAAATGTCCTCTCAGTATAAGGCTTCCCCATGCTCCCCTGGCAAAAAAAGAGAAAAGAAAGAAAGAGAAGAAAGAAAGAAAGAAAGAAAGAAAGAAAGAAAGAAAGAAAGAAAGAAAGAGAGAAAAAGAAAAGAAAAAGAAAGAAGAAAAGAAGAAAAGGCATTAGAGCTGCATTTCCCCCAAATATCCTCTGTTAATAAGTATGCTGTTTTTAAAACTAGTGTTCCCAGATCAGCTATATTGGGGAAATATAGTGTATTCTCTATACCCCCCTTGGAGGACTCTCCATGTACATTTTGCATATTAAAGGTTTGGAGAAATCTTGTAGCAAAGAAATCCACTTAATGTGTTTACTAAAATGGCACCCGGGATCCCTGGGTGGCGCAGCGGTTTAGCGCCTGCCTTTGGCCCAGGGCACGATCCTGGAGACCCGGGATCGAATCCCACGTCGGGCTCCCGGTGCATGGAGCCTGCTTCTCCCTCTGCCTGTGTCTCTGCCTCTCTCTCTCTCTCTCTCTCTCTGTGTGTGTGTGACTATCATAAATAAAAAAAAAAAAAAAAAAAAAAATTAAAATGGCACCCAAGCTTATTTCAACCTGGAAGTCTAGAATCTTCTCCTCAACCTAAACTATTTCCATCCACCGGTCCTGTGTCTTTGGCCTTGGGATACCAGTCTAGCACACAGTTCCCAAAGAGCAGAGACAGTCTCTAATTCATCATATCTATGGCCCCAAAGCCTGGCACATCCGTACTCATCAGTAAAGTCTGAATAATGAATGATCAATTCTGGCCTGAGCTGGCCCAGACTGTGGAAGCCTTTGGAAGCAGAAGATTTTTCACTCAGACATTTTTTGAATATGCAGTGGCCTAACTTGGCAGGTAGTAAGTTCCCTGGCTCTTGAGATGCTTAAGCATCTGAACTACTACTTTTCCCTATGTTGTAGGAGGTGTTTCCACACCACCCTCCCCACCTTGTACATGAGTCTCTGCGAATCAACCTGCACTTAGCAGATGAGAAATGGCCCCATGTTCATCATCTCTCCCTTGCTGCCCCTTTCATCACCAAACTGTGACTGACTCCCTCCCTTTCTGGCTCTGAGGCTGGAGAGCAAGAGTTAGGGGCTCTGGGAGCTCGCACAGGCTGGCATTGGCCCTCTGTCCCCAGAGCCTTTGGTCCTGGGTCCTGGTATCCCTATCTCTCCATCTGTGAAGTCACATAAACAGGAAGGAGAGAACCTCTGACATGGCTGAGTGTAGGTTGTGAGGGCTTGAAGAGACCCTGAAACCATCTGTCCAGCCTCTTCCCAACATAGATGTGGAGACTAAGGTCCAGAGAAGTGATATGAGTCCCCCAAAGCCACACTACCACAAAGAGCCAGACTAGAAAGCTCCACCTGCCCCAGCCAGATCCCTCCTCTGCCACTTAGCCCCTCCTCTCCCTGTCTGACTTTCCAGCTAGAGAGGCCTCTGCCTACTGAGCCTGGGTTCCCCTGTCTGCAAACCAGGACATCAGAGCGATTGTGTTTTGTTTTTTTTTACAATCCATTCTGTGTCCTGGGAAATGCAGGAGAAGTTAAATATATATTTTCTCCAAATGTTACTGAAACACTTTTACTCCTCGGTGAAGAGAACAGGACTGCCACTTACCTAACTTCTACTGTATTGTCCTGTGGTCAGACAGTCTTGGGTTCCAAACCTTCTTTCAGCACTGTCTGTGTGACTCGGAAAGTCCCTTCACATAAGCCTTGAGTCTCTGGTCTGTAAACTGGATTCCTTCCTACCAGGACTTCAGGAGGCTGACCTGAGGTGAACTTGCTGTTTGAGATGCTCGGCACATGGTAGGGGCTGGGTCAGCATGCACTCCCATCCCTTCTTCTTCTACCTGTAAGAACTCACGTGCCCAGCTGGGCAAATGCCCAGACCTGTCTCTCTTGCCTGAGAAGGAGGCCTTGCTTTGGTGCCTTCTTTGGGCGTGGCAAGAAGGTGGCAGAGAGACATGCCTTCCCCACGGGAGAGGTAAGCTCCTGGATGAGGTTCAAGCCACTCCCCACCCCACCTGCCTCTCTCTCCTTGTGGGGTAACATAATCAACAGAGCAGGGCTCATTAGCTATTTGTGCACTGGGAATGAGGCTGAGTCTGCCCGACATACCCCCTCCCTTCCCAGCGGTGCTTCTGTCCCCAGGGCTCCTGGAGCCTGGGCTTGGGCCCCTCTCCTGGAGAATAACAAACTCAGAGCGGGCAGGGCCTTGGAGATCTTTTGGTGCCACCCTCAGTTGACAGATGCAGAAATGGCAGAGGAGGGAGGGGACCTTGCCCAAGGCCTGAGGCCAGAGGAGGCCACGTCTGAGCTCAGCTGGAGTCTCCTCATATCCCACCTAGTGGTTGGAGATTTTACATTTATTATAAATCCTGGAGGTAGCAGAGCAGAAAGGTTAAGAATTCTGGCTTTGTACTGGGCAGCTTCAATCCCAGTGCTACCATTTTCTGGCAGTGTGGCCTTAGAAAACTTAACATCTCTGAGCTTCAAGTCCCTCATTGACAGCAATGGAGATGGATTAAACAAGATGACATTTGCGAGAACTTAGTAATGCACTCAGTAAATGACAGTCTAGTGTGTTATCATACCATGCAGTTCTGACATTCGGGGCCAGATAAGTCTTTGTGTGCAAGGCAATCCTGTGCATTATAGAATGTTTAAGAGTATCCTTGGCCTCTAACCACTAGCACTAGCCAGTAGGCTTCCCACCCTCCCACCCCTCCAACTCCACCAAGCTGTGACAGCCAAAAACGTCTCCAGGATTCATCAAATGTCCCCTGGGATCAAAATCACCCCTGGTTGAGAACCTCGCCCTAGAGAAGCCCTAATCAGCTTTCCAGGCTCTGCTCAAATATCACCTCCTCCTTGAAGCTTTCCCTGACCTGCCAAGCAGAATTGCTTTGAACTTGATTCCAATACTGGGGTCAGATCCTGGCATCATCACTGATGAGCTTTGTGTCCTTGATCAGGTCGCTTTACTTCTCTCAGCCTCAACCTGCTCATCTACAATGTGGGAATAATATGACCTCCTTGAGAAGGATGTTCTAAGGGTTAGGGATGCTGTATCAAACGTGCCTGATACTGTGCCTGGCACTGAGTAGCACACAACAATTTTTAAGTCTCTTTATTGTTTCTGATTGTAAAATTAAATATCAACAGAGCTTTATAACCTGAAAGTTAAAGTCTCTGCCATAATCTCACCCCATAGGAAAACATGGTTAGAATTGCTTTGTGATTCTTCAGAATTTTTATTGTGTGAAGAGCATGTGAGTTTGTGCGTGCGTGTGTATGTGTGTGTGTTCATGCTTTCCCCCACCCTACCTTTTTTTTTCTACTGCTGAGCCACGGACCACAGAGCCAAAGGGAAGAAGGGACCCCATCTCAGAAGGGTTTAGGACTTCTCAGCCAATACCTATTGGGCCCTGGCCCATTGCCTGGGACTAGACTAAGCACTTTTCTTGTATTGCCTCATTTAATCTTCATAAAACCCTGTCAAGTGGGTCCTGTCATTTGCTCCTCTTCCAGATAAAGAAACAGGCTCAGAGGAATTGAGTGCCGAGTTCGGTCACCCAGCTGGGAAATGGCAGAGACAGGATGAGAAGCCAGTCTGACTGGGCCACTCACGGCCTCCTGGCTGCCTCTGAGGGCCAGGTAGTGGTCCTGTCCCCTGCCCCTGCCCACCCCTTCCTGCCTGTCTTTGTATTTCAAGAACTCAGCACAGAGTCAGGCTAAGGACACTGTCTGCTAGCTGATGCACCAAGGGCAGGTGGCTGGATGTCATCTCGGTCAGGCATGCATCCGGCTCTCTGGCCTGAGATCTCAGCTTCCATGCTTCCAGAGAAGGGATCATTCAGTCCCAGCCACCTCCTCCAGGTGTCATGTGACCATTGGAGCCTCTCCCAAGGCCTGTGTCCTACCAGGGGAGATGGTGCTGGATCTGCTTCGGATGGGACCCCTGACGAGCTGGGTGTAGTGACAGCCACATAGGGAAAGAGCAGGGTTAGGGGACCAGGTTCAAATCCTGACTCCAGCTTCTTTCAGCTGAGTAGAGGGCACTGCCTTCTCTCACCCTTTCCTGATGTGGGAAATAGAAGTAAGAACAAGACTGGCCACTTGATGTGTAAAAGAGAGAGAGAGAAAGAGTTGCTGCCTATCCAAACAGATAACAGCAACAACAACAAAAAACAGATAACAGATGTGAAGCCACTTTATTTGGTGCCATGGACAGGGAGGCAGCCAGGTTGTTTGTGTTCCAGGGAAGCAGACTCTGCTGTTACTTTTCCCAGCAGAGGACACGATTTATGTGCAAACAGCAGCCTCCATGGAGGCGAGGCTGGCCGTGAGTCAAACTCAGGGCTGCCTGTTGGCATCTCGACTTCTGTCCTCACAGGTGTCTGTGGGCTGCCAGGAATGTTCATCCAGGACATCTTGGCTAAGCATAGGCCACAGCGTAGAGACTTGAACCTGGGTGGCCTCGGGATGTTTATTTCATAGAAAGCAAAGGATCTGGTAGGCGATGACAACAGAAATAAAAACAACTCTAAGGAAAACACTAGCCAAAGTTTATTGGGCACTGGTTGTGTGCTAGGTGCTGTGATGGGCATTAAATCCTTCTTCCTTCCCAATTCCTTGTGTGGGACCAGCACCAGCACCAGCACCATTTGATAGATGAAGACATTGAGGCTGAGAGGTTCCGTAACTTGCCCAGATGGAATGGGTGTGGGAGGATGCCAGTGGGAGCCAGAGCCAGGCACTCAGACTCCAGTCTGTCTGGCTCAGAACTCACCTTCCTCACCAACATCCTAACTGCCTCAGGGAACATCTGAAGGCAGAGGGGGCCTCAGAGACCACGACACAGCATCATTTACTTTCTGCACCTTGAGCTCTGCTTGGACGCCAGGGTGGGTATAGAGGATTTGGAGGTGAGTTCCATCTTGAACTCAGGGACTCAGTCAATAATTTCTTCACTCAGCACTCCTGCTGTGGCAGCTGAGGGCCAGGCTGTGTGCCAGGCTCAGGAGAGAGCTGAAGGAGCCCTGGCTCTGCTTTGTGGTTTGGGGGGAGGGGCCATAAGCTGTGAGGTCATGTCCCAGGCTCCTGTGGCTGTAACTGGGAGTTGTCCAGGCCCCGTGGGGCTAACAGTTGAGCTGAGATCAGAGAGAGACGACATCGTGGACACAGGAAATAAATGCGATCCACAGCGATCCACAGCCCCCATCACCTGGGTGCAGAGTGCAGGGGCAGGTCCAGTGCTTTGGCTGGCTCTCTCACTGAATCCTCACGGCCAACCTGTGAGGTGGGTCCTCATTTACCAATGAAGAAACTGAGGCTCAGAAATTGTGCCTGCTGCCCCGGAAGCAGTAAGTGTTGCTGGAACTGGAACTCACTCAGGTGGTCAGACCAGGGACAGGCATAGAGATGAGCTGGTGGTTAGTTGTGGTCAGAGGGGAGGGTGCCTGAGGCCAGGCAGGAACGGGAAAGAGATGTTGCACCGGCTCTGAAAGGGCCTTGAACAGTCTCCCACCCCCACCCTGGGGAGCTTGGATTTGTTCCCAGAGATGCTGGGGAGCCAGGAACAGGTTTGAGCTGACAAGCAGGGCCCAGTCAGATCTATGTGATGGGCAGCGGGCAGTTGGAGGGCTGGGAGAGCCTGGGGGGGCAAGAGGGGAACAGCCAGGAGGCCTTGCGAGAGGCTGCAGGTGGTCCTGGAGGGGTGAGGCTCAGAGAGAGAGAGGACATGCAGGAGTTCAGGCCTGTTGGGGGAGTAGGAGCATCAGGGGTTCTGGGCATGGAAGAGGGATGAGGAGAGGAAAAAGCTGGGGGCAAGTTCAGTTTGCCATGTTAAGGTATCTGGTGTCCTTAGGTTAGAGCAGGAGGGAGAGCAGTGCCGGAGTGCAAGAAGGGGAGGGGGCTCAGGCACCTGCGCATGCTGGCAGCACGCTGGCCCTTTTGTGGGGTCCCACCATGACCCCATGGGTGGTTCTGATCCCCATTTTACAGATAAGGCTCCCAGAGGTGGGCCCTGAGAGGGGAAGAGGTGATCTGCTCAGGGTCACACAGCCAGATTCAAACCCAGGTTTCCCTGATGCCAGAGTTCATGCTGTCCCCTCCGAGCAGCCCTGTTGGTGACAGGGGTGAGAAGGGGTCCCTGAAGTCTTCAGGCAATGGCTTCCTGCAGCAACTTTGTTTTCTAGGCTGGGAGAGGGTGGCCCCACAGGAGGGGAGGTCTGGCATTGGGAGCATATGAGCCCTGGCTCTCTGTCCTCCCCCCAGCTGCTGCCCCAGTCCTGGCCTCTCCAAACCTCTGGGAGCCCCAGAGGCTCCCAGCTGACATTTGCATAATTGTCTACTCAGGTCTGCGCCAGCCCTGACTCTGTTCCCACTCCAAAGGAAGGGGTACAGAGCTGTGGTTCTGCCCTCTATGGTTGGTCCCTCCTGACCCTCCTCCTCCTGACATCCTGCTCTGATGGGACCTGCAGAGCCCAGCTCCCCCAAGCTGACCTTCAAGGCCTCCTCCCCCTCCACCCCAGCCTTCCCAGCTTGTGACTCCACCCACCCAGCCATAGCGGGCTCCTGTCATCCCCAGCTGCCCCCCACTTCCTGCACACACCAGGTGTGCCCCTGCTCAACTAGTCTCTCCACCCAGGATGCTCAGGCCCCACCCAGGAGACGTGAAGGAACGCTGCCTGTCCATCCATCTTCCCCGGGCCTTCCGTCAGAAATACACTCTCTCCTGGCAGCTCTGCTGGTTCTGACTCCCTATTTCACAGGAAATTGGGATGATTATGATGACAATGACAGCACCCTAAGAGTGACTGAATATACCCTGTGCATCATGTCAGGTCATGAATTAAGTTGTCTGATCCTTACAACCACAGAGCCAACACTGGTATTAGCTGCACTTTACAGATTTGGAAAGTGTGTGTGACCTCAGGGAAGCTGACTGACCTCTCTGAGCCTCTGTTTCCCCCTCTGTGAGATGGAGGTGACAAAGGCACTCACCTTATGAGGCTGTTGTGAAAATTACGTGACCTGCACCTGTGAAGCTGAACGTCACCACTGCCCTTCTGAGCTCCCTCTACCACTTAGAGCTTCCTGGTTCCTGTCTCACTTCTGCTGGTGGTCCATTTTCTGGTTGGTTCTCTTCTGTCAAGCTGTGTGGCCACAGGCCAGTCAGTCCCTTCTCGTAGACCTCAGTTTCCTGTTACAGAAATCTGGAGGGTTTAACCAGACGGTTCCTGGTGTTCCACATCTGTGCTGTGTGAGACAGGAGCCACCAGTCACATGTGGCTCACGTGCACTTGAAATGTGTAACCCAACACTTTGGTGCCACTGAGGAACTGAGTTTCAGTTTTATTTAATTCCAAATCATTTTAACTTTAGTAGAAAAAGCACATGGCTAATGGCTGCTGTCTTGGACAGTGCAGGTCTGGACCAAGAGACCAGGCTGGAGCAGAAGTTTGGGGCCAGTGGTGAAGGCCTGAATGCCATGCTCAAGCTTCATGCTCACCTTTCCAGATGCCATGGAACTCCTGCCATGGGGAATGGGGAAGAAGAACGCACAGATGTGTCTGGTGGAGCAGTCATTCCAGCTGCTCTGTGGGGCACTTGAAGAGTACAAGGGCGGAGGGGAGCCTAGGGTCATAGCTCAGAAAAGCAGAGGTGAAAACTGAACCAGGGGAAGGTGAGGACAGGAGACAGTAGCTGCCAAGACAAACCTGATGACTGATTGCATTGGTGGATGGGCAGTGTCAAGGATGACTCCCAGATTTCTTGTTTGGATGGCAGTAGGGGTGGGGTGGCCTTCACTGAGATGGCAATATGGGAAGAGCAGCAAGCCTGGTGTCCCCTATCTCTATTCCGGCATTCTCTGTCATGTTAATGCATGTGTCCCTGTCTCCCCCCACCCCAACTAACTCATTAGCACCCCTCCTGAGACATCATGGGTTGGGGCTTGACATCCTTCTGTCTGTTGCTGACACAGGATCACGTGGGCCAAGGAGGCCTCTGCCCATGTTTGTGGAATGGGCAAGGAGGGCTCTGTTGCTCCCAGGGTCCAGTAGAAAGAGGCAGGTCTGCTCCCTCATTCCTCGCCCCTGGAAGCAGGGAGAAATTTGTCCAAGTCTCTTGGGTGCCCTCAGAAATGAGAGGAACTCTACCTCCAGGGCAGTTTTCTCAGACTCGGAGGAGCTGCTTGGGGAGCTGAGTCTTATGTGGACCCATGAGGACATTGGAAGGGAAGGGGGATTGTCACACTCAGCTCATCCCTCAGATACCTGCATGTCTGTTCACCATGTCCCAAGCTGGACAGACGCAGGCCATCAGGAAGGGCCTGAGGAGCATTCATTCTGTACTGTCAGGTGAATGAGATTCGTCTGCTCCAAGGACTCAGATGCCCAAGAACCTGTTAGGAATGACTCTCGGCTGTTAGTAACAGACACCTGGCTAAGCAGCCACAATTAGATGGTGTGTGTTTCTGTCTCCCGTACAACATGCCTATAGGAAAGGCCCCCAGGCAGTGAGTGGTGGAGCCAGCCTCCTCAGGTTCCTGTGAGCTGACTGTGCCAGTGTCTTCTCAGTCTGTGTCCAGTGACCTCGCATTGAGCACTTGAAATTGGCTTTAGTGAAAGCATTTACACCACAGAAATTGGCAAACACTATAAATCAGGGTTTGTTTTTGTTTTTGTTTTTGTTTTTTTTGGAGGGCCAGCGCCCTAGCTCACCACTGAGCAGTGATGCTGTGGCTGACTGTGTGCTGTGGCTGTGGGTCCCACAGTCATCAGGGACCCAGGCTCCCCCCTCTTACCCCTCTGGTTTCAGCTTCAACTTCCATCTTTACAGCTGCCCTGTGGCCTGAGGTGGCTCGCAGAGTTGCAGCCATCCTTCTGTGGGAGCTCTGCTGTCACAGCATAAGCTGCTCCCAGTGTCCCTTCTAACTGTTTCCAAGGCTGGCTCCTCCCCATCCTGCCACTGTGTCATCTCAGGTGACAGCTCAAAGAAAAGAAGCCTTCCCTGACCACTCTCGCCACACATGGGCCCCTCCTGCACTGCTTTATTTTCTCTAGAGCACAGACTAGAATCCAAAAATCACCTGGTTATTTTGTTCTTTTCCTTGCTCAGTATGTCTTCCCCGCCACACTGGACGGTCCTTATGGATGTGGACTGTCTGTCTTGCTCTCTGCTGTGTCACCAGAGCCTCAACAGTGTCTGGCACATAGTAGTTGCTTAATATTTGTTGCATGACCAAAGAGTAATAAGCAAAGATAATTTCTGCATGTTTCCCTTAGCATGTCATCATAATTATCTTCCCATGTTGCTACCTATTCTGTAAAATTAGCTGGGCCAGATGTTTTCCAAGGGCCCTCCCTGCTATGATGAGCTGAGTGAGTAGGAGGGAAGGAAGTGAGGGTGAACAGGTAGGGCAGCTCCGTGGCATCTCTTGCAGCCTAGGCTGACTGGGGAAACCCAGTCCTGCTCAGAGGCTGTTTCCATGGACATTCATCCACAAAGCAAACTTCCTGGAGCCCCATCTTGTTGCCAGGCCATTGATAGCTGTAGGGGCTGTGGAGCAGGAAATGGTAAGGGCCTGCCCCACTGAACTCACGGGCTCATAGGGGGAGGCCCTGGGGACAGACAGGAGAACCAGTTATGATACAGTGGGCCAAATGCCCCATACATGCAGAGAGCTGGACTTGTCATGGTGGTACCCACCTCTACACCACATTCATTCATTTGACAAATATTCGTTGAGGCCCTACTGTGTGTGGAGCACTGTTCTAAACACAAGCAAGCTCAACAAGACTCCTGCCCTCATGATAGTCATAGTGCTGTGGATGAGACAACCACCTGACTGGCGAGTAAGAGCATCTCAGACAGCAGAAGGTGCCAGAAAGACCTTGAAACAGGATGTGGGACAGAGGGTGTAGAGGATGATGCTGTACATGGAGACCTTCCTGAGGACGTGGCATCTGAGCTGATATGTTAATGACATAAAGGAATCACCAGGAGAAAATCCGAGTGGAGTGCACTGGCCAAAGGAAACAGCAAGGGCAAAATCATGAAGCTGAGACAAGCCCGTGATGGAGCAACAGAAAGAAGGCTGCCTGGCTGTGTGGGAGTCAGGGGAGATGGATGGTGAAGACAGGTGTGGGACCAGCATTGAAGCAGGCATCCCCCAAACTCAGTGATTGAGATGGATAATATTTAATGCAATTTTTAAAAACCAATAGTAAAGCAAAAAGCCCCACGATGAACATAATATCAAATTCTTTTTATTTTTAAAGATTTTATTTATTTATTCATAGAGACACAGAGAGAGAGCGGAGCAGAGGAACAGGCAGAGGAAGAAGCAGGCTCCATGCAGGGAGCCCGATGTGGGACTCGATCCAGGGTCCCCAGGATCACACCCCAGGCTGCAGGCAGCGCTAAACTGCTGCGCCACCGGGGCTGCCCATATCAAATTCTTAAGTAAAAACAAGATTACTCGCAGTGTCATGCTAAGCTCTACTGGAACCTGAGGCAAAGGGAAAAATCAGTAATACTAATCGTGGCTTTAAGGTTCCCCTATGTTGTATAGTGGATTTTTGTCGCCGTTTGTTATGGGTGTCATCACTGTAGAAAGCAGGTCACCTGACGTCAAGATCGGGGTCTCCAGAACCAGACTGCTTGAATCGCAAATATGATTTTACCCATACTCGCTTAGCTGCAAGCTTTTGAGCCAGTTTCATGACCTCTCTGTACCCATTTTTCCATCAGTAAGAGTGCCTTCCTCTGTGCTGTTGAGGGGACTAAATGACCCAGCGCGAGCACAGGACTGAGAACAGGCCTAGCCCCCTGGACGCTTAGTCGTGGCGGCGGACAGGGGTACCTTGGTACCCACGAGCGGATTCTAAGCCGGGAGTCTCCGCACATGAGGCTGGGGCGGAATGGATGGAGAGGCGGGTGCAGACAGGGAGCCCGCGGGCTCCTGGGATGGCTGGAGAGGAGGGTGTGGCAAACTCCAGAAGAAAGCCGCCTCCGTACCTGGGGGCGTGGGGGGCTGAACCGTGCGCGGAGCACGGCGTTGGGCCCGGTCGCGGGAGCGCGGCGGTCTGGCCCGGCCCGGCCCGGCCCCCATCCCGGCCTTGTGTCCTCCCAGAGGGAGCTGAAGGAACAGCTTCAGGCCCTTCAGGACAGCGAGCGGGAGCACACCGAGGCGCTGCAGCTGCTCAAGCGACAGTTGGCCGAGACCAAGGTGAGCGCGGCCTGGGCGCGGGGCGGGGCCCGCGGTGGGCGGGGCCTGCTGGGAGGGGCGGGGCTTAGAGGTGCCAATTATGCGGGGGCGGGGCTTACCCTGATGTAAGGTTTGTTTTTTTAATTTTTTTTATTGGAGTTCAATTTGTCAACATATAGCATAACACCCAGTGCTCATCCCTCCCAAGTGCCCCCCTCAGTGCCCGTCACCGAGTCACCCCAACACCCCCCCCACCTCCCCTTCCACTACCCCTTGTTCATTTCCCAGAGTTAGGTGTCTCTCATGTTTTGTCACCCTCACTGACATTTTCACTCATTTTCTCTCCTTTCCCTTTATTCCCTTTCACTAATTTTTATATTCCCCAAATGAATGAGACCATATGTTTGTCCTTTTCCGATTGACTTATTTCATTCAGCATAATGCCCTCCAGGTCCCTCCACATTGAAGTAAATAGCGGGTATTTGTCGTTTCTAATGGCTGAGGAATATTCCATTGTATACAAAGACCACATCTTCTTTGTGTAAGTGAGTGAGACGGACTCAGTCATCCTTTGACTGAGGGAGGGACTCGGACTGGTGCCTGGCCTTACCTGTAGGACCCTTTCCCCGTCCTGCTCTGAGTGAGGTGGGACCAGGGACCCGTCCTGCAGGGCTGGGAGAATGTACCTAGTTTCTCTTAACTCTGGTCTTATTAAACATACTCGCCCGTCACCAGAGGAGCCAGCCCTGAGCCTGTTCCCTTGTGGCCCGGCCTTGGTATCTCTCTTAAACTTAAACTGTGAGGATATGGACTTACTGTAAAGTAGTGCCAAACCCTGTAGTCTCTGGCTGCAGTGGTTTGAAAAGAAAGGCTTTTTCTTTTCTTTTCTTTCTCTTTTTAAGATATTATTTATTTATTCAGGAGAGATACACAGAGAGAGGCAGAGACACAGGCAGAGGGAGAAGCAGGCTTTCTGTAGGGAGCCTGAAGCAGGGCAGAATTCCAGGACCTGGGGATCACACTCTGAGCCAAAGGCAGACACTCAACCACTGAGCCACCCAGGCGTTACAGAAAGGCCTTTTCTTGACCTGAGAGGGAGGCCCTGGATTCGGATCCAGCCACTAACTCGCTGTGTGACTTTGGGTAAACTGCATACTTTTCTGGAACCCCAGTCTTTCCCATTTGTACACTAGAGACTCTGCCAAGCTCCTTCTGGCCCTGAAGTTCTAGATCCCAGGGCCTCCCTCTGAGTCCCCCCCCCCCCACACACACACACAAATGTCTCACCAACTGGTGAGCTTTGATTGATGCCCTTTCTGGGACCAAGACTTGGGGACCCAGGCCCAGCCGCTAAGCTCTATGATTATTTCAGTCTGGTCCCACTAGCTAGCAGGGGTGCAGCTGCCACTAGCAGCTGAACTAGAGCCTTAGGAATGCTCTGGACCTCTGGAGGTCACCCTGAGGCCTGGAGAGGCCATTGGAGATCCAGTTTTATGCCCCAGCTTGGCCACCAACCCGTGTGGGGTCTCAGGGAGGTCATGACAAACATTTCTTTGGAAAACATTCTGGAGCGCCTGCAGGCAGGACCCTCAGCAGGCAATAGATGAGAAACAAAGGACTCTATCTAGCTTGTTTGCCTTCCACAGCCTCAGTTTCCCCATTTTCCTGGTGATTCTGAACCCTCAGGTGAAGAGAAGCAAATGGAAGACTATGTGAATGAGAGCAGAGTATTATAGTCTAGTTTTTTCTCTAGTGTTCTCTCCTCTCCGCTCCCCATTGTTTTTCTCCACTGACCTTTTCCTCCCCTGCTTTCCTGTCCATCTGTCTACCTCTGGGGGGTCCTGTGGGGCCACCTCCCCCTCCAGTTCCCCCAGCCCTGCTTCCTGTCTGGACTGGGGTGTTTATACAAGAAATGCCTATGGATGCTTTGGAGGTCATATTTCACCTGGTGCCTGACTCGGCTTTCCTGCAGCGCCTGCCCCTCCAATGGCCCGGCCTGAGGGCCTGTCTGAACTCCCTCCCTGGTCCCAGTGTTTTCCTTGGTCGGGGCTGACCAAGTGACGCATTCTTGGCAGGGTGTTCTTCTGAAACGGCCCCAGTTCCTCGGAGCCCCAGTGTATTCCCAGGGCTGTGGTGGGCTGGGGTAGGGGCCGCTTTCTCAGCCACAGCACAAAAGGGATGGGGGGTGGGGTGGGGGTGGCTCTGCCCTAGAAAAAACTAGAATAAATGGGGCACACCGATTGAGCTGAACCTTTCTCTGTGCTGGTAATTGTGTTTCCCATTCATTGTCTCACTGAACCCCACAGAATGTCACCTCTGTGACAGCAGGACTCCTCAGAACCCAGCACAGTGCTTCCCACACAATAAATAGTTGTAGAACAAATGAGTGTGTGTGTGTGTGGTGTGAGGGGGACACCTTTTGAGGTAGGAATCTTATCTCCACTCTATTGGCAAGGAAACTGAGGTACAAGGAGGTTGAAAAACCAGCCTACGGCCCCATAGCTAGTAGTATGTGGTTAATTGGGAGCTTACTATCCAGTTTTGTCAGAACCTAGTGCATATTCCAGCCACATGCTGGGATGTCCTCAGCCAGATCTATGGCTGTGTGGTCAGCAAGACAGGTAGATTGGGAAGACTTATCAGGGACATACTTGAGGCACCTGGAATGGCTGTCACTCTGTTATTCCACTTTTAGCTGCCCCCTTCCTGCCTCTCCCCCCTCTTCTTGTCCTTCCTCTTTTGTCCTGGAGATACTAGGCCCCCATCCTAAAAAGAAAATGGAGTCTGCACCCACCTCTGCAGAGCAATTTTTGTCAAGATTCTTCCTCCTTCACCTCTCAAGCAGATTTTGACTGCCAGCCCTGTGCCAGGCCCTGGGATGGGCACAGGAAATTCAAGCCTGGGAAAGACGTCATTCTTACCCCCAGGGGTTTGTTCACTAGCTGGAGCCACATAAAATGTAAGACTGTGTATTAAGAATATTTACAGAATGCTTTGGAGACACTTAACTATTTAATTGCCTGGAAAAGTTAGGGAGGTTATCACAGAGGAGGTAGCTTTCAGTCTGGGTCTTGCAGGATAAGTAGGAGTTTGCCTGTTGAATAAAGATTTTGTTGGGAGGGGGTCCATCCTAGACAGGTGGAATTGCAACAGAATGGCAATGAAGAGGTAAGTTGGGATCAGATTGAGGACTTTGAAGCCAGGCTAAGGGATTTAGTGTTTTACTACTTATCAAGGAGCCAAAAAATGTTCCTAAACAGCATTGGCTTTGATCTGCTTTGCACATTAGAAGGGTCACTGAGGCAGTGAGTTTGGTTGCCAAAGACACAGAGTTGACTTGCGGACCAAGAGAGTTGGGTGGCCTATGGGATCCCAGGAGTATGTGTGGTTGAGGCAGGTGGAAAGACGAATGTGGTGCTCAGAAGACATGCTAGGCCACAGATAAGGACGTAGCAGCATCCTCAATGCAGCGGGGCTGGAATATATAGGAGGACATGTAGATGAGAAGGGAAGGAGCTGGCTGGGAAGGAGCAGCCACAGAGGTGAGAGGCAAACCAGAACCTGCAGCTAGTAGGGACTGCCCAGTGTGCCAAACACTGCCATAGAAGGTTGAGAAGGAGCTGGAAGGAGTGGATGTGGGATTTGAGGGTCCTTTGAGGGGGCAGCGGCAGATGGGGCAGGGAAGGCAGGCCTCATCTTCTCCACCTGTGACCTGCACGGAAGCCTCAGGGTTCAGGGAGGGGCTCGGGGAGGCCACAGGCAGGCTGGCTGTGCAGCCCCAGCCTCTCCTCCGCCCCCTTTGTCTGCCTGGCGCTCTGGGTGGGCATGCGCGGGGAGGCTGGCCCACTGCCAGCAGTTCTTCCTGCCGCCGCGACAGGAGGGAACTGGCCCTAATTGAGCCTTTGTCAAGCCTCCCACAGAGCCCTGGGCACTGAACACAGCAGGGTCTCTGACTCCGTGAACTCCCAGCCAGAATCCCACAAAGTAAAATTGCAGAGGCAGGTCCCGCACGCTGCCGCAGCCTGGCCACACTTCCGTACCCCCCGTACCCCCGTGCTGTCCTGACTCGTGCTGCTCCCTGCAACCCCAGTGGACTTCCTGCCAGTCTGGGCCCCAGCTCAGAGGCCACCTCTCAATGAAGACTTCCAGGATGTGCCTGTTAGAATTGGTCCCTTTTAATAATCAGGCTCTTTCTCTGCACCCCAAACAATGCCATGCATTTTGTGAACATGCCCCCAATTAATCTTCCCCAGGACCCTGTGATGTGGTCATGTTACTCCCTCACAGAAAAGAAGACAGGGTCAGAGACATCAGGGGACTGAGCTTGCCAATGCTAGAGACCCAGAGCTGTTGGGCACCGAAGCCTGTGGCCTTCACCACGCGGGCCCCTCCTGGGCCTGGTGGTTCCCGCGGAGCAGAGAACTAGGCAAGTCCAGTCTTGCCTCCTGTGATCATGGTTTTAAGCTCCATCTCTGGTTTCTTGGCGAGGAGGTCACAAGGGTGGCTGGACAGATCGAGTGACCACCAAGGTCTACCTGGCACTTTGCAGTTTATAAAACTCTCTGATATCTGCAATCTCCTTGTCATCTTCACTTGAGCCCTAGGAGTGATTTTTTTTTTTTTTTTGCAAATAAAAACCTCACTGGATCCTAGAGTGAACTCAGCATCTTCTCCCCACCTACCACCTCTCCCCCAGCTTCCACGTCCCCCCCACCCCCAAGCCAGAAAGCTGGGCATCATCCTCACCCTCACACTTTTCTCTCCTGCATCCAGCCTGCACCCCAATGTCTTTCAAGCCACGGTCCCTCTGCCACTCCTCTAGTTCAAGCCACAGTGTGTCACCCAGAGCGTTTCATTCGTTTCCTAAGGGGCACGTGGAATCAGGCCCGGCCCCCCCTACGCCAGCCTGCCATGCCACCGTGCTTTGCCAGGTTGCCATTCCTGGGCCAGAGCCTACCCTTCCCCGGTCTTTCTTCTCACCACTTCAAGGCTCTCGGTTTCCTCCTCTCTCCCAGGGGTCACCCCATCTACTCCCCCGGGCATAACCCCTGATGACTGTCCCCACAGTCTTCCACCAAAGGCTTGCGGACCACCATCGGTGAGGCGTTCGAGCGGCTACACCGGCTGCTGCGGGAGCGGCAGAAGGCCATGCTGGAGGAGCTGGAGGCGGACACTGCTCGCACGCTGACCGACATCGAGCAGAAGGTCCAGCGGTACAGCCAGCAGCTGCGCAAGGTGCAGGAGGGCGCCCAGATCCTGCAGGAGCGGCTGGCTGAAACTGACCGCCACACCTTCCTGGCCGGGGTGGCCTCGCTGTCCGAGCGGTGAGTGCCCGCCGCCAGCCAGCTGCCTCCCCCTGCACACACAGGCCTCCCCTGTTAACTCCCTCGGAGATAGTTCCAGCTGCCAAACCCTTTCACACACATAGGAACAGGCAGAGAGAAGCTGGATCGCTTGGCCAAGGCCCCTCATCTAGTATATGGTGGAGCCAGGATTCAACTGCAGGTCTCTCTGGTCCCATAACCACCTTTAATAAAAATACCCATTATTGGTCTTTCTTTTTTTTTACAAGTTTATTTTTTTAAAAGACTATTTATTTATTCATGGTAGACACAGAGAGAGAGAGAGAGAGAGGCAAAGACACAGACAGAGGGAGAAGCAGGTTCCATGCAGGGAGCTCGATGTGGGACTCGATGCTGACCCAGGATCATGCTCTGAGTCAAAGGCAGATGCTCAACTGCTGAGCCACCCAGGTGTCCCTTATTATTGGTCTGTTGATGATCAGTGCTGATAGCTAACATCAGGTATTTGGTGTTGACCATGAGCCCAGCACTGTGGTGAGCACTTTATGTCCATTACTCCATGTAGTCCTTACAAGGCAAGAAAGCAGGTGCTATCATAGTACCCATTTTTTTAAAAAAAGATTTTATTTATTTATTCATGAGAGGCACAGAGAGAGAGAGAGAGAGAGAGGCAGAGACATAGGCAGAGGGAGAAGCAGGCTCCATGCAGCGAGCCTGACGTGGGACTCAATCCTGGGTCTCCAGGATCACACCCTGGGCTGAAGGTGGCGCTAAACTGCCGAACCGCTGGGGCTGCCCCATAGTATCCATTTTAAAGGTGAAGAAACTGAGGCTATAGAGAGGTAGCAAGTGACACAAGTAGGCACTTGAATCTGGGGCTGTCAGACTTTACGTACACGATCTTGCCGTTTGTCAGCTGCCCTGAACATGGCTATAAGGCCCCCAGTGCTGGGAACAAAATCTAGCCCCCAATGCAGCCTGCTCTCCTTTCTTTCCAGACTTAAAGGGAAAATCCATGAGACCAATTTGACTTATGAAGACTTCCCGACCTCCAAGTACACAGGCCCCCTGCAGTACACCATCTGGAAGTCCCTGTTCCAGGACATCCACCCAGGTAAGGCCCTTCCAGCCAGTCACTGAGAGCACCCCAGGAAGAGGCAAGCATTATCATGGGCAGGAGCTAGAAGGGTCCATCGCAGCCCAGCTGCCTTCTCTAAACCCAGCATGGGGCAAGGTAGAGAGATGAGATGAGTTTCTTGCTTAGTAGCTCCTGTGTTCCAGGCCTTGTGTTGGGCAGCCACACAATCACTCAACTCAGTGAATCCTCACACAGCCATAAGGTAGGTCCCATTAGGATATCCATTCTCCAGATGAAGAGACTGAAACTTTGGACACTTCACTCATCCATCCTATACATATGACACATATCACACCACACACTATTCTGGATATTAGAGACATAGCAGTGAGCAAAATAGGCCAAAATTCCTGTCCTCATGATCTTACATCATAGGGAGAGAAAAAATGAAAGTAAATAAGTAAAATTCATAGTTCATTAGATAAGGATAAAAGAGGAGGAAGGGAGCTAGGGGATGTTGAGGTAGGATAGAGATTTCAGGTAAAGGGCCCAATAAGAAGACCTCACTGAGAAGGAAGCATAGAAGTAAATGCCTGGAGGAAGAAGGAGAGCGATCCATACAGATTTCTGAGTGTTCCTGGCAGTGGAGATAGCAAGTGTAAAGGCCCTGAGGCAGGAGAAAGCCTGGCATGTTCAAGGATTGGTGAGGAAGCCAGTGTGGCTAGAGTGGAAGAGAGTGGAGGTGAGGTTAGGGAGGTAGCAGTGACCAGACCCTGAGGGCCTACAGACCAGTGTGAGAACTTTAGGATTTCATGCCGAGTGAGATGGGAGCCATAGGATGGTCTGGGGGGACATGCAGTGCCATAAACTTAAGTTCCTCAAGGCTCGTTCTCGCTGCGGGGTTAAGGACAGACTGAAGGGGATGAAAGGTGGAGACTGGGACACTGGTTAGGAGGTTACCACAATACTCCAGGTGAGCGATGGTGGCTTAGAGCAGGGTGCTGGCTGTGGAGGTAGAGAGAAGTTATCAGATTTAGGGTAAACTTTGAAGGGAGAGCCAACAGGATTTGCTAATGAATTGGATCTCAGGTGTGAGAGAAAGAAGACAAGGAAGCTACAATGATTTGAGCCGAGGTGCCTAGAAGGACAGAGCTGTAAGCACATGAGGTCTGCAATACCGATGAGATGTCTAAGTGCTGGTGCCGAGAAGGCAGGCAGAATGACAAGTGCCATACAGGACAAGGGTCAGGGCTGGCAGAGTCAGCACGTGGATAGTATTTAATGAGTCAGGATTAGATCACCTAGGAAGCAAGAGAAGAAAGACAGGGCTACTCTAAACTTTAGAGCCCTGGGGCACTCCCAGAAGGTAGAGACAGGAGGGAGACCCAGCCAAGGGGACTGGGAAGGAGCAGCTAGAGAAGTGGGAGGGAAACCCGGTATGGCCTGGAAACCAAGTAGGGAGAGTGGCTGATGGCAGCAATGGCCACTGAGCCAGGTGGAAGGGCCCAGAACTGACTGTTCTCCAGCACCATGGAGGTCTTTGATGACAGGAGCTTTGGCCAAGTCACAGGGGTGTAAGCCAGAGAGGGGGCCATCCAAGAACGAATGGGAGACAGTGAGTGGAGACAGTGCTTTCTATTTCTAAGACAGGTGTTTTATTTAAGGGAGGGAAAGAGAATGTGGCAGAGGCTATTAAAGGTAGAAGAAGTAACAGCCTATCTGCAGGTGATGGGAAAGGCCCAGTGGAAGGAGGGCAAAACTGAGGGTGAAAGGCAGAGAGAGTTGCCGGGGGTGAGGGTGGGGGGACAGCCAGCAGTGGCGTCTGCAGCTGCCTCTGCTGGGGGACAGCCAGCAGTGGCATCTGCAGCTGCCTCTGCTGGGAACCCAGAGGGGGGAGAAGAAACGGGCAGGGGTGGGAGCTTGAGAATTCTCTTCTGATGGCCTCCCCTTTCCCAGTGAGATAGGAAGCAGGGTCGTCAGCTGAGAGGAGGATGGGCAAGAGGAGGTTTGCAGAGAGAGAGAAGGTCTAATCAGGTTTCTAGTGGCATGAGTAGATCTTGGGACCTGAAATCATACAACCTACAAAGGCACCATGTCCTTTAAGGTGAGACAAGGACATAAAGGTGATGTCTCCCTAAGAAGTAGGCACTCTTATTATCCTCATTTTTTCGGTTGAGGAAACAGGCACAGAACTGTTAGGAACTTGTCCTGTTCCTGATCACAGCCTATCAGTGGTACAGCCAGGATTTACACTCGGACCTATCAGACCCCAGAGCCTGTGCCCGTACCTACTAAGCCAACCAGGCATTCTCTGGCCTCATATTAACCCAGGAAAGCTGCATGGGAGACTGAGGCTCAGAAAGACTCACTGATTTCCCATAGTCACACAGCAGCCAGAGCTCTGTCCCCATGTCTGCATTCCTTCTTTCCATCTATAGACATTGAAAGTCCCTCAGGGGATTTTCAGGGGTCAGGAGAAACAGATGCACAAACAGATCCTGAGAGCCCAGCGGGACAAGCTATGACGAGGGACTAACACAGTGCTGTGGAAGCCCCGAGGGGGAAGCAGGAGGCTCTGGATGGGGCAGGGGAGTGGCCAGGGGAAGCACTGAACGGACCGATGTTTGAACCAAGCACTGAAGGCTGAGGCTTTTGCCACTTGGGGAAGGGTGGGGCCTGGTGGGGCCTCCAGACTGTCCCTAGCGTGGGGAACTGCAGCGGCAAAGACAGTGCGGAGTGCAGGAGCATGACTGGTCCCAGGATGTCATGATTGGGCCTCCCAGGCAGGGATGGAGAGGGGCTGAAGACATCACTGAGGGTGTGAATGCTGGATGGAGATGGGGCTCCCCGTAGGCCGCTGAACATCACTACCAATTTCCCAGAAGTGAAGGGACAGCTTCTTTTACTCTTTTTTTTTTTTTTTTTTTTTGCTTCTTTTACTCTTACTCTTCCATCTGGATCTGTGTCCTCGTTTCCAGGAGGGGCAGTATTTTGCCGGGGGCGGGCGGGGGGGGCTCGGGGCTGTCCTCTTGGGGTACTCCTAGCCTCTGTGCACTCCTAGACTTGGAGGGACCATCACCCTGGGACCCAGCAGGGTGAGGGCAACATGTAGGTGAAGCAGAATAACCCAGGGAGGCAAGGAGCACGTCCCTAGCTACTGACTCAGGAAAGCCCCTCAGGCAGATGGTCTCAGGAGCTTTCTCTGTCTCAGCGGCCACCTGCTGCATCCTTGTCACAGCTCAGAGAGGCACTCCAGGCACCTTGGGCTGACAGGCAAGACCCTGTAAGACCTGGGCACTGCCATTCTCTCATTCTCTACCTGTCTCCCCATAATACTGAGCCACACTGAACCGTCTTCAGGCCTTAAATGAGCTGTACTCTCCCTCCTCCACTTTCACACATGCTGCTTCCTTTGCCCAGAACCCTCTACACAAACTTCAGTCTTTGATGACTAACTCCTACTCCCTTCCCATCTTAGTTTATAAACACCTCCTCTGAGAAGCCTTCCTGGATTTCTTCACGTAGTCCTGGGCTTTCCTGGTTGCACTGCTTTGTCAACATCTGTGTAGCTGTGTGTCTCACTAGACCATGAGCTCTAAGACGTCGGGCCTGGGTCTAATTCATCACTGTATACCCTTAGCAGCCCCAACAGTAAATGTTTGTTGATAAGTAAAGAAATGAGTAAGTCCTAGTCTCAGCTCTGCCACTAGAATAGTGCCAAAAAGGAGGTACTCGGCCAATATTTTTTAATGAATTTGCCACACATCCTTGAACAAGTCAGTTTCTCCTCTGAGCCTCTGTATGAGCACACGGATGTGGGAACTTGCTGGTTGCCTCAGGGCAGGATTTCCCGCTGTCAGCACTATTGACCTTTGCAGCTGAATAATTCCTTGTCTTAGGGGGCTGTCCTGTGCATGGTAGGGTGTTCAGCAGCATTCCCAACTAGATGCCCCCCTCCCCAGTTTTGACAACCAAAAATGTTCCCAGATATTCCCTGATGACCCCTGTGAGGCCAATCGCCTCAGTTAAGAACCACTGGCCCAGAGAAAATTCTGTGGAAGAGGGGCTGAGGGAGCAGTAGTGTGTGCCCTGAGCATCCTGCCAAGGACCGTGGTCCCTGGGGAGTTCAGAGAACAGTGACCTGGTTAGCCAGGCCCCTTGCTTTGTCTGTAGGGCCTGTGAAGTCACTCTAGTTCCTCTGCCAGCACCAGGGCCCTTTATGTCCAGATGGGAGGGGCAGGTGCCCCCAGGGACCTAGCCCATGAATTCCAGCAGTTTCCTGCTGTGCAGCTTCCAGCTCAGGCTTCCTATTGGGTCACCTGAGAACTCCATTTAGCACTCGTCATTCCCCTTTGCTTTGAAACCTCCACTCTCCACCACCACCCACCCTCTGTCCCACCCTTCATCTGACATTGAAAACCCTCCTCCAACGGCCTGGCCTGATTGTTCCTGCTCCCCAGCACAAACTTCCTCCCCACCTAGACCAGGTGGCTCCTGCTCAGAGGACACGAGACACTGCCTCCCCTGGGCTGCTCGCTCCTCCTCCTGCTCCCCTGAACCCAATCATTTTGGCTTCCAGTGTGTTCATTGCCTGGCTATGTGGCCCAGGGCAAATCACTGCCCTCTCTGAGCCAATTTTCTCCTCTAAAACAGGGATGGGGAAGATGTGATTTATCTCCCAGGGTAGGTATAAGAATGAAATAAAATTATCTATTTGTGATAATAATCCTGGAACTTAGTACATGATACCTGTTTATTATTATGCTCATGACTCATCCAGTGGTTCCTCAGTCTTGCTGAGCAGGCTTTCTGGGGCCACATAAAGGAAAGGGGAAGGAAAGACCTTAGCTCGAATTCCAACTGTACTTCTACCCCAAGGGGCAGCTCGAGTAGGCCACTTAACTCTGAGAAGCCTCAGTTTCCTCTTCTGACAAATGATATGGTAATCTGCACTCCTGGGGATGCTGCGGTTTCCGCAGGAGCTAGTGGATATGAATGTGTTTCTCAAATGCCAGCACGATGCCGATGCCACAGAGGGCCTAAATAGGTGGGAAGCCCAAGGCAGCAGATTTTGTAAGAGCCTGGCTAGAGGAAACGGCTGGTGGTATCTCCTGACCCATCAGGCTTCTGAAGGGTTTAGCCATTGTCCTTGGGATATTTTCCTTTCTTTTCTTTTCCTTTTTCTTTTCTTTTCTTTTCTTTTCTTTTCTTTTTTTTTTTTTTTAATTCACGAGAGACGCACAGAGAGAGGCAGAGACATAGGCAGAGGGAGAAGCAGGCTCCTTGCAGGGAGCTGGTTGCAGCACTCGATCTCCAGACCCTGGGATCACACCCTGAGCCAAAGGCAGATGCTCAACCACTGAGCCACTGTCCTTGGGAACAGAGAGGTACCAGCCACCCGCTGCCCGGCAATGGTGCTGGCCTAGGGGTTTCTCTGCTGCCTGGGCCATGTGGTGTGTGGTTGACGATGGCCAGAAGACTTTTCCTGGGGCCTCCACAGTTCCACGTCTCCACCCCCATGCCCCTGACCTCAGGGTCTCAGGCTTACATGGACGGACAAAATACCTGGAGACCAGATGAGGTGCCCCAATATCTGCTTTTGTTTTTATAAAACAGTGTTTCAGGACCTAGGAAAGAGCTCTGACCTGTAACACAGTGATCCCCGGGGGACTGCTTTGTTTCGCTGGAGCCTGGCATCTCTGCCAAGGATACAGGATGGGTGGAGATTGCCTTTCCCCAGCCAGGGCCGACATCTCAGTGGGGGGAAAAGGTGTTGCCATGCCCCCTTCTGGGTCTCTCTCTGGTCTGAAAGGCTGTTCCTCTGGCCGGCGCTAGCCTCAGGAAGGGTGGAAAGGAGGCTTTGGAAGACAGAACCTGTTCTGATGAGATGGGAGACCTTGGAGGTGGACCCCAAGGTCCACCCCTCGAGGTGTAAAAGCCTCTTAAGAAACAGGACACACACACACACACACACACACACACACACACACACACACAAAAGAAACAGGACACACCCTGTGCCTCATAAGAACACCGACCCCAGTCCCCCGCACCCCCGCGGTCTGGCCCAGCACCCCGTTCCAGGGCCCACCCCCTCGCCCCGCCTCCACCGCCAGCACTGCCCAATGCACGGCAGACCCCGCCCCCAAGCCCACCCAATGAGTGGTGGACCCTGCCCTCACCCAGTCCCCTGGGCGTCAAAGCAGGGAGGGGCCACGCCCAGGAGCTGGCTCCCCGTGCTCTCCGGACTTCCTCTACCGCAGGCTCGGCTCGGTGGGCCCAATCTCAGAGCCACTGAGAGCCCACTTGGCTGCCTCCCCGCGCATCGGTAGGCCTGGAAGTGGCCACACATTGGGCCCAAGGGTCTGGACCTGAGCCCTCCGGCCTGTGTGCTGGTATCTGCCTCCACCCCCCCCACCCCCCCCCCCACCCCCCCACCCCCCCCAGTCCCCACCTTCCACGCCCCTGTCCTTCGGGCCTGGCTGCAGTTTCTGCCTGTTGCCGACCTCCTCAATCACCCTGAGCACCCCAGGCTCCCGTGGCACTCAGAACTGCTGCTGCCCACACCTTGGCTTTGTGCCCGCTCTGCCCCTTTTGCTAGAGCCGCCTGAGTGTGACCCACATTCCACAGCCAGTAGGAGTGGCCCATCTGTGTCTAATTAGATTCTTCTTCCTTCCCCAGCCTCCCCTTCGCACACACTTCCTACACCTCCCTCCACCTCTCACCTCCCGACCCCACCGTGGGAGGCATGTGGGAATTCCCACATGCCATGTGGCAGGAGCTTCTGGTTCCGCCACGCCGACAACACAGTTGAACACTCATCCACTGATCCCATGCCTTCCTGCTCATGGCTCCCCCTCTTCCCTGTCCCTGGATAGAGAGTTGTGTTTCCATTGACCCCTCTATTCACAGGGCTAATTGTTTCCATTCAGCGCTCTGCATTCTAAGAACAGGAAAGAAGAATGTAAAATGCAAAACTGAATTTACTCCTAACAGGGCTCATGGAAGGAGCTTGATAGAAGTCAACGGTCAGCATCGTTAGTGGATGTGTGAACGGGAGCATAGTTCGGAACCTGGCTGTTGCTCCCTGTTGGGGACAGTTGCCACCATGTAGGTGTTTTATTTCTGGGCACACATGCAGCCAACAGAGGTGGTAGAAGTAGGGGGTAATGCTCCAGCCAGTGTAAGCATGCTTCTGCACCCCCGGAGGAGGAAAGCACCAGAGAGCAGCATGAAGATATTTTTTGCTCCTATAGGAACTGGTGGCAGGATTCTATTTCTTCATCCTTCTTTGCCTGTCTTGCTCTGGCCTGGAAATGGTCATCCAGGCTCAGGAGGGCCACTTTCAGGTCCTTCCATCTTCTGGCTGAGCATCAGCTCCCTTACCACAAAGAGAATAAACAGAGACTCTGAAAGCCAGACCTGCTAAGCCAGTGTGGCCAGCCCAGAGCCGGGTGACCTAGCCTGTGCAGCCTGCCCAAGAGCAACACAAACAGGGTTAAGTTTAATTTGGTAAGCCTTTCTGGAAACCTTTACCATGCCTGGCTCTGTGCTGGGCACTGGACACAGAAAGGAGAACCTGGTTGTATGGTACATAGCCCTTGGCCTCCTGGTGCAAATGGGCATAAGCTGTGGGCACAGGAGACTATAACCTGTATATAATCAGGAGGGGACACGAAGTTAAGGAATTTCGGAAAAAAGAGTGAGCACACCTGCTGGGCAACTAAGAAGCCTTCCCAGAGGATGGGTCCTGGAGTGGAGCTGTGTGCCAGGGTGATTACAACAAGCAGAGAGGAGTCAGTAGAGAAACAGTCCAAGTGATGGCTTTGGGGCTGGGTGCCATGAGGCAGCATCATGTGATGGGGAGGCAGGAGGTGAGGGATGGGGTCAGATTGCACATGGCCTTGATTAGCTGTCACTCTGCCATTGGCTTCTGCGTGACCTGAGATTAGTCACCTCTCCTCTCTGGGTCTCATTTTCCCCACCTATTGAGTGGAAGAGTTGGCTCAGAATCAATGGCTTTCAGCTTTTTCAGACCTGTCACCTACATTTCATAACAAATAATGGGTGATGTCTCAAGGATAATATAATCTTTTCACAATTTCATTATATATTTATATATACTTGAATATATAATATATATTTACATATGTGTGTGTGTGTGTGTACTTGAACTTGTATATACCCATACACCCATGATAGTATAAAAGAAAAATAGAAGGAAATGATTTATAATAAAATGTTGCACATGTCAATAGGTACTCACTATAGCCACGTTGGAAAACATGATGAAGTAGTCAGGTGCTCACACCATAGATAAAACTCCATTCTGCCTCCAGTGTGGTCCGAAACAAGCAGATTATATGAGTCAGTGGCATTTTTCTTAGAGATGTATTCCCAAAAAGTGAACAATTCTCAGTGAAGTCCCAAACAAAACAAATTCAGTCTCCCCTGTTTCCATGGTAGTAGTGTTCTAAAATATTCAGTATATTATATCCTATTTATACATGAAATGGAGTTAAGTTGTAATTTTAGGTCATTACAGAAAACATTTTTGAGTGGTTGAGCATTTGAAAATTTATGGGTGGCAAGAGTGTCATGAGACTGCCCTGTCATTTCATTCAGGGCATTTAGATGCATGGATCCCACCTATTGAGAACACACACCCCCATAAATTTCCTCATTCCCACTCCAGGGTGATTACCAGCCCTTGGATAATCTTTAAGCTCTCCCAGCTTTGAAGTCCCCTAATTCTAGATTTCGTTATGGTTTATTCAACAAATTTGTGGGGTGCCCACTATGTTCCTTGCTCAAGGCAGTCACAGCTCCTGCTCCTCAGCAGCCAGGTTTTTTTTTTTTTCTTTTAAAAATTTTATTTATTCATGAGAGACAGAGAGAGAGAAGCAGAGACACAGGCAGAGGGAGAAGCAGGCTCCATGTAGGGAGCCCGATGTGGGACTCGATCCCAGGTCTCTAGGATCATGACCCAGGCCGAAGGCAGGCGCTAAACTGCCGCTGAGCCACCCAGAGATCCCCCCCCCTTTTTTTTTTTAACATTTTATTTATTTATTCATGAGATACACAGAGAGAGAGAGGCAGAGACCTAGGCAGGGGGAGAAGCAGGCTCCCTGCAGAGCCCGAAGTGGGACTGGATCCTGGGACTCCGGGATCACACCCTGAGCCAAAGGCAGACGCTCAACCCCTGAGCCACCCAGGCGTCCCTGCAGCCAGGTTTAAATCTGGAAGGACCTTAGCCATGACCCTTCCATATTACAGAGGAGGAAGCTGAGGACCAGACAGGGCAGGCTTGCATTCAGCATCACACAGCCTCCCAGGGACCCAGGGGAGCCCGGCCCTCAGGGAGGACCGCAGAGCAGGTCCACAGCCTTCTCTCCACTCATCTTCTCTCCCTGCTCCGTCCGCTGCAGTGCCCGCTGCCCTGACCCTGGACCCGGGCACTGCCCACCAGCGCCTGATCCTGTCCGACGACTGCACCATCGTGGCCTACGGCAACCTGCATCCACAGCCGCTGCAGGACTCGCCGAAGCGCTTTGACGTGGAGGTGTCAGTGCTGGGCTCCGAGGCCTTCAGCAGCGGCGTCCACTACTGGGAGGTGGTGGTGGCGGAGAAGACCCAGTGGGTGATCGGGCTGGCCCACGAGGCGGCCAGCCGCAAGGGCAGCATCCAGATCCAGCCCAGCCGGGGCTTCTACTGCATCGTCATGCACGACGGCAACCAGTACAGCGCCTGCACTGAGCCCTGGACCCGGCTCAACGTCCGCGACAAGCTCGACAAGGTGGGCGTGTTCCTGGACTATGATCAAGGCCTGCTCATCTTCTACAACGCTGACGACATGTCCTGGCTCTACACCTTCCGCGAGAAGTTTCCGGGCAAGCTCTGCTCCTACTTCAGCCCCGGGCAGAGCCACGCTAACGGCAAGAACGTGCAGCCGTTGAGGATCAATACGGTCCGCATCTAGGGCGGCAGAGGGCGCCCCCAGATGCCACCTGGGCCACAGCCACCAGCAAGAGCGCTGCCCAGGGGACGAGAGGCCTGGACTCCGGTCAAGCGTGGCCACCGCGAGGTCTCAGATCGCTTGTTTACCCTTCAGCCTCCATTTCCCTGTCTGTAAAATGGACGTTGTGCTCCATGATTCCTAAACTCTATCAGCATTGATGTCCTGTAGTTCTGAACTTGATGGGGAGGCAGCTTTGGTCCAAGAATGTGATGTGGCTTCTCCTCAGGGCAGCCCCCGCCCAGCCCTCACCCCATCCTCTCAGGGGCAGGGGGACCACCTCCCTGTGTCTCCCTCCTGCCCGCATGCCCTAATCTCAGGATGTGTCAGAGTTGCCAGCAGCTGGCAGCCTGAAAGATACACAGGAACCCTCTCATGCTCCCAGGTCTCAGACTTGCCCCTCACTAAGCCATGGGCCATTTTACCCTTGACCCCAGCCCATGATGGATGCAGGCAGTAGCGGGTCTTAGGGTTGTCTGAGAACTACCTCTTCTACCTCCAGACCAAGAGCTTTATGGTTCCTGTTTTTCCCACTGACCTGTAGGTAGAGACAATGCTGTGGCCTGTGGGAGGCACCCGGTCACTGAGCCCACATGTTACAGTCACTGTGCCACCCCCTTCCAGCCCACGCAGGTCTAAAAGCAGGATGACAGCACGCCCTGAGGCTAATGCAGAGACCAGTAGCCTAAAGGCAGCTGCAGGAAAGCATCACTGGGTGACGGAAGTCCCCAGAAGCTTGGATAAGGGTCCAGGCAGGTCTCTGTGACCAGGCTAGGATGCGGAGAGGCTGCAGGGAATGGTGTTTCAGTCAGGACCGGAGCTCTGGGGCAGGCTGTTGGCCGGGACCTCCCATCAGGCTTGGCATCCGTTTCTGTTAGGATCCTGTTTCAGATAACAAGAGCTGCTTTAGCTAGTTTAATTAGGCAGGATTTATTATCACATCCCTGATGGCTTTGCAAAATCATTGGAAGGACTGCAGGAGCAGACTCTGCTGAATTTCCAGGAATAACTCCCAGTCACCAGATACATCATGTCTGTCCTGGTCAGAAACACTGCTCCTATCTGCAGTAAGCCACTGCATCAGGAAGCTGCTGACTGCAGAGCTGTGCTCCCTCCACTTCTGGCCAGGCCAGCAAATGGATGTCCTGAGGCATCTCTCCCACTCAATTTAATTCCCAAATCCAAATCTGGATGAGGGGCACTGTTGGAGAAAAAGAAATATGACCCAGGACTTTGGCTGTAAGGGTATCTGGGAAATTATTCTTCTTTCCAGCCCCAGCCACATAGAAAGGGCCTAGAAGGAAGTTAGAGTGAGTGCTGAACAAGCCTGTGCACAGGGGTTCACCTCGGGGTCTTGGCTTTGAAGCAGCAGAGCCTCCAGATGTCCTGCTCCGTGGCTCTGTCCTTTCCCAGGGGTGACAGCCCCGAGAGGTGGATCTGCAGGAGCGGCTGAAATGTCTCAAGCCTCGGCTTTGCTTTCTAGTCCTGGAGCCTAGATTCTGAAGCTCATGGGGTCCCTGATCACCCTTACCCCAAAGGAACCAGACTAGGTGAACTTGGGGGGCTCCCCTCACAACTACTGCCCATTAGCATCCTTCTTGGGCAGGAGAAATCCTCAATCTCATCCCGCCCCTTCATCTACCAGAATCTGGGCCACCCCCAGCTGTATTTTTATTTTAAATGTTACCCATTTTGTGAGTTATGATGAATTTGTATTAAATTAAAGTTACAGAATGTCAGTGGTCAGTTCCATTCATTTTGAGAAAGGCCCACCTCTTCCATCCCAGGCAGGATACGTATATTAACATGGCTGATCTGCAAAGCAACCCTACTGGGTACGTAGTATTATGCCCATTTTACAGAGGTAGAAAATGAGGTTCAGAGAGAAGATGTGACATGCCCAGAGTCCCATGTCCCATGCTGGAAAGTGGCAAAGTTTGGATTAGAACTGGGTTCTAAAGCGAGCACTTACATCACAACTTACTAGTCAGGGAAGACTGGTAGTCTGCCTGGAGGAGGGGTTAGTGGTAGCCTTAGGAGTAAAGGGGAGCTCATGAGACAGTGTCATGGTCTCCTGAATTCCACAAACCTGGGCTTGAACCCAGACTCCATTACTGTATGACTTTAGAGAAATGGCTTAACCTCTCTGGGCCTTGGTTTTTCCACATGGAAAATGGGAATAATAACTCCCATCTCATGATTTACTGGTAAGCTGCAAAGTGCTATGCATTTAGGGAGCTCGCTTACTCCAGCTACTCTCACTCCAGCTGCCTCCCAGACTCAGTGCCCTAAGAAATCTGACCCTAAGGAGTATATCTTCTTCTTTATGCCTTGCAGAGGGTATCTACGTTAGCCAGTAATGTCCCCAGGTCTGCTGTAAAGAAGGAGGTCCACCCTACCTCTGACTAGCTGGGAAGGAGTCTGGCCAGGAGTCAGGCAGGGCCAAGAATATGGACAGATGAGCTGTGCACACTGTAAGTGACAAGGCCCTGGGGCCCCACAGCTGTGCAGTGCAGCAATCTGGGGAACAGGAGACCTGAGCTTTGTCTTAGTTCTGGGATGACTCTTTCTGGACCCTGAGGCCTCCCTCCTCAGTTTCCTTACCTGCAAATGAGGGAGACCATATTGGACGCTTCAGGTGGATCTTCACTTATACCTGGAGCTAAGGAGAGCAGAGAGGGAGCCACCACAGTCATTAAATTGTTCGAGTTTCTAGAAAGAGGGGCATGAACAAAGATTGGAGGAATTTGCAGGAGCAGAGGGAAAGGTCTCTGATTGGTTGATGGAGAGCACCCAGTTTGGGGGGAAATGATTTTGAGAGTATCCCCAAGCCCTCTACCCGACCCGAGGCTCTCAAATCTCTGTGGCCCCCCAGTCATGACCCTGCATCTTTGCTCAATGGATCTGTCTTCTGGGGGAGAAGACAGACCATGTCTTCATGGTCCCTCCTACCCTTCCCTTACTCAGCCTCTGCATGAGGTCCAAGAAGTGCTAGCCACATCCCAGTCTTCACTTCCCATTTCCCACTGTCTAGGAGTAACTGTAAGGGCCTAATTTGCACACCCAACTCAGGACTCTGGGAAATCAGGGCAATTCCAAAGGTATGAAGTGTCCAAAAAATTCCTGAATGTAAGGATCTGGGTTTGTTAGGCTGATACCAGGAGTTTCCCATTTAACACAGGCAAGCAAAGAGGGGAGCCAAAGGCATCCCAGTCTTGGGAAGGAAGGAGGGATCAACAAAAGTCTTACCCAGAGCAGGAGAGAACTGATAGGACACTATCCTTATCTGGATCCCAGTTTGCGGTCAGCAGACAGAATGCTAATACTTATCTAACATCAAGACAAGCCCACGGGTTGTTATCGTTTTCTCACTGTGTGTGAATGGAGAACATCACCTGCCTGGGGACCCACAGCTAGTACTCAGCAGAGCCAGAAATTAGCCCCAGGCCCATCCAAAGCTAAAGCCAAACTCTTCACCTGACCTCCCTGGAAATGCTGTTCATCTTTGAGGACTGCCTCAGTGACAGGCAGCAGACACCAGAACTGTGATCCCCTGGGATTCAAAAGGGGACCTTAACCCTGGCTCCACACTATTGTGCATTTGTGCAACTGTGAGTCAAGTCTCAACTTTGAGCCAAGACCCATGTGTCTCTCAGGATCAGGGGTAGACTCAAGAAGGTACAATGTGACCCTAAGCAGGTGCCTCTCTCTCCCTGGGCTTTAGTGTCCCCATCTCTTTTGGGGAAGGGGGGTAGGGCTCTAGTTAATTGGATTGCCAAGGTTCTGGCTCTGATTGTCCGGGATTTGTACGTCTAATGCAGGGTTTGTCCTACTCAGAATCTAACATTAGTTCTGGGTGTTTCTCTCTGGGGTGGCAGCAGGAATAGAAAACAACAGAGATAAGGTCTCTTAGCAGCACAGAGCTCAGCCAGGGAGGTTGTCCCAGGAGGCTGACTGCTCCCACCTGGCTTCCTCTCACCCTGCCTGGGTCCTGACTCTATTCACCATCCCCAGACACTCCACCAGAAGGTCAGTTGCAAAGGGCCATGTCACAGGCTTAAATGAAGGGGTCTTGAAGAGAAGTGGGGTTCGGGGAGTGGTAAGTGCTGGCCAAGGTGCTGAATCATAATTGCCCACCAGGGCGTGGTTATTTCTTCTTACTTTGGGATACCCATGATTCCACTCCGGGAATCCTGAACCATGCCTGAAGATGGGGTGATGGGGAGCAGAAACAGAGACAGAAAGAAAGAGAGATGCAGTCAGGAGGCACAGTCTCCAAAAAATTTGGAGATTGGGGGAGACTTTTATTTTGAAATGTGTTTATTTTCCTTTGTTTTTCCTTTTATCTGGATGAAATGACGTGTGTGTTTACTTTGTGTACAGAATAGAACTGTCTTCTATTTTTTTTCAAAAAAATTGATAGTTCTATTATATTTCTGACTATTTCAAAATGCCCCCCACTCACCCAAGGAATTAGATGAAGTGTGGGAAGGATTGACACTTTGGACCAAAGGCCCAGGGGCTTCCTACTCTGATGTCATGGCAAGGGTGGCCTTTCAAGAGGCTGGAGCCAGGGCCATGAAGCCCAAGTCCTGGTGAGTTCCCCAAAATTGTCGGCCTGGGTATGATCAAGTCTGAATGCTCGTGAGGCCTGAGGGATCTGAGGTTCAGAGACAGTTCATTCCTAGCTCAAGGGCATATGGCACAAGGCAGAGCCAAGACCCAAACCCAAGTGTCCTGGTTCCCAGTCAGTAAACAGGAGAGGGAGGATGGCCAGCTAAGAGGGCCCTGCCCAGGAAAGGAAAAGGAGCAGCGCTGAGGAGGGAGGCACCCAGAGAAGAAGGATCCCATGTCTAAGAAGGTCAGTGGGGGTGTAGGGATACCTTCAGAGTTGGCAGCCGCCCTCCTCAGACTGGAGGGGAGAACAAAGGGGTCACAAGGCTGAAAAGTCCTCTCTGGGATGGACACAGCCCAACTGAGCATGCCAGTCAGTATCATAGGACGACTGCTGAAAGACTACTGACTACAACCATGTCATTTTACAGAGAACACTGTGACCCAAATGAGAAGACACCAGCCTGTGGCCCATAGCCAGGCCCAACCCAGGTCTCCTGCCTCCCAGTCATTGGCTCTTTTCATGCAACTTTTAATCTCCTCCCAGTGGATTCTGGTGCCTCCTCCCACCCCTTGGGAACCTGGAGCCTGAGCAGAAAGAAAAGAGGAGTGGCTAGGGCCCCCAAAGCTCCAGATACCAAGAGCCGAGTGCCTTTCTCTATGCTCTTCCCCAAGAAGAGACGGTTAGCTTTGACCCTAAGGTCCCCCCTTCAGGGCAAAGCCAGTTGGTGCCTGTCCACACCTGGTACCTGCCTTACTGGCAATACAGTCCAGAGCCAGCACCAGCCACAGTAGAGACAAAGCCACCTAGGCAGCTGCCTGAGCCATAAGGAGTTCCAGGTAAGTGAGGGTATTGGGGAAATGGCCCAAGGGGGTCCCCTGATTCCACAGCACTAGAGTCAGACCCGGGACTGCAGTGGTTTGGAGGTTTGGGAATCTTTTTCTCAAGAGAAGATGCTTTTGCCCCTCACTTGCTGTAGGCTGAGCCATTGGACCTACCTGCTTCCTCTGCCTACAGCAAACCCCAGGCAGAAGCCCCTCCCTAACCAAACTGCAAGATCTACAAACCAGGAATGAGGTCCTGGTTTGTATGAGGAATGAGCAGCTCTGCTCTTACACCTGGGAGAAGGGAGATGCAGATAAGGACCTCAGGAGGTCCCAGAAAAAGCAGAGCTGGCTGGACATCACAGGTATGGGACTGAGGGTCAAGACTTGGGAGAACCTTGCTAAATCTGACTGGATCCTGGCTCCAACCCTGACCCTCCAGTGACTCTGGACAGCTTCCTTCATCTCCACCTTAAGGGTGTCCATTCCTCACTGGTTCCACAAGAGGGATAATGGGGCAACCCCTGGTTCTAAGGTTCTAAGAGGCAGAGGTAGCCTTGTGAAGTTTACCCAACATTGCCCACCCCCTCCACCCTCCCTCTTCCTCTGTCACACTCCTGAAATGTCCTCCTCCGTCCCTTTCCTTCCTCTATCAAAACATACCCTCCTGTGTTCCTCAGGGTGGTTGGCTTACGGTCTCAGATGCTGTGCCCTTTTCAACCTGTGCACATTCTTAATAGGAGCCATTCCAGGAAGAGAGACTAGTGGTGGGATCTCAGGCACCACATCAAGCAGGTAGGTGATAATTTATAGGGGGGATGGGAAGAGGGAGGGGTCTCCTTATGACTATTCAGGCAGCACGAGAGCAGATGTTATTGTGTGGGCACAGATCCAGCTAGAAGTGGTGGTAGCTCCTGTGTACCTGGCCAATGCAATTGTCACTCTGGCCCAGCCTTCAGCCCTCATTCCCTGTCACCAACACCCTGACACAGACTGCTGGTGACACAACATGGCTTTTCCGTTTGCAGGGGCTACCTGTAGAGGAGGAAAAGGCTGTATATAATGGTAGAAGGAAAGCACTCAGAGTATTAGGATTCCAAACGGAGCATTTTAAGGGACGCCTGGGTAGCTCAGCAGTTGAGCATCTGCCTTTGGCTCGGGGCGTCATCCCAGGTCTGGGGATCGGGTCCCACATCGGGTTCCCTGTGAGGAGCCTGCTTCTCCCTCTGCCTATGTCTCTGCCTCTCTCTGTGTGTCTCTCATGAATAAATAAATAAAATCTTTTTTTAAAATGGAGTGTTAAGCATATTTTGGTCCTTAACAGCTCTGCTTTTGTAATACCTGTCCCCCTGCCTAGAATGCCCTTGACCTCCCTTTTCTTCCTGTTGATATCCTGTTTGTCCATCCTTCATGTCTCACTCAAGATGCGGCTGCCCCAGTCTTTCAGACCCAGCAGAAAATGTTCTGGGCCCCTGTAGTACTCTGGGTCTCCCCCTACCACGAGCATCTTGAGGCAGGATCATTTCTCCGGTTCTGCCTGCTGGGTGCAGAGAGGGCCTCAGGAAATGTTTGCTGGTTGCAACTGGCTAGTGTGAAAGCTGGAATCATGAAGCCACCCCAGCTCTAAGTTGAGGGTCAGTCTTACAGATCAGAGAAAGCTCCTCCCTGAAGATGCTCGGATAGAAACAGCCCCCAGAGTGAGCCCACTGACCACTCCATCACCCTCAGCCAGATTCTACAGAGGGAGAACCAGAGAGAGCCAGCAAAGACTAGGAATGTTGTTTGATTGTTTGCCTTTTTAAATAATTATAAGATAACTTATGTTCATTGTTTAAAAATTCAAATAAATGTAAGACTGTAAAGCAGGAAGCTTCCTCATCTGGCTCCCAGAAGTCAATAGATGTTAACAGTTTGGTTCAGGTCCTCCCAGGCATTTCTGCTTATGCGTAAACAGAAATAGAATTTTCTTTTACGAAAATATGATCATGCTTCATGTTTCTATGTGTTCTGTAAAGTAAATTCCTACAAATGGAATTGTTGGTCAAATGCTTGCTCTCTTAAAGTGTGCTGCTTTCTTGAGTAAATTTTTTTCTTATAATGTGTTTAGTATAGAAAATTGAGAAAATACAGTCAAGACACACAAAGTAAAATCACCTACCAGCCACTGTCCTGAGATAACCACTGATTGTGCTTTGGTGATAACATTTACAGTCTTTTTCTCCCCCCATGTGAGTGTGTTTATTGAGTCTGAACACAGTCTCTTATTGCTCCATAGCCTTCCCCCCCACACTTAATAACAGACTGTGTTCATTTTTCCATGTTGTTCAATAGTCTTCTACAGCATCAGTTTAACGCCATAAGAGATGTTTGATCCCAGAGTCCCTGGAAGCCTGCTCTTCCTGATGTCCATTCTGAGTAGGGACCCTCTTGCCACAGTTGCTTCAGGATGTAACCTTGGTCTTCCCCCTCCCAGAAGGGGAATGCGCTGGGAAGGCCTGAGCACCTGCCACCTCCACCCCTCCTGAGCTGAGGTCCCGACACCCCACTGATGGGCGCAGAGCCCCCCTGCAACTTCTCCACTGCTGCCCACCGGTGCAGTAAGTAGAACCCTGCCCCTTTCCTCTGCCACTTTCTTAAACATTGGGTTCCTCTGATTACGGGGCGTGGAGGGTTTGGGTGGTCCTGCCTTGGAGGGAAAGGAGTTCTTCTGGGCTCAAGTGGTGGGAGGGAGTTGGAGAAAAGTGCTACACACCCTTGAACTTCAGCCAGCTCTTCAGCCAGCTTTTCCTCAAACTTACGGGGCTGAGGGAGGAACAGCAGCAAGCCTGTGCCAGGGGCAGTGGGGCCAGGGCTGGTGGGGAGGGACCTGAAGCCACTTGAACATTTTCTGGTTCCCAAAACAAATACTCGGCTTCCTGCCCAGGCCCACACTGGAATTTTCCAGCCAAATACAATGGACTTGAGTGATCTTGGACAAGACCCTTCTCCACTTTGGCGGGGGGTGTCTCAGTGTCCTCACCAACATATCATGTGGTTCCTCAGGCACCTTCCCAACTCTAGAATTTTATAACTAAATTTGAAGTCATGTTTCCAAATGCTCTCTCTTAAAAAAAAAAAAAGATTTTATTTATTCATGAGAGACACAGAGAGGGAGGCAGACACATAAGCAGAGGAAGAAGCAGGCTCCCTGCAGGGAGCCTGATGCGGGACTAGATCCCAGGACCCCAGGATCACGACCTGAGCCAAAGGCAGACGTTCAACCATGGAGCTACCCAAGCGCATCCCTCCAAATGCTCTTTTTTCTCCACGTCCCTGCACACCTTATGATGCATTGAATCAAATTGTGCACCAGGTCTTGTTTGAAGCATCATTAACCTAATAATCATTCTTAGCTGTCATCTCAGCTAATCTTTAGTGCAAGCTCGAGAGGAGATACTACTTTCATCCCCATTTTATGGGTAAGAACACTAAGTCCAGAGAGTTGAGATGATTTTCCAATTAACCAGTAGAGTGCATATTTGAACCCAGGTCTGTGTGACTCCCAAACCCATGCTCCTTATTATCTTGCCTTTCCCATACCATCCTGTGATGGGTGTAGGGATCAACTTCCCTTGCTATCATTGGGGACACTGAGCTCAGAGAAGGGACCTGAATTCCTCAAGGTCACACAGCAAGTTCATAGCAGAGCTGGTGAATCCAGGCTCTGTGCCTCCCAGCTTACCCTCACCTCTTGCCCAGTACTGGCTAATTCTCAAAGAGGGAAGCTGATGAACCAGATATAGCCCTTGGGCTGGAGTCAAATGACTAGAACTGAATGGGGGTGGGGTGGTCAAGTGGTGAAGGTCATGTTTGTTCAGCCAAGCCTGGGTGCACCCTCCCCGAGCTCAGTCCAGAGAAATGTTGACTTTGGGCAAGACTTAAATGGAGAAAAGGTGACATTACCTGTGGGGTGGGGGAGGCCCGGGCCAGAGGACCCCTCCGTCCTTCTCTGTTCTCCTCCAAAACAGCCCCACTGTGTTATCAACTCTCTCTCTCTCTCTTATTCAATCACTCACCTAACAAACCTGTAGAGAGTATCTACTATGTGCTATCACTGAGATAAGCAATGACAGGTGCATCCCAGGTCTCTATCCAAGAGTTGACAGCGACCAGACGGTCACAGAGCATGTGCAGAGGGAAGGCTAGAGAAGAGGCTGCGGGAGGAGGTACTGCTGAAGCTGAGGCCTGCAGGATGAGTAAGAAGTGGGTAAAGTGTTCCAGGAAGAGGGAACGGCATGTGCAAGGGTTAGGGGGGCCAGAAATGGGGTTGATGTGGCTGAGGGTGGAACATGACCCAGCGGGCAGAGAGATGCAGCTGGAGAGGAAAGCAGGGCAGGTCACGCCATGCTGTGCGGCATCTGCGGGCACTGTGGAGCCATGAGAAGGCATTAATCATGGCAGGGGTGAGGCCATAGTTGCATGGGGTAGAGCAAAACTGGAGGCCAAGAGAAGGCTGGTGAGGCTGCAGCATGTGGTAGAGAGAAAGTTGGAAGGGAGAATTCTCCTGGAAGCACTGGGGGCTATTTCAGAGCCATATTGCTCGGCCCGACTCCCTTATCTCAGGAGCCCCAGAGAGGACAGGTACAGCAAGCTGGCAGTTCCAGGAAACAGGATCCAGAGCTCCCACATTGTTCCTCCGACCAGCAGAACCCTTTGTATGTGATTCTTGCTGTCTCCCATACCACAGCATTCCTGGGTAAAGTGTCTGGTGGCAGGGAGCTCACTAGCTCTGCTGCAGCCCATCCCACTACTGGACCATAATGATTAGGAGACCTTTCCTTATATGGGTCCCCTTGCGTCCCCATTGGTTCTAGCCCCGTCTTCTGGGTCCCCCCAGACAAGACTGGCCTCCTTGTCATAGGATGATCCTTTAAAGATCCCTCTGTTACTGCTTTTCCAATGACATCTTCCTATTTTTCAGCTGGATAAACTGAGGCAGGAGTACTGGATTTCTCTACTACTTAAGCACGTTAGCCTACATGAGAAAAGGGGAGTCAGCCTGGGTTTGAGTCTTAGGCTTGCCACTTCCCAGCTGGGTGATCTTAAGGAAGACACTTCACCTCCCTAGCTTCCGCTTTCCTGAGAAACCGGAGTAATAACATCTATCCTTCCGATGAGGACCCAATGAGTCAAACTAATATTACTATCTAATGAGAGCTGGAACTTATTGAAGGACTATCATGTGCCAGGTGTTGTCTTGCTGGGCTGGCCCACATGCCCGGCCCATTCTTGTTGGGAATCACATGGATAGCTTGAAGTCCTGGCAGCATGCAGACCTGGGTTCAAATCCTACTTCTGCCCTTTACTAACTTTTTAACCTCAGACAAGCCAGCCTCTGCATCTCAGCTTCCCCATCTGGTAGATGGGAATATTACAGGCAGCTTGCCAGGTTGGACAAGACAAGGCATATAAAGCACAAGGTGTTATTCATATCACTTCTCTCACTTAGAGTCCACAAACATGGACCAAGTACCATGTACTTCTAAGTGCCAACCAGTGGGGGAAATAGAACTATTGGCTACTTGCCCAAGGTCACTCAATCTTCACCTCCAAGTCTGTTCTTGCGCTATACCATACCTCCTCTAGACTTGGGATCTCAATCTTGTGTGGACACAGCTACTGAGGGCAGGAGCACAGCCTTCCCCTGGAGAGCAGTCTGCTACTCCTGCCTTGACACTTCAGTCCCTTTGGCCAGATGTGGGTGGCTTGCAGGCTGCGGTGATCATCATCCCGGCCCTGTTGTCCTTGTCCACTCTGCTGATCGTCAGCTGTATGTTATGGAAGACGTGCTCCCGGTGGTCTCACGTCATTCACCCCAGCCCACCATCCCCATCAGGGACCCAGGTAAGCCACTCAAGGACTGAAAAACCAGAAGTTTCCATTTATGTTATATTCTCAGTCTCCTTGGCACAACACTCAGAAAAAGCCCTAGCGAGTGTGTATTGCCCAAAGGTGTGACATGTGACCCTTAAGAGAAGAAACTCCTTTACTCTCTTGAGGCAATAAGCAATAATATGCTGAACTAGATGAAGCCTTGCAGAGGCTACAACCATGTAGTGTAGCCTCATAGTCTCCTGTACCCTTGTCCAGGTTCTGTTGGACATTACTCACAAAACCTTGGGTCAAGGAAGCCCATTCTGCAGCCCCTGTAATTATGGCTCTGGGTGACTGTGAGGCCAAGGCTTCCCTTGGCCAATGCTGCCCCCTTATCTCTCTGAGAAACCCCCCCTCCTGAGCTGGTGGTGTCTTCACAGGGAATCTCACAACAAAACAGGAAGACCAGCTCCAGGGACTGGATGAGAGCATGTGGTTTCACTCCAGTTGGGGCTTGGCTTATCACACTATCCAAGCCTTGATGTCCCTAGAATTTCCCACTGGTCACACCTTAATTTTTTTTAAGATTTTATTTATTTATTTGACCGAGAGAGAGCGCGCGCAAGCATGGGGAGGGAGAGAGGGAGAAGCAGGCTCCTTGCTGAGTAGGCATCCAGATGTGGGACTTGACACAGGGCTCATCTTGGGGCTCAATCCCAGGACCCTGGGATTACAACCTGAGCTGAAGGCAGATGCTTAACTGCTTGACCGACTGAGCCACCCAGGTGCCCCACCATTTTCATATGTTTTTAAACAAAAAATGATTTTATTTATTTATGAGAGACAGAGAGAGAGAGGCAGAGACATAGGCAGAGAGAGGAGAAACGGGCTCCATGCAGGGAACCCGATGTGGGACTTGATCCCAGGACTCTGGGATCACACCCTGAACAGAAAGCAGATGCTCAACCACTGAGCCACCCAGGCATCCCCCATTTGTCAATCTTAAAACACTCACATCATCTGTGCTTTCCTGCGGTCATGGAGTTTCCACTTATTACATGGTGCTTCTAGAGAACATGGCCCTAAGCCCCTGACAGGCAAGGCTTGGATGGCATGGAAATCACCAGGACCATGAACCTCTGCCCAGCCTGGAGCCTCCCCTATCCCTTATCCACTGCCTGATCTCTGGGATTCAGAGGGGCAACAAAGGGAGGAAGCGGATATCATGCAGCTAATACAAAATCCCAGAATTCTCACTAGTGTCCTAAGATCTCAGACGTCTGTTCTGACTGCCAGCCACAGGTTCATGGCTTCTTTCACCCATCCAATAATTACTAAGTATGTTGGGTTCTGGGTTCATAATGACAAATGAGACTCAGACTAGTAATCTAGTGCTTGGAACAGAACAATGGCAATGAGAAGTGCTTGGATGCGGTATAGGAGTGGAAGCTTGTGGAAGCTCCTAGAGCTTCCTAGAGAAGAGACCATTAACTGGCCAAGGAAAGAGTTAAGGAAATTTCCAAGAAGTGGCATCTAAACCAAGAACTGAAGAGTAACTAGCAGCTTGTTGGAAGGAAGGTGGAAAAGGGTAGTACACGTAATGGGAACAGAAAATAAAGTGTAGGGGTTGGTGAAACACGGCCCACTTCCTGGTTTTATAAATAAGTTTTATTGAAACATAGTCGTATCCTTCATCCACTATGTATTTGTCTCTTGACTGCTTTTGCTGTACAGAGCAGAGCGAAGTAGTTGTGACAGAGACACTGTGGCTTGCAATGCATACAAAATTTACTATCTGACCCTTAACTCCTAGAGGTTACCGTAATGGCTGGAGGGGTGGGGGGGGAAATGTGCAGTAGGCAGCTCATGATGAGTCCTTAATGGATTGACCCAGGAATAGACACATCTGATTTAAACTGATCTAATCAGGGGCCCCTGGGTGGCTCAGCCTATTAAGCCTCCAACTCTCGATTTCAGCTGGGGTCATGATCTCAGGGTTGTGAGATAGACCCCACAACGAGGGGGTTGGGAATGCTCAATGCGGAGTCTACTTGAGATTCTCCCTCCTTCTCCCTTTGCCCCTCCCCCAACCCATGCTCACTCTCTCTCTCAAATGAATAAATAGATCCTCTTAAAAATAAATAAATAAACTGATCTAATTGGATTCTCTCTTCCTAGGAATTTGAAATGTGGAATGTAAGACCCAGAAATGGAGTTGAGTGACAATAACATCTGTGAACCTCTGCGGATGAGAACCCCCAGACTGCTTAATCAACAATTCCTTTGAGTCAGAAGCCCCTTCCAGTCAATTCCCCAAACTCTGAGTTTTCATTTCCTTTCAAAGTCAGTTTCTCTTATTTTTAATAGCCTTAACTAAAATTCAAGGAGTGGAGAAAGATAAAGCCAGAGGGGTATGTAGGTTTAATCAACACAGTCCAATATAAGTACAATATGAACCACATATGTGATTTCACATTTTCTAGTAGGTACACTGAAGAAGGTAAAAAAAATGAGTGAGATTAATTTTAATAATATATTTTATTTCACCCAATATATACAAATATTTCAGTACATAGCCAATATTTTTAAATTGTTAATGAGATATTTTACATTCTCTTTGAATTACATCTTTGAAATCTGGAGTATATCTTACATTTATAGCACATCTAAAATCAGACTAGCCACATTTTGAGCACTCCATAGCCACATGAAGTCAGTGGCTAACATAATGGACAGCACAGATTTAGACCCTGAGGGTGGTGGGGGAGCAGCTAAAAAGTCCTGGCTTCATTCCGAAAGCAGTGGGCATCCAGAGATTCAAGCCAGGAAGTAACATGATTTTAAAAAGATTCATTTTAGGAAGATCATTGTGACTTCCTCTTAAAGAATAGACTGGGCAGGAGTTAAGGCTAGCATTGGCAAAATCAGCTGGGAGGAGTTAAAGTCATCCAGATGAGAGATGAGAGATGATGATGATGATAGACTTTGGCCGTGGCAGTAGGAATACTGGGAGACAACTGAATTCAAGAGATGCTTGCGTTGGGGATCGCTGGGTGGCTCAGTGGTTTGGTGCCTGCCTTTGGCCCCGGGCGTGATCCTGGGATCTAGTCCCGCATTGGGTTCCCTGCATGGAGCCTGCTTCTCCCTCTGCCTGTGTCTCTGCCTTTCTCTCTCTCTCTCTCTCTCTCTTTCACATAAATAAAATTACAAAAGAAAAAAAGAGATGCTTAGGAAGCAGAAGCAACATGCCTCATCATCACTGTTGCCCTGACAGACTAATGCTATTTCCTACCGGTACACGTTCATGTATCTCTTCGCCATGACCCCATCCCAAATATCTTCTCCTTTTCTCTCTGGCAATCAAAGAAGCAAAGAAGCAAGTCCTCCCAATTTTTAAGAGTGTAGTCCATGGCAGTTACGCATGCAGAGTGATTCACAGCAGGGGATCAATGAACAATGAACAAATGTCTCCTCTCTCTCTCAAGAAAGTCTTCTCCAGGGGTGCCTGAATGGCCCAGTTGGTATAGCATGAGACTCTTGATCTCAGGTTTGTGAGTTCAAGTCCCACATTTGGTGTAAACCTCACTTAAAAAAAAAAAAAAAACTAAAAAAGAAAGAAAGAAAGAAGGGAAAGAAAGAAAAAAAGAAAAGGAAAAAAGTCTTCTCTGAATGCTCCTGCCCACACTTAACCCCCAATTCTGAAATATGAAAGCCAGGAATATCAGTGCCACCCAAACTAGGTAAGCTAAAGAATCCTGTTCTAAGAGGTTATTGGCAACTCCAAGAGGTGTAATTATTTCAGCTGCATGAGTGAAGGTGGAAAGTTGTATTGAACCAAGGTGATGGTTTTGCCAAGGGAATACAACAAACAGAAGAGACACATGATTGTTAAGGGTGATCATGAGGGAATGATGCTAAAGATTGACCATGGAATTTAAGCTGGCATGGGAATCTAAGTGCTATTCATAAATATTTCAGTTCTCCACTTCACCCTTCCACTTCAACCTTTTGGACTTTGGGTAGAAATGCACTTTCCTGTTCACTTGACGTTGGGCATGGCCATGTGACTAGTTTTGGCCATCTAGTAACAGATCTTAGCTGGAGCATATAATTGATGACAAAACCCTCAGAGTTCTCTTTTCCCTCTGGCCTAGTGACCAACATAAGATGTTGCTTAAGATGTTGGCTTTTCTGTCAGCCTGGGTTTCTGACTACAATAAGCAGAGCCCCATCATGTTCAAGTTGTATGAGCAAGAAATAAAACCTTATTGTGTTAAAGCTTAAAATGTAAACCTTAAATGTAAGTCTGAAATTTTGAGATTGTTACTCCATTACCACTTATCCTATCCTGGCTGATATAGCTAGAAGAGAGAACATTAACAGAGAGAGGAAACGCAAAATGTAGGATTACTAGATTTCAGTTGCTGGAGTTGAAGGATTCGATGGAGTCAGAATATGAGAGAGAATAACTGGAAAGGTATGAGGTGTTACTTAGAAAATCAGATCCATGGCAAGGCCAGTGGTATGACCATGAGTGAGTGGCTGAAGTGAAAAGACAAGATCTCTGAAGCAAGAAATTGAGAGGACAAAATCTTGGAAGGATCATCTCTGTGTATATTGAAATTATCAAAGAATAAAACAGAAACAGTGTTGGAGAGAATAACAGCCAGAAGCTAAATATGGTATTGTTTCTCTTCCCACAGTCAAAATAAATGCCATGAAGACAGGGACTTTTGTGCTCATTTTTGTGTCCTCAGTGCCTAAAACAGTGCCTAGTACAAAGAAGGCATTTACTAAATATTTGCTGAATGAATGACTAGATGAAAAGGAGAGTAGCACCCCATATACTTTGACAAGTAAATCTAACTCAGAGAAGAGAGCTCCCTTCAGTTCTCACTTCCTTGATTCTGTTTTACTGCAGTATTTCTTCCCCAGACCACAGTAACTGTTTTATCTTTGTCCACCCTAGAGTCTGTGTGTTGATCTATCTTGTTGCCAGAAATCTTAAGCAAATACTTTTTAAACTCATCCCTATGGCCTGCATGCTAGCAACTCTAGCTAATACCATCTCCCACATTGTTACTAAACACTGACACTGTTCTCTCCTTTGCCTTCTTCCTCATTCCACATGCAACTCCATTGCCAAATGTCCTCCTTTTATTTCCAGACATATCTCAAATTTGTGTCCTGCTCTTCCACCCTACAGCCACTGTCCTGATTCCAATTCTCATCATCTCTTCCTAGCCTACAACAACAGTCTCCTCCCAATCTCCCTGCTTTGTCTCTCACCCCTCCTCTCTATATTATCTATTTTGCTATTGATATATAAAAAATTACTTTAAAATTTCATTAAAACTTAAAACCACAAACATATTGTCCCACAGTTTTTTGGGGTCAGAAGCCTGGTAATGGCTAAGCTGAGTACCTCTTAGGGCTGTCACAGCAATGCCATCAGGTGTTGGCCATGGCCAAAATCATTCCAAGGCCTGCCTAGGGGAGGATCCACCCCCAAGCTCACTCACTTGACTGTTAGAAGTCCTCAAGTCCTTGCTAGCTATCGAAGAGAGACATCAGCCCTTTGACACATAGGCTTCTCCATAAGACAGCTCATAACATGGTACATGTCTTCCCCAAGAACAAGTGAACAAGAGAGAAAGAGAGTGCCCAAGACAAAAGCCACAGTTTTTGTAAACTAATCTCAGAAATAACAATCCATCACTTCTAATACAGTCTCTTCATTAGAATGGAATCAATAAACATAGCCCATACTTAAGGGGAAGGAATCTTACTAGAGTGTGAATACTGGAGTTCAGGATCATTGGTGACATCTTAGGAACTGCTTCCCATATCCTCTTCACTGCCTCCTAGGGAGCCATGTAAAGTACATAGCTGAACCTTTCTCTCTCCTTCTGAGAAACTTCTGTTGGTTTGCAGATACCTCAAGAACATAACCTTCATAATATGTCCGGATCTCAGGACAGCTGGGTGGCTCAGTGGTTGAGTGACCGCCTTCAGCTCAAGTAATGATCCCAGGGTCCTGGGAGAGCCTGCTTCTCCCTCTGCCTACGCCTCTGCCTCTCTCTGTGTGTCTCATGAATTAAAAAGAAAAAGTCCAACTCTCCATTTCATTCTCATCCTCCATCTGGTACTCCAGTTCCCAAGAAAGGACTCTGAATTATCACACCTTATTCCTTTGTACACACCATGGCCCCGGTCTGGGATGCTCCCATCAACTTCCCTTTACTTTTCCACCTGGCCAACTCCTACCCATCCGTCAAAGTCCGCAGCTTCTGTCCTACCCCTCACAGGCAGTTACATCTGTCCCTAACCAGACCCCACTTGGCACCCTGTGCTTTCCACTAACGGCATTTTCCACACCTAATCATAATTATCTCCACTCGTATATCTCACATCTTAATGTGTTCAGAAATCCATTTCTGATTTTCATATTGATGGGATTTATTAGCTGGATCTTGGAACCTCACCCTAACTGAAGGTGTACAGAACAAGTTACAGAACTTCACCACCTTAATTGGCGTTATTAAAATGCCCAGAAAGCAGCCATTTGATAAGAGGGGATCCTAGTAAATAAATACACATGCTGATGTAAAGGCAATTACCGCCCCCTCAGGCTCCCATAGGAAAAGGACTGGGGGAGTATGGTGGAGAGGTTCCTCCGAGGCAGGCAGAGATGCTTCCCAACCGCCTTCGCCAATTACTATCCGTTCTAGCCAAGCTACTTCCTATCCAAGCCTCAGTCTCCTCGGTTGCAAATGGGACTCTTGTAGGCAGTCGCTGTGCTTAGCGAGTCAGGTGCAGCTCTAAGTGCCTTAAACGTCCTTGATTTCGTCCTTAGGACGACGGTACGAGATACGCACAATTATTCCATTTCACAGATGCAGAAACTGTGGCACAGGTGTGGATTTGCCTCCGGGAAACGGGTAACAACTAGACAGAAGCAGGACGCCAGCACCGGCAGGGCCGGGTCCGATTCTGTCAAAATAACTTCCCAGGCTTGTGCGGATTAAATGAAATAAAGCGAGCGAGGGGCACAGGCGGGGCACGGCACGCAGGAGGTACTCTTTTATTGTTTTAAGACGTAAAAACACCTCGGCCTCCAGGTCAGGAACTCGTTCAAAGCCCCTGATACTCTGCGTGAACTCCCCAGACGTCTCTCGGGTGTGAGACGGCCGGGCGGGCGGGCGGGCGGGACACCGGGGACGAGCCCCCCCAGCCGCCGACGGCCCTCTCGGGGGCTTCTCCTCCCGGGCCCCCCCCCCCCCCCCCGCTTTGTAAGCGAGGCGCGAGGCGGAAGTAGCTGCTGGGTAACAAGCCCACTTCCGGGGCCGCTTGCGGCCTCTCTCGCCCCGCGGAGGCCGGGTCGCCGCCTTCCCACGCCGCTTTTGTCCCGGGCTGACCCTTTTCCTGTGAGAGCCCCGCCCACGGCGAAAGGTCGGCTTCCCATTGGTGGAGACTGGAGCGTCGGTCTCGGAACCCAATGGACTCCGCGCTCTCTTCCGGTGGGTGAGGGCAGGTCCTCCTCCCGACCGGCAGAGGGCGCGAGAGCACGGGGCTCGAGGCCTCGGAGGCTCTCTGGCACGGATGTGACGTCACGGCCGGAAGCCGGCTTTCCGGGCTCAGGGTGGCGGTGTCGCCCCCCGGCTGTCGCGTCTGTTCGGTGAGAAAACCCAGCCCCCGAAGCCCGCAGTCCATGGCAGTGAGTGGTCGGCCCCCTGCAGGATGCAGGCTGCTCCTCGGGGACTGAGCCCAAGGGGCCAGATGCCCACCCGCCTCCCCCAAGACTCCCGTATTCAGACGACACCTAACGCCTACTCTACCAAGCACAAACCCAAGCTCCAGGTGACACAGGCAGTTGGGAGACGCTCCCTGTCTTTGTGAGATGAGCCAGTGTGTGAGAAGTAGAAAAATCACCTTGTGATCAACATTTCTTTAATACAGGTAGATACAGGATGCTGCGAGTGCTTAGAGAAGCGTTACCCCACCCAAAGGGAGAGGTACCCTAAGCTGAGACCTGAAAGATGCTCCCTTCAACACTTAATTGTGGAACAGCTATGTATAGGGCGGAGTCTAGGTACTGGGGACAGGCAGTGAAGAGAGCTCTGCCTTCTTAAATTCCAAGTAGAATATAGAGTACATCAAAGGGTGAGCTATGGGGCGGGCGTGGGGGTGGGAGGAGAGTAAGGGTACCGAGGGGCTACAAAATGCTGGGGTAGGAGTGTTCGTTTTCAAGAGTGGTGGTCAGAAAGGCCTCACTGAGAAGGCATTTGAGCAAAGCCCTGAAGAGATGAGGGAGAGAGATCATGGAGTTCTTTGGGCCTCTAAGGAAATGGTGCCTGGCATGTTAGAGGAGCAGAAAAAAAGGGAATGGTGTGCAGGATTGCTTTCTAAGGATTTTCAGGGATAGTCTTGATGCGTTTCTTACCGTAAATAACGCCTTCAAGATTTCATTCTTATAAAATGTGACTCTACCTAACAGATGGAGGGGCCACTTTGTTCAAGGGTATTCAGAAAAGGCCTTCCCAAGAAGGTGACATTGAAGGTGACCCTTTTTTTTTTTTTTTAATTTATTTATGATAGTCACAGAGAGAGAGAGGCAGAGACACAAGCAGGCTCCATGCACCAGGAGCCCAACGTGGGATTTGATCCCCGGTCTCCAGGATTGCACCCTGGGCCATAGGCAGGCGCCAAACCGCTGTGCCACCCAGGGGTCCCTGAAGGTGACTCTTTAAAATGAGAATGAGTGGGATGCCTGGGTGGCCCAGCGGTTAAGCGTCTGCCTTCTGGCCCAGGGCGTGATCCTGGAGACCTGGGATCAAGTCCCTCCATGGAGCCTGCTTCTCCCTCTGCCTATGTCTCTGCCTCTCTCTCTCTCTCTCTCTGTCTCTCATAATAAAGTATTTTAAAAAAATAAAATGAGAATGAGTCAGTCCAGGAGCACAGAGGGAATGGCAAGGGTAAGGGCCTGGCTGCAGCAAAAACATAAAACTGAAAAGAGGCCAGTAGGCTGGAGCATGGTGAGAGCAGAGTGGTATGAGGCGAGATCAGAGAGGCAGGCGGAGGTCTCGGGCAGTTTGCTTTTATTGACATCACAGTGGGAATCAACTGAAGGACTTTCAGCAGAGGACTGACAAGATCAGATTCAGGTTTCAGTAAGCTCCCTCTGACTGCTGGAGGCTGTGCTGGGCAATTTAATTTTGCTGGTTGAATTTACACAGGTTTAGCTGTTCATCCCAGGGGTGCCAGGAAGAGGATTTAAAATGGAGCAAAGTGTTGAGTGGAAACTCCCATCTTGTTGCCTTCCCTGCGGTCCCTTTACAGCTGAATGAGCTGGCCTGGGCAGGGGGGGCTTCCAGAGAGAGGGATGACACCCAGAAGGCCACGGTCTCCCTCCAGAATAGGCATAGACAGACATGCATGGCATCTTGTGTCCCTGGGACCTCTGTAAGTCTCCCTGGTGGGGCCCGCCTTAACCAGGATGAAGTAGAGTGAAGGAAGTGTGTACTACCACCAACCCTACAGCTCTCCGCCTTCTGCCCTTTTTGAATATACTTTCTTTTTTTTTTTTTTTAAGATTTTTTATTTATTTATTCATAGAGACACAGAGAGAGAATGAGAGTCAGAGACACAGGCAGAGGTAGAAGCAGGCTCCATGCAGAGAGCCTGACGTGGGACTCAATCCAGGGTCTCCAGGATCACACCCTGGGCTGCAGGCAGCACTAAACCGCTGCGCCACCGGGGCTGCCCTGAATATACTTTCAATTGTCTTCTCAAAGATCCTGTGTGCTTCTGTTCCAGAAGCATATGGGGTTTCCTAACGCCTACAGAATTAAAGTCAGACTCACTCTCGTTCAGGGTTCTCTTTGACTGCACTGCACTGTGAGTTCCTTGAGGATTCATCTCTGCATCATCAGCTTCTACTACAGGGCATGGCCACGGTAAATGCTCAAGGAATTAACCTTTCAACATCATTTATTTCGTCAGGACCTAATGATGTGCCAAGCCCTGAGCCAAGTACTTTATACCAATAACCCTCTGAGGGAAATATATTTAGCAGCCCCATTTTACAAAAGAGGAAACAGATTCAGACAGGTCAGATGCTATGTTTATTCAGTTGTCCATTTGATACATGCTTTTTGAGCACCTACTTTGTTCTAAGTAGTGAGGACCTAGCAGTGAAAAAAAAAAAAAAGCCAAGCTCACATTCTGGAGGGGCTGACAGATGATGCACAGAACAACATGTAATGGAGTGTGTCCAATAGGTACTGTGAAGAAAAAGAAAACCAGTTAAGGGAGGAGAGAGAGACTTGGAAAGTGCTGTTTTCTAAAGAGTGGTCAGAGAAGCTGTTACCCAGGGAAAACATTTGAGTAGAACCTGAATGGAGTGGGCGAGCCCCCCAGATAACCTGGGAAGGTCATTTCAGAAAGGGGACAGCAAATGCAGGCCTGGCAAGGGTACGATGTATGGAGTGTTTGAGGAATGGAGGGGCCATTGTGTCTGGGGAGTAGTGAGCAAGGGAGGAGAGAGGGAGTCAGGAGTTGGATGAGGACTTTAAATGGTATGTTCGATGAAATGGGAATCACTGGGGCGACTGGATCCAGCACTGAGCAGAGTGGACGGTGGGGGAAGGAGGGGGCCATTCCCTAGGTGAGGGAGGTGGCAGCTTGGTCAGGTCCATTAACCTCCCAGAGTGAGTGAGTAAGCGAGTTAACCCATGGGAGAAGCCTCAGGAGGCACAGATGGGTTGTGGGGAGGTGTCGAGAGGAGCGTGTCCCTTAGGTGAGGTCCCAGGGCAGGATGGGTCTGGGAGAGGCCAACAGGAAAGTGACCTCCAGGGCAGCCAGCATAGCATGCAGGTTCACTGCTAGTGGCGTGCTTAGGGAGGTGTTCAAAGGATGCAAATGCCCGTGCAGCCTGGGCTCCAGGAGACCCAGGTCAGATTCCCCTGTACAGGCATCAGGGCCTTAACATTCTCCAGATATTTAGTATTCTTCTCTTCTTTTCACAAAAAGATGGAAATGACAAACAAAAACAACTGAAAAGAAATGACTGTTTATTATTCTCAAGCAAGTCACATCAACTTCTGTGTATATCCTTCTCAGAAAAGTAAATTTCACACTCTTGCAGCAAATGGAACATGAAACATTTGAAAGGCTCCAGTGAAAAATCTGTTCAAACTCCGTGCCAGCTGCTGTCATTTTAAAAGCCACAGAAGCATCTCCCCAGCGAACCTGCCTCAGACAAGGTAATGAGTTTTTCCTGGATCTCACTGCAGCCAGAGGTCTTAGCAGGGCATCTGCTGCTTTTGGAAGCAGATGGCCGGTTCCAGCAGAACCTGTGTTTGCCTTCCTTCCTTCTCCTCCAAACAGGCATGAGCGGCTCCAGATCTGCTCGGCCATCAAAATGGAAGGAGTCTCAGAACTAGCCTCATGGATGAGGGCTGAGCCCCACACAGTGTAAGATGCAAAACCTGGTGGTGGGTGGATAAGCAATGGGCAGTAGTGATGCTGTCCCTGTCTGATTGGTCTCCAAGTCTCTTGGTGTCCTGACCTTTCAGCCTATATATTGTCAAATAATCAAAAACCAGGCCTAGCCTGGAAAAAACATCTCTGCTTTTGACAAGCACCCAGTTCACTCAGAACACATTGCCTCATTAGATGACCTCAGAGCCACATGTAGGACCCAGGAGTGGCTGAGACGCTGAAACAAGCTGACCAGGTGTGATATTATGACTTACAGTAATAGATGTATATTTTGTTTTCATCCCTACTCCTGGCACAGAGATCTCAAAATCCTTGGAATTTCCTAAGTGATGAGTGACAAAGGTGTCCTTTGTTATATCCTACCCCCAAACTCTGGGGAGGAGAGGAGGCTGGAGATTGAGTTCAGTCACTGATGCCAATAATTTAATCAGTCTTGCTTGGTAATGAAGCCTCCATGAAAACCCAAAGGATGGGGTTTGGGGAGCTTCCAAGCTGGTGATCACATGGAAGTGCTGAGACAGTGATGTTACCTGTAGAGGGCATAGAAGGTCTGCACCCTTTCTCCATAGCTTGCCCCAGGAAGCTCTTCTGGCTGTTCCTGAGTTACATCCTTTCATAGTAAACCAGTAATACAGTAAGTAAGGTGTTTCCCTGAGTTCTGTGAGCCACTTTAGCAAATTAAATGAACCCAAGGAAGAGAGTTATTGGAACCTCCACTCTATAGCCGGTTCATCCCAACACACGTCACAACCTGGATTTGGTGATTGGTGTCCGAAGTGGGAGAAGAGTGGGGAGTCTTGTAGGACTGAGCCCTTAACCTGTGAGATCTGAAGCTATCTCCAGGTAGATAGTGTCAGGATCAAATTGAATTGCTGGACACCCAGCTGGTGTCGGAGAATTGCTTGGCAGTGCGGGGGGGGGGGGGGACCCACGTACCAGGCTTACCTAGGAGAAGCTCAAGTGAAGGTAAAAATATTCAATGATATGTCCAGAACAGGTAAATCCACAAGGATGGGCAGTAGATTAGTGAATGCCAGGGGCTGGGGAAGGGGCAAATGAGGCACGAATGCCAATTTCTTAAAGAAAATGGACATGCTCTGGATTGGACAGTAGTGATGGTTGTGCAAACTCTAAATATACTAAAAAACAACTGAATTCTATACTTTGGGTTTTAAGGCATGATAATTTTATATTTCAAGGGTTTTTTTAATTGCAGAAGAAAAATCTTTCAGGTACCCTGTTGTAGCTGAGGACTCTAGAATCTGATCTTCTTTGCTAAGCAGCCCACACACCCCAGATGAATAGCCTGGGACCCTAGCGCTGTGAAGGAGCCTTTATCTTGACAATGGACTTCTAGTTGAAGGGCCCTTGGCACTGGACATGGCAGTGTTCCATGGCCAGCCCTGTTCTGGCAGTTACTACCTGAATAAGCAAAACCAGCCGCTCCATATCTGCATTAGTCTTACTGCCTTGCAGACCTGCAGGGACGGTTAGGGGGCAGGGTCTCCTCAGAACATCTCCCAATACCCATCTGCCCTCTATCTTTGTTATGAATTTCCAAAGCTGTGTCAGGTAATGTCATCCCTACATTGAGCCAGGCCTTAGGCTGGGTGTTGGGTTCACATAGAGGCCCCTCACAAGTCAGGAGCTGCAGCCCTAGGGCTGTAGGATGGTAATTCTGACCCCTGCCTCAACCCCTAACAGTTCACTCTTCCTCATGACATCAAGCATGGCAGCCTATGCAGAGGAAAGAGATGAGTCAGAGAAGCTGGATGCCAGAGGGAGATGCCCACACTGCAGCTAGGTCAGGACTGAAGCAGAGGGCATGGGGTCATCGGTGTAGGGTGAGAAAGTCTCAGCCCTGGCCTAGCCCGGGCTGCTTTGTGAATTGAACTGCTAGATTCCACTGGGTTATTTTTAAAAAACCTAAATATTTATTTGCTTCATATTTACAAAGGTGGAAAGGAGACCAAGGGAGACCCCCAGAACACCCCCACACCTGGCTGACCAGGCCCCTTGCGCTGCAGAGGAAGCGACACAGCTGGAAGGGACAGGATTTATGTTGCATACTTGAACTACAGCGAGTGTAAGACTGGTCCTATTTACAGGGCAGAAACACTACAGGTGGAGCGTGGGGGGCAGCAGAGCGAGCACCAGAGTCCTGGCCAGAGGGTGCCCCTGCCTGCTGCCTTTCCCACATCTCCCAGAGGCATCTCTGCGGCCCTGCTGGAGTTCTCCGGAGGGGGGACAGGGTCCGCTCACATGATGCTTGCTGGAGTGAAGACAGGGCCCACGCACAAGGTGTCTGTGATCTCCCAGCCACAGGACAGAGGCTTGCACATGCCCTCGGTGTCCTCGTCTTGTTCTGCAGGCAGCAGCTGCCCTCGAAGTGCTTCCCTGCAGGCAAGAGAGGGGCACTGGAGGCAGCCAGCATGGGGCCCACAGGCCAGGGGCTCCTGAAGGCTCCCTGCACCAGAAGTCCCAGCCCCTGGTATGTAGGGTTCCCACCTGGGCCCAGAGCCCAGCCTAGTGCAGGAGTGAGGATGAGTCTGATGACTTCTTTCCCCACTGGTCTCTTTTCCCCAGTGGTCTTCCTCCACAGTAAGGGAAAAGGAACCCATATTTATGGAGCACTGACTACATGCCACACACTGTGCCAGGCACCTTATAGTATCTAATTGTGTTCCCCAAACCACATAAGGGCAGCATTATTATCCCCATTTTACCAGTGAAGAAATTGAGACTGAGAAGGAAGTGACCTGTACAAGGTCACATCCCTAGAAGGTGGTAGAACCAGGATTCAACCCAATTCTCTCAGTCCAAAGCCCACATTCTTTATATCCCAGGCATAGGACTTAAAAAAAAAAAATCATCTCCTGCCCCTCTCCAAAATCCTACAGACCTACCTACCAAGGTTGATAAATGGCTCCACCATCTGACCAGCTGCTCAGCCACAAGTCAGGAATCTTGTTCCCCAGCCCATTCTATCCCTGTTGAGCCCAGGTCCTGAGCTTTCTCACAGGTGTAGCCACTTCTTTCCATTCCCAGTGCCACCACTGTCTCTACCCGGGGCTATCCAGTTTCTCTGCTCTGCCCCTGCCTCCGCCAGACAATTCTGGCCCAGGTTCATCTTTCCAGGAGGCAAACACCTGCACTTGAGTGGTCAGCAGCTTCCGTCTGCTCTCAGGCCCTGCCCAACCTGGTCTCCCACCTGCAGGAAGGCCTCCCTCTTTGCTGACATGGACACTTCAACAGCAAGTCAGTAGTCAGGCTTGTAGGAGGCTTCCCAGGCCAAGAACCCTCTGTCTCCTTATCTGTCAAAATGGGTTGATCCAATTTCCTAAAAAGCATCAGTGACTGACCCTCTAGTGCCTTCAAGATCAACTCCAGCCTGGGCCTCCAAGGTCCTTCTCCATCCAGTCTTCTGCACAGGCCACTCCAGCCAGGTGCAACTATTTGCAGTTCTTTGAATGAACTGGCCTCAAACCCCCACATCTCTCAGCCCAGACTGCCCCCCACCATCAGCTTTCCTGCACCTAACTTCCCCTAGCCCTGGCACCTCTGCCACCCGGCTGTCTCTCCCCAGTGATCTTTCTGCTCTCTGTGCCAGTGTCTGTGTGTGCAGGTCACCACTCTGCCTTGGGTGCTGTTATCCCCTCAGGACCTAGCACAGAGCCAGGCTCTAAAGCAGGACATTTTGGCAGAATTCCTTGGACGTGGGGAATTTCTTGGCACAGCCATTTTAATACATCAAATTTTTTCATCTCTAATAATGAATAACCCGACTCCCTACACCTCTGCCTGTGTTTGCTTATGATGGAGCCAGAATGGGATGAGGAGGCCTGTGTGGTTGCTTCTTTAAGTTTGTTTCAGACCTTGTCACAACACCCCTGATGTCACAATGGTTGCATCAGCCCATCCTGTGCCCCTGCAGGGAGCAAGTACTACAAAGGTCTGTTGGGTGGATGGATAAAATGTGACCTTGATGCTGAGCTACACCAGCCGGGGGTTGGTAGCACTATTGGGGGTGGGGGGCGCAGTGCTCAAGCACCTAGCATGTCCCCCAGAACACAGGCTAGATTCAGCCTGAGGCCTAGCATAGAAGTCCCTCCAACTTCTCCTGCCTCTGCAGGCCTCTCCCAGCCCCCACTGGACAAACCTCTCTTTGTGATCACACTGATTCTGTGCAGGTGAGAGAAAATAATCATACGATGCCTGACAGAAGGCCAGACAGAAGGGTTCAACAAATCTGACTTCTGTCTCGTGCCCCTCCTGCCTCACTGGATCCCAGCACTGGCCTGGTGAGGCAAGCAGGGCAAATGTATATATTTCCTATGGAGGCTCAGCCAGCAGGCAAGTCCCAGGCCACAGAGCCCCCCGCCCCCCACTAGTCTGAGCAATCTCCCCTGTCCTCCCGTAATTCCCCCAGTAGCCAGAGTGGTCTTTCTAAAATCCAGGCCAGATGTGTCACTTACCTGCTTCATATCAGTCCATGCTCCCCACTGCTCAGAGCCCTGCCCAGATCCAGCCCTGCGCACTCTCCAGCCACAACCAACCTCAGGTAGTTTCTGAAGGCAGCGTGTTCACTCGCTGTTCCTTCTGCCCTGAACCCCCTGCTCCCTCTTGCCGGCTCACTCCCACTCTTCTACCATCTTCCCTCCTCTGGGAACTGGGTCTGGGCATCAGAATGGGCTCTCAGCTTCCGCAGTCCCGTGTCCCCCCCCCCCCCCCCCCATTATCACAAGTGCCTGTCTGCTCCTCTGGGTCTCTCACAGGATGCTGAGCTCCTCAAGGCCAGCTCCAGCTCATTCGTGGCCACACCAGGTGCCAAGCACAGGCCTTACTGGGAATCAACAGCCAGGAGGTACTTGTCAAACTGGATGTCATGGAAACCAGTCTGAAATCTCAGATTTCTCTTGTTCCCTGCCTGCTCCCTTGCCCTCCCCCACTCCCTTCTCAGCAGGGCCCCCTTACCAGGCCACCCGGGACATGGCATAGGTGACTCGGCAGGTCTGGGTCCCCCCAAAGAGGGAACCCATGCCCACGGTGTAGGCGCCCATGTTCTCAAAGACCAGCCAGTCCCCTACATGTAGTTGTGGCAGCCACAGGCCCTCAGCTACGCAGTCACTGCCATCAGCCACAGGGCCCCACAGGCTGCTGCTGTACAGGGGCTGCTCCGTGGATGATTTCTGCAGAAGAGACAGACAGTCATTTCAGCTTTCCTGGGCACAGTGAGTGCAGCCTTAGCACTCCTTCCCTCTAAAGCTTTCCATGGCTCCCATAACCAGTACAATAGCCCAGAAGGGCCTTCTAGCCTGGCATTTAAGCCACTCCTAATTCTCTGCATTCATTACGTTATATATTCTGAAGCCATAATGCCTGGTCTTCAATCCAGGCTTCAACACTTAGTGGATATGTGACCTTGGGCAAGGTACTTAATCCCTCTGTACCTCAGTGTTCTCATTTGTAAAATGAGAATAATTATAATACCTACCTCACAGGGTCACTAAAAGGATAAATGAGTATATGTAGAGCATTTAAACCAGTGTCTGGCACATAACAAGGGCCTAGTAAGATAGCGCTATCATTATTACTGTTATTGTTATTACCTCTCTGCTCTGATCTTCATTGGCCATCTGCCACTTTCCAGACCCTGGGTCTGTCCATACCTCTGCAGCCCTTCCCCCTTCCTCAAATCCATCTTGGCCTCTGGGCCCAGCCTTGGGGCTCCGTCTTCTATGACAGCCTCCCAGATACCCTCATTCCATGCCAGGCCCCATCATAGGAGCCAGAATTATACAGGTGTGTGAAACACCCACTCACCGCCAGGCTCTCAAGCCTGGGAGGAAGATGGGCCTCTAGCAGATAATCACAGGGTGATCACAAAGAACTCCATGGGGTAGACCAAATTCATCTCATTTCAGAAAGTGAGGTTCTGAGAGGTTACATGGTTTGCCCAAAGACATAAAATTAAAATTGTTTTCTTAAATGACTTAAAAATCCAGAAAAGAAATCTGTAACACAGACCACTTGCTGACAACCAGTGCAGTGTGGGATCCTGCAAGGCAGGTCCTAGAGGAGGAGTCCTGACAGAAAGGTGGACATGAACGAACCCTGACTGTGCCCTTTAGCCCCCTTCTTCATCCCCAACACGCTCACTGTATTCCAGTTACTCCAAGGCTCTGGGCTCTCAGGAAAACCTTGCTTCCCTTCCCCCAACCCCATTCCTCACCCTGTTGTGCCCTGAGGCCCCAACCCCATCAACTCCTAATTTCCCTTTAGATCTCAGCTACCATGACTTCATGAAAAGCCTTTCTGAAAGCTCCATGCTCCCTCCAACAAACTTAGCCTTCATAGCATTTGTCATAATTTATAATTAGGTATTTGTGAAATGTATCTGCTCAGGCCTGTTCTCCCTGTCAGACTATAAATTCCATGACCCCAGAGATCATGACCATCTTGTTCACTCTCCCTCTCCCCCGTGTCTAGCAGTCTGGCATAGAGTAGGTACTTTTTTGAATAATATCTTTTAAATAGATGAACGAATAGGAAATACATAAGTGATGAGAAAGAGAAGAAGAAGAAAAGAAAGGGGAAAAAAAGGGAGGGAGGAAGAAAAAAAGAAGAGATTGATAGAAGCCATCTAAAGAGAAGGAGGGGGCAGCCCTGGTGGCTCTGCGGTTTAACGCCACCTTCAGCCCAGGGTGTGATCCTGGAGACACAGGATCAAGTCCCACGTCAGGCTCCCTGCATGGAGGATCAAGTCCCACGTCTGGCTCCCTGCATGGAGCCTGCTTTTCCCTCTGCCTGTGCCTCTGCATCCCTCTGTGTGTCTCTCATGAATAAATAAATAAGATCTTAAAAAAAATTTTTTTAATAAAAAAAAATAAAGGAGGTAATGGAGAAGACCAATAGAGGAAAAAGAAAAAATGTTCCAATACCATAGCCAGCAGCAGGAATGAATAAAATTGAGAAAAACTACAGATTCCATAAGCAGAAATAATACTCATGTATATGATTAAAAATTAATAAGCCATTAGTCTCATTAATAAAAACATGTACATATTAAAGTAAAAAATTCAAGCTATCCATATTCATGAGTCACTCAGCACATACTTATTGAGCACCTACTATGTGCTGGGCTCCAATCTAGGAGCTGGGAAGTATATATTCTAGTAAAGAGAAACACATATATCCTTGTTCATATAACTTAACATTCTTGCTTGTGAGCCTTCTGTTAATAAGTAAAATTAATCTCAGTTGCTCTGAATTATTTCCCTTAGCTCCACTTTAAAAAACATTAAGCTAACTTTCAAAGCTTTGAGGGGAAAATGCTCTATAAATGAATCCATGAGGATCCCGAGAAAAGAGGTTCCAAAGGTTCTTTGACAATAAAGTAAAAAAGAAAAGACACCCTTGCATTATAATAAGAGTTCTCTTCTTATTAGTGGTATAAATAAAATCAGAGGAAAAAAACTTTAACTTCACAGGAAATAATGCAAAGCTACCCTTTTGCTATTTAAAGCACCCCCCCCCCGTTTTTTAAGAAAAAAAGGAAACAACAAAAAAAAAGAATCTGCAAAATAAATATTCCAAAAGCATGTGGTGACAGGCTTATTAAGTCTTAGCTCTTTTTATGAGTCTGGAAATTGAGTGGAAACGGACAAGCACCTGTAAAAATAAAGCTGCCCAATCTGCTACCAGGCCCCTCTGTGAGAGAGGGCAGAGTTTACAGAGCATGCCCACTACGACTTCACACCTCATCTGAGAGGCAGCTGCAGCCCCCATTTTACAGATGAGAAAAGTCGGAGAGAGGAAGTGACCTGCTCCAGGTTCTGGATTGAGTTAATAGCAGATCTCCCTAGTGGTCCCAGACAAGGGGCCTCCTCGCTGCATCAACTGGCTGCCCTCCTCAAAGAGGCCCAATAAGTGACTGAATCCACAGAAGAAACAAGGTCAAACATTTATAATGTCTAATGGTCCTAATGGAGTCCTTAAATAATTCCCCAACTCTTAAAAACAAAGCAATAATCCCTATTCTACATAAAGTGCACAAAAATATCTTTTAAAAAAATGGAACGAACAAGGGCAACACACAAAAAGGAAAACAACAAAAACATATGGTCAGAATTTAACTTGTGAACATACAGGAAAATCTAAAACAAAACCATACTAACCAAATCTCCGCTCATAGCCAAAGAATCACCTTCAGTGATTTATTTCTCTATGGAAGATAGGAACAATATGAGCAAGGCGACCACCGGCTTCATCATAATATGGAAAATATAGATCCACAATGCAAATCTAATTTTCTCAGTATATGTCAATATGGCATTCAATAGCCTATAGCATCTATTCTTGATTACAACTACAGACAAAACAAAATCAAGCCCTGCAAAGCAGAGACTATTTAAAGAGGTAACTCTAACTTAATGGATATACATTAGAATGGCCTCATTTCAGAACCAAAACCAACTTTAGTAATTAAGTTCAACTCTTCATTTTCCAGACGAAGAAACGGGAGAAACAGGCTCAGAGAGATAAGTTAACTTGCCTAAAGTTACTCAGCTATTATATGGTAAAGTCAGGACTCAAACCCATGTCTTCTGACTCCAAGTCTGAAGCTTTCTGTCACCATTCCTATTTTATATATCATGAGATGTGTGGGCAATAGCTATTAGGGGGGGAAAAAGAAACAAAAAGGTATAATATATAGAAAATGGAAAAAAAAATCACATTGCAGGGACTCCTGGGTAGCTCAGTGGTTGAGCATCTGCCTTTGGCTCAGGTCGTGATCCAGTATTTGCTTGTCTGCATCCTGGGGTCTTAGGATTGAGTCCCGCATTGGGCTCCCCACAGGGAGACTACTTCTCCCTCTGCTTAGGTCTCTGCCTCTCTCTCTCTGTGGTGTCTCATGAATAAATAAAATCTAAAAAAAAAAAAAAAATCATATTGCAGATAACATGTTTGCCTACCTAGAAAATCCAAAGGAAAGGGGATAGTTTTCGGGGAAAATCAATGTGTCTCAGCATGCAAGCCGTTGTCTCAGCTCAGAAACACAGGCAAATGTTTCCATTCACAATAGTAATGAAAGCATTATGTTATTAAATTCTTGGATGTACTTGGCCCACAATAACTTATTCAAAGAAAATAATAAAACCTTAATGAGAGAAATAAAATACAAGAGCTCTACTTCTCCTAGCTGGAAAAACTTAATAAAGCAAAATAGAGAATTCTCTCCTATTTAATAAATAGATTAAGTAGGCTAATTGAAATCCCCAAGATATTTTTCTGGATGTTATAAGTGGCATGATAGAATAAATGTGAGCCTATCAAAGAATACTAATAAGCAATAATGACAGACTCCATTTTTATTAAATATTTAATTCCTACAAAAAATATTTGTACCATGTTTAAGATAGAAAGAATAACAATAAAATGAATATCAGTGTACCCACCACCAGCTAAATAAATATAAAATTTCCAATATCTTTGAAACCCCCATGTGGCCCACCCCAATGACATGCCACTTCCCTTCCCCCTCCAAAGGTAGCAGTTATCCTGAATTTTGTTTTCATTATTCTCCTGCTCTGTTTAGCACAGTATTTAGTTTAGTACACTTTTGAAATTTGTGTAAAATCAAATTATAGAGTATGTAATCTCGGCAATTTTCTTTTTTTGTTGAAACTTACATTCCCAAGATTCATCCAACTGATATATATATATATATATATATATATATATATATACCCTTAATTCACAACATGCTGCATCCAATTCATTATATGGAATACACAGTAATTTATTATCTATTACCCTGCCAACAAATGTTAATGTTGTTTCCAATGTTATATATTATAAAAATTGCTCCTGTGACCATTCCTCATATATATCCTCAAATTCACATGCCAAGAGTTTCTTGACAATATATATCTAAGAACTTGCTGGAAGGTAGGGTATACACATATCTCACTTTATCTGAGTAGTGACAACTTGTTTCTCAAAATAGAAATACCAACTCCTACCTGTCAATGTCTAAGAGATCCAACTACTCTATACCCTTACCAACTCTTGATATTGTCATGCCTTTAATTTTTTTCTAATCTAGTCAGTAGAAAATGGTGTCTCCTTTTCATTTGAGTTCATGTTTCCTTGATTATCAACGAGGTTGGGCAGTTTGTCATTTTTCTATTTGGATTTCCTCCTCTGTGAACTGCCTGTTAATGTATTTTGTCTATATCTCTCTATTGATTTCCATTTCGTATTGCTTTTCTTATTATTTTCTTAAGATTCTTATGTAAGAATCCTTCATATATTCTGTGTACTGATCTCTTATCCAGTTGTATATATGTTTCCATACTTTCTCCTAGGGTGTGATTGCCTCTTTCCTTTTGCTGACAGATGAACAGAAGCTCTTTGTTTTAATTTAGACAAATATCAGTCATTTCCTTTTCTGGTTTCTAAGAGATTCTTCACTGTTCTTCCCTGTTTCAAGGTTAAACTGATATTCTCCTATATGGATTCCTGGGATTTATATTCATGTGTGCATTGAGATAGGGATTCAACTTCATTTTTTGCATATAGACAATCAGATGTCCCAGCACCATATATTAAACTATCCTCAGTGATCTGCTTTTCAAGCCTTGTCGAAAAACAAGTTTCCAGATATATATTGGGTTTTCCTGTGGTCTCAACTATGTTGTTTATTTTTTTTATGACGGTGTCCAAACTAAACCATTTCAACTACCTTCAATGTTGGCAATTATATTATCTATTTATATAGATATATATTTTTATTGTGTATAATCTATTATCCATTATATTATCTATATTCTTTTATGGTTATTCTAAACATTTACATTTTAACATGCATGCCTAACTTAAAGTCTAAAATTAAACAATATCTTCCTCTCAGTTAAAAACCTTAGAACACCAACTTGGTTCCTTTACTTCCCAACTTATATTCTATTGCTGTCCAGTGTTTTAGTTTATCTTATTTGTGGCAGAGGCTGCTAATTGCCTACACCAACACTTCCAATCCTCAATTTTTGCTAGACACAGGACCACCTAGAAAGACCATGTTGCTAACATTCCTTACAGGTATTCATGGCCATGGGACTAAGATCTTAGCCCCAGCAAGATGATGACACCTAGAAATAGGTACAACTGGAAGCAATATGCTTAAACCACCAAACCTCCGATGGATGTAGGCTCCGAATTGCCTACATCCAGACATTTACATGAGAGTGAAATAAGCCTCGATATCTTGTTCAAGTCAGGTAACTTGGGATCTGCTACTCACAGCAGAGCCTAATCATAACTGAAAACTGTTTTTAACCCCAAAAATATTATTGGTGGTGGTAGTGGTGGTGACAGTCAGTGATCCTTTGGATAAACCCTCATATTTAGCTATCTTTGGTCACCATTCCTTCTTGCAACTCAGACCATCCATCTGGAATCATTTTCCTTATGCCTGAAATATATCCTTTAGAACTTTCATTAGTGAAGATCTATTCTCAGTATTTGCTTGTCTGAAAATGCCTACATTTCATACTCATTCTGGAAAAACAATTTTGCTGGATACAAAATTCTAGGTTGATATATTAAAGCTGCTATTCTAATATCTCCTACCTTCATTATTATGGGAGAAAAGCTTTAAGTCTGTCATTCTTCTATAGGTAGTCTTCTGTCTCATTTCTATCACTAGTTTTAAGATCTTCTCTTTGTCTTCAGTATTCAGTTTCATTAATATGTTGCCTATGTGTGGGATTCATTGGATTTCCTAAATCTGAAAACAGGTCTTCCTCTCTGCCATTCTATTGACTCTCTGCCAGTTACTAACTTATTGCCTCTCAGCTCCCAATTCACCTTTCTTTGCCTTGCTTTGTGGTACTGGAGCTGAACCCTTGCCAGGTAGCTCTATGTTAAGTTTTGTCAACAGAGATTGCTGGAAAGATATTACAAGGACAGATCAGGAAAAAGAGACTTTCACTCTTTCATCATACTGTGTTCTGTGTAGTCCCTATGGCTCAGTGTACAAGGGTATGGTAGCCTTCACCTCAGTGGTCCTCACAGTTCAGCCTTGGCCCATGCCCTCCAGCAAGCTTCTCCTCCACTCAGCAGCAGGCTACCCCTGAGATCCAGTTGTGGTGGGGCAGAAGGAGAGGGAGAGAGAGAATCTTAAGCAGGCTCCACACCCAGTGTAGGGCCTGATACAGAGCTCAAGGCAGAGCTGATCTCACGACCCTGAAATCATGACCTGAGTCAAAATAAAAAATTGGAGGCCTAACCACATGAACTACCCTGTGATCAAGTACCTCTTGATAACAGTGGTCACATTTTAAATTTCTTATTTCTTTAAACATTATAAACATTCTGTTTTAACATCTGATAATTCTAATACATGAAATAATTGTAGGTCTGGTTCTGTTGTCTATTCTGCTGGTTTTCCCTCATGGTGTTTGTGTTTTGCAATTTTTTGACTGCAAGCTCATGTACTTTGGCACTTGTGAGAATTCTTAAAAGCCTAGGCTAAAGATTTCTACTCCAGAGGGACATTGTGTTTGCTTCTGAAAGGTAAAATAAATTCTAGCCTTGACGTTTTTCAGACAACACAGTTGTCTGAATATGAATTTGGGCAACAAAGCCAAAAAAAAGGCTAGCTTATGGCTCTAAAGTATCCATTTTGTATCTTCTTCTTACCACTACCAAGATCCAAAAAATGTCTTTTTGCTGTCCTCCTCTGTGGGATAGGTGTTTTTCTGGTTTACCCTTACACTGATGATTAGGTACTTTTTTCAGGTTCACAGCTTTATGCGAGGGATTCTATCAGATTGTCCATCCCGACTGAGTCCCTTAGGAACCCATGCAGCTATCAAAACCAAAGACCAACACCCCAAGGGGTCAGCATACACTCCCAGAGAGAAAGCCAGTTTCAAAGTCGGGTTTTCTCTCTGGGTTAATGAATTCATTTAATACATATTAGAATAGCCACTATTTTACATGCTTGGGACACACTAGTGAAAAAAAGAGACAAAGTCCTTCTTCTCATTGTGTTTACAGTCCAGCAGGAGGGAGGCAAACAACAAAATAAAGAAGTAAATTAAGAGATAATAAATGATACTGAATCAAAGAAAGCACAGAGCAGGGGGAAGGGCAGGTGGCAGTATTAAGGATAAAGTATAAGGCCTCACTGAAAAGATGACCTCAGGCAAAGATGCAAAGGAGGTAAAGGAATGAGCCTGTGTGGTACCTGGAAGAAAGGTGATCCAGGAAGAAGGAAAAGCTGGTGCAAAGATGCTAAAGCAGGGACATGCCATGAGGAACTGTTCCATGAGGAACTGCAGAGAGGCTGCCATGACTGTGATAGGATGGGCAAGAGGGAAAGTAGTGAGGGAGGGGATCAGAGAGGAGACAGGGGCAGATCACAAAGGGTCTTAGAAACCCCTGGAGGGCTTTTGCTTTAATTTGGAGTGAGACAGGAGCCAGGGCAGGGTTTCAGGCAATTTTAATAAAGCTAGACATGATTTGACTTACATTTTAAAAGAATTCCTCTGGCTAGTGGGTGGAGAATAGGCTGGCTTTTACTCAAAGTGGAGATGCCTGCTTTCACTTAATTTTGACCTCTGAAGAATCCCCTGCTTTCTTGTAAGTCAGGATACAGTTTTCTTTGTTGTCAGTGGGGAGGCTGTTCAGAGTATCTAGACTGCCACATTGCTGGAAATAGAAGGCACCCTACTGGTTTTCTAAACACAACACAAAGCTATTGCGAAAACACTATGGAATAGGCTGAACAAAGAAAACAAATTATCAAAAAACAGGATAAAGACAAGAGATGAAAAAAATAAAATTACTGTACAGTATGGCAAAGCAGTAATAAAACAAAAAAGCAGTTGAAATCATAAGTTAAGAATTTTTAAGACAAAAACTAGCCAGATCCACATTTAACAATGCTATTGCAGCACACTCAAGACAGAGTCACGCTTCATAACCATAAATCACTAGAATAAAACACAATAGGCAAGTTAAGAAAGCCCAATCCTGTCAATAGAGAGAGGATCTCCAGACAGAGTGGAGTGACTGAGGCTTGTGCCCTGGATTTGGGGTCCCAAGATTCTTATTAAACTCCTGTGGTACTTGCCCCCTCTGGGTCCCTTCCTACACCCAACTATACCTTGCATTTATAAAATGCCAGTACTGGGGATCCCTGGGTGGCTCAGCAGTTTAGTGCCTGCCTTTGGCCCAGGGCGTGATCCTAGAGACCCGGGATTGGGTCCCATATTGGGCTCCCTGCATAGGGCCTGCTTCTCCCTCTGCCTGTGTCTCTGCCTCTCTCTCTGTGTCTCTCATGAATAAATAAATAAAATATTAAAAAATAATAATAATAAAAATAAAATGCCAGTACATAGTTGCTAAATTGTATATTTAACCCTAAATATATGTCATTTTAGACCACTCCATGAACATTTAAAATGTTTATACATTAAAAAGTCCACCTGGGGATCCCTGGGTGACTCAGCGGTTTAGCGCCTGCCTTCGGCCCAGGGTGTCATCCTGGAGTCCCAGGATCAAGTCCCACATCAGGCTCCCTGCATGGAGCCTGCTTCTCCCTCTGCCTGTGTCTCTGTCTCTCTCTCTCTCTCTCTCTCTCTCTCTGTCTCTCATGAATAAATCAATAAAATCTTTTAAAAAAGTCCATGTAACATATCAGCATTTAAAGAAAACCATACTTTCCAATATATGGTTTATTCAAAGTTAAAAAATAATGTGTATTGACATTAAAAAAAGAAAAAGAAAGTAATTTTTAACAATAATCATCTCTAAATGGTGGGCTTAAAGGATCACTTTATATGGGCGTTTGCACTAGATTTTCCCTAATAAACATTTTTTCTCTCTCTCTCTTTTAATTTATGGGACACTTCACAAATTTGCATGTCATCCTTGCACGGGGGCCGTGCTAATCTTCTCTGTATCATTCCAATTTTAGTATATATGCCGCCAAAGCCAGCACAACACATTCTATTTCTACAATAGAAAAAAATATGTATAAAATAAATGTAATCTATAACTTGCAGAGCACAAAAGGTAAATAGGGACAAATTCCCTATTAATGGCAGTGCACTTAGTTAAGACACATGATAGTATGTTGAAACTTCTATGAAAGAATAACAAAGAATCACAAAACTAAAACCAACAGACTGAGGAAAAAAACTATTTGTGTCAAATATTATATGAAATACACACACACACATACACACACAAACACACACATGCATATACAAGCTCATCTTCGTTTGTAAGAGAAATTCCAAATTAGGTAAATGGAGGATATAAAAAGATATTGACATAAAAAATAAAACAACAAATAAAATGCTTTATACCTGTCAAAAAGACAGAAATGAAAGAAATACTGAGACATATACCATTTCAGATAAATTAGCCAACAAGAAAAAGTCACAGCATGCACTGCTAGTGAGCTTATTATGAAATGAGCCTGCTGCTAACAGTACAGATTGGGCCAAACTTTGAGGAAAACAATCTGGCAATATGTATCAAGAGACCTGAAAATGCTCATAACTTTTTACCTGGTAATCCTATTTTAGGGACTCATCATAAGAAAACAGGTTTGTTTGTTTTTTTTAATTTTTTATTCATGAGAAACAGAGAGAGAGAGGTAGAGACACAGGCAGAGAGAAAGGCAGCCTCCATGCAGGGAGCCCAATGTGGAACTCGATGCAGGACTGGATGTGGGACTCGATCCCAGGCTCCAGGATTACATCCCAGGCCAAAGGCGGCGCTAAACCACTGCACCACCCGGGCTGCCCAGAAAACAGTTTTTTTTTTTTAAAGGGAATCCACCATCAGTGTGTAACTTGAGCCAGTCACACAAACACACTAACAAAGAGCATTCTAGGCAGAGGTAGTTCTCACAAACACATGAATGAATAATAAGCAACAACTAGCAATGTCCAGGGTGCCTGGGTGACTCAGTCAGTTGAGTATCCAACTCTTGGTTTCAGCTCAGGTCATGATCTCAGGGTCGTGGGACTGAGCCCCGCACTCAGCAGGGAGTCTGCTTCCCTTCTCCCTTTGCCCCTCCCCCGCGTTCACACACTCACTCTCTCGCTCTCCAATAAACAAATAAATCTTTTTCAAAAAAATTAGCCACGTCCAAATGCCCAGTAATAGGAAGATTTTATCTGGAGTCAATAATTTTACAGGAAAGTAGTTAAGAGCCTGTTCTCTGGCAACACCCAGGTAATCAAAGACAATAAGTTATGCACCATACCCCAAGCAGTTCACAGTCTGCAGTTAAAAAATTCTACCCTTTGTTAGCTGTACACTTTGAGCAAGTTGCTTCAGCCCCATGCCTCAGTTTTCTCATCTGTAAAATGGGTCTCATAACAGTATCCACGTATAGGATTATCATAAAGATAGAGTAATGCCATGTAAAGTGCTTAGAACAGGACATGCTGCAATAAGTGCATGGTGGCTTCACCGGCCACCAGTGAATGTGAGGTCCACAGCCACATGCCATTCGGTGTGTCTGGTGAAAAAGGGGTTGACATTATAGATAAATTGCATTGCAGAGCTCCTCCCTCCTTTGTTCCTTTAAATTTTGGGTTGCTCCTGTAATTTTTAAAGATTGACTCAATTCCAACATACAGCACCTACTATGTGCCAAGTCTTGCACTGGGGAAACAATCTCTGTCCTCAAGGGGCTCATAGCTTATTGGGAGATCTATTCATTCATCATACATTCAACAAGTAGTTATCAAATACCTATAGTGTACCAGGCACTGTGCCGATCCTGGGAATTCAGAAGGAACAGGCAGGCTAAGTGGCTGCCCTCACAGAGCCTGCATGCTAGTGGGGAGGACAGGTTATAAGCAAGGAAACAAAAACAAATAAGAATAACTTCAGATTCTGACATACTATGAAGAAAATCAGCAGGGTAACAAAATTATCTGGTAGGGAGAAGCAAGCCCACTTTAGAGAGAGTAATCAGGAATGGTTTCCCTGGAGAGGTAACATCCAACCTGAGACATACCAGACGAGAATAAGGAGATCATTTCAGGAGCAAGGGGAAGAGCATTTCGTCAGGTGAATACAATGGTCCCTAGGTCTGAAGGAGCTTAGGTGGTCCAGGAGCAGAAAGGAGGCTACTGGGACTGGAGCAGGTGAGTGAGGGGCTCAGTGGGGATAGATGTTGCTAAAGATGTGGGCAGAAGCTTTGCAAGCCAGGGTAAGAAGTTTAGGTTCTATTCTAAGAGTAACAGGGAGCCACTGAAAGTTTTAAGCAGAGAAGAGATATGATCTTTGGGTATTTAATAAATCACTTTGTCAACAGTGTGGAAAATAATAGCAAGAAGGCAGGAATCAGGGCAAGAAGATTAGTTAATGGTTGCTACACTGGCCCAGGAAGGGATGATGGCAGCTTGCACTCTGCCCTGGTGGCAGGGAAGAAATCAGATGCATTCCAAGTATATTCTGGAATTAGACTGAAAAACTGCAGGTGAACTGCCTGAGGGGAGAGAAGGAAGCAAGAATTGAGGATAATACCAAAGTACTACAGCTTGAACAGCTGGATGGGTGGCTGTGCTGTACTGAGAGAAAATTGTGGGAAGAAAGAAGTTTAGGTTGGAAATCAAGAGTTCAGTTCTGAACAAGATAAATTTGAGTGCCTTTAAGACACCCAGTAGAAATAGCAAGTGGGTCAGTGGATACAGAAGTCTGGAGCTTGGGAGGACAGTGCAGACTAGAGATATAAATTTGAAAATGATGAGACTATAGATGATATTGAAAACTTCAGGCTGGAAGAACTCACCTAGGAAATGCTTGTAGGCAGAGAAGAGGCTCGAGAATGGAGATCTGAGAGTCAACATTCAGGGGGTGAGCAATGGGGAACATGCTAGAGAGACAAGGTGAGAATGACAGAGGAAGAGGCAAAGCCAAGAGCGTGAAGTTGGAGAAAGATCAGCTGCTGAAGACAGAGGTGCCACCATTGGGCTAGCTGCATGCAAGGAACTTTCAAGAGTATCTTCTTTATAGCTGTGCAATTAATGTCCCATTGGGAAGGTTTTAAGAGGGAATGAAAGCTGAGGGAGCAGGGGCAGTGAGTGCAGGCTGCTGGATAGAGAGGCTCAGATACAAAGGGCAGTAACTGAAGAGAAGGTTACAAAGCATCTGAAAGAAGAGGAAATATGTGTGTCCAATAAATATACAAAGGAATATCCAACTTCATTAGTAAACAGGAGCATGCAAATCAAGACAGGAGAAACCATTTCACATCCATTCAAATGTTGAAAGTCTGACAAGACCAAGTGTTAGGGAAAATGTAGATCCATCCAGTCTCTTAGATACTGCTGGTGGGATCCTCAAGTAGTACAACTGCTCTGGAAAACTATCTGGCACTGTCTTCTGAAAGCTGAACATTCATGTGTCCTAGCTATGCCCAGTGATTCCACCCCTTGCTCTTGTGTCACAGAGGCACAAACAAGAACATTCAGAGTGGCAGATTTCACAGTAGGGAAGACCTAGAAACAACCTAGTGCCTTGAGAGGACAGCAGACAGATTAGCTGCAGCGTGCTTGCCAACAGTGTAAACCAGCAGTCAAAGGGACGGACCTAAAGCACATACAGCAGCGGAGATGCATCTTAGACTGTGCAGTACATTTTTTTAAACAGTTCCAAAAGGTTACATACATCATAACATCCTTTTTGTAAAGTAAAAAAAACAAATTATAAATACATTTAGGAATAAACTTTAATGTGCCAAAACTACATGAAAGAAGACATATGAATGGTGAACAAGCACATGAAAAGAGGCTTAACATCATTAATCAAATAAGAAATACAAATCCAAACCACAGTGAAATGTCACCTCCCACCTGTTGGGATGGCTATTCTCAAAAAAGAAAAGATGGCCAGGGTTGACAATGTTGTGGAAAAATCGGAACCCTGGTGCACTGCCAGTGGGAATGCAAAATGATTCGGTCACTATGGAAAACAGAATGGTGGTTCCTCAAAAAATTAAATGTGATCCAGCAATCCTACTTCTGGGTATTTATCCAAAAAAAATTGAAATCAGGATCTCTAAGAGGTATTAGCAGTCCTGTGTTTATCGCAGCTCTATTAACAGCTGCCAAGACCTAAATGTCCCTGGATGGATGAATGGATTAAAAAAAATGCTGTATCTATATACAATGGAATATTATCTACCTTATCAAAGATTGCAACATGCAACAGTGTGAATGAATGTTGAGGAAATTATGCTAACTGAAATGAAGACAAATACTGCATGCTTGTATTTATATGAGGTGTCTAATAATCAAACTCATGGAACAAAGAATAGAAGTGTGGGTGCCAGGGGTTGATGGGAGGGGGAAATGGGAAGTTGATAACCAATGGACATGAAATTTCAGCTCCACAAGATGAACAAGTTCTTAGAGATCTGCTGAACCACAGTGTGCCTATAGATAACAGTACTGGATCATACACTTAAACATCTGTTACAAGAGTAGATCTTACATTAAATGCTCTTACCACAATAGAAGAAAAAATGATATTAAAAAAAAGAGGGGATCCCCAGGTGGCTCAGCGGTTTACTGCCTGCCTTCGGCCCAGGGTGTGATCCTGGAGTCCTGGGATCAAGTCCCACATCAGGCTCTGCATGGAGCCTGCTTCTCCCTCTGCCTGTGTCTCTGCCTCTCTCTCTCTCTCTCTCTCTATGTCTCTCATGAATAAATAAATAAAATCTTGAAAAAAAAAAGAAAAAAACCTGTATAAAAAAAAGGTAATACATGAGTCAAAACAGTGGGTACTTTGCATGGGAAGACACAAAAGAATGAGGCAGTAAAATGATAAGAATGCTTATTTCACTAAAAAGAAGGCAAAGACAAGTCCTCTCATGAAACATTTTTATCCCAAAACTAATTGGGAATCCACTGAAACCATGAAATCTAACTACCTAGTTTCAAAGAAATACAGAGCATGGAGTAACATATTCCATAGCACCGAAGGGAAATCCAGGGAACCCACCAATCAGGAAAATCCAGAATGCAGGAAGCTTTAGGACTGACAACTCCATTTCATCAACAAATAATTAAAAAAAAAAAAAAAAAAAAAAAAAAGAGTTTCAGGAAACCAATAGGTTAAAAGAGAGACAATTGACCAAATGCAGTATGTAGACCTTTTTTGGCTGATTTCAGCAAATCAACTAGAAAAACCATTTATGAGGCAGGATGATGGTGGCTGCTATGCAAGTGTTTATTTTTAATTTGATAATGGTATTACATTTTTCTAAAGTCCTTTCCTTTTAAAGATATATACTAGAAGATTTTTGCAAAAATTCCACTAACACTTGTTCTGTAGTTTTCTGTGCTTTTTCTCATGACACTGTTACAGTCCGTGTACTGATCACACACGCACACCTCTACCCAGCAGGACTGTATTTCCAAAGCATAGTCAGTTCTGTCTCACCACCTACTGTCCTGTGCAGGCCTCAACATAGTGCTTTGCATGCTGAGAGTACTCAAATATTTATTAAATTTTTTAAAAGAAAGAAAACAAACAAAAAAGGAGCCAAGCAAGCTCCAGCAATAAGAAGTATACTCTGAACCAAGGATTGATTATGTTTAACATAACTTTCTGTGCCTGAGGTCCAAACAAAGTCCTGGGGATGAAGAGCAGGGTTTCAAAGCTGCCATCAAGACTTGTGAAGGGGACCTTCCTTGGGGAAGAAGGTGCAGATGCCTCCCCCCACCCGCCCCCACCCGCCAGGCTGGGTGCCTCTGACACACTCCCAATACAACTCTAGCTAATTTATTCCATCTGCTGTCATCTATCTCCACCACCAGACTGGGGATCCACCCTGGATCTGGTCACATGGCTAGACCCAGTAAGTGGTTGACAGACCAAAGGAAGAAACTTCAACATCATCCAGAGGAGGAATAGGGCTGACCACAAAGAGGGTCAGTAATATCTCAGTGCCCAAGGCAGGAATACTGACTGGAGATGAATCAGAATGGAGACTGTGGATAGGGGGTGGGCTGGGCCCATAGTCCTGCTCACCCGAGTGGGGAGCAGGTCAGGAATTCCAACGGCAGGCCAAGAGGGTATGGAGGGGGGCAGGACCTGGGAAGCAGCCACTGCCTGCTATGTGCCCTGGGGCGCCTGGTCCTTTCTTGGTGCAGTAGAACGTGGGAAACCACAAGAATGCAGGCAGGGCTAGCGCATGGCAGTGGAAAACTAAATTCCTGCGCACATCAAGGAGGCTTACTCCCATTAGCCAGAGGAAACCACATTTCACAACCCTGCGGTGGAACGAGGATATAATCAAGTCGTGGCATGGGCACCTGGGGCAGGAGTGCTCCTTCTGCCTGTGAGAGATAAAGGGCAGGAAGAGCAGAAGAGCTACAAGGAGGAGCTGACATTTGAGTGGGTCTTGAAAAACTGGACGGGGTGGAAAGAGAGAGGAAAACAAAAATACACTGAGTGTGAATAATAGACCAGGGGCTGGTGAGACACTGAGGTTCCCCCCAGAAAGGGGGCCACAGAAACAAAGGCCTGGAGATCCAAAAATACAACAGGGTGTCTGATTTTCTTGCCCCTCTTTGGCCATTCCTGTTCCCTTGTTGACCTGGAAAAAAACCATGAAAGATGAACTGCTTCTTTTTACTTCTAGAAATTCACTCCAGGGCTTGATCGGAGACAGATGTCAAGATAGAGCAAAACAGGAAACCAAACCAAGTAGGGTTAAGATGGGTTAAAATACTATGTAGTCCTCAAAAAGTATATTGTCAAAGGTTAGCTAATGGCATGGAAGGAGGTATACCTCATATTGAGTGGGAAAAAAGCGGTTACAAAACACAGTCCAACTTTATTTTTGAAAACAGAATACATTTTTTAAGGACTGAAAAGAAATCTAATGTTCAAAGGATCTCTCTCCACAAGGTGGGACTATGGGTGATCCTCATCATCCCACTATTTTCTACAATGACTGTTTTTACTTTTTCAAAACTAGTTAAAAACACCCCCAGTAGGGCAGCCTGGGTGGCTCAGCGGTTTAGCGCCGCCTTCAGCCCAGGGCGTGATACTGGGGACTCAGGATCGAGTCCCACATTGGGCTCCCTGCATGGAGCCTGCTTCTCCCTCTGCCTGTGTCTCTGCCTCTCTCTCTCTTTCCTCTCTGTGTATTCTCATGAATAAATAAATACAATCTTAAAAAAAAAAAAACTGCATGTGATTTTAAACACCCACCCCCACACCCATAATTGAAAAGTGGCCGGTGGGTGGGGGTAGGCTTACCTTCTGCAGGATGGGGGTGGGGCAGGTGTTGTCAAACAGGACCGAGTTGAAGATTCCATACACGCCCTCACCGAGGTGGTACACGATGGTCTTGGGGGTGGACCCGGTTTCCTCTGTGGGGAGGGGAGGGGTCAGGGGCAGTACAAGCAGCCACGTGAAGGAGTGGGGAGCTGGCACAATGGTCGGCTCAGCAAGGCTGCCCCTTCCTCAACTATGGGGTTGGTCCTGCTGTCCCCAGGACATCAGGTTCATGTGGAGCACACTCACCCCTGCCGCTGAGCGGCCCTGCCCAGGACATACTTCCTGCCTGCAAGGGCAAGAGAACATTCCTCCCCAAACTCGATGTCCCAAGAGGGTAAGCCACTCGTTCAGAGGCACACAATGGAACAGTGCCTGAGCTGAAATGAGAAACCAGGTCTCCTGGCTGGTCTAGATATAGTAATTGCCCAGATTTATAAAGGAAGCCAGAAGAACATCATCTACACACACACACACACACACACACACACACACACACGCACACACCAGACATTCTAACTACCTGGAGCCCATCATCCCTCCAAATGGATTCTTAGGGGAAGACACACAGACCTCAGCTCTCCTGCCTGAGATCTTGGAGCAAAAGGCAAAGCCCCAAGATCAGAACTCCTGCCCCACTCCTCACTCAAGGGGCTGATCTATCTGGAAGGGCAGGGATGAGCGCTGATGTTGCAGCGTGGGCAGAGAACCCTGAGTCAGCCCAGCCTAAAATTGAATCCAGGCACTGCCCCTTACCAGCTGTGTGACTTTGGGCTAGTGACTCAGCCTCTCCATGCCTATATTCTGTCACCTATAAAGTAGGCTTAGACGAATATAAGTTGTCATTAATTATTTTCATTATGTTATGAGAAGCAATAGGATGAGTAAGAGCCTGTGCTTTGGAGAGGAGACAGACATGGGGTCGAATGCAGGCTTTACTTTTTATTATTAAGCAATTCACTTGCATTCTCTTTGGCTCTCAATTTTCTCATCTGTACAATGGGCTAATAAAGTATCTGCTCTCCCTAAGGTTGTTTTTATCTCAATCTTCATAAAATAGAAATATGCATAGAAAAAGTTGCACTACACAAGTTGTCTTGGGGGTGAGGGAACTTGGTTGTAAGTTTCTCTAAAGCAACAATCCACCCTCCAGATTCCCCATCCCCTAAAACCAGGCCTTGCTCAGCCAGTCCACTGTCCTTAGCGTCAAGGGGGAAAAATGGGGCTCTGTTGCCCACCTGCCACCTACCCTCCCTTCCAGGCTGGTCCAGAAGAACCTCCTTCTTGGCAATGATGCTGACTGCCAAAGTGAAGGCCGAAGTCACATAGTAGCGCCCCAGCCTGGCAAGGATGTCCACACCACAGCCCTCTGGGAAGTACAGGTCCAAGGCTGAGTTGATCACAGTAGCAATCTGGTAGGACAGGGATGGAGGACAATGACTTGTTTGAAATGTGGGGTTTACATTCTGAGGACTTGCTATAGCTCCAAGTCTATTTCTTGAAAGCTTCTTTGATTTCAGAGAGAAGGACTTGGCACCTGCTAAGGCCCCAGCTGGTGGCAGCAGACAGTTAGCCAGGAAGGGAGGAGCCAGACAGAGCTGGGTCAAGACCCTTATGCTTGTGTAAATCACCTTCCTCAATGCCCCCACAATGGGAAGAGGTGTTCTTAACGTAACACTTGGTACTCGGGTTCCAGAAGCCCTGATGTAGATCTTTCTTTCATCAATGTCCAATCTGTTAAATGACATATTTTTCACAGAAAATACAGAGAAGATTGAAGATCAAAATTACCCTAATTCTGTCATCCAGATTGTTAATCGTTGTTAACTTTTTGGAGTGACTCCTTTAATTCTTCTTCTATACAAACACTATTTTTTATTATTAACATGATAGAGCTATATAAACGTTCTGTAACCGGTTTTACTCAAGACTCTGTGAATGACCTCACATGGAGGTCATACGAATGTACTATAATTTAACCAATTCCCGAGTGCTAGGAAAAGTCCACTGGGCTCTTGTTATGCTCATCTTTGAGGCTAACTCTGTGTCCTTCGGGGATTATTTTCTTAGGTCAGTCCTAAATTGTGGATATTCCAGAACTTGGCTCTTACTAGGGAGAGGCGTCCCCTAGTGGTTGGAGTGGGGATTGCGGTGACATATTTTTCTTGATTTCATCTCCGATGAAAATAGACAGGTGGGCTTTTCTTTCCCTTGCCCTCCCGTTTGATTTCTCATCAGCTCACCAGAGGGAGAATGGAGAGTGCTAGGCCTTCCGAGGGTTCCCAGGCTTATGAAAATAGGCCTGGTTAAGCTTCAAATATGTGTTTGGACCAGAGTCAGAGAGAGCTGTCTACAGCCAGCTCTGCCGTAGACTCAGAAAGTGACATAACCTCGAGGAGCCTTGGCTTGCCCAGCTGTATGTAACACGGGGCTAATAATCCAGTAAAGCACCAAGCACAGCACTCAGCACTGAGGACCCGCTCACAGTGCCGGATATGCCAGCTCTACCTCCCACCCAGCCCAATACCACACTTCTGACCCCAGGGTTACCTCTTCGAATCTCACTTTGGCCCCCTCCAATCCAGGGAAGCCACCACCAAGGTCCAGGATGTGCATCCTGTGGCCCAGCTCAGCGCCCATTTCAAACACAAGACGGGCATCTGCGATGGACTGAGTATAGGCGTGAAGGTCAGGACAGCCACTGCCAACATGAAAACTGGGAAAGGAGGGAGAGCTTCGACTTACTTGTGGGGCCCCAGATGCCACTGCTTCAGCCCCAGCCAGGGGCAGCCTTGGATAGGCACACTGGACATTGTGCCCATTCTACAGATGTAGCAACTGAGGGCCCCAGAAGTTAAATGCATCACCAAGGGTCACATGGCAAGTGAGGAGTGGACAAGAGACTAGATCCAAGGTCCCTTGGTATCCCTCCCATCTCTTCGTGCTGCCACTAGGGCTGAGCCCTCTGGGATGAGGACCAGGGCCCCAGAGTCAGCCAGGTCTGTATGTACCTCTCAATCAGCACTGTGGCCTGCCTGTGATTTAGTTTTCCCATTTAGAAAGTGGAGATAAGACCCCACAAGGCTGTGGGATAATGTACCTGAAGCATTTAGCACAGTGTCTGGCATATCCGAGGCACAGAATAAATGAAAGCTATACTATTAGGTCATTATCATGACTTCTTTCATATCCTTGCAAGAAAAGAGGCAGAGCAAAGGTGTGGCTGCACAACCTTTGGCCTACAGGCTGGTGTAACTCCTGCGAAGCCAGGCAGTGGAACACTCTGAACCTTCTTTCCAAAGAGAGACGACTCTCCAATGGCAGGATTCTAGGCCTGGAAACAGGCCCTCCTTGGAGGCCCCGAGGAAGCTCTCATAGAGAATTGATTAATTCCTGGGGAAAGAGGCAGTGGGCCTGGCAGGGAGGATGGGGCTTCCGGGCACTCACCTCACCCCCACCACCTCCACGTGGCTCCTCTTGGCATTTTCAAGCAGGTGTCTGCAGGATTTCAGCGATGCTCCAAACTTGAAGCTCAGGTGGCTCAGGGAGTGAGAGTCATCAGTAGCAATGCACAGAACCATCCTGAGGAGACATGCAGCGCACCTCTGCCGGGTGGACCCCACCCCCCCCACCCCAATCACGTCCTCTCTGAGAAAAGGGGTATAAACTAAGAGCCGCCGCCCCCAACACAGGCCCCTGACCCCTTCCTGTCCCTGTACTGCCGGTCAGCCTCCAAGGCCCATCCAATCCATTTCCCTAAACGCCCTGGGCCCAGCACCGCGGACCCTGCCCTGGTCCCAACCTCACCAGTTCTCCCCGGCAGCTCCACTTCCTCCGAATCAGCCTCTACACCAGCCAGGCTTTTCCAACTTTTCTTGTATGAGGGGAACCATTTTTTAAACACGGTCTTATTGAGAACCCCAATATCATATAAAACAGACAAAATGGAAGCTGCTTTGGGTGAACCAGAGTGGTCCACCACCTGGCCTCCCCATCACCCCAGGGAGGTCCTCCCCGGAATCCCCATGGTGTCAAACGACCACGTGAGAGCCACCACCGGAGCAAAACGTCTGGCCCCAACCCTGCCAAAGCCCAGTTACATCAGGTCCCTGCCCTGTGACCGTGACCGACCAGCATTCATTGTTGCCCTCACCTCCTCCCACATGGTATTTTCCAGCCACACCAAATTTCTGCTCATCCCTCAAATGCCCTGTGCCATTTCCAACCTGCACACAATCTTTGCTGAAGCAGTTCACTCTGGTACACTGTTCGTGTGCCCTCTAATTCTATTCACTCCTCAGGCCCACCTCGCATGCCACCTCCTTTGTGCAGCAGTCTTGGCCACCCCTCTTGCTCTCTCAGCCTGTGACCCTGACCTCCATAATACCACCGACTTTTCTCTGTCTGGGCTGTCATGGGTATTTCAGCCTTTGTCCCAGTCAGGCCCTGGCATACTGGGTCCAGTCCAGGAGTGTCTGCCCCAACCTCTTGTGACTGTGGCCAGGTCCAGGGCAGGATCCTCTGTTCCATCTCTACTCCTCCCACCCCCTCTGCCCTCACACTCGGCCCAGCCTCCCCATGAGTGGTTCTCAGCTTACTTGGCACTGGGGTGGCTCTTTACCACCTTTGCCAGCTCCACCTCGTTGTCAAAGCTCAGCAGCCGGACCCCATGCTTGGCAGCATACTTGATCTGTGCAATTTGCTTACAGGGGTTGGCGTAGACGATCTTACTGGCAGGGACACCAATACGCTGGACCAACTCCATCTCTGCCTGTGGGGTCCCAAAGGTGATGGTGAGGAGGCTCAGGGCCTACTAGGGCCCACAGAAGTTGAGGAAGCACAAATGAAGGGCAAAGTCACAGCTATGCATGGGGAGGTCCATAAAAAGTGGACTTTGTTTTTTCACAACAAAAATGTGAAAATCAGGACTCAGGTTGGTTCACCATTCTTTGACAGGCAGGGCTGCCATGGACAGCTGTGCAGGTAGTACACTGTACAATCGAGGGGTGGGAGGTCCCATTCACAGAGAATCCATGGTAGGTTTATATATCTATTACAGCTTCCTGGCAATAAAGCATCTCAGCCTTACAAAATCAGTATATTCATTATAATGAGTGTCTTAAGGAAGGGGTACATTTTCTAATTCACACAGACATTACATGGAGTCCTGATGGCCCTAACAATAGGTATCTGACACATTTTCCAGACAGATTTAATGTTTAATGAATATTCCTTGATGTATTGGAACATTCACCAGACACAGGTCATCCCACATCCCAAGGCCCGCTGTGTGCCCGGTGCTGTGTTGGGTGACTCTGGCAACCCCTACCTCCCAAGGGGGCCTCCTCTTCCTCACCTTTACAGAACACTGTTCCACCTGATTGCTGCATGAATGGTACAGATAATGATGACAATGAGAGCAACCATTGTCACTGAGCACCTACCACAAGCAGGCACCAAATGAGATGTTAGTAAACTTTTTCTATAAAGGGCCAGAGAGCAAATAATTTAGGCTTAGTGGGCCATGTAGGGTTTTTTATTTTAAGAATTTATTTATTTTTAGAGAGAGAAAGAGATCACCCATGCACTAGTGCATGAGCAGGAAGAGGGGCAGAGGGGGAGAGGGGGAAGGAGAAAGAATCCAAAGCATACTCTACACTGAGCATGGAGACTGACACAGGACTTGATCCCAAGACTGCAAGATCTCAGCCTGAGCTGAAACCAAGAGCCAGACACCCAACGGACTGAGCCATCCAGGTGCCCCAACCATATAGGTTCTATGACAACTACTCAACACAAAAGCAGCCAGAGAGAGTGCATAAGTAAACGAGCATGGCTGCGATCCAATAAAACTCAACAAAAGCAGGCAGTGGCTTCACTCTGGATTCACTATTTCTTCTACTCCCTACAATAACCCCATCAGAGGGGTACCGGCTCCACTTGAGAGAGAAGGAAGCTGGTACTCAGAGAGGCGGTGTAGCAAGTAGGAGGCAGAACCAGCTTTCAAACTCAAGTCTCACTCTCCAGGATGGAGGGCAGGAAGTCAAGAAGCAGCCGGTTCTGAAACACTGTGGGAGATACTGGGCTATCTTTAGCCATCCTGAGTTTATAATAAGACTCCGATTTTAAGTTAGCCGCTTTTTAGTATGAGGTACTTATGTGCATGATCTCATGTGATGTCTATAACTGTCCTGTGAAGCATTTATTGGCCACATTTTACAGAGGACCAAATTGAGTTCAGAGAAGTCCACCTGCCTGCAGAAACACAGCCAGTGAGTAGCAGAGTGGAACAGAGCTGGAATTGCTGCCCTCACAGCTGGCTTCCAATGACCGTGAGTCTGAAAGGAGATGAAAAATGTGTTTTTGTCCCCAGTTTTACCACATGAGGTAAGAGGAAGAAACAATGGTAGCAGTTTGGGACCTGTGCTTTAGCTTTGATGATAAATACATAATAAATATTGTTATTCATTGAAGGATTTACATATGCCAGCCATTGCATTAAATATTTTATATACATTTTTATTTAATCCTCATAATAATCTTATGAGACAGAAAACAGAGGCTCAGAGAGGTTAAGTGACTTATCCAAAGTCACACAGCTTTTAAGTGGCAAAGCTGGGATTCTAATCCAGGACTGTCAGACTTTAGCACATGAGCTCTTAACCACAGTACTGTAACAGAGATTTCAACCTTGATGCTGAGTTGACAAGTATTTCTTGAGAATCGATTGAGGTGCCAGGCTCTGTGACTGGTGCTAAAGAAAACAAGTGGTAAGTGAAGCAGACAAAATCTCTGGCCCTGTGGAGATCTTCGGGGAAGATAGGTAAGAACAAATGAGCACTAAATAATGAAGGAATTCTAAACACATAAGAACCCTAAAGAAAGAGCTCAGGATACTAGAGAGTGTGGGATGTGGGACCCGGGTGCCAGGAGCCAAGGGTAGCCTTTCTGAGAGTCAGAAAGTTAAGCTGAGCTCCACAGGCGGCCTCCCCCAGGCCCAGAGGGATAGAAGGAAGTTTCTGGTCAAGAGAGCAGCCTGTTCAGAGCTACAGATGCACAATGTGCTCAGCCTGGTCAAGGAACAGGGAACGCAGGATGGCCTGGGCCGGGAAAGCACAGTGGGGAAAATAAGGTTGCTGGGAGGTGGGCAGAGCCAACAAGGAGCCCAAAAAGGTTGATGTAGATTTCTATTTTATCCTGTGAGTCAAGGGAATCCATCTGAAAGGTTTCAAGAAGGGAAAGGGCACAGTCAGGTTTGCACTTTAAATGCAAGGTTTCAATGCATAAGGCTCTGGCTACCATGCAAACGAGGACTCAGCAAGAAGCAAGAGGATTCTGGGGGGACTGGTCCCAACCGCCTTGGGCGAGGTAATAGCTGAGGGAGATGTGTTCTGGGGGACAGGGCTGGCCAGCATGGTGGTGGATAGCCTGTGGGGCTGTCTGACTCCATGCCCAGCAAGCCGGCTGGCCCTTCCCCAAGGGGAAGATCGTGAGTGCGTTTGAACACACTGGGTTCCAGGCGTCCTGTGGTATCCAGGCAGCTGCTGGATATATAAGGTCTGGGCTGGAGATCAAAACGTAGGAGGTGGCGGCATATTGATGGTATTTACAGCCGTGGGAGGAGATGAAATCCCCCAAGAGGAGGGAGAGTCTACAAGAGAAAGGGAGCCCAAGACAGAACAGAATCCGGAGGAGCTTTCCCATTTAGAGAGAAGGAAGTCAGGCAGCCAGGATCTGAGGGGAGGGGAGGAGAAAGAACGTGTCCAGAAGGGGCGGGGGGACAATACATAGGCTATCCATTCTTGTCACAGCAAACCTTGTCACAGCAACTCATGTCTGTACAGAAGGAGGGTGTCAACTGTCACAGGTGCCCAGGGGTGGGGGTGGGGCAGGTGCAGAGCAGCGCTCCCGTTCAGTGAATTGACTTCTGAAGTTTTTTAAAACTAGAAGCATAGGTTATCTTTGAGGGTTTTTAAGAAGAATATGTCACAAATGGGGAGCTGCTCTTCAGTGGGTATAAAATTCCTGTCCTGCAAGATGAATTAAGTCCTAGAGATCTGTAGAACCGTGTCTATAGTCAACAATACTGTGCTGTACACTTAAAAATGCATTGAGGGGGAAAAATGCATTGAGGGTAGATCTCACATTAACTGTTCTTGCCACAAAAGCAAACAGTCGTGGTGTTAAATGTTGAGAGGATAAGAAGAGAACCAAGGAGTGTCCCTGACAAGGTCTAAATGCATGGGACAGATTTCCAACACCTGTCAAGTTTAAAGCATTGCGACACATAAATATCATTTACATTTTGTATATTTTCTATGGATCATATTTATAAGTATTTTTAAAATACCATATGCCCACCAACCTCAAACTCATAATGGCGATTATCTCTGGAGACATTAAGCTGATGGCCTACATGTGTGCGCGTTTGTGTGAATGAATCAATTCGTTATTTGAATAATTCAAAATGAATGTTTAAAATAAAGTGCTTACTGAATCCTGAAGATCCCTGGGGATGTTGGTAGAAATTCCTCAGAGTTGTGAGAGTGGAAATGGGGAAGCATGCCTCAGATGCTGCAGATAAGGGAAAGAGCCAGGTGCACACAGACAGGCAAATGTAGACGACTCTGGCAGTGAAGAGGGAGGTTGGCACTGGGCTGGGGGGTGGTATGGTATCCCGGGAAGGCTTTTTAAGATGGAAGGATGCTGATAGAGACAGCAAGAAAAGACAGGATGCAGGCAGGGGAGGTGACATAAGGTCCTTGGAAGGGTGAGTGGACATGCAAAGCATGGCCTGTGCCCTTGACCTGTCCATTGCATAAGTACACCCAGCCCCCTAGGTCAATGTTGGCCAAGTCATGGTGATGTTAAAGCATAGCCACTAGTGATGGCCAACCAGAAGAGGGCAGCCTCGGCCTTTCAAGAAAAGCTGTGCATCCTGGACCCAGTAAGTGTGATCCTCTCACCTGCAGGCAGGGGGCCTCTCACAGCTCTGGGGGCTTGCTAAGGCAAGCGTCACCAGCTGGGGCCCAGCTCTGCCATCCCCTCCCCAAGGACAATGAAAAGATGCAGTGAGAGAGCTGGAGACCCCACTGCCACTGGCCCTACTCAAGTGGCCACTTCCCAGCAAGTCACTCACCCTCGGCGCCTCCTTTGCTGTATGCTAAATGCTTCCTCACAAAGCTGTTGTCAGAAGCAGGGTAATAATCATTACCTCACAGGATGGTTGCGAGAATAAATGAGATCACATACAGAAAACGCTCTGCAAAGTGCCTGGCACAACAGAAGCACTCCGCAACAGTATACGCTTTCAATGTCCCTGCGGACTTCCGAGGTCCTTCTAAGCCCTAACATCCTACACTCTGCTCTTTGGAGACCAGACCTGAGGCTGGAGGGCCAAGCACACAGTATACCACCTCTGGGTTTCCAGACACACAGGGCTAGTCAGGAGGTTTTGGTCCTGTTCTTCATCCCTACACCAAGAAGGCTAGAAAAGGATCCCCTTCCTCCGATCCCAGAGCAGAGTCCCAGCATGCCACAGGGGGACATCCTGGCTCTGCTACCGGCAAGCTGTGTGCAGTCGGCCCCCAGTCTCCTGGACTGTACATGGCAATCTCTCTCCCCACAGACCTCACGGGCTTTATGCAAGCACACGTGAAACAAAGTGTGCAAAGCAAGAGCAAATGCCAAGGGGCTTTGAGATGACAAAAGAGAAAGATTCCCCTATCACTAAGAGTGTTAACAGCATCTTTGATAAAGGTTAACCTGCTTGTTCTTACCATCCCACTGTGGTGTACACCTCTTTCCCACCCAGAATCCCTCTACCCCTCTCAGCCTGCCCAGGCTAGTTCTTCTCCTGTCTCCTCCAGTGTACCTTTCTAGAATCCTCCTCACAATATCCAACCATATTGCTGACCAGGACTTAAAACAATCATTACTAATCATTTAAAAAAATAACAGTAATGACAATATCACAAAGCAATGCCCACCAGGTTTGCTCTCGCCTCACCTTTGCACTTGCTGTTCCCTCTGCCTAGAATGCTCTTCTAGTTATCCACCTGCTTGATCCTTTGCTTCCTTCAGGTCTGTATTCAAATTTCAGTGAAGCCTTCCCTGGCCAAACTACATAAAAGTACAATCCTTCCTCCCAACATTCCCTACCTCCCTTCCCCACTTTCTCTTTCTCCCTAGCATGGGACCATCTAAAATAATATAGATTTTCATTATTTAACTTGCTTGTTTTTTAGAAAACAAGTTTAATGAAAGAAAAGCCTTTTCTGTTTTTGTTTGTTCACTTGCTAAATCCCCACCCGGAATAGTACTTGCCGCCTTGTAGGTGCTCAAAAGAGGTCTGCTGAATGAATAAATATGTCCAAAGCTGTACCCTGAGGAAACTTTATAGCTTGGAGGCTTTCATTAACTAAGAACAGGATGAAAGTAGATAATCTAAGCATTCAAATCCAAGACAACAGAGCCTGCCTTACTCCACACACTGTATTGCCAGCCCTGGTGACACACTGACTAGCACACTGTATGTAGTTCAATGAATAAAGAGTGATAGGAAATAGGCAAGTAAGTCTAGAGAGAGCAGGAGGGGAATTAAGACAACAGCATTAATCTAGCTAGAAAGGCAGCAAAATTGGCAACACCACAGAATTCTCAAAGGATTAGCTGAGAAAATGTACTGTCACACATTATTATGACTATAAAAGAAAAAAAACAATGATAAGAAGGTATTTTTGTTTTGTTTTAATTAGAGGAACACCACGTATAGCTCTATGCCAAGAAGCTTGAAAATCTCCATTAAAAAGGTGACCCACCTCCCCAGAGACACACAGTTCCAGTTCCCGTTTAGAACTTCTACGTTTGTTTCTCCCTCCTTCATCCTTTCCACCCCCTCCCAAGTGGGTGGCCCTTCCCAGAGGGTGGGGGCCAGCTGCAAGCCACCCTTGCTTCTCCAGGGCCCCTGGCAGCACCCCAGCCACATGCGTGTGGAGCAGGCAACAAGGGTCAGTGTGCCAGCGGGGGCCAGGGGCTCACCTTGTTGGCACAGCTGAAGCCCAGCCCCAGCTCAGCCAGGACTTTCAGCACACCCGGGCTGCTGTTGCACTTGACAGTGTAGAAGGGCCGGACTCGTGGCAGGCACTTCAGAAGGCAGAAGTGCTTCCTCACGACAGCACCGAGGTCGGCCACGAAGAAGGCAGCCACGTCACCCTGCACAAGAAGGGGGAGTATGAGACCCCACTAGGCTCCCTCTTCCTGCGTGCCATCTGCAGTCTTCCCAGGGACCCACCCCAAGCCCAACTCTGGCCACCCAAGCCACCTTGCTCGAAAATTCTCTGGACCCAAGGCAAACTCCCCAGCCCGTGTTCAGAGTTTTGTGATCTGGCTCCAGCACCTCCCCTCGCTGCAGCTCAAGCTCCAGCTACACACTGGAGCATTTGCACAAGAGCTCCAAACTCTTGTTCCCACCATGCGCTTCATGCAGAATACCCTTGTCCCTACTAGGATCTGGCAAATCCCCAATCTACCTTCAAGTCTCACCTCAAATGTTACCTCCTCAGAAACAATAAGGCAACTCTGGCTTTAATGCTCTCACTGGGGGCATCTGGGTGGTTCAGTCAGTTAAGTGTTGTTTGCCTTCAACTCAGGTCATGATCCCAGGGCCCTGAGATTGAGCCCCACATCGGGCTTCCTGCTCAGCGGGGAGCCTGCTTCTCCTTCTCCCCTCCCCCCACTTATGCATACTCGCGCTCTCTCTCTCTCTCTCAAATAAAATCTTTTTAAAAAATGCTCTCGCTGCATTTTATACATGCTTTCAAAGTATCAGAACTGTATATACATTTGTCTTCCCCAGAAAAAAGATAAATTCCTTGCAAGCCAAAGCCATGGCCTGCAGCCCACTGCCTTTCACAGAGAGGTGCTCGCTGAAGCCTTGAGCTAGTCCCACTGCCACTGTGACCCATGCCTGTGAACGACTGGTCACCACAGATTTGCTGGGGGCAAAACATGTACAAGGCTCTGGGTAAGACAGCATTACTTAAACCCTCACTGGGACTCAGTTTCCCTTTTATGCAACTTTTTTTTTTTTCTTTTTTTTTTTTTACTGAACCCCACTTGTGTCTGACATGCTCAGGGATAGAGATGACCAGACAGGGCTCTAGCCCTGCAAGGGCTTTGGTCTTGAAGACAACAAACCCTCTAAGCAATTACAAGCCCGGTCAATAAATGCTCCACAGGAGTTTCTACACAATGCAGTGGAGGCCACAGACAAAGGAAATACAAAATTGGCCTGGGAGATTAGGACAGTGACACTGATGAGTAATAAGGAAGGACGGAAATAGGTAAGAGCTAGAGAGGCTGGCAAAAGGGCATTCCAGGCACAGGGAACAGCCTGGGTGAAGGGGTCTAACAGAGCACACAGCATCATTGGGAAATACAGCTGTGGTTGGGCTCTGATGGAGCATGATACACCATGGGCCATGTCGGCAGCGGAGCTATGAAGGCAGAGCCCTGGCTTGACCCTGCAGGCAGTGGGGAACTGTCAGACAGTTCTGAGTTTCGGCATGGCTGTGATATAAAGTCAGAGCAAGTGGGATGAGGCAGGGAGGAGATTAGCAGGACCTCTAGAGAGATGAGGTCTGAACTACAATGCCAGGACCCAGAAGAGTACCCTGGCAGGTGGTATAAGGAGCTTGGTGGTGCCCTGATGATGTGGGGTGAAGCCAGACTCCCAGGTTTCTGACCTAGAGAGCTGGGCAGACGGTAGTGGTGCTGTTTCATCAGGGCAGGCAGAAAGGGCAAAGTTTGGGGGCAGGATATGGGGGTAAAATGAGCCTGTCTCTGGTCAATAGCAAGGACTAACTGCCAAATATGAAGGGAGATGGGAGCCAGAGGAGTCCTTCCAGAGAAGGACTGTGGTGTACACCTCTTTCCCACCTCTTTCAGCTGGGCCTCTACAGGGAACCCACCCCCACTCCCGGCCCCTCACCGCAGTGGCCTGTGAGGCCCCCAGAGTGAGCTCCTCCAACAGGTCTCGGGTGCTGAAGCCCTCCTCCACCATCACAAAGTCCGTTTCGCTCAAGTAGCCAGCCATGCCGAGGAGGAGGAGCCGATGGGCTGGATGGAGCCACCGCCCCGCCGCCTTAGAAAGTATGCAACACACTGAAGGGGTGGGGAGGAAGGGGGTTAAAGTGAGGGGGCCGCTGAGGGGCTGCCCTCCCCAGCCCCTCTGACCTCCCCAAGCCAGGACGCCCAGTCCTGTCACACCCCGCTGCTAGCACAAGCCTAGGGAGCTTGGGTTCCTTGGCAAGGATGGGGACAATCGGGAATCCTGGACTGGGACAAGGCATAACATGCCTAGATGTCACTGCCTCCCCGAGCCTCAGTTTCCCCATCTGTAAAATGGGTGGATTATTTTGAAGCTCCTTCCCAGTTATGATATTCAGGTTTCAGCAAAAAAGGGAAAGAACGAGTGGGAGCAGGAAAGCCAAGAAGCTCGGGTGGGGAAGTTTTCAGTGGACCCTCAGTCTTGACCACGCCCAACTAAAAGAGGCTGGGAGTGGCCCCACCAAGGAGTCTCAGCCCCAGAGCAGGAGCTTAGATTCCAGTCTGCCTGGGCTGCGTGACCTTGGGTACGCCCTGTCCCCTCTCCGAGCCTCAGTTTCACCGTTTGTAAAGGCGGGGTGGGGGGGCTAGTTCTGACGCGCTAGAATTCTAAGCGTGCCTGGGGCCACATGGTGGGTAGAGGTCGCGGGCTCCCGGGCGGGAACCGAAGGCTGAGGTTCTGCCCGGGGGAGCCCGCCCGAGTGCAGGGCCGAGGACCCGCCCCCCACACCCCCTTACCAAGCCCCGTCCTCCTTCGCGGGGGCCAGAGCCAGGCGCGCTGCTAGGGGGGGTCGCCGGTGACCTCGAAACTTGTGCAACACCCCGAGGAGGAGTGGCAGTTGCGGAGCCGAGGCCCCTGCTGGGAGGAGGCAAGGGGGCCGGGGGCAGGTCAGCACTGGAGCCGGGGGCGCCCGCTCCCGGAGGCTCCCCGAGCCACTCCCCGCACTCGCCTTAAAACGCATTTACACGGCTTCGGCCCATGGGTCTCCCCAGCGAGTGAATCGGATCCTCGGCGCCTCCGCTCGCCCGCTCCCCCCGGCTCGGGCCCCGCGGCCTGCGCCCCGCCCGCCCAGCAGCCACCGACCCCACGCCCCGCCCGCCGCCCGCCGCCCGCTTATATAAGCCCCGCCCCGGCCCCGCCCCTGGTGCCCAGGCCCCGCCCCCTCTGCCCCCTCCGTCGCCCTGGCAACCGGGTGCCGCCATCCCATTGGTCGATTCCGACATAAAGCATTCAGCTCTGCCACCCTTGCTCCGCAAACCTGAGTAAGCTTCAATCCTCGCAGCCGAGCGTGCTCCGCGGCTACCCCACGCTGGGAAACGGCAACTGCAGAGCCGCCACCTCAGAATCCCGAGCGCCTACGCGCTGGGAAGCTTAGGGCCTGGATCTTGGATCTCAGGGAGCGGGCAGGAAGCCACGAGGTTTCCTATTTGCTCCGGGAAACCTTCTCTGACTACCTCCACTCGGGGTGCCTCTCCTCTCCTCTGGTGTCCTGCTCATTCATCCCTCAAAGCCCAGGTCAAATGTCATCTACTTTTCCTCATTATCTCCTCCAGCATCTTCTCTGCTTCCTCCAACTCAAAATCCAGCTAAAATGTCTTCAGAGATGTGACTTTCCCAGCTCAGGGCAATCTCTTCCTTCATCTCACCCTCTGAATCGGGCAAACTCCTACTCACCTTCAAGTAAAATGTCTCCTCCAAAATGCATTCTCTGACTTCCTCAACATAGAGCTTTTTTTTTTTTTTTCTCTTCTGTACCTGACAGACTCCTGCTCACCCCCATGACTTTCCTAGCCTGGAGGGACAATGGAACTCACAGCAGTCATATCTGTGTGGACTCCTCACTCATTGGGCTCTGGTTACCCAGAGCATGAGATACCTGTTGTTGCTTTACACTTCTTGTTTGGTTATACTTCCCAGCTATTTTGTGAACTCCCAAGGGCAGGAACTCAGTGCCTGACTCCTCTGAATGCCCAGTGCCTGGCATGAACAAGAGTGCTGAAGAAGATTCAGTATCTGTGTTACTCAAAAGCTAATTCAAAAGTTCATCTGAGGGGTCCCTGCATGGCTCAGCCCACTGGGTATCTGCTTTCAGCTTGGGTCATGACCCTGGAGTCCTGGGATGGAGTCCAATATACAGATCCCTGCTCAGTGGTCTGCTTCTCCCTCTGCCCCTCCTGCTCCCCATGATCTCTCTCTCTCTCTCAAATAAATAAATAAAATATTTTTAAAAAGTTAATCTGAAACAGTGATCATACAAGAATAGCCAAGACATTCTTTAAAAAAAAAAAAAAGACTTCCTCTACCAGATATCAAAATATTTTATAAAGCTAGTCTTTAAAACATCATGTTGCTGTGCAGGAAGAGACAGCAGTAGAACAGAACAGAGTCTAGAACAGTCTCATGCATATTGGAGAATTTGATATGCAATGGGCAGCATTTCTAATCAGTGGGGTTAGGGATCCCTGGGTGGCGCAGCGGTTTGGCGCCTGCCTTTGGCCCAGGGCGCGATCCTGGAGACCCGGGATCGAATCCCACATCAGGCTCCCGGTGCATGGAGCCTGCTTCTCCCTCTGCCTGTGTCTCTGCCTCTCTCTCTCTCTCTGTGACTATCATAAATAAATAAAAATTAAAAAAAATCAGTCTAATCAGTGGGGTTAAAGGGCTTTTTAGTCTAACACCTGTGTTTATGTTCTCTGCCGGACTGTAGGCTTCTTGAAAGCAAGAGACACTTCTTATCCTGCCTTGTATCTCCCTAGGGCATCCTGTGCAATCTAATCAGAACATGCCTAGCATACATATGATATAGACCACGGGAGTATGGAAGAGCCATTTTCTACTCCTCACTCAGCCTGGCCACATGACCACTGGTTGGGTCATCCTGATTAGACCAAGGTTACTTCTGCCTGGCTTGATTTCCCCTCCATGAACGGAGAGAGTTCAGACTGAATGAATTTTCTAGGCCCTTCTGCCTTGAACCTTCTTGCTTTTATGCATAGGAGCAGCCTTTCAGTCCACTTCACAGGATGGGTCATTTGCAGGTCATGCAGGTCCCTGCTTTGAGAGATTTGTAGTCATTTGCACCATGATATGAACTAGTGACTAAGGTCCTCCTGAGACTAAATATCTACTGATTAGGAGGAGGTAGACCAGCATGACTATGGCAGAAACCTCAAAGAGAGCCCTCAAGAAAAGATGATAGTAAGAGAAGAGGAGGGACACTCTAACAAACTTTGGCTCTGCTTTTTTTTTTTAATATTCTCTGAGCTGGCTGTATTTGGATACCATGGCTAAGTCCCCCTTACTAGCTCTTTTATCACTTGGTACATGGTAAAGCACATGGTGGACACATTTAGTATTTTTATTAAATGAATCAAACAAGGTAAGAAGGAACAAGCCAGAATGCACTCTGTCCATTTTTAATTTGTCAAGGGTTAGTAGTCAGAACAGAAAAGTCTGTAACCTGGGCTGGATACAGATAAGCTGTGGATTTATTTTTTTCCCTACTGGGTATGTGATGTCACTGAATCTCCATGATAACTCTATGTTATAGGGGCTATAACTGTTCCCATTTTACAGATGACGAATCTGAAAATCAGAGAAGTTCTGTAACCTGCCCAGGGTTACATAGCAAGGGAAGCTGGAGCCAGATTTACACCCAACCATCCCAGTTTAGCCTTTATGTGCACCTGCCAACCAGTGCCTGGTCATTTTGGCCCCAGCTCAACAAAAGCCACCCAGTCATCCTGCTGGCATCCAAGCCAGAGGCTGGTGGCCCCTCTTCTGCCAGTCTCTTGTACCACTGTTATCCATGCACAGCTCTCAAAAACATGTGGCTGAAGCAGGACAAAGAGCCTTTGATCTCTGGCCAGGATGGCGTCAGTCAATATCAACCTATTCTTCCTAAATAAAAATGCCTTACGTGTGTAGAGAACTGGAGGGTTTACGAAATACTTTCTGGCTCATCATTTCATTCAGGCTTCCCAATGCCTCATGGGATTGCACATCGGTTCAATTTGGGTTTGGCTGAGGAAAATGAAAGGTCAAAATTCACAAAGTGAGGAACAAACACAGGTTTATCCTTCTATGTCTATAGTATACCGTTGGAGGTGGGCAGTCCACGTCTGGCGTGGAAGCTTCACAAAGTCATCAGGAACCAAGGCTCCTCCCTTCTTTCAATTCTGCAATCCTTAGTTCCTGGGCTTTAGCCTCATGGCCCAACATGGCTGCTGGAGCATTCACAGGGCTAACATTTAATCAGTATGACTTGTTCATGTTCAGTGTCCCCTCTGACTCATCAGTGCCCATCTCCGTGCCAATTGTCGACTATGTTGACTATGTTAAGTACCAGCGCTACACACTGCAGTCACCAGGAGAGCTTGCTCAGGAGGCCATCAGCCATTGCACATTGCTTAATTTCCTAGGGCTGCTGTACCAAAAACTGGGTGGCTTGAAACAAGATACTTATTGTCTCACAGTTCTGGAGGCTAGAAGTCCAAAACCAAGGTGTCGGCGTGCCATGCTCTCTCTGATGGTTCTAGGGGAGAATCTTCCCCTGCTCATATGGCTGTCTTCTCACTGTGTGTCTTCATGTCATCTTCCCTGTGTCCAAATTTCCCCTTTTAATAAGGACTCTAATTATATTGGGCGAGGGCCCACCCTAATGGCCTCATTTTAACTTGATTATCTATATAAAGAGCCTATTTTCTTTTTTTTTTTTTTAAGATTTTATTTATTTAAGAGAAAGAGCAAGAGAGAGAGTACAGGCAGAGGGGTAGGAAAAGGGGAGGGATAGGAAGGGGGGAGGGGCAGAGGGAGATGAGAAGCAGGGAACCCTCAACTGGCAATGACATGATGGGGCTCCATCCCAAGGACACTGGGATCATGGCCTGAACCAAAGGCAGACCGTTAACCCATTGAGCCACCCAGGCACCCCAGTAAAGACCCTATTTTCAAATGAGATCACATTCTGCAGTACTGGGGCTTAGAACTTTCACAGAATTTTGGGGGAGGTGGGGACACAGTTCAATCCATACCACTACTCAACACTTCCTTTCATATCATTGTCTAAAACATTCTCAGCGCCACATAGCAGCAAGGGATGGGAGAAAGCAGAGTCTTTAGTACGGTACATTGTTGCTTTTTCCACCCCAATAAAGTCAAAACACTAAAGAAAAAAGGAAACTGAATATCATACAGAGGCTGGAAATGTTATTTCCCCCTTTTACAGATCAGTATACCAGGTCAGAATGATTATGGGATTTGGACCATAGGAAGAAATGGAAAGAGAAGTAAATAAGCATCGTGGAGCACTGGATGGGCAACAGGCCCTGACCATGCTGAATATTGACAATGACTGCATTTAATCTTTAGACAGCCCTGCAAAATTCCCAGTATTACTCCCATTTTATTTATTTTTAAGATTTTATTTATTTATTTGACAGAGGGAGAGCACAAGTTGGGGGAGGGGCAGAGGGACAAGTAGGCTCCCCACTGAGCAGGGAGTCTGACAGCAGGGAGTCTCAGGAGCCTGAGATCACGATATCAGCCAAAGGCAGATACTTCACCAACTGACCCACCCAGGCTCCCCTATTGGTCCCACTTTACAGATGAAAAAATTGGGGTTAAATCCTGTGTTTAAGGTCACACAGCTAGTGAGTAACAGAGCTGGGACTCAACTTTGATCTGGCAAACTTTATGCCTATGAGATAGAACCTAGGAATGGGGCAGGAAGCCAGAACAAAGAAAGCAAAGACCAAACCAAGAGCAAACAACAGGAGACCCAAGAGAGGCTGGAACTCAGAGTCAGACACAAGATGAACTGGCAGAGGGGTGCCTGTTGGTGAAGTGTCTGTCTTTGACTCAGGTCGTGATCCCAGGGTCCTGGGAGTCACATATGTACCAGGCTCCCTGCTCAGCGGGGAGCCTGCTTCTCCCTCTCCCTCCACCTGCAGCTCCCCCTGTTTGTGTGCATACTCTCTCTCTGTGTCAAATAAATAAATAAAATCTTAAAAAAAAAAAAAGATGAACTGGCAGAAAGGGCATCAACTGCAAACTCCCAGAAGGCATCAGTGAAAGGGAGACTCTGAAGCAACCCGGAGCTGAAAGCAGTCATAGGCATTGTAAGGTCAGAACTGTCTTCAAGTTAAGGATGGAAACGAATAATACCAGCAGCCACCATGGATAGAGCATCTTCTGGGCCCCGGGCACCACATTATGCACTTCGTGGTAATAATAGCTAACATTGCCAGGGTACTTGCCATCTCATGGCCTTGCTGTAAGACGGATGTAACCCCTGACCTCACCGCCACCCTATGTGATGTCTGCTGTTGGTATTATAGGGGAGGCAACACACAGGAGAGGCTAACCTCCTCCAGGTCACACAGTGAGTGTGTGGCACCACTATGCTACATACATTTCTTCCATCCTCACAGCAAGCCTGCCAGGCAGGAATTATTACTCTCATTTCACTGTGGAGGAATCTGAGGCCTAGAGAGGCCAAATGATATTTCTCAACATCACACAGCTGGCAGGTGGCAGTGCCAGGACTCAACCTCAAGGCTGCACAGTGAGGAAATTGGAATGGCATAGCCCAGGGTCATGTGAGAGCAAACCTTGGACCCTGACTCTGGGAACCCAGAATTCTAGTTATTAGTGAGGTGTCTGTGTCCCCTGACACAGAGGCAGGCAGAACCAAGCATTGGTGAGGCATTGAGCAGCGGAAGTTCGAGGATGTTGACTGAATGTAGGACTATTGTGACACCCCTTCCCTACACAGACCAGGTGCTGAGATGCTGAATTTGGTAGTTTGGATCACTTTATGTTTACTTTCACTCTTTTTTCAGGCTGAGCAGAAATGTGAAAAAATAGTAATAGGGTGTGACAGTTAAGGAATTCCCACACCCTCTCCCAAGCCGGACCTGAGTCATTTCTGACAAATGTGATAGGAAAACAATAACAACCAAATACAAACTACTCAGCTGAAAATCCTCCCTTTCTCCAGCTGCCAACCCCGGGAGCCGCACAGGAGGGAATGGAAAAAAAACAGGACCCCTCCCACCTTCTCCAGTGGTTCTCAGATGGGTGTGCAGCAAAATCACCTGGAAGCCTTGTCCAAACAGATGTCTGGGCTTCACCCCAGAGTTTCAGATTCAGTAAGTCTGGGGTAGGCTGGACAATATGCATTTTGGACAAGTTCCCAGGTGATGCTGAGGCTGCTGGCCCAGGAACCACACTTTGAGAACCCCTGCTTCAATGAACTTGAAGCATAGCAGGCAAAGAGGTCAAAGCTGTGTACTCTTGAAAGAGGTATCAGGGTCTTATCATCAGAGGTAGGATGGGGCAAAAACCATCCTGGGCTGAACATTTATCTAGAGCCATACTGTCTCTAGATAACAAGAAAACACATTTCAGGGGTAGATAAGCCTCTATCCATCTCCTGGCTGTGTGACCTTGGCAAACTTACTTATCCTGTGTGAACCCCCCCTTTAGTCATCTATAAAATGGCCACAAGAATACTTACTTCCTAGAACTGGTGTAAGGAATCCATGAGTATTGTAAAAGCTTTTGCCTAGTGCCTGGTACATACCTTCATAAATGCATTCTAAGTAGTACCAACTACTCTTATTACCCTGGGATGCAGGAGGCCAGAGGAGAAAATCCAGAAACGTATCAGAAGGATACTGCTGAGGCAGTGTGGGAGAAGCAGCCCCACAGGGAGGTTTGTCTGCAGACCTGAGCTGAGGGATACCCAGCAGGGGTCAGGGGCTCAGGGAGAGTCAACCTAGTATGAGGCGGTGGGTGGTATAGTTCCATTCCATTCCCCCAAGAAATTGGGACCAGGTCCCATGTGCTGAGCACTGAGTCACGCAAGCCTGACCCAAGCTGGGCATCTTTCTCAATTACTATAGTGGTCATGTTCTCCTCTGGACAACTGCTCATTCACACCCAGGAAAAGTGGGGCCAGGCAAACATGTCTGTATCTCAGGGTTCTCTGCTCCCCTCCCCCTCCGCTGACTAAACATCCCCACATTCTTAGGCCTCCAGTGAACGCACCAGTCAGAGATAGAGAGACTGTGCGCCAGTCAGAGATACGGAGACTGTGCTCGTGTGATAGGTCGTCAGAGCCAGAGTCAACGGTTCCACTCTAGAGGGAGCCAGAGGCTTCTATCCACACTTGGTGTCTGTGAGAGACTCTGGGTCCTTTGGGTAGGCCTCTTCACAGAGGCCACTTAGCAGAGTCCTTAATGACATGGACAGCAGGCCTCCTGCCCTTGAAAGGCACACTGTCACTTCCTCTGCATTCTATTGGCTGTAGTAGGTCATAGAGCTGTCCCAGATTCAATGTGGGATGAGTCTGGTTCGCTGGGACCATCTTGGGAAACTAGCTGCCACAAAAGCCATCCAATCTCTGTTCTGCCCGCTACCCTGACTCTGTCTGAGTCATGCTCATCATCTCTAGCCCAGAGGTCTACAATAATTTTCTAAGTAATCCCCCTGTACTATTCCTTCCTGTCAATTTAGTCCCCACACAGCCCCCAGAGTTATTAAAATGCAAATAATGGCAAAATGCAAATTAAGTCACTCCTTATTTCAAAGGCTGCAAGACTTCCCTGTTGCTAGTGGGGTAAAGTCCCCAATTCCTGACACCACCTGTGAGGCCTCCCATCAGGGACCTGGCTCCAGCCTCCTCTCTGCCCAGTTCCTAGCTCTCCTGCCACCACTTCGCCCACTGTCCTATGGGTCCTCCAACCCACTTCACCCTTTCCTGGGGCCTTGGCCTTTGCTGGTCCCTCTGCCTGGAACATTTTCCCCACCTCTTCACCTGCCCTGCTGCTGCTCATCCTGCAGGTTTCTGTGTAAATGTCCTTTCCTCAGAGAAGCTGTCCCTGACACTTTGAATCAGTCAATACATTTTTTTTTTTTTTTTTTTTGTAGCGAGTAAGAAAAAATTCCACTCACATTGGCTCAAGCCAAAGGCAGAGTTCTTTTTGCCTCATGTATGGAAGCCACTGGAGGGGGAAAGTTCAGATGCAGACTTTGCTTCAGATCTCAGTTCTGCATTCCTCAGGACCTGTTTCTTCCTCAGGTGGACTCTCACAACAGCACCAGCCCTGGACCCCAGGACTGTCTCCTCAGCCCTGTCTCTGATTGGCTGGGCCCGGGTCTAGAGCCACCCCTTTCCCCCAGGTGGGAGATGGGGTCAATAGGGAAAGACAGTGAAAAAAGGGTGGTTCCCCAAAGGAAAAATAGGTCGTCATTATCTAAAGAAGAGGATTGCAGTCCAGGCAGGTAAAAACCACTAATGTATCCCCTTTCTCTCTTTGCTGACACTCTTAAGTGTTCCCTTCACATATTCAGGCACTCTCTGTCTCTTTTTTTTTTCTTTAATAATCAAGTTATTTTTGAGTAATCTCTATACCCAGTGTGAAGCTTGAACACACAACCCTGAGATCAAGAGTCACGTGCTCCACTGACTGAACCAGCTGGGCGCCCCTCAGGCATTCTCTTGCCTTAGGCTCTTCCCACAGGCTGCTCCCTCCGCCTAGAAACTTTTCTTCTTTTTTAAGAATATAAAACCTTGGGGCACCTGGGTGGTTCAGCCGGTTAAGCAGCTGTGTTCGGCTCAGGTCATGATTTCAGGGTCCTGGATCCAGCCCCCTATCTGTCTCCCTACTCAGCAGGGAGTCTGCTTCTCCCTCTCCCTCTGCCCCTTCCCTTGCTTATGCTCTCTTTCTCTCTTAAATAAATAAAATTATATATATACATATATATATAAATTCTTTAAAACAATATTTTATTTTGAAAATTCATACAGAGAATTTCTAAAAAAAAAGTATATACCCTTCACCTAGATTCCCCAAATATTAACATTTTAACACTATTTGTATCATTCTTTTTCTCTGCGTACATGTATATTTATATATGGGTGTATACACAAGCATACTGTGTATCTACTTATATCTAAGTGTCCATATAATTTATTTTTTTCTGAACTATTTGAGAGTAAACGGCAGACATAATTTCCGTCTACCTCTAATATATCAGCTATGTATTTTGCTGGGACTGTGCTTCCTCAAGGTGTCCATATAACTCACTTGGATATGGCACATCTCACCTCTTTCAAGTCTTTGATCAAAAGAAATCTTCTGAGGCATCTGGTGGTTCAGTCAGTTGGGCATCTGCCTTTGGCTCAGGGCATGATCCCAGGGTCCCTAAATTAAATTAAATTTAAAAAGAGGGGGGGGATAAATAAATAAATTAAAAAAGAAAGAAAGAAACCTTCACAAGGAAGCTGACCTGATCCTCCTTGTAAAGATGTCAACCCACCCACCCCTCCATCCCACCACGCACTGTTTTCACTCTCAGGTCTTACCCTCTCTTTACGTTTTCTTCTTTGGCAATAACTTTCACTTTATAGGATACATTGGAATTTATATATTAAGTCTATGTATTTTAAACTTCATAAGGACAAGGAACTTGTGTTCACTGAAATATCTCATGCTCCTAAACCAGTACTTAGCAGATAGCAGATGGTCAATAAATACTTTTTGAATGAATGAATGAATGAATGAATGAATAGGGCAACCTAAGATCAGCACAAATGAGTAACACAGTGCTTTTTAGCAGGCCCTGCCACAAACCAGGCACTGTTCTCGAAGCTGTTCTGTGATGTCCTCTGGTGCTGCCTAGGCTCTCCAGGGGACCATCTGTGATGCTGGTTCACATAGCCCCTAGCCATTACAGGGTTGACCCAAGACAAAATTAGGAGATTTTAATTTTGCCATTGTTACCTTTGACTTCCCTCTCTCTTTCATTCTCCTCCCCCAAAGCCATCCTTTACCCTATTGTGCCTCTACCTCAGGGTGACCATTCCCCTCTGTGTGGCAGAGGCAGAGCACTGCAGTAAAACAGCACCAGGCAGGAGTCCTTGGGAAAGTCACTTTCCTCTCTGGATCCCAGTTTCCTCCTCTGGGATTCCCGTGATCTCTGAGATTCTGGCACTGGAATATCATCAACCAGTCTTTTTATATCATGGCCCAAGTAATCTGGGTTGAGATTGTGGCCTTTTCTCTGACAAAAAAAAAAAAAAAAATGTGAATGGGTTTTTTTCTCACAGGGAATAGATAAGAACAATATTTTCAGGACTGGGGTTGCTGCTTCCCGGCCTTTCAGTTGGGGAACTAGACAAATCTGGATTTAAGTCTAAAGCGGCCACACCTAGTAGCTCTAGGACCCGGGCAGCTGGCTTCAATATGCTGAGTCTCAGTTTTCCCAGCCGTAAAATAGGTTTAGTAATATCTAATATGATGGGAAGAGTAAATTAAAAGATGCACAGAAGGCACTTTGCATATCACCTGATACATAAAAAGTGTTCCAAAAATAGTAGCTGTGATTAGCTTCTAAGCCCTGCGTGGATTCCTGCAGGTACACAGAGCCACAAGGCAGGGGTAGGGGTGGGGGTGAAGGAGCATTTTTGGAGTCTTCTTCCCACAGCAGATGCAGGCTGGGGGCTGTGTGCAGCTGTTTCGGGGTTGCTGCTGTGGGTAGAAGCTGTGGCTATGTTGGGGACACCAGTTCCTGATGTCTGGACAGAGCTCCAGGCCCCTCATCTCCCTGTTCTGGAGACTGAGCCTAGAAATCTGAGTCACAGAAAGTACCTGAAGGTCCCCAGGAAAGCCAGCTGGGCCAAGAGCACTTAGGGGCTGTTTTCCCCACACTTTATTTATTCAAATATTGTATTCATCATTTATAGCTGCAGAACAAATAACGCCCAAAACGTAATGGCTTAAAGCAATAAGTATTTACTATCTCACACAACTTCTGAGAGGCAGAGTCAGGAGGCAGTTTAGCTGGGTGGCCTGGCTGACGGTCTCTCATGAGTTTGTGGTCAAGCAGCGAGCCAAGGCTGCAGACACCGAAGGCTTTACCTGGGACTGAAGGGCCCACGTACCATAAGTTCACTCACATCGCTCTCGGTAGGAGGCTTCAGTGCCTCTGCCACATGCCCTTCTCCATAGGGATGCTCAGCACATGACCTCTTCCAGAACACGCAGAGAGAGAGACTAAGATGGTACAGCAGTGTCTTTTATAACCTAATCTCAGCAGTGACTCACCGTCATTTCTGCCATATTCTATGGGCCACACAGACCCCCCCAATACAATCCAGGGGGCAGGGTTTGCACAAGGGCATGCCCACCGGGATGCAGAGGTCACTGGGGACTATTTTGAATGCTGTCCATGCATATGATGAAATTCACAGATCTTAGGCATACAGTTTTAACAAGGTGTTCAGCTTTAACAAGAAAATATTCTCATGTGACCCACACTACTATCAAAATTTTGAGCATTTTCACCACTTCAGAATATTCTTCATCCTCAGGACACTCTACAGAACATCCATCACCTCCCACCTCTTCCCAGCCGAACACCCCACCCCCCGCACCTCCCCAAGGAACTACTGATCTCACTTCTCTCTATATATAATCTGTAGTCTTACCTGGCCTGGAGCTTTTTAAAAATGGAATCATACAGTCTGTACTCTTTGGTTTTGCAGGATGATTCTGAGATTCATCCATGTTGTTACTTTTTATCATTAGTTGGCCATTCTCACCTTTGTGATTCTTACCTTTGTGCCCTGACACCGGGCAGTTAATACCTCATGTTTCTCCTTCTGCTAGACTGTGACCTGTTCAAGGACAGAGGCTATATGTCACTTATTTCTGGGTCCCCAGAGCTCAGTGCCTGGCAGGCATTAGGCGCTAGGAACTGCCCCATCCTGGAATCTGGAGGTGTAGCATGATGGGAAGTAGGGGGTCACAGGGAGCAGAAGGGCCGGGCAGGCTGGACACTGGCAAGAGACCTGTTCACTGGGGCCAGAAATCTCTCCAGTGCTCACAGGTCCCAGGAGCTCAGAGGGCTCTCCAACCAAAGGTTCCAAGACAGAGAGGGGGTTTCAGTTCAACAAACACAGAGGGCCAGTGAGTCTAGGGCTGTCACCCTCTAGCCACTGAAAAACTCACTGACTGGGGACAGGCCTGAAAAGGAAGTAAAAGTGGATTTTCCTTTTCTTGCTTCTCCTGCCCTTTCACCCAACAGCACACCTAATTACTAGCCCAAATCCTCAGGCAGAGTCCAGCCCCTCCCTCTCACACTGCTCACACTGACCTCACCCTCAGCAGAGCCCTGAGGAGACCAAGGCTAAGGTTCCAATGCCCAGTAGACTTTCTGGAATCCTAGGGCCCTAGAGCATGGACTTAGGGGTCAGGGTACTTAGTCCCTGATCTACTATGCTGGCTACATGACCTTAGTCAGATTACTTCCTGCTCTGCAAAATGAGGTCATCATTCCTAGCTAGTAGATGAGTACAGGACTGACTGGCTGGTAGGGAAAGGGTGGTGGGCATTGATGGGAGAAGGTGCCAGCTGGGACCTTCCTTGTTTATCCAGAAAGGGAAATTAGCACCATAATCCACAGCTGAGAAGAAAAGACATGTACTACTCTACTTTCCAAGTTCAGAGGATAGCCAGCTCCTCTCAGGGCTTAATAGGAAGTGGCACTTGAGCAGAACCAGCACAATTCCAAGGGCTGGAGGTGAGTTGCTGGTAAAAAGCCATGTATCCCTTCTTTCCTGAGGGGCAGACCAATAGGTTCCTCTCCCTGAGGCAGAGCTCTAACTGTATTTTGCAAAGATAGCCATCATATCTCCCATCCCACTTATTCTTCTGCAATGTGACCTCATCACTCATCCATCAAGAGAATCAGTTAAATTCCTTCCCCTGGAATCTGGACTATCCTTGGTGATTCACCTGTAGCAGCAGAACACAGTGGAAATTACTCTGCTTGACTTTGAGGCGAGCTTTGGAAAGCTTACTCTACAGACACTCCTTCTCATGCCCAGCTACTATGCCATGACAAGCCAAGCCACATGGACAGGCCACGTGTCAGCCCTCCAGGTGGCAAAGCTGACAGAACCTTTGAGCCATCTCAGCTAAGGCACCAGCCACCTAAATAAAGCAGCCTCCAGGTGATCCCAGCCCCCAGCCATTTGAGTCTTCTCAGCTAAGGGCACAAACATCCTGGAGCAGTATATTAGTTACCTAATGCTACATAACAAATTATCCAAAAATGTAACAGCTTCAAACAACAAATAGTTATCAGTTTTTGACAGTTAGGAACCCGAGAGCTGCACACCTAGGTGGTTCTGACTCATGGTGTCTCACAAAGTTTCAGTCTTGCTGTTGACCAAGGGCTGTAGTCATCTTAGACTTTCTCTGGGGCCAGAGGATCCACTTCCAAGCTTCCTCACATGGCCATTGGAGAGAGGCCTCAGTTCCTCTCCAGACAAGCCTCTCCATGGATGAGTGTCCTAACAGTATAGCAGCTGGCTTCTCCCCAAATGACCCAAAAGACATAGAGGCAGAAACCACAGTATCTTTTATAACCTAAACTCAAAAGTGATGTACTTTTACTTCTGCCATATTCGATTGACCACACAGACCCAGCTTGATACAAAGTGGGAGCAGACTGGAACACAAGGGGATGAGCACTGGGAGGCATCTTGGAGGCTGCCTACCACAAGCAGAGTCCAGCCATCCCCCCTGCATCCTGTCAAATTCCTGACCCACAGAACCCATGAGGGTGGTAAAATTCATGGTAGTTCATGCCACAAAGTTTGAAGTGGTCTATTACACAGCCCTAGACAAGTGGAGCAGAGCCAAAAGAATCATTCATCAAGCTTGGGGGTGCCACTAGAGGGGATTGGCCTCGCATTCCCATGGGTGTCAGCTGAGCCACTGCACTTCTGACCTGCCCCAGTGCTAAGTGAAGTAGTGCAAAGGGCATCAGAGAGAGAAGATCAAGGGTGTGACTGGATGGCCAGCAGACAAGAAGAAGAAAGAGAAGAAGAAAGACTCTGCCAATGTCCACAGGCCCCGGGATTAGGGCTGCAGAGGGTAGATGTGATGGGGGCAGCAGACTTGCTGGGGGTAAAGAGGCAAGCCCAAGGCTGAGGGCAGAGGACAGCTCTTTGGCAGGAAGTCCTTTCCCAACATGGCCTGTGAGGTGCCCAGCCCCACACTCTGTGTCTATAGACAATGCGCCGAGTGGCTGTGACGACAGGAACTCAGCCATGTTACAAGCAGTGAAGAAGGGGCCAGCCAAGAGCCTTCAGGGGACACCTAAGGACGCAGGTCCTGGTTTCCTTCTGTTCCTCCCCATCAGAGGGCAGGGAGGAGAGGGCAGACAGTGTCCACCTCCCTTCCCACTACGAGTCCTACCTACTGGGACTTGGAGTCCAGGATGAGATTAACATTTGAAAATAGAAAGACAAAAAAAATGATAAAGAAAGGAAGAAGGAGTGAGAAAGAAGGAGGATGAGGAAGAGGAGGAGGAAGAGGGGGGAGGGAGGAGGAAAGGGGGGAGGGAGGAATTGGAAAGACCAAGTTAATGCCCAAGAGACTGCATTTATAGCTACAAATGACTGAAAGCTTGGAACCAGCCGGAGGACCAGTTGGTAGTAGTTATTTCTCTAAAGAAAAGTATATATTTGATATTTTCATATATATATATATATTTTTTTTTTAAGATTTTATTTATTTGTCAGAGAGAGTGAGAGAGAGAGCACAAGCAGGGGGGAATGGCTGGCAGAGGGAGAAGCAGGGTCCCCACTGAGTAGGGAGCCCAAAGTGGGACTCTATCCCAGGACCCTAGGATCATGACCCGAGCCTAAGACAGACACTTGACCAGCTGAGCCCCCAGGCACCCCTGATATTTACCTTTAAATATTGATATTCCTCAGTCAAGGTAGTTCCAGAAGCCATTATTATTACTCCTATTGTCCTTGGCTCCTGCTCTCACCTCGCACATTCTCTCCCTCATAAACACTCATTACACGCTGGTCACAGTACTGTGGTAAGTATAGTAAATGAGAAGTATAGTCAGTTGGTCACCAAGTCCTGGTCCATTCAATCTCCACCTCTCTCATAAGCCTCTGTTCACTTCCTCCACCCCAGATGTCTCTGCCTCGGTTCAGGCCTCAGTAGCTCTCATTTGGATCATTTCCTTGGCTCTGATCTCTTACCATCCACTCCTTCTTCCACCCTTTCCAGGAGAGATCCTTCCAAAAGGCAAATAGGACCGTCACTCCCTGTGGAAGCCAGCTGGTTGCTTCCCAGCATTCCTCCTTCTTATAGTAATGGAGCGTCTGCCTTTTAGCTAAACACTTATCTGCCCAGAATAGAAACTACATTTCCCAGCACCCTGTCCATTAGCAGTGGCCCTGCGACTGAATTCTGGGTAGTGCAATGGGAATGAAAGTGATGTGGGAAAGCTCTAGGTTATGCCTTTAAAGGGAAGGGTATGTCTTCCGCATCCCTCATACTTCTCCTTGCTGGCTGAAATGCAGAAGTGATGGTGGGAGCTGGAGCTGCCCTCCTGGACCACAAGAAGGAAGCTGCATGTTGAAGATGCCAAAGCAACAAACCAGAAGTAACCAGGGTCCCACATGATTGTGGAGTCATCATGCCCACTCTGGCTTGCCTATCTGGATTTTTACATAAGCAAGAAGTAAATTTCTACCTTGCTTACCCCATTTTCAGTTTAGCATCTTTGTTACAGTACCTCACACCATAAACACTCCAGCGCGGGGGATCCCTGGGTGGCGCAGCGGTTTGGCGCCTGCCTTTGTTCCAGGGCGCGATCCTGGAGACCCGGGATCAAATCCCACATCGGGCTCCCGTGCATGGAGCCTGCTTCTCCCTCTGCCTGTGTCTCTGTCTCTCTCTCTCTCTCTCTCTCTCTCTCTCTGTGACTATCATAAATAAATAAATTAAAAAAAAAAACACACTCTAGCTCAAAATGCAAGGGGACACCTGGGTGGCTCAGTGGTTGAGCATCTGCCTTTGGATCAGGTCATGATCCTGGGGTCCTGGGAAAGAGTCTCACATCGGGCTCCCCCAGGGAGCCTGCTTTTCCTCTGCCTAGGTCTCTGCCTTTCTCTGTGTCTCTCATGAATAAATAAATAAATAAATAAATCTTTGAAAGAAAGAAAGAAAGAAAGAAAGAAAGAAAGAAAGAAAGAAAGAAAGAAAGAAAGAAAGAAAGAAAGAAAAACTACAACAGCAACAAAAAACTCTTGCAAGGGCTTCTACCGTCTTCAGGTTAAGTCCAAGCACCTAAAGCCAGCACCCAAGACCCTTTGAGATGGAGCCCCTGTCAGTCTAGTCTCTCACCTCATCTGCTGTTCCTCTTTAGTTTAAACCCTCTGCATTAGTCATACTAAACTGTTTGCACTTAGCAAATGTGCTAAGCTGATTCATGCTTCCAGGCCATTGCTTCAACTGTTCCCCCGCCTGGAATGCCCTTCCCCCTTCTTTGCTGCCTCCTTCCTGCTCATCCTTCAGGACTCTCTTGCCTCCTTAATAAAGTTATCCTAGGACCACACCCCCACCCAGATTAGGTTATTTACTTCTGCTAAATGCTCCCTTAGCACCCTGTGTCTACTTCTCTCAGGGTTGTTAGACTATATAAACTTGGGGAAAGCAAAGATAGTCCGTGTCTGGTTTGCACTTAATGCCCAGTCCCTAGCATATCAGGAGAGCTCAATAAATATGCATTAGATGAATTAATGACTAAAATAGGCAGCCAAGCCTCATTTATCATGTTGTATCATCACCTTCTGCTCACATTTGTCTGTCTCATCTAAGTCCCCTGACACAGGGACAACAGAATTCTGATTGCCAGACATAGTAGGTGCTCAATAAATGTTGTTCTTGAAGCACCTCCAATGCAGTGCCCTCTGTTCTGCATCATCATTTTTCAATAGAACTTCTGGTTCATTCCACAAGGGTTTCCTCACAAGCAGTGCCCAGGGTGCAACATTTTCCAACAAAGTGTATTTGTCACCGCTAACATCTTCTTGAAATATGGGCAGCTTTTATGGAAATAAGCATTTGGCCACAGTGACCTCAAAACAGTAGCTGAAAGTGTTTTCAGATGGCTTGGGCTTAGCCAGTTCTTTAGAAAACCATATCTCAAAATTGTGGTTTGAGTGGCAAAAGAGCAGGAAGCATGTTACAAAAATTGGGAAGTGGTTGCCAGGTCAGGTGGGGTTGTGAAGCCCAGGAAGGGCACAGAAGAAGGGGTGCACTGTGGCAGGTGGCAAGGGATCAGTCTGTATAGGTAACTGGAACTCAGAGCTTATGGTACGTGGGTTTTGACCCACATGGCAAGAGTCTCCTGTCCAGCCTCTTCATTCCGACCCCACACGAGGGAGAGATTGATTAAGACTGACTAGGTGTTACTGCAGTAAGAAATAACCAGAACATCTCAGTAGCTTAAAACAATGAAATATGTTCCTTGCTCACAGGAATATGCTCATTTGAATCAACTAGTAGTCTGCTCAAGATAGGCTGTCAGAGACCTAGGCTGATAAAGGCTCCATCTCAACCCAGGCTTTACAACTTCAGAGGCAGGGAAAAGAGAGTAAATGAATCCTGAACCGGCTCTTGAAAGCTTCTTCCCTGGCATGGCACACGTTACTTCTGCTCATATTTCATTGGCCAAAGCACGTCATATGCTCTTGCCTAATTTTCAGAGGGCAAGGATATTAACAGGGAGGGGCATCAAATACTTGTGAAAAACAGTCATCCATCACAAAAGAAAATGCTAGGTGATTGGAGCTTTCACTAGCTGTATGATAAGCAAGCCAAGTAATCAGGTTGGGACTCAGTTTTCCCAACCAGAAGGTAGAGATCATGATAGTTCTGACATAGTAGGAGATTGAAATGACTCAGTGAGAGTGTATAGAGAGCTGAACACAGGGCCTGGTATAAAGACTTGCTCCATAAACAGCAACTTTTTAAAAGTTAAATTATGGAGAACTTTGAACACCAAAAGGGGAGGGGGAAATGGAAGCCTCATGGTCACTTCTTTCACTGAAGCTAGACCAGTAACCTGGAGCTCCCGTTTCTCTCCTTTTTGTCTTATACATGTAACCACTGGGATCAGGGGCTGCTTCCCTAACTGAGAGGACCTGGGATTTTGTTTGGCTTTTATAGGCACAAGAAGGAGAGCTGGCCTCTTGCCTGCGTTCATTCTAGACAGCTGTGGCCCCAAGTAACCTATGAAACAGGGCCATGACTGTGACCAACCAGACTCTCTGGGAGTCAGCATTGGCTTTTGGAGTTGCAGCAAGAACTCTCAGGCAAAATGGAGCTTAGTCCTCTTTCGTAATCCTGAGAAATTGATTCTGGAATGTGTGTTTGCACAAATTACTTGTACCTGATAAGCAGGCAGGCACATACCTGGCTCCTGCCTGAGCAGTCAGGGGGGGCCATGACTCCTGAGGATGGAGAGGGGGTGGGGTACGGGGAGCTTCTTGCACCCAGCAGAACACCTCCTTCTGTGGGGGAGTAGCAGATAGCTTAGACCTCAGTGTGGAACTTTGTAAGTCACCTGGACCTCCATCTGGGAGCACACAATTGTTTCTTGCTCACCAGACTCCAAAAGATAGGTTTCCATATCCAGGACCATTAAAGACAGCATTCTTCAGTTCTGCTGGTATCCTGAGGAGACACCCAGGCCAAGTCAAAAGTCTGCATTCTAGAGCAACTCCTCTGGGGGCAGTAGAGAGGAGAAACTGGAGTCTGCAGGAGGTCAGCTAGGAGGTGGTGGTTGTGGATCCCTGTGAGAGGGGAAGGTGGCTTGCGCCAAGACAGGCAGGAGGGATGGAAGGAAGGAGCAGGACATGAGAGGTGTTGAGGAGACAGGAGGGGTGGCATTTGCTGTCCCCTTGGATCTGGAGGGAGAGCAAGGAAGGAAAGGAAGGAGCCAGGGTGACTCCCAGGATTGAACTGTAAAGACTTTAAATTTGGCACCGAAAGTAAACTTGACAGCAAAATCTGACCTGAAAGACATTCTGATTTAAACAATACGAGACTCTAGAATATTTATGTATCCTGTACACTGTGCTGCAGAAATATTCTTGTATTTCATTACACAGGGCTGCCCCTGGAGCATACTAAGCAACATTACGTAACACACTACACATGCCCCTAATCACCTCTGTCTAAAGTCCAAAGGAATTCCAAATTCTGAATCTGCTCTGGTTTTAGATAGGAGACTGTGGGCTTGTTCTAATAGCAGCAGTAGTGATAGCAGCTGATCACTGCACGAGGCTCCACCCAAGAAGGCATGCAGGTATGTCCATAGAGGTCCCTGCTGCAAGCTCCCTGTACCCCCATCGAGGCCTCTTCTAGTCCACCTGTCACCAGTGCCCACCACCCCTCAATCCACAATGGACAGCAACACATTCTGCTGCCCCTTGCAGTACATGAAGTCATGAGGAGACCCTTGGAGGTGTCTCGAGTCCTTGGCTTTGCCCTGGATCATGGGGAGGGGATGGGGCTCTGAGATCCTGTGTTTTCTTGGGTCCTCCCCACCACCAGAAAAGTGATAGATGCTGGGTGCCTGGGTAGCTCAGTCGGTTAAGTGTCCGATTTTTGGTTTCTGCTCAGGTCATGATCTCAGAGTCATGAGACTGATAATGTGCTCCACACTCAGTGCAGAGTCTGCTTGAGATTCTTTCCCCCCTTCTCTCCCTCTCTCTCTCTGCCATTCCCCGCTCTTGTGCTTCTAGGACCCTCAAAATGAGATTCTTTCTCTTTCATTCTTTGCCTTCCCTCATGCCAATCTTGGTTGCAGAAAAAAATTGGTTAGTACTAAAATGACACTCAGGCACATTGCCTCCACTTGGCCACCCCATCTGGTTACCAACTCACCTGCCTCCCTCCTTCCCCTGGATAGCCTTAGGAATGAGGGATCTTAATTCATACCTCGCTCCCCGAAAATCACATCCCACCCCAGCTTCCAACTGAAACTACTCCCTTGTTAAAGGTCATGGATGAACTTCTCAAGGCCAGTTATAAGTGGCTTTTTTAATTTTCATCTTGGACTCCTTCATAGAGGCAGACTGCATTACTTCATTATTCACAAATAATCCACTGCCCCTCCTAGTGGGCCTCTCCCAGTGGGAGAAGTATATTCCTGGTATTGCAGCTTGGCCATGAAACTTGCTTTGACAAGTAAAATATGAGTGTGTGTGACCTGTGGTACTTCCATGACCTGTGCCATCACTGGGCAGAAGCTTTAAGAGCTAACATTGTTGTCCTTTCCTGGGGCTATGCTGATAAGTGCCTAACAACAGGCTCTCAGGGAAGGGGAGGGGAGAATTTGCTGATTTCCATGGTATAAATACTCCCACCATGACTGATTTCAAGCTGCCAATGTGATATCACTGAGCATGGAGTTGGAAAGAGATGTGTACTATCATATCTCCCTAGTACAAGCTCACTCCAAAACCCTATCTCTCTTTTCTCTTTCCCCTGAGAGCAGCAATGTTCTAGATAGAGCCTTTTCCTTCAGCCAGCACACCTGATACATGGCAGAACCATAGCAGATCTGCAGCTGACATGTAAACTTTTCTAGAAGCTGATATTTTGGGGGCTATTTGTCACTGCACCATAACGTAGCTGAAGCTGACTAATGTACCCTTGAAACTCTTTCTTTGGCTTTGGTAATGCTCCTCCTATCATGTCAATCAACAAACATTTATCAATGGTAACAGTACAGGCCAGAGGGTCAGATCACCTGAATTTAAATAACTTCTCACTTCAGAATGCCTGGGTGGCTCAGTGATTGAGCATCTACCTTTGGCTCAGGTCATGACCCTCAAGGTCCTGGGATAGAGTCCTGCATCAGGCTCCCGGCAGGGAGCCTGCTTCTCCCTCTGCCTGTGTCTCTCATGAATAAATAAATGGAATCTTTAAAAAAAAAAAAAAAGATAACTTCTCCTTACAGTTCTTCATCTATAAATTGAGACTAATAGTAGCACTTACCTCACAAAGCTGTCATGAGGATTAAATGATTTTCCATATGTAAAGCACTTAGCATAGTGCCTGGTATAGGATAATCAGTCATCAAACATTAGCTTTTATTATTACCACCAGCTGCCGAGCCCCATGCTAGGCTGAGTTGGAAGATGCAGTCAGAGCATCCCAGCTCTTAGGGAATTCATTCATAGCCTGGAGCAGGGGACAGATGTAAAAGCAGAAAATCACAATAAATCATGATAAGCGCAAGAAACGAAGGGTATGTGTGGGAACCAGAGCATCAGGACAACTAACTCAGAGTGTGAGACTGTGGGCCAAGTGCACAGGAAGGCTTCATAGAAGAAGGGATATTTAAGCTGGACTTTGAAGGATGAGTAGGAGTTTTCCAGATGAAAAAGAGTGTGTTGAATAAAACAAAACTTCAGGTTTTCTTCTTAGCTCTCTGATTGTTCTCAGACTCCTTTGCTGATCACCTCTTTCTCCTCAGATGTTGGTTCCCCAGATTTAGTTCTTATTCTCTTTTTCTTCTCTTTCCTCTCTCCTAGGACAAAACCATCTGCCCCACGGTTTTGATGCAGGTGGTCATAGTTAATGTTTACTATGACCCATAGGGTTTAGATGGCTTGCAGTGTCACATGAGGCGCTTTCAGCAGCAGGAACCAGAATACCCAAATGAATGTGGCTCCCACCACAAGAAGTCTAGAGGCAGGTGATACGACGTTGTTTCATTTAGCAGTACAGTGATGTTCACCTCTGGGTCAGCTTCTCTCTGAATCTCTTAGCTCTTCCCTCACAACCCCAGGATGGCTGTTAGATTAAGCACTGAATCCTCCTTCAACATCTAAAGGTAGGCAGGAAGGGAGCTTTTCCTCTGAAGGCATCTCTCTTCTTACTGAAGGGGAAAGCCCTGTCTCCCACCCTCTTGCTTCTTCCCTCACCCTCTCAAGTTGTAATTGACCCTCTCTCAACCCTATACCATCTATTTGGTGGCTAACCTAAAGAATGAAGGGTTGTGTTGAATAACTTGTGGGGCTCATGAGCTCCAAACATGGATGGGAACCCAAAGCACTTAGGCTAAGAACACGGGCAAAAACATACTGCAGAAAAAGCCTGGTTGACAGCCACTACTGGCCACTGGTCACCCACTGCTGCAAGACTCCCAGGTCCCCTCCAAGAACAGCCCTGCCACGTTGCCTCTCTCTCTCAAAGGTCAAAGTCCTGGGAAAGGACTTTCATGTGTCGTGTCATGTGCTCAATCCCCAGTTCCCAGAAAGGCTGGCAAGATTCTATACTTTCAGCTTCAATAGGAGGAGATGTGGCTGTCCCCTGCCCCTCAAGCCCTTTGCAGTATAGGACTTCAACATAGGAGAGGCGTTCCTCTGCTGAGTACCACAGTTCTCCTCAATTTGCCACCTGTTCCTTTGCCTCCAGACCTTGACACATGCAGCTGCCTTTGTACTCTCCCTCTTCTCCAGGCAAACTCTCCTCATCCTCTAGGTTTCATGTCTCTTAAATGTCACTTCCCCTAAAATCTGGGACAGGTGCCCCTCCATTGTATTTCCACTGAAGCCTATACCTTCTCCAGCATTGCCCTCATCCCTGTACTGAAATGGCCACCTTACTTGAATTTTGTTACTCCCTTGACTACAAGTTCTAGGAGAGTGGATCACCTGCCCTCCTTGTTCAGCACCAGATCCCTGGCCCCAAGCACAGTGCTGGGTACTTAATATGTGACCACTAACTATATGTTGAATGAATCAGGGAATGAATGAGATGAATATTAATGACCCACACTCCCCCAAGTCCTGGCCCCAAGACACGGACATTATTACCCGCATATGGTCTCGTGTCAGTTCCCATTAATTCTACTTTCATAGGCCAGTCCCTCACTAACTTTCTCCTGGATTTTTGCAATACGCCCTGCTGTGGACATCTGTCATTTCTGCATGCCCAATGGCTCCTCCCTCTTATTTCAGAAACTGTCGTCATTTGCTTTTGGGGAACTACTCCCATCCCCGCAGTCTTGGGGGGAACTATTCATCAAGATATTCTCCACCTTTCCCAAGGGGTGAACATGAAATCCAAACCAAGCCAGAACTTCGAATCTTGAGTAGAATGACACAGATACAGGGAACAGTCGAGCTGAGTCATTCCAATCATAGCCTCATGAGAAATCATTTATTGTGTTGGAGGGTAGCCTCATCCAAGTGTGGAACCCAATGATAGGTAGCTACAGATGTAGGACAGAAGGAAGTCAAAATATCCCCTTTATTACTGACAAAGCTGTCAGAGATGCACCTTTAGGTCTGACACACACATGGAATTACTAATACTGAACCCCCAAAAACAATCTTTTCCACCCAGTCTCAGGCAGTACTGGAAAATAATAATCATCCCTGAGAAGGCCAGATCCTGGAAAATTTAGAGCATGGAGGAAGAGAGCAAAAAAATGTGGTTCACATAGGCAGATAGATCTGAAAGAGAAAGAGGAGGGGAGAGCTGAACTGAGCTTTGTTCATTCTCCCTAAATTCAGCAATCAGATAAGACACGCCTCCTCCTCCTCTGGAGAGGAAAGAAACAAGAGTATTATTCTAAAAGAGGTCTCTCCTTATGGAAAAAGCCAGAGGAGGGAATAAATATTCCCTTCAGCCTTGTCCATTTATTCCTGGTATCTAGATTACCCAAAGCAGCCCTGGCTCCTATCATTCCTCAGGCTGCCTGTATACAACTATATCCTTTCAGTGGATTCCTTCCTTGATTGATGTAGCCATATTCTGCTTCTGCTGCTTGCACCCAAAGAGCATATATGTTTCCTATTGCTGCCATAATGTTACTGCAAATTTGATGGTTTAGAACACGAAGTTATTTATTTATTTTTAAAGATTTATTATTTATTCATGAGAGGCAGAGAGAGAGAGAGAGAGAGGCAGAGACACAGGCAGAGGGAGAAGCAAGCTCCATGCAGGCAGCCTGATGTGGGACCCAATCCCGGGACTCCAGGATCAGGCCCTGGGTTGAAGGCAGCGCTAAACCGCTGAGCCACCCGGGCTGCCCAGAACACGAATTTATTATCCTACAATTCAGGAGGTCAGATGTTGGAAATGGGTCTTATGGGGCTAACACGAAGGTGTCAGCAGAAGGTATGTTTCTTCTGGAGGCCCTAGAGGAAAGTCTTTCCTTGCGTTTACAGCTTCAGAGGCTGTGATCATTCTTTGACTTGTGGTCCTCAGTCAACAATCACACCACTCTGACCTCTGCTTATGTTATCATGCCTTCTCTGGCTCTCCTGCCTTCCTCTTATCCTTATGAGGACCTTTGTGATTATATTGGGTCCATCCAGATAATCCAGGATAAGCTCTCCATCTCAAAATCCTTAACTTAATCACATCTGCAAAGTCCCTTTTGCTATGGAAGTGTAACATGGTCACAAGGTTCAGGGATTAGGACACGAACATCTTCGGGGGAGGCAGATTGTTCTGCCTACCACAAAATACGAACAGAAATTATTTTGGTTGTCTTGTATTCCTCTCTTTCTTTCCTCTCCAGTCTGCCCTACAAGTGATCCTATTAAAATGTGAATCTGATCATAATGGTTCTAAGAAACTTCCCAATTCCCAAAAACCCACTGGATAAAATCTACAACACACTCCATTCTCTTTCTCTCCTCTGATGGTTTGCTCTGAATGTTCTCTCGGCCTGAAATGTCCCCCAACCCAAAGCCAAATCCTCTGTATCTTTCAAGGTCCATCTCTTTCACCTCCAAGATCTCTCTAGCTGGAACCCAGCTGCACCGTGAGTCCCATGTCTGCAGAAACTGCCTGTCTTGTTACCTGGTAATGCTGGACACCAGACAGACAGACCTGAGCTCAGATCTGCCCAGCCACAGGCTCATCTCTCTGTGCCTTAATCTCCTCTATTTAAAAAAATGCAGATAATTAAGTAATTACACATATAGTCTGTTGTGCAAATTAAATGAGTCAATGCATATAAAGTGTTTAGCACAGGGCTGGCATGCAATATCCAATACTAGGTAGATGGTAGCAGTTATAAATACAAATTAAGTTGAGTAAATGAATGAAGTAATCCTTCCTTCCCCAGGGCTGTCGATATCCCCCTTATGGTCTTTAGTCTGCTTCCAAAGATTAGGAAATTATTGAAATTTGAATAAATAAACTTTACACTGTGTGTATTTATGTGTAGTCTTAGTTCCTTTCCTTCCTGAGGGATCCATGCCTGGTAGAAATCACTGTAGGGATTAGTGGCAGAAAGGGAAAACTGCTCCTAAGTCCCTTGCCTGGTGCCTTGGGCACAGCACACCTTGATAAACTCTGGCTTTCTCGGAGTAAAGTGAATTTTGGCTACATAGAGGCTTCCACCAGAAAAGATGTTCTTGTTCCCCACCCTCACCCTCACCCCTACAAATCCTGACAGGCTCTCTGGGACCCTAGCTCATCCTCCGCAGTCTTAATTGTGACCCTGCCACTATGTGGCTCTGGGCTAACCACTGCATATTTTCCTGAAAAATGGTTTTAACAATCTCTGCCTCTTTCAAGGCCAGGCACCTTGTAAGCAGTCCAGCATGCAGAGGGGGAATAAATGTTCATTTCTTTTGTGAGGTTATATAGAAGAGACCACACTGAAGGGAAATCAAATTCACTACCAGGATGTAGAAAATAAGTTGCAAAGGGCCTATGAGGAAACATGATTTTTTCTGACTAAAAGTCCAAGAGGGCCCTTGGGGCTGGTCTTGCCAGGGCCTCAGGGATTGCTTCATAGGGGTGTGGATGAAACTCTCACACACCAAAAAGCTGTAGAAATACTTTTCCTCTCCAAAAGAAGGTCATCTCTTTTGAGAAAAACTACTTTTCCCTGACTTAAAAACGGTTGTTTTCTTATTATAAAAGTAGTAGCTGTTTATTACAGAACTTACTATAGAACTTTTTGACAATATAAACATGCACAAAGAAGGGGAGAGGCTCCTGTAACCACTGTGTAAAGTCAGATCACCACTTGTAAAGTCAAAATTGAGATTTTGTTGTAACTGCAATTTTGTATCCTGTTTGGTGAACATTTTCCCCTTGTGTTTAAATATTTTATACAATGGGGTGGGAGGGGGCAGGGATTCAGGATACAAATTTGCTGCGATCTGTTTAACCAATCTCTTGTTGAACATTTGGGATATTGCCTTTGCTTTTGTTTTGTTTTGTTCTTTGGTTGGCTTATTTGAGGCTTTTTGGCTGTTGTAAGTGCTACAATTAATATCTTTGTTACTCAAACCTTCACCATATCTTTCTTGGATTATGTCTTGAATTCCTGAAAGTTCAGTTGTTGGGCCAAAGGACATTTGATACATATTATCAATTTGTCTTCTAAGACTGATTTTTCCCTCATTTGCACTCCCAGGGGCAATTTCAGAGGCTTCACCGGACTTGCCGGTGTCATTAACTGTCAAAGCCAACCTGGAACTCCCAGCCGGGCCTCCAGTCTTGCTTCACTTTTTCCCGCCCACTCCGCACACCCGCCGCGCGCCCCAACCCCACTTGGTCCATGATGGCCCGCCCCTTCCTTACTCCGTACAGATTCTATCCAATAAGAAGCAGCCTTCCGCAGCCTGGCCTCGTGGTTGGTGGCTGAAGTGTCCGTCGCGCTCGGGGGAGGGCGGAGCGACTTGACGGACGTGGCGGCGGACCAGTGTTAGCGGCGAGCGGGCCGTGCGTGGCGTGCGCGGCGCGCTAGGCTGGAAGCGCTGGACCTGCGAGGTGTGTGTGTGCGCTGGCGGGTTGAGCGGCGAGAGGCTTGGCGGCCATGGCTCCCAACGTCCCCGCGGCCGAACCGGCCCCAGAGAGTCCTAAAGGCATCCGGGCTGTGCTGCTGGGGCCTCCCGGGGCGGGCAAGGGTACCCAGGTGAGCTGCGGGGCCGGGCTTGGCGGCGGAGCCTGTGGAATCCCAAGGTCAGGACGGCCGGAGGTCCGGATCGCCCTGGAGCCGGACCATGGGCTTAGGCCTGGGGAGGGTGTGGGGGTCCTGGCCGGCGTCTGGGATTCTGGTGAGGCGTTTGCGAGAGGGTGCGATTGGAGGTCGGGGGAAGCCTGAGGTAGCATTAGAGTTCTGGAGGGATCTAGGTTTGAGGTGTCGTGTTGGGGAGAATGGGAGGACGGATTTAGATCCCTTAAGGGGTTAAAAGCTGCGAGGGTTTGAGCGCTGGGGTGAGCCTTCGGTTGAGGCATCTAGATTACAGCCTGAGTGGAGCCAGGGACCCCAGATTCCCTGCAATGTGGAAGTGGATTGTTCAGGGCTATGTGCCAGGCATTCAGGGTAGGGCAGCCTTGCTTCTTAGGATTAATGACTGAAGGTGGAGGAGCATCTCCAGCACGTGGGGCGGGGGGAGCTGGCCTGTGCTCATGAGAGGAGTACTAAGAGAAATGAGGCATGACCTGCCTGAGCCAGTTAAGTTGGGGGAATGGGAGAGGGTACCTCAACATACAGGTGAGGAAACAGGCCCAGAGAGGTCAGTTGCTTTTTGAAGACAGCGAAATTGACTTCATCCAGTCTGGAAACTCAGGAGCCATGGGGCTCCAGGAGTTTGGAGTCTAAAGTTACCTTCTACCTTAGCAGACCGTGGGGTCTTACTTGGTTCTGTGCTGTAATGGACCCATAGATCAGAGTTGGGATCTATGATCTCATTTTGAAAATGGAGGCCCATAGGTTTGGGTTATCAGTGTACCCTTCCTGCATTAGGTTTGGCATTGCCTCCCGGGTCACAGGTTCTTGTTGGTTGTTAGGTTCTAAAGAGGGAATTCGGGGACACCTGGGTGGCTCAGTCTGTTGAGCATCTGCCTTGGGCTTAGGTCATGATTCTGGGGTCCTGGGATCGAATCTTGCATTGGGCTCCCTGCTCAGTGGGGAGTTTGCTTCCCCCTCTCCTTCTGCCAGCCACTCTCTGCTTGTGCTTTCTCTGTGTGTGTGTGTGTGTCAAGTAAATAAATAAAATCTTTAAATAAGTAAATAAAGAGGGAATTCTTGCAAGTCTGAGTGCCTAAGTGAATGGTGTTCTAGGGACAGCTTTGTGCCCGCCCACTTTTCTAGCTCTGGAAAAGATCTTGTCTTACTCATTCTTGGGACCCCTCTGGCACCCAGCACATCACTTGGCACCGATGGGGTTGGAAATGGATGAAGGACACAGAATAATGTGGATGATGACAAGGGAAGTCTGGGAGATTCAGCTCATTCCTGTGATAATTGCTTTTTGGCTCTGGGCACTAGGTCATGAACGACCACTTTCCCTTTTCTCTCTATAGCTGGAGCTGATTCATTCTTGGAACTCACCTAATACACTTGACCTCAGTAACTTTGAAGTCTCTTGTTGCTACCACTCTCTGTTATTAGGGAAACTGCATGCAGCCTAGGAATGTTTAATCCCAGACTCTGCGGACTTTTGCTGTGAGTGACTGAGTATAAACAGAGTAGCTCAGATGCGTCAATTATTTTTTCTTAGTTCATACGGAAGTTAATAATTCCATTAGTTGTATAATGAACAATCTGTCCCAGTGCTGAGACAGGGCTTTACACAGCGAGCTGTGTAACTTCTAAGCCTTAATGTCTTCGCTTGAAAAATGGTGATAATACCTACCTTACTTATTCAACATTTCATGAGTACCGAACACTGGAGATAGAGAAGTGAACAAAACTGATAAGGTCCTTACTCATGTAGGCCAAAAGCTGACAAGGATATTGGAAGATTGTGTCATGTATATGTGTAAAGTAACCCTATGTACCTAGATGACAACCTGGCACATCGTAGGTGTTCAGTAATTATTGACTACTTTTCATCTTACACATTTCTCCTCCCCCCAACTCGGATGTATTTCAGTGTAAAGGGTGATGTATTCAGGAAGTTTTGAAGGAAATTATACTTATGAGCTGATTTATAAGGGTGCATGTATGGTGGGTGTTGGTCAGAAAACACTTTGTGGAAGTGGAGGAGATGTAATTGGGAGTTGAGGAAACACAAGTCTTTTAACTTCTATATACCTTTTCATTAAGTGGAACAGTAGGAATACTGTTGGTTGTAGTTTTGTGGAATTGAAAAAAACAGCAGTGCTCATTAATCAAAGGTTGGAAAGCAGCAGCTTCCAGCAGCAATTAATCTGCAAACACATCCTAACTTTTTTTTTTTTTTTTAAAGATTTTATTTATTCATGAGAAAGAGAGAGAGGCAGAGACACAGGCAGAGGGAGAAGCAGGCTCCATGCAGGGAGCCTGACATGGGACTCAATCCTGGGACTCCAGGATCATGCCCGGGGCCGAAGGCAGGTGCTAAACTGCTAAGCCACCCAAGCGTCCCTTTTTAAAAAAATGTTTTGTTTACTTTTTAGTTAACTAGGTTCCACTCCCAACATGGGGCTTGAACTCAAAGATCTAGAGTCGCAGCTCCACTGACTGAACCAGCCAGGCACCACTACCTATTATTTTTTTAAAGATTTTATTTCTTTTGAGAGGGAGCAAGTGAGACAGCACAAAGGGGGGCGGCGCAGAGGGAGAAGCAGAAGCAGACTCCCCGCTGAGCAGGGAGCCTAACTTGGGCTGGATTCCAGGATCCTAGGATCACAACCTGAGCCTAAGGCAGACGCTTAACCAACTGAACCACCAGGCACCCCCTGACTTTTTTATGAAGAGTTTGTGGTTTTTGTTTTGTTTTGTTTTTTAGAGAGAGAGAGAGAGCACTTGAGAGTGGGGGCAGTGGGGGGGAGGGAAGCAGAGGGAGAGAGAGAATCTTTTTTTTTTTTTTAAAGATTTTTATTTATTTATTCATAGAGACAGAGAGAGAGGCAGAGGGAGAAGCAGGCTCCATGCAGGGAGCCTGATGTGGGACTCGATCCCGGGTCTCCAGGATCACACGCCAGGCTGCAGGCGGCGCCAAACCGCTGCGCCACCAGGGCTGCCCAGAGAGAATCTTAAATGGGCTTCATGCCTAGTACAGAGCCCAACATGAAGCTCAGTCTCACCACTCTGAGATCACCCTGAGCCGAAATCAAGAGTTGGTTTAACTGACTGAACCACCCAGATGCCCCAAGTTTGAATACAAAAGAAAACTGATCCCTGTGTACCCATTATCTAGCCCTCACAACCATTAGCTGGTGGCCATTCCTTCCCCATCCACTCTCCCTTCACAGGTTATTTTGAAGCAGCTCCCAGATATCATGACCAAGGTGTGTTTCCTATTTTCTCTGCCAGCCCTGTTCAGTTTTTTCCATGTGTCCAGCTTAGACCAGTTCTTCATCTTGCAGGTCAGCCTCCATTAGCTGTGTCAATGCAGTGACAAACACTTCTATGAGTCCCATACTCTTATTCCCCTTTTTACAGTTAAAGAAATTGAAGTTCAAAAGGCCTGTTCTCTAATTTACATAGCAAGTAATTGGCAGATCCTGTGTCTGAATGGCTCCAAAGCCCCCTCCTCTTTCTGTTGCTATCTCCTACTCTGGGTTAGATTTTTCTGGGCAGCCTTAGCTGCCCGGTGGCTCAGTGGTTTAGCGCCCACCTTCAGCCCAGGGCGTGACATCGGGCTCCCTGCATGGAGCCTGCTTCTCCCTCTGCCTGTGCTTCTGCCTTTCTCTGTGTGTGTGTCTCTCATGAATAAATAAATAAAATCTTTAAAAAATAATAAATAAATAGATTTTTCCCCTACCCTATGCATGTTGTGTTTTATAGTTTTGGTGTTAGACATGCAGAGAGCAGCTGTTGCCCTCAAGAGGGTATAATATAACAATCACCCTTATGCAACAGGCCCCTAGTCGAAAATTTTACATGTCCTCTGATTTAACCCTACAACCCTAAGAGGTAGATCCTATTATCCATGCCTTTTTACTGATAAACTGAGGCCCAGAAGCTATATCTTGCCGCCGGATATACATAAGGAAATAACAAAGGCGGAATTTGAACTCATGACTGATTCCTGAGCAGAGTCACCATCTTACACCAGTGATACTAGTCTAGGTGTAGAGGCAGAAATGAATATGCATGCACATAGTACATACCAGTGCAAAGTACCATGTGGGAAGTGTCAGGTGAGTGACTCTGACAAATGCTAGGAGTTAGAATAAGAACTATAATTTGTCAAGAGTATTCCATTCTTCACGCCCAGCCAGTAATGTTGGCAATATTATCCCCAATTTATAGGTGAGAAAATTGTCTCAAAAAAATCACTGGCCTAAGGTTTTATGGTAAGAGGCAGAGCTGACATTTAAACACGGGTTCCTGTGCTTTTGAAAAAACTTTTTTTTTTTTTTAAAGATTTTATTTATTCATGAGAGACGCACAGAGAGAGGCAGAGACATTAGGCAGAGGAAGAAGCAGGCTCCCTGTGGGGAGCCTGATGTGGGACTCAATCCCAGGACCCCTGGATCATGACCTGAGCCAAAGGGTAGATGCTCAACCACCCAGGCATCCCTAAAAAGCTTTTTACTGAGGTATAATATACATGGAGAAAGGTACAAATATCGTAAGTGAGCAGCTTGATGAATTTTCACAATGTGAATTTTCACAATTGCATTTGTGTAGCTTCTATCCATATCAAGAAGCAGAATATTGTCAGCTTGGTGAAGTCCTCCTTGTGTTCTCTTCCAGACACACACACACACACACATACACACACACACAATTTCCCCAAGGACAGCCACTAAGGCTCTATGGGTTGTTTTTTTAAAAGGCCATATAATGTCATGGATAAGAACTAGGGCTTGCCAGCTCTGCTGTTACTACTAGCTATGTGATCTTGGGCAATTTAATTTAGCCTTTGAATTTCATTTATAAAATACAGATAAAAATAGTTCCTACTCATGGGTTTGTTTTATATTATGCATACTAAATACAGTAAAACAGTGCATGGTAAAATTGCTTGGCATGTTGCAAACACTCCAAGTCAAATGAATCCTTATCAGAGAAAGAAGGGATATTTGGGGAGATATATGCTTAGAATTTGCTTACTGTGAAAGGTTGAGTTTAGACCATCGGAGGGAAGGGAGAGGAGCCAAGGTCCTCAGAGATGCTTATGTATTTGGGAATCATACATAGAGCCACTGTTTGCAGTGGTGCGAAGCATCCAGATAGTGGACCTATACAAGTAAATTTAAAGAGCTTGGGAAGTGTAAGAAGTTTATTGTGGAGGACACTGAATGCTAGACATAGGTATTTGGACTTCTCCCCTATTACATTGAGGACACATGGACGGCTTCTGAATGTGGGGGGTGGGGAGTGTGCACACGCTTTGGGGGTGGGGTAGGGGGTGCACCCAACAGTATTTTAGGAGATGATTCCTGCTACATATATAGGAACATGGGACATGAGAGTGGGAAGGAGTAGAGGCAGAGAGATAAAGTCAAGGTGAGAAAACACTTGAGATTAAATCAAACTTCAACAACTAATAGTTTCCCTTTATTTCTCTAAATGCCAGGCACTATGCTGAATGCTTTTGTATACATAGTTTTATTAAATCCCCAAAATAAAACTCTGAAAATAGACGTTATTTTCTGTTCTCCAGTGATGAAGACACTGAGGCCTTAAGAAGGCTGCATAACTTGTTCAGGGAGATACAGTGAGTAAATTGTAGGTCCCAGTTTCCAACCCAGATCTGTACCACCAAAAAGCCAATATTGCAGCGCTACCCCAAGACTTCACAAACTGTACATCAGAATCCCAGGGTGCTGCCTGACAAGCACTCAGTCATAAACTTTAAGGGCAGGCCTGGCTTTGTATTTTTAGTGTGCCCCAGAGGATGGTGATAATATACTGAAGACTGAGAACATTAAACCCACCATGCTGCCTCTCTAGTGGTTTTAGCCATTCTTACCCATGCCTCGCCAAAGCCTGCCCCCTATCCCATAGGGTTCTCACAGAAGTGATGACCCTATTTCCTGGTCCATGGCGAGTGAGACCCCAGTGACTCAGGGCCTCAGCACCAAGAGTACGGTCCAGGGGCCAACAGCACAGCCAGACCTGCAAGCTTGTTAAAAATGCAGTTGCTCAGGCCCTAACCTGTGGGATCAGAATCTGCATTTTACAGCACCCCCAGGTGACTTGGAGTAGAAGCAATGGTCTAAACATAAGCTTGAAATGTGAGGGGAGTATAATAAAGTTATTTCATCAGGCTACTTCTGTAGTTTGTAATGCAAAAGAGAAAGACCATGGAAGGAGGTCTTAATTAATTGCCTACTGTGTGTCTTAATGTTTGGGGTACTTATTTTATTTTATCCTTACAATAGCCCAATGAAGTAGACATCCCCTTTTGGTGAGGAAAAAGATGCTGAGAAGTGAAGTAACTGGCCCAAGGTCACAAAGCTGTTAAGCCTTAGCCAGGATCCCTGTGTAAATCTGTGGGACTCCAAAGTCCATGCTCTTTACAACCCACCACATTGACTTCCATGCAGCCAGTAGAGAATGAAGGAGTTATTCTGCTTTGCCATGCCTTCCCTACTGATATGTTCCTTTTTCTTTTTTTTTTTTTTTTATTGAGAAGAGAAAGAGAGAACACAGAGGGAGAGGGAGAGGCTAGAAGCAGACTCCTCATTGAGCAGGGAGCCTGACTTGGGGCTCAGTCCCAGGACCCTGGGATCATGACCTCAGCCAAAGGCAGACACTTAACTGGCTGAGCCACCCAGGCGCCCCCCTAGTGGAGTGTTCTTACACCCAGCTGTGGAATCCGATCATTGGGAGCAGCATAAAAGAATCCTGCAATTCGGGGGTGATAAAAAATAGAAAGTTAGGTTCTGTGGTAACAGCTCTCTGGTGTTTTGGTCAGTTTTTCACCTTGAATAATCCTAATCTCCAAAATTTTCACCCAAGTTAGCTTCAACAACCAAGGAGAAAGACTGACAGAAAAGCTCAGTTCTTTGGGTATGTGGCCACCATGCCAGCCTGGAAGACCAGAAGGTTTTCCACTGCCAGAGTCCAACCTTCATTGGTTTTCCAAAGTGCAGTTTTTAATGCCTCCTTCATCTGAATTCCATTTTGCTGTTGAGTCAGGTCTTTGCTTGAACTGAATCAGACCATGAATCACAAACTAGAATTTGCTACACTGAGTTAAATCTATTTTGCTTTTCTGTGTGCAGCTAAGAAAACTCCCAATGCACTGGTTTGAATAAAAATCCAACCAACCCTACTTATTTTATAAAACAATTGAACCAGGATGCTAAGCTTCTTAAACTGATTCTGTTCCTTGTGATCTCTTACAGGGGTTTTGCCATTACAAAACCACTGTTGGGCTGTCCAGAGTTTCTTCCTCTTCTAGTCTTTATTCTGCTATTTTGTCCACCAAACTGGGAACCTGTAGAGGACAGGGTCCGTGTCTCTTCCTGGCTCCCAGCACAGTTCTTGGAAGAGGCATCAGCTTTTTCTTTCTCTATGAATGAACATGGAATTAGGGCAGGGGTTATATAGTACAGCTGATGTTCATAGAATATTTACTATGCGCCTGTCTCTGTGTATGTACGTCAACTCCATTTGATCCCATCAACCCAGTGATGGAGGTACTGTTACTGTTTCCATTTGACTTAGAGGAAATTTGAAAAATGGTAAGATTATACAATTTTTCTCTAGTCATCGTGTCTGGAACCCAGGAATTTTGACTCTGAAGCCCATGTGTTAACCAAAAGGCTATATACCTATACTGCCTCCTGAAACTAAGTAAGTATATACTGTTAGCCAAATGCTCTTTTTATGTATCCTGTCTGATCCTCAGAGCTACTTTCTAAGATGGAGCCTTTTTGCCTTCATTTTAAACAGGCAAGGAGGGATCCCTGGGTGGCGCAGCGGTTTAGCGCCTGCCTTTGGCCCAGGGCGCGATCCTGGAAACCCGGGATCGAATCCCACGTCGGGCTCCCAGTGCATGGAGCCTGCTTCTCCCTCTGCCTATGTCTCTGCCTCTCTCTCTCTCTCTCTCTCTCTGTGTGTGTGACTATCATAAATAAATAAAAATTAAAAAAAAAAAGAAACCTCTTTAAAAAATAAAAATAGGGATCCCTGGGTGGCGCAGCGGTTTAGCGCCTGCCTTTGGCCCAGGGCGCGATCCTGGAGACCCCGGATCGAATCCCACGTTGGGCTCCCGGTGCATGGAGCCTGCTTCTCCCTCTGCCTCTGTCTCTGCCTCTCTCTCTCTCTGTATGACTATCATAAATAAATAAAAGTTAAAAAAAAAATAAAAAAATAAAAAATAAAAATAAAAAAATAAACAGGCAAGGAAACTGAGCCTCTGAGAGGATAGGGGGAAGAACCAGGTGTGCCTGGGGGAAACCAGAATTCTTCACCTGGCCCCAGCCGTCTTCCATGCCAGTGGCCACAGGACTTGACAGACACATTCATTCTTTGGGAAATACTCATTCAACACATTATATGTCAGGCATCATGCTGAGTGCTTTATATACATGAACTCATTTAAACTTCACAGCAGCCAGGGCTCCTGGCTGGCTCGGTACAGTATACGACTCTTGATCTCAGGGTCATAAGTTTGAGCCCTAGGCTGGGTGTAGAGATTACTTAAAAATAAAAATTTTAAATGAATAAAAATAAACTTTGCAGCAACGATGTGAAGTACCGATACTGGTATTTTGACTCTTCCCGTTTATAAACTGAGGCTTTTGTGTCACTAGTGTGTGTCAAGTGAAAGTAGTGATAATAGCAAATATTTATGACCACTTCCTGTGTGCTAGGTGCGGTTTTCAGTGCTTTATATGTATTTTGTCATAATAATGCTTACTGTAACCCTCTAATCATTCTACATTAGAACACAAGGTACTTTAGAGGCATCTGGATGGCTCAGTCGGTTGAGTCTGCCTTTGGCTCAGGTCATGATCTTGGGGTCCTATGATTGAGCCCTGCATGGGGCTGGCTTGTTTCTCCCTCTGCCTGCTGCTCTGTCCACCTGTGTATGCATTCTCTCTCTCAAATAAATAAATAAAATCTTAAAAAAAAAAAAAAAAGAGGGATGCCTGGGTGGCTCAGTGGTTGAGCATCTGCCTTTGGCTCAGGGCATGATCTCAGGATCCAGGGATCAAGTCCTGCATTGGAGTCCCTGCAGGGAACCTGCTTCTCCCTCTGCCTATGTCTCTGCCTCTCTATGTCTCTCATGAATAAATAAATAAAATATTTTTAAAAATAATATAAGTTACTTTAATCCCTATTACAGGTAAGGAAATTGGCACTTGCTGAAGTTCACACAGCCAGTGAGTGCCAGGGCCAGGTTCACACCCAGGCTGTCTGATGCCCGGGCATTCAGTGTTAACTGTCTTGATTTTCTTCTTCCCCTCCACAGGCACCCAAATTGGCTGAAAACTTCTGTGTCTGCCATTTGGCTACGGGGGACATGCTGAGGGCCATGGTGGCTTCTGGCTCAGAACTGGGGAAAAAGCTGAAGGCCACTATGGATGCTGGGAAATTGGTAGGTTTGGTGGTACCAGTGAATGTGGGTATTCCCAAGTCTCTATCGGCACTGCCTTCTTTGGTAGCCCCTGGCCACATGGAACCATAGAAATTACTTCCGATTTAATTTACTTGAGAATTCAGTCACTCAGTCTCACTTGCCACATTTCAAGAATTTGTTAGCCAGCACAGGTTTAGAATCTTTCCATTATTGTAGAAAATTCTGTCGGACAGCCCTGTGCTGAGGGATGTTCTAACAAACTTACACATTACATGAACCTCTAGAGTAGTAGGTTATGTGGTTCGTTCTGAATGTGTGGCATTTATTTTATTTACAGTATTCCTTTTTTAAAAAAAATATATTTTATTTTATTTCAAGTAGGCTCCACTTCCAATGTGGGGCTAGAACTCACGACCCTAAGTTTAATAGTTGCATACAGGTAGGTGCCTCTATTCACAATATACTTGAGGTTCCTTTGTGCTGATGCATTTTGTAACATGCCCAATTTTTAGAGCCAAAAATGAAACTGCCATCCCTGGGCCAGAACTCAAGGATTATCCAAGAGAGAATGCAGGAAACCACAGGGTGTTTTAACTCTATTTTTGTGGCTCTGTGTTCTGTATCTCTAACAGTGGAGTTACTGGCAATTGACAAAAGTAATTCCTCCTATTTGGGGGATATAATAGCATTTTCTTACATTATTAGTCCAATTGATCTAATTGGATGATTATGTTCTATTAACTACTAAATCTTCTTTGGTTAGTGCCAGAGCTTAGTTGTAACTGAGTTATTCTGGAACTTGGCCTCTGAGAATCACCTTCAGGCATTTTAGTAAGCTGGAACACCAAGAAATAATTTTAATTAAACTACAGAAACAATGGTTATAATATAGAATATTGATGAGCAAAAAGACATACCATAAGTACTTAAAAAGTTACAAACCACTTGCTTCCTTAACATTTTCCTTATTTTATGTTCATACATGAAGATGATCAGATTTATTATTTGGGGGGAAGAGGAGGATAAAAAGGTATATTTATCATCTGGGAATCTCTTTCAGAAGTCATCTTGTGCTTGGCCCTCTGATCTTCTCTTTTAGAGTATTGGTTGGGGAAGGCACTGGGCTCTGCCTTTATCTCCACGTTACCTCCTGGCAGGCTTTGAGATTCCGTAGCTACATCAGTGGTACGCCTGCCCACCCACCTGCCCCTTTACCTCTAGTTTTCCCTTCATGTTTGTGAGACCTCGAGCTAAACCAGAAAACTAGATATTTTGGACTTTGGGTCTTGGCAGAAGATCTTGTGCTGAGAAAAAAATTGGGATATGGCCATGAGATTGCTTATCTCCAGCCTTTACTTCATCACAGAGCTTGTACTTTGTCCCCAAGTTCACAGCCAGTCCTAGGAGATAAGACGTTAGCAGCCTTCACTGTTGTACTGGTAGGGAACTGCTGTTTCTATGAAAGCTCAGGAGGAAAACCAGTTTTGGAAAGCTGGGTTGGGTCCTCATTGGGGCTTTGAGAGGGTTAAGAGGTATGTTGGGCTGATACCTCATTTCCTTGGTTCTGACCCAGTCTTGCCAATTCGATGACCTTGTCTCTTACCTCACGTCCAGGGTGGCCTGGGCCACTTTATTGTTGGCCTAATGCAAATTGTGAAACAGGGAAAGTTGGTGCCTTTCTGCATTTTGGTCAACCCCTATTCTTCCGTGGAGCCCTTCTCAGTGATCTCTCAGAGAGAAGCCTTCCTTATGTCTTGACAGCTGCTTGCTGATGAGCTGTTATCTGATGAAAAGGATTCTAACTAATGGCTGGAGAGGACCTCAGTACCTAAGACATGGAAGCCTCCTGTCCAAGTAACAGGCAGTGGATCCTTTTCCCTCAGCCACATTGTTGGGACACAAGAGAATCTCAAGGGAAGAGAACACATATATGGCAACCACAAAAATCATGAAACTGAATTTTCTTTGGAAGGTGGAGCCATTCCACATTTGCTCTGATATTTGCTTCTTTGGGGTCAGGAAAACATGCTGTTAATCAGGTTATACAGACACAAATTTGTGGCCCTGGAGTTGGGCTGTCAACTAACTAACAGATTTAATTCCAAGGCTGTCTTGTTCTTCACTTCCAGGTGAGTGATGAAATGGTAGTGGAGCTCATTGAGAAGAATTTGGAGACCCCTCAATGCAAGAATGGTTTTCTCCTAGATGGCTTCCCTCGGACTGTGAGGCAGGCAGAAATGGTGGGTGCCTCCATTTGTTTCACTGATGCGTGGAAATGAACTCTTGGCCCTTTATATCTAAATTCCTTTCAGGGAAATGGCTCTGATCAAGCTCTGGTAGCTTAGGTGAGCCACATACTCTTTTACAGCTTGATGACCTCATGGAGAAGAGGAAAGAGAAGCTTGACTCTGTGATTGAATTCAGCATCCCAGACTCTCTGCTGATCCGAAGAATCACAGGAAGGTATTTGTCCTCTGTCCCTTCTGGTCCTGTGACCTCAGAGCTTTATCAGACCAGCAGAGCTGCCCTTGCCCAATCCCAGGCGAGCAGCTGAATACCATATGAACATGGGTTGATCTGGTTTGGTGACATCCACTGAAGTGGTGACATGGGATGGGGATGTGTGGAAAGAAGAACAAGAGATTTGAAGTCAGTCAGCATCTCTGCCCTGTCACCTTTTAACTCTGACCCTAGGCAAGTTTCTTAGCCTCTCCAAGGTCAGTTCCTCCTCTGTAGAGTGGGGTTAATAAGACCTGCTTCAAGGAACTGTGCTACATTTTGGATACCATGCAGTTCCTAGTTCAGAGCCTCACTTACAGTGGGGCTTCAGAAAGATTACATTCCTTATGTGGTTATCTCTATTTCAGTGCCCTGAAATCTGCTTTCACTTGGAGTTGCCATAACTTGCTGTCCCTTTTGTATTATTGTGAAAATAATATGACCACCTACACAAAGTTTAGAAAATGGAGGAAAATTTTGCTCATGGTACAGCCACCTCTGCAAAACCCACTATTGCTTTGTTGCATGTTTCATTTTCGAGTACTTGTTTCAGGGCCCCTGGGTGGCTAAGTTGATTAAGTGTCCAACTCTTGATTTTGGCTCAGGTTGTGATCCAGGGTTGTGAGATCGAGCTCTGTGTTGGGCCCCGTGCTCAGCTTGGAGTCTGCTTCAGAGTCTTTCTCCCTCTTCCTCTTCCTCTGCCCTTCCCCCGCACCTCAGGACATGCCCGTGTGTGCTTCTTCACTCTCACTCTTACTCTCTTTCAAGTAAATAAAGCTTTAAAAAAAAAATAAAGTAAGTGTTTCTTCAAGCACCTGGCTGGCTCAGCAAAACATGCAATTCTTGATCTCAGGATTGTAGGTTGGAGCCCCACGCTGTGTGTAGAGTTTATTTTAAGTAAATAAATAAATAAAATCTTAAAAGTACTTGTTTCTCTGTAGTAGTCACCACTGAACACAGAAATGCTTTTGTTTCTGATTGAGTTTGCTCTGAAAGGTCCACTGCTTTAGGCTATCTCTACCCTATTTCACTGTCCACTCTGCCATCTGCTTTGTACCTTCCAGAAATATGTGGGAAGCTCTCAGCCTCTTATAGACCTCGCATTCTCATTTTTATTGTGGGCTATGGCTTTTATATCCCTTAGTTATTTTAATGGAGTCTCGGGAAGGTGGTCAGCCTACCAACTTGAACCAGACATCCATGACTATTATTTTTAATTGCTGCACTGTATTTCACAGTAGACGAACCATCATTTACTTACTCGTCCCCTTATTGTGGTACAGTTGTGTTTTTTTCTAGTTGTCTGCTGTTAAATTGATGCCGTGATCATAATAGTACCTGTAGACTTTTGGATTTAATTAGAGAGAAAATGTTTTCTTGTTGTAAATTTAATTACATCGATTTCTTCTTGAGGTTGCACATTTTTTCCATGGGTCTGCAGTCTGTCTCTTTAAGGGGGAAGGTAGACATGTAAACAGACAGCAATGAGTGTTACAGGTATTTTCCTGAGAGGCTATATTGGATACTGTGGGATCCACCTTATATTAATTTTTTGTCCAAATGTCCAGGTTTCATGTTTCCAGGTATTTCATAGGCACTTTCAATGCAGGAACTTTTGGGTTTTATTTTTGTGTCCCCACTGACAGAGTAGACAAAGTTGAGACAGGCCAAGAAGTGGTAAGATTGGCGGGAAGGCACAGGGCTGGGGTCCCTGATGTACAAAGCAGATGTTAACTGTACTAGTTGACCCTGGGGGCCTTTGCTTCAATCAGCCCATGTTCCTCAGTGCCCAGCACAGCACTAGACTCAGGCAGGGAACCAGGAGAGGGTACAGAAGAGCAATATGCCCATCTCTGACCTCAGAAAGTCTATAGGCCATACAAGAAACCTGGGCTGGTTAGCGCAGTTGGTAGTCCTAAGGAGCGAGCCTAGGAGCAAGAAAGGAAGGCTGCCTAGGAGAGGTATAATGTCAAACATGGCCTTCCTGGATGGAGAGGATTTCAGGGAGGCTCTCCAGCAAGGGGTTAGAGTTGGCAGTGAGTATAGGCTGGGAGAAGGCCTCTAGCTGGGGCTGGTGGCAGAATGTCCAGAGTCAGAGGAGTGTTCTGGGGGACTGGGTGGTAGACGGTCAGATGGGAGCTTGGCTGGGGGAAGTTTGCCAAGGTAAAGAGGGTAGACGTGTCAGGAGTTCTGGGATGTTCGTAAGCCATGAAGTGTTAATGGCAGAAACAACATTCTAAGAACATTATTTGGCCCTGGCATACAGGCTAAATTAGGGGAAAGGAGAAACAGACAAGAACCCATCTAGGAGCCTGATTGTGATCCCCATGTGGAGCTGTGGAGGCTTTTAACTGGGATTGGCTGGTGGGGAACAGAAAGATTCTGAAGAGCAAACCACAGGATTGTTGTAGAGGATGCAGAAGACTCAGTCTCTGGGTGTGAGAGTGAGTGGTGTAGTGTGACCCTCCTCCCTTGCAGAGGAGAAAACAGGGCACATCAAACTGGTGAAGCTGTTTTTTTCAGGTTCACTCTATGGATCAGTGATAGTACTAGCACCAAGAGCCCACTTTTTGTCTCCTAGTCCACTAGACTAATGGTTGGAAGAAAAAGAGGCAGGAATAGTTGGTTTAATATGGATTGTACTTAAATCTGACATGATAAAACCCCACTGTAAATATCTTTTTGATTAGCTCTGATCTCATTTCTGACGATATTATGAGTCATTACTTTATGTCTTGAATATGTATGGTTGGCGGTTGTTGGTTTTAACTTTTTCAGTTTTGGCTCTCTGATATCCTAATTATCCTACCATTTGACTGTCCTAATGTCTCAAGCCATCCCCACTTTGTGGATGAGAAAACAGGCATCTGAGTGTCATACTCAAAACAATGGCAGTGGCTCTAGAATCCCAGGCTTGATGCCTCTACATCACTACCTCCACTGCTAGGTCAGGCTTAGTGTCTCTTACAGCTATTTTGGTTGGTACTGAGACCAATTCCACTTTGAAAACTTGGATCTTGGACTTTCTTTAATTTCCTTTCTAGGGAATGAGCTTTGCATTCCTCTTAAAACGGAGTCTGTGAGTGGGGAAGAAGCAGTACATTGTATGTGACTGGAGGGCTGAGGGAATCAGTAAGCAAGAGATAGAGGGATGTGGAAAGGAAAGAGTCATGTCTGCTGCAGCCTGGCTGCTGTGTGCCTTGTGCTCTCCAGAAGGTGAAGAATCATGGTCCATGTCTCATGCTCGCAGCCCTTCACAAAGGGAAAGGTGTAGCTGAGCCTAACAGCCTCTCCCTGAGTCTCCTGGTGGGTGCCATTCCCCAATGGAGGCACCAGAGGAACCTCTCCAGCAACTCAAATAAAAGAGATCCTAACCTGTCATGTAACAGGCACAGGCCACTCGGTATAGCTTATTTTACTCAGCCATCACCTTGCTCCCACCAATGCTATAAAGGGACCACTTGGCCCCTCAAAAGTGTGCTGTTGAGAGAGAGAGAACAGAGGGAGAGAAAGAGAGAATCTCAAACAGACTCTGCACCGAGCATGGAGTCCAATAAGGGGCTTGATCTCACGATCATGAGATCATGACCTGAGCTGAAACCAAGAGCCAGATGCTCAACTGACTGAGCGACCCAGGCACCCCTGCCCAGGCTTTGGTAGTCTGACCTGGACTTTCCCAACTGATGTGCTGAGATACTGATCCCCTGAGCCACCAGAGCAGCTGGGTAAGCCTGGGTTATTCCAGCAGGGCAAGTGCACAAGTACTGCATAAATATTTCCACACATACCAAGAGGTGAAAAATGTTGGGAAGCCCCAGTTTAACAGACCTTCACGAGGAAAGCAGACATTAGTTAAATAAAAAAGCCTGGGTTGGCACAGATTTGGAAACCAGACAGACTCTGGCTGCTGAGCAGTATTTGGCCTGCTGTCTTCCCTTCTTAGGTTTCTGGGCTTCCATGGTATAGCCACTCCTGGTCAGGAACTCAGGTTTGCAGCCCAAGGGGGTATAGCACTACGTGGTACCTAGCTACATTTTCAGCACCAGCTAAATGCTTAATTCTTGGGCACTTCATGACTTGTTGAGTAAGTCATTTCTCCTGGTGCCAGTGTTCATATTGCTTTGCTCTCCGATGCTTGGGTGGCCTTTTATCTGTGTGATTGCAGAGAAGTGCTGCCCTGTCTGGTAGCATTTGCATCTGCAGGACATATTTTTCTGTTGCACCTCTCTGGGTTTTGTAACCAATCTAGGATAGAAAATAGGGTTAGTTTCTCTGCCCTCTGTCCCCCATAACATGTTGCACAAATCTCTATTAAAGGATGATCACATTTGTTTTAGTTTTCCACGTTTGTCTCTCCCACTAGAGTAAGCACTGCTTGTGATCAGGGATCTTGACTTATTGCTGTGTAGCCCCCGGATCCAGCACAAGGCCTGAATCAGACTAAGCACTTAGTAAACGTTTGTTGAGTGAGTGGGTGAATAGAATGAATGGCTGTGTGAGGCCAGCACTGAGTTCTTGAATTAGGTACTTATGCGAGCTTCGGCAGCCAGACACTCATTATCACATTGGGTCAAAATAGAAAACGTACTCCCTCTGGTATAAGCCCTTTTGGAAGCCCAGTTATTTTCTCAAGCAAAAGACACCTATAGTTGGGTTCTGTGCTGGGTGGAAGTCCTCACGTCCAGCTCCCCTGTCACTGCTTGTCAACTTGGAGACCTCTGAGGTGCAGGGATACTTTCAGGCAACCTGACTCTTGTTTATTTGCTGTCTTTCAGGCTGATTCACCCTCTGAGTGGCCGTTCCTACCATGAGGAGTTCAACCCTCCAAAGGAACCCATGAAAGATGATGTATGTAAACCCAGGACTTGAGGTTTCCTTTTCTTTCCTTCCCCTTTTTCCTTTCTTCCCTTTTGTTCTTTGTTCTTTCCATCTTCCCTTTATTCCTGCCACCATAATTAACTTAATCATGAGAAATATCACGTCCTAGTTAATCACCTGGGCTGTGGCTCAGCTGTCTAGAAAGCGCCTCTCTAGGTGGTTTCTTGTTTTTCTTTGAGGTAGGCACCGGCACCAGCTACTTCACAGTGCCCAGTTTGTACCTGTCTTTCATCCAGAGCAGCCCCTCTGTGGCATCATGGTGACTTAAATGGTTGACTAATCTCAGGAGAAGGCTGCTTGGAAGCCCAGAAGCAGAGCCAAGCTGAGAGGACAGGGATGAAGAGAACTGTGTTGACTGGTCCTGCTTCAGAAGAATGTCCCCTCTCTAGTGACTCTGCCATGTCCCACAGATTCAGACTCCTTGGGCTAGATTAATGTTGCCAAGTTCTTAGGACAGTCTTCAATTGCGTGCAGATGTATAAGGGAGGGTCTTGGACATGTTCACTGTAACATTTGCCATAACTAGTCTATTTCGTCTTTTATTTATTTATTTTTTTAAGATTTTTATTTATTCACGAGAGAGAGAGAGAGAGAAAGAGAAAGAGAGGCAGACACAGGCAGAGGGAGAAGCAGGCTCCATGCAGGGAGCCTGACGTGGGACTCAATCCCAGGTCTCCAGAATCATGCCCTGGGCTGAAGGTGCTGAAGGTGGCGCTAAACCGCTGAGCCACCTGGGCTGCCCTAGTTCATCTGTTTTAGAACATGCAGGCAATAGTAGGAATTTCCCGGGTTTGCCTGTGTCACTTAAGACAAGCTTGTCAAGTCATACAGGTTTCAAAGTCCTCGCGTTGGCTTAGTCACATTTCCCACGTTTGGGAATGCTGCCATTCAGACTTCTTTCTCACTTTACTTGCCACTTTCAGAACGCTGATGGCCAACACCCTAGTGAAAACACCAAATACTTTGGTGACTAAGGTTACAATGGCAAATCCATCTCTGATTTTGATGTATTCTCCTGATCTCCTGGGCCTCTGTCTTTCTTGCTTCTGATGCTAGAAGTGTTCATCTTGGAAACCGAACAGCCTGAGCAGAAGCTGTGAGAGAAGAGCTTTGCCCATCTTCCTCCCACAGACCCCCTTCCTCACGCTTGCTCCCTCAGGCTCCCCGGCTTCCCTGGACTGGTTGGTCTGTTCTTGGGACCAGCTTCACAGGAGTAGCAAAGTTCTTTATAGTTCTTTAGTGGAAGGGATCCAGATAGTCTGTCTTTCCTTCTCATGGACTTTGGGAGCAGACAGCATTGCAAATCTGCATCTGGCATCAGATAAGGAAACCTTGCTAACAGTCCCAGGCTTTAACTGCCCTCTTCCTGTTCTCAGATCACTGGGGAGCCCTTGGTCCGACGGTCAGATGATAATGAGAAGGCCTTAAAAATCCGCCTGGAGGCCTACCACACTCAGACCACCCCACTGGTGGACTACTACAGGAAACGAGGGATCCACTCTGTCATTGACGCCACCCAGACCCCCGACGTCGTGTTTGCCAGCATCCTAGCAGCCTTCTCCAAAGCCACATGTAAAGACTTGGTTATGTTTATCTAATGTTGGGTCCAAAAAGGAATTTCTTTCTTCCTGTGCCTGTTGAGGGAGTGGGTGGGATTTGCAGAGCGGGGGGAGGGAAGCTTCCTCAGGCCAGCAAGAATATCATCTGATGTACCAATTAAAAAAGCACTTGCTTGATGTATCTTCAGTGTGTGTGCAACTCTCATCTCATCTCTGTGTGTATGTGTGTGTGTTGATTTAAGTACATGTATGGTCTTCCTTCTTTCTAAGGTACAAGCAAGGTTGCTATACCAGCTATACTGCTATACTTCTTTAGCCGTATTCTTTAATTTTATTTATTTATTTTTGCCAAGATAACCTAATTCAGGTATCTGCTGGGTACTGCAGTTCTAAAACCTCATGGTATTTATTCCAACACCAGCAGCTGAGTAGAAGTCCAGGATCATATAAAGTCAAGCAGGGCCAAAGTTCCTGACAGCAGGCTGTGGTAGGGAATTCCACTTGTTTTCTACCCCACAGTGAAAAGCCACATGAGTCAGTGTGTGGATGGGAATCATTAATCTTTTCCCTAAGTGGAAAGAAAAAGGCGTTTATGTTACAAATTTCAGAAATGACTGGGAGTGGGTATCACCATAGAAAGATCCAGGCTAGTTGTAGTATTTTTTGTGATCTGCATCACAGTGCTGTAAAGTAGGGATCTTTTGGGACCTGTGTTTAAAAACTAAATTGTTACCAAAGAATTAAACCCAAGTAGACGGTCCTTTTGAATTCAGACTGTCTTCTGAACATCCAGGCTGGTCATCTGAGAGCAGCCAGTCCACTTCCCAAAGAGACCAGGGTAGGTTTGTTTGTTTTCATTTTTAATGTTTGCCTCAGTTTCCAAGTATGAACAAAACAGTGATTTGGAGGTGATCTGTTTTTAGCCTCATTTTCATTAGAGTTTACTCAAACCCAGTTTCTCTGGGATATGAAACCCCAATCGGATGTGTCTCTTTTAAACTAGACTCTCTCCCCTCCAGATCCAGTCCTTTACCCCTTACTTATGGTGGTAGCCACAGACTTCCCAAGAAAAGATGACCCAAAAATAAGATCACCTATGACAGTAACCAACTTTTATTCCTAACTTCAGCTTCCCAGCTATTAAGCATTTCCTGAGGTCCATGCTGTGCTGTTTGATTTGTGGCAAACAGATGAATTAATAAGACTGTTGGGAGAGGCCGCAAAACGGTGGCCTCTGGAAAAAACAGTGGCAGGCCCAGTAAATAATACTGCCTGCCCCAGCATAATCTGCTGACTTGCTGCAATGGACTCTAAAGTCCCAGTCCCCGTCTGACCTGAGTCTCCTGCTATCTGTGGAACTATCAGAGGGTTTGTCCCCTGTCTACCTGGAAGCTAGGCATGGGTATGTGGCCATTTTTCTTCCTTTTGGCCTGGTTCATGTGAGTGTCTGCTAGCTCTGCTCTGCCTTGTTTCCCTGCCTGTAAACTAACTCCACCCATTCTGAACGGAAACCCAGTCTGGTGTGGGGCATTTCTGGGAAGCACATGACTTCAAGGAAGAGGAGCGAAACCAAAACTATGAGCTGTGTCTGCAGAGGTCTGGAACCCTTCTCTGGGTGAAGGTGGCTTCACAGATCCTAGAGTCACCTCCCCTTTCACTAGGGACAGTTGGAGGCATTCAGCCTCAAAGTTGCAGTCCTTGAATGTTTGCTACTTGTATGTGCATGATCCTTGCTCAAATATTTGTCACCCATCCATATACATTCACATGTGCCTATTCAGGCTGCTGGTAAAACTAGATCATGTGGGATGCATATGCCCTCTGGGGAGTGGTTAGGATTTAGATTTTTGCTTCGTTTGATTACAGAGCCTTAACCTCAGGCAGGCATGAGAGCTCTTTGTCCTGACGGAGCAATGTCCAGTGTCTGATGCATTTGGTTGCTGGGGCGTGCATGCCAGCCTTCCCTGATATTTACTTGGTTTTTAAAAAACCCGTTTTGTTCTCTCTTGTTTCCTCTCTATTTCAGCCTAGTAACAGAAGGCCAGGCGAGACCGCACCACTGCTCATCACCCCGCGGCGTGATCCCTGCTCTTAGGTGCTGGGCAGAGAGGAGGGGTGGTCACGGTGAGGATGGAGAGGGAGGAGTGGTGAGGATCCAAAAGGAGTAACAAAGAACAGCAATGTGGTAGTGAGGCCATCTCTTTTATACATAATAGAGGAGTCTGAAAAAGTACAGAGGAAGGGGGAAATTAATTAAAAAAAAAAACTGATTAGAGGCTGTAAATAGAAATAAGGAGGTGTAGTATTGTTTCTAAAGGATCCAAGTTTCATTTACTGTGGATTGGTGACAATATTTTTTAAAGCCAAATGCCCTAAGACCTCAGTTTTTATCTCAGAGCCTCATGGATTGCCAGCCTAAAAATGCAGGAAATCAAACTGTTGTCCTGACCTTCTTAAAGCTTGGAACAGGGAGAGTTCAACTCCTGGCCCTAGTTCCCTGCACCATGAGATCAAAAGATTGTCTCCACATTGGAAAGAAATTGGAGGGGGAGGGGCGTATTCATGGAGGCAGTGGCTCAGCTAATCGAGTTTCCTCGAGTTGTGGGGAAAGTGGGGCTGGTTTCCCTCCTTAATGATGCACCATTATGTACTGGTCCACCTGTTCTCATGGGTCAGTTCTCAGCAGCCACTCAGCATCCCTGCGCTCTTGCCATCTTCCATCCACGATGTGGGAAGGGACCCTTGTTAATAAGAGCAAGTGTCCTAAGCAACATCATCCAAAGATTGTCCTTTCCATCCTCAAATCCTGTGAGTGGGATCACTCGTCAGCACTGTGATGTATTATTTTCAATGAGGTGCCTTTCTTAACCGACCAAATGCTGCCTTGTTTGGCCCCTAAATCAATAAAGTATGTTAAAAATTTGTATCCCCTGTTGTGGCATTTTTTTTTAGGGGATCTGGGCTAGAAAAAAAAAATGGCATTGAATTAATCTGGCTTGGAAGCCCCTCTTGTCACTAGAAGTTACAGAACAGGGTGGTCCCATGTGTGCTCATAAGATGAGCCGCACCCTCTTGAGCCCCAGCTCAGATGCAGGCAGGCTTTTCTTGCACCCGAGGACAAGGCAGCTCCGCTTAGTGGAGACAACGCTGTGCTTGGAGCGGAGGATGTGCAACGAATTCTGGCCAATCATTTACGCTGCTTCTGTTTCCTTGTCTGAAAAAAGAGGAGTGTGATGCCACCTTCTCAGACTTGTTGGCATTAAATGAAGTTTATAAAAAGAAGCTTTGTGCTTGGCTCCTGGCACAAAACAGACACTTGATAAATGTTAGTTGGATCCGAATATATATAAAAATATCTGCTTCATGCCAGGCTGGATAATTGTTGAGTGGACAGCTGTCCACAGCCTAGAAAGCCAGTGCTTCTCATCACTAGCCAGATTTTTGGCTGTCTCTTCAGCTGTCTCTTTAACACTCCTGGTTGCTTCTTTGCAAATCCATTTCTTGCTCAGTGAAAGTGCCAAGCTGAAGCTCTGAGGCTTTTCAGAAAGGCTACCTCTGCCAGTGCAGTTTCTGAGAAATGACTGCTGTTCCAGAAACCAGAGGAAGCTGGACTGGAAGCACTGCCATCCTTTGGGCTTTCTTTTTCTGGAGAGATCCAGAGTGGTCATGGGCTTATTAAATCCCTCTTCTTGAGCCAGCTTCTCCCTCTGCTTCCCCACAACCCCACCTCTACAGTCATTTCAGGGCCGATACGATTGACTTGCTCTGATCTTTTTGTTCCCTGAGCCATTTAAATGCCCCATGAAAATATTCTTACCTTCCTTGATCATCATGCAACAAACTGGGGGAAAGATTAGTGGACTGAGCCCAGGAGGCCGCTACATGGTATGGTTGAGAAGAATGGCCTGAGAGAAGACCAGGATTGCCGCCTCTTGTCCACGTCTTTCAACTTGGTCTCCTCATCTGGAAGCTACAATTGGAACCGCGCCTGTGCCTGGAGCATCGACACCAGGCCAGGTACTGTGCTCGGGCTTCGTGGCCACAACCTGGTCCAGCCCTCATGGGGCATCTGGGCAGTCAGGGCTGTCCCTCTCCTGTTGTATAGATGAGGCAGTCAAGACCTGGAGCAGCGAGGTCACACAGAAGAGGCCGAGTCAGAAAGCAGTCTCTGATGCCAGAGTCTGTCCCCTTGACCTTGTTGCTGAAGTGATTTAGCAACAGCTCTACAGCGAGACAGACCCCTCTGATGCCTTCTTGTTCGTGGCCGCTCACTGCCAGCCTGAGGACCCAGGGAATGGGTCTCAGGCTGTCTTGTGGGCACAGAGCATTGCAGACAAAAGGGAATGAAGAGCAACCTTGGTCCTTCGGGAGCCTCAGCATCGGTGTTTCTTAGGAGGACAGCTCAGTGAGTCAGAAGACAGATTTCTGCTGCACCTCCTCCGTCGTGAGACCTCGGGAGAACTATCTCCTCATCAGAACAGAAGGGACACCTACCCCTCAGGTGTGCTGCTAGCACCGGTGACCCAGATTCCCGGCACACTGTAGCCGCCCAGGAAGTGCTAATGGCGTTCAGAGAGAAAACGTAAGCATTGGCGACAGCTGTTATCTTGCTGACTCTCAAGGACCAGGCCAAAGGCTCTTAACCTAAGGATTCCCCATAAGTCCATGGGCCTCTAGAATTGTATGCAGAATACCGTATTTTCATATTTTCCTAATAACTGCTAATTTAACATATATTTAATGCCTACTGTCTACTAGGTTCTGCATGTACTCTCTCACTTATTCTCAGTAAGCCTGTGGGAGTGAATGCTGTTCTTACCTCAATGTGATGCGTGTGCACTTTGAGGTCTATACATCTAGGAACGGCAGAAGCAGAGAGTGAGCCTAGCTGTGGCTCCACACCCCAGCCTCTCACTGCTGCACCATTGTGTTGACACTTTGCTGGGAGAGGGGAAAGACTCGAGGCACTCATGAGACAGAGGAGTCGACGAGCCATGGATCAGAAGAAAAAAGGAGAAAAAAGTCGAGGCTTGGCTGGCATGGTGACAGACCTGAGTGGGGAGCACTGCTTCAGGTAAGACCGTTTTCTCTTTCCTCTTCCCTTTGCTTCCCTGCTGTGATTGCTGAAGCTCCAATGTACTGGATTCCCAAAACCCTAGGAACCACTCCTGTTCCAGAAGACCAGAGGAGCAAGTTATTAAGGGAGAGAGGTGTCTGTTTTCCCCACCAGTATGTTCTGGAAAGGGTGGCAACAGGAGGGTGTCTATACTGGCTTCACTTTGCAGCCATTCCATTTGGACCGCAGTCCCACACAGCTAATGGCATTGCATGATTCATGATCCCAAGGGACTACTGTCCTGCTGACATCTCTGGAACATGGCAGTTCTGTGTTCAGAGTCACACAGGGCAATGTGATGATGAGCTTCTCTCACAGAAGACCCCTTTCAGGTGCCCAGTTGAGATGAGGAGCCCCCAGCAGAGAGTAGGGGTGAGTGGGAAGACAAGGTATCAGATGGCAGGGGCAAGACCAGGTCCTGTGCAGGAAACCCTCAGGCTGAACAGATCTACACTCTTAGGGTAAAATTGCCATGGAGCAAATCATTACATTGCAGGGGATCCCTTAGAGAAAGACTCTGGGGACAGAATTCTCTAAGCTTAGAGCTTAGGAGATCATTTTGCTTCCTGTTGAGTTGGTCTGCATTCTTCAACTAGGTAAGAAATGCTTCATTTTCTGCTGTTTTTCTTTCTGCTCTGGTGGTGAGGAGACCCCTTGTTTTCGACGGGATGCTTTCCTCCGTCAGGGGTTTCTTAATAAAACTCTCACCCACCTCACCCAATCTCAGTGGTTTTGTTTAGCGTTAATGTGCTTGGACATGTCTCAAGTCTTTCCAAACTGCTTTGAGTCTATTCTGGGAAAGAAGTGAGTAAAGAAAAGGCTGCTTACATGGTAGGGGAGGGGAGGCTGCAAAGATAATTGGGGGAAGGAGGAAGATGAGGTGGGCCTGGGGTGGCTCCAACCATACTGGGCGGCATTCCAGGAGGACGTACTGCCCCTAGGGTGCTTGGGACAGCTACATTTGCTTGGAAACCGTGTTTTACAAATGAAGCATAAGGACAACAGAAAGGAAGTTTTTCCACTCAACCCAGAAAAGCCAGAGATTGAGGATGTGTACATAGAGCTGATGACCACTTTAAGCCACGTTTCCCACCTCTCCCAAACAAACGGCTTCAGTGCTTTGACCTTGAGTTGGGTGCCCCTTTGCTGTGGTGAGACCGAAAAGAAGGAAGTCTCTTCGGTTTTATCATCAGCTTTGTGTTCCATCGTGTGCCTGGTGATGTGGGCATGGGTTCTCTGGTGACAGAGATGACCTGTGGTTAGATCTAGACACTGACATAACTCACTGTGCCCCTTGGGAAGCTGCCCAACCTCCAAGCTTCAACGAACTCATCTATAAAAGGAGGATCATAGCACCCATCTATGAGAGGCATGGTCCACACAAATTGAAAAATAGCCCAATAAGTGATGCTTTTTGCCTTTCGGAAGAAAGGCTCTTTCTTTATGGCTCTTTACCAAGGAAAAGAAGGACCCTGCCATGGCTACCAGGTGCTTCAGACTGTGTATTTTTATCCCTGATCCCCAGTGCCACCTCCATCCCCCCAGGAATACTGCCCCAAACCAGAACAGGTTGTTCTTCACTGGAGTGTCTCCTGAGTGGCCAAATGTGCCTCTGGGTGGGGGTGGGGAGGGTGGAAATCCAAGTTTCCTCCATACGGTTGCTGATATTACTCCAGGCTGGCAGGAAGCAGGCTATCCTGATGTAGCGGCTTGTCAGGTCATGATGGACATGGCCCCCACAATGCCCAAAGGTCGTCGAGAGGAGGACATTCTGTGGTTGAAGATGGAAACGAGAGCTGCTGTTGAAATCGCACCTTGGGCTGGCAGTACCTGCTCTTACTCCACAGACTACTACGGTGATTGCCTGCAGGAACTGCCCTCCTGAAGGCCAGAATGGAAGGAAGCCCAGAAAAGCATGATGGGATGGGCTAGATTCGTGTGCGCTTGAGTTGGACATGACATCAGGCAGTTGCTGCATTAGTCAATTTATTGGCTCATCCTTCAAAAACCTCTGAAAATTGCCCCATAATCAAGGAATGAGAGCAGTGCTTCTATCTTGGTGTGCCTGTCAGGATTCAAGTTCACGTACATCAGGGGCTTGAGGACATTGACAGTCCGGATGCTCAGTGTGCTTCCTAGCTGGCAGCTCTGGCTCAGGGATTCTACTTTGTTAGTGTACCCTTAGGAAATGACTAAGTATGTGCAGCATTTTTTATAACAGTAAGAATTGGAAACAACCTAAATTTCCAACAAAGGGGAGATAGTCTATGATGATTCATTCATGGAATCGTATGTGATCATGAAACATCATTTTAAGACAAGAATTTCAAGATAAACTATTTAGTGAATAAACACAGATTACAAAACAATAGAGAATGAGTTCATTTTTTTTTTGAAGTAAACTTTTTATTTTGGAATAATTTTAAGTTTACAGGAAAGTTCCAAAGATAGCACACAGACATTTCTGCATACACGTCACCCAGCTTCCTCTGCTGTTAACATAATCATGGTATTTACCAAAACTAAGATGAACATTGGGACATTACTCTGACTTTATTTGGTGTTTTTTACCAGTTCTCCCACTAGGGCGCTTTCTTCTGTTCCAGGATCCAACTCAATATGCCACATTGCATTTAGTCGTGGTTCTTTTTTGTTGTTAAGATTTTATTTATTTATTAGAGATCGAACACACAGCAGGGAAAGTAGCGGGCAGAAGGAGGGAGAAGAAGGCTTCCCGCAGAGCAGGGAACCTGACATGGGGCTCGATCCCAGGACCCCAGGTCATGACCTGAGCTGAAGGCATAGACTTAACTGACTGAGCCACCCAGGTGCCCTAGTTAGTTTTTTGTAAAGTGTACGTACATAGAGGGGCACCTGGGTGGCTCAGTGGTTGAGTGTCTGCCTTTGGCTCAGGCATGATCCCAGGGTCTGGGATCAAGTCCTGCATCAAGCTCTGCAGGGAGCCTACTTCTCCTTCTACCTATGTCTCTGCCTTTTTCTCTGGGTCTCTCATGAATAAGTAAAATCTTAAAAAAAAAAAAATGTATGTACATAGAAAAGCATCTGGAAGGTTATAGACAAAAATATTAACTGTGATCATGGTTGGAACCATGTAGTAGAACTGAGGAGATTTTCTTTTTTTTTCTTTTTTTTTTAAAGTTTATTTATTTTAAGTCCTCTCTACCCCCAGCGTGGGGCTGGAACTCACAACCCCGAGATCAAGAACTGCACTCTCCACTGACTGAGCTAGCCAGGTACCCCAGGAGACTTTTATTTTTAATTTTTTTATTTATTTATGATAGTCACAGAGAGAGAGAGAGAGAGAGGCAGAGACACAGGCAGAGGAAGAAGCAGGCTCCATGCACTGGGAACCCGATGTGGGATTCGATCCCGGGTCTCCAGGATCGCGCCCTGGGCCAAAGGCAGGCGCCAAACCGCTGCACCACCCAGGGATCCCAAACTTTTATTTTTAAATCTTTTTTAAGTCTTCTAATTTTTCCTATGTGTAACATGTCACAGAATTAACAACAATGAATGCCTTCAAACTAAACTGACTACTCCTAGTACAGCTGTGTCGTGTTGTGGATTACCTATTCATTTGTCCTTCTTTTTAGATGGAGCTCAGAAGGAAGGGCCACATCTGCTTCATCCCTCCTTTCCTATCTTACACCACAGGGTTGGGCATGGGAAGAAACACCAACATCTGGTTGAATGAAGGAGTGAAGTCAGAGGAGTTCATCGCTACCAACTCCCAGAGATTAACTAGTCCTAACACTCTTTCAGTTTGAGGAAATCCCAGTCTTATGCTTCCCCAGTTTGGTAAGCCCCAGCAGAAGTACAGGACCTGCTTTTAAAGCTTGCAGTCTCACGGCTGATTCTCACACCCATCACTGAATGAGTCGCTGTGGTCAGTTGACCAGGCCTTTTGATGGTGTCCAAAGAAAAGTCAGGGTTCTCCTACTTAAGGAGGGGGGGGTGGATGCTGAGCAGGTTATATACATCAGAGCCAGCCCCCAAGGCAGGCATTTTAATCCCTGATTCTTTCCATCAGACTGTAAACTCTTTAGGATGGAACCAGATCAGTCCCGTTCACCTAGCATAGTGCTTGGTGTAGAGCAAAGGCCTAATCAATATAAATGAGTAAGTAGATCTCTTGGTAAACAACACTGTTAACTAGGTAGTATTTGAATCAGGATGATTTTAGTTGCAAATAGTAGAAAATTGACTTAACAAGAAAGGAAATTTGTTGGCTCATGCAACTGAAAAATCTAGTGGAGCCTGTCAGTCAGGCATGGTTTGATCAGAACTCCATTTCTCTGCTAGTCTCCTAGCTCTGCACCCTCTGCAGCATCCTCAGGCTGGCTTCTCTCATGACCTCAGAATGGCTGCAGCAGTTCCAGACCTCACACTTGTACTCCACACCGTCTGGAGCCACTGAGAAAATAGAATGTGTGTCCTAGAATTCCCAGCAAGTCCTGAGATTCACTGTGGACTGATTAAGGTCACCTACCCACCTATGGATTAACCCTTAGGGACAGAGGAGGTTCAGTGGCTTAGCTCAGAGCATGTGTCTTACCCTTAGAATGGGGGGTAAGAGGGAGTAGAGTCAGCTTCCCTAAAGCCATGTAAATTCCCAATGGGAATTGAGACTCTGAAGAAGGGAGAGTAGTCTAGATCCTGGGGAGGTAACCAACAGGAATCCAACTCAACCTAATACACCGAATTGTACAGCACAGACAAGGGTCACAGGAATTAGGAGGAGGAGGCAATGAGTGAGGACTGCAGCAGTCAGAAGGGTGGTTTCACAGAGGAGGAGGGAGACTAAGGCAGTGGGGGTAGGGGGTAGGTGGAGAGAAGGGAAGGGCGTCCCATGATGATGTGTTGAGCATTTCCCATGTGCCAGCCATCATGCCAAACACTCCATGTCCATCATCTCAATGAATCCTTACAGTGACCTGCAAGGTCAATATCCTTATCATGTCCATTTTACAGACAAACCCAGAGGTGTCACAGTAAGCCACGATGCTAGTGAGTGAAGAGGGCCACAGTCACCGAGAAAGTCTGTGCACTACTGGAGTGGCCTGATCTCAGACATCATCAGAGGTTGTGAAAAATGGAAGCCAGCTTCCAGTCTCTATCTAGAATTCTTTCTCCACCCACCTGTCCAAACCCTACCTCTTCATGGCCCAGTTCAAGCAAGGCCTGAGCCTCATAACACATTATAACACCTAACAGTATGGAACTGTGTGTCTGTCTTCCTGCTAGACTTCTGTAAGGTCCTCACAAAAACTGCACCTCATCTTTGTATCTTAGGGCTTGACACGGTGAACTTCCCTTTACAGTTGCTATGGTGACCTCTTCTAAGGGCTGGAGGGACAGATAGGCAGGATGTTAGGGCCCTCAGAGATTAACCTGGTCTAATCCTCTCGCTTTTTTTAAGGTTTTGTTTATTTATTTGAGAGAACGAACACAAGTGAGGGGAGGGGCAGAGGGAGAAGCAGACTCTCCACTGAGCAGGGAGCCCGACATGGGGCTTGATCCCAGGACCCTGAGATCATGACCTGAGCCGAAGGCAGACACTTAACCAACTGAGCTATTCAGGCACCCCAATCCTCTGACTTTATAGGAGGAGAAACTGAGGCGCAGAGAGATTGGGACTTGCCCAAGAATGCAATTGATCCTAGAACCCGGGAGTCTGGGCTCCAGAATGACAAGGCTAGAAGAAAACTATTCACTCTGGAGCCAGATTGAGCTCAAATCCCAGCTTCTCTGTGCCCTAGCTGTTGGCCCTGGGCAAGTCACTCAAACTCTAAGCTTCATTTCCTCATCCATGTGGTGGGGCTGTAGCATGCCTATCTCTAAGGGCCATTGTGAGAAATAAATGAGGCCCGATAGAGCTCTCAGCACAGAACCTGGCACATGGTGGCCCTATAGGAATTGAGGGGTTTTGTTATCAGAGTCGTAACCTGTGAGGCATCGAAATGCCAGCTCCACCCAGCTCCAAACCTTTGGGGTCCTATCCTCTTCTATACCCCAGTCCACACACCTCTTCAGGGAGACAAAAAGGAAGTCACTGTGACCTTGCAGGCCAGAGTCCCCCTCCCATGGGGTGCTAGCTAGGGCTAGCACCCTATGACTCCCTTTTAGGTCTAACACCCTATGACTCCCTTCTAGGTCTGACTCCCCCCGCTCCTGCTCCTCGGGTCCGAGGCCACCAAACCTGGGCTCTGTGCCTCCCTTGCTTTTGCTTCAGGCTGGCTTAGGTGTAGGGAAGCTGCAGACCCCAAGCCGGAGCCACAGGTCTCAGTGGCAACAACACAGCCCTTCACATATTCCCAGGAGACCAGGAGAGCAGCAGGAGTGACAGCACTGGGCACGTGCCCAGACTGCAAGGTCCTTGGGCTTGGGTGGAGGTGTGTAATCCTAGGAGTGGGCCCCCTGTTCCACCCAAGATTATCCACTCTTCTCCTTTTGAGAGTCCCCACTGGGCCCCTACTCTCGTTCATACGAGCCCCTCAGTGATTCCCCCAGGTATAGAGGCACTGAGCCTGGAGTTCAGATCCTGGCCCTGCTTCTCCCCTGACTGGGAGACAGGGGACAAGCCACTTCCCTCCTGTGCCCTTCAGCTTCCTCTCTTGTACATTGAGGATGGTGATGCCTTTTTCAGAGTTAAATAGACTTCTGTATGTGAAAGTGTCCCATGCTAGCTAGGTCTTCACACAGCAGATGCTCCATGTATTTCTCTTTCCTTCTCTCTCAGTCATGAGAGTGCCAGTGGCAGGGCAGGGCAATGTCAGTGGCAGGGCAATGGGGATCAGAACTGAGATGTGGTTCCTTTGAAAGTGTGCCAAGTTCCAACCTTAGCCATTCAAAGCCGTACCTTCCTTCCCCACCAGATGGACTCCCAGAACCAGGGCTCAGTCCTGCATCTGCCCCCTCTCATGTGATGAGCCTAGTTTTCTCCTCTGCAAAGTAGACACAGTAATACTTATCACATTTATCAATTCAAAAAATGTACTCTTGCCCACAATCTATGTAAATCAAACCATCTTGCTGTACATCTTAAACTGCCCAGGCAAGTTGGAGAAAGCTCAGAGAACGGGACATCTGAACCACAGCTTGAAGGAGGAGTGCGAGTTTGCCAGGCAGCCACTGGGGAGACAGTTTTAGTGTCAAATAAACATGCTTTATAAATCGGGTTGCCTTTCCCTCCTAGGCTCCTGCCTGAGTACTCAAGGCTCCTGTGAAAAACAAAAAATGCCCTAGAAATCCCTCCCCAGGCCAAGAGTTCCTAGAATAGGGCAGGGGAGGGATATCGCCCGAAGGGCAAAGTCTAAACTCACTAGCAGGCCACACAAAGTCCTGTCAAACTCCATTCCCCCTTTATAGTTTATGCTCTGGCAAAACAGAACCACTTCCAGGTCCCTAAAACCAACTCCACTGTTGGAGTTTCTCCTCCCTGTTTCTCCTCCCTGGGTCTCCTACCTCTCCACACCCACCTGGTAACCCTCAGTTCATCTCCTGGAAGTGTGATTGTGCCCACACCTGACTCAAGCCACCTGACACTTTTCTATTTATAAACATACAGACTTGTCCTACCTCCCCAAATGACTGGGGCTCCTTCACTGCCAAAGAACCTCTGTTCCTCCTGACCCCTCCACCCCCCACCCCATGCCTAGCATAGGAACTGACCCAAACTTGCATCTCGATTGATGCTTGGAAGTCATCCACTTCCGCAAATGTTGAGCTTCTGCTCCGGCCTGCTGGTGCTGAGCCAGGCACAAAACACAAGAGGCACAGGACAGTCCAGGGAGAAACTCCCATGTTAACAGGTGATTGTGGTGTGGAGTGATATGGGGGGAACACAGGACAGAGCAGCTACTTCAACTGGGCGCAGTGGGGAAGGCCTTCAGAGTCACCATCCCAACCAGGCCTTGAGAGTCAAGCAGGGACTTTCTGGGCGGCAAAAGCAGGACTTTCTGGGCGGCAAAAGCAGGAAATACTCTAGCTTGTACAAGGCAGCATGAAAAAGCGCAGCATGCTCCAGGGACAGCAAGTGTTTGATACAGCTGGAGTGTGGGAGGACTGGAAGGGGGCCTGTGAGATGAGGCCACAGAGGCAGCTGGGGTGGGGGGAGGGGGCCTCAAAGGAGGAGCAGACTTGACCCTCGCGCAGAGGAGTTTGGACACACATCTTAGAGCCCATTATTGGAGCTTCTCAAACAGAATAGCTGTCTTGGTCCATTGAGAGAGGGCATAGAGAGTCCAGGGAGGAAGATGCTCTATTAGTCCAGGAATTTGGGCCACTTGATAGCTTTCTCAGTGTTGGCTCTTTAATTACCTTTTACATATTAACTGATTAAATTCTCCCACAGTCCTATTTTAAATATTGAAAAAACGAGACATAGAGAAGCTTGCTTAACTTTGTAGGTGGGGGGATCCTGGATGCACACCCTTGCTGGCACACTGCAGGGTATGTGCTTTTTAGTCACTGTGCCTCCTAGATTCTCCTTGTTATCCCAGTAATGATAATGATGCCATGCTTGAATGTTTGTTGAGTGCATATTACAGGGCTCTGCTCTGTGCATGTCAGACTGTTAGCTCTGTTTTAACAGGGAGGATACTGTCTGGCTGGAAGAGCCCAGAGTCCAGTGTCCAGGCTTTGCTGTGTGTGTCCCAGCCACCCAGAGGGAAGTGGCCTGGCCACCTCCCCAAATTGCTGACAGTGACCTTTGGCAGGGACAGCCAGACAGAGCCTCGTGCTGCAGTTGGCTGACAGCCCGGCCAGAAGGGCTGAGCCAGTGCAGAGTGAGCAGCTGCAGGGCCTGGACCCCTGGGGCCTCCAGGCACCCTGGCTCGATGCTGGGACACTACGCAAGGCTGCTACAGCCCAGAGCAGGAGACAAGCATCGGGACCCTGGGTTTGGGGACCTCAGTCATGGATATACTGTGGGACATTGGGCAAATCCCTACCCCTGCATGCGCCTCAGTTTCCCAGAGGGCAAATATATAAGACTGCCCTTGCCCTTGATTTTCTTACCACATCCTGCCTCTGATTCTGTGGATCCTGTGAAGTAATGTCTCCTGCCAAGAGACTGAGGCCCTAGGTTACCTAGGATCTCTCCCTGGTGCCAGTCCCTGTGCTGTGCCCTGCGGCCGCAGTGGGGAGCTGAGCCCATCCCTACCCCCAGGTGGTTCCCAGTCAGTTTGAGGTTGGGGTCAGGAAACCAATCACGGCCCAGTGTGGTAGATCCTGAGTGGTGGAGGGAGAAGGAGACCCAATAGGCTATGGGGGCCCAAGGCGGGTGCCACCAACTATGCTTGTAGTGGCCTGCAATGCTTCCCTACAGAAAGAGCATGGAACAGAATGTGTCTCACACTTTCCAGGGAGAGGAGTGGGCAGTGCTGTTGAGGGGACAGTGTGCAAAGACCTGCTGGGAGAAAGGACCGAATCTGGGGAGGAAGAAGCACGCTCCACTTGGTGGCATATGCTAGGAGGGGAGTGGGTGTCAGTACAAGGAGAGGAGCCGAAGGGGCAGGCCGGGGGCAGCCAGACACTGAGTTGAGCCCCGGTTGCCAAGACACATCTGAAGGCTCCCAGGCTAGAAAGAGCAGGGCCCACTCGCAGGCCTCACAGGTATCTCAGGGTAACCCCATGCCTCTAGAATCTCAGCTTGCCCACACCATCTCTCTTCTCTCAATCCCAAAGCATCCTGCCTCCTGGAGCGCTCCCTACCCTGTAGTCTCAGAGCAAGACCACAGAGCAGCCCATTCACCCAGACACCTCATACTTGTGGGCCTCATCCTCTATTTCCCAGGTTCCTCCAGCAGCCCAGTGAGCAGCTGAACCCCAAGAACCTGCAGAAACAATGAAGACCTCATGGGACAGGCCCCATGTGGACCTCTGGAGGACAGGTCAGACAGGATTCCTGCCTGGAGCCCACTGCCTGAGAGGACAGGCACTAAACATGTCAGCGTGCCAATGATGAATTAGTTATCATTGTTTGGGTTCTTTAGAAAAATATAGGTAGCTGGAGAACCTTCTAACAGGAAGTCAACCTCTCTGGGCAGACAGGAAAGGCATTACTGCTAAGCGAGTGATGTTGTAGTTCAAACTTGAGATGGGGAGCATCCTCTGCAAAGCAGCACCAGTGAAGAGTGTTCATGGACATCTGTCCAGAAGGGGGATCTGACTCCCTGGCCACCACCTCACAGTCTCTGCCCCACAGTAATCTTTCCTACCATTCAAATGTCGACAGCAAAGAATGTCCGTATCTTTGATCTTACTGGATCCCCACTCAGAAGCAAACTGAAACTTAGGAGGTTTGAAGGACTCACCCATGTCCACACAGCAAGTCAGAACCAGCATCAGAACCGCATCTCTGGGCTCTGAGCTACACAGTACAATCATGGGGAAAAATCACCACTGTCTTTCCCAGCTTTGCCTTGAGTCAGGCCAACCCTGGGATGACAGACACCCAAGGGACTTTCCTGGAAAATAACTTCCTGGAGGGACATGAGAATGACCCAAGAGATATTTTTGACTTGGGGACAGCCCCATGCGGAGACTGAGGGAGCCTAGGAACCCTATGCAGATTCCCCAGCCTTGCTGGCAACCCAGAGCTTGGAGCAGACACCGGGACTGTGGTTCTTTCTGCCCCTGAGTGTGCAAATGGCACTGCTTTTGAATGAAATGAAGCATGAGCCCCACATTAAGTCCATGGAGTCCTCTCCAGGGAATGTGGGCACCACCATCAGAAAGACCTATCTACTAAAGGAAGCTCTAAGCCCTTTAGCACTGGGTCCTCAAGCCCTGAACTGGCATGGATCTCTCTTGGCCCCTTGGGAAAGGTCTCTGGGCTCTTATGGGGAAGATTTTTGAGTTCTTTTTTTTTTTTTTTTTTAATTAATTAATTTATTTATTTATTTATTTATTTATTTATTTATTTATTTATTTTATTTATTTATGACAGTCACAGAGAGAGAGAGAGGCAGGGACATAGGCAGAGGGAGAAGCAGGCTCCATGCACCGAGAGCCCGACGTGGGATTCGATCCCGGGTCTCCAGGATCGCGCCCTGGGCCAAAGGCAGGCGCCAAACCGCTGCGCCACCCAGGGATCCCATTTTTTTATTTATTTATGATAGGCACAGAGAGAGAGAGAGAGAGAGGCAGAGACATAGGCAGAGAGAGAAGCAGGCTCCATACACCGGGAGCCTGATGTGGGATTCGATCCCGGGTCTCCAGGATCGCGCCCTGGGCCAAAGGCAGGCGCCAAACTGCTGCGCCACCCAGGGATCCCCCGATTTTTGAGTTCTGATGAAGAGTCTTTGGATACTCTGTCTCAGGGGGTAGGGATCCTCACAATAACAGATGAGTCGTGAGAAAGACGGGAACAGCTAGAGTATCTGAGTCAATCTGAGGGCACATATTTGCTGTGTCTGTGAAGGTCCTCAGTGCCTTTCATTCCCAGGGCACTCACCTCACCCCATGATTATTTTGTCCCCTCCACACTGGTCTTTCAACCACCATTTTATGGAGCTAAAGATGAAAGATGGAGAAATGAGGGCTGCCCAGGACCCCACAGAGAGGGACACATCTAGAATCAGATCCCCCCTCCCCCCATGTCCCATGGCTTCCATCTGCCCTTGCACCCTCTACTAGCCCAGGGCCCACCCTCCCCAACCCAACCTGGCTTTGCCATTCCAGCCCCTGCTGAACTGTAGGCCTCAGAAGCCAAAGAAAAGCCCTGTCTGGGGATGAACTGGGTTGTTGTTGTTTTCTTTCTTTCTTTTTTTTTTTTTTTTTTTAAGATTTATTTATTTACTCATGAGAGACACAGAAAAAGAGAGGTAGAGACATAGGCAGAGAGAGAAGCAGGCTCCTTGCAGGGAGCCCAATGTAGGACTCGATCCTGGATCCTGGGATCACACCCTAAGCCAAAGGCAGACATTCAGCCACTGAGCCACCTAGCCATCCCTTACTGGGGGGTTTTAATCCTGGCTCTGCCTCCTTCCCCTTGGTGCTGAGTTTAAGTGAAATCATGGATCTGAGAAAGTACTTCATAAACTGAAGAACACCAAAACAACACAAAGGGAAACCATCACTCTCTTACGTACAGAGATGAGGAGCTCACAGTCTGGGAAGACAGACACACAGGCCTACAATCCCACCAAGGCCTGAACAGCGTGACAGCCAAAGGGTGTGCCAGGCACTGCAACACAACTCCTAATGGCGTCAGGGAAGGCTCTAAGAGGACACTACAGAGCTGGACCCTCAGGGATGCATGAGAGTTTACCAAGCAGACAAAAGACAAGACTAGGCCTGTGTTTCACGGGAAGGGAACAGCTGCTGCAAAGCGATGGGGGCTGGAAAGGGAATGGTGTCTAGCTAGTGCATCCAGTCAGTGAGGGGGAAATGAGTCTTGGCAGGGCATGGTGGAGAAGAGCGTTGAAATGCTCACAAAGAAGGTTCCGAGCTCTTTTCCATAAATAATGGGAATTCTAAAGGAGGGAATGGTACTTGTGCAAGGAATTATGATTTCAATTTTTTACAAATTTCAAAATACAGGCTCAGAGTGAGCCAGCAAACTGCCCAAAGCCTCTGTAAGCCCTTGTCAGTCCAAGCCTGTGTCCCTGTGAGCCAGTCAACTGACACAAGAAACTAACTATTACAGTCTCACAGCTATAAAGTGGCCCGGCTGGGGTTGGAACCCAGGTCGGTCTGACTCACAAACTCTTCGCTGCAGCAGCCACTGGGCAGAGATCCGCAGGGCTCTCCTTTCCCAGCCTGGACTCCAGCCCTATGCCAGCTGGAGAGAAGCCATCAGTCACCAGCCGGGTTAGGCTGTGGGCCAGTCAGATAGCCCAGCCGAGCTTGGGAAGGAGCTAACCAGTAGCTTCTCTGCTTTAGGCAAAAGGCTTTACAGAGGCTTTACACAGCCTGAGGAGGAGAGGTAAGGGAGAGGGGTGGGGCTACAAGGAACTGCCTGGCAGGAGAGGGACCTCCTCCTCCTTAGTGGGCGGGGAAGGGGGGGGGCATCTTAGCAGCCCTGTCTCTGTCTCCCTTCTCCTCCTCCGCTCCTCCTCTGGCTCCCTGGCTTGGAGAGGCGTTGCTTCCAAGACTGTTGGAACTGGAAAAGCCCCCACTCATCCTTTATTCGATTCAATTCCATTATGCAGATAGCAAAACAGAGGGCCAGAGGGGGAGAGAGCTTCCCCATGGTCACTCAGCCAGTTCTCTCCACCCGTGTTTGCAGATCTTACCATGTTTCTACTGTGTAGGGGCTTAAAACGTAAAGAGATTGAATAAGCAAGTCCAGGAGAGTGGTCACGTGACTCCCCACTGGCCTGGGGCCCCTAAGGATAAAGACTGACCCACCTTTGTGCCTCCAGTGTCAGCACAGGGCCCAGCAGAGCAAAGGTGTGTGGCTATTCAGTAAAGGCCCCACATGTTCCACAAGGTCCTGGGGTCCTTGAGAGACACAGGAGCTGGACTCCCAGAAAACAGAAGCTTCATGACTGTGGGCTAGTATAAATGTGGATAGTGAGGAAAAGGAGTTGAGGATAATATACCCCGGGTTTCAGGCTCCAGCTCCTGGGTATGTGGGGATAGCCTTCTCTAATTTCAAAAATAGTTGGAGGAAGAGCAGATCTTGATGACAAGTACAGTCGGGACCCTGAAATCACAAATAAAGGGGAGGAAGGTTTGTTTGAGGAAGTTACTGGTGTATCCTGGAGAGTGAGGAGAAACAGATATGAGTGGGAGAGGGTTTTGAATGGAGGCCGAGGTTGGTCCTTGATCCCATTTGGGCCAGTGGAGAGCCACAGCAGCTCTTTCATAACTTCAGGGGGATGGATTCTGAAGGTCACTTCTAAGCCAGCACCATGGGAACAGCACACCCCAGATTCATCAGGAAGTGGGGGGAGATGAAGCTCGGCTGTGCCTATATCAGGGTTCACTTTCTTCCTGTTCACCCCATTTGAACTCAGTAACCCTAAGAGTAGGGAGGAGTAAGATGTCCATTGGGCAGAGGGAAAAACTAAAACTTTTCTAAGATGGGGGGGCGGTGAAGTGGCTTGCCCAAGGTCATAGCTAGGAAGCCCAATCACAGAACTTAAAACCTTTGGACCCATCCCCCTCCTGTTTTACAGAAAAGGAACGACAGGCCCAAAAGGGAATGTCCCCATTTTGCCAATGAGGAAGGAGAAACACAGGAAGTTTGGGTCTTTCCCAAGTCATTCAGTGAAGAGTGATCAAACATCCTGGGTGTCTTTTCATTTGTCCATGGGACTGGGCCTCTCTACTGTCTCCAACCCCAGAGTTTACAAAATACTTGTCTTGGCCATAGGATCCTGGGTTCAAGATTACGCCACTCCAGAGCTAGATACAACTCTCTCTCACTCAGTACTGACATCCAGAGAGGGGAAACGAGCTCCCATGAGCTAACTCCCAAGGCTATTTCCTAGGGCCCGTTCTATGAAGGAGCAGATGAGAGGCTTGGCTGGTCACCACCTCCGGGTGACCTGGAAAACTGCTCCGAGGAGAGGAAGGTTCTGAGGTTCCAGTGGCTGGCCTGAGGCTCCTCAAGCTGAGGCCTGCTGCTGCCCTGTGAAGTACTTGGTGAACACCAGGTACTTTCTGACCTCGGTGGCTGCCCGAAGGTTCACCACCAGAACACGCTGGGAGCAGGGAGCTTTCCACCCGGATCCTTCGGATCCTTCGTGGCAGAGTTGCTCTATCATCCTGTCTCAACACAACCATTTCCTTCTTCCGCAGGCCTTCCCCGCAGGCCTGAGGCCCTTAGGCGCGCGGCACAGAGGACCCAGCCTAGCCTCTCCGGCTGCAGCACACCAGCCCAGAAGGTACCAGGAGCCCCTCTTACGCTCCCCTGCCGCACGGGCCCACGGCGTGGGGGGCGGGCCTCCGACAGTGAGAGTAACCCGCGCAGCAGCCCCTGGATCCCCGCTGCCAGCCTGCGGGCGTGGGGGCAGTGACTACGGCCCCGCAGGCCGGTTTACAGATAAGGAAGCCCGGGGCAGGGAGGGAGCTGGGGTAAGGCGGCTTTTCCTTCTGACTCAGCTCTCTGCCACTCCTAAAGGTCTAACTCGACGCTGTCAGGTATCAGCTTTCGCTTTTGCTTTCGGAGGTTTTCTTGGAGGTTGCCCAGGAGAGAGTTCAGACTGAATCACGCCGAAGCGGGAGGGGTTCCTCGGGATAGGGGGAGATTGGAGCGGGGACCGAGACCGGTGCCAACGAAGGTCACACAGCAAGTGAACTAATAATTGGCTGGGGTCAGACTCGGCCCAGCGGCAGCGTCCCACCCCGGAGGCCTCAGTTTCCAGACTGCGGCCTCTCCAGGGCGCACGCCCGGGGTGGGGCGGCCGACTGTGGGGGTTTGGCTGTGCGGGTGCGCGGATTCCGGCCCCGCCCCCGGCACGCAGTCCGCACCCCGGGCCTCCAGAGGCCCCGCCCCCGACACGCCCACCGGGCGGAGCTCCCGCCGTGGAGCCCCGCCCCCCACCTGACGAGCCGCCGGGGCGGAGGGGGTTCGCTCCCCGCGCCAGAAAAGAGCGCTGGGTGGGAGGGCGACGCCTGGCGCTCCCGACCCATTCGCGTGTTCGTGCATTCACGCCTTCAGTCTCCCCGATGTTTATTCATCCAGTCCTTAACATATCCTTATCCAGCCCCATTTGGTGCACTCTGACAGCCGCTCTGGGCCCCGCCTCCTGCTGGACCCTGCCCCAGGGACACAGAAATGAACACGGTGGACATGGTCGTTCTCTCCCAGGAGCTTAAGATTGTAGGAGGCACAGCAGCGTGTGTCTGATGCTATAACAGAAAGACGGACACAGGACCGCAGCAAGAGGAAGGGAGCGGGAGGTGTGGGAGCTGCCAGGGAAGACTAGGAAGAAGAGCGGCATCTGACCTGGATCTGGAAGGGAACAGCAGCTGGCCAGGTGAACGGTTAACAATAGTAACAACCCCAGTATAAGCGCTTTACAGACTCTTACTGTGTGTTTTATTTCCATTCATTTTCATGTTGACTGGAAGCCTGGGGAGTAGATACTATCACCTCCATTTTACAGATGAGGAAACCGAGGCTCCAAGAGATTTAATAAATTGTCCAAAGTAATACAACCAATAAATAGGGGAGCCAGAATTTGAACCAGGTCTATCTCCGAATCCAGTACTAAGTTTAGACCTAAATTTAAACTTAAATTTTTTTTTTAAATTTTAAATTCAGTTTAGTTAACATATACTGTATTATTAGTTTCAGGGGTAGAATTTGGTGATTCATCAGTTGCATACAACACCCAATGCTCATTCCATCAAGTGCCCTGCTTAATGCCCACTACCCAGCTACCCTAGCCCCCCACCCACCTCTCCTCCACAACCCTCAGTTCCTTTCCTATAGTTGAGAGTCTCTAATGGTTTGCCTCCCTCTCTGGTTTCGTCTTATTCTATCTTCCCTTCCCTTCCCCATGTTCATCTGTTTTGCTTCTTAAATTCCACATATGAGGGAAATCATATGATATTTGTGTTTCTCTGACTGACTTATTTCGATTAGCATAATACACTCTTGCTCAATCCACATTGTTGCAAATGGCAAGATTTCATTCTTTTTGATGACTAATATCCCATTGTGTATATACATATGTATGTATATGTGTGTGTGTGTATATATATATATACATCACATATTCTTTATCCATTCACCTGTTGACTGACAGCTGGGCTCTTTCCATATTTGGGCTACTGTGGACATTGCAGCTATAAACATCGGGGTGCACGTACCCCTTTGATTATATCCTTCGGATAAATGCCTCATCGAGTAATTGCTTGGTCACAGGGTAGTTCTATTTTTAACTTTTTGAGAAACCTCCATACTCTTTTCCAGAGTGGCTGCACCAGTTTGCATTCTCTAGACCTAAATTCAAGTTTAAATGTACCGGATGTAAACTATAAAGTCCTGGAGGCTATACCCCAAATATTAGCAATGGTAGTCTCTCAGAGATGAGTTTATATTGTTATACACTGACATACATTTGAATTGTAGATGGGAACAGAGATATCTGTATATGCTAGAACTCACAATTATCCCTATGTACATTAGAGGTTTTTTTAAAGAGTTTATTATTAATTTAATTATTTGAGAGAGAGAGAGAGTGCAAGCAGGGCACAGGTCAGAGGGAAAGAGAAAATTTGCAGCAGACTGTGCACTGAGCACAGAACCCCATGCAGGACTCAACCCCACCACCCTAAGATCACCACCCCAGCCGAAACCAAGAGTCACAATCAAGAGTTGGACACAGTCAGCTGAGCCACCCAGGTGCCCTCCACCCCATGTAGATTAGTTTTGTTTTCTCCTATTCCTTTTCTTTCTCCAGAAATGAAAGCTGCTTAAATGGGGGGAGTTTTATTCTTGATTACAACAAATATAGGATCATTTTTGAAAATTAAACGTGACCATTTAAAAGTGACCATTACTAATGATTTTTTTTTCCTCTTTCTGTTCCCTAAATTACTACACCAAGGATGTATTACTCTTGTAATTTGAAAGTAAATGTTATTTTTAAGAAATGACTTGTACATGACAAGGACTGGGGTGACCCAAGACACCAGAGCTCAGGCAGTTCCTGAGAAAAAGGCCCTGGGGGTTTTGGTCAACCTCAGAGCGGAGTGAGTCAGCAGGGTGAAGTAGCTGCCAAAGCCAGACAGACAAAGCCAGGAGAGAGAGAAACATAGGTCCCAGATTAGAAGAGGAAACGTCCCCTGTGCCTCAGGGCTGGTCAGCCCTCTTCTGAGGCTCAGACATGCTGGAGAGCCCTAAGTGCAGCTGAGGTTCCTTGGAGAAGAGACAGCTAGGGGGAGGTCTTTGCAGTACTTGCACAGTTGGCATGCAGGTATGGGCGGGGTTTGACCAGGGGGCTTAACCTGTCTGGAGAAATAGAGAGCAAGGAGAGGTGGGAAGACCACTTCATTAAATGACTGCTGTGTGGGTGTAAGGGTGCAGTAGGAGACCTCCCTAACACATACAGTGTTAGTAGAATATGAAAAGGGAGAGATATATACCCAGCTTAACATCTCAAAGAGGGGATCCCTGGGTGGCTCAGCGGTTTAGCACCTGCCTTTGGCCCAGGGCTCGATCTTGGAGCCCCGGGATGGAGCCTGCTTCTCCCTCTGCCTGTGTCTCTGCCTCTCTCTCTCTCTCTCTCTATGTCTGTGGTAAGTAAATAAAATATTAAAAAAAAAATCTCAGAATGTGCTAGAACTATCAATAGTATACATTGGCGATAACAATAATGAGAACCATTTGTTGAGTGCTTATTGTGCATCAGGCTCCTTAGGCCTAGCATATTATATGTAATATATATTATATTTATTATGCTAAGTGTATACATAACATATGGTATGTTGTACAATATATAATTATATATATATAGGTATATATGTAAGGAAGGCATAAAGGCATATATATATATATATATATATATATATATATATATATATATAAAGTGGCTTTCAAGCTTGAGCTACGCTAGAATCTTCTGGAAGGATTATTGCCACATAGATTGCTGGGCCCCATCCCAAGAGTCTCTGATTCAATATGTCAGGAGTGGGGCCAATTCACAGGTACTGTTAATGGAGCTGGTCTGGGAACCACACTTCAAAACCACAATACACATCATCTTATTTATTTGTCATAACTACCTTACAACGGAGGTTCTGTTATTGTCCCCATTTTACAGATCAAAAACCAAAACAATACATATCACCTGAGGCTCCTCCCAGGGGTAAAATTATTGTTTGCAGCTAGTAAGTGGGAGAGCCTAGGTTTGAATTCAGGTCTTCCGACTCCAAAGTTCATGTTTAGCCAAGACAATCAGTTCTTTTGCTTGATTAATTGGTAAATAGAAATCAAGATTCTATTGTTTGGTAACAAATTTGTAAATTGTTTCTTCAAGATCTAAAATAAGAACAAAGATTTTGATGTCTGGAAGAGGCTGGGGCAGGAGATACCAGTATTCCAGGGGCAGAGCAACAGCAATGTTTTGGGGGATGTGGGAGGCATGCCACGTTGGAGGGACTCTGGGTTATATCACACCCAGAATTTCTCAGTCCTTGCAGCTCCAGGTTCTCATGTTGTGGGGTCTCTGCTGGGGCATTAGTTCTTCCCTTTCTTATGATGCAAGTCACCAAACGTGTATTGAGTATCTTGCTCAATGGGACAAGGTAGGCTGAATAATGGCCACCTAAAGATACCAGGTCCTAATTCTCAGAACCTATGAAATGACCTTATATGGCAAAATGATTTTGCAGATGTGATTAAATTAAGGATCTTAAAAATAGGGAAGACCATCTTGGATTATGAGGGTGGGGACAATGTAATCACAGGGTCCTTATGAGAGAGAAGGCAATGTGTGAAGGCAGAAACTCAGAGAGAGATCTCAAGATGCTGTGCTGCTGGCTTAGACGATGGAGGAAGGGCTGCAAGCCAAGGAATGTAGCTCTAGAAGTTAAAAAGACAAGGAAAAAAAAAAAAAAAGACAAGGAAAGAAGATTCTTCCCTAAAGTCTCCAGAAGAAATGCAAGCCCTGCCAACACCTTGATTTTCACCCCTGTAAGTCCCATTTTGGACTTCTGACCTCCAACTCTAAGATAGATTTATCATTATTTTAAGCCACTAGGTTTTTGATAATTTGTTACAGAAGCAATGGAAATTGATACAAATATAACTGCCCCAAATAGAAAACTGCATCTGGTTTTCACATAAGCCTGTGAGCAAATAAATATATGGGCATTCACACTCATACTGATTCTGGCCTTATATATGCAGGAGAGCAAGTGCAAATAGATGTTTAAGTGCCTTCCAGCCATGAGGAGTGAGAGCATCCATAGCCACCTAGATCCACACAGACCACGGCTGATATTATTTCCACAAGTAAGCAAAATGTGATTCATTTCCCCTTAAACACTTACTGGGTACCTGTTCTGTGCCCAGCATGGTGCTGGATATGGATACAGAAAGATGAGCCAAACAGATCCTCATGGGGCTTCTGGTCTAGGGGTGAGAGAGGGGGACAGAAAGAAATTCAATATTCTCGTATGGTGAGGATTGTCTCTAGAGTAGGGTCACCTCTAAAGTCAGCCCTCAGGTAAAAAGGGCATATCATTCAAAATTACATTTGAAAGTCCTTAAATTGGGATCCCTGGGTGGCGCAGCGGTTTAGCGCCTGCCTTTGGCCCAGGGTGCGATCCTGGAGATCCGGGATCTAATCCCACGTCGGGCTCCCGGTGCATGGAGCCTGCTTCTCCCTCTGCCTGTGTCTCTGCCTCTCTCTCTCTCTCTCACTGTGTGCCTATCATAAAAAAAAAAGTCCTTAAATTACCTGTAATGCACAATAAATCTGTAGCATGCATGGGTCTGAGACCTGGGCTGAAGGAGATAACCAAAGGAAAAGCTGTCTCGAGATATTGGGTCCTTAACACTGCTCTGACCTTAAGAAATAGACCCCTCCATCTTTAGGGATGAATTGAGAATGAATAGAGAATTCAGGGATGCTCCTGGAAGCTGCAGGGGTGATTCCAATCTGTTTTTATATTAAATAATCATTGTCTTAGTGAGTGTTAAAAGATTGGGTTGCTTTTGTAAGGATAATATCAAATTCAAAAAAACAACAAAAAAACCCCAAATTCTAGAGGTCCTCCTGCAGGTCAGTGTTTGGAAGGTGAATTATGAAGTTGGTGTTCATTAAATGTGTCTCTGCTGTGAGTCCACAGGGCATTCTATGATCAATGCTATTATGGAAAAGAGCTAGACTCATGAGACTCTATGGTTGGGGCACCGTGGGGGCTCGCAGAGGCCTTCCCTAGAGAATGTTACATTGAACCGGCACCTGAAGGACAGGTGGGCATTAACCAGCCAAAGCAGCTGAGAGGGAGAATATTCTGGGCACATAAATCTCCTCAGCAAGTGTTTAGAGATGATGCCTCCTCTGTAGGCCCCAGAAAGTGACACCCACAGCCCCCTTGCTGCTTAGAGGAGCACTAGAACTCCAGCCCTAACTCTGAGACCTCTAGGACATCCTTGTCTGCGAACCTGAGGCACTGTTACACTTCCTAGGAAATGCTGGGGATTTCTTAAGACAGGATTTCTTCCTTTCTTTCTTTCTTTCTTTCTTTCTTTCTTTCTTTCTTTCTTTCTTTCTTTCTTTCTCTCTCTCTCTCTCTCTCTCTCTTTCTTTCTTTCTTTCTTTCTTTCTTTCTTTCTTTCTTTCTTTCTTTCTTTCTAACAATTTTATTGACTTATTCATGAGAGACACAGAGAGAGGCAGAGACACAGGCAGAGAGAGGAGAAGCAGGCTCCCTGCAAGGATTCCAGTGTAGGACTTGATCCTGAGGCTCTGGGATCACACCCTGAGCTGAAGGCAGACGTTCAACCACTGAACCACCCAGGCATCCCAAGACAGGATTTCTTGTTTGTGTCTGGACACATTCTGTTTTCTGGAATGGTGTGGTGAAGCTTTGCAGAGAGTGGTCCTAGATTCAGCTCTGATTTTGGCTTGATATGGTGACTCTGAGACAGTCACTTCTCTCAGGGCCTTGATTTGTCCATCTGGAAAGTGGGGGCTGGGGGCAGGCTGACCCCTTCCAGCTCTGGCACAGACCCTCTGGAACTGTGGAGGAATAGCACCCTATAGTGGCTTGACCCCCCAGACTATGACACTAGCTCTGAGTGTGAGCCCTGACTGTCATTTTCTGGGGCCTTGGGCAAGTCATTTCACCTCTCTGAAGCTCCATTTCTTCACCTGAAACACAGGCCCATGTTCCCATCCCTCTGGATTGTATGAGGATTAAATGAGATCATGGACACAAAGCACATGTTGCTGGGCCAAGCCCAGCAAATGCAACCCATGCCATTTTTTGTAGTGGTAGTGAAATGAAATGGAACGTGTTAACTCTGCTGATTGCTGCACAACACACCATGCTCAGAGGTTACCATCAGTGCAGTCTCTGCAAACAGCGTCAGAAGGTCCTCTGATGGGTGTTCAGGGAAACACTCAGAACTGGGTAGCTTCATTTTGGCAGGAACTCAGAAAACTCTCCATGCCAGGTAGGAGGTAGCTGCACTAACTCTGCCTAACTTGCAAGTCCAAAGATGGTTCCCAGACTGAGCTGTAAGAGTGGGTCTAAGATGGAGCCTATGTGGTCTGAATTAGCTTGGGGTGAGAAAGGCAATGTCCCTTGCCCTCAACCAGTAACTAGGGCCAGGGCAGGCTAGCGCAGGACAGACAGAAGGAGAACCAAGGCTGCTCTCACCCATGACTGGCCCGTGAGGCTCTGGCCCTGCCCTACCATCACTCTGATTCCAACCATCTAGTGTCTACTCATGTTGTGGCTTACACACTCTGACTACTCTTTAAACAAGAGGTGGGAGACTGAGTCCCAGAAAGGGGCAGGGACTTGCCCAAGATTACATTGCAAATCAGAACCAGAATCAGGGTCTCCTGGCATTCGATCCAAGAATCTCTAACAGCATCAGGGCAGCCTCCTTGACTCTGTCAAGTGAGTGAGTAGCCGGCTGTTGCCTGGCAACCGCAGCAGCCCCAGATGTTTCTCATCTCCACATTTCCACAGTAATCAGGCCACCCAGTGACAGTTGGGCTCAGACCTCAGAGCAAAAATATCTCTGGCTTACAGGGCAAAGGGGAGCGAAGAGGGCTCCTCCTGATGAAGTATTGACCTAGGCAAGGAACAGTCAGTTCCCCTCCAGGTCTGGAGCTCCTCCCAGACAGCCAAGACCTGTCTATCTTTCTGGCTTGGGGACAAACTCCCATGATTTCTTCTATCTAGGCAGAACTGAGCTGTGGGCTGTCTTCGCAGACAGCAGCAAGTGCTGGAGGAGAAAATCCTGCCAGAGCAATGCAGAGAGAGAGCAATGTGGAGTTGCACATGAGCTCGAACCCTGGCTCTGCCACTGATTGGCTATGTGACCTTAGTCAAGTCCCTTCATCTCTCTGAGTTGGTCCTCTCATTTGCAAAATAGGATTGTTAATTACTACCTCTCAGGTCTGTATAAGGAATGAATGCAATAATAAATGTAAAGTACTAGGCATAGAAGAAGGTACTCAGTATTGATATCTTTATCAAGCTAACTTTCTTAACTATAAACAAGAGTCCACTCTAGAGGGCAACCCGGGTGGCTCAGGGGTTTAGTGCTGCCATCAGCCCAGGGCGTGGTCCTGGAGACCCGGGATCGAGTCCCACATCGGGCTCCCTGCATGGAGCCTGCTTCTTCCTCTGCCTATGTCTCTGTCTCTCTCTCTCTCTGTCTCTCTGTGTCTCTCATGAATAAGCAAATAAAAACTTAAAAAAAAAAAAGAGTCCACTCTAGATTGTCTAGCAGAAAAGGGCCAGAGTATCATTTCTGGGAGGCTACACAGCAAGGAACAACTTCCCCAGAATGCTACTCTAGTAGAGACACTAGAGCCTCGCAGCTGCTAGCACACAACACAGATACGGCAACAGGCACCCCTTGCCCTTCTCAGGTTCCTTCGGGGATCTGGTGCAGGAGGAAAGAAGTTAGAGTCCTGGTTCCCATGGTTCGGCTGCATAGAGACAGCCAACACATGTATAAGCATTCTACACCTGGCACCGCTTTGAATGCTTACAAGTCTTGGAGAGAGATACTTTCCAGGTTTAGAAACCGAGGTACAGAGAGGTTTTCCCAACTTATCTGAGATCACACAGCTAGTACGTAGTGAAACCTGGACTGGCCGTGCAGTCTGGCTTCAGAGTCTACACTTTTAACTGCTACCTCTGTTCCTAATACTCTGGACTGGAAATTCGAATGAGGCACCCCTGAGAGATAGTGTTATATGTGATGGGGAGCTTCTGTCATAAATATGGACCAGATTGATGGATGAATGGATTTAATTCATTAATTCAACTAGTATTACGTGCTTTCTAGGTTCTCTGTGATGCACACTGAGCAAGGCTAGCATGGCCTCTGCTTATAAGGAGCCTAGTGCTCTGAGGAAACAAACAAGAAATAGGCAAACACCCAAATATAAATAAAACAATCACAAATATGGGAAGAGAGGTGATGGATGCGCAAAGCCTGGTATGCAAAAGAATGACTGGGGCATTGTTGGGGGTAGAAGGACTTTCTCCCTGGCTCCTTCTATTCTAGCCATACTGGTCTTCATGCTGCTCTTTGAAACTACCAGTCACTCTTAGAACTTCTGCACTGGCTGTTGCTCCTGCTTAGAAAAGACTCCCCCCAGTTATCTGCATGGCTAACTCCTTCAACTCCTGAAGGCTTTGCATAAATATTGCCTTCTCTGTGAGGCATTCCCTGACACCACTGTTTAACATTGGATCCCCTCTCCACCCCTACACGCATCAGAACTCCTTACCCTGCTTAGCCTTTATAGCTTCCAACAAAACCTACTATGTTTACAGTTTGTCTGCTTCTGCTTATAGAATATAAGCAGTAAGAGAACAGGGATCCTTGTTCTGTTCACTGAATGGTGTGTGGTACATAGTGTGGTGAGTGTAGGTGCTCAAAAATATTTGTTGGATATAAATAACTTCCCCAAGGTCATACAGCTGGGAGGCAGCATGGCTGTGATTTGAATCCAATTTTCTTTTGGCTCCGAAGGTATAGAATCTTCTTTCTAGGACTGTTATGAGGCTCAAACGAATTCGTATATGTCAGCCACTTAGCAGAGTGCCTGGTACAAAGGTTAGTGTACCATAAACATGAGCTATCATTATCACCACCATTATTATTATTATTATTATTATTATTATTATTATTAAGCCCTCCTTCCCTCTTGGGCTCATTTTTCTAAATTCCATAATAGTTCAGTCAGCTTTTTGGGATTAGACGCAGGCCAACTCTTGTGGACACGCCAGAGGCACATGACCCTCAGGAAAAATGGGGGCATCTCTTGCCAGCCCAGGAGGCAGGGAGCCCTGCCTCTGCAGGACCCGATCCTCTATGTGGCCCCACCCACCTTCTAACAGACCTGAAATTGTTCTCTCAGAATTACAAACAACACAGACTTCCTGTGTTTTCAGAAAGGGGAAGTCCAGGCAGCAATTTACCTTGAGTCATTTGTTTCGAGAAGGAAGCCTCCGCAATTGGCAGAAGGTAGCAGAAGGAGGAGGATGGCCAGAAAAGAGAAAGGCCTGGATTGTAGGAGTGCCCCCACTTCTCAGCTCAGCAAGGTCCTCTTTGGCCTTGATTTTCTCACACAGAAAGTGGGACAAGTACTAGTGTGTATGTGTGTGTGTGTGTGTGTGTGTGTGTGTGTGGTGTGTGTGTATGAGAAGAGCTGGGAATATGAAAGTACTATGCCACTGGGAGGGTTTGGAATGAACTCTAAGTCCAGAAGTTAAAAATACACAGATCTAGGTCCAACTCCTGCTTCCATTATTTTCTAGCTGTGTTACTGGGCAAGGAATAGAACCTCTCTGAGTCTTGGTTTCTTTTCCTACAAAATGGATCCTTGATGTCCTTACCCGTGAAATAACAGTTTATTTCCTAATCTGCCTTTGAGAGGTAAATGAGATGAGCACATCAAGGGCTTGGGAAGGACCTAGGCTCAGAGCAAGCTCTCAGGAATGGTTGCTCTTGTTTTTAATCCTCGATGACCTCTCACTTCCTCCCATCTCCCCTCTGTGATGTCTTGTCCGTGCTGTGCCGTCTGGGACTCAGACAAAGCAGGGCCAACCCCCTTGTGAGATTGCTTCTCATAGACCCTCTTCCAGACATGATGAGGCCACACATAATGGTTAAAATAGAGAATAATTTTACTTATATTTTTACTGATTACAAAAATAGTATGTCCATGGTGAAAGAAAGAAAGAAAGAAAGAAAGAAAGAAAGAAAGAAAGAAAGAAAGAAAGAAAGAAAGAAAGAAAGAAAGAAAGAAAGAAAGAAAGAAAGAAAGAAAGAAAGAAAGAAAGAAAGAAAGAAAGAAAGAAAGAAAGAAAGAAAGAAAGAAGAAAGAAAGAAAGAAAAGAAATTTAAGACTTTATTTATTTGAGAGAGAGTTTGTGAGTTGGGGGAGGAGCAGAGGGAGAGGGGACAAGCAGACTGTGCTGAGCTCAGAGCAAGACACGGGGCCCAATCCCATGATCCTGAAATCATGATCTGAGACCAAATCAAGAGTCTGATGCTCAAATGACTGAGCCACCCAGGCACCCCATAAAAAAAATCTAAGCAAATAAGTAAAAAAGAAGAAAATAGAGATTACATGTAACTTTACCCAGAGATAATCACTACTGATGGTTGGGTGACTTTCATTCCTGATTTTTTTTTTTTTTAACATTGGCTCCCCAGGGTGGAGCCCAACTCAGGGCTTGAACTCATGACTCTGAGACCAAGACCTGAACTGAAATCAAGAGTTGGACACCTAACTGACTGAGCCACCCAGGCACCCCCTCCTGATTTCTTTGTAATGCATGTGTCCCAGGGTGTTAAATGCAAGTGTCCTGTTATTTTGCCTTTAGAGCAGAGACAACAAATGGCAAGAACAAACCAGGCAGGGCATACCAAAGGATGCAGAGACTGCATTAACCCATCACCCACCTCTTGTCATCATAGACTGTGTGTGTGTTAGAGAGAGACAGACAGACACAGAGACACAGAGACAGAGGAAAGGTGAGTTGGGAGGGATTTCTTTTGCAGAGGATTGTTGATTATTGTCTGTTCCCACTGCAACAATCCTCTCTGCCCAGGGAGGAGGGATGAAGTTGTGTCTCCTCCTACTTTAGAGTAGGGGGACTTGGAGACCACTAGGCAAGTTTGAGATGTGCCTCAGGGGTCCATGGGCCAAAGAGAAAGGCAAGTCTAAGGCAGCAGCCCCTCTTCTATCACTGCACTCCGCCCAGCAGAGAGCTTGTCATGGTGAAATGTGAGTGTCTACTGAGTTGTCTGCTTCCCCAGCTTGACCTGGAACTTCTTTCACATTGTCTGGGTCTTGTATCCCCTGCCTGTACAGAAGACCTGGCACTTAGTCGATGCTCGATAAATGTTCTGGTGAACGGAGGAAAGACTGACTAGAAAACAGAAAGAACAAGGTTTCGGAGGAATCTAGACCCAAGTTCAAATCCTACCGCTGCCACTTTCCAGCTGTGTTCCCTTTGGGGAAGTCACATCATCTCTCTAACCTCCTTTCTTGCTTGTAAAATGAAAATAACTGAGTATCTATTCATAATGAAACAGAGCTTTTTCCCTCTCCCCTGAACCCTCATTTTATTCTGACACAGATCAGAATAAAATGCCCCTCCCCGACATGCTGCCTGGCTAGCTGGACCCTCGTCCCTTCCCTCAGGCACGGGCCCCCTGGTGGGGGGGCAGGGGTGCTAGCCAGCACAGTGGGCACCGGCTCTCAGTGGCCATAGCCAGGGACCTGGGCCAAGTCTGTCACAGCTTCTTCTTGCAGGAACAGGGCCCCAGCTGCTCCTCTAGGAAGGAGATCTACTCACTCAGAGAGTCAATGCGGTCCAGCTGCCGGAAGGAGTGAGCCAGGAGGCTGCGGGGGTCAGGCAGCCTGTGCTCCAGGGCCCTCAAGGGACTCAGCTTCTGCTCCAGCACATCCACTCTTGGCCAAAGCCTCTGCACCTCCTCCTCTACTGTACTGTCCATTCCTGTCAGAGGGTTTGGGGCTACCCTGGGGGTCCTTCACTTGGGCAGACAGAGCATAGCATCAGCAGATGGGCTATACCCTTCCCGACACTGGCACCAGTAACTATTCGAGGTGTTCACACAGTACGGGGGACAAGTGCCCCCTCCAGCACCACATTCATCCACGTCTGTCTGGCAGGTGTCACCCTGCCATCCTGCAGGGTGGTGACAGCAGCCTGGCTAGACATAGCTCCCTCCATTCTGGCATGGTGGCTGGCATATTGCTGCTCCACGGGCCCTGGGGAGCCTGCTGGTTCTCTTCCAGCCAGGGCGGTAGGCAGTCCTGTAGATGGCCCAGTAGGTGCAACAGTCTTGGAAGGGCTGGTACATTTGCTGCACAAGAGCCCTGATGGCGCACACCCTGCAGCCAGCCCAGTAGACATGCTTGGTGCCATGCATGACACTGCCAGCACTGGAACCACACCAGAAGTAGCTCTGTGAACCCCACATGGCCCACGTCTGCGGGTGAGATAGCCTTGTCCTCAAGGCCACCTGATGGCCCCCTGAACTGGGAGCTCCTGAAACAGTTTTTAATGAAATGAGGTCAAGCATTGGCACATAGTAGGTAGGCATGATGAACAAATAAAGACGCAGTACTCTTAGAAACTGCAAACTAGCGCCCATCTGAGTTGATACAGTGCGGGCGCTTCCAGATCCTGGATTCCTTCTCTGCTCCTTCCTCAGTCACCACCATCATCATCATCATTTTTAGCAGCAACAACAGCTGCCGGATGTATGGCAAGTTATAGAAATTCTATGACTTGGTCTCATGTAAATCCCACAATAATTCTGAAGTCTATATTATAATTCCACAAATGGAAACTAGAGAGGGTGTATGACTTGCCCAAGGGCACAGAGATCTGAGACTTGAAGGCACTGCTTTTGGCCTCCCTTAGATGAATTGATCTAATATGTATGTAGCACCCACTGTGTGCATGGTAAGTGCAGACATGATGCTAATTTCTTTTGCTGGCAGCAATCGGCTGGAGAGCAGGTCCACTCCACTTTTTCTGTGTGGCTTTGGGCACTTCTCTCGGCCTTAATTTCTTCATGTGTAAAATGGGGACTATGATGATAGTGTGGGCATGGGGCATGGGGGAAGTGATAATATATATGTAGCATAGTGTCTGGCACAAGTAAGCATCCAGTAAATTGTAGCTGGTTCTTGATTACTGTCACTTAGCTATCAGCCAGGGGCCTCCTGACCCCTTGAGATCTTCACAGAATGAGCCCAAGTAGCTACTACAAAACCCTCTCCAAGATTACTGGAAATTCCTGGGCAATTTGATTTCTCCTGATCCAGCTCCTGCTTCAGCATATACTGTCTTTGGTCAATACTATACCAAAATAGATGTAAAACTTGGCCCCTTCTGCTATTTCCACAAACGCCCCAGTCAAGGTAGCCTCAGTGGGTATAGGAGACTATTTTTTAAGGTTTCCAGGGATGGGACAGAGAAAGGGATCACATCATAGGTACAAAAAACCTCAGGGTGAACTAAAAGTAACCTGGTTCCCAAGATGGCCTCAGTCTGCTCTTCTGCTTTCTCTCCATTATCTGCAGCCCATCAACCTTGGGACAGTTGCCATAGTTTGGCTATTGTCTCCAATTCTCTCTTTCTAAGGAGCTCTCCAATTTCCATTCCAGGCATTATCCCACTGTATGAAACCTTAGAGGTTGGGAGGGCGGTGTGGTGGTGGTTGGCTTTCCCTCCTATCTCTCCCTCATCCACCTACCCCACCCCCACCAGTAAAGCACCACAGGGTATTTCTCAGGCTTTCAGGTAGCCCCCACGAGGATAGGAGGAAATGTTTGCTATCATTCATGGTAGGTGATGCTGGTGGGTGGCTGTGGCTGCCCAACAGGCCTCCCCTATACTCCTCACCCTTGATTCCTGCCCATTTCCCAAACCCAGTCCTCCAGTTTCTGGTAGATTCTCTTGAGTGCCCGGTAGTTTAAAACATCAGTGTCATGTTAGGAACAAAATCAAATCCTACTCCACTTCCTTGTTGCCTCCACAGCAGCTGTCTCTCAGAGCTTCAAGAGCAAACCTTCACCTTCAACAGTTTTTCAAGGTATTTTTCCAACAAAAGCCATTCTCTTCCCTAGGTCAGGAGGTTATGCACTGAGGATCTACAAGCTGCATCTGGTCCACAGGTATGTTTTTGTTTTTGTTTTTAATTAAAACAACATTTAAAAATTGAGAGATCAAAAAAAAAATTGAGAGATTAAGGGTACCTGGGTGGCTCAGTGGTTGAGCATCTGCCTTTGGCTCAGGTTGTGATCATGATCCCAGGGTCATTGGATGAGCCCAGTTATCAGTGTCCCCACGGAGAGCCTGCTTCTCCTTCTGCCTAGTCTCTGCCTCTCTCTGTGTGTCTTTCATGAATAAGTAAAATACTTTTGAAAATTGAGACATTACACATGAAAATCTAGACTTGTGCCTTTTCTTGTAAACTCATAAAATCTGACATCATGGGACCCACTTTCTCCTCAAGGAGCATGTTGGCCTGAATGGAGAGCACAGTCCCTGCCCTAATTTAGACAGATTTTTTCTTATGCCCTGGCCCACTGGCCTTATTTCTCCTGTTTGATCCCTGTAGGCTTTCAACTTTGTGAACCTTTGCCAAAGGGCATTTCAGCATGGGTTTCCACCTCCACTGCATTCCTGCGATCAGACTGGGTTCTATGAATTTGCTAGGTTCGCAAAGGGCACGCTAGGCCAAAGATACAGCAACAATAGTCACTTAAGCATGCAAGCGGTGACCGTTCCTGGAAGGGCAAAGTGTCCGGAGGGACCGGGTCTCTGGTGTGAGGGGGCGGTGGAGCTGGAAACGGTTAAACTGGGGGTCGGTTCTAAAGGGCCTTAACGCTTTCTTAGCGGGCACTGGGAGCCAGTGTGGGGTTTAAAACAGGGACACAGAATGAGGTGTGCTTATGACAAAAGAGGCTGGGAAGCTGTGGGCAGGATGGATTGAACCCCCCACCCCCTCGCTGTCCCCGCGGAAAAGCCCAGCGAGAGGCCGAGAGGCCGAGAGGCCGAGGCCGAGGTCCAGGCGGGCCAGGCGCGTGGCAGCGGCGGCGGGAAGGGCTGGGAGGATGACAAGGGAGGGATTCCCGGGACCGCGTTGCCGGGGAATGGGTACGCTTGACCTTGACGGAAAACACTGCGGACGCTGCAGCTGCAAAGCGCTTGCCTCCTCCCCTTCCCCACCCCCGCGCCGCAGCGGACTGCGGCGGAATCCCGGCCCCTCGCCTCTGCGCCCTCCCGCGCCGCTGCGGCACGCGAGGGGCGGGGGCGCGGGGTGGCGGGGATGCCCGTCTTCCCTGGAAGGCTGGAGAAGGGGGTGGGGAGGGAGGCCGGTCACGTGGCGCCGCCAGCAGGCGCTCCCCGATTGGCGGTCCCGCAGCCGAGCCTGCCCGGCTGCTCGGGTTTCCAAGCACCGAGCAGCCCCTGCCGCGTCCCGGCGCGCAGGGGATGGTCTGGCCCCGCGCAGAGCCGGGTAGGGCGGGGGCCGAGCTCTCCTTGCCCAGCTAACCGCTGCCAGGTCCCTGGTTTCTCGCTGCGATCCTCGCCGCAGTTTGGGAGGTCTGATTATTGTCTCCGTGAACACATCCTTTCTCGGCTTCTCTCCTGCCTTTCCCCAGGTGTCCCTCTTCCCACTGTGCTACCTGAAGCCAGCTTTGTTAGGACTGGCCGAAGCAGGTTTCCGTTACTTGCCACAATTTTGCAGCTTTGGGGAAATCATTTAACCTGGCTGGAGGTGGGGAAGAATCAAATAGAAATCCCACAGACACCTCAAGCCCCACACAGCCCAACCAGCCAGCCAGTTTCTACCCAAACTGTTTCTTCTTTCTGTCTCCATCTCTGTTTTAAGCAAAAACCTGATAGCCGTGTCCATCTTGCTGTCCCCCATCAAATCTATGACTGAAACGTATTTTTAAGATTTATTTATTCATGACAGAGAGAGGCAGAGACATAGGCAGAGAAGAGAAGCAGGCTCCCTATAATGAGCCAAGATGTGGGACCCCATCCCCGGAGCCTGGATCACACCCTGAGCCAAAGGCAGACGCTCAATCACTGAGCCACCCAGGTGTCCCTATGACTGAAATGTATTAAATTTACCTCCAAATTATGTCTTAAACCTCAATATCCGGTATTTTTCCTTAGCATTTATCCCAATCTGTACCTGTATGTTTATTTGTGATCTTTTTTGTATAGTAAGCTCTGCGAGAACAAGGACCTTATCTTTTTGCTCATCGTTATATCACCAATACACAGTAGGTGCTTGATAAATTTTTAGTAAATAAATAGATGCATGGCTGGTCCTGTGCTAGGTAGTAGGTGTGGAGGGGGATACATATTTTAAGATGAGACACACAGTTCTATCCTCAAGAAGTCATCTATGTAACAAACATGCCCTGAATCCTTCTCTAGGCTAGCTCTGAGCAGGGTTGGTGCACAAGATGGATAAGACACCATTTCCACCTTTCCCCTTCATATGGAGGGACCACACATGTCCAACCTAGATAATAAACCTTGGTATTGGAGAGGTTAGCTGTGGTGGTATATAATGAATGACCTCTAGAGTCGGAAGAGTCCAGGGCTTAGAATCTGATGATCTGGCTTCCCCGGCCAGCTTTGCCTCCTTCTGGCTGTGTGACCACAAGTCTCTTCTCTCTCTGAGGCTCCATTTTTCCATCTTAAAAATGGGGGATAACAGTACTTCCTAAAAGGGCTGAGAGATACGAACAAGATAAATGAAAACACCAAGTGCCAGGTTCTTCAACAATGTTGTGTGTGGGTAGGTGATCATGCCCCCCTACTTTGCCTGGAACAGACCAGCTGACACCTGTTGAACCAGGGCAATTATTAATAGCATTCCCTTTCATTCTCAGAAGTGTCCTGGGTTTGGACAGTAAATTATGTGGTCATCCTAGTCACAGGTGTAACACTAGAGTTATCCCCATTGTGCCCTGGAGACAACAAAGGTAGGAGGGTGGTGAGCTGACTATAGAAAGGAGGGTGGTGATCATGGAAATGAGCCTGGAAGCATGTATGTGATTACACCAAGTGAAAAGAGATAGGAAAGGCATAACAGACAGAGGGGCCTGCATTTGCAAAGGAAACAAAATTTGGTAATTTGAGGCATGTTTAGATAATATTAAGAAGGCCCAATGGTGCTCACTTTGGCAGCAAATACACTAAAATTGGAAGGATACAGAGAAGATTAGCATGGCTCCTGCACAAGGATGACATACAAATTTGTGAAGTGTTCCATATTTTTAAGGGGTGCCTGGCTGGCTCAGTTGGTAGAGGATGTGACTTTTGATCTTGTGGTCATGAATTCAAGTCCCACATTGGGTGCAGAGATTATTTAAAAAACAAAAACAAAAACAAAAACAGAAAAAGGCCAAAGGGCTCTATTCAAAAGGCATGGAAGGAGATGAGGCTGGCAGTGGGAACTGTAGAAGGGATTGGTATGAGCAGATTCACAAAAGAGACCAATGGAGGGGTTCGGGCCAAAATCCAGGCAAGAGAAATAATGAAGCCTGAAGCCAGGAGAAGATTCTATAAGCACTTTAGAGGTAAGCGGAACTTGGATGTAGGCCTGGAGGACAGGTCAGGAGGACTTCCAGGTGAATGAGGAGGCCATTCCCTGAAGCAGGTGGGGAAATGAGAGGGCCAGGAAACCCGGAGACAGGAGGTGATCCAGATTGGACTTGTGGCATTCACCACTCTTGATCCAGAGGGGAAAAGTAGGGGTCATAAGAGGTAGAGGTCACTTCTAAGGTCAGAGGAAGGAGCTGGGGCCCAGTTAGTATTCGGGTGACATCTGATTAAAATTAGCTTTCAGGGCAGCTCAGGTGGCTCAGCGGTTTAGCACCGCCTTTAGCCCAGGGCGTGGTCCTGGAGTCCCACGTCAGGCTCCCTGTATGGAGCCTGCTTCTCCCTCTGTGTCTCTGCCTCTCTCTCTCTCTCTCTCTCTCTCTCTCTCTGTGTGTGTGTGTGTGACTCATGAAAAAATAAATAAAATTAGCTTTCAGAACAACCTTGAAAGGCAAGGGAAAACTCAAAAGTAGAGCCTCAAGTAAAGAAAGAGCAGATTTTCCAGACCAGCTTCTTTGTATATATTGCTCTCCTTGACCAAAATATTCCCACAGTGCCTCACTGCCTAACAGAATAAAAGCTGAGGTCCTCAGCCTGGCACTCAAGCCTTCTGGTGACCTGGTCCAAACTATCTCTGGTGAATGGTTCATATTTTACCTGGTCATGTTTGGCCCCTCCTTCCTTCTGAAAACACAAGAATTGCTCCTCCCCTGGCCCAACCATATAGTCCAGGTGGGGACGATCAATTTTAGCATCCCATTCCCCATAATCAAGGGTGTGAGTGCACATGTGACCAAGCCTGGTCAATCAGAATCCTCCTGAAGGATTTTGGAGATTTGGAACAAAGGGAAGAAAATTTCTCATCTCTCTGGTAAGGAAGCTAGGAGGCGTGAGCTGGGGATTGCTGTTGGGCACAGTGCCAGCCTGGAGAGTAAAGTGGTCTAAAAAACCAAAGTAGGGAGAAGAGAGGGTTATTGTTTAATAGGGTTTCAGTCTGAGAGATAAAAAAAAGTTCTGGAGATGGGGGCACCTGGGTGGCTCAGTTGGTTAAGCATCCGTCTTGGGCTCAGGTCATGATCCTGGGATCCTGGGATCAAGTCCTGGGATCTGGGCTCCCTGCTCAGCGGGGAGTCTGCTTCTCCCTCTCCTTCTGTGTGCTTGCTCTGTCTCTTTGAAATAAATAAATAAATAAATAAATAAATAAATAAATAAATAAATAAATCTTTTTTAAAAAAGTTCTGGAGATGGGTGGTGCTCACACAAACAATGTCAATATATTTAATGTTATTCAACTGCACACTTAAAATTGGTTAAAATGGTATTTTATGTAATATACACTTTACCACAATTATTTTTTAAAGATTTTATTTATTTATTCATGAGAGACACAGAGAGAGAGGAGGAGACACAGGCAGAGGGAGAAGCAGGTTCCCAGCAGGGAGCCCAACTTGGGACTTGATCCCAGGACCCCAGGATCACAACCTGAGCCAAAGGCAGACACTCAACCACTGAGCCAACCAGGCGCCCCTACACTTTACCATAATTAAAAGAAGAAGGAGGAGGAAGAGCTGCCAGGCAGATGAGGAAAGATGGAATGAGGGAGGAGTGCAGGTGGCTCCCTGGATATGGTCGATCTTTGGGCCTGTTGCTGTAATGCTTGTCTCAAAGGGTGGTTTATGAGTCAAAAATTTACTCTTTTGGCATAGGCTAGTTCATGTTGGCCTTCTTTTCCTTGCATCTGATGGAGTCCTAACACAGAATCTTTCCATTCTTTTCTCTCACATCCTTTCAGACTTTCTCTACTCCTGTCACAGCCTGCTGCCCACAGTTCCTCAGACCAATCCTGCATTTGTACCCCTATGCCTTTCCTCCAGACTCCCTCTGCCCTTTCCCCTACTTACAAGTGTCAACTCCTACTCATCCTTTGAGACTGGGCTGAGAGGGCTCTTCTGGGGATCCCTGGGTGGCTCAGCAGTTTAGCTCCTGCCTTCGGCCCAGGATGTGATCCTGGGGTCCTGGGATCAAGTCTCGCATCAGGCTCCCTGCAGGGAGCCTGCTTCTCCCTCTGCCTGTGTCTCTGCCTCTCTCTGTGTGTCTCATGAATAAATAAATAAAATCTTAAAAAAAAAAAATGAAAGAGCTCTTCCTCGGAAAGCCATCCCTGACCACAGGGCTTGCCATGCCCTCCTCTGTCAGAGCTTCCTGTACATGCCTTTGTCACCTAGTATCCCAAAGACCCGCTTTCTTGTTTGTAGCCCTCATTAGGCTATGCTGTTCATTTCCATGACCCTCATGCCTGACAAAAAGCCTAGCACAAACTATCATAAATGTTTACTGAATGGGTGAATAGATGAGTAAAAATCCTTCTTTTTCTCATGTCATCTCCCTGAGTCACTCTTCAGTTTCTACCAAGTGAGGACACAGAAAAAAAAAACAAAAACGTGGGTGGAATTGCTTTAGTCCCTCGATTCAAGAGTGATGGATCCATAGGGAAGAAAATCCAGGAGGAAAGAAACGGGGCCATTGCAAAGTTCAATGGCATTTATGAGAGGTCAGCTTTCTGCCAAATCCCGGATGGTGGCAGCTTTGAGCTGAGGCAGAGTTTGTTTGGGTGCCAGCACCAAGACAAGCAAACATTCTGTGCGTTGAGCTTTTCAGCAAGCATGGATTCTGACAGCTGCACAGGGAGAAGCACCTAAAAGCCATCTGGGGCTGCCTGGAATCAAGGGTCCCCATCTCCTTCAACACAATCTAACCCAAAAAACAAGGCATCCCTTTCCCCCACCCTTCGTCCTTACCACAGGCACACACCTCCTCAAAAGCAGCCCTGCAACCTCTCAGGACATTGGGTACTTAGGACAGAGTAAAAAATAACTACAGGGAACCATGGCTTTGATAATACTGCTTACTAACTAGTCCATGACTCCCTCCTACAATTCCCAGCCTCCCTTACAGTTAAATTCGGCTTGCATGACAAGTTCCAGTTAATAGTCTGAATGGAAGTAATGAGTGCTGGGCACCTGGGTGGCTCAGCAATTGAGTCTCTGCCTTTGACTCAGATCATGATCCCAGGGTCCTGGGATCGAGTTCCACATCAGGCTCCCTGCAGGGAACCTACTTCTCCCTCTGCCTATGTCTCTGCTTCTCTTTCTGTGTCTCTCGTGAATAAATAAATAAAATCTTAAAAAAAAAAAAAAGAAAGAAAGTAATAAGTGCCCTTTCAGGCTGGAGTATTTAATTGCCAGTGTATAACCCTACAGCAATCTTTCCCTTATTGAGGCAATCCTGACTCGTGAATAAATAAATAAAATCTTAAAAAAAAAAAAGTAATAAGTGCCCTTTCAGGCTGGAGTATTTAATTGCCAGTGTATAACCCTACAGCAATCTTTCCCTTATTGAGGCAATCCTGAAAGCCTTGCATTGAGGTTGTGGAAGCCAGGATGGAAGTGGCCTGGATCCCTGAGGTACTCAGTGGAGTAGAGGATACGTGTCTTGGAAAGTGCCTTGACCCAAATCAACACTCATCTTGCACAAGTAAGGAAAATAGACCATTGTTATGTTAAGCCATTGAGCCATTTGGGTTGTGTGTTACCACAGCAAAGCCTAGCCTATTGTGACCAACATATAGAAATTAATTGTTTTAGCCATCCAGTATCAGACCTCCCTATTTGAGGAGGAACATTCCCCCTCCTTATGGTATTGCCAAATCCAGTGGCCACTTTTCTGTTCTTTCCTGATTTCTCAGCAGCATTTGTCATAATTGACCACTCCCTCCTGGAAACATTTTATCTTGGCATCTGTGACATCACACCTGCCTGGTTTTTCTTCTCTCACAGCCTCTGCTTCTTAGTTTCCTTCACTGGCTCCTCTTCCACTGTTTTACCTCAAAAGTTTGAAGTTTCTCAAGGCTTATTCCTGGGGACCTTTCTCATGGTTTTACCTGCCACCCATGAGAAAGACAGCTGGTACCTTCCAGTATTCACTCAACCATTCTCTATTAGTCCCAGAGACCTTTTTTTTTTTTTTTTTTTTTTTAAAGCAGGGCACATGTATCTAGTTAAAAGACTGCATTTCTCAGTAGAGCCATGGGACTATGTTTTGGCAGATGAGATGTAAGCACAAAGGTATGGGACTTCCAAGGCAGTCTCCTAAAAAAGAAAAGGGTGCACTCTTACCCATTTCTCCTCCCTACTTCCAAAGGTGGGACATAATGAGGTGATCTTTTATTTTTTTAAAAAGATTTTAATTGTTTATTCACGAGAGAGAGAGAGAGAGAGGCAGAGACATAGGCAGAGGGAGAAGCAGGCTCCATGCAGGGAGCCCAATGTGGGTGGGACTCCATCCCGGGTCTCCAGGATCACACCCTGAACTGAAAGCAGACGCTTAACCACTGAGCCACCCAGGCATCCTCATAATGAGGTGATCTTAAGATTGGAAACCAAGTGCTGAGTGTAGCAGAGCAGCGCTCCTACCTCTGGACTTCCTTTTTGTGAAGAGAGTAACAAATTTCCATTGTAAGTTATTTTCTTTCGTTATGTGCAGCTAAACCTCACCCTAACTGATCATTCCTGTTGCTGTTGTAGTTGCACGCTTGCGTCCCATCAGGAAGCCTGCATACAGCACAAGAAAGACACTTCCATTGTTCGTTTCCCAGAGTTAGGAGTCTCTCATGTTCCTCACCCTCTCTGATTTTTCCCACTCATCTTCTCTCCCCTATAATCCCTTTCACTATACTTTATATTCCCCAAATGAGTGGGTGGGGGGATGGGGTGACCGAGTGAAGGGCACTGAGGGGGGCACTGGACGGGATGAGCACTGGGTGTTATGCTATATGTTGGCAAATCGAACTCCAATAAAAAAAATACAAAAAAATAAATAAATAAATCAGTAAGAACCTAAAAAAAACCTAAAATAAAATAAATCAGTAAGAACCTAAAAAAAACCTAAAATAAAATAAATCAGTAAGAACCTAAAAAAAAAAAAAAAAAAGTTCCATGTCGGGAGGGAAAAAAGTGCTAGGCCTCCTTCCACAAATTGTAAATAACCAAGCTACCAGGAGGGTGGAGTATGAGGTGGGCCTGGGAATACAGTTTTTCAGCTCACACAGAGCACTGAAAGCTGGATTAAGGAATTCGGGCTTTATTCTGTAAATCCCTTGCTGATAGGAAACCGTCTTATGTAGTAATGCCTCCAGGTTGTAGATGCTTAATGAATGACTATTTTCTTTATTAACGCTGCTAACTTGAACAGCAAAAGGAGTGTTGGAAGGTGGACCAGCTGGGAATCACCATGTGATCTACCCTCGTCCACGCTCTACAGACGAAGGAACCTCGGAGCGCTTGCTGTGAGGGGCAGTCGGCCCAGCCGCCAGGAGAGGCTCACGCAAAACACCTCAGCGGCGAAGGCGGTCGGGGCGGCGGGGATGGGGGAGGGGGTCACGAAGCGCAGTTGGGTCAGCGCCCGCTCAAGATGGCTGCCCGGGAACCCCATGACCAGGAGGAGGCGGAGCTCCGCCCCAGCACGCCCGGCCCCGCCCCGCCCGGCCCCGCCCAGCGCCCAGCGCCCAGCGCCCAGCGCCCCTCCGCGGTGGGGGGTGCGGGTTGTGAGGTGTCTCCGCGAGGCGCCTGCGCAGTGAGCAGAGGCGCGCGGGGCGGAGGCTTTATAACCACTTCGACGCGGCCGCTCGGCTTCTAGCTCGGGGAGGGCGGCCGAGGCGGCGGCGGTCGCGGCGGCGGTTGGGGGGCGCTGAGGCGGGAGCTGTGGCGGCGCTGGGCGCCGCTCGCTCCTCGGGCTCTGGGGGCCATGGGCTCTGAGAAGGACTCCGAGTCGCCGCGCTCTACATCTCTACACGCGGCCGCGCCCGACCCCAAGTGCCGCAGCGGCGGCCGGCGCCGGCGCCTCACCTTCCACAGTGTCTTCTCCGCCTCGGCCCGCGGCCGCCGCGCCCGGGCCAAGCCGCAGGCCGAGCCGCCGCCCCCGGCCGCCCCGCCGCCGCCCGCCCCGGTCCCGGCCGCGGCCCAGGCCCCGCCGCCCGAGGCGCTGCCCGCGGAGCCGGCAGCCGAGGCGGAGGCGGAGGCCGCGGCGGCGGCGGCGGCGGCGGCGGCGGCGGCGGCCGGGCCGGGGTTCGACGATGAGGAGGCGGCGGAGGGCGGCGGCTCGGGCCCGGAGGAGGTGGAGTGCCCGCTCTGCCTGGTGCGGCTGCCTCCCGAGCGGGCCCCGCGCCTCCTCAGTTGCCCGCACCGCTCGTGCCGGGACTGCCTCCGCCACTACCTGCGCCTGGAGATCAGCGAGAGCCGGGTGCCCATCAGCTGCCCCGAGTGCAGCGAGCGACTCAACCCGCACGACATCCGCCTGCTGCTCGCCGACCCCCCGCTCATGCACAAGTACGAGGAGTTCATGCTGCGCCGCTACCTGGCCTCGGACCCCGACTGCCGCTGGTGCCCGGCCCCGGACTGCGGGTGAGCGCGGGGGCGTGGCCGCCGGGGCCCCCGGGGCTGGACCCCACTGGGTCCTCGGTGCGGCTGGTGCGTGCGTGCGTGTGCGCGGCCCAGCGCCGAGCAGCGGGTGAGGGCCCCGCAGCGGGAAGGAGGGGAAGGCGGCAACCGCGGCGGGCCGGTAACCCGTCACGGTCGGCGAGCCCGGACGGGTGGGGGAAGGCACCCGCCACCTGCCCTGCCCGAGGCCTCGAGGTGGGGGCTGAGCAGTCGGGGAGGGCGAGGGAGCTGTCCATCAAGTCAGGAGGCAGGGAGAGGCCTTCAGGTCGGGTGCACGCCCCTCTGTCCAGAGGTAGGGGCCACGTCTTAAGGAGGGCGGGGAGCGGGTAACTGGCGAAGGACGGAATGAGCATATCATTCGGAGGGGCTCACAGCATTCGGAGGGGCGTGTCCCTTTGGCCAGTGACAGACTTAGCGGCACTGCAGCTGACCACAGCTGCGAAAGTTGGGATGAAGGTGATGGAAATGGCACTGGGGGGAAAGGACAGCTCACTGGCAGCTCCGGTGCATCTTGGGCATTGTGTTCCTTGTGTGCCAAGCTGTTGGGAGGCCCCCTGTGGTTCTTACACCGCTGCCTCGGGCAGGGTGAGGAGTGGACGGACCCTTTCTTTGTCCAGAGAAGCAACACTGAGAAGAAGGATGCCCAGAGGCTTGACACGGTAGGAGAAAGTGTGTTATCCAGCCCTTCTGATCTTGAGTTCTTGATGACTGTCTTTTAAGGAAGGTACCATGTATCCTGGATTTTTAAGGCCAGTGAGAAAATATGCAGTACGTGCAGAGATAGAATGCCACCAGATTTTACTATCTATAAAGTACTCAATGGAGACCACCCTCCCACCACGTAAAACAAATCTGTGTGTTACTGTCTGTACATCCCATGAATGGCTGCATGCAGCAGAGCGCTTATCTAGGGAGTGATAGGGAGTGATTGGGAGTCAGACTGTGCCGTTTACCAGTTCTGTGACCTTGAGCAGATCATTATGTTCTCGTGTGTTATGTTTTGGGGACAAAAAGATGCTAGGGACTCCTTGCAGTGTGTGAACATAATGCTAGTAAAAAAGCTGCATGGGCCTTTACTTCAAAGGAGTTTAAAAGGGCTTTTAATTGTAGCCTGTATACCAAGACTGTTTTAAGATTTCCATGATGCTGCTATTTGTCCCCTTCAAAAGAAGCTGTCTTAAGAGTGTCTAGGGGTCAAGTAGGAAGAGTTAACTTCTGTCTTTCTATTCTACTATCTCTAAAGATGGGTGTGCCATCTAACCTCACTGAGTTGGAGTTTCTAAATTACTTTGAAGTGTTGTGGTCAAAGGTATGGTGTTTGTCTATGGTAGATCACTTTCACTTTGAATTCATAAATGTCGGAAAGAATGTTGTAGGCTCTTATATCTGGTGGTCTGGTGATCTCACTAGCCTAAGAGGCTAATATATATGATAGGCAACTTTTATAGATACTGTTAATCTATTTTCTGAACCAAAGGGATATTTACTTGAAAGAACGCTGCATGGCTAATTTTGGAATAGTATATCAACTCCTTTTTGAGATGTCTTTCCTTGAATTTTAACTGAGAAATGTGGCATGGCTGATTATCTTTCTGGGAAAGTTCCCTTTTTGTTTTTATTTCTCTGAAGTCAATGACTGTTTTTGCTCACAACAATAAAAATGGACATGAATTAATTTACAATCTTTATGGTGACAACTGTGAACCATTACTGAAAGTTATTAAAGAATTAAGGCCATTTCTTACTTTAGCCAAGTATTGGGTTAGTATCATGTAGAGCTCTTTTTAATTAGTTAAAAGAATTATAAAAATTATATTTATGTATTTATCGTAATGTGTTATCTGTGGGTTTAAAGGAGGTGAAGTCTGCTGAAAGCAAGCAAGCTGGCATCTGAGTATCCATGTGCCAGGCATACATAATTTAATTTGATCCTTACAACATTGTAAGATTGATTTAGTCTTGTAGATGAGAAAACTGAAATTTAAATAAATTAAGTGGCTTGTTCAGGGTCATACCTATTGGGTGATGGAACTAGGCTTGAAACACTGGTCTTAACTCCAACCAAGGCCAATATTCTTTCCTCTCAACCTTTTCTTTTTAAAAAGCATGCACTACTGGGGATGCTACTATTTGGACCATTTTGTCAGTTGTGGCCTAAGGACAACTTTGAGAGAGCCAAGAATCTAGTTTCTTTTCTGATTCTTTTTTTGTGAACAGCCTCTTATCTACTTTATTTTTCTTCTCTGAAATAGGCCTAATCCTTTCCTGACTTGAGAAGCTTAATTAATGTTTGCAGAGTATTTTGAGGTCTGCAGTTGGAGGTGTTAGATAAACAGGGAGTAACTTTAAAATTCTGTCACTTCCCAAACAGGTGTCTGAGTTCCCTGGGGATGTCGCCAATGGTTTTGCCACTTCTTTTTAATGCCGGAAGAAAAACAGTTTGTTTTGTTTTGATCAAACTGTTCTATTCTTCTGTGTCTGGTAAAAATTATGGAGAGGATTAAGTGTAGTCCCTAGTTATCTTTTCTTGTACCTGACTATCTTTACTACTAACAGATCAAGTTCTTAGAGCCAAATTTATCAAGTTCTCCCTTCGCTCTGTGTGTGTATATGTCTATGTATTTGGCAGGGTGAAGGGGGCATGTAAGCGGTCTCACAGAGTTCTTTCTGATCATTAGTTTCACTATGATTATGATAATGAGAACATCATATATTAAAAGATTATTTGTTTACAAAATATTTGTAGAGCAGAGTCTTGAATTTTTCTTTTCCCACACTTGAATATGATTTTATTTTATTCATGAATAAGAGAACCAATGTCAGTAGGGAAGCGTTTACATTATTTTTTAATATTATTAAGTACTATATTACCAAGCATATTTAAAACATATTTTTAAATGAGATTAAATTAACTCAATATATAAATAACCATTTTTATAGTTCTTTATAATCTTCAGACTATAAGCTCATTCAGGAATAATTTTAATTTCATTAAAGTGGAGGATGGTGGTAAGCTTATTTTATAAAGGAGAAACCAGTTCGTAGAAGTTTAAGTGTGGGCTTCAATGTCTCAGGCTAATAAATAGTGCGGTTGATCTATAACCCCTTAGAGTCTCTGCTTAAGCATGAGGTCTTCTCAGACACCCCTACATCATGTAAATATATAATTTTTCCTCTCAAGTACCTTGTTGCCAATCTTTAAACCCTTTCAGAATCTCTAGAAGATTGAGAGGTGAGCAAAGGAGGCAACAAAATTTCCTGGTGTGCAGCAGCAGATCTTCTGTACAGATGAATAGGAGATAAGGCTGTCTTGACCTAAATTCTTTGTGTAGGTCCACATTGCTGGCTCTCTCTCCTGCAGAGTCCCCCCTCCTACCTGGACCCAACAGGTGTGAGCTTTTGGCCTTCCTGGACAACTGAACTGGACCATCCCATAAATAGGAAGATTCTGTTCATCTCTAGCACATTTATGAGGGAATTAAACTCCTTGACAAATTTCTCAGTGAAGGATTTTTTTTTTTCCTCTCTGAAGCCTTTCTACATCTTTATCTCTCTCTCTCTCTCTCTCTCTCTCTCTCTCTTTCTCTCTGGTATGACATTTTAAAAATTGAGATATAGCTCATGGGTACGTCTTCTCTTAATTTAGCTCTGTACCTTCTATTTCACAACTCCTCATTCTATCCTATCCTCTGCCCCCCATCTTCCCATCTGCACCCAGCTCCATACATTTTTCCCATATTTGTCAAAGTACTCATTCTAAAGTGGAACATTTTATATCACTCTCCTGCTTCCAACTGTTAGTACCTAACCTATAAAATGACTTATATCTTCAAGAACTGATTATTTTTATGATCTACCCTTATAATTTAAGTCCCTTTACAGTCTCCCACCATCTTTTCATCTTATTTTCTGTTTTTCACCTACATCAGTATTTTCCAATGTATATCATAGGTATTACTGAAAACCTTTTTGATCAAATAAGCTTGGGAAGTATTGGATTGAACAAAATTTATTTCTGAACTTTTTAGACCCTTTAAACATGCTAATATACGCTGTAAAGTTTGCTAATGCTAATATACAGTACATCTTCAATCTGGTGTAATTTCTCCAAATTTAGATCAACAGGAAACATGTTGGTTTGTTTTAAAGTTCCTTTTTTTTTAAAAAAAGATTTTATTTATTTGAGAGCGCTTGCATGCACAAGAAGGGGGGAGGGGCAGAAGAAGAGGGAGAAGCAGGCTCCCCACTGAGCAGGGAGCCTGATGCAGGGTGGGGACTCAATCCCAGGACCCTGAGATCATGACTTGAGCAGAGAAAAGTGGCTTAACCAAGTGAGCCACCCAGATGCCCTGTTTTTGTTTTTTTCTATGACATCTTTAACTGACACTTTCCCTATATGCAGTTTTCTATTTTTTTTTTTTAAGATTTTATTTATTTATTCACAAGAGACATAGGCTGAGGGAGAAGCAGGCTCCCTCTGGGGAGCCTGATGTGGGACTCAATCCCAGGATCCCTGAACCAAAGGCAGATGCTCAACCACTGAGCCACCCAGGTGCCCCTATGAGCAGTTTTCTAAGCTTCTTTAACAGTTACTCTGTACAGTGTTACTCTGTCTTCTGTTAGTGTCCTGATTTAACAATGAATTTTGTGCTCTGAATAGATTGAGAGTTTCTCTAGCCTAGGATAGCCATATTCCAACTTATTCTACAACTCTACAAACAAAATTTTTCAATTAGATCCCAGAAGAATGAGATAGTTGAATTTTGATAAGATAAAGAAGATGAACAGCACAGTTTTTTTTTGTTTTGTTTTTGTTTTTTTTTTATGATAGTCACACACAGAGAGAGAGAGAGAGGCAGAGACACAGGCTGAGGGAGAAGCAGGCTCCATGCACCGGGAGCCCGACGTGGGATTCGATCCCTGTCTCCAGGATCACGCCCTGGGCCAAAGGCAGGCGCCAAACCGCTGCGCCACCCAGGGATCCCAACAGCACAGTTTTTGAAAGAGAAACAGATAATGGGGATGGGAGGGTCAAGAAGAGGACAGACTGATGATCCTTCAGTAGACACTTTTGAGAATTATGCAGTGTTGAACCTTAGGTGATATTGGGTATTACAAAAAGGACTCAGACATGGTCCTCTTGACAGAGTGTTTGACCTGTTAGAAGAGATTAGATAGATAAATAGATATAGATAAAATTATAAACGCAATGCAATACATACTAAAGAAAACACAAATGCTCTTAGAGGATAGATAAAAGATTTTTGTATGATGGTGTCAAGAAAAACTTCATAGAGGAGGTAATATTTGATCTGGGCCTTGAAGAATGTGAGTAGGAATTCATACGAGGCAAACTGATGTGAGTAGAGGAAAAAAAAAACATCTTAAACCAGAGTGTTTTGAGCAAGTGCATAGAGGTATAAAAATACAATACTAAGTCTGGAATCTAGTTTGGTCAGCCTCTGGATGCACAATATGGAGAGCATGATCTGGAAAGTTAACTAGAGATCAATCTGAAAAGGTAGACTTAAAGATAAAAAATCTTTAAAAAAAAGTTATGTGGCCTGGAGCTAGAAAGTTTGAACATAATAGAGGAACACATTCCTTTAACTACTAGGGTCTGTTGGAGCATAACCAAATTCATAATATTGGGATTTTCTTCTCCAAGGCTGAAGTTAGGTAATGCTGTAGTCTATCTAGCCTGTCACATATTATTATATTTCTGAAGACTTAGGAAATTAACAAAATTAGTAAACTTATATAAACTTAAGGAGAGGGGGAAGGATACATCTGTTTTCTTAGCACCATGTAATTTCCATCACCTTCTATTTAGCTGCTGCTGCTTCCCCACCTCTCCCCCATGTAGCTTCTAATTAGCAACCCTGAATTCTTGGCTAAGCAAAGAGCAGGGTAGGAGAAAAGCTCCATTGTAGGACATGGAAGAGAAGAAACAAGATTGTCAAGGTGGATTTGGTCTCAAGGATGAAGTTTTTTTCAACTACCTAGGGAAGAAGATTACCCTATTCAGAATTTAGGAGTTTGCTCCTAAAATGGGTTTAGACAAAAATTTTTTTAAAGATTTTATTTATTTATTCATGAGAGACACAGAAAGAGCTAGAGACATTCGGCAGAGGGAGAAGCAGGCTCCTTGCAGGGAGCCTGATGTGGGACTCCATCCCTGATCCCTAGATCACGCCCTGAGCCAAAGGCAGACGCTCAACCGCTGAGCCACCCAGGCATCCCTAGACAAAATTTTAGAATTAAGTTATAGTATCTGGCATATAGTAAACCAATAGATACATGGATAAGGTTTAAAGATTGCTTTGTGATAGAGTAATGGGCCAGGAGAAGAGTTATAATGGCCTGAGGAAAGTAAAACACCTAAACAGGAGAGAGTCTCTATTATTCATTCAACACAAGTATTTTGAGCATGAACCAGTATGCTAGACCCGAAGATTAAAAAATGGATAGTACTTTTCCTTGAGTCTAGTCTGGCTGGAGAAATACACGTATAAACAGATAATTACAATATAATATAATAAGTAATATAAAGTTATTGTACATAGGCATAAAGTAGGCAACCAGCTACCTGGAGAGGTTAAGTGGATTTTATAGGGAAGATGACATTTGAGCTGGTTCTTAAATAGATAACTATTTGCCAGATCAAGAAGAAAGGAAAGAACGTTTCTAGGCAGAAGGAGTAGATTATGCAAAGGCCAGGAAGTAGGATAAAATGTGCTATATTGTTATACCATACCTTTCAGGGCAAGATCTCAAATGCAGTTTTAGAATATGTTTAGTTACACTTGGAGGTGGCAAGCTCCATTTTTGAGATAGAGGTTAAGGCTTGGCAATTTAAATTAGCTCAGTGTCATGCAGTATGAGTCAGGAGCAAGGAGCTCAGACCAGGCGCTCCAAAACAGGAATACCAAGTCTCGTGCCCTGAGTAATTCTGTGTCATGGTAATAGATCACTGTGGGTTCATGAGTATTTGGGGTTATTTTACTTCCTTGGAACCAATTTACACATCCAAAATTGACATTTTCAATCTTGTTAAATGTTCTTCTTTAAAATAAATAAAAGAATCTGTTAATAAGTATTTATTCCCACCAGGTAAGGTAGGAATGGATCAGGAAATTATCAAGGTTTCCTGAGTATGTAATTTTTATCATCAGCAATTGTGTTAAGGCAGGGAGGTCATCCAGTACCTTTCCCATTTAACACAAAATAACAAGCAAGTCACTTTCTTCAGGAGAAACATTGTTTATCTGTAGTAGCTATTTTGCAGTTAGGTAGGGTGAATTTACTCAGAACTCCTACAGGATATGAATCATTTGCATTCATACATTGACCTATTCTCACTTTGCTCTTTCTGAGAAGAGTTTTAGTACAGATTGTATTATATAACATAGATGATATGTCATTGATATTTTCAGTGTCATTCTCAAATCAACTTGCAGATTCTATAATAAACTGAGAACTTGAGTTGCTGCTATAAACATCAATGTACATTCAAATAAACAGGAGAATAAATCCAAGAAAATGTTATTAGCTTTTTTTTATAAGTTTGTGTGAAATCTTTGGCTATTGAAGGAGAAAGTGGACTAGAAGACAACAAAGCCCAATGGCAACACCTAAACCTGCATTCATTGACCTATTTAAAAATTGTTTGAACGTTCACAACTATTTCCCCTTCCTTGTTTCTTTACTTTAAAAAATTTTTTTAAAAAGTGTTCACTTATTGGGGGTTATCTAAACATTTAGTTGACATTTAGAACTAGTCAGAGAGAGGCTAATAGTTGTAAATATATTCGATTGTGAGAGAGTAATTCTAAGAAAATAAATGTGAATTATAAGAAACAGTTGATGTTGGTGCAGATGGGTTCTGAGTTGCCCATCTTTACTAAGAATATGTGTCAGAAGAGAGAAGGAAGGGGAGGGAGATAATAGCCTTATTATGTATTAATTAGTAAAGTAGATGAGTGGTATTCTTAGATTCTGGAGTCTGTCAAGGAAGTAGATATTTCAAGGTATAGATTTGAGTTTAAAAAAATGTTTGAAAGATAAAATGAGCTTTCAGTAGGAGAAGTTGATCACAAATCCATCTATGACAATTGTTTCAGACTATATGTGCTGAGACCAGATTCACTGTGTAACTTTTTTTTAAAAATTTATTTATTTAAAAAAAATTATTTATTTATTTATAAGAGAAACAGAGAGAGAGGCAGAGACATAGGCAGAGGGAGAAGCAGGCTCCCGGTGGGGAGCCTGACGCGGAACTCTATGCCAGGACCCCAGGATCAGTTCCTGAGCCAAAGGCAGATCACCGAGCCACCCAGGCATCCCTTCACTGTGGAACTTAAAATGAAAAAGTATACTTTAGTTTTCATAATACCTTTGTTTTACAAATGTTCTATCCTTAATATAAACAAATTCTAATCTTTAAAAATACAGCAAACCATCAAAAGGAATAGTTTTGTACTCTGTTATTTATGAAACTTGCTGTGGTAAACTGCTCTTAAGGAAGCTAGAATACATGCTAGAATTCAGCCTAAATATGGTATTTTTCCCTGTTTTTTCAAAGGTAAATGATTTGTGTTTTTAGAATCTCTCTCTCTTTTTTTAAAGATTTTATTTATTTATTTATGAGAGACCCAGAAAGAGAGGCAGAGGGAGGAGAAGCAGGCTCCATGCAAGGAGCCTGATGTGGGATTCAATCCCGGGTCTCTGGGATCACGCCCTGAGCCAAAGGCAGACACTCAACCACTGAGCCACCAGGCATCGCTGTTTTTAGAATCTCAAGAAGAAATTTACTTTCTCACACAGAATATGTTTTTACAGTTTTGTTAGTCATGCTTGTGTGTATTTTATGTGTTATATATGTACTTTTTTCTCTATATCACATGTAGGGGGGAGGAGTATCAGTTACCCCACCGAAACTGATGAATAATGTCTGTCTTGTTCCAGTCAATCTCACTCTACTCCTATCTCTTCTTATTTCCTTACCCAGTTATGCTGTTATTGCCTATGGCTGTGCCAGCTGCCCAAAGCTGACCTGTGAGAGGGAAGGCTGCCAAACAGAGTTCTGCTACCACTGCAAACAAATATGGCATCCAAATCAGACATGCGATATGGCCCGTCAACAGAGGGCACAGACTTTGCGAGTACGGACCAAGCACACTTCAGGTCTCAGTTATGGACAAGAATCTGGACCAGGTATGTTGGCATTGTCTCATTTTTCTCTTTATTTTATACTTCATAATGTGAGCCTAAAGCTGGAAGAGATTATTTTACTGTATAACCAAGTATTTCTTGGGATCAGAGAGCAAAAAATACTTGGTAATACTTTCAATATTCTATTTGACATGTAACTTCTCTCTCTGACAATTATAGGTTTTCCAACCTATAACTTGGTAAAATTGGAATAAAACAAAATTGAATTCTCTAATTTCTACCTTTTTAATAATATGTCTCATATTGGAGAGTAATTAGATCCTTTTGCAAGGGACTTTTTCAAAACTTTCATTGTGAGCAGAAAGACATTTAATGGGTATTAAACCTCTACTATCTTCCTATTAGCTTTAAGTACATCACAGCTTTTGGAAATAGGATACAGAGTTAAGGAAAGGAAAAAATATTAGTGTGGGTTAATGATTAACCTTAAAAGGAGGAACCTTGGCAAGTCAGAGTAAATCTATTTGAAAATGTCAGTGAGTTTATTGCCTTTTATAAATGTATTTTATTTCACTGATGTCATTTGGGAGAGGCTGGTAGGAAAGATTTTACCATTCACTTTTTCCTGGCACAGCATAATCTCCTAAATTGTCATTTTAATAGGATAGTTCCTAGCTTGCTGTGAAAATTACTAGGTGTGTGCTACATAACATACCCAATTATCTTTAGGTTTTGAATTTGAAAGTATCATGGGAGGGGTCTGTGGGTTGTGTTAACAGCACATCACAATGATACTTGCTGAGCCAGAGAAATGAATTTCCTGAGCTAAAGTTTTTCAAAACTTAAAGCCAATCCCAAGCTGCAGACTATTCTTCCTGCAGGACACCGCTTATTGGCTGGTGAAATTCCATTTTCCTTGGAACCATTTTTGTCTCTAGGGAAGTTTTCTTGTTCGGAGTGTGGCGTAAGTGCTGTGTACGATGCCAGTTTGGGGGATAGGCAGCTCAATATGAGACAGGATCCATTTTATGAAAATTCCTGAGGTCTAGACATAGCCAACCTTCCAGTGAAATGGGTTGCACAATTTGGAATTCTCAGCCAAGAGTTCTTGACTGCCTCTTCATTTTTTTAATATATATTCCTAGGAATAATAAGTCAAATTAGGTTTAACTGGGGGTATTTTTCTACCCAATCTTCCTTCCCCCCCTTAGCAGATGACATCAAGCCATGCCCACGATGTAGCGCTTACATTATCAAGATGAATGATGGAAGCTGTAATCATATGACCTGTGCAGTGTGTGGCTGTGAATTCTGTTGGCTTTGCATGAAAGAGATCTCAGACTTGCATTACCTCAGGTGAGATGGGAAATGTGTCCTTTGCTTTATAGTCTTGTTCTTTTACTGATTTAGGAAAAAGGTTGTCAAAGAGACTTAGTTGTCTATCCTCGCATTACAGTATAAGAAAGCTGTAAAAAGTTTTTTTTTTTTTTTGAAGATTTTATTTATTCATGAGAGACACACAGAGAGAGAGAGGCAGAGACATAGGCAGAGGGAGAAGCAGGCTCCATGCAGGGAGCCTGATGTGGGACTTGATCCTGGGACTCGATCCCAGGACTCCAGGATCACACCCTGGGCCGAAAGCAGGCGCTAAACCACTGAGCCACCCAGGGATCTCCTGTAAAAAGTTCTTCTGAAGCACTCCTGTGACCATGTTTTTCTTCAGTACAGAAACTTCCAGGGACTGTTTTCATTACCTTCCAGATAGAGTTCAGTTTCCCTCCCATAGCTTTCCAACAGTCTGGCCCTAATCTACTTCTCTAGCTTTTTTCATGTTGCTTTTATACATGTTATATTCCGGGTAACCTGGGCTTGCTATTTCCTCTCTCTCCTCTGGCTATCTTACTTGTTCATGTTCTTTCATAATTGTTCATGCTCTTTCCTTTGCCCAGAATGCTTTCTGATAACATCACCCTCCCAGCAATCCCCTTTTATCTCAACTTGTTCAGTTCTTATTCACCCTTCAGGAGCCACTTAAATGCCATTTCATCTATGATGCCTTCCCAGCTTTTTCTGCCTCGTTCTTCTGTATTGACATTCCTTAAATGTATAAATATCACTACTTTTACTTCATATACATGTCTAATTTGGTAAACTGCATAAGTTTATTAAGGTCAGAGTTAACCTTTTTACAGTTCCTGGCATGTAATCATTTTTCAAAGAATTCAAAGTGAATATTAAAATATTGTCCTGAAGGAGTTAATATTTGTAAACTTAAAATTCGTTGTTTGAATGCAACATTTTTATTTCCAATATAGTAAACATTGAGTTACTTACACTGTACCAATTAATCAGGGACACAAGGATGTGTAAGACGTGATCCCTACTTTCAAAATTGCTTATCCTATATAGTAGAGAAGACAGGACAAAGGGAGTGAAGAAAAATGGTTGAACACAAAACCATTAAGTATAAAAGTAGGCAAACTAAGGGTATGAAACTAGCATAAAGGGTGTGACAAGTCTTTTTAAATCCTTTCCCAGGAACATGGTTTACACTATCTATTGAATATGGGGAGAACATATGCCAAGAAAACTATGCAAATCAGTGTTCACTAACTGCAGGGCACAGTGCTTTTGGATGAGATGTCAAGTGTGTAGGTTGGGATCCCAAGTAGTATATCAGTCAAGGAAGCTGGATCAGTGTTGGGTTAGGGAGGACAGAGTTCAGTAGCAAAGAAAGGAAAGAAGTTTCAAGTCTGGAAGCCTATCTTTACAACCAAAAAGTAAAGGGCCCAGAGGTCTAATAATCTGACCTTGTCTTTTGCTCCCCCCTCTATATTCATTTCCTGCAACCTCTTGTAACTGTTAATTATTCTTATTGGAAAAAAAAAAAAGGCTCTTGCTCTTATCAAGCCCTCTGGTGACAACAGCTGCATTTGTAATATTGGTAGTAACTTTAACATGTTTCCTCTGCAGCCCCTCTGGCTGCACATTCTGGGGCAAGAAGCCGTGGAGCCGTAAGAAGAAAATTCTTTGGCAGCTGGGAACACTGATTGGTGCTCCAGTGGGGATTTCCCTCATTGCTGGCATTGCCATTCCTGCCATGGTCATCGGCATTCCTGTTTATGTTGGCAGGAAGGTAAGACATAATGAGTTCTGTGTGTGTTCCATCCCCAGGTAAAGTTTGGAAGGAAATAGGGAAGAGCTTATATTTCAGAACTTATTGAGAACCAACTAGTTCGTAGATAAAAATAACCTTAATTTCTTAAATGGATCTTCACAAACCCCAAGAGATCTAAAAGTTCTTATTAGCATCCTGGGCCTGGTTTGTCTCAGTGACTTAAAGGTGAAATACTTTCCTCACTAGCCCTGAGTTATTTTGTCTCTTCTTGGACTAACTTTTTCTGTATTAGTTTATGTCACCCTGATCTGAGTTAGGTTAAAAATTGAGAAAGATGGCTTCTTGGTAGGTGGGGGATAGACTTTAATATAGATAGAATATTCGCTTCTCTTTTTCCACCCTGGCAAAAAGATTGATATGTAACCTGCTGACCTGGATTTTCTTTCTTATTCTTAGATACACAGCAGATATGAAGGAAGGAAAACCTCCAAACATAAGAGGAATTTGGCTATCACAGGAGGAGTGACTTTGTCAGTCATTGCATCCCCAGTTATTGCTGCGGTTAGTGTGGGTAAGCAAGCCTGGACTGTGTCTCTTCTCCTTCCCTCCCTTTCTTTTCTTCTACCATATCCCTCTTCCCAGCTTTCTGATGATAGCAGTGTAGCCAGCTGGCCAGATGTGGCCAGATGGCCACCCTGGAGGCTCTCTACGTTTCATGTCAAACCTATCTTGGGAGTTAACTCTATTAGGCACTATTGTAATGAATATCAGCCACACAAAATTGTCAGTTTGGGATCTTTGGTTCTTAAATTAATAGAACTCTGGCACATAAATTGAATTAAAGAATATTACTTTAAGGGCAGCCCAGGTGGCTCAGCGGTTTAGCGCCGCCTTCAGCCCAGGGTGTGATCCTGGAGGCCCGGGATCGAGTCCCACGTTGGGCTCCTTGCATGGAGCCTGCTTCTCCCTCTGCCTGTGTCTCTGCCTCTCTCCCTCTCTCTCTCTCTCTCTCTGTCTCAGGAATAAATAAATAAAATCTTAAAAAAAAAAAAAAAAGAATATTACTTTAAGGCCTAGTTTTTCACCTTTTATCTTCCTTCTCCACTTGCTATGGAACCCACAAAATGAAATTACTTTTATTTTTTTAAAGATTTTATTTATTCATGAGAGACACAGTAGAGAGAGAGGCAGAGACATAGGCAGAGGGAGAAGCAGGCTCCATGCAGGGAGCCTGATGTGGGACTCCATCCTAGATCTCCAGGATCACACCCTGGGCCGAAGGCAGCGCTAAACCACGGAGCCACCCGGACTACCCAAATTACTTTTATTTTTATTTGCTTAATGCCTCAAAGTATTTTGGGAGACATGATGGTTTGTTTTAGGATAAGAATATTATAACAAGGGGCACCTAGGTGGCTCAGTCAGTTAAACATCTGCCTTTAGCTCAGGTCATGATCCTGGAGTCCCATGATAGAGCCTCATGTCAGGCTCTCTGCTCAGTGGGCAATCTGCTTCTCCCTCTCCCCCCTCCCCCTTATGTTCTCTCTCTCTCTCTCTTTTTCTCTCTCTCTTTCTCTCTCGTGCAAACATTGAGTTACTTAGTGAATGACAACTGAATGGCAACAGATGACAGATGGACTGTGTGCTTACTCTCTCTCTGAAATAAATAAAATCTTAAAAAAGAAGAATATTGTAACTAACATTTATTAAGGCTCTCCATGTACCAGTACCAGTAGTAGTTCTGAGTATTTTGCATGTATTAATTCATTTAATCCTTACAGCAGCACAATTGTAATAGAAAGGTGTTGTAATTTGCCCAAGGTCACTTAGCTGAAATGGGATTTTCAAGGCAGTCTGACTTCAGAGCTTGTACTCTTAATAACTAAGCCATTCTGCCTCACACAGCAGTAAGATTTTGGAATTAACACTGGGGGGGATCCTAAACCCCAGGAGTCACTTATTTAATGTTTGAGTATTGATTGGTTCTTGCATTGACATGTCAACAGTGAGTAGAAGAGGGAAAATGAAAGCAACATATACTCACTGTGCTGGGCACTGTATGCCTTCTCTTTTGATCTTTGACAACCCTGGGAAGAGATATGTGAGGTTATACCGCTAGTAAATTGGAGCCAGGGTTCTAATCCAGGGCTTTCTAATTCTAAGTCCAGTCATTCTGTTAGCCCTAGCTATCTCTTTAGGATAGCCATGTTTTAGGTGTCTTTGGCCCTTTATAAAGTGGTGTGTCTGTGCTTAGGCTGGGAAGGAGAATTTAGGGCAGTTGCAACCCGATGGCCTGCTGATTTGTTTCCTTCTCCTCCCCCAGGTATTGGTGTCCCCATTATGCTGGCTTATGTGTATGGGGTTGTGCCCATTTCTCTCTGTCGTGGAGGTGGCTGTGGAGTTAGCACGGCCAACGGAAAGGGGGTGAAAATTGAATTTGATGAAGATGATGGTCCAATCACAGGTAAAGAGAGGATTTTCATTTCCCTTAAATTTATGGGACAGAAGATAAAAATCAGTAGAATTCAGCACATTTTACAGAGAGATTGTCATTGGATTATTTTGGATAATGAGCTTTGTAGGGGGTAAAGTATTTTTAGCTTTTCATTTCTTTGTTCCAGAGTTATTAGGTTAATTCCTCTGGTACTTGGCTCTGTGTGACAGGTACAAACTAGTAGGATTCCAAGTAACTCCAAGTATGCTGGTAATAGTAGTGATTATAATAAAGTCTTATATCTACATAGTACTTTATAATTTTCAGAGGAATTCACACAGTTATTATCTCACCTGGTTTTTACAACAGCTCTCTGAATAGGAAGGGCAGGGGCTATTATTATCCCTGTTTAATGGGAACTTCTTTAAACTTTTGTCTCAACATCTGTTAAATGGGTTTAAGAGCTTCTGCAGAGCTGGGACTAGAGCAAGTCTTCTAGCTTCTTTTTTTCCCCCCACCTTCTACTTTGATGTTTTCACTTTACCATATTAAAGTGAAAACTAAGCTGGGGCACAGAGAGTCTCACAAGTTTTGGAAGCTTTCTACCAGAATCAACACCTAACATGACCTAAATATATTTTTGAAGTCTTCATGTTTGATTAGATGACATCTATGGTAAAATGGGCAGCATAGTGGACTTGGAGTTGGAAGTATAGTTTCATGTGACCAGGCATGACTTGAACATGTCATTTAGTTCTAAGCTTTTGCTTTCTCTTCTAAAGTTGGGACTGTTATTGCCTAGTTACTGGGAAGATTAAATATTAACAATATGTTAGAACACCTAATGTGTGGTGGCTACATATAGTAGTTATTAAGTGAGTAAATGAGTATTTTCATGAATTTTCTCCACTCTGAAGAGTCATTACAGGAAAATAACAGACTCTATTATTGATGCTATATTATTTTGAATTGAAATGTTTGGTTCCATCTCCAGTGGCCGATGCCTGGCGAGCCCTCAAGAATCCCAGCATTGGGGAAAGCAGCATTGAAGGTCTGACTAGTGTATTGAGCACAAGTGGAAGCCCTACAGATGGACTCAGTGTTATGCAGGGTCCATACAGCGAAACAGCCAGCTTTGCAGCCCTCTCAGGGGGCACTCTGAGTGGTGGCATTCTTTCCAGTGGCAAGGGAAAATATAGCAGGTAAGCAATAGATAATTTCTGATAGAACCAGTTAGAATGGTAAGAAGTAACATACCTGTATCGAGCCATTTCCCTGTGCTAGGCACATCTCATATATCATCTGATTTTGGTGTAATCATCGTGGTTTGGGTCTTTTGTTATTGTTGTTTTTAATTTTACAATGAGAAAACAAGTTTCTAAAACGCTAAATGACTTACACAAAGTTCAGTGTTCTTTCTACTGCACCATAGTGGCTTCCTATAAAGAATAATCCTGAGTTCAGATATCCTCTCTACTACATTAGGCTGCCTGCTTCTGGAAGGGAATGCGTGCATTTTTGTAGAGTTCCCAGGGCTGTGCTCCCCATGAGGCTTTTCACTGACCTTCAATTGAATAGCATCTATACTGTATCTTATTGGCTTTTGATGCTACGATCCTTATTACCTTATTATTCCCATTTGATAGATAAGGAAGATCAATTCTACGAATTTGTGTTGAGAAGCTATAAAGCTTTGTGACTAAAAATGTTTGACTTGCTCATTTTACCAGTTAGGTAAAGCAGAACATATTCGGAGGAGCATAACAGGTGTTAATATGAGAAGCAGTTAATTGAATGCACTTGAGAAGAGAGGCCTGCAGATGGGGCAAAACAGGATAGGGAGGTAAGAGAAATGGTTGCCTTCAGATATCTGAAGGGCCTTAAATAGGAAGAAAGGATTCTGACTCATGCCAAGAGGTAGATTGAGACAATTTGGCAGAAGCTAGAGGGAAACCTAATTTTGTTTCATTATAGAGAATATAGGGAAAATCTATATAAAAGTCCAAGGAAGAACTGAATTACTTCAGAAGATACTGAGCTGCTTATCCCTGAAGTGTTTAAAGTAAGACCAGATGGCCATTTGGCTATTAGAAGGAGTCAAGCAACAGATGACAGATGGACTGGATCCCACACCTGAGTGCCTGTCAGTCACCTGGGAGCCTCTTAAAAATAGATTTCAGGGCCCTATCCCAAAATTAATAAATTGAATCTCCTGGAGTAGGACCTAAGGAATCTGTGTTTTGAAAAGGCTCCCCAGGTGATTCTAGCATAGTCATTGTACAAGCTAGCATCTGAGAAGCACCTAAACAATGGCGTTTGTGAACATCCTCTTCCAATTCTGAGATTCTATGAAAGATCTGAACCTAGAACCCAGGTCTCTGATTCAGTGCACTTTCCATTACACTGCCTCATCTTCCTGGAGCATGGCATATTCTTAAAGGGTATCTAAGCCTGGAGCTGCAGAGTAAAGGCATAGGCTGTACAATGGGGGTTGCTCGAATGTGCAGCTGGAGGCTGCTGCTGACCAATCTGTGTCTCATGACTCTGGTCATCTCTTGTTAGGGGATCCCCCCCCACATGCCAGAGAACTCACTGCTGGGCTTTCTTAAAACCATCACTGTTGTAAATAAGCAGACAGACATAATTGGAGACTGACTTGCTGAAACTGCAGCTTAGCCAGTCCAGCTGTTCCAGTTCTGTGAAAGCCTTTTATAGGAAGTAGATGAGTCAGATGGGTTTGTCTGTGAAACCTATTAAGAGGAAATACTTAGGTGTGTAGCAAACTGGTGTTAGAGCCAAGGAAGGAAATAGTTATTAGGTTCTCAACTTTGAGACACCATCGGGAAATTTTGCTACTCTTGTGGGAGGTTGGATCCTCTATGTCCTTCAGTCTCGTAGCCTGGGGGTAATTTGATTGCTAAGTGTTTGAGTTCCTATTGCAAGACACAGAGGGTAAAGTATAAATGAGATGTAGTCTCTCCTTTTTTTTTTTGGAGTTCACAGATGAGTGGGGGAGAGATGCATAAATTGATTAAGTAGGTAGATGCTATGGGAGCATTTAACAGGAAATGACTGGTTTGCTGGGAGAGTGAGGGGAGGTACTTCTTTTGTTGTTAAGGACTGAACACATAAGGAAAGGAAACTTCCAGAGAGAGGACGTAGTATGTGCCAAGTTATGGAGGTATACAATGTATATGTGTGTATAAGGAAAGAAAGAATTCAGAGTGATTATGATTTAGGACCTACGGTGAGAGATGGAACTGGAGAGAGAGCTTGAAGGCAGATCATGAAGACCTTAAATGCCTGTTGGTAGTAGAGAGCCAAGAGAGGACTGTTAGAGTGATCGGGTCTTGGTCCACATTGGCACTGATCTGTAAGGTGTTGGACTTGGACTTAGGGCTGCTGGAGAGAGAACCTAATTGCAATTTTCCAGGCAGGAGCTGTTGAGCACCTAAAGTTACGTAGTAGCAATGGGGAGAGAAAGGAGGGGACGATTTCAGTAGATATTCAAGAGAGAGAAATGTGTGGGCATCTATTTGAGCTATTTGACAATTGGAAAAGATCAGATCAACTCAATTTGCAAGATAACAATAGATGTGTTCCAGGAAGCAGACTGTCTCGGAATACCCAGGTCTTGTATTAACTTGAACGTCCCCTCTTTACACAGGTTAGAAGTCCAAGCCGATGTCCAAAAGGAAATTTTCCCCAAAGACACAGCCAGTCTTGGTGCAATTAGTGACAACGCAAGTACTCGTGCTATGGCCGGTTCCATAATCAGTTCCTACAACCCACAGGACAGGTATGTGAACAGTCAGAGATGCCCAGGAGAGGTTAACAGTTTGTGGTCGGGTCCTAGGCCTTCAGATTTTCAATGCCTCATGTCAGGGCTGTGTGTACCATCAGATAGGGTATATAGTGTGTGCCCTGTGAGCTCACTGGGCAGGTTCTTGGTATAGGGGTATTTAGGATCTTTTGATTGATTCTTCTTGTTAGCCCTTGATTTTTAGGGGTTTCTTTCTTCCTTTTCTTCCCTCTCCCCACTTTTTCAGGTCTTTTTTGGCTATTGTATAATTATTCACGGAACTTAAGGAGCTAGATTGCTGTTCACTGATGTCTGTGGGTCTGTGGCTTTTGCTCTTAGGTCGCCCTTTGCTTGATGTGTCTCCTGTCACCTAGTTCTCTTTATTTTTGAGAAGCTAGTGTAACTGATAATGGTGTGATTGCAGCATTCCCTACAGGAGAGGTTCTGGTTTCTTCTAATTGTGACATAGTAGTAAGACACTACGAATCTTCTTTCATTTTTGTATTTTGAGTAAGATAGTGTGAGGGTCTGACCCTTAGTTGAATTTTGAAAGCTCTTTTTTAGTTGTGTAAAGAAATTGGCAGAGGTATGTGTGTTCTTAATCATCAAAAGCGTTCTAGTTCTTCTCTTATTTGAGAATTAAGTTAAATTTTTATTTTTGCTAAAAGTGAGTTTCAGTCTACAGTTTACCTATGCTTTGAACTTTCTAATCCTGATCCCACAAACTGCTTGTACCAACAGGTATAGCATGACCCATTCATGATTCAGCAAAGTGGATTTTGTCTCCACAGAGAATGCAACAATATGGAAATCCAAGTGGACATTGAAGCCAAACCGAGCCACTATCAGCTGGTGAGTGGAAGCAGCACAGAGGACTCGCTCCATGTTCATGCTCAGATGGCAGAGAATGAAGAAGAAGGTAGTGGTCGTGGTGGCAGTGGCAGCAATGAAGAGGATCCTTCCTGCAAACACCAAAGCTGTGAACAGAAAGACTGCCTGGCCAGCAAAGTTTGGGATATCAGCCTGGCCCAGCCTGAGAGTATCCGTAGTGACCTGGAGAGCTCTGATACACAGTCAGACGATGTGCCAGACATCACCTCAGATGAGTGTGGCTCCCCTCGCTCCCATACGGCAGCCTGCCCCTCGACTCCCAGAGCCCCAGGTGCACCGAGCCCAAGTGCCCATATGAACCTCTCTGCCCCAGCCGAGGGGAAGACTATCTTGAAGCCAGAAGGTGCAGAAGCCAGAGTATGAAGTGGAATGAATGCTGTTCTGAGAAGCACACTTGTTGTAACTGCATCTTTTGGAATCTTTTTTTGGGGAGGCGGGGACTTATGTATTTTATTTCAAAGATTCTCTGGTCACAGGTTTTCCCCAGGGAAATTCTGAGAAATTTGCAGTTTCTTACCAGATAAAACATGGAGATTTTTGCCCTTAGTCCTACCCCCCAACCCCTCCCTCCTTTTTTTAGTTTTAATTTATTGGTTAAATTGATGGTGGCAATCCGTGAGATGTGTCAAAGAGTGTACAGATGTATGTGTGTATATTGTATGTATGCTAACATATTACTGAAGGACACATTTTAATAAAGATTTCTGTCGTAATTCAATTCAATCTCATTTTCCTTGGCTTGGGTAGTCCTACAGAGCCAAGTGTTTGAGTAGACCACTTACATCTCTAACAGTCTCTAGATTGGAGTTTTCCCATTCCCAGGAATGAAGGATTGTATTCTAACTAGGACTGCAGTGGAGTCCTCTATAAACCGACGACTCCTAGCCTGACAGGAAGTAAAGGTAGGCTTGTTTTGGACTGTGTAGTCAGACTGAAGAATTAGCTGAGTCAGCCATATGGAGAAGCTGTGGATTAAAATGAACCTTGTTTGCCCTCTAGAGGCAACTGTGCAGTTTTCCTGTTAAAGCTTTACTTCTCCGAGTTGTTTGTAGTCACTAGGAGAAATGTGGTTCAGAAGAGGCGAGGGGTGGCTGTTCCCAGTGGCTCTTCAGAGAGATCCCAGTGAATGGTACAGGGTTACAAGTTGGGGACAGAGTATTCTTGTTGGAGAAGGAAAGGTACCGATTTTGCATAATCACCAAGCAATAGCCCAAGTGTTTGTTATATTCTCAGGTATGCATTCCCTGTTCCTAAAAGCTTTCTCTGTTTTGCCAACGTCATGTAAGTGAGAGTGGCTAAGGAATCTGACTAAAATTCATATTGAAAGGAGAGAGGAGACATGCCATCAAAATCTAGCATTTAATTTTATCTGCTCTTATAAATTCATCCGAATTGAGCTAAGTTAGTACTACTTAGGATTTTGGCTCTGTCTAGAATAATGGCCTTAGAAATGAAAGTTCATACATAGTATAGCAGAAAAACTAAAAGATTCATGAAACCTGATGTAAGATTCTAAATCTGGCAGTAACTTTGTGACTGTGAGTCAGTTTCTGTCTCATGCCCCTAATTTCCCCAATTCTTAGACAATATTTAAGGAGCTTCCAGTGCCAAACTTCTCTAGCACCTTAGCCCTGGGCCCAGAGGAAGAGTTGTCATCCTTTCCCTGAGGACCAGATGGCTTTCTGTTTCCTTTCACAGATGCCTGCTCCTTGTCTTCCTGGCCTGTGCTTTACCACAATGAAGAGGAGTCTGGACAACAACTTGGAAGATGATTATCTCTTGGGCACTGCAGCTAGATTTAGCACATTTCCCTGTGCCTGGAACAGGAAATGCTCTTGGTGGACTTAAGGTCTCTGGAAGAAAGTGCCCTAATGTCCTTGTGTGAAAAGGGGGACCTGTTGGAAAAGGGGGCAGACAGTCTGGAAATCTCTGAAATGCAAATAATCAACTCAAGATTGCAATTCTCTTGAAGCCTCACCAGATAGCAGTTAACTTGGATAAAATCGAAGAAGTCTTTGGAGGGGCAAGAGTTGGCAGCCAAACCTGTGTTGTTATCTGGGTTCCACGTCTTCCCACTGTGAGACTTGGGCAGTTGCCTCTGAGTCTGCTTTCACTTAGGCAACATGGGGAAAACAATCCTTAACTGTGGTCGTAAAGATTGAGTGAGATGTTGTACTGAAATGCTTTTGGTAAAGACCCATGTTTTTTCCTCCTGCAGGAATGAGAAAAAGTAAGGGGAGATGATGGGTGTCATCTAAGGGAAAAAAAACAACAGAACTCTACACCAGAGGCTATGAAAAACTAAGCTTACTCTAATCCTTTGTAACACTCCTGTTGTAGTCCTGTTGTAGATCCTAGACATTAGCTGATGAAAAGGCCCTTCGGCGCCACCTGGACAAGAACATGAGTAATGCGTTGGAAAAGTTAGTTCTCCCTTTAAAATATGGTGAAAGTTTAACTTCCTCTTTGTTTTTTTCATTTTGAAATGCCTACCACATTTCAAGTATAGAATTCAGCAGTAAAGAAAACACAAAATTATCGTCCCTGTGAAACTAAGGCTTTAGGGGGAAAGACGATCAGATCTATAATCTGGATGAGGGTAAATACACTGAAGAAAACAAAGCAGGGAAGAGAGAATGGTAGATGATTCTACTTCAGATGGTGGTGTAGGCTTCTTTGATAAAGGTACATTTTATCAGAGTCCTAAGGGGAATGAGAAGGAACCAGTGGATATCTAGGGGAATAACATACCAGACAAAAGTTTCTTTGGTGGAACATCCTTAGTCTGATTAACACACACACACACACACACACACACACAGCTTACATGCCTATATGTCTTGACCTATGTGGACCAAGGAGGTTGGAGAGGTGGCTGGGGATGAGATTGTATAGATTTAGCAAAACCACTCTGCAGACAAATTTTACGTTTCTCTCAGGCCAAGAAGAGAGGTAATCTTGAAATCCAGACAGACGGGATGCTTGTAGTCAACTTTCAAAAAGGCTAAGATTGGGGTAGGATTTGTCTGTTCACCAGTCCTACTTGAAATGATGTAAAGAAACTCACAGATATAGTAAATGGGTACTAACGTATTCCGACCCTTTTCAATATACTTTCTTGTACTCCAGAGGCTGGGAAGCTAAGGACTATGTGTCTTAAACTTTCTTAAACCAAGATTCTGAATATAATTTAAGTTTTGCTAATTAACTATGCAAGCAAGATGTGGAAGGAGGGAGTGATTGAGGCATCATCTTCAGCAACTTTGGCTGGTTGCTACTGCAAGGATATAGAGACCTTGGATTTCTCTTCAACAGTATTCCAATATCCATCCGTAGTTTTGTAAGTGTTGAAGGGCTTCCTGATCCATAAATAACAGTGATGTGTGTTCCTGTAGTTAGCCTATGGTTGCCTCCTGATACCTTATCTCGATAGTCGCAGAGGTAACAGCTACCAGTGTAGAACCAATCTGAGTTTTCTTGGAGATCCAGCCTAGAGCCCATTAGCTCAAGCTTTCCAATTCCTGTAAGCACCTAATTTACTTGTATTGAATCCTTATCTACTTATAAAATAGATAGAAGGGTTTTGTTTCCTACAACTACTAAATGCTGATAATGGTATTTGGTTCCAAAAGTGGTTATAGGCAATAGGCCCTCAAAGATGGGACTCTTTTTTTTTTTTATTTATTTACTTATGATAGGCACACAGTGAGAGAGAGAGGCAGAGAGAGAAGCAGACTCCATGCACCAGGAGCCCGATGTGGGATTTGATCCTGGGTCTCCAGGATCGCGCCCTGGGCCAAAGGCAGGCGCTAAACCGCTATGCCACCCAGGGATCCCAGATGGGACTCTTAGATTAGTTATGACTATGCTGGATTTGAAGGAAATGAGGATAAAATTGCCATTGGAAGGAAATAGATGAAGATTATTTACATTTGTGGTAATTTGAAATGTCTTTTGGAGGACTTTGGCAGACCAAATGGCTGCCATTACAGGCCATTATATAAGAAACGAGGGCCTAGATGGTGGTGGCTCTGCTAAAGAAGTAAAGGAATGAGGGGGTGCCTGGATGGCTCAGTTGGTTAAGTGTCTATCTGACTCTTGGTTTTGGCTGGGGTCATGATCTCAGTATCTTAGGATCAAGCCCCGCATTGGGCTCCATGTTAAGCTGTGGAGTTGGTTTGGGATTCCCTCTCCGTCTCCCTCTCCTGCCACCCCTCCTTCACACACATACACGGGTGCACTTGCATATGCATGCACTCTCTTAAATAAATAAATTTTAGAAAGGAAAGAAAACCAAAGGCTCAAGAGCTTAAGTTTTCAGCTCAAGGCATGTATAGGAGAGCCCCAGAAGAATTTCATCTCTTGTGACTACAAGGCTGATGTACATGAAAATCAAAAGGAGATTCTGGGTTATAGAATTACAACATAAGTTAAATTCATAGTCTTACCATGTCTCTCATGTGAAAATTACAGCATTGTTTGAGAGAGAGTGGGACCGTAAAATGAGAAATGGGGACATTTGAGTGGATTTGGACAAATTCCAGTGTTCTGAATCCAGATTCCCCTTAGTCTTCTCTACCAGCAGAAACAGCCTTTCTTCCCTCACTGATACGGATGGTCCTGTCTTACTCAGAGATCTTTGGGTACCTGCTTTGAAAGGGAATGCCAGTACTTATGTCCCACTCACTACCTTGTATTGCCACCAGATCTGTAACTAGGGTCAGATCCCAGTATGCTTTTGGAAGCAAACACAAAGTATCTGAGAGAAGGTGTATAGGAGAATTGTAAGATTTTGTTAATTTGAATCAGCAGAAGCCTGGATTTTAAACCAGGAAGAAAACATTATTTTCATTTGGGTTGAATTTATTAACAAATTCTAGAGATATTAGATAATATATTGGCTTTAGCAGCCTGGACTGAATAGTGGTCTCTACTCAGACTGAAATGCATTAGTATATAGCATTAGAAGATGGATCCAGAAACATGAAGATAGAAATGTTGATGCAGATTTATCATATGTGTGACTTACATGTGAATTGCTCAGAGGATATTCCTTTCACTAAGGAGTTGGAAAGTACACAGATAAGAGAAACAGCTTATCTGGGAAAATGCTGTAGTTTATATCCTTAATAGGCTAGGATTGAGGCTAAGAGATGCTGTTGTCGAAATGGAATCCCTGACAGTGGGTATGATGGGAGCCTGAAGTGGCAGGGCCCAAGGGTCAGTACCAAGGCAACAGAGCTGGGGTGATGGTTCTATTTGGTTTGTATAACCCAAAGCAAGATGCCAGATCTAGCAAAGAAAGGCCTGTTATGAGTTACCAAATGGAAAGTTATGAACTCTCATTAAATTCTCAGAACCAAGGCCCTGGAATAAAGGGGGTGCTTAGTACCCTGGAGGAAGCACCAAACAATATCACCATAACTGTATTCATAAATCTTTTAGTGTTCTCCCAAGGAACCTTAAGCCATTTATCTATGTTCCTGTGCTTGGGAAATGGAAACACCTGAGGCTTCAGGGAATACTTAGAAACTAGCCCTAGGCTAGCAGTAATCTCAACTGACCTAAAAGATCTTTGTAGCCCACTAGTTAGAGGTTTATGGGGTGTTACAGGTTGAATTGTGTCCTTCAAATTGTATATGTTGGATTCCTAACCTATAATGCCTCAGAATGTGACCTTATTTGGAAATAGGGCTGTTACAGAGGTAGTTGCATTAAAATGAGGTCATACTCGAGTAGGGTAAGGCCCCTAATCCAAGATGACTGGAGTCATCTATAAAGGGAAAATTTGTACCAGAGGCACAAAAACAGTGTCATGTGAAGATGAAGCCAGAGATGAGGATGATGCAGCAGAAGCAAAAGAATTGCAAAGATTCCCAGCAAACCAGAAACTAGGGGAGAGGCCTGAAACAGATTCTCTCTCAGCCCCTCCGAAGGAACCAAACCCACCAATACCTTGATCTCAGATTTCTACTCCATCAATGTGTGGTGTTTAAGTGTTTAAGTGTGGTGTTTAAGTGTGTGGCACTTGGTATAGCATATCTACCAGACAAATACATAGGGATCGAGTAATTTAAAAGGAGTTTTGGCCCAGATCTATCTCATATATTCATCCTGTGGGTTATTTCCCAGTTGGAGTGGGCACAGGTGTAATAGACATACTTGGCAACTGGCAGGATCTTCACATTGACCTGCAGAGTGAAAGCTACTGTGGTAAGAAGAGCAAAAGAAAGCACCTGGAACTGTCCTTCCCATCAGAATCATAATTCAAAAGCAGTAAGTGCATCCCTGAGGGCATGATAGATATTATTGCCACCATCAAAGGCTGAGAAATTCAGGAGTGCTGACTGATCCCTATCTTATCCACATTTAAAGTATTTGTTTGCCCTGTACAGGACTTGACTCGCAGCTGCTATTTCAGATACAATCTCTTCACGAAGCAGGTTAGCACCTGCCCCAGCACCTGCAGCCACACAACTGGTGACCTGGAAGATGCTTTTTCCTCTAGCCCTATGAGCAGAAAACACCAGAAGCAGATTACTTTCACCTGCCAAGGTCAACAGTCCATCATACTGTCCTACATCTGGGTTATATCACCTCTCCAACTCTGTTAAAATCCAAGCTGTAGGCACTTAAATCATCTCATTTCCCGGAACACCACTCTACATGTGATAACATCATGTTTTTGGACCTAGTAGGAAGTAGCAGGTGTCTGAATGCCTTGGTAAAACACATGTGTTCTAGAGGATAGGAAGTAATCCCTGTGGAGATTAAGGGTACTTCCACCTCCGTGAAGTTTTTAGGAATCCAGAGCAGTAGCCTGGAGCATAGTAGGTTATTTACAGTGAAAGATAAGCTATTGCACTGTACACCTGCCACCACTGAGAAAAATCCTGAGAATTTAATCTCTCTTGATATTGGAGGTAACATGCCACCTTGGGTTATGCTGTGCTGACCTGTTTACCAACTAAGTCATACGGCTATCGACTTTGGTGAGCCAAGAAAAAGAGAATGGTCACCAGTTGCTATAGGCTGAAATGTAACCAGTTTGGGTTTTATGACCCAACAGATCCAGGGGTGTGCAAAGTCCTTTAGCAAATGAGGATACTGTATATACGTACACACCAAACTTCCATAAAAGAACCACAGTACCGGGCCATAAGATTTTGGAGTCAAGTTGTGCTAATTTTGGCAATGTCTCCTTTTGAGAAGCTGATGGTGGCTTACTACTGAGCTCTTCTCCATACTAGCAGATCAGATCCCTTCCATCACAGAGAACACAGGGATTGTCCTCACTGGAAAAGACACACATTCAAGATATGGATTGTTTCCATGAATGTCAAACCTACAATATTCACAAATTTTATTTTTTTATTTTTAAAGAATATTTATTCATGAGAGACACACACAGAGAGAGGGGGAGAGAGAGAGAGAGGCAGAGACACAGGCAGAGGGAAAAGCAGGCTCCATTCAAGGAGCCTTACATGGGACTCCATCCCGGGTCTCCAGGATCAGGCCCTGGGCTGAAGGTGGCGCCAAACCGCTGAGCCACCGGGGCTGCCCTATTCACAAATTTTAAATAAAATTTCAATTATGAAACCAAAGATATCCCCCCCTTTCCACTATTCTAAATTTGATTGTAAATCTGATTGTACGTTCACTTTGAGAAGCATAGTGGTTAAGAGGATAAACTCCAGAGCCAGAATGCCTGGATAGGAATTTCTAACTCCACCATTTAAGTAGCTTATGACCTTGGGCAAATTATTTAACCTCTCTATCTCATTTTCATCATTTGAGACTGTGAGGATTGAGTACATGTAACAGTGCCTAGCCTATAGTTAGTGCTACATGTATTAGCTAATATTATTTTCATTTATCATCCATGAACTTACTGAATGTCGTATTCATTGTGTAGTATTCCACATACTGCCTCTCATCAGGTGAGCTAGGGCCAATGGGCTAAGACCCGTGGCCCCAGAGAACAGTCAAATGGCTTACTGAGGACTACTGGAAAACATCTTGTGAGGGAAGTTCTGTCCCACAGGATGAGGTATATGTTCTGAAGCAGTGACCACAAAAGCTATACTGCTTGTCCCTGTGACTTTGGTCTTTGTTAGTTTAGAAGTCTCAATACCCAGGGGCACTTGGGTGGCTCAGGCAGTTAAGCATCTGACTCTTGATTTTGGCTCATGTCATGATCTCAGGGTTGTGGGATGGAGCACTGCCTTGGGCTCTGCGCTGGGCATGGAGCCTGCTTGAGATTCTCTCGCCCTCTCCCTCTACCCCTCCCTCGCTCACTCACTCGAAGAAGGAGAAGAAGACCCAGAGGAGAAATACTTCCATACTTCCAATACTTCATTACCTCAATAGCCAGGGGAGGAATACTTCCACCAGAGCACACAACAATGAGACCATTGATCTGAAAGCTTTCTGACCAATTTGGGCTCCTCATCCACTGAACCAATAGCCAAAAGGGGGCGACTGTGTTAGGTACATTGACTGTTCTTGATTTTTGAGGGAGATGGGTTTGCTGTTGCTCAGTGGGAGCAAGAAGGTGTATGTCTGGAACTTAAAGGACCCTCCAAGGCTATTTCCAGTCCTGCCATATTTAGGACTCAAATTTCTAAAAGAAATGTATTGAGGCACCTCAGTTAAGCATCTGACTCTTGATTTCTTTTTAAAGATTTTTTTTTTTTTAATTCAGAGAGAGAAAGAGAGAGAGGCAGAGACATAGGCAGAGGGAGAAGCAGGCTCCATGCAGGGAGCCTGACGTGGGACTCAATCCTGGGTCTCCAGGATCATACCCTGGGCTGCAGACAATGCTAAACCGCTGCACCACCGGGGCTGCCCTGACTCTGATTTTGACTCAGCTCATGATCCTGGGGTCCTGGGATCAAGCCCTGCATCACATTCCCTGCTCAGCAGGGAGCCTACTTCTCCCTCTCCCTCTCCCTCTGCCCTTCCCTCTCCCCACCCACCCCAGCTCATGCTTGCTTTCTTTCCCAAATAAATCTTTAAAAGTTTTTTTTTAAAGAAATGTATGAATATAAATAACTAATTCATGAAAAGTTGAGAAATGAGGGCTATGTTAGCATTTCATATTTTTTCCTTGCTCTATTGTGTATACATTTATAAATATCAACCCATTTCTTTCCTACCTCCATTTTCCCTACCATTATAAGGTGTGTTATTGTTGCTAATTTGATCATGGGATCCTTAAGTTGTTGAAGCAGAATTCCAACTGAACTAGGATGATGAATATCACCCAGAGATGGATACATGACTAATGGGACTTTGGATATCTCCTTTTAGGGAGCAAATTTAGGCTCCAAAAAGGTCAAAGGGTAAATGATGGTCAATTGGCCATTAGCATCCATTCCAATCTCTTTGTCATACTGCCGAGGCTGAAAAGTTAAACACTGTATTTCGGGATCCCTGGGTGGCGCAGCGGTTTAGTGCCTGCCTTTGGCCCAGGGCGGGATCCTGGAGACCCAGGATCAAATCCCACGTCAGGCTCCCGGTGCATGGAGCCTGCTTCTCCCTCTGCCTGTGTCTCTGCCTCTCTCTCTCTCTCTCACTGTGTGCCTATCATAAATAAATAAAAATTAAAAAAAAAAATAAATAAACACTGTATTTCACCAAATCCTTGACGGTTAACACTCTGCACGCAAATTAGGGTCTATAAATTTCATCTATTTCTATGAGAGGTGGGAGGAGAAAGTAAGGCCAAGGTCACCTCCCAGCTGTGTGGTTATTGCTTTATGTTCATGGCAAACTTGGGTTACTCTTCAGCAGCATGTCAGGGTCCAATCACTAGCTTCATGAGGTTGAAAAGCAGTGGTGGCAGCAGCAGGGGTGGCCTTCTGAGCCTGAGATTGCTGCCACAAGGGTGTGTGTGTGTTAACCATCCTTTCACCATTTTAAACTGTACAACTCAGCAAAAAATAAACTCTCCTGCTCAGTAGATTTTAAATATATTCATAAAGTTGTGCAACTATCACGACTATCTAATTCCAAAACATTTCCATCACCCTCAACACACCCTATTAGTAGTCATCCTCAATTCTCTTGTTCCCCCAAGCCTGGCAACTACTAATCTACTTTCTGTCTCTATGACCTTGCCTGCTCTGGACATTCTGTATAAATGGAATCATGCAATAGATAACCTTCCGTGTCTGGCTTCTTTCACTTGACACAAGGTTTTCAAGGTCCCTCTACATTGTAGTATGTATCAGAACACATTCCTTTTTATGGTTAAATAATATTCCACGGTATATTGTACAGATATACCATATTTTGTTTACCCATTCATCAACTGATGGACATTTAAGTGCTTTCTACTTTTTGGCTATTGTGACCAATGCTGCTATGAATATTGGTGTATGAAAATCTGCTCAAGTCCCTGCTTTCAATTCTTTTGGGTATATAACTAGACGTGGAATTAAGGAATCATATGGAAGTTCTACATTTAATTTTTTGAGGGATCACCATCCTGTTTCCACAGAGGCTATACCATTTTACCCACCAGCAATACACGAGAGTTCCAATTTCTCCACATTCCTGCCAATCCTTGTTACTGTCTGTCATTTTCATGGTAGCCACCCTTGTGGGCATGAAGTGTTAACTCACTGTGGTTACAATTTGCATTTCTCTAATGACTAATATATTGAGCATCTTTTCACTTATACCTTGGTAAGTCTTATTTGAAAAAATACCTATTTAAATCCTTTGCTTATTTTTAAACTGGGTTATTTGCCTTTTGTATTGTTGAGTCAAAAGACTGCTTTATATATTCTAGTTAAAATTCTCTTAACAGGGGCACCTGGGTGGCTCAGTGGTTGAGCTTCTGCCTTCGGCTCAGATCATGATCCCAGGGTCCTGGGATCGAGTCCCACATCAGGCTCCCCACAGGGAAGCCTGAATCTCTGTCTACCTATGTCTCTGCCTCTCTCTGTGTGTCTTTCATGAATAAATAAAATCTTTTAAAAATTAAAAATTAAAAAATAAAATTCCCTTAACAAACATCTGATTCCCAAGTTCTTTCCTCCATTCTGTGGGTTGTCTTTTCACTTGGTACGTTCTTCAATGCCAGAATTCTAGTAGTGGCCTCCTGACTCATCACCTTCATGTTGTGCCAGAGTTAGCAGCTATTCTGGGGTCTTGTTCTAGGAGTCATGCCTGGAGGTTTGTCCAGAACGCACTCCAGCCCTTCCATCTGTTTCTCTTAACATTGGATTCTCTGCATGAAGTCCTTTGCTGCTTAAAATAATTAGAGCAATTTTGTTTCCTGCAACTGACCCCTGACTGATAAATAAGACAGCTTGAAACCTTCCAGCAGGAATAGGACATACCATTTTGCTAGAGCTGATGTATGATTACATTGTAATAATAAATTACTGGAAAGTCTAGATTTGGAAGCACCTCTGAAGATCAACTGGTCCAACCTTTTCATTTGTCAAATGGAAAAGGAAAATGAGATGCAATGAGGAAGACAAGACACACAACCCATGAAGCCAAGGGCCCACAGTTCCCTCAGCCTTCTCCCAAGGCCAGTGGACCTGAGCTGATCTTCTTGCTTCATGAAATCTGTGATCTAGGTCACGTAAATCCAATGAGGCCAGCCCTTCCAACCTTCCTGTGGCTGATTGGACACAGGCTTTGGGCCCAAGCCAAATGCCGCTGTGAACAACCTAGATGTGATAGAGGCCAATCGCCTGTGTGAGATGCCTGGTATGGAGACATAAGTGCTAGAAGATAGAACCTGATAGAACACATCACCACATCACTGTTCCTGTTCTCCAGGGATTTAGGTGGGCTGCTGACACAGCTTCCCCTGCCAACCTTACTTCATCTCTGTCCTTTCCACTCACTCCCATTACTGAAAGTCACCTGAGCGCGGCTCTTCCTTGCCCACCTGAAGAAGCTCGTGAATATACCCAGACATGGCCACTCGTTTTCTGGGGATCACAGACAGATTAAAAAAAAAAAAAAGCAGCCCATAACCCCAGATCTGGAATTGCAGACCTTATGCTCTTTCCACTCTGACAAGACTGGGTCACATGCAACATGAAAGTGGGGGCTTCCTGAGTGTGGGGAGACTAGAGGAGGCTATTGGCTCTGAGGGGTTGAATTCTGAGGCCTGAACTGTCATTAGAGGGATCCAGCAAGGGCAGGATAACTGTCCCTCCTCTTAGCCTGCACTGGAGATGCTGCTTCACTTTACTCCTGTGGCTCTGCCTTTGCCACTGGCTTGGGATAGAGTTCTAGACGCACATACCGCTTGGCCATTCCTGAAGCCCCTGCCTTTGAGGAAATTCATTCGTTGCTCACTATACATGGACAGGAGCTCTGCCCAGACTCTGTGCTTGACCATAGGAGCTGACACCCGGAGACAGACCCAGGCCGTGCAGATGGGAAATCATCAAGGGAAAAAATGGCACCAGATGTGAATGAGAGGAGGACTGGCTTTCTCTTCTCATAAACCTTTCACTAATGAGAGCAGCAAAAGGAGCAACAGAAAGGGAGGGAAAGGGGAGCCAGGAAGGAACAGAATACTGGAGGCCAAGTGGGGTAAGAAGTCCAAGAAGGAAAGCATGGTTCACTGACATGTGGGATAGGTCAAGCTGGCTGAGAATTGGAACGGATTTCATTTAGTTGAGGTGTGAGTGGATGGGGAGGAGGTAGAGATGGTAGACAATTCTCTCTTAAGAAAAGGAGATTTGGTTGTTTTTTAAGATTTTATTTATTTATTCATGAGAGACACAGAGAGAGAGAGAGTCAGAGACACAGGCAGAGGGAGAAGCAGGCTCCATGCAGGGAGCCCTATGTGGGACTTGATCACTGGTTTCCAGGATTGAGCCCTGGGTTGAAGGTGGCACTAAACCGCTGGGCCACCAGGGCTGCCCAGGGCTGCCCAGATTTTTTTTTTTTTTTTTTTTTTTTTTTTTTTTTTTTAGTAGGAGAGGCTCATGAAAGGTTGGAGACTCAGGAGAAAATAGAAAAAGAGAGGAAGCCATTTCATAGTGCTCTGCGTCTGGACGTCAGAGAGACGAAATCAGGCGCAGGCAGAGGGGTTAGCTGTGGACACAAGAAGGGGACCAGGCCCTTCCTCTCTCAGCTTGGAGGGACATGAAGACCAGGATATTTAGTGTCCTTCCCAAAGGGGCTAATCTTCACTCTGAGAAGATTATAATGCTTACAGACAGAATGGATGGCTGATAAATAAATGCCAGTCCTCCTCCCTTCCCTGGCTGTGTGGTCCCAGTCCTTTGAAGCCACATGTGATATCACTTGGGGCTATTACAAGACTAAAAAACACAGCCAGAGCTGGAGAAATTCAAGGCATCCCCAAACTTTGCTGGAATTTCAGAGGAGTGGAGGCTGCTTTCTCCTGAGGCTCCTCAGCTGGGAAGATGGAAGTGTGGATCTTCCACTATGGGGACAGACTTCCTGATACTGAAACCATGCAGAGCAAGGCAGAACTGAGAAATGGAAGGCAAGAGACAGGGTCACCATGTGAAGATATCAGATGACATTGTTTTAGGGCCAGGATCTAACCATGCATGAAGCCCCTGAACGTTCACGTACCATAATTCAACAAATTATTTCCCCTTATCCAATGGCCATTTCTGTTAGGCCTCTGTCACCTGTTACTGATGGAAGTGAGGTGTTGCTGGTGATGATCCCTAGCCCACAGGACTGGCAGGGTTGAGGTAGGGTACAGGCAGTGAGGTTTTCCTCATCCTAGGCAGGGAGGGCAGCATGCCCTGCAGCGCAGCTCCTGAGACCAGGTACCTAACACAGGTGGGAGCTCCGGGACTCAGTAGGAATCTGTCAGGAGGTTGTATGTGTTGGCTAATTTCCCAAGCCTGGGCAGCCCGGGTGGCTCAGCGGTTTAGCGCGGATCCTGGAGACCTGGGATCAAGTCCCACATCGGGCTCCCTGCATGGAGCCTGCTTCTCCCTCTGCCTGTGTCTCTGCCTCTCTCTCTCCCTCTCTGTGTGTCTGTCATGAATAAATAAATAAAATCTTAAAAAAAAATAATTTCCCAAGCCTTTAGTTTGCAGTCAAAGACACAAATTTTGCAGACAGAATAATGAATAATAAAAGCTCATATTTCCGCGGCACCCATCCTGTGCCGGGTCTAAGACCTTTACACTTACGAAGTCACTGAATCTTCACAATAACACGAAGAAATAGGTAGCACTGTCATTCCCCATTTTACATTAGGGGAGCTGAGGCACAGAACAATTTGCCCAAGGTCACGAAGCTACACAAGCGAGAGCTATAACTTGCATCCAGGCAGCCTGGCCCCCAATCTTGCGTGCCTACAGCTTTGCCAAGACAGCCTGCCTGTAACCAGCACAGTCTGACCATCGCGTGCTTTGCAGGTCACACGCCTTGCAGGATCGAAAAAGCCAAAGCTAAAGTGAGTAGAACAAAGGCAGGAAGGCAGGAAACACAGCCCCACCCAAGCCCTTCCTGCCTGTCCCCACTAATAGAATGGTTACCCTATGTAAAGAACCTTCCACTGGGATGCAGCCTAGTGGTCAGGGTTGCTCCAAGGCAGAGGTGATGATGGGCCAAGGGACTGGAGGTCCAGTTGCTGACAGACTCCTCTGGTCTAGATTCAGAGACCATAATTCACAATTCTTCTGACTTGGTTCTTTTTTTTTTTCTAAGATGTTTATTTATTTATTCATGAGAGAGAGAGAGAGACAGGCAGAGGGAGAAGCAGGCTCCACACAGGGAGCCAGATGTGGGACTCGATCCTGGGTCTCCAAGATCAGGCCCTGGGCTGAAAGCGGCGCTAAATCGCTGAGCCACCCGGGCTGCCCCTTGGTTCTTAACTCGTAGAGTTATCCAAATAGGAGTGGTCAGAAACTTCTCTTCTAAGGGAGTGGTTTTGCCAGAGAAACCCAAATCCTAGCACAAGGAAGCCTGCAATTGATCAACACCCAAGGCCATGTTTTGGTTCCACCAACACTAAGGGACATCTTCAAAATCCCCCTATGTGGGGGTTATGTGGCCACACAGTAACAACAAATAGGGGAGACCCACCAACATGGGAAAGTAGACAGCCTGGCTTCACTCTACCAAGGCAAGGAATCCTTCCTATTCTCCACCTCGTTGGGTACAACACACACCACAGGCCATTGGGTGCTGTTTTGTCTCCTCTCCTCTTCCAAATAGGCATGTTTATTTATAATTATCTGGTGTAACCTTTACCAGTGCACTAAAGTACTACGTATGGGGCTGATTAACTTCATTGTTTATCTATAGTAGTAATTTCCAAACTTTTTGGCCTCAAGATCCCTTTATATTCTGAAAAATTGAAGGCCTGAAAGAGCTTTTGTTTATATGGGGTAAATTACTGATATTTGCCATATTTATTTATTTTTTATTTTTTTTAAGATTTATTTATTTATGATAGACATAGAGAGGGAGAGAGGCAGAGACACAGGAGGAGGGAGAAGCAGGCTCCATGCCAGGAGCCTGATGTGGGACTCGATCCCAGGTCTCCAGGATCACGCCCTGGGCCAAAGGCAGGCGCTAAACTGCTGAGCCACCCAGGGATCCCCCTGATATTTGCCATATTTAAATTAAAATTAAGAGTTTACGGCAGCCCGGGTGGCTCAGCGGTTTAGCGCCGCCTTTGGCCCAGGGCCTGATCCTGGAGACCTGGGATCGAGTCCCGCATCAGGCTCCCTACATGGAGCCTGCTTCTCCCTCAGCCTGTGTCTCTGCCTCTGTGTGTGTGTGTCTCATGAATAAATAAATAAAATCTTTAACAACATACATACATAAATAAAGTAAAATTAAGAGTTAAAAAATACATTTATTTATTTAAAAATAACAATAATAGGGGTGCCTGGGTGGCTGAGTCATTAAGCATCTGCATTTGGCTCAGGTCATGATCTCAGGTCCTGGGATAAAACCCGTGTTGGGCTCCCTGCCTAGTGGGGAGTCTGCTTTTCCCTCTCCCTCTACCTGCTGCTCTGCCTGCTTATGCTCTCTCTCTGACCATCTCTCACTCTCTGTCTCCCTCTGTGTCAAATAAATAAATAAAATATTTTAAAAAATAAAAACAATAAACTCACTAATCCTAACATAAATAACACCCTTTTTTAAAAATAACACCCTTTTTTTTTTTAAAACTAACCCTGCTTTATTTTTTTTTTAATTTTTATTTATTTATGATAGTCACAGAGAGAGAGAGGCAGAGACATAGGCAGAGGGAGAAGCAGGCTCCATACACCGGGAGCCCGACGTGGGATTCGATCCCGGGTCTCCAGGATCGCGCCCTGGGCCAAAGGCAGGCGCCAAACCGCTGTGCCACCCAGGGATCCCAAAATAACACCCTTTTTAATGAAAAATAACTACATTTTTCAAATCAAAAATATCAGTGGAAAGAATGACATTATTTGATAGTTTTGCAAGTCTCTTTAAATATCTGGCTTAATAAAAGGCAGCTAGATTCCCATATTTGCTTCTTTATTCAATCTGTTGAGCTATGTTGTTTTAGTTGAAGTATATGAATAAAATTCAAACTCATAAAGATATAAAAGTGGAAAAAGGATTATTTTTAAAAGACTTTTCAGATAACTATAGATATTCCTCTTAAAAAAAAAAGATTTTATTTGTTTATTCATGAGAGATAGAGAGGCAGAGACATAGGCAGAGGGAGAAGCAGGCTCCCTCTAGGGAGCCCATTATGGGACTCGTTCCCAGGACCCTGAGATCACACCCTGAGCCAAAGGCAGACACTCACCACCTAGCCACTCAGATGCTCCCTCCTCTTTTGTTTATAAGGGAAGAGACTGGACACAGTTCCCTATCACCATAAATTACACAGCCAAGTCTCCTACATTTGGAGTAATCAAAAAGGGTAGCACACCCAGAGTGCCATGGATGGGCCTCGCCCTGGGAAAATCATCTTCATGATCATGGTTATCCCCATCCAGATAAGTATGTGGATATTCCTCTTTGATACTACACCAAAACTTAACAAATGACAGTTTTGTAAAATTTAGTTTCAGTGTGGAATCTGAAATCAATGTTTCATTAATTAAAATTCATTGGTCTATCTCGCATTTTGAATGTATCTTTTACCCACGAGTGATTTTGTAACACTTGGAACATAGGGTTCACTGAGCTATACTATACAGGTCTTCCAAATGTCACACATGTTATTATACAATATTTTAAAAATCATGTTCATTAATGTCACCATTGATCTTATCAGAGGGTCTTTAAGTATTGGGAAGCTAATTTTTTTTTTTTTTTTTTTTTTTTTTAGTATTGGGAAGCTATTAAGCCCATAGTGGTAGATACAAATATTTCAAAAGGCGAATTTTCACTCAAAAACTGAAATTGTATTATTAGCAGCAAATATTGTCAATTTTCCCCCTGAATCGATCAGCTCACTTATTTTAGAGAACAAAAAATATATGAATGTTTGCATAATCATGGTCTATCAATCCTTTTTTCGGGTAGAGATGGTGTTGAACTTGCAACTAGCAGCTAGTTCTGCTTGCAACTCAAACAAAAGTACTTTTCCTGAGACAATCATGGTACTTAGGTATCTAGCAGAATTTTTCTCACTCTGTCAAAATATTTAAAAGAAGTATACTCAAGGGTAGAGACTTAATAAAGTTAATAATTTTTACTGTTTTATTAAGTCAATCTTTTTTTTTTAAGATTTTATTTATTTATTCATGAGAGACACAGAGACACAGGCAGAGGGAGAAGCAGGCTCCATGCCGGGAGCCCAACGTGGGACTCGGTCCCGGGACTCCAGGATCACGCCCTGGGCTGAAGGCGGTGCTAAACCGCTGAGCCACCCGGGCTGCCCTCAACTTTTTTTTTTTTTCAGATTTTATTTATTTGAGAGAGAGCAAGCACAAGCAGAGGGAGGAGCAGAGGGAGAGGGAGAAGCAGGCTCCTGGCTGAGCAAGGAGCCTGATGCAGGGTTCAACCCCATGACCCTGGGCATGACCTGAGCTGATGGCAGACGCTTAACTGACTGAGCCACCCAGGCGCCCCTTATCAAGTCGGTCTTAAGTGAAACTGCTTTATTTATTTCCTTTGCAGTGTAAACAGGGCAACGAGGAATACAATGACCTCAAATGTAGTCTGGAGCCGAGCTTCACTTTACTCTAAGGAGCCGGCTATACTACCCACCATCACTTTCCCACCATCAAAAGACAAAATAAGATCTTACCATTATGGGATCCCTGGGTGGCACAGCGGTTTGGCGCCTGCCTTTGGCCCAGGGTGTGATCCTGGAGATCCGGGATTGAATCCCACGTCGGGCTCCCGGTGCATGGAGCCTGCTTCTCCTTCTGCCTCTCTCTTTCTGTGTGTGACTATCATAAATAAATTTAAAAAAAAATAAATCAACTTAAAAAAAAGATCTTACTATTATTATGAAAATAGTTTTGACTTCACAGAGCCTTGGAAAAGCTCTTGGGGATGCTCAGGGGTTTGTAGATCACACTTTGGGAAGCACTGATTTTTTTTTTTTAAAGTAGGCTCCACACACAGTGTGGAGCCCAATGCAGGACTTAAACTCATCACCCTGAGATCAAGACCTGAGGGGAGATCAAGAGTTGGGTGTTTGGGACACTTGGGTGGCTCAGCCATTGGGCGTCTGTCCTTGGCTCAGGGCATGATCCCGGAGTCCTGGGATTGAGTCCCACATCGGGCTCCTTATGGAGCCTGCTTCTCCCTCTGCCTGTGTCTCTGCCTCTCTGTGTGTGTCTCAAAAATAAATAAATAAATAAATAAATAAATAAATAAATAAATAAATAAATAAATAGTTGGGTGCTTAACCAACTGAGCCATCCATGTACCCCACTGTTTATTCTTTAAATCACCTTGGTACCCTTGTCAAAACCTAATTGACCTATGTTTTTATTTCTGATTTATTTCTGGTTTCCTTATATGTTTTTACTCTCAAATCCATTCCATTGGCCTATATGTCTATCCTTATGCCTAGTATCATGTCTTGATTACTGCGGCTTTGCAGTATATTTTGAAGTTGGAAAGTATGAGTCTCCCAACTGACTGCTTTTTCAAGATTGTTTTGGCTATTTTGGATCCTTTGCATTTCCATATGAATTTTAGGATCATCTTGTTAACTTCTGCAGAAGAAGGGCAGGGGAAGCTTGGATTGATAGGGATTGCAATGAATCTACAGATCAGCTGGGGAGAATTGCCATCCTAACAATATTAAGTCTTACAATCCACAAAACCAGGATGGCTTTCCATTTATGTATGTCTCTCAAATTTTCTTTATGTTACAGATTTTAAGCAGAAGAGTGACATAATCTGATTTATACTTTAGGATGATAAACTCAGTAGTGTGTGGAAAAACAATTGGTGGGTAAGAGATGCTACATGAACAAGGGCAATAGTAGCAGGGACAAAGAGGAAAGTACTTGTTACAGAATCATCTATGATGTAACTCAGCGGGACTTGATGATTGATCCTGCGTAGAAAGAGAGGAAAGTATAAAGAATGACTCCCAGGGTTTTGGCTTGGTGATGCCACCAACTGAGACAGAAAATACACAAGGAGCAGTTTGAGAGAAAAGGGGAAATGATCAGTTGGTACATGTCCAGCTTGAGATGACTGGGGCACATGGCAGAAAGGTCAGGTGACTGAATATTTGAGTCTAATGCTCAGGAGAGTGTAGCCTGGCAATGGTGATTTGAGGACCATCACATAAAAGGAGAGCCAAGGGATGACATGAACCAACCACTGGCAACAATAAAGGAAGCAGAAAGGATGCAAAGGACTGTCAATATTTAAAGGTAGAGCAGGAGGTGCCTGGGTGGTTCAGTTGATTAAGCGTCCCTGTCTTGATTTCAGCTCAGGTCATAATCTCAGGGTCATGAGATCCAGCCCCATATGAGGGTCTGTGTTCAGTGAGGAGTCTGATTGGGATTCTCTCTCTCCCTCTCCCTCTGCCCCTTCCTTTGTGTGCTCCCTTTCAATCTCTCCCTCTCATCAATCAATCAATCAATCAATCAATCAATAAATAATTAAATCGATCTTAAAAAATAAATAAAGGTAAAGCAGATCACAAAAAGTCCCCAAAGGACCATTCATAACAGCATGGATGGACCTAGAGAGTATAATGCCAAGTGAAATAAGCCAGTCAAAGAAACACCGAATAAAGTGTGATGTCACTCATATGTGGAATTTAAGAGACAAAGCAAAGAAAAAAAGACAAACCAAAAAACAGACTCACAGCTTTAGAGAACAAACTAGTGGTTGCCAGAGGAGGAGGTAAGTGGGGAGATGGGTGAAATAAGTGAGGAATTAAGCATATGCTTACCTTGATGAGCACTGAGTAATGTATAGAATTGTTGAATCATTATATAGTACATCTGAAACTAATAGAACACCGTATGTTAACTCTACTGGAATTAAAATAAAATAAAGAAAAATGAAGGGCACAAAGAAGACAGAAGGACCAGCCAGGAACAACCAGTGTGCTGCTCTCTGAGTGCAAGGGGAGCGGCTAATAATGACCAGCCATGTGCTGAACCGCTTCCATTGGGTTGGGCTGAGTTAGAAGGTGCTAGTGACCTGGACTGGGCTCTTCCAGCAGAAGGCTGAACCGCATTGCTGTGGATGAGGAGCAGGGGGTAGTTGAGAAGATGGAGGCAGCATAGAAGGATAATTCATTCCAGAAGTTTGGAGGGGAAGGAAAAGGACATGAAAAAGAAGTAACTAGAAAACGAAAGGGAGTCAAGGGAAAAGCATGGGGTCTTAGGGCAGAAGAGACTTGGGAGTGTTTCTGGGCTGGTGGGGAGGGTTAGCTGAAAGGGGGAGGATGAGGGAGGGAGTGGGGTTCATGAGAAGCAGGAGGAGAAGAAAGCAAGGGAGTGGGTTGGGAATGGTGCTTTTCTTTCTTTTTAAAGACTTTATTTATTTATTTGAAAAAGACAGATATTAGTGAGAGAGAGAGCACAAGCGGGGAGAAACAGATTCCCCACTGAGCAAGGAGCCAGATGGGGGCTCCACCCCAGGACCCTGAGATCATGACCTGAGCTGAAGGAAGAGCTTAACCAACTGAGTTCCCCCCTCCTCCCCGGAACTCTGGAATAGGGCTTTTCTTTTCTTTTTTTTTCTTTAAGATTTTATTTATTTTTTCGGGAGAGACACAGAGAGAGAGAGAGAGAGGCAGAGACACAGGCAGAGGGAGAAGCAGGCTCCATGCAGGGATCCCAATGTGGGACTTGATCCTGGGTCTCCAGGATCACGCCCTGGGCCAAAGGCAGGTGCTAAACCGCTGAGCCACCCACGCTGCCCTGGAATAGTGCTTTTCAAATGTGGATGTGTGCACCAATCACATATCTCAAATGTCTCCTCTCCTCCCCAAATCAAGTCCCAGCTTTGCATTCCTCACCCCAATCATTCTGCCACCGGCCTTCAGTTGCTCAGCCTTTGGGTGTAGGCTCCCTGGACAAGTGGCCAGGAGGGGTTGAGTGAAGAAGGAAATAGAATGAGCCACCAACCTCTGTGAAGTCAGGGGATGAGGCAGGGAAGTTAGAAGACAGGCATGTTGCAGGAGGGGCCCTTGTGGGACCCTTGAGGCTGGGGTTCCAGGGGCCTATTCAAGGCATGGCCCCCGAGAGGCAAGGTCATGATGCAGGTCAGGGAAGGGTGTGGGAGGTTCATTTACATGCAGGAGCAGGACAAGAGGACAGATCACCCAACGGAAATTCTGAAACCCAAGTCCTTGCTGGAAGGAGGGGGGTAACCAGGAGGGCAAGAAGTCAGGGTGATGAGAAGTGGGGGCAGAGTAGAGCCAGGTGGCAGGAGTCTCAGAGAGGAAGAAAATGTATGTACACAGGAGAAAACCCTCCACAGGTGTCCACGAGGGCTAGGAGGATCATGGGTCATTCTGATTTCTTTTTTACGCTTTCCTGTTATTCCCCCCGTTTCCTACAATGATATTTTTTGTAGAAATGTAAAAGATAAGGAAAAAATTCAAATAACAAACTCCTCCGTTCACAGCATCTAGAATTTGTCATAGTAAACTTGCCTGAGTCCCCTCTGAGTACCTCCTCCTCTCAGAGGAGCATGATCAATAGGTCTTTCGTTTTATGCACACACATATACACACCTAGGGTAGGTTTGTGCACATACACACCTAAACTAGAAAATGGTTTGTGCATGACTATTGAGTTTACATGGAGGAAGTGTTCGAATAATTAGGGGGAAGGAGATTTTTAAGGTGAGGAGGAATTGCACAGGGACTCAAGGGGCCCAAACCCCCTCTCCAGCTGCGCAGCCCAGCGGAAGGCCGTGACCTGGAAAGCCACAGCCTTCAGCTGATGTGCTGGGCCACACCTGGCTGTTAAATGTTCCAGGAAGAGGGGGAATTACTGTTTTTATTTCCCTGGGCAGGTGTTTTTTTTTTTTAAGATTTTATTTATTTATTCATGAGAGACACAGAGAGAGGCAGAGACATCATCAGCAGAGGGAGAAGCAGGCTCCCTTTAGGGAGCCTGATGTGGGACTCCATCCCAGGACCCTGGATGACAACCTGAGCCAAAGGCAGACAGACGCTCAATAACTGAGCCACCCAGGTGCCCCTCCCTGGTTAGGTTTCCACCCACTCTCATATCTCACAAGTCATTTACACCTCAGAGAGCTGGGAGCCAAGGAAGTCAATCATCATCTCCATTTGACAGATGGGGACACTGAGGCCCAGGGAATGGCAGGCAGCTGCCAGAATGTCACAGTGAGTTGGTAGAGGATAAGGGATCAGAGCTTGGCTTAGGTTTCTTCCCAGAAGCCTAGGCCAGTATGCAGAAGGGTGGGGTAGAGGCAAGGAACACCTGGCAGCTTGGACTTTGGCCACTTGGCAATAAGGAAGAAAAATGGAAATAACTTCAGGGAGCTAAGGCTGGGCCATGGCTGGGAAACTGGTGAGAAACATATGGGCAGTTCACCCTCCTCAGAGATCTCAGAGAGCAAGCCCATCCCTGGAGGCTGGGGCTCCCCTCCCCACCCCCCAGCCCCCACACACACTCCGGAGCAGCTTCACAGGTACACAAGGCTCAGCCCTACCACTGATAAATGCTGTGTGATCTTTGAGAAGCCTTTTCCCTGTCTGGGCCTCAATGTCCTCATCTTTAAAACAGGGTAATAACCATGAACTCAGTATTGTTCCAAGGATAAAAAGAGAGAATCCTCACTTATGCATCGAAGGCAGAGACATTTAAGAGGTCTGGGTCCCCGGCCTAATTCCCAGAAGGCCCCAGATGGGCTCAGTGTCAAGATAACCAACCGCCTGACACTGAGGGACAAGCCACAGGCACACCTGAGATTTGGCATTGGCTTTGCAGTGACCACATGTACTCTCCCTGGGAGGTGGCCTTTGTCAGCAAAAAGTTGGTGTCGGAGTGGAGTGGGGCAGGGCGGTGGTAAGAGGGCCTTTTCTTTCTCTCTTTGTAACAAAAGCAAGACATGAATAAATATGCCTGTAAGACTCCTACGATATAGCCATACCTACAACAAAAAGCAAAATCCTTCCTTCCCTCTCCTTGGTTGCCACTTTGGTGTTATTGCTTGCTATCAGGAACAGCCCGCCCATAACCATCATTAAACGCATGCCTATCTTTGCACTTTTTTTTTTAAAGATTTTATTTATTTATTCATAGACTCGGAAAGAGAGGCAGAGACACAGGCAGAGGGAGAGGGAGAAGCAAGCTCCATGCAGGGAGCCCGACGTGGGACTCGATCCCGGGTCTCCAAGATCACACCCCAGGCTGCAGGTGGCACCAAACCGCTTCGCCACCGGGGCTGCCCTATCTTTGCACTTTCTGATGTGTAAGATAGAGATCTAGAAATCGAATTGCTTGGTCACAAATACAAGTGTTTGACCATTACGATGCAGGTAAGTACTGCCCACCTGCCATACTAAAAGGTGGTCTCTAAGGACATAAAAAATTAAATGCCAGCCTGGGAGGGCATGAGCCCAATGGCTTCATGGTCATGAAGTCAGTATCTTGCCTTCCACCCTGAAAGTCTTTCTCCCCACTCTGTCCCTGCCATGCATGGTCCCCCCACAGACAGAAGCTAACTGGGAGATGTATCTGCTGAGGGGTTATCAGACCAGCCTGCCTGATGGTGGTGGTCTGCCTACACTCCAGGGGACTTCCCAGTCCGGTTCACACGGCTCCACTCCCACCTGGTATTATTGTCCTCTAGACTCCAGAGGCTCGGGATCCCTGGGTGGCGCAGCAGTTTGGCACCTGCCTTTGGCCCAGGGCGCGATCCTAGAGACCCGGAATCGAATCCCACATCGGGCTCCCGGTGCACGGAGCCTGCTTCTCCCTCTGCCTGTGTCTCTGCCTCTTTCTCTCTCTCTCTCTGTGTGACTATCATAAATAAATAAAAATTTAAAAAAAATCTAGACTCCAGAGGCTCTGTATGCTGGAGGGCACACATTGGTGGACACCGGCATTCCATGTACCAAGCCAGCCCCTGCCCTTAAGACCACTGACAGGGATCCCTGGGTGGCGCAGTGGTTTGGCGCCTGCCTTTGGCCCAGGGCGTGATCCTGGAGACCCGGAATCGAATCCCACATCGGGCTCCCGGTGCATAGAGCCTGCTTCTCCCTCTGCCTGTGTCTCTGCCTCTCCCTCTCTCTGTGTGACTATCATAAATAAATTTTAAAAAAATTTAAAAAAAAAGACCACTGACAAGTGGGGTGGGGGTGCAGACCATGAACCGCTGCTGCCCAGATGCCACACAAGTGCCTCCCAGAGGCTTGCTCTGATTGCTGAGAAAGCCCAGGGAGGCAACCATGGCAGGGCCACAGTGGGGGACATGGGCACCAAGACCTGAATGGGAGTCTGGGTTCCCACTTACTCCACCACTTCCTGCTGGGAGCTCTTGGTGAGGCCCTGTCCAGACGCTGAGAAGGAACCAAGGGAGGGCAGGGGTCCATCCTGTCTCATTAAAGCAGCTCAGTAGCCAACAGCCAGGATGCGTAAAGCTCCCACTGTGTGTTCCCACTAGGTTTACACTTTGAAGGTACTCCAGCGAATTTTCCAAATGTTCTTATCTCATTTTGGTATCTCTTTTGGTCCCACCACAGCCTTTAAGGACACCAGTTATTATTCCTGTTTTTCCAGTGTGAGACAACCGAGACGCCCAAGACAGAGAAAGAAAGCGGCTTGCTCGGCACGGAGGATGGAAGGGCCAGTTCTCTGCCCCGTAAAACTAAGTGAGGTCCAGGGAGGGAAAGTGATTTGCCTGAGGTCACGCAGTAAGTCAGGGACAGACTCTGGTTCCCCAAGCAGTGCTCCTGCACCACCACGGCTGCCCCTCCGCATCGTCTAGAAAGAAGGGGATTCGCAACCTTCACCCTGGGGCGGCCCCGTCCGGGTGCCCACGAGGTCGCGGCACCGCAGCCACCAGGCACACGGCCCCCACCCCAGCACGGCGGCTCCCGGAGCCTCAGGGGTCATCAGCAGTGGGACCGCTGCGGGGGGGGGGGGGGGCGTGCAGGGGGTGCAGGGCTGGGAGAGGCGGGCGGGGGGTGGGGCCAGGGCCGTGACTCAGCCGGGCGGGCCGGGAAGGGCTGCCCAGCCGGTCGGACCGGCCGGGGTGCAAAGGAGCCGCCGGGGCCCTCCCGGGGCTGGGCCGCCCGGGGGGTGACGGGAAGGGAGGCCGGCCGGGCGCGGGCGGGACGGAGGCGCGGGCGGCGCGAGGGCTGCGGACGGGGATGCGAGCGGGGCCCCGCCGGCCGCCGCACCCGGAGCCCCGCTGAAGCGGCCGCGGGGAGCCCGCGCGGGAGCCGAGATGTGTCTGCGCCTGGGTGAGCCGCGGCGGGACGGCCCGGAGGCCCCCGCCGCCCCAGATCCCCCGCGGCGGAGCGCTGGCGCCCGAGCCCGAGCCCCGAGCCCCGGGGTCCGCGCCGCCTCCTCCCGCGCCGCTCTCCGCTCTCGGCCTCAGTTTCCCCGGCGGGGAGGTGGAGAGGGGATGGCGTAGCGCCGCCGCCCCTCGCCCCTACTTTCCTTTCTTACCGAGGAGAGGACCCCCCCCCCCCCCCCCGGCGGGAGGAGGAGAGTCGCTGGAGAGAGCGGGAGGGAGAGAGAGCCAGGGCCCGGGGGGTTCTGAGCCCGAGGCCTTGCAAAAGGCTCCCCCTTCACCCCTCTCCACGCCGCCCACCAGGCGGGGATGGAAGGGCCGCTCGCAAACAGCGGGACACAGTAGGACCCGTGCGTCCTCTCCCCTCACTCCCTGGGCACGGGGATGCTGCCCTTGGGCATCAGACAGACCTGAGGACTCCCCACTCTCAGCCAAGAGACCTTGGGAACCTCAGTTTCCTCATCTGTAAAATGGGGATGGCAGCCCCACCTCCTAGGACTACTGTGAGAAGGAAGTTCGCTCCTAAGAGTGAAGTGAGCCACATTGCTAAGTGCTCTAAGAATGGTCACTTAGAAACTAAGAGAGGCCAGGCCCCGAGACTCGGCCTGGGCACAGCGCTGCTCTGGCACAGCACCTCCTGTTTGACCAAGTCTTGGTCCTAGGACGTTGTTGTTGTTCATGAGCCCAACCCTGAGCCAGATGGTGTCTGGGCTGCCAGGTAGGTGGGTGGATGGGGTGGTGGGTCAGGTCCCTGGGAGGAAGCTTCCTGTTTGGCCTGCAATTAAGCTTCACAATGTCATTCCAGTTCCACAGTTCCTGTCCAGCTCATTATCTGCCCTCTGCTCCTAGACCTGGTCCAGCTGCAGAGGACCGTGCTGGTCTCAGAGACCACTGGACCAGCCCCTCCCCATTTTACATATGGCAAGGTCAGGCAGAAGGGCTGTGACAGTGACCCTATCCTCCCTGCTCCCTAGGAACTGCCTCTTGGCACAGGGCCCCCAAGAACATCCAACCTAGCGATTCCTTCCTTCCTTCCTTCCTTCCTTCCTTCCTTCCTTCCTTCCTTCCTTCCTTCCTTCCTTCCTTCTCTCCTTCTTTCCTTCCTCTCTCTCTCTCTCTTTTTTTTAAGATTTATTCATTTATTCATGAGAGACGAGAGAGAGAGAGAGAGAGAGAGAGAGAGAGAGAGAGAGAGGCAGAGGGAGAAGCAGGCTCCCCTCAGGGACCCCAATGTGGGACTTGATTCTGGATCCCAGGATCATGCCCTGAGCCAAAGGCAGTCACCCAGGCATCCTTCTTTTTTTTTTTTTTTTTTTTAAGATTTTATTTATTTATTCATGAGAGAGAGCTTGAGGCAGAGACACAGGCAGAGGGAGAAGCAGGCTCCATGCAAGGAGCTCGACGTGGGACTCGATCCGGGGACTCCAGGATCACGCCCTGGCCCGAAGGCAGGCGCTAAACCGCTGAGCCACCCAGGGATTCCCCCATCCCTCTCTATCTTTTTCTTTATCTCTTTTAGCTACAGGGCTCCCATAAATGAAATATGATCCAACCCTTTCTGCCACAGATGGGGAAACTGAGGTCTAAGAAGGGGCTCACAGGTCCCACTGGAAAGAGCTAAACAAAGAAAGGGGTTGCTTGGTTCAGGGGCCTGGCCAGTCTCCCAGAGCTGGCTGGAATGAGGGGGCTGAGAGGGCCAAAGGGCTAGCAAGGTGTGTATCCTCAGGGGCAGAGCCAGGATCCACAGAGAACATTCCAGAGGGATATATGGAGCAGCCTGGGCTGTCCAAAGAGGAGAGTTCCTTGTTCCTGGGGTGTGCAGGTAGGGGCTGGGAAGCCACTTGGCCACTCAGAGGGAATTTGCATACAAGTCTCTGATGTTCTTTTGATCCCAGCCTCCCCCACTGGCCCTGGCCCTGTCCGGTGCCCCTGCACCAAGAGCTGGCTTTTCCCAACACCCCCAGGGTATGCCCCCCACCTTCCCATCTGTGTCCTCGTGGGACCCTCCTTCTCCACTGGGAGACAAGGGTTATTCTTCTCATTTTAAAGATGAGGAAATGGATACTCAGAGACTGAGTTTCTTGCCCCAAGTCAGTTCAGTAATTGTGAGTTGATTATCTACTGTGTGCCTGGCTCTATACACCAAACTGAATTCTGAGCAGGACCTGATCCTTGCTCCATGTACTAGGGGATCCTGGGGCCTGGACACTGTCAAACTCACCGTGGTACCTCAGGGCCTGGCACAGAGCAGACACTCCGTGAACATTTGTGTAATAAACTCCTGAATGAATAAGTCAGTGAATGGGGAGTTTAGTAGAAAGATCATGGATCTAGAGCTAGAGACTCAAGTTTCCAGCCTTAGAGTTCCAAAGACTCTCATGAAGGCATTATGAACCCCTTTTCTGAATGAGAAAACCGAGGCTCAAGACAAGTTACCAACTCCAAGTCATCCAGAAACAGAAACAGACTTAGAGCCCACTGTCCCTTACTCCTGCCAGGGCCTCAGTTTTCTCCTCTGCCAGAGGATGAGCCCTACCCGTAGCCCTGACGTGGCTGTCCCCAACAGGTGGCCTGAATGTGGCTGACTTCCGGAAGGTGCTGATGAAGACAGGGCTGGTGCTGGTGGTGCTGGGCCACGTGAGCTTCATTGCAGCCGCTCTACTCCATGGCACCGTGCTGCGCTACGTGACTGCCCCGCACGATGCTGTGGCCCTGCAGTACTGCGTGGTCAACATCGTCTCTGTCACTTCTGCCATCGTGGTATGGCCAGGCTGGGAGGGTGACCGGCGAGAGCGAGTGGAGGGGGCTTGAAAGGTCTTTGATGAGTCCCTACCCCGAGCCTGGGGTGGGCACGTAGAGATCCCCACGCCCTCTGCTCTGCCCCTTACCAACTGTTCATGTCTCTCAACCTCTCTGTCTGCCTCAGCTGCCTTGTCTATAACATGGGGAAGGTAACAAGTGTCCACCTCAGAGGGTCCTGGTGAGTACTAATGAGATCATCCACATCAAGTGTTTGTCCCAGTATCTAGCACACGGGTAGTGCTGACTACTGCGAGCTAGGATTATTATTACAATAAGGAAGTAGTCAAGCAGTGCTGGACGAAAGGAAGGAGCATCAGCTCAGCTTGGGAGGGTCCAGTAGTGTTCACAGAGGTGGAGGCCCCTGAGCTGGGTATTGATGGATGAGTAGGAGTTCAAAGATAGGCTGTAATTACCACAACCCAGATAGGAGGCATGCTGGGGCCAGCAGGTAGGAGGGGAAGCTGGGATGACATTCCAGATACAGAGAATGGCAGAGGCAAAGGTGTGGAGGTGGGATTAGCTAAAATCTATTCTGGAGATGCTGAAAAAACCGACTTGTCAGGAACTCAGCACTGGCCTGGTCTATGGTAGGTGCTCGATTAATGGTGGCCATGGTTAGGACCGGATGTCAATACCTGTTTGAGGAATACATGAGTGAAGGAGCCTGGTATTCTCAAGGTCATAAAGCTCTTTCCCACCTGTTAGCAGAGGTGGTGACAGCTGTTGGACAACATCCATACCTCAAATTCTGGAGTTCCACCTCTGCTGCCTCCTGCCTGAGGGACTTATTTCTGTCTCTAAAGCCTATTCTGTCCTCTACAAAGTGAAGCTCAAACAGCCTGCTGGCCCCAAGGCTGGGGTGAATGAAGATCTCAGGCCTCAGCTGGCAGGAGAGCCTCAGTCAATGGGACAGGGCTGGGTGGTGCAGATGTGTGTAGTGTCCCCCGGTGTTAGTGGGTTCCTTCCTCTCACCTGCCTTGCAAGGAAGTCAGGGAAAGCAGTGAGCTCCGGGTTTGGAGGTCCGCTGGGGATGGGCTCCGGGCCACACCCCTTCAGCTTTGCCCTCATTTTCTCAGCTAATCCTCATTGCTTCCGGCAACATGGGCCACACCGAGGGCGAGCCCAATGTCCTGCTGATAGAAAGAAACCAAGCTGGATTTGAAACGACTTGTGTATGACACCAAACCTAGTGTCCTCTCTGTGAGCTCAGCCTTCAGAGTAGGACTTAGCCCCAAGAGGCTGAGGCACTTACTTGAGTCTGCTTGGTGAATTAAAGACATTGCTGGATCCCCATCAGACAACCTGCCTCCCATGCGCCCAGCCCATAGAATTCTACTCCTAAAGTTTTCTCTTTTTTCTTTTCTTTTTTTCTTTAAGTAGGCTCCATGCTAGGTGTGGAGTCTTGAACAGGGGTCTTGAACTCACATCCTTGAGATCCAGACCTGAGCTGAGCTGGAATTGAATGCTTAACCGACTGAGCCACCCAGGCACCCCTACTCCATAAAGTTTTCTGACTTGTTAAAATAACAATTTTGTTTTTAGTTCCTTGCCAGTTGAGCTACTTAGTTTCTTCCAAAATCTTTTCCACTCCAGGGAGGCTTGTCGGATATACCCTGTGACATGACCCTGCAGCCCTGTGCTACACAGGGGCCTGTTTGAGATATACAACTATGTGCAGTGGGAGTCATGGAAGGTTGCAGGCAGGGAATTACTGGGTATTAGAAACATGTCTTCAGGGCTGGACATGAGGAGTCAGTGCCTCTGTGCAGATGGAAGTAATGAGGCCAAAGCCAAGCCAGGTTGAGGGGCTGGGGGCTGGGAGGGCTAGAGTTAGCCTTAGTGGAGTCTTTGTCCAAGAGTGGCCCTGACCCCCTACCCACTCTCCTTCCCCCACAGGTCATCACATCAGGCATTGCAGCCATCGTGTTGTCACGCTACCTCCCCAGCATCCCCCTGGTATGCGGCTCCTCCTGGGAGGGGCTGTAGGGGTAGCACAGGGGCAGTGGCCACCCCCAAGGGCCTGGTCTGCCTGGAGGGAGCGAGGCCGACTTCATGACATCCATTGACCAGTACCCACCTCTCCTCCCCCATCTAGCGCTGGACAGTGTTTAGCTCGAGTGTGGCATGTGCCCTTCTGTCTCTGACCTGTGCTCTGGGCCTCTTGGCCTCGATCGCTGTGACGTTTGCCACCCAGGGCCGTGCACTACTGGCTGCCTGCACTTTTGGAAGCCCCGAATTGCTAGTACTGGTGCCTGACTGTCCCTTCGACCCCACACGCATTTATGTGAGTGCTTAGGCCTTGGGATTGCAGGGAGTGCGGGGCTGGGGTAGGAGAGTGGGGGGTGCTCATCAGAGGCAGGAAGGGTTCTTGGAGACCCCCCCCATCCTGTGCCTTGTGCCCCCACAGAGCTCCAGCCTGTGCCTCTGGGGCATTTCGCTAGTTCTCTGCGTGGCAGAGAGTGTGTTTGCTGTACGCTGTGCCCAGCTCGCCCACCAGCTGCTGGAACTGAGGCCGTGGTGGGGAAAAAGCAGCCACCGCATGGTAAGGCCTGCTATCCCCTCTTTCAGCCCGACTCCCCATGTTTCTGGGAGCACTTGCTGGGGAGCTAGGCTGGTCTTCCCCTACTCCTCTGTATGGGGCGCTTGCCGTGAGAACTGGGGCAAAAGCTTTTCCCCCAGGACAAAAGGGAGAAGCTTGGAGGCTTAGAGAGGTCAGATCTCCCAGCTAAGTCACACAGCTGAAATGTGGCTCCCCCAAGGGCCAGGATGAGTCTTGAGGGAGAAGCAGGAGTATTTTATATGGGAGGGAGTAGTGATGCCTCTTTGCCCCAGAGATCCTCGCAGCCCTCCCCTCCTCCCATCCCCTAGGTGTCCTGGAGGAGCAGACTCAGACCCCAGCACCCTCTTGTGCCTCTGCAGATGCAGGAGAGCCCAGAGCCTGTGGAGGGCCGTGACCTGCTGAGCTGTACCAGTTCTGAGCCGCTGACTCTCTGAGAGCTGATGTCCGGTCCAGGCCCCATGACCACTATGGCCCTACAACCAAGTCTGTACTGTGACCAGGCCAGGATTCCTGGAGCAGACCCGAGAGGCTCACTGGTCACTCAGGGACCCCACTGGGGCTTTCCACCCCCTCCTTCAGCTACCCAGCCCACTGCGCTGAAATGAGACTTTATTCTGAAGTTATTAAAAAGAACAGAGATGCTCCACATGGATGCATGCAGCAGGGGCGGGGACTTGGCCAGGGGGCCTGTGCTTCTTTCCCACACAGGATGCTGTGGGTGGGGCTCTGGGTGTGTCTGCCCATCCGTGGGCCTGTGTGTGTGTGTGTGTGTGTGTGTGTGCATGTGTGTGTCTGAGAGAGGAAAACTACACAGAAGGATCAGTGGGTCTGTGTTCATCCAAGTGCTGAAAGGCAGGTAGGGGTTCATGGGACCCACAGCTGGGAGGCTGGACTGGGAGGTTCTCCTTTGCATCCTGGCCTCCAGGCCCGACAAAAGCAGCGGAACAGGAAGAGTTGAGGCCTTCCTGCAGGGAAGGACTGCTCAAGGAAGCTTTTTCCTCAAACACCTCTGGAATCCTTCTCTTCTTTCCAAATGAAGACAGCCTCCTCACCTGGGCATGATTCCCCCTCCACCCTAACGGAGAGCTACTAGAGCTGGGTGGGGGCTCGGGGAGGAGCTTGAGGCTGCGGGTAGGGGCGGGGTGGGGGGGGCAGGAGAATGGTAAGAGAAGGCTGACCCAGCCAGAGCCTGCGTCTCAACCACGGCCTCAGGGAGCTACTGCCTCGACGGGAGGTGCTGACCGCTTGCTTGCTTGGGCATTGGGGCTACCGCGGGGTTCCCTTCTCCATAGACCCCGGAATGCAGGCCCTGGGGGAGCCCAGTCTGACCCCCAGGCTGGACAGACACAAGGGAGAGGAAGCTGAGAGCCGGGAGAGGGCCAGTGAAGGCAGGGAGGAGGGGGAACCTGGGTCCTCTCGCTCAGAACTGGGAGGCGCTGCTGGGGTCGCACTGCAGCAGACGCACGATGGACGGGTCGCTTTTGGCTCCGCGGATGAACTCCTCCAGGGACAGCTTGCCTGCGGGGCGAGGGGGGCAGTGAGCGGGAGGAGGCCGCGGGAGAGCGACGGGGTGTGGCGCCCGCCCCGCCCCGCCCCTGCCCCTCACCGTCGTTGTTCGTGTCCATTTGGCGGAAGATCTTCTCGGTCCTCTTTTCTGGGGTCGACTCGTCCTCCGGCATCTTCATTACGGACGAAACCATCTTGTAAATGGCCTGAGGGGCGGGAGGGGGAGGCAGGGAGTGAGAGGAGCCTGCCCGAGCCCCCCACCCCCCCATCCCAAGCCGCCCGCAGCGACGCGGAAGATCGCAGCTCCTGGGGGAGGCGGAGAGGTGGTCGCGGAGAAGCGGGAGGGCGGGGGGGGGATGTTCAGGAAGGCTTCCCAGAAGAGGGGGCTATTGGAGTGGGCCCTGACCAAGTTCCTTTGGCGCGCCAGGCGGGAAAGGCATTGCAGGCAGAGCAGCCTGCACGTACGGAGGCCCCACGGCGGGAAGCTCGGAGTCGGCGCCGAGAATTTGGGGTGTCTGAGTGCAGGGGGCCAGGGGAGATGCTGGAGGCTATCAGGGCCCGGATAGCGAAGGGACTAGAACACCTGGCGCCGCAGGCTGCAGGGTAAGTACGGGCCAGGCGCTGCTCTTCTGGAACTTGGGGGCTCTGGGCGGCCAGCGCTCGGGGGCCTGCAGGGGGCGCTGGGCAGAGGAGGCGACGCTGGGCTGCGGGGCCTCTGTGGCCGGCAGGGGGCGCAGGGTCTCTCTGAGGGCTGAAGGCCCGAGGCAGCTGGGCTCAGAGGGGGCGGAGACGTTATGCAAATAAACTCAAAAGAGCATCTGCCGGGGGCGGGGCCAGTATGCGCTCCGTGGTGCCCAGAACTGCAGCTGCCACGTGCAGGAGCTCTGGAGGCAACGCGAGGGAGGGTAGGGTATTTGTGCTACTTGTACACAGAGCACGTAAGGCTTGGCTTGTGGGATGGGCTGGGTCCCAGCGCCCCACAGCTCAAGGACTAAATCGATCACCCCAATCCTCCAGCTTTTTGCTACTGACACCTCCGCCCAGAAGCCTCCCTTCTTCCATCCCAAAAACTTCCCTTGCCTTAGATCCGGCCGCAGCCTGCGTACTGGTCTCTTCAGGCCTCTCTCCCTCAGGTCTGTCCCCTATACTGCCTCTGAAAGCTTTCCAAACACAGATCACCGCCCTGTCCACAGCCCAATGGGCCACCCCCTCGTTCCCATCACACACGCAGGCTTCCCTCCAGGCCCACCATGCACCCAGCTCCTTCTGGATGCTGCCCCACGCTCCTTCTGCTGCCTCCCACTCTTCCTTGGGACTCAACTTACATGGCACTTTTTTAGGGAGGCCTTCTCCGATCCCAGCTGGGTCAAGGCCCCCATGCTGGCCCAGAGTCTCCTGGGCTTTTCCTTTGGGGACACCTCCTTGTAAGTTATTTTGCCTTTGTAGGATTGCTCCTAGTCCCCAGCATACAGATAAAGATCATGGACACCTAGCTAGTGTCCATATCCTCAGAACTTAGCACAGTGTCTGGCATCTGGCAGGGACTCCACTGTTTAAAAGCCTTTGGCACCTCCCACTGTCCTCTCTACTGAGTCCAAACCATTCAGTCCTAGGAATTCAAGGGACTTGGTGCTCTGCTCCTTACTGACCTCTCCATTATCAGGCCTCCCCTGGTGGGTGACCCCACCACAACCAAACACTTCCATGCCTTTCAGGTTTCCCAGAATGGACAGCTTCCACTTGGAATAATACTACTAGCTACTACTTATCAGGCACCTGCTATGTGCCAGGTACTTTACATGCATTATTTCTCGAGTTTACAACAGCCTGAAAAGCAGGTATCATCCCAATTTTCCAGATAAGAAACAGAGGCTTGGAAGGGAATTGATGGCAGAGACTGAATTAGGATCTGTTCCCTCCTAGCTGCTGGATAGATGCTTGTGGGTGGTGATGACCAGCCGGGACTTCGAAGGAAGGTGCACCTGCGGTGGCTTCCTGGTTCCACTAATCACTTTACTGGACAAGTCCTTTACCTCTGTGAACCTCAGTTTCTCATGTCTCCCTCATGAAGACTATCTAGAGGATTGAATGAGACAGTGTGTATAGTTAGAATAGTAGCTGGCTAGAGTAGGTGGTCAGTAAACAGCAGCTCATATTATAATCATTACTCATCCATCACATCCTCAGGTCTTCCCTGCCTTTCAGTCCCCTAGACTCTCAGATGCCACATTTAGCTCATCAGTGTGGGCTGAACACTTGTTCCCTCCCACCAGAGTGGGAGTCCTAAGAGGCCAAGATGCAGCGTTTTTTTTCCCTTGCAATGTGCCCACACCTGACCGCAGGGTTGGATCTTTAGAAGGATGGGCGAGTGATTTAGAGAATGATTGCTCCCCTCATGACACCCCTCTCCTGGGCCTCCTAATTAATTGTCTGGAATTGCTGTGCACTCATTGTTTCACTTGAGCCGACTTGTAATTAATGTCACTGGGGTTTGCAGAGCTCTGACAGCACTGGCCATCTCAGGCCACCCGGATGCCGTAAAGGAAATCAGGGCCTGGGGAGCAGAGGTCCTAAGGATGTCTAAGGAATGAGGCTAGCTTGACTGATGTCGGGCTTGGTGCCTCCAATAGGGCTGATATGTATCAGTATATACCAGTGCAACCACCCTAACTGGTAAAACGTGAACATCCCTCATATTGGTTGGTATCCAGCTGCTGCCCAATCCCTGAGGGATCTGCTATCACCCCACCTGCCCCAACCCTTCCACTAGGACCCCCAGAACTTCCCACTATCCATCAACTAGAGAGTTAATGCCTGACCCATGGGAGTCACAGACAAACATTAAGGCTTTACCTTAATGATAGGTACAGAGAGGGCACCACATTCCAAAGCAGCCCATTCTACTCTAGCTCAAGAGCAGACCCCAATGCTTAGCAAGAGAGAAGCCAAAGCAAGAATCCAGTAGGGTCTGGATGAGGTGGAGGGGGAAGCAGCAAAGCTGGGGAACCAGAGAGAAAGGATTCAGAGAGGCAAAAGGAAACAGGACAAGAGCTTGTGCAGAGCTGTGCAGTGGGATTATTCAGGGCATATCCGAAGGATGCTGAAAAGGCCATTCTGGCTAGAGTAGAGAATGTGCAGAGGAGACAATACTAAGTGACGACTGCTAACATTAACCAAGTAACAAGTATATGCTGGATCCTCTGCTGGAGCCCCTATCCCACTCTCTTTACCAACAATAGCCTGGTGATGTTGGGGGCTAACACCCCTACTATATGGGTAAAGAAACACAGGCTTAGGCAAAAAGTGAACTTGGAACTGGATAAATAGAACCAGGGACACCTGGGTGGGTTGGCAGTTGAGCATCTGCCTTTGACTCAGGGCATGATCCCTGAGTCCCGGGATTGGGTCCCACATCAGGCTCCCTGCATGCAGCCTGCTTCTCTCTCTGCCTATGTCTCTGCCTCTCTGTGTCTCTCATGAATAAATAAATAAAATCTTAAAAAAAAAAATGGAACCAGAGCCCTGATGGACTTCAATGACAGGCTGAAGGGATGGGCACTCTGGAAGGTTTCTGAGGTAGAGCTAACATGTGTTACACTTAAACTTGTACTAAGAAAGGGCATTCAGGCAGCCCAGGTGGCTCAGCAGTTTAGCGCCGCCTTCAGCCCAGGGCAGATCCTGGGGATCCGGGTTCGAGTCCCACATCGGGCTCCCTGCATGGAGCCTGCTTCTCCCTCTGCCTGTGTCTCTGCCTCTCTCTCTCTCTCTTTCTGTGTGTCTCTCATGAATGAATAAATAAACTCTTAAAAAAAAAGAATGGGCATTCATATCAGGTCCTTAAATCTCCCTGTGAGGTCAGTCTCATCATCTTCATTTGAGATGAGAAATGAGAAATCATGGAAATTGAAATGAGAAATCTAGGAGTTGAAGCCAACTCCAGAACTGGAAGCCAGACCCCTCTCTAGGGGCAGCTCTGAGTAGTGGCCAGCTTGAACTTAACGCCACTTACATGCTGTGTGACCTTGAGCGAGTCACTTCACCTCTCTGAGCCTCATGGAGTTATTGTAAGGATATATATAAACATCTTGGTTAGTACTAGGAAATGGAGATCAAAGAAACATAACTGGCCTGTACCCTGAAGAAATGTCAAGTTTTGAAAGACAAAGGCTGAGAATCTGCTACAGATTAAAGGCAGCTAAAGAGACATGACAACGAAATGCAACGTGTGATCCGGACCTGGGTAAAAAGGGCTATAAAGAACATTCTGAGACAGTTGGCAAAATTGGAATATGGTCTGTAAGTTAGATAATAGCATTGTTTCTACATTAAATGTCCTGAGTTTGATAATCATATTATGGGTTATATAAGAGTATGTCCCTGTTATTAGGAAATATATCCTGATATAGTCAGGGTTAGAGGGCCATGTTCGGAACAACAACAAAGCATTACACACACGCACACATATAATGATAAAGCAAATATGGCCAAAGTTAATTGGTGAATCTGGGTAAAGGGTATATGGGAGTTTTCTCAACTTTTCCTTAAATTGGAAATTATTTCCTAATGGTTTTTCAAATGGGTCACAAGAGTAGCACCTGCCACTACCTACCCACAAGGGCTGCTGAGAGGATAAAAAGGGATGACGGGTGCCAGCGGCTGGGCCCTGCTCCTGGCATTCTGAGGGGCCCAGGGGCCCACCTGCACAATCTCGAGCATCTCCTCGCGGCTGATGTAGCCGTTGCCATCCAGGTCATACATGCTGAAGGCCCACATGAGCTTCTGCTCCAGGCGGCCACGTGAGGTCACACTCAGCGCGATGATGAACTCCCGGAAGTCAATGGTGCCATCGCTGTTGGTGTCGAACGTACGGAAGACGTGCTCAGCAAATTTAGAGGCGTCACCATAGGGGAAGAAGTTGGCGTAGATCTTCTTGAACTCGTCCACGTTGAGGATGCCCGTGGGACAGTCCTTGAGGAAGCCCTTGTACCACTCCTGAAGCTCCAGCTCCGAGAACTCCGTGTTCTCCCGCAGGTCCTGCAGCATCTCCGGCCGCAGCTTGCTGTTCTGCTTGCCCATGGCCACCAAGCCAAGTCCCACCTGGATCCCGAGGGGGTCAAGGGGCAGAGAGGAATGGTCAGACCCTCTTGGCCCCTTGACACCTCTCCAGGGAGGCCCCAGACACCAGCCACCTGGCCTCTCATTTGACCCAGGGAAAGAGAGGAGCTGGCCCAAAGTCAGCATCCTGCCTCTGTGACCAGCTCCACATCATCTCCCCAGAGCTTATACTTTCCCAGGGAACAGACCAGGAGACAGAGGAAGGGAAGGGGGCTCCCATTCACTGAGGGCCTGCTCAGTGCCAGCCACTGAGCCATCACAGGTGTGTACCATTTCACCCTCACAAAGTGAAGCCTGGAGATTAGCCCCACTTTACAGATGGGAAGACAGACTCAAGGAAGTAAGGAGATCTGGCCCAGGTCACATAGCCATGGAGTGATAGGGCTGACTCCCAGAGTTGCCCAGGGAGGTGCAATAGGCCTTCTGGTCCTCCCTCCTCCCTCCTGCTCCTTCTTTGCTTCACATATGTCTGCTCACTACAAAATACACCTGCAGCCCAGGCACTGACCTATTATCCTGTTCTCTCTTCCACACATGTGTGCCTGACAAAGGCCCAAGTAAGGTAGATGTTAACCTAGGCAACAGAACCAGACCACCTGGGTTTAAACCTCAGCTCTGCCTCTTACCAGCTAGGTGGCCTTAGACGAGTTTCTTATACTCTCTCTGCCCCATCTGTAAAGCGAGGGTAATAGTACCTACCTCATTATTATGGGGATTGAATTAGTTAATACATGTGAAGCACTTACAGTGATGCCTGCACATATATGTGCTATGTAAGTGTTAAATAAAAATGATTTACATGGACCCAGGTGCCACAAGACTTATGCACAACAATATACAAATGAATACACACACAAATTGTGGTACACAACTCACCAAATCCACACACTGGCTCCCATGCCACTCACACACCAGCGCACAGCCACCCATGGGTCACCATGCCTCCACACATGACAGCATTCCCTCTGCTCCACAACTCACATGTTCTGACACACGGCACCACTCACGAACAGCTCCCATACCCTATGCATCAAGACACCAGCCCACGACCCCACATGTCTCACACATGCCATCACAAGCCAACTCCCATGCCGACACCTCTCACATGGCCAGCTGCACGTGGAACCCTCAGGAACCCTTGCCATCTTTCTTTTCCCAGGGGTGCTTCTAGGTCCCAGGAGAGGGAGCCGCAACCCTTCTCAGACCTACTGGGGGGCCTCTCTTCCAGGGAGAGCCCCGGCCAGCCAACCCTCCCCCAACACTTACCTTTTCATGTAGGAGTTTAGGGTGTGGATGGCTGAGGGGAAGGCAAGGGAGAGGAGACAGCCAGGCAGTTCCAGGCAGGGATGTAGGGGAGCATGCAGGTGACTCCCTCCTCGCAGCCTGGCACTGGGAGTGAGACAGGATGAAGGGGTTCCTTGTGTGTGCATCTGCATGAAGCTCTGTGCACATGTGGATGAGCATCTGTGTGAGTGCTAGCGTTCATGTATGCACATATGCCCCTGGTTTCTGCATTGCCTTTGACTCCCGTGTGTTTCAGTCCATACATGTGCATGTGACTAGGTATGCACCCATCACAGTATGAGGGGGATGTGCCTGAATGGCCATTTGGGGGACTTGTGTGTGTCCTCAGCAGTGTGTCACATGCATGTTTTTGTAAGTTGATGACCCTCCTTTCTAAAGCAGCCTCTTCTGCCCCAGACTGAGGACCCAATGAACAAGTGTGTGTGTGGGGGGGGGGGGGGACTGAGGAAATGCGTTGGGCTGGGGCGGAGGAGTGTGTCCCTTAGTCCCCTCCTCAAGGTCCAAGGAACTGGGTCATCGGGGCGGGGGCTGAGAGATGCATTGAGCAGGAGAGATCCTCCAGTGCCCCCTCCTCCCTGCCACCCTCAGAGCTGCCCCTCCCAATCGGGAGACTTGGAAACGAGGGTGGTAGGAGAATCTGTTGTCTCCGCAAAGACTCCCTCGTCCCCCAGATGGGAAGGACCCACGGCTCGACCTGAGCAACTCACCCCCGGGATCCTCTCCAAACCTCTCCCCAGCTCTCGCCCTGAGCCCACGCTTCAGAGCGCCGGGCGCGGGGCCCCTCCTGGAGGGGGCGCTCCGAGGCGACCAGAACGCGACTCCTCCCCGCTGGCCACTCGGCGGTCAGGACCCTGGAGAGCGCCGCGCTCCTTCCCCGGGGGAGCCCCCTTCCCCCCCGCGCCCTGGGCGGGAGGCTTCCCGGGAGGCGCGCGAGCGGCGGGGCTGGAGAGGTTCGACGGGGCCCCCTCCCTCTGGGCTGCCCCCTCCCTGCACCCCCCGGCCCCGGCCGGAGCGGCCCCCACTCACCCAGCGACGCGGAGACACCGACTGCGCAGGGAAGGCGGCGCTGCTGCGGCGCGCGGCGGCAGAGGCGGCCGGAGGGGCGGGCGGGGGGCGGGGGGAGGGACTGCCAGGGAGACGCCCCGCGGCGTTCGCCCGGAGCCCCTCCCCTGGGGGGGTCCCCGTTCCTCCCCTTCCCCTGCAGCCCCGGAGGGGGGAGGGGGCGGTGCGCTTGGCTCCGCCCCCGTCCCTGCCCGGGAGAGGGGAAGGGACGCCCTCACTTCCCTGGCCCCCTCGTGAGGGAGCGCCCGCCGGGGGAGGACAGAGGTTTCCATCTCCTCAGCATCTCGATCAGGTAGCCCGAATGGGGTCGGGGGGGTCACTGCCCAGAGACCTCTTTCCGAACCGGGGACAACCCCGGCAGCTCCGCCCGCCTTCCTGCCCCATCCCTACCTGTGCGCGGAGCTGCACGTCGCTCCGCGGGCGGAATCCGGAGCCTGGGCGGTTGGATAGGCACCTTCCCTGCCCCCGCGCCTCAACTCGGGAACTAATTGAGCTGGGGGCTCTTCCGCGAGGGGCAGCGCCCACTCCTCCGGTCCCGGAGGTCTTCGGGGGAAAGACACGCCCCCTACCCTACCTCGGCCTTAGAGAGCCCCGCCCCCATCTCCTGCCTACAGCCCGGGATCTCCTACCTGGGCTCCTCTCAGAATGAATCCCACCTCCCAACATTGATCTAAATTGCTCCTCCCATACCCTTCCTCCCCCGCCTCTGGTCCTAGGTGAGGACTGGGGAGCATCTTCAGTCTGGAGGGGTTCTGAAGTGCGTAGGGACCTCACCTGTAGACAGGACAGCCCTTCTCCCGAGTCCCTGACCCCCATCACAGCTCCTCCTGCCAGGATGGAGGCTGCATCCTCCTTCCCCCAGCTTCTGCAACAATCCCCACATCCTTGGCTTGAGTTTTTCCTTTATTTTTAGGAGGTGGTCCTTACTGTCCCCTCTTCACAAATGAGCAACCCCTCAGAGGGGTTAAATGATTTTTCCCCATGTCTCACAGCTGGTGAGTGGAAGGCTTGGGCTTGACTCCATATGGCCTCATCCATTCATGGCACAAATGTTCATCAGGCACTATTTCTGTGCCCAGCATTGTTCTAGGCAGTGGGGTTACAGAAGCGGGCAGTAAACAATGGACAGAATAGACAAGTCAATCCTATGATGTATTAGATAAGTGTTTGGGGAAAAGTTGGTGTTCAGAGGTTGGGGTGGTGGTGCTGCTTAGGACCATCCCAGAGACTTTAGATTTTATTCCAGGTGAGATGGAAAGCTCTTGGGGCTTTGAGCAGAGTGAGGGTCTGACTTTCAGGTCAAGCTTAACTCGGGCATTCTGTCAAGAACAGACTTTGAGGAGTGGGGGCCAGGGTAGAAGCAGGGGACCATTTCAGGGTGAGAGAGATGGGTCTGGTTATTTTGAAGGTGAGCCCACAGCATTTGCGTTCTGACCGCATAGCTCCTGCCAGTTCAGTGGCAGCAGCTGGGAGACCCCCGGCTCTCCAGGGCTCAGACCAAAGCTCCACCTCCAGGTCCTAGACCAGGCAGTTTAGGTGTTAGAAGTCTAGCCTTAGTACTTCCTGCATGAGCATGGGGAGGTCTCAGCTGTAGGAGCTGGGGAGCCAGGCGGAGGGATGGGGGCCAATTGGGCCCTCTAGAACATCAGTTCATCTGTGTGTCTTGGCTCTGGTGTTGGGACCCCCAGTGGAGGCGTGAGAAATGCCAGACATGCGTGGGTGATTCCCAGCTGTCTCCTGTGTGAGGCCCTGGGGGCAGGGAGCCAGCTGCCACTCAGCTCCCACCCCAGGGCCCTGGAGCAACAAGCTCCCTACTTCCTTCCCACTAGGCTTGGAGAGTCTGCTCTGTTTGGGACTGGATGAGGGGACAGCCCTGCATTCACTGCCTGAGCTTCTCCCACTCTTCCTCCTTCTTCTCTCTCGGCCTGAAGCCAGAGAATCTTCCCAGGCTGGTCTGGATCTTCTTCTCCCTCCTCGTGAGGTCTCAGTTTACCCTCACTGGGTGCTGCTCAGCCACTCTCTCTGTCCTCTCACTTCCTTACCCAGCCTCACCTCCCCCAGGCTGACTTCTTGGCTTAACCCCTCAGGAACCTTCTATCTCCACCGTTTTTTCTTCCCTGCGAGAGAAACTCTGATGCCCTGCCCTCAGGACCCCTAGTCTGAATCCTGTCTTCCCAGGAGATGGGGCTTCTGAAGGCAGGACCATGTCTTCTCTACCTTGAGGCCTCACCTCCCTTTGACTTTCCCTGAGTCAGTAGGGTAGATCTGGGGGCCGAGTTTGGACCCATCAGCCACCTTTCCCCTCTTGGGGGTCCTAGGAAGAACTGGGAGCACCCCTCTGAGCCAAAACAGAAGGCTTGGGGCTCCCTCACACTGCACCCCAAGGCCCTTGGCCCAAAACCTAGCGCCCTGAGAGATAGCCCAGAAAAGGGCCCAGAGGGGCAGCTGTCAAGAGGCCTACCTGAGCATAGTAGAGATGAGGCCCCAGTGGCCCTGGAACCCTGTAGATTTGGAAGGCTCTATGAAGGCCTGTGGTCAGGGTGAGGGTGGCGGGTGTCCTTACTGATGACGCTCATCCCCCTTCCACCCCACACTGAGGCATCTAGGAGGGAAGGAGAGGCACAGCTTAGCGTAGCTGTTGAGTGGGGTCATTGAGAGAACTGAGCAATGGGCAGGACCCAAGGGGGATGGAAGAAAGAGCAAGTCCCAGGGGAGGGATGTCCCCAGGATCTGAGGAATAGGGCTGGGGTATAGAAAGAGGCCGCTACCTTCCCCTAGCATTAAAGAGGGATGCCAGAGGGAGAAGCCAGTGGGGAATGAATGGAGAGGGATTGCGTATCTCTTGAGCACCTGATGTATGCAGAGTACTTTGCATGTATCACCTCCTTTGATCTGAACTAATCCTGAGGGGTCAATAGTGTTACTGCCATTTCACAGATGTGGAGACTGAGGCTCAGAGAAGTAAGGTCACCTGCTAGAGGTAATACAAGTAACAATGTCAGAATTGTGAACCCAGTTCCATGTGACTCAGGAGCCCAGGCTTTCCCCTGGAGAGCTTCAAGTGAGGTAGGTGGAGGCAGCCCCTCCCCAGCCCCCTCAGAGACACAGCCCCCACCCTCTTCTCTCAGGTCCCAAATGGTTTGGAAAATCCTGATGGGAGCAGATGGTGGGGACAGATGGAAGGAAAAGCATCTCAGGGCTGAATTACACAAACAAACATTGATAAAGTGATTAAACCTCAAGCCACCCCTTTCCAAAGGGCCCTGCCCACCCCTGCCTGGAGCACCATGGACCCAGAGGTGGGGGCCTGGAGGGGCTCCGGATACCCCAGTCTTAGTCCAACTGATCCCAGCATCTGCCCACCCGCCCCTCTCACCAACGGGGACCACCCCCGGACCAGAGCCCAGGGCGGCAGAGCTGCCAAGAGCACAGCCCGGGAGGGGGAGGGGGTAGGTCTGGCTGTTCCCAAGGGAGCTGGGCCATGAAGAACAGAATGGGGGCGGTGGGGGTGTCGGGAATGTCCTGGGAGCTGGGACTGTAGACTTGAAATCAGGGTGGGGTGGGGCCCTTCCAGCAAGCTTCACTATACAGATGGTGCTCAGAGAGCTGCTGGGCCACGTCACACAACAGCCTCACCCTGAGCTCCAGCCCCTGGTCACCACAGTGGAGTGGGGGCAAGGCCCTTCACCTCTGGAAGGTTCTGTTGGTTCCTTCATCTATAAAATGGAAACAAGAATATTAACGCCTTCCTGAAGGGTCTTTGTGAGGATTGAGTGAGAGGAAGCCTATGAAGTAGGGGACACTGGGCTGTACACAGTTAATGTCAGCTCCAGGGGGATGTTGGGGGATTGGGAAGGTGGGGATTGGGAAGGTGGAGCTTGGTGTTGGGGGATTGGGAAGGTGGGGCTGCTTAGAAATGGCCCCTTCACAGAGCAGAAATTTGGGCTTGAAGATCCTGCGTGCGGAGCCCTTGAGGTTGCCGGCCTCTGCAGAGCTCCCAGGAAAAGCACCAACTCCCTCCCGGGTAAGAGCAGCTGATCTGTCTGCCAAGCTCAGAATCCAGGACCCAAAGGCACACCTTTACTGGTCCCTCAGCGTGAACCTACAGACATCAGAGGGAAACAGACCCAGGTTCAGATCTTGATGTGGCTCCTTCCCAACTTTGGGAAAGTTGACAAAAACCACCCCACTGACTGCTTCTTCTTAGTAAAGCCAGTATTTCCAGCCACTTCCTGGACTTGCTGTCAGAAGCACACAGGCACCTCAGACTCAAGCCAGCCGGTATCCAACTCATGGCCCTCCACCAAGCCTGCACTGTGACTGGGTCCCCTCCAGGGGGGGAGGGGACCCTCCCTCCTCTTCATCCCACCCTTCTTTCCTTCCCAAGTCAGAGTTCAACCAAAGGATGCCTCTTGGGCCTACCCTGTCCTGGTCCTCTTACAGCTCCCCAGCCTTTGGTTCCTCCACCTCTAATCCCCTTCCTCCCTGCTTAATATTCCAGCCATCTTCCATGGCTCCCCACTGCCTACCAAAGTAAGTGGGCATGGAGACTCTCCATGACATGCCCAACCCTTGCTTCCCACTCCAGCTCCTGCTCTCCACCTTCCTCTGATAAATGCCCCAAGGGCCAATACCTCCTCTACAGATGACCAGGATCTCCCCTAGGCTGAAGAAGGGATCTGGAGTCAAGGCTGGGGAAAAGGACCCCTCTGACCCCCATATCCCTGCATATGGGTTTTAACCTGGGTGAAGTGATGCAGGCAGCTGGGGTCACATCCCAGCCACCCCTTGTTGGCACAATATTCCCTCTTCCCTCTGCAGGTAAAAGCAACTCTTAGCTGGAAAGGGCCTCAGGCTTGATGGCTTGCCTTAGGTCCTCCCTCTGGGCCCATTCTTCCTCCACCTCAAATGAGAAAATGGCCCCTTTTGTGGCACCTTTTCTGGCAAATAAGCATTTGGATCTTGCACATTTTTACTGCATTACACATTCAGTTTGCTCCTGCAGCAATTCTTGGTGTATCACTAACTGTTTGAAAATTGCTCCTGGGGTCATCACAAATGCAATGGTCACCCTTGGAAGTGGGATAAAAGGCAGGAGGCTGAGTGTTCACTTGTAACTGTAGACACAATTCTGTGTGCATGTCTACAACCTGCATGCACACACTCAACCGCATTCACAACTTGAGTCAGAATCTAGAGTCAAAGCATTTTGTTAAGTTTTTTATTTAAGTAATCTCTATGCCCAATGTGAGGCTTGAACTCACGACCCCAAGATCAAAAGTCTCGAGCTCCTCTGACTGAGCCAGCCAGGTGTCCCCAAAAATATTTTTTAAAGTCCTTCCTACACTGTGATCTGTCTCCCAGAAGCCTTCCAGCAGCCCAGCTCTGCCCTGGGGGTTTGCCCAGGGCCACATGATGACTTTCCTGCACCCCCACCCCCACCCCATCCCACCCCCGCTGCCATGCCCAACCCAGAAGAGCTGATGGAATCCCCAGTCACCTCTGCAGTGGCTCCACGGCCTGAAGGATTGCACACGCGCTGCAGGGCTGGGCCCCCAGGAGTGGGGGCAGCTGATCTGATTCCACGGCCAGCTGTGTTCTCCTGCAGTTTCAGTTCCGCTGTAAACAGCCTCCTTCCTAGAGCTGCTGTGAGGAGCCCACAAGACACTGCAGGGTAGTGCACATGAAGGAGGCTGCTCTGTGACACTGCAGGGCTCACGGGTGCACCCTCCTACAGCCTGGAGGGTAGGTGCTCCAGGGAGAAGAAAGGTGACATCCTCGCTCAAGGCTTCTGCTGGCACCCACTACTGTTCCCATTTTAGAGATGAAGAAGCAGAGGCACAAAGAAATGGAGTTCCCTGCCTGAGACTGTGCCTGGGATGGGAGCCAGATCAGGAAGGGACCCAGCTCTGTTTCCTGAGCTCTTTCCAGTGGGCCAGGATGCCTTGGAGTAGTACAGGCTTCCCAGAGGGTTCCCAGGGACCTAGAGTCTCACAACCCAGCCCTCAGAAGCTGAAGACCTCATGCTCCCGATCTTTCTCCCTCACTGGGAAGATGGGGTCAGCTCTCATTTCTGGCACCTTAGACTCTCCCTGAAGCTGGGGATTGCCTCTTTGTTTCCATAGTAACAGTGAACAGAGGGGTCTCCTGAATCAGTGCAGGGATACTGCACGGGTATCTGCCAGTATGCATGTGCCTGGGAATCCCTGGGATGGATAGCTTTAAGGACAAGCACATAGACCCATGCATACTGGCTCACTTGCTTGCACACGCATGCACACCCAATGTACATGTGCACACCCCCATGCCCCCCTTGTGAACACCCGTGCACATCCTTGCACATGTCAGTACAAGCAGGTGCATGTGCCAGGTGCCCATTAACCAAGAAACGGATCAGGATATGACCATGCCTGACACAACCTACACCCTGGCCCACTCAGGCACAGGGAGGGTCTTAGGGAAATGAGGGACTTCCACTGTATAATACCCACTGAGACATATATAGATGCTTACTATGCGCCCGGTACTGCATTTTCCTTTTCACGTATAACATCTGTACTCTCCACAGTGCCACTCTGAGACAGGTGCCCAGTGAGGAAACAGGCTCGTTGGGAGTAGAAGGGGGGTGTTGTCACAGTAGACGTGGGCCAAGCCAAAGTTTGAGTCCAGGGTTGTTTGGCTCCTACCTTACCTCCCCCAGACCTGTTGGTGCCAGACCCATGAGCACTTGCCTGGGACCCACAAACAGATGGGGAGGCCTCATAGTAGGTAGGACAGGAACTGGGGCCTCCAAACTAGAATGCAGGGTTCCTGGACTTGTGGCTCATGAGAGTCATGAGATTCCCTCTCCAGCCCCCAGCCATTCTTGAGACTGGGGAGTGAAGGGAGGTCCAAGGGACAGCAGCACTTGCCTTCCACTTACTTCTCCCAGGCAGCAGACAAGGAATTTTGAACACCAAGACCCACCAGGAACCTCTTGATGGTGAAGCCACCGGGTTCACTTGTGAGCTCCCTGCCCTTCCAGCAAAGGTAGGAATCTAGCTGCTGAGGTCCTGGCTCTCCAACCTCATGGGCCTCTCAGGCAGACCCCTCAGAAGTGAGGGAGCCTGAGTTTGGAGGCCAAGCCAGCCAGGTCAACCTGAGCAAGGAGTTGGCAGGGGGGCATCATCCAGGAAGGAGCTGTCGGCAGGAAGATCCATTGGCAGTGCAAATAGGCTGCTGAGGAGATAGTGAGCTCCCTGTCACTGCAGGCATCCCAGATCAGGAGGTGCTGGTGCCCCCTGCTTAGGCAATTCAAAATAAACAGTGACTGAGCCCTGCATCATTGTCATCATCATTGTCTTTGTCAGAGCCACCACTGATTGGATATCCTTCGCGTAGGCACTTAAAATACGACTGCCACTACTGCTAATAAAAATAGCAGCCCCTACATATTCAGCCCTTGTGTGGTTGCTCTTCCGCTGACTCCTCATAGGGACCTAAGAGGCGGGCGCTATTGTTAGGCCCGTTTACAGATGAGGAAACCAAGGCTCAGAAAGGTCAGTGACTTGGGGCAGCCCGGGTGGCTCAGCGGTTTGGCGCCACCTTCAGTCGGGGGCCTGATCCTGGAAACCTGGGATCGAGTCTGGTGTCGGGCTCCCTGCATGGAGCCTGCTTCTCCCTCTGCCTGTGTCTCTGCTTCTCTCTCTGTGTCTCTCATGAATGAATAAAAAATCTTAAAAAAAAAAAAATGTCAGTGATTCATGCACGGGCAGGGACAGCAAGACCTATGTTGTGCTTGGCTGCTGAGTTTGTGGTCCGCCGACCCCACAGCTGGCCTCCTGGGCAAAGCAGGACACCCTCCCCTGGGTCAGGGCTCCCAGGTCCTGGAGCCAGTTCCTATTCTGGGCAACATTGGCTTCACTATGGCCAATGAGGCGCCCTCTGCTGGCCATTCCTGGCTCTGCAGAACCATGTTCTCTCAGGCCAGGGGAGGCCCTCTAGGCCCTGGGATGTGAGGCGTGGGCAGGCCCTGGGGCCTTGGATCCTCATTTCAGATGGGGGTACCTGAGGTCACCCAGCTGGTTAAGATTGAGCTAAGGTTGGAGTCTAAGGGCCGTCTGATTGCCAGGCTCTTGTCCTTCTGCCCTCCCTGGTGAGCAAGAGGTTTTACTCCAGCTGCCTCCACTTCCTACTGTAGCCCCCTCCACATCTGGGCCCTGAAAACAGGGCTTCTGGCCCTCCTACCCTCGAGGGACCTTGGGGAACCGCAGTTTGTAGCTGAGAACGTCTCCCAAAGCAAAATGGGCCCCGGTGTTTGAGGCAATTTGAGGCATTGCCTGGCTGTGTGGGGTTGGGCAAGATTCTTAACCTCTCTGGGTCCTGTCAGATAGAAGTTAGTTCCTTTGTAGATTCTGAAGAACTGAAGAAAATTGAGGAGGTCTCTTTTGCCCAGTCAGGAAGCCTTGGCTCGCCCCTTACAGCACACCAGCTAACATTACCCCACCCAGCCATTCCCTACCACATCACTCCATCTTTTTCGTACCCCCTGGGAGTCCCTGATGGGATTTTATTTAGTCATTAGCTCACTGTTTATCTCCTGGCTCCCCCACTGGAATGTGAGATCCACGAGGGCGGAAATCTTACCAGCTTGGTCACGGCTGTGTCCCTGGAATCTAGCTGAGGACCTGGTACTTGTAGGTGTTCCTACATATTTGTTGCATGAATAGAGCCCTCCCTAGCCCAACTTCTGCAGCTTGCAACAGTCTGTCAAATCCAGGGCTGTTTTCCCTGCTCCCATCATTACAGCCCAGAGCTTGTAGCAACCTCCGCACCCCCCCCCCCCCCCCCGCACCCTTCCCTGCCAGCCTCCTCTGTCTCCCCTGCATCCCCACAACATGAACACTATGCTCTCCGGGGCTTCAGGGCCAAAGATTCCTTTTTCCCTCTGCCCCTTTACCCTCATTTGACTAATTGCCACCTGACTCTCAAGTACTAGTTAACCTCAGGCATCACCTCCTTCCAGGGGGCCTCCCTGTTTTCCTTTTAAATTAATGCTCCCTTCTGACCTCTTTAGATCCTTCTGGTACAGAGGGTCATGTTCTCTCTGCATTTTAAGCATGCCGCTTTCCTCTACCACTGGAGCTCTTCAAGGGCTAGGATCGATCTGGTTCTTCACTGTGTCTTCAGCACCCAGGCCCAGGCTGCCCTGGCACAAGCACTCGGGAAACAGAGAGCTGGGCTAGCATCATCACTGCTGTGATGGGGGCTTTGGGGACTAGACAGGTCAGACCAGGGTTTCCCACGGCAAGCCACTTCCTCACTTGGAGCCTCAGTTCCATCTGTAAAATGAGTATAACAATCTTGACTTCTCAGGGTTGTGAGGATTCAAAAGAAGCTTCTGTCATATATGTAATGTGCTAGCATGTGGAAAATATCGGGTGAGTGGTAGGTTCCTTCCCTGGTGTGGTCTTGGGGTTAGCAACTGCCTCTGCAAGCAGCAAGCCCCCTTATGCCCTCCAGGAGAGGAAAATGAATGTCCTTCAGTCGACCCTGGCCGGGATCCCTACTCTAAGGATCCTAGAGGTGAGGGGAGGAGGGAGGCAGACTGGATCAACCTCCATAATTCACCGGCTGTATGATCCAGGGCAGGTTCTCACACCATTCTGAGCCTCCGCTTCTGGATCTGGAACAGGAGCTAAGAACACATTCCATTCAGCCTGAGACTCAGAATAACATGGACAAAAAGTTAAGCTCTTGGTAGGTGCTTGATTATTTATATACCCAAAGCAATCTCCTGCCCTTCTGATTTTTCCTGTGATTTTGGGGGTATATACGTATCTAGGGAACTCCCTAGACAGGGTCATGACCATTCTAGGCTGTGAAGAGGAGCTTTCCCATTCTAAATGGTTACCTGGGTGGTCTGGCTTGGGCACCTGCAGCCTGAATTAGGTACTAGGACTCTGGGCAGCTCTGGACTCTGGAGGATCCAAGTGCTCAGGACTAGCCAGCCCCCTGGGAGATGCCTGTGGAGTCCTCCCCGAATGGAGTCCAGCGCTGCCTGGGAAGACGGAGGCCCATCACTCATGCATTCGTTCATTCTTCTAAGGCTGTATTTCCAGAATGTTGCACGGAGCCTGGTACATAATTGGTGCTCAATAGATATATGTTGCAAGAGAGAATTTATTCCATAAATTCAACACACATTTATTGAGTGCCTACTGCTTGTAGCCCTGTGCTAAGAGATGGTGTACAGATGGTGCCCATACAGTAACTGGTCCTGAGAGCCCCCTCCCAAGATCACCAGGGGGCTCTAAATCCTCCCAACTTTTCCTGTCTCCTACCCAGCTTCCCCTGAATGCCAGACTCCAGGCATCGAGGCTTTTCCCGGAACGGTGGTAATGCCCAAGCACCCCATGCATCCTGGGGCCTGAGAGGGCTGCACCCCCACAGGCACGACTCTCTGAATCCTCCCTGTCTTTCACGCCCTCCTTCAACCACCTTCCCCCTCCCTCTCAAAGCCTTAGACACTGCCACCCCCCCTCCCGGTGCCCTACATCTACCCGGGGTTATACCGAGAGAGGCCAGCAGGTGGCGCCGAGACTCCCCCTTCCCCCGCGCTACACTGGACTCCAGAGCCCCCCGGACCCTCTCCCTTCTCTCTTTTTCGCCCTAACGGGGACAAGAGTGGACTCCGTGACCTCTAAGTGACCCCTCTCCTTCCTGCTGGCTCCCGCGTGAGGCCTAAGGAGCCTCCAGCTGCTCCTGCGAGCCCCGGGCTGTCTTTTCCTGCCTGCTGGGGTTGGGGGTCCCTAGGGGCCAAGCTGCAGCTGGTGGGGCGGGGCCGGGCGGGGTGGGGCCGAAGGCAGCTGCCGGGGAAGAGAGAGAGAGAGAGAAAGAAGAGAGAGAGAGGAGAGAGGTGCTTTGGTTCCTTGGCTCCTGCCCCAAACAGGTGGAGGTCCCAACTGAGCCTCCCCTCAGCACAGGTATGTGGCTGGGGAAGCCCGTGGGGCCGGGGGTTTCAGCTTGGCACGCAGAGCAGGCCTGGCGGTCCTGAGGGGCCAGTAAGAACCCCGGAGCCTCCTCTCACCCTGCCCTTTCCAAGGTGACCCACAGAAACTTTGGGGGTCAGTGCAAGAGTCCTGGGGTGGGCACCGGGAGGAGAGGGCCCACTGCTGCTCCCGATCGGGGAGCTCTTTCCATCTCTGACCTCAGTTTCTCAATCTCAAATGGTGGGCGTGGGAGATTTTGAAGACATTCTGGTGGGATAACTCTGCAAAGTGTCCCTTTTCAAAAAGGATTAGCCCCTTCCAGGAGCTTCTGGAAGACCAAAAAGGCCTCTAAGAGCCAAAGGAATGCCCCCTAATGGTAGAATTTCAGATGAGGGGGAGGGGCCCATTTGGAGATGCGAGGGCCCGGTCTGTGCTTCCCTCCTCAGCCTTGTTTCTCTGACTGGGACTCGGGCTGGAAAGTGCCCCAGGTCGGGGGGGGGGGGGGGGGGGCTTCCCTCGCTGCCTGCTGGCCCGGAGGTTCCCTGGTTAGGGAGACCGGGGCAGGTGCAGCTCTCTGCCTCTTCAAGGACAGAAAAGGGGTGAATTGGGCAGAAGAGGGGGCGAGACTGAGGTGGGCACAGCAGGAGGCATATGGGTGTGCCCAGGGTGGTGGGAAGGAGCCATCCGCGCCCTTTCTGAACCGCGGTTACTTGCCAAGTCCCCAAAGCCCCCTGCACTTTAGAGTCATTAGCTCCTTCCCGGCTCGCTGCACCGGCGGGACTAGAACGGTGGGGGAGGGGGCTGGAGCCACCCTTGGCTGTTGGGAAGATTGTTCCAGATTGTTCTCTGAGGAGCAAGCTGGCACACGCAGGTTCTAGGATCTCAGGGATGGTGGGGTGGGTGAGTTCACTCTGGGTGGGGACACAATCGAGTCAAGCACACGCGTGGGAGTCCGATCAGCCTGTGTTCAGATCCTGGCTCTGCTGCGAGTCGTGGGGCAAGTCAAGTGACCTCTCCGAGCTGCGGTCTCCCGTGCAAAACGGGGGGCCCGGAGCACCCCTTAAGGGGCCCCGTGAGAAGGAGGGGCAAGATGCAAGTCAAGCTCTTGGCAGTGTCTGGGACCTGGAAGGTGCGGGTTGTTACTCTCATGGAGACAAAAATGGAGGCCCAAAGGGGGGGAAGGGCTGGCCGGGGTCCCCGAGCTAAGTCTCCAGTGAGTCTGAGTGTCCTCCTCCCGGCCGGCCGCGGCAACACCGAGCACCTGCTGTATGCACCCCAGCACCTCCTCGGCGCTCTGGCCCCCACTCCCCGTCCCTGCGGTGACACTCCCCGCTGCTCACGTCCGTCCGGGCCGCCAAGGCCTCGGGTCCGGGCGGGGTGGGGGGGGGAGCCCCGGCCGAGGGCAGGCGGGCCAGCGCTGGGCGCCGGGGGACCCGCTGAGTGTCTCGGGGCGCCTTCCCCCCCCCCCGGGAAGGGCAGCGCTGGGGGCCGGGGTGGGTGCGGGGGCGCGGGCGGCGCGCCGGCGAGCGCTGAGAGCCGGGGCGGCCCGAGGGCCGGGAGGGGCGGCTGCGGGGGCGCCCTCCGCCCTCACCCCGCCCCGCGCCTCTCCCCGCAGCGGGGGCGCCCCGCCCCCCGGGCGCCCGACGTGGACGCGGCCGCCGCCGCCGCCGCCGCCGCCGCCGCCGCCGCCGCCGCGCGGGAGTCGCTGTCCGCGGAGCCGACATGCAGGCGGCGCGGGGCGGCGCGGGGCGGCCGGGCCGCGGGCCGGAGCGCGAGCGCCAGCGGCCGCCGGGCGCCGGAGCCGCGTCCCCCTGCGCCGCCCCGGGCCGGCCGGAGGGAGGAGCCGCCATGCACCCCGGGCCGCCCCGCGCCGCGCTCCGCCTGTGGCTGGGCTGCGTCTGCCTCGCGCTGGTGCAGGCGGGTAAGGGGGCCCGGGCCGGGCGGGCGGGAGTCCTCGGGCCCCTTCCTGCCCCCCGTCCCCGGCCTCTTCCCCGCCTCCGGACCCCCAGGCCCCACCTCCGGCCCCGACCCCGGCCCCGCCGCCCCAGCCCTGGGTCTGGGGTCTTGTGGTCCGCAGGCCCCCCATCCCATTGCCCTGACCCCAGGCCTTTGCCTCAGGTACCCGAGCTGAGCTCCCTCCTCGGGCCCGGGGAGCAGCTGAGGACACCAGTCCCCCCACCTTGGGCCTCCCTCCCTGTCCCCAAAGCCCTGCAGGACAACTCTGCAGGTCGGAGCAGGATGGGGTCCCAGTCTGCGTGAGCATGTGTGAGGGGGATGGGAACTGGCACCCCCGGGTTCGGGGCGGGTGGGGTGGACCCCTGAGCCTGCTGCAGTCAGGGTCCGGCCTGCCCCGAGTGCCGGCCTCATCCTCACCCAGCCCAGCCTCTCCTGAGGCTCCGTATCTGTCCCTTTGGCTTCTGGCGCCTCACTCATCACTCCCTCTACCCATCCCTCTGTGGCTCAGTGCTTCTCTCCCTCCCTCCCTCCCTCTCCCCCGCCCCCCTGCTTCCTCTACGTCTGTCCCTGATAGCCCACTTGTCTGTTTTCTGGTTCTGTGTCTGCTGCCACCTGTCTGTGTCCCTCTGTCTCTCTCTGTCTCCAGGGATGGCTTTGTTGCCCCAGGCCCAGCCCCTGGGGCCTCGGGTCCACTCCTCTGTGGGGTGCAGGGTGCTGCTCAGGGCCAGGTCTTCCCCTTGCAGCACTCGCCCCCTGGGGTCGCAGACACAAGGCCCCTCTCCTGGAGCCCTTCTTCCTGCCCTCCACCATCTCTGTGCCTCACTCTCTCTCCTACTCCCTTCCCAACTGACCCGCTCTCATCTCCTTCCCACATGCAGAAGACACTACCTGCCCTATACTCATGGTTCCCCCACCCAGATCCTGCTCTGAGTGACCTCCCCCCTGCCTCCAGGGGCTGGCAGAATGTGGAGAACAGGCTCACAGAGACCCCTCCCCGTCTTCATCTGTCTGCCTCGCTACAGTATGGGGGTTCCTCTCTTGAACCTCACTCCCAACCCTTGATCCTCACTCCCAACCCAGGCCTCACCCTAGCCTGGCTCCTCTCCACCTCTGGGTCTTTCTCCTTCCCTCAAGGTCACTCACTTGACAGTGTGGTCTTGTAGAAAGAGCACTGGACTGGGAGTCCTTTTGACTGCTTTTCATCAGACTAACTTTCAGCTCTCACAGCCCTGGCCACCGATGCCTCCCTTGTGCCTGCACCCCCCCCCCCAACCTCTTAACACCCTTCCATTAGATCTGGCCCCAGCCAGGCCCATCTGTTTTAGCCTGGACCCCTAATAGGGCCAATGTGACCAGTGGGGGCTCCTCACCCTGGACACGCACAGCCCGGGGCCTCTCGGGCTATAGCTCTTCAATCACTAACGAACTGAGACCCGTGTGTCAGTGCCATCGGAGGCCTTGCGTTCTTCCTTCCCCCACCATGCGGCCTTCCCTAGGTTCCCACTTAGGAGACAGTGGGCCTGGGCCTCGCGGCAAGGGGTGCTGAGGCTCAGGTGCCTCCCCACCCCCAGACAGTCCCTCGGCCCCAGTGAATGTCACTGTCAGGCACCTCAAGGCCAACTCTGCGGTGGTGAGCTGGGACGTCCTGGAGGATGAGGTGGTCATCGGATTTGCCATATCTCAGCAGGTAGCCCTCGAGGGTCTGGGAGGGCAGGACACATCGGGATAGTAGCAGGGGATGCGGAGGGGGGTGTGCAGAAGTAGAAAGGGAAAAGGAGCAGAGAGCAAGAGAGACAGAGGCAGAAGAACTGCACATATGGCTTAGAATAGGGACCCCAGAGGGGAACGATCAGTGAGGAGGGCTCCCAGGCCTTTGACTGGAAACTGGGAATCAAAGACCTGGTTTGGATCTTACACAGACCTGAGTTTCGGGCGCAGTGCAAGACCTCACTGGGGAGACAGCCTCGGGCAACTCTTCCAAGCTCTCTGCACCCGCACTGTCTCCCTCTCTGTAACATGGAGTGGCAAGAGCCATAGCTGCCCATGGAGATGAGGGGTGCGTGGGGAAGCCTGTGTGTGTAAAGGCTTGAGCTAGCGGCCCGGTGAGCCCGGTCACCGCCAGAGAGGTGGGCAGGGCGGGGTCGGTGACAGGGCGCTGACTGCAGCGGGCCTGGGGTTTGCCTTGGCAGAAGAAGGATGTGCGGATGCTGCGCTTCATCCAGGAGGTGAACACCACCACCCGCTCGTGTGCCCTCTGGGACCTGGAAGAGGACACCGAGTACATTGTGCACGTGCAGGCCATCTCCATTCAGGGCCAGAGCCCCGCCAGCGAGCCAGTGCTCTTCAAGACCCCGCGCGAGGCTGAGAAGATGGCATCCAAGAACAAAGGCAGGCCGGGGCACTGTTAGCGGGGGTGGCGTGAGCTGTGGTCAGGGCCAGAGTAGGGGGTGGCTGGAGGAAAGCACCAGTGCCCCCAAGCCCCTGTTGTCTAGTAAAGCAGTGGCCAAGAGAGGCTGTCACCCTAGTCCCTGAGACAGTGGGCATATCAACTCTCAGCGTTGGGTCAAGCCATGTTGCTGCCGCCCCAAGTACCCATCGGCATGTTCTCGAATCTCTTTATTAGGTGTCTGGGTACTTATAGAGATAAACATTTAAGCTCATGGGCTGGCCCTGGAGGGGTGGCTGGGGATGAGAAGAGCCTCGGACCTAGTGTCTCCCTCCCTGCAGATGAGGTAACCATGAAGGAGATGGCAGGGAGCCAACAGCTGCGGACCGGCGAGGTGCTCATCATCGTCGTGGTCCTGTTCATGTGGGCCGGTGAGTGCCTCCAGGCCCCTCCTCGCTTGGCCTCTGGGCAGCGGAGGCCCCTGCCTGGGCCCCTTCTCTCCTGGAAGTGGAGACAGCTGAGAGATGGACCCATTCTCTAATTTACGTCTCACAAAGAATTTAGCCGATTGAGAGCTGCCTCGGATTATTTGAGCGCTTGCCCTTCATTCCCTCCGGAATAGTTTGGACACCTGGGCGGACTCGTACCTTCTGGCCATGGCTGCAGGAGCATGCCTCCTTCTGGGCTGCTGGGCCTCCAGGTGCTCCAGGCTTGGGATCCTCTTACGCTGCTCATCCTTCTAGCTCTGGTTCTGTGACCACCTCCATTAGGTCTCCCCCATCCATCCATGAGAAAGGTTGTTTTGCCTACTGCTCTCACAGTGTACTGCTCATCCCTCCCTTTAGCTCCTCCCAGCTGAGGTCATTGGGCCCATGGGGCTCCCTGTTCCCACTTGTCTGTGAGCTACCCTCTGATAAAGAACAAATTTCATCTCTGTACTCAACCAGCATTTTCTGAATGGCCATTCTGTTCCAGGTAATAGTACTATAGTCATGACTAAAGAGCCCTGGGCTTGCAAGGAACTGGGTCTAGGAGAAGCCAGGCCCATACTTAACTATAATTCAATGTGATAAGTGCCACGTATGGGGGCAGAGGAGAGGGAATTAATTCTAGAGCTAGGAGTAGAAATCAGGAAAAACACAGAGAGGAGGAAACATGGGGATTGAGCTTTGAAGGATGAATAGGAAGTCACCAGACAGCCAAAAAAGGAACAGTGTTCTGATGACAGCATGTATAAGAAACAAATTCAGGGGCACCTGGGTGGCTCAGTCAGTTAAGTGTCTGCCTTTGGCTCAGGTCATGATCTCAGGGTCCTGGGATCAAGCCCCACGTCGGGCTCCCTGCTCAGCCAAGAGTCTGCTTCTCCCTCCCCCTGCTCTTATGCTCTCTCTTCCTCTCAAATAAATAAAATAAGGAACAAATTCAGCACAGTCTGGTTCAGTGCAGCTATGACCCAAGAGAAGAAGTAGAAACGGGGACAGTCAAGGATGGTGAGGCTTTAAAGTAGGCTGGAGCCCATTTTGAGGGACCTGAACACCATGCCAGAGCTGTATTAGCATGGTGGTTGAGAGGGCAGGCTGTATTGGAGAAGCATTTGGAAAAAATGTTGTGTAGACACATCGAAAAACAGACACTTGTAAAAACAAAAGGCAGAAAAAACAAAGGATTGTACAAAAGAGGTTTATATAAGGTATGTTATCAGACTTGGTGCAGACAGTATCTACATAATCGTAACGATGTAAACATAGTGGACCAACCCAAGATTATGATGTGAGTCTGTCAGGGTGACGAGAAAGGAAGTAGGGGGGAGGTGTTACCCTGTACCTACGATAGAAAGTCAAAATAGAAAAAAAAAAAAAAAAAAGAAAGTCAAAATCGTATCTAAAACAGATAGATCAAGAAATAGCACTATAAATAAAGCATAGAGGTAAAAATGGAGAAGACACCTACCAGAATTGGAGCTGGCTTCCATAATTGTATCTGACTTTCAAAAACTATTACACTCACATATTCTTTGTCTGCTAACAGTAAACATTTAGCAGAGCGTAGGCCCTGGCGTGCACGTCCCAGCTCTCCCAGCTCTCCCGCCTCAGGACCTTGAGTAGGTTCCTAGGCTCTCTGCATCAGTGTCCTCACTGGCAACCTGGAGGTGATAATGAGGACTCAGTGGCATGGGCATTGTCAGTGCACGGCATAGGGCCTGGCACACGCTCAGCAAACGTTACTGTTTCTATTTCCCCTAACTGGAAAGGAGAGCTGTAGGGGAGAGGGGAGATGGGATCAGATGGGCATCGTGGGAAGATCAGCCCAGCAGCAGCGAAGGAGACGGCTGGTGGGGGACAGGTGGACATGGGAACCAGAGGCAGGCCGTTGCAGTGGTGTAGGGGAGAGGCCATCTGGAGCTCAGTATCTAACAGGAGCTCGGCAGGTGCCAGTGGGAATGAAGCGGGCAGGCGGGACTCTGGCCTCTCACTGCTCTCCTCATCCTCCTCCCACCCCCCTAGGTGTCATTGCTCTCTTCTGCCGCCAGTATGACATTATCAAGGACAATGAACCCAATAACAACAAGGAGAAAACCAAGAGCGCATCAGAAAACAGCACCCCGGAGCACCAAGGGGGAGGTCTTCTCCGCAGCAAGGTGAGGGCACGTCTCGGGTCTGGGTGGGTGGCCCCGGGGCTGTAGCAGGGTCAGCTGAGGGCTGGACGGGCTGCAGCCCGGCAGAGCCAAGCTTGGCCTCTGCAGCCTGTGTGACACCAGGGACGCTGCAAATTGATTTTGGACCTTCTCCTCTTGCCGGGTGCCAGGGGCCAGTGTGGTTAACAGAATGCAGCGTGACTGGGGAGGGGAGAATTCTTGGTTGGTATGGGACAGCACAAAGAGGGGGTTCTGGGCTTATTTCTGTCCCTGCCGTGCTGTGTGACCTTGAGCAGGTGCTTCACCTCTTTCTACCTTCATTTCCTCTTCTGCAAAACAGATATGACAACCTTGTCAGTGCTTGCTCTGAGCAGCTCAGAAGAGACGGTAGAGAAGTGGGAGGATCTCATGGTTCTGACGATGATTATCCAACAAACAAACATCTGGCCCTCTCCACATTTCCTCCTCCCTCCATCTCCTCACACCCCCTGGCTTACTGTCCTCTCTCTTGGCTTCTCTCTTTCTGGGGCATTTTCCCGAAGCCTCTTAGTAATCCCCATCTCCAGAAGCACCTCGACAGTGTCAGTGGCCGGGGCCGCGCTCTGAGGCGGGTCTGCAGGATGTGAGAGAACCAGCCGGCTGGATGGCTCTGCTGGGGGGAACTGGGGGCCTGGCACCCAGTCTTGGCTGCTAAGTGAGTGAGGCCGAAGGCTGGGTCTGAGAAGGCAGAGAGATGAGACGTGCAGGCAGGGCCACTCCTTCCCTTCCACGCGGGACAAGAGCCGGGCTTTTAGGAGGCAGCCCTTCCTTCCTTTCTTCTCGTGCCCTCCCCCATCTCCAACCTTGCAAGAAGTCTATTCAATTAGCCCTGGCTGCTTCTCTCATTTTTTCCCTCCCAGTTTCCAAACAAGCCCTCGGTGAACATCATCGAAGCATGACTGCCTGTCTGCAGGGAGAAGGATTTCATTTTTCTTCTCTGCTGGTCCCCAGGTCCATGGGCACAGGGACAGGGACTGCGGTGGGGGAAGGCACAACTCTCCCTCTTCCCCATCCTAGTCTGGTGAAGGAGGCTGAACTACAAACCCAAATTCTGCAAAAAAAATAAGCCACAAAACTAAAAGGCCTGGCCCCATTCTGGAAAAGGCAAAGCTGCATGAGACACAGCCTTCTTTCTGCCTCCTTGCCTCTCCTGGACTGGCTTCCTCCCTGAGAAAATGCACAAAGTTCCTGGGAGATGACAAGCACCCAGACCGACTCCAGCTGTGTCTTTCAGACCGAGAGCCATCAGGGAAGCCATGGGGCAGGGTCATGGCTGCCAGCAAGCCTTTTTCTGGATCCAGCCATCAAGGACTTGTTTGTGGTGTGATGCACAACTTTGCGAGTGTGTAAGATGGTATGTCTTATCTCTCTGGAAAACGCAACTGAAGGGCTTCACTCCAGAGGGCAGAGGAATTCCCAGAGCTGATTGCCTGAGGCCTCTGTCTTCTTTGGCCCTCATCTGGACTGTAACATCCTCAGTTTGGAGTCTTAAGAAGACGAAGTGGGAAAGAGACCTGGAAGGTACTGGCCCCATTTCTTTCGGAAGAGGCTGTTGGAGTTGTAACAATGCCGGCTTACACAACTGAAAAGGTATGTCCACGTGGGCAGCTGAATCACCAACTCTGGAGTAGAAGCTGTTGGAAGGCAGGCCTGGGCCATTACCGTGGACAGTCAGAGCAGCCCTGGCCCCTGGGGTCTCCATATCTTGCCATCTCATCCAGGGTTCTGTGAAAGCTCCCCAGGGTCCTCATGTCCTTCCCTAGAGCCTGAGTGGTGTGAGGTGACAGGTCTCTCTCTCCACTGCCCCTTTCTGGTAAACAAAACAAAACAAAACAAAACAAAAAAAAAAATGGTGCTTGATAAGGGAAGGCAGACTCTTCCCTAGGACTGACAAGTTACGGCTGCTGAATGCCTGCATGGGAAGAGATGGGCCTCTGCGTCTTCCGCTGGTGGCTAAGGATGGGCGTGTGGGAGGACTGCGCCTAGCACAAGCCTGGCACACAGTAGGCGCTCAGTGAACACCTGTTGAACTGAATGATGAGAGCAGTGGCCCCCAAGCCAGAGAGCTGAAAGCCATCACCCAATGACCGCCCCTTCCTTCCGGTCTACAAGAGCTCTCCTGGCTCGGTCAGCCACGACTCTGCTTCGCCCCGGTGTGACAGCACAGGGAGGGAGGAGAGACAGGGTGAAAGGCAGATGTCAGCAATACTAAGGGCTTCCTCATGGGAGGGCATGAGGCTCCACTCATTGTCTTGTGACTTCCATCCCTGCTGAATGGGGCTGCAAGGCCAAAGCTCCTTAGGGGAGAGGTCCTTACCTCTGATCCAGTTAGAGCAATAACCTCTTTTTAAATGGAAAATAAAAGACAAATGAAAAGGCACATCCTTGTCTTCTGGTAAATGCCCAAATGTTGCCCTCTTTTTCTGGCAATTGGCAGCAAGTCAGGATGTGTGGAGGAGGGAGTCAATTCTCTCTCTCCATTTTGGCCTGCAGCTTCTTAGGGACATGCCTGCCAGCCAAGCTGGAGTTGGAAGGGAAATCTCGAACAGATGGGGGTGCACGTGTAGGAGGAGAAAATAGCTCCTCCATCATCCTATTACTGAGGCCCCCAAATTCAAGCTTGGGCTGCCTCGCTGCACAGGTACACAGGCTGGTGCTCAGTTTTTAGAACGAAGGGTTTTCCCCTCTGGATGGGGCTGGGTGATTTCCCTGACCGAAGGAATGCAATTCTAGTTTCTCCCCAGGGTGGGGAGGGAAAGGAAGAGGAACTGCAGAAGCTGCTTGCTGCAGCCCAGTGTTCCCAGCATGCTGTCTGAGGCGGTTAAAGGAACATCATTAGGATCCCAACAGCAGGCTGAAGGGTGGAGTAATGATGTCATTAGCCAATGAGCAAACCAGTAAGTAAATGGTACACCTCGAACACTCCTGTCCAGAGCCAGCAAGAGGTTGGAGAGAAAAGGTCAGATGAGCAGGACTTAGGGTAGACTGTTCTGGAAGGTTCCAAGAGAAAAGCAAGTCTATTTTTTTTTTAAAGATTTTTATTTATTCATGAGAGACACACACAGAGACACAGGCAGAGACACAGGCAGAGGGAGAAGCAGGCTCCACGCAGGGAGCCTGATGTGGGACTCGATCCTGGGACTCCAGGATCACGCCCTGGGCTGAAGGCAGCACTAAACCGCTGAGCCACCCAGGGATCCCCAAGGAAAGCAAGTCTTAAAGGCTGGGTGGGAAAGTGGAAATCTGCCAGCACCCAGAACTCTAAACCCAAGAGAGGTACTTGCTGGGCCCTCTGTCTTGTGTGCCCATCTAGTGCCACCTGGTGGAGACACCCCTGAGTCAGCAGCAGTTACCTACAGATAGCCATATGGGGCCAGCAAGCACTGCTAATGGAAATTTAGCAGAACACTGATAGGTGTTCTGACAATTTCCACTGCTAATGGAAATTTAGCAGTGCCGGTAGCACATCAGCAGAGGGTTAAGGGGGACGGGAGACTAATGAACACTTCTGGTTTAGATAAACCCTATTCCCTTTAGTTACCTCCCTAAAACCCCAAGTTCTACAACTGAGTTTTTCTTGGACCAGCCATCGTATACAGTAGAACCCTATAACTGTGACTTGGAACAGGGGTGGGCAAGTTCTTGAGAGACTGAGGCCTGACCTGCAGGCCACACAGGGCCTGTGGGAAGATGCTGGACAGAGGCGGGACTCTGCCTTGACCCTAAGTGACCCCTCAGGCCAGCTACTTCTGGGGGGGGTGGGTTTCCTTATCTGTCAAGAAAAAGGTTAAGAACAGGACCCCAGAGCCTACTGACCACCTGGAGTAGGTGCCAGGGGGCCTTCCTCCCAGCAACAAGAGGGAAAGCCCCAGGGTCTGGGAGAGGAAGAAGAACCCTGTTTGTGTGGGCCAAGAGTCCTTTCCCCTTTCTGATCCTGTTGCTTCAAACCAGGCTTTTCAGAGTGGCCTCTTCTAGAATCTACTTTTAAGAACTCTAATTCAGCCCTTTATTTATTTATTTATTTATTTATTTATTTATTTATTTATTTATTTAATTTATTTTAATTCAGCCCTTTATAAAAACATGTAGTATCGTACCATTCCAGGCATGTGACATTTCAGACTGTTATGTTACTTTTCACCTTCTTGAAATCTTTTTGAGTTATAGGATTTTGCTTTTAAGTGGCCTCCAAGAACAAGTTGCTTCCATAAATGGGACACACGCCCTGGCTCCAGCCCCACCAAACTCCATCAGTACAATATTTCCAAACCCTCAAGTGTCACTTGAAGCTAAGTCGGAGGAGATCCTCATATACAAATAGTTCCTTTAATGATAACTATAATGATTCTGGACTACTACATGGGGAGTTTTACAGGTTGTCCAAAAGGTTACATTCCACCCCCATCTCAATGGGTGCTGGGGGAAGGTCAGATTTTCTGTCTGTGACATGTTCCAGTTGTCATTAGAGGAGGACAGGTGGGGAGGATTGAAAAGGCGCAGCTTGTTCATTAAGGAATTCCACTGCTGACCAGCTGATATTTCCTGTGACAAGTGGAAATTTTTTTCCTGACAGGTGTTCTGACATACAAAGCAAGCATACCTTAGGACCAGCTTAGGAATAATTGTTTTCTCTTAGAAAAGCAGGACAACACAAAGAAAAGCAGGGAACTCTGCTTTCTAGTTTTAGATGGTTGGGTTTTTTTTTTTTTTTCTTCCTGTAAAAAGCTCCAAACAAGCTAGAGAATGACCCCATTCTTTTGAGAGAAGATCCATTTCTCCTCCTCCTCACTTTTCCATAACATAAAAATGAACTAAGGGTAAGTAAGGAACACCACCACTTCAGAGAATGCAGCCTGGTCCCTGAAACCTTTGATGTCTGCAGTAACATATTGCTAAAAAGGAAATAAGCAACTACTAGACAAAGGATCTGCACCTGAGAGAAACAAAATGGGTATGTATAGGTTAGGAGTACCTCAGAGTGAGAGAGTATCAAATAGCTGAGTGTTTAGCAAATTTGTATTGAAGCTTTTGCCTGGACTACAGAACAGCCATTAGACAAAACTTATGTAACAGCAAGACAGAGTCTGTCCAAACATGTTGGTACTTATTTACTCAGCATGAGTTGAGATTTTATAAGCATTGGCTAATATAGGTGACAAGCTTTTATTGCCTTCATCCTGTTTCCTGGGGTAAATCTAAGAAGCTTAGGTTCACAAAAGGGATGTAAGGAACGCTATGTCTCCCCTATCTACCCACACTTATTCCACCTGCATCCCAGGTTCAGGAGCAGTCAGTTTCTGGAGAAGTTGGATTAAGAACTACCATCAATTTTGGATGATCAGTTCTGGTTTGCCATATCCCTTTCTTCAAAAGGAGAATGCTCTGGGTTAACTCAGCTTCTTCCCTGATCAGCACCAGTTTGGGAGAGGCAGACAGGGGTCAACCACACAGCCATGGGAAGGAATGTGAGGCAGTGTTTGTCTGATCGGGCTGAGCCGTCTCCCCCTTCTGCAAAAACAGCAGCACAGTGATATTTCAGGCTTCCCCTATGTCAGGCTCCTGACATGCACTATATGTAGCTGCAAATCCCAATCAATTTCAACATTTCTTGACTGCTAGAAAGCCTTTCTCAACACTGTAATTTACCCTCAAAAGAATAGGGAGCGTGCACCCTCGCCTCCCCAGTACCACATTCTACTAACTGCCACCCCCGCCCAGACCCCACTAACCTGCCTACACAAGAAAAGGATGGAACCCTCCTTTCAAAGCCTGCAACAGACGGCCGCAGTACATGTGCCACGACAAGAACTTTTATTTCTTTTTAATGACATTAAACACAACTGGTACAAGGGAAAAAACATGATAAAGAGGAGGCACCAAACTTCGGTTTCGTAATTGATCCTGACAACTCAAGTCAATCAGGCCTGTGAGAGATGCAAAGCTATAGGTTATTGCAGGCTCTTATAAGTAAACTTCTGTAAATAGCACATTGTTACTCTTTGTCAAGACCACTGTGGTGAGAAATGTCTCCTGAAGGAAGAAAGCTAGGTAGGCAGTTAAATGCACATAACCCTTACTCAAGAACTCAGGAAATACTAGACTGTGAGCCCAAGACCACATATGAGATATGCAGCTTTAAAAACAGATTAGAACTCCAGATTTTACCCACTACCATTTCTAAGGCAAACATGCCTGATAATGAGTTTTCTTTGGCTTTGTTTTTTTTCTTCTTCAAGAATACCATGTTAACCGCTAGAGAACAGTTCTCTCCTCCCCCAGTCCAACAGATTTAATTAAGCTGCTAACGCTTTGGAAAAACAGAATTATTTGAGCAAAGAGGAAATGTGATTGTCACATTTTCTAGTTAACCCGTCACTCATTTGATTTGGCAAAGGCAATGCTGCCATCACACATTCAGACTTAAACCCTCCTGTACCAGGAATGCAGGAACATGAGCCTAAGCGAAATGCTGTCCTTTCACTCCTTGGGTTGTCTGTGGAGAACTAGACAGCTACAGTGCTAGGTATTCCAGCTATAATTAATTTTTATTATGCTGTCATTCCAAAGGTAGATGTCTGCTTCTCTTACTCCATCTTGCTAATTTAGGGAAATCTGGAAAAGTGAATAATGTAGTAAATGTCCATTATGCCAACTAAAATAATAGATTTTGACTCTTGCCTTTGAACAGAACTTTGCATTTGGTCCCAGAATCTAAACCTAATGTCCAAGGAAGAGAATCCTCACCTAGGTAAAAACAGTAAACACTTAGGGACATCCATCTAAGTTTATTGGTGGCTTGAATGACCAAACCTTCACCAAGTCAGTTTCTAAAGCAGGGTAGGGTATTTAAGATGGGTTTCTCACATACAAAGGTGGCTGATGAACCAACAAAACCCAAGAGAGGCTGCTAGCCCAGCACCACAGGCGATGCTGATAACTATGTCCCAGCCTTCAAAGAGGGTGAGCAACAGCATGAATGCCCGACTGCAAGACCTTCCGAAAGACATCTAAAGCCGTCTGTAAAGAAAGGAGAACAAACTCCTCAGACATCCACCAGGCTGGCTGCACAAAGTCCATCAACTTAAGTTAGAATACCAAACCTTAAGATCAGGTAATGCTTTTGTACATAGGCTTAATCACAAATACATTAGACCCACAGGAGCAGTTCTGTCAAACTGTGTCCCAGGAGTATGACCAAAGAAAATGGTAACATCCAGAAGCTAGAGGCACTGCTTGTTAACTAATCACAGAGACAAAAGAACACCTCTCCCAAGTCTCTCCCACAGGATGGAGCTTACGGACTGACACATCAACTCAAGACTGAAGGTGGAGCTGAGTGGATGAAACTGAAGACCAACTCACACCTCAGTAGTACTGGCTTTCTAACCCTCCTGGAGTTAAGACTCTATGTGGGAAGCTCCTTGATGAAGAGAGCAGGGAGGCGTTCTTAAGAGGCATAACTGGGTCTAACAGGATACAGGAACACATCAACAGAACCTAAGGAGCACAATGGTCACCAGGGAAAAAAGAAGGAAAATCCTTGAGAAAAGGCAGAAAAGACAATCAGTCACAAGACCACAGATTAACAAGGGTTAGTCAGCAGTCCTATGTCAGAGCTAAGATGTGTAAGATTTATAAATCTATTGTGCAAAACAAATTTAATAAAGAATGGGGGTGGGGGAGCAAAAATAAATAAATAAAGGCAGCTAGTAAGTACAAAAAGGAGAGAACATTTACACTTTTAACTTGTCCTTTCAACAGGATTTTTGTCCTGTTCCATCCTACTTCAAATGTCCTGGATTACCAACTTTAAAATACTGACAAGTACTCGGAGATTCAAATAAAAAAGTAAGAGGGGTTGATAAAAGTGACTTATGTCCATTTATAAGTCATCAGCAATAATTCACACTGGCTTGCAGCCTGGTAATCTCTTCCTTACAAGAGATTACAAGATGATTTCTTTTGGGCACCAGAAGTAGACTTCACCTCTGTGTAGAGGTGGGGGTTTGCATTTGGGGTTTGGCTTGAGCCTAGGTATTCTGGCTTAATGCTGGCTTTCAAGAAGTGGCCACCTTTGATTTAAATTAAAAAAATAAAAAATAACAGTGCTTAAATGCATGCACACAGACAAACAAGAAGGACCTTATACAAAAAAAAAATTCTCAAGTCAGCAATGGGAATTTCCAAAGGTGACAAGTTCTTTAAATAAAAATCTTGTGAAAAATAAAATTCAAAATCTACAAAGCACAAAAGAGCAAAAGATGAGATGCTGCTCTGAACAAGACCCTGGATAGGGACCTTCACTGCTGATGGGATGAGACAAATGGACTCGCTGGGAAGTCCGGGAGACGCTGGAAACGATGGTGGGTTCGCATGTTCCTGTCGACCCACTGAGTCAGACTGTATCTTTGCAAAGGTTTCTGCCGGAACCGAGCGTAGTTTCTATTAGGAGAGAAGGAAAATAAAAACAAGATGAGAGTTTCAGCTGGAATGGCTATTTGTACACAGAAAATGGCCTAGACAACTATCTTAAGAATTTATTTTTGGATATCAGATATTGATTTTACCTTTCAATCTTAATTTTAGAATTTTTATACTATTTTATTTATATGAAAGTCACAATGTGGGACACCTGGGTGGCTCAGTGGGCTAAGCGCCTGCCTTCGGCTCAGGTCATGAACTCAGGGCCCTAGGATCGAGCCCCACGTCAGGCTCCCTGCCAGTGGGGAGCCTGCTTCTCCCTCTCTCTCTCTCCTTCCCCCTCACTCATGCTCTCATTCACTCTGTCTCTCACATGAATAAATAAAATAAAAAAAAAATTAAAAGAAAAGAAAGGCACAGAGTAAGTGCTATTTCCTTCTAACTCTAAAACCAGTTGCTGCACAGGTATTATGGTGAAGTGTGCCATATTCACAAATATTAAGAAAACCTAATATATGATGTATAATAATGTTTTAGTAGTGAAAAAATATTTTCTCCCTCAAGGAACATTTAAAACAGGATCTATATTTCATTGCTTGCATCAGGACTTCATTGTCTGACACAGCTCAAGGTTGCTCAGGACACAGGAGTTAAAATTAGAATAAAATTCCCAGAGAAGGTAAGTCATCATGTGAGTATCACACTGCAAGTTTAGAGACTAAATAATTAATAGCACGGAATCAAAGTAAACTTTCTTGATCTTCTTTAGTCACCACCAGTCCTTTAGGCTGGGATTCTGAATAAGACCCTCTGAAGTAATGTGATCTCATTCTCAACTCCAGCTATTCCTTTTTTTTTTTTTTTTTTTTTTTAATTTTTATTTATTTATGATAGTCACACAGAGAGAGAGAGAGGCAGAGACATAGGCAGAGGGAGAAGCAGGCTCCATGCACCGGGAGCCCGACGTGGGATTCGATCCCGGGTCTCCGGGATCGCGCCCTGGGCCAAAGGCAGGCGCTAAACCGCTGCGCCACCCAGGGATGCCCAACTCCAGCTATTCCTAATAACCACCTGGGAAGCTTTCTAAAGGTAGATTCTTGCCCCTACTCCCTGACATAATGACTTAGAATCCCTTGAGGCAGGGTCTCGACATCTTCATTTTTAGACATCTCCAAAAGTGATTGTGAACAGCCAAAGTTAAAAATAATTTAAACATTTTATGACATTTATCTAACCCTATATGCAAGTACTTACTGAATTCTTTAAATACTTCACCTCATTTAATGCTAATAACAATCCTACCAAAAAAATGATGCTATAATTTTGGCAACTCTAGAGGAAACACTGAGTATAAAGGCCCTGAGGTAGGAGCATGTGTGACATTCGAAAAATAGCAAAGCCAGAGGGACTAGAGCAGAATGTGCAAGAGGAAGAGTAGTAGGAGATGCAGTCAGCAAGCTAACCATGTCAGCCCAGGCCATGGTCCTTCTAGGGGATCATGAAGATGGGAAATGTGACATGGAAAGCCACTGGAACATTCTGAGCAAAGAAGAGAATCTGAATCTCTGGCTGCTGAATTGAAAATAGTAGACAGGCAAAGGCAGAAGCAGGGAGATCATGTAGGAGACTTGCAACAGTTCAAGTGAAAATGATGAGAAATTATCAGATTTGGGATATATTTTATATGTAGGGCTTACAAATTTGCTAATAGGTTGAATATGGGGTGAGAAAGGAGTCAAGGTGACTCCAAAGTTTCTCAGTATCTGGATCAAAGTAACTGAATAAATCTGTAAAGCCATACTACATCAAGAATCCAGAAGATTTCAAAATAGAAAGGCCCTCTGACATCAGTAAGTCCAACTTATTAGTTGTAGTGATGTAAGGACCAAAGAGGTGGCATGACTTGATCAAAATCATATAGCTACATTATAAACTGCAAAGCTAGAACAGAACCCATTTCCTGAATTTCAGCTCACTTCTTATTCCATTATACTCTGTTTCTTTTCCCACCTCTGGAATTAAACAATTACACCCGAACTACCCACCACATTCCTCTTGTAGCCAAATTCTACCCTTGCCCTCCTCCTCCTAATCACCCACTCACCGCATGGTGAGGTCCGAAGGATGCTGCCATTTTGGGTTCTGCATATGATGAACTTGACCCATCAAGGCATACAGTTCCCCCAAGGCACCTGTGACACAGAGGGATCGTGGTTAGGAAGCAGCTCAGTGAACTACCATGTCAGCCTAGATCAAAGCATGTGTTTTCAGGGAAAGAGAAAACAGGCACTGGTCCTGATACTATCTATGATTATCACAAGCAGTCAGCACAAAAACTATAAGCCAGAGAGGGGAGCTTGCTTTCAGATGATGATGATGATGATGATGATGATAATGATGATGATGATGGAGCAGCAATAATGACAGCCACCATTCATTCATTCAACACTTACTAGCTCCCACAGTATATGAGGAACTTTACTGGTCCCTAGAATATGGTGGTAGACAAGGCACTGTACCTGCCCTCAATTAGGTTTATAGAGGAGACTGGCGATTCCAAATCTTGTGATGAGTGCAGTGACAGGAGAAACATAGGCTGCTATGTGAGCACAGAGACTGGAGGGTGGGGATTTGAGAAAGCCCTCTCCAGGGGAAGTAAACCAGAAGCAGTGATCAAAAGGATGTCTAGAAGTTAGTGAGGTTAAGAGGGGTGGGGGTGCAGGTATCCAAGAGAAAGAGCTAATGCAAAGGCCCGGAGATACAAGACAGCAAAATACATTCAAAAAACAAGAGAAGTTGAGAATAGAAGGCAGCTGGGGCTTTTTGCTAAACAAGAACAATTGTTGGAGGCAATTTCTGAAACCCCTGGGAGCCTGGCAAGATGCTATGCACTTTTCAAACTATCTCATTTAATTCTAATAAATATCTCATATGGAGATAGATGTTATGAACATCTTTTTGGAGATGGCAGACTGTGGCTCACAGAGGTGGACTTGCCTTAAGTGCTAATTAAACCAATCTCAAAACTAGCCCCTGTTTGACTCCATGCTTTTGCCACCATCCAATAATGCTAATTTTGCACATAAGGGCTGAGACTTGGGCTAAAGCTCACAAAAACAGAAATTATGATCAGAGAGAACAACATAATTTCCCTAGACCAGTGGTTCTCAAATGTTAACATGCATCATAATCAGCAGAAGTATTATAAAACAGATTACTGGATCCCAACCCCAGAGGTTTTGGATTTTGTATGTCTCCAGTGGGACCTAAGAATTTGCATTAATAAATGTCCATGTGATGCTGATGCTGCTGGCCTGGGAACCACACGTTGAAAACTACTACCCTGGACAGTAGAGACTTTTCTTTCGACTAGCTTACATACTTCTCATTACCTTCTCCACTACACTCTCAGAAATCAAAAGTAGTTCATCTAGGCTAACGTACCATCTTTTCAAGTTCTGGTGAAAGATATTTACTTAACTTTTAGGACCACTCTAATTATTGGAAGCCTCAAGAAGTCAAGCTTTGTAGAGAAAGTATACACTTTAAAATTAGACAGAGTTAAATTAAATTCCAATCCTGCCACTAACTAGCTCTGTGACCCTGGGCAAATCATTTTACTTCTTCTAGGCCCACCTGACTCATCTATGAAATATAGACATTAATACTATCCAGCATGAAGCTGAATATTACGAACACAGTATATATAAGATTTAGCATAGTGCCTGACAAAAGCTATTGTGTAGTATGTGCTAGCTACTGTTATGGTGTTACAGCCACAAGCCTATGTTAGTTTGCAAAGACTTTTCAAATCATGTGACAATCACCTCTCTCTCTGTAGGGAAAAGTGTTTATTAAGTGGATCAGTCTACACATAAACTATGACATGTTTTATAACACCCAACAGAAATTCTCTAACCAGAATAAGATGGCATACTTCAGGAAAAATTTATAGATTACAAGCTTCTGTGCAGTTAAAATAAAAAAATTACAACCTAAGGTAAAAGAAGACAATTAACAAAATGAAAAATATATTTGAAACAGAGCTGGCAAAGTTTTAACGCCCTTATTCTACAGAAGTAATCTCTTCATAAACAAAAGAGGTCAAAGGACACAAGTAGGCAATTCACAAAAGTAATACAAATGATCAATAAACATAATGAAAAGATGTTTTATCTTACTAATATGGGAAGAAAACATATTAATCTCACTGCTTGAGAAGGAAATATAAAACCACAAAAGAATTTCTCCTTTAAGGGCAGCCCAGGTGGCTCAGCGGTTTAGTGCTGCCTTCAGCCCAGGGCGTGATCCTGGAGACCCCGGATCAAGTCCCGCGTCGAGCTCCCTGCATGGAGCCTGCTTCTCCCTCTGCCTGTGTCTCTGCCTCTCTGTGTCTTTGGTGAATAAATAAAATCTTAAAAAAAAAAAAAAAAAATTCTCCTTTAATAAGGGAAGTAGTAGGACGCCTGGGTGGCTCAGTGGTTGAGCATCTGCCTTCCGTTCAGGGGGTGATTCTGGAATCTGCAGTCAAGTCCCACATCAGGCTCCTTGCAGGGAGCCTGCTTTTCCCTCTTCCTATGTCTCTGCCTCTCTCTCTCTGTGTCTCTTAAGAATAAATAAATAAAATCTTTAAAAAGAAAAAAAAAAAGGAAAGGGAAGTAGCTTTAGATTAGAAAACCCCTTGCCTGCTGGATATGTTAAGCTAAAATCAAAGGTTTCAATTCAGATTGCCTTTCCCATATCCTACATTCAAATCACTAGCACCCTATTCATTCTAGGCCTGTAAAAAAAAAAAAAAATGTTTCAGTGAGTGAAAAATCAGCTTTGTAAGACTTTCGAGATATGTTTTTCCTGCCAAAGCATCACCAAAGGAGGGGTTGCAAGACACACATATCGTGCTGTCCAATCTCAAAATGGAATGAGATTATCTGTAGACCATGCCCTTCAGTTCGCTCATCTCTTACCAGCTAGATCCTATACAATTGCCTTGATGATAGAGGCTAAAGATATACTGTAAGCCCCCTAACAAAGAAACCTATCCTGGGGCACCTAGGTGGCTCAGTTGGTTAAGCGTCTGCCTTCGGCTCAGGTCATGATCCCAGGGTTCTAGGATTGAGCCCCGGGGGGCGGGGGGGGGGATACCCGCTCAGAGGAGAGTCTGCTTCTCCCTCTGCCCCTCCCCCTGCTTGAATTTTCTGTCAAATAAATACATACATACATACATACATACATAAATTCACTTTAAACTAAAGGGGGGAAAAACTGGTCAATTAAGCCCAAGGAGGCTTCAAGAATTAAACTGCCAGGAGTCACAATCTAGCAGTAGCAACTTATACATAGCACTTACCATGTTATCAGACATTGTCCTACGAGCTTTACATATATATATATATATTTTTTTTTAAGATTTTATTTATTTATTCATGAGAGACACAGAGAGAGGGGCAGAGACACAGGCAGAGGGAGGAGAAGCAGGCTCCATGCAAGGAGCCCGATGCAGAACTGGATCCCGGGAATCCAGGATCAAGTCCTGAGCCAAAGGCAGACACTCGACCGCTGAGCCACCCAGGCGTCCCGAGCTTTACATATATTAACTCACTTGTTCACTGTTATAGTAATCCTATGAGGTGTTTTCCCTGTTTCACAGATGAAGAAACTGAGGCACAGAGAAATAATTTGCCCAAGGTCACACAGTAACAGAACCTGAATTCCAACAATACCATTGAGTGGAGTTCCCTTAAAAATTTTTCTGGGACTGATATTTCATAGTGGAGATTAGAAAGCAAGAATCATATCACAGTATGTCTCTGTATATAACCAGTTGGTACCTCGCACAGCACTGTGTAAACAAGTATTCAATAATCAGGTCTCTGCCCATACACCAAGAAATGTTAGTTTTCCTTAGCAATAAGAACTTACTGATGGACTCGTATAACCTCTTTTTAATAAAACTTAATGATCTAGAGATAATGTGAGCTACATTCCAAGCATTTATTACATGCCAGGCACTTTGCTAACTGCTTTGCATTCACCCTATCAATTCTAACCACCACATGAGGCGAATAACATGATCTCCATTTTATTAGTGATTGAAGTTTAGAAAAGATACTCATCTATCATCTAGTAAATGGGAAGGCCAGGATTCAAACCCAGGTGGAGCTAATAATCCAAAACCCTACTTCAGCTCATAATTCCTATCTCTTCTGCCAAATTTAAAGATGCTGACAAGAATGGAAACGTCTGAATTTTCTCTTCACAGTCTCTAACAGATGGGCTTTCTTGGACCAACAATCAGTACCATGGGTTTATTTTAAGTTGTGGCTAAAAGGTGGCGAAGACTGTCCTTTGTTTTGTGCCTAAGAATGAAATTCATCTAAGAATGAAAGTAAAAGGAAAAAAACCCTTAACATTACAGGAATGAGATAAGCAATTCATCTAAACCTTAGTCTATAAATAGTAGCTGGCTAGTTTTGGGGACAATCCAGTCTAATAACTGTCCTTAATAAGTTAGGTCAATCAATTGTTACAAAGGAAGAATGGAAGATGCTGTATGCTTGCTCTGCCAACGGCCCTTCTGACAGGTTTTAGATGCCACCATACTTTGTACATGACCCTGTTTAATTGTCACATGACCCACAGAGAATCTCTTAGCTCGCTAATGACATAAGAGCTAGCCTGACATCAACAGGTCATTAAGTCAATCAATCAGACACTCTCTTTTGGAATGTGACTGTCGGCTTTAGTAATGAGAATGAGAGAGAACAACACACAGGGCTCCAGGAGACAACAGACACATGAGGCAGCTAATGGAGAGCAGTAGAAGCACTGGTCACAGAGAAGGATTAGAAGAATGAGAATAACTTAGCAAGGAAAACCTGAACAGGGAACAAAGGCACCTATTTCTGAGGGGGAATGGGGCCTGGATCCATGGCTGATTCTTTTTACTGTAAGAACTAACTATGTTCTTAAGTGCCTAATCTCCATCTTCTCCTGTAAATCCTTAAACTCAATTACTTAAAGGCAATCACAAGGTCTCTATTCCTTGCAATCAAAAAAATACCTAAAACAGAGAAGGGAAAGAAAGAAAAAAAAAAACTGTGTTATAGGGGTGCAAGCTACTGCTTTTATAAATACACGAATAAAAAGGAAAAAAGATTAACTGGAAAACAAGAATGCAAATGTGTCACCTCTAGGCCAACAAAACTGCGATGGTCTAGTGCAAATCTTGACTTATTTTCCTTGCAGACAGGGCAAAAAAAAAGAAAGAAAGAAAGAAAGAAAAAGAAAAAAATAGGCATTATTACATTTATAACTAATTTCTGAAGTGATGTATTAGATGGGGCTACATATGAATGTTCTCAACAATAATGCCAAATGCAGAAGCAGAATGTATATAGTAACCATCACTGCTTATGATCTCCTTTAACAATCAAAGCAGAGACTTCTACTTTTAGGCAAGATGAATGGGCTTACGCCCCATTGTAAGTAACTAGAAACTGGACAAAATATGTGAAACAACTGTTTTCAGACTGCTCAGACTCATTATTCCTGTGAGAAGGGAAACCTGAACCTGGAGGTGAACCTGGAAACTTGTCTCTGAGTCTCTAACTTTTCAAAATAAAAAGTTTAAAAATGAAGGCAAAACACACACTTCGTAAATAAAACAAAAGCAAAAAGCACCGAAAATGGTAAATATGTGAGTTAATATAACTTTTTTCATTTAAAAAAGTCTTTACAAGATAACTGTTTAAAGTGAAAATAATGTATTGAAGGGTTAAAAATATGTGTATGTATAAAATGTATAAAAACAATAGCATAAAAAAAACAGAATGGAGAGGTGCCTGGCTGGCTCAGTTGGAACAACACGCATTCTTGGTCTTCGGGTCATGAATTCAAGCCCCACGTTGACTGTAGAGAGTACTTAAATAAATTAATAAACAACAACAAAAAACTCCTGGAGATTTGGAAGTGTACTGTTATTAGGGCCTTATTTTATATGTTAAGTGGTGTATTATTTGAAGGCAGACTGGTAAACAATAGAAATGTAGTTCTCAAGGTGTATTCAAGAGTCCCTGAGAGTCTCTCAACACCCTTCTGAGGCTTTACAAGGTCAAAATCATTTTCGTAACAACATTAAGATGTTATTTGTTCTTTCCACTTGCATTCTCTCAAAAGCCTGCTATGGAATTCTCAAGAGGCTATCTGACATGATACAGAGCACAGAACTACATGTAAGGATCTAGCCAGGCATTACAAGAGACTTATGAAAATCTGAATGCCATTCTTCTCCCTCAATTTTTGGTTTTGTTTTAAAAAAGTTATTTTTAGGTGCCTGGATGGCTCTGTCAGTTAAGCGTTGGACTCTTGATCTTGGCTCAGGTCATGATCTCAGAGTTGTGAGATTAAGCCCTGTGTCAAGCTCTGCACTGGGTGTGAAGCATGCTTAGGATTCTCTCTCCCTCTGACCCTCCCTTTCTCTTAAAAAAAAAAAAAAAAAAAATTTGTAGAGGTGCCTGGCTGGATTTGTCAGTGGAGCCTGCCATGGTCTCTGGGTCATGAGTTCAAGCCCCATGTTGGGAACAGAGTCTACTTTTTAAAAAATATTTATTTTTATTAAAAATTTATATTAACATGCAATGAGCTTATTTTTAAATATATTAATAAAGACTTAAGGGACGTCTGGGTGGCTTAACGGTTTGGCGCCTGCCTTCGGCCCAGAGTGTAATCCTGGAGACCCGGGATCAATTCCCACAACAGGCTCCCTGCAGGGAGCCTGCTTCTCCCTCTGCCTGCGTCTCTGTCTCTCTCTCTGTGTCTCTCATGAATAAATAAATAAAATCTTAAAAAAAGAGAGACATTTTTCAGTTCTTTCAATAGGAGTAAAGATAGGTGTAACCCACATAAACAAAAACTTTAGGGTCCTGAATTTGTGAGACTGTAAATGGGTCCTGATGCCAAACACTTTGAGAACTACTACCTTAGAACAACCACTAAAAATAAAAGAGATATAGGTAATAAAACAACCATGGAAACAAAATGGAATACTAAAAAATACTTTAAAAAGCCAGGAAAAGATGAAAGAAGACACAAAGAACAAATAAACAAATAGAAGACAAGCAATAGGATGGCAGATTTAAAACCAGCCATACTGGGGATCCCTGGGTGACTGAGCGGTTTAGCGCCTGCCTTTGGCCCAGGGAGTGATCCTGGAGTCCTGGGATCGATGGAGTCCCAGGTCAGGCTCCCTGCATGGAGCCTGCTTCTCCCTCTGCCTGTGTCTCTGCCTCTCTGCCTCTCTCTCTCTCTCTCTCTTTCTCTCTCTCTCTCACATGTGTGTCTATCATGAATAAGTAAATAAAATAAAAATAAATAAAACCAGCCATACTAACTGGACTAACATTCAAATTAAAAGACTGAGACTGGAAGACTGGAAAAAAGAAAGCTAGATTCAACTATATAGTGTCTCCCAGAAATCCACTTTATTTTGTTTTATTTTATTTTGGAGTGGAGGGGGACAGAGGGAGAGGAGAAGGGAGAGAGAATTTTTTTTTCTTAAAAGATTTTATTTATTTATTTATGAGAGACACAGAGAGAAAGGCAAAGACAGAGGCAGAAGGAGAAGCAGGATCCACACAGGGAGCCCGTATGTAGAACTCCATCCTGGGACCGCAGGATCACGCCCTGAGCCAAAGGCACACGCCCAAATGCTGAGCCTCCCATGAGCCACCCAGGCGTCCTGAGAGAATCTTTTTTTTTTTTTTTAAAGATTTTATTTATTCATGAGAGACACAGAGAGAAAGGCAGAGACATAGGTAGAGGAAGAAGCAGGCTCCATGCAGGAAGTCTGATGCAGGACTTGATCCTGGGATCGAGGATCACGTCCTGGGCCCAAGGCAGGTGTTAAACCACTGAGCAATCCAGGAATCTCAAGAGAGAGAATCTTAAGCAGACTTCACACCCAGCACCTGGGACCAACACAGGCCTTGACCTCACAACCCTGAGATCATGACCTCAGCTGAAATAAAGAGTCACATGCTTAACCAACTGAGCCACCTAGGAACCACAAGACATATACTTTAAAACACAAAGATATGGGGGTACCTGGTTGGCTCACATCGTTGTGTCTGCCTTTGGCTCAGGTCATGATCCTGGAGTCCCAGGATCAAGCCCCACATTGAGCTCCCTGCTCAGCGGGGAATCTGCTTCTCCCTCGGCCGCTCACCCCACTTGTGCTGTCTCTCAAATAAATAAGTAAAATCTTTAAAGAAAAAGATATTGATAGATTAAAAGTACAAAGATTTAAAAAAATACATCATGCACATAGTAGTGAGAAGGCTGGAATCGCTACGTTAATATGAAATAAAGTAGACTCCCAATCAAAATTATTACTAAGACTGTAAATACTGGGACTCCTGGGTGGCTCAGGAGTTGAGTGTCTGCCTTTGGCTCAGGGCGTTATCCCAGGAACCAGGATCAAGTCCCACATAGGGGTCCCTTCAGGGAGCCTACTTCTCTCACTGCCTAGGTCTCTGCCTCTCTCTCTGTGCGTCTCTCATGAATAAATAAATTAAAATTTTTAAAAAGAAAGAAAAAGACTGTAAATATTGAGTGTTACTAAGAGTAAAAAAATGTTCATGATGGTCAAAGGGTCAATTTATCAAGAGGATATAACGTTCCTAAAAGTATATGCATCCAACGGCAGAATTTCAAAATATAGGAAGCAAAAACTGACAGAACTGAAAGGCGAAACAGGAAAATCCACAATTAGAGTTGGAGATATGAACACTCCTTTTAGTAAGGAAATCTGTAACGATATAGAATTGAACACCACCAGCAACCTATAAAACCTCACTGAAATGTATAGAACACTCCAACAACATCAGAATATACACTTTCAAGTGCACATGGAACGTTCACCAAAACAGACCATATGCTGGGCTATAAAAATAAATCTTAGTATATTTAAAAGAATTGAATTCATACCGAGAATATTCTCTGACCACAACAGAATTAAGCTGGAAATATTTAGAATATAGCTGATAACTCCTAAATATTTGGAAATTAACACACTTCTAAAAAACCCATAAGTCAAAGAAGTAATCACAAGGGAAACTAGAAATTGCTTTGAGCCAAATGAAAATATATCAAAATTTGTGGGATGCATCTAAGCAGAACTTAAAGGAAAACCTATGGCTTTAAATGCTTACAGAAAATAGAAAGATCTCACCATCAGTGATCTAATCTTCCACATTAAAAAGCTAGAAAACAAGAGCAAATTAAACCCAGAGCAAGTGGAAGAGAAGCAACAAAGTGAAGACAAAAATGTTAATAACCAAAAACAATACAGAAATATGAAACTAAAAATTTACTTTGGGGGCAAAAAATCAGTGGAAGTGATAAAACTTTAACTAGATTATCCAAGAAAACAAGACAAATTATCAATATTAGAAATGAAATGGTGACCATCACTACAGAACCTACAGAAATTAAAGGAACAATAAGGGAACATTATGAATAATTTTATGCCAATAAATTCATCAATTTAGACAGAAATGGACAAATTCCTTATAAGATACAAATTTTTGGGCAGCCCAGGTGGCCCAGCAGTTTAGCGCTGCCTTCAGCCCAGGGCCTGATCCTGGAGACCCAGGATCGAGTCCCACATGTCAGGCTCCCTGCATGGAGCCTGCTTCTCCCTTTGCCTGTGTCTCTGTCTCTCTCTCTCTCATGAATAAATAAATTAAAATCTAAAAAAAAAAGACACAAATTATCAAAATGGACTGAAGGATAAAGAAATTCTGAAAAAAACCTCCAGGATTAGATGGCTTCACTGATATATTTCATCAAACTTTTTTTTTAATTTTTTAAAAAAGATTTTATTTATTCATGAGAGACACACAGAGAGAGAGAGAGAGAGAGAGAGAGAAAGAGGCAGAGACACACAGAGGGATAAGCAGGCTCCATGCCGGGAGCCTGATCTGGGAATCGATCTCGGGACTCCAGGATCAAGCCCTGGGCCAAAGGCAGGTGCTAAACCGCTGAGCCTCCCAGGGATCCCCTTCATCAAACAATTAAAGGAAGAAATGAGGGGTGCCTGGGTGGCTCAATTGCTTAAGTGTCTGCCTTTGGCTCAGGTCATGTTCCAAGGTCCTGGGATAGAGCTCTGCATCAGACTCCCTGCTCAGCAGGGCACCTGCTTCTCCTTCTTCTACTCTTTCTGCTTGTGTTCTCTCTGTCAAATAAAATCTTTAAAAAATAAAAATAAAAAAATAAAGGATGACACCAAACCTACATAAACTGAAACAACACTTCCCTACTCATTTTATGAAGCCAGTATTACCATGATACTTACAGGGCAATACAAAAAAACAAAACAAAACCCTAAAAACCAATAATCCTATAAACAAGACATAAAAACTCTTTAAAATATTAGCATATTGAAGTAAGGGTAAGTCATTAAGGCCAGTGAGTTTATCCCAGGAATGCAAGTTGGCCTAACAATCAAAAATCAATAAATGTAATACACATTACAGAATAAAGAAGAAATACCATATGACCTTCTAAATAAATGCAGAAAATTCAAATGACAAAATTCACCATTCAATCCTAATAATTCCCACCAAACTAAAAACTGAATGGTAACTTCCTCAACCAAACTACCAGTAGAAGGGGAACTTCTTCAAACCTGATAAAGGATATCTACGATAAGCCTACAGCTAGTATCATACTTAATGTACTAGAGGTCACAGCCAGTGCAGCAAGGCAAAAGAAACAAAAGGCCCACAGACTGGAAAGGAAGAAATAAACTGTCCTTATTTGTAGTTATTATCATGTTGGTACAAAAAATCCTAAGGGATTTTTTTTTTTTTTAAAGATTTTATTTATCACGGAGACAGACAGAGAGAGACGGAGACACAGGCAGAGGGAGAAGCAGGCTCCATGCAGGGAGCCCGATGTGGGACTCGATCCTGGGTCTCCAGGATCACACCCCGGGCTGAAGGTGGTGCTAAACTGCTAAGCCACCTGGGGCTGCCCAATGGATTTATTAAAAAGTTACCAAAAGTATCAAAACCACAATGAGACGTCACCTCACATCAGTCAGAATGGCTAGTATCAAAACAACAAAAAATAACAAGTATTGGTGAGGATGTGGAGAAAAGGGAACCTTTGTGGACTATTGGTGGGAATATAAACTGGTGCAGCCACTATGTAAAATAGTATGGAGGTTTCTCAAAAAATTTAAAATAGATATACCATATGATCCAGTAATTCCACTACTGGGTATTTACCCAAAGAAAAGGAAAACACTAATTCGAAAAGATAAATGTACCTCTATGTTTATTGCAACATTATTTACAATAGCCAAGATACGGAAGCAACCTAATTGTCTATTATAGATAAATGGATAAAGAAGATGTCAAAAAAAAAAAAAAAGAAGAAGAAGAAGAAGATGTCGCACACAGAGAGGAATCTTAGTTACCCATAAAAAAGAATGAGATCTCATGACTTGCAACCAACATGGATGAGCCTAAGTGGTATAATGCTAAGCGAAAATAAGTCAGAGGACAAATACCATATGAGTTCACTTATATGTAGAATCTAAAAAAACAAAACAAATGAACAAATAAACAAAAAAGGCTCAAACAGACTCTTAAACAAAGAGAACAAACTGGTGGTTGCTAGCAGGAAGGCGAGGGCGAGAATGGGTGAAGTAGATAAAGGAAATTAAGAGGTAACAAATTTCAGGTTATAAAATAAATCAGTCATGGAGATAAAAAGTACAGCATAAAAAAAAAAAGTACAGCATATACAGTATTGTCAATAACATTATATGGTGACAGATGGTGACTACACTTACGGTGGTGACCATTTATGAAATTACAAAAAAAGCACTAAGATGAATGAATTCAACAATATATGTGCAAGATCTGTACAAAAACTACAAAATTTACTGACAAATTAACAAGACCACAAATAAATGGAGAAATATATACTGTTCACATATTAGAAGGCTCACTATTGTTATGTCAGTTCTCCCCAAACTGATCTATTATAGATTCAACACAATCCCAATGAAATACCCAACAGGTGTTTTCAGACAAACTGACAAACTGAAGTTAATTTTTTAAAAAATTATAGACATCGGGCACCTAGGTGGCTCAGTCAGTTAAGCCTCTGCCTTTGGCTCGGGTCATGATCTGGGGGTCCTGGGACCAAGTCTGTAACAGGCTTCCTGCTCAGGAAGGAGTCTGCTTCTCCTTCTCCCTCTGCCCATCCCTTCTCCTCATGCTCTCTCTCTCAAATAATCTTCAAAAAAATTATAGAAATAAAAACAATTTCAAGACTTGCTATAGAGTTACAGTAATCAATAGTATAATATTGGCATGAGAATAGACATATATCAATGGAATAGAAGAGAGAATTCAGAAACCCATAGAAACGATAATCTTTTCAACAAATGGTGGTAGAAAAACTAGACAGGCATATACAAAAAACAACCTAAGCCTTTGTGACACAAAACTCACACAATAAATAAGATGATCACTTGGGAAAGTTATGTAAACACTATGATTCAGCAATTCCACTCCTAATTACCTTGAAGAAATGAAAACACACACCCATACAAAACCCATATATGAATGTTCATAGATACTTTATTCATAACAGCCAACTACTAGAAACACAAATGTCTTTCAACAAATGACTAAAGTACATCAACGCAAGGAAAAGTTCAGCAATAAACTACAGAACTACTGATACACACAACATGGGTAAATATTAAAAAATTATCCAAGTAAAACAAGTCAAACATAAAGGATGATTCCATTTATATGAAACTCTAGAAAAGACAAGTCTAATTACCAAAAAGAAATCAGTGCTTTCCCAAGTGCAAGAGCTCGATAGGGACAGAATGACTGAAATGGAGCATAAGGGAAATTCTGGGGATACTAGGAATATTCTATCAATCTTGATTGTTGTGATGATTTCACAGGTGCACAAATTTCAGAAAAAATTACCCTAAAAATCTCACCAAAATGTACCCTAAAAATGGGTGCATTTTATTGCATGAAAATATACCTCAATAAAGTTGATTTTTATTTTTTTATTTTTTAAAGATTTTATTTATTTATTTATGAGAGACACAGAGACCTAGGCAGAGGGAGAAGTAAGCTCCCCATTGGGAGCTCAATGTGGGACTAATCTCAGGACCATTACCCTAGCTAAAGGCAGACACTCAACCACTGAGCCACACCCAGACATACCAATAAAGTTGATTTTTGAAAAAGGTCAAGGCATACATCCAGAGAAACAGAATGACCGCCAGAATTTATCTCTTCTTGCTCCTAACATCTCTTACTAAATTAGAAAAGAAAGGTCTCTTGGGTCTCTTAATCGTCTGGGTGGCTCAGCGATTAAGCGTCTGCCTTTGGCTCAGCACATGATCCTGGAGTCCTGGGATACGAGTCCTGTATCAGGCTCCCTGCATGGAGCCTGCTTTTCCCTCTACCTAGGTCTCTTCCTCTCTCTCTGTCTCTCATAAATAAATAAATAAAATCTTAAAAAAAAAAAAAAAAAGGTCTACTAAAGAAACTAGAAAAAGAGCAAATGAAACTCCAAATAAGCAGAAAAATGGACATAATAAATATCAGAATGGAAATCATTGAAACAGAAAAACAAAGAAAAATCAGTAAAACAAAAGCTGAGTTCTTTTTAAAGATAGTATTACATAATAGTGTTAATAAACTTTTAGCCAGACTGATTAGAAAAGAAAAAAATACAAATTACTAATACTAACAATGGGAATGATGACATCACTATGGAATACTATATAAACTTTGCCAGGGTGCCTGGGTGGCTCAGTTGTTAATCGCCTGACTCTTGATTTCGGCTCAGGTCTTGGGGTCATGAGTTCAAGGCCGCATTGGATTTTGTGCTCAGAATGGAGTCTACTTGGGATACTCTCTCTTTCCCCCTTTTCCTGCTCACGTGTTCACTTGTGCGTGCACACAAGCGTGCGCACACGCGCGCTCTCTCTCTATATATATATGTATAAATAAACAAACAAACATGTTGGGATGCCTGGGTGGCTCAGTGGTTGAATGTCTGTCTTTGGCTCAGGTCATTCAGCCCTGGGATCAAGTCCTCCATCAGGCTCACTGCAGGGAGCCTATTTCTCCCTCTGCCTGTCTCTGCCTCTCTCTCTGTGTCTCTCATGAATAAATAAAATCTTTTTTAAAAAATCTTTAAAATAAATAAGTAAAACACTTATAAGGGAATGTTATTAACTTCATGCTAATAAATGTAACAACATAGATGAAATGGTCAAAATTCCTTGAAAGATCACCAAAGCTTAACTAAAAAGAGATACGAATTCTTCTATACAAACTCTTCCAGAAAATTCGAAGAGGTAGAAAATCCCAATTCATTCTGAGGCCAACATTATTCTAATACCAAGACTAGATCAAGAAATTAAAAGTATAAACCAATGTCCCTAATTAAGGCAGATGCAAAAATGCATAACAAAATTTAGCAAATCAATGCAATGGATAATACTTTAAGACCAAGAAATGCAAAACAGGATTAATGATGGAAAATCAAATTATATAATTTTCTAATTAATGGACTTTAAAAAACACACAATACCATATGATCATCTCAACAGATGCAGAGAAAGTAGCTAACATCCATTTCCAATAAAACTCCATTTTTAATAAAACTCAACAAGCTATAAATAGAGAACACTGTAAAGTTGACAAAGGGTATCTAGGAGATACAGCTAACATAGTGGTTATTAACAGTGAAAGACTAAATGTTTTCCTCCTAAGATCAGCAATAAGTTACTTGTATTAAAATTATACTGGAGGTTCTAGTCAGTGCAATATGGCTAAAAAAAAAAGTAAATAAAAGGCATCTAAATTGGAAAGGACAAGTAAAAAATGTGTTTATTTGCTCATGACACGACCATAGATATAGAAATTGATGCAATATACAAAAAAGGTATCAAAACCAACAAGTGAATTGTCAATGCACGAAAATCACTTGAATTTCTATATACTGGCAACAAACAATCCTTTGTAAGGATGGGAGCATCTGGAATGCATACAGATGGTAAGAATACAAAATAATACAACCACTTTGGAAAAGTTTGTTTGTTTGTTTTTTTAAGATCTATTTATTTATTTGAAAGACAGAGAGTACATGCATGAGTGGGGAGGGTGTAGGGGGACGGGGGGGAGAGAAAAAAAAAATCTCCAGCAGACTCTCTGCTGAGCTTGGAGCCCAACTCAGGACTCGATCTCATAACCTTGAGGTCATGACCTGAGATGAAATCAAGAGTCAGATGCTTGACCAACCTAGCCACCCAGGTATCCTGCGTTTGGTAGTTTCTTAAAAAATTAAATAGATACCTACCATATGTCCCAATCACTTTATCCCTAGATTTTTACTCAAGAAAAATGAAAGCATATCCATACAAAGATTTGTACACAAATGTTCGTAACAGATTTATCTGTAATAGCCAAAATTTGGAAACAACCCAATTGCCCATCGATAGGTGGGCATCTGGGTATGGATAAACAAATTGCTGTATATTTCTATAATAGAATACTACTCAGCAATGAAAAGGAATAAACTATCAACAAAATGATGAATTTCAAAATAATTATGCTTCAGGATAGAAGCTAGTATATGTACTGTATGGGTCCATCAACATAAAATTCTATAAGCTACAAACTATAGTTACAGCAGACCAGTGATTACCTGGGAATTGAAGGGGACAAGGAAAGGCAGGAGGGAGGAATTACAAGGAAGCAGAAGATGTGGTGTGGTATATTTATCTTAATTGCAGTGAGTTTCATGGGTGTTTAGAAATGTTAAAATTCTGGGCACCTGGGTGGCTCAGTGGTTGAGTGTTTGCCTTTGGCCCAGGTCGTCATCCCGGGGTCCTGGGATCGAGTCCTGCATCAGGATCCCTACAGGGAGCCTGCCTCTCCCTCTGCCTATGTCTCTGCCTCTCTATGTCTTTCATGAATAAATAAAATCTTAAAAAGAAATGTTAAAACTCAAGTTAAACACGTTCAATTTGTGCAGATTACTATATTTGAATTACTCAAAAAATCTTGATAATTAGTTCATAAAATAAGAATATACAAAGGGAAGAAAAAGAAAAAAACTTAGAAATCATAAATATGAATATAAAAATAATGAAGTCAAGAAGAAGGAAATTATTCCAGGAAGCGGATAATTTGCATAAAATAATGGATGAAGAGAAGATTAAGAACTTCCAAAGAGAAAAAGGCAGGTTACATTAAAAGGAATAAAAATTAAATGAATAACAGACTTAACAAGAACGCTAGATGTATAACTTCAAAATCCAAAAAAAAAAAAAAAAATGACTTTGAAGGACTTTGGGATCAAGTCCCACATCAGGCTTCCTGCATGAAGCCTGATTCTCCCTCTGCCTATGTCTCTGTCACTCTCTGTGTCTCTCATGAATAAATGAATAAAATCTTAAAAAAAAAAGAATTCTATACCAAACTACCAATCAAGTATGAAGATAAAGACATTTTCAGATATGAAGGAGCCACCCAAATTTATCTATCAGCCTTTCTTAGAAATTCTCAAAGAACGTGCTCCACTAAAACAGATCAAGAGGAAGAAACGAGGATCCAGGAACAGGATTCAATCCAGGAGGGCAGCAAAGGGAAACACTAGGATGACAGCTCTGCAGCAAGGATAGAGAACAAGCAGTACATTGGGCAGCCCGGGTCGCTCAGCGGTTTGATGCCGCCTTCAGCCCAGGGTGTGTGATCCTGGAGACCGGGAATCGAGTCCCACGTCGGGCTCCCTGCATGGAGCCTGCTTCTCCCTCTGCCTGTGTCTCTGCTTCTCTCTCTGTCTCTCTGTGTCTCTCGAGTGAATAAATAAAATCTTAAAAAAAAAAAAAAAAAGAACAAGCAGTACAGATTGGAGCAGAAGGACACAACGCTCTAGGAAGGCCTCCAGAAAAATTTCTTAAAGGAACTGATAGATTACTGGGTATGTCTGAGCATTTGAGGGGGGGAGGGCACAATACAGATACACAGACAACATAAAGATTAGAAGTTGCATTTGCAAAAAAATAAATAAATAAGTAAATAAAAATAAGGATAAATTAATTCATTGTTTAAAAAAAACAAGTGAATTAACCACTCCAGAAAAACAAATGATTCAAAGAAAATAAAACCATAGTATACTATTTGATTTTGCAGTGGGCAATATTTACATAGCTATAATACTGATGGATACTGATATAACCAACCATTAAGGCAGCTACTACCAGAAAGCAAAAAACAAAAAGTGTTGGTGGGGATGTAGAACCCCTGAGCACTATCAGTACAATTGTAAAATAGTGCAACCACTGTGTCAAACAGTAAGGAGGTTCCTCAAAAAATTCAAAGTAGAACTACCATATGATCTAACGATACTTCTGGGTACATATCCAAAAGAACTGAAAGCAGGGTCTTGAGGAGGTATCTGCACAACCATGTTCATAGCAGTATCATTCACAACAGCCAAGAAGTAGAAGCAACCCAAATGTCCACTGAAGGATAAATGGATAAACAGACTGTAGTATATACATACAATGGACTATTACTCAGTCATAAAGAGGAAGGAAATTCTGGCACATGCTACAACACAGATGAACCTTGAGGGCATTATGCTAAATGAAATAAGCCAGTCACAAAAAGACAAGTACTGTTTGATTCCACTCATATGAAGCATCTATAATAGGCAAATTCACAGAAACAGAAAGTAGCATGGTAGTTACCAGGGACTACGGGTAAGGGGAAAAGACTAGTTTTTTTCCAATGGATACAGAGTATGAGATTTGCAAGATTAAAAATATTAATGTGAATAAACTTAACACTAGTGAACTGCATGCATTAAAAGTGGTTTAATTGGGGGCGCTTGGGTGGCTCAGTGGTTGAGCGTCTACCTTTGGCTCAGGTCGTCATCCTAGGGTCCTGGGATCAAGTCCTGCATCAGGCTCCCCACAGGAAGTCTGCTTCTCCCTCTGCCTATGTCTCTGCCTCTCTCTGTGTGTCTCTCATGAATAAATAAAATCTTAATAAATAAATATGGTTTAATTGGTCAATTTTATGTTTTTTTTTTTTTTTTTTTTATGATAGTCACACACACAGAGAGAGAGAGAGAGAGAGAGAGAGAGAGGCAGAGACACAGGCAGAGGGAGAAGCAGGCTCCATGCACCAGGAGCCCGACGTGGGATTCGATCCCAGGTCTCCAGGATCGCGCCCTGGGCCAAAGACAGGCACTAAACCGCCGCGCCACCCAGGGATCCCAATTTTATGTTTTCTTACCAGAATTTAAAAAAAAAGGATTAATGGGGTCCTGTCAGTAGACACAGGAGCCCACTTGAAGGAAGGAGTTCCCATTGGTCAAATTTGAGACAAATACATTTAAAAAAAGCAATGATTATTATCAACTATAACACATTAATTTTTAATTTTTTAAAATTTATTTATGATAGTCATCACAGAGAGAGAGAGAGAGAGAGAGAGAGAGAGGGAGGCAGAGACACAGGCAGAGGGAGAAGCAGGCTCCATGCACCGGGAGCCCGATGTGGGACTCGATCCCGGGTCTCCAGGATCGCGCCCTGGGCCAAAGGCAGGTGCCAAACCGCTGCGCCACCCAGGGATCCCAACACGTTAATTTTTAAAAATCTGTGAGGTAATAGTGATACTAAAAAAAATCTTTATAGAAAAATGGTAGATAATCATTGTAAAAGAAATTACATATTCAGAAAATAAATACTTTCTATACAACTCTCTATGAAGTAGTAGCTGATTTAGGTAAGGATTATTGATGAATGCTTAAATAATTAACAACTGCTATGGAACAAGGTATTCAAATGATACTGAAGCAACACCCCACAGATGACTTACTAATTACAAGGGGGGATTACATGTGCCTTACAATGGAAAGATGTGGCAGTTAACACTTTAATAAAGTAATCAAACTTAGCATCCCTATTAGAACACCCTGTTGTTAGATGATGCCTCCTAATCTGATACAGGATGAATACATAACAGTACTTTTGAATTGTACCAGCCAAAACTGCTTACTCTGAATCTAATCCCTCCTCTAGATCCAATTTCCAGTTTATTTGGAAATATAGGGAGATAGAAGAACAAGTTAAATGACACCACATGGAAACAATTAAACACAATTAAGAATGTGAGACAATCTACAAAACAAGTGACCTAGATTAAGAGAGACTAAGGAAACAATAATTAAACACCAGAACCTTGATTAGATCCTGTTTGAACAATTTACAGAAGACATTTTTGGGACAACTGGGAAAACTGAAATATAAACTAGATATTAGATGATTTTTAATAATTATGATTTAATATATAATTCCAATAAACATAAATAAAAATGCTTAACCTCACTAATTATTAAAATAAAATATATTAAAATATACCTATCAATTGGTGACAATAAAAATTAATACAATTTTGGGGGGCAGGACAATCTGGTAACATGTAACAGAGGTTTTTAAAATATTTATTATACTTTACCCAGCAATTCCACTTCTAGGTATTCATCCTATAGAAATAAGAGTTGTACATAAATATTTGTTGACCAGAATGTTCACTGCAGCATTACTAAAATGAAAATGGGCACAACCTACTTATCCAAGATGGAATAATAAATTATATAATACTTTGTAATCATTACAAATCTTGAGATATGTAATGTGAAGAGGTCCTTAGAATACATTAAGTATTTGGAAGATAAGTTATTTTTTGTGATTCCAGAGGGCAGAACTAGAAACTACTACTGGAAACTACAGGGAAGCAGAGTTTGGCTTAATGCAAGGAAAAATTCTTCTCACTAAAATTTTTTAAGCAATGAATGGCCTGCTTCATGATTTAATGAGTTTTGTATTAGAATTCTAAGTAATGGCTGAATGGTCACTTGGCAAAGATATAGGGACAGATTTATATGTTAGGAAATTAAAGAGAAGATATTAATGATCCTTTTCTACTCTAGGAACATGTGATTCATTAAAAGCTTTCCAGGAGCTGGAATGTCAGAAAGGAAGTTATTGGTATTTCTTTTAATGCTATTAGAGATTCATGTGGCACTAAACTAAAAAGAGATCATATGTATATTAGAATAATGAAGGTGAAGGATGATTTACATTATCATATTCTATACCAATAATATATACACCACTGATAAAGTGAAAGATGATTAACCCAATGGAGAGGACTCAAACTGAATTGGCAGGAACTGCATTTGAATCTACTAATTTTAATTTCTATGTATCTGACAAAGAATCTGAAAAGTTATACTTGTTTAAGGTGATATAACACTATACATATCAAAAAGGACAGGAGGCACTATATGCTTCCTGTTTGCTTCTGGTTGCTCTTTACTTCATATCTAAATAGATAAGAAAAGGAATATGCCCCCCCAATCTCCTCTGCAATTTAGTATATTATCTTTCAACTTCAGATGCATGAATAGTGGGCAGTCGGAAGTAATAAGAACATGATATCACACTGGGTTCCCGGAAAGTAGAAGCAAGCACTGGAGGTCTGTGAAATTTTTAGAACAATTGATGTTGACAATTCTTAGATGTCAAAAGGAATATTTTCAAATACACACAAAAGTAGAAAATAATATAATGAACCCCATAACTATTACTCAAGCTTCATTCATCAACATTTCATTAAAGCTGTTTTCTCTAATTTTCTAGGGTTTTGGCTTTTTTTCCAAGATTTGAAAACAAACACCTGACATTCATACTATTTTACCTATAAAAATTTCAGTTTGAAAGGATATCCTTTCTTGTGAATAATACCAAATATTCAATAAATGCTGGCTGCTATGGCTAAGTACTATTCTATGCCTTACACTTGTACTAAAATATTCACATAAGCTAAGGCTCATTATTATACCCATTTTGCAAATGAGAAAACTGAATTTTTATTGGCTCAAGATCACACACCCAGGAAGCAGTGGAGCTAGGGTATAAACCCAGATGTTAACGCTAGACTAGAGTTTACTTTCCCAACCACAAAGTATGTTATCTTTCCTCTACATGCATTATTCTAGCTGTTCCTTGTGGGATATAGATTATTACGGTAAAGTGTGAGAAGGACTCCTGGATGTGAAAGAGAATGGAAAAGATACTACAACATGAGCAGCTTTTCACTGCTTTTCTTGTGAAATTTTCTAAATGTCCCAAATGAGAAAGGAAAATATAATTGGATATCATCAGTATAAAGTGCCAAAGACATAAAAGAAAGTCACCTGGTAGAGGAAAAAGCAATGCTCAAGTCTCTTCCACAGAAGTTACATATACACAAACTTCTTTTAACCTGCCCCTCTAGTCAATGACCCAGATGAGGGGGGTCCAGGCTGGTGGGAGGGAGTGTCTCTAGTTCCACCAGACCTTTAAAATAGTTCATACAAAGAGGGCTTACAAGCAAAAGGCTGAGCAATTAGTACAAGTAGTATTTGAATGCTTAACGAAATCTTTGACTAAAAAATAAAAGGACCGGTAACAAGCCTTCTGGTTGATGCCTCAGTTGTAAAACCACTAAATAATTAAAGATTTGTAAAGAAAAGGAGTCTCTTCCAAATCTCTGGCCAAAAATTCCTCTAAAACTCTTCCCAGTGATTTATGACAGATCTTAGAATAACAAAATTATCTTTCCCATGAAGCCTACCTAGGGCATCTTCCTCCTTCCCCATCTTCTACTTTCCCCAAACACAAACAGAAGTGCTCCTCCCTGTTCCTAATGTACTTTAGACATAACTCTATTAGAATTATATCTCCATTGATTAGAGATACTCTCATTAGTATTGTGGTGTGATGATCTTTTCTGTCTCTGGGCTATCAATTCCTAGAGAGCCAAGACACTACTCTGGTCCTCTTTACATTTCCAATCCCTAATATTCAAACCTAACACCACTGAAAGTGTTGAGAAAGGTTTGCTAAGTGAACAAAGAAGCTAGAGATGACCGAATACAGAGCAATCTTTATGACAAGGGATTTTTTTTTTTTTATCTTCATATCTTCAGTATAGTCCACAAGTTCCCCTCCCTTTAGGAGTTTTTCCATCAGCTACTAGTCCAGGATGAATAATAACACAGACTATAATCTCTTGAGAGTTGGAGAAAGAATCCAGCCATATTGGTTTGTAAGAGCCTTTAATGAACCAGGGAGAACTCAGCTCGAATAATCTGGAAGGTAGTCAAAACCTTTTAAGAGCTTTTATTCAAATATCAAGAGGCAGAATGGTATTTGAAATGCCTGCCTTTTACACTTATATCCTAAAGGAAACAGGGAAAATAAGTAATTATAAATAAAAAAACTAACACTTACTAAGTAACCCCTGGTCATCCATTTCTATTTTTTCAGACAAAAAATTCCCCATCTAAAAACTATGGGTCTGGACACAGCCCTCAACCATGGGGAAGGCACTCTTCATATACTGGTATAAGTCTCCTTGGATCCCCCTCTAATACCAGTTAGCCAAACCACTTTGGATATTATTCAATTAGGCAATCCCTTTAAGTAAAAATCTTTGGGTAAGAAAGTTCTCTTTCACATCAATTTAAGAAAATTCAAAATAATCTCCCAGTTTAATCTGTATTACACTGGGAAAAAAATCCCATCACATCTTTTACATGCCATTCTTTGGTTACCATGTTACCTTGGTTAGTGTCCTTTGGGTGTTCTATATGAGCAATGACTTCCTTGAGATAACTTTCCTTCTGCTTTTCTAGATCTGATTGTGAAAACGTCGGAACATTAGTCCTTGAACAAAGCAAACCAGAAGGAGGAAAAACAGTTTATTAGAACCATGAGTATGGTGCTTTGCAGGGAGAAGTTATATACTGCTGATCAGTTAGAACTAACTTTCAGAAGCAAAAAGTCTTTAAGATCCAGTGACAGAAGACAGTATTAGTCACATAATAAAGCTGAAATAGAGTATGGAGGTAACAAAAAAAAGGGAAGATGTGAAATAGATACAACCTCTATAAACAAGGCATAAGAAAGTGAAGGTTACCTAGTCCCTGGAGAAAGAAAGCACTTATTGAGTCATTTAAGGTTAATCAGGACACAACTAACTTGACAGAGCCACAGAAAAACTGAATGAGATAAAGACCAAAAAGAACCAGCTGGATGTGGCAATCAGAACATTGGTGACCTTGACAAGAACAATGTTTGGCCCTTGCTCATCCTGATTGCATTGTACTATGGAGTCAGTGGATGAGAATATTGAGATAGTAAATACACAACTGTTCCAAGTGGCCTAACTTGGCTCCTTGGTATAATTTTCATTGTAAGTCAGTCACAAAGTTTCCTTCAAATATGCAAATAAAACAAAAAACAAAAAACCCAAAAAACTGGGATTAGGGATAGTAGTCAAAGGGGACTTTAGCTTTATTTTTAATATATTTTTAAAAATTTAAAGCAGGGGATGCCTGGGTGGCTCAGTGGTTGAGCATCTGTCTGCCTTTGGCTCAGGGTGTGATCCTGGGGTCCAGGATGGAGTCCCACATCCGGTTCCCTGCAGGGGGCCTGCTTCATCCTCTGCCTGTGTCTCTGCCCCTCTCTGTGTCTCTCATGAATAAATAAATAACATCCTTAAAAAAAATTTAAAGCAGACTTAGGATCTTTGTAATCAAAACAATTTTTTTAATCTCATTATAAGGAAGCTAGTCTGACTCAACCTAAAAAATAGCTTTCCTAATTAAGAAACCCATGTAGAGACACTGCCATCTTCTGGCAACAAGAGAACAGATTGAAAAGGTACCCAAATCTGCAACCTCCACTAGAATCTTTCCCCAAGGACAGTTGTACTCCAGTTGGGAGAGATGACAAAAGTATTTTCTACATAATTGTATTTTAATATTTTTGTTAAAATTATTCTAACCTCCTGTCATATCTGTGACCAGGCTTCCCCACACAGAGGAAAAGCAATTTTACATTTACACAGTGCTTTCAAATATGTCTTTTTTACGTTTTCAAAATAACCTTGTAGAGGCAGCAGAGAAGGCTTCATTAGTCTCGTTTTGTTGACAAATAAATTGGAAGTCACAGATCATTTGATTTGTCCAAGGTCACACAGCTACATGTTAGTGGTCCCAGAACTTAAAAGTACGTTTATACCTGTTTTTGTTTTTTGTTTTTTCTACACTAAGGGAAAACTGAGGAGGGAAGAAAGATATTGAAGAGAATCAATAGAGATTGGAATATTATCATACTGTTACCTTCTTTTGGCTTGCAGAACAGGAATGACTTTGCCCAGTCTTCTCTCATTGACTTTCAGTTTCCCAGAATCCTTGTCAAGAACATCCTGCTTTCATTCAGAGTAGAAGGAAAGATAATTATAAGGAAAAAGCTGACAACACTATTTATGGACATATTCTTAAACTAAAGGCTACAGAGGCATATTCTTGAACCCTCCTGTGTGCTAGGCACTATGACAGATGCTTTAAGTGACATAGTGACTGCAATTTTAAGGAAAAGAAAGAAATTCTAAGTGGTACACCCATTGAATAGAGAGGGAATCAGGCTCAAAGGGGTTAAGTAAATTGCCCAAGATTTTTCAGCTCTTCAGTAGCTGATCAGGTGCTGTATCTCATTTAGCATGGCAACCAAAGATTGAGATTTTAAGCTAAAACCTAAAGAAAGGAAATAGAATAGTAAAATCACCATTATCTTAGTAATTATTCAGTAAGTAGTAATTTTATATACCAGTTACTATAAATACATTATTTCATTAATCCTTTCTATACTATGAAGCATTTATTTAGTATAATTTATAGGGAAGAAATATGACAAAACGCGGAGGCTAAATAATTTTCCCAAGTTCATAGTTCTAGTTGGGACCTAAATCCCAATTTGTTTGAGGAATACAAAGCTCTGCTATACAGCTTATGAATGAAAATAATTTTTCTCTTTACTTTGAAAAAAATATACTTACTTTGTTTGATGAACTGGAAACAACTGGAAACCTCACTTCACAATTTGATTTATGTGATCCATTTTTCCAGGATGACCCCGTATTAGGAGTCTCTGAATGGTCTAAGATCTGAGAGAATACAGGTGTAGGTCTCTTACTGTCAGGCATATTTTTATCAGACACAGTTTGTTCAAAGTCATTGTCTGAAGGAGAAGAGAGTGGGGGTGCATCCCAAGCAGAATTACTGGGACTGATCCCTTCAGACTCACTGCAGAGTTTGTTCTCATTTGGACTAAGACCACCTTTTCTCATCTCTTCCCCAAGGGAGGAGGGTTTTTCAGTATCTTTGGATGAATCAGTCTTGTCCTTATCAAGCACAGCATCACAAACTGTTGGATCAAATGGTGCAACAACTGTTATTTTTATAAGATTCTTTTCTAGTGCAAAGTGTCTGTTTAATGGTTTAGTAGGAGTTGGTCCATTACCAACTGATGTGCTTAGTTGAGGTAGTTTTAAGAGGCCAGGGGTCTCGGCTACTGGTCCCAAGCTGTACAATGAATTTTTCTCTTGGGAAGTGTCCAATAGAATTTCATTCCCTTTCCCTCCCTTCTCAACATGCCTATTATCTTTAAGCAACCCTCCTCCCCAAGAAAAGTGCTCATTTGATAGGTCATCATCCTTCAGGAGCTCCTGAATATCTTCCTCTGTGAAACTGAAATGGCCATCATCTTCTTCTCCCTCAGACAGATCCAGCAAGGAGTCATCCAATCCATCCTCATCCAAGGAACCCCAAGAAAATGGGGCATTGTCTTTAGGCAAGAGAGAAGTTCCAGAAGACTGTTCAGAGGGCACTAGTGAGCACGTCATATCTGGAAAAAGAAGAGGCAATTTCACTGAGGAACAGGAAATACCCTTATTTAAATACCCTTAAACTTCTATTTGTTTTACAGTGGTGATATCCTGATATTTTGAATTCTTTGCACTGTGACTTGTAAGATGAGAAATAATTTTAAGATATTTAACCTTACTAGAATCATGGAAATACACATTAGAATAATTACATACTTTTTTTCTAACAAAATAGTGAAAATTAAGATGTCATAGTATCTAAGTTGGTATGGGTATAGGAAATAAGCACCCTTACACACTATCAGTATAAGAGTGTTAAGTCAGCACAATATTTTGTGGAGAGTAACCTGCAATACCATTTGACCCCACAACTTCAATTCTGTGAATTTTTCCCACAGCAATATCTACACAAATGCACATGGATACATTTATAAGAATGTTCAAAGCAGCATTACTCAAAATTGGAGACAATCTAAATCCATCCATGGACTTAGACAGTCTAAGTCCATCACCAGAACTGCTCAGGGAAATAATGGTACATTCATACTATGGAATACTTTACAACTATTTTAAACATAATGAAATAGGTCAGTATATACTATCACAGATGGAATGATATCCACAACATACAAACAAAACAAATATATATTATGTAAAGTGTTTGGATGTATAGAAATGTATAGAAAAACAAATGTATAATTTGAAATTAGACAAAAAAAAAAAAACTTTAAGAATACAAGAATTGTCTTCCATACTGTGTGGAGCTGCTGGTGTGATCTCTTTGCCACGAGACCAAATGGAAAAAGGTTTCAGCTCCCGCTAGCTGTTCCTTTCAGGAGACTTGTCAAAATGATTGACTCCCACCTTCCTGCAGGCACAAAGAAAATTAGAGGATCTTCTCATCACTTTCAACTCTGCTAATTACAAAGTCAACTGTATTATGCTTTAAGGTGCTCCACCTATTAATTTTGATCTTGATTTTTTTTTAAATACCAGAAAGTTGGATTTTGAGTCAAGAACATCAAAGAAAAACCTTTAGAGGAAAAATTATGCAACTAAGGAACTAGTTTTGTTCCTCCCAACAATTTTGTACTTTCTTCAGAATATCATTGCTCCAAAGATGAATACTGGCTTGGGAGTACTGAGACCTTGCTTGCAGTCCTGGTTCTGTCACTAACCAGCTGCAATTAGTTGGGTAAGCCACTTAACCATTTGGACTTGTTTCCTCATTTATAAAATGGGGACAGGATGGAGAAGGGGGACTAGGCAATGTCTAAAAGTCCACCAAGATCTACTAATCATGATCACACATGCTAAAGTCTCATTTTCAATTTATATAATAAATGCAAGAACATATCCAGAAAAATATAAACACAAAACTGATGACTATTATATCCTCTGAGGGGACCAAGAGCTATCAAGGGGAGACTTCAGGGTCATTCTACTTTTCTACTTGAATATTTGTATATTACTTTAAAACCTAGCTTTTAAACAGTCAATGATGGACCTAATCTAATCAGCGGTTTAACACTGCCTTCAGCCCAGGTCATGATCCTGGAGACCCGGGATCCCAGCATGGAGCCTGCTTCTCCTTCTGCCTGTGTCTCTGCCTCTCTCTCTCTCTGTGTCTCCCATGAATAAATAGATAAAATCTTAAAAATAAATAATTTTCTAGATAGGAAAGGTGATAAAAACTTCCATTTCACATATCATGTCAACATCTGAGAAGCTGTAAGAAATGCTTAAACATTAAACTTAATAATTTGGAAAATTCCTTATTAGCATTCTAACTGTAAATTTCCCCCCACCCCACTTTCCCTCCATATCCTGAATTTTATATTTATTTCATGCATTCTTTCAGAAAACATTTTCTGAGCTAATATCATCATATAGCACTGAACAAGATAATATGTTTCTATAGGACTTCTTAAAAATAAAGATATGGTTTCCACCATTAAAGAATGTATAATGCAGCTCTCTGGGTGGCTCAGTCAAGTGTCCAACTCTTGATCTCTGCTCAGGTCTTGATCTTGTGGTTGTGAATTTGAGCCCCACATTTGGCTCCATGCTGGGTGTGGAGCCTACTTAAAAAAAATGTATAATCCTCCTAGGGAGATAACATTGAAAGTTATGCACCAATATGAGAAAACAAAATGGTATGGACAATAAAGTACTGGAGAAAGAGAAGGAAAGGAGAGGAATTATAGAACTTTAGAGTTAGGATTTATATAATGTACAACATGGTGACTATAGTTAACCATACTGTATTTTATATTTGAAAATTGCTAAGAGAATAGATTTTAAAAGTTCTCATCACGAGAAAAAAAAATTGTAACTACGTGAGGTGATGTATGATAACTTCTCTTACTGTGGTAATGATTTAGTAATATGTACATTTATCATTATATCATATGTCTTAAAATAATATGCACTATTATACATCAATTTTATCTCAATAAAACTGGGGGATAAATAAATAAAAAATTTTAAAAAGAAACTTAAATTTACTCATCTTATGAGATGGGACAGAAAGAAATATTAAATACCTATTATAAATCAAGCACTGTGAAACATTTTAAAACTTCAAATTTAACTCCTCAACATAACTCTGTAACGTAGACCTTACCAAATAAACTAAGCTTTCTGTTGTATTTAAACTTAGGCTGCTAAGACTTTTTATCTTATTTTTACCAATATTCCAGCATTGTATGAGAGAGTTCCAGGTACTGCAGGCATTGAAGTAGGTGCCTCTATGAAGAGAAAAGTAATTTTCTCTGCCCAGTGACGGGATTATTTTATATTATTTCTTTAGGCTGCACTAAGAAAAATTCTACTTAAAGTTTTAGGTGTCAAGCACAAGTATCACAGGCACTGAAGTTAAGGACCTATATTTCTGAAAAGCCCTTTCTGAGTCACTATCCCCACTCTCATCCAAACTCCTTCCAAAAAGTCTAGTTCAAGCAGCTGACATGAACAAATGAAGAGTTCAATAAATGTTCACTCTTAGGAACTAAAGTTAAGAGGCACTAAGTCACTTTAACAAGCACACAGACCAATTAATACTAGAACAAGGATCTAAACCCAGTTCTAATTCCAAAGGTAATGTCTTTTCTGCTACCCTTGTCATTGATTTGCCCAGGGTTGGTCAGCAAATGGCAGAGCCTTCTAATTTCAGTACACTCTCTAATATACTATGAAAGATAAAGATACTGAAGAGGGCTCTGATCCCTTGGCAAAAATAATTTAAGCCACTTTATTATACACAGGCTTCCCTTGAATTCCCAGGGAAGAACATGAGAAATGTGGCCAAGTCTCACTGGAAGAAAAACATCGTTACTTGCAAACTTGACTATATACACATGATCAATATCCTTCATAACAAGTGAAAGAATTCCTACATAACAACCAGAGGCACAGAGCTGGCTTTCCTGAGCTTCTTTCAGGGAATGTTCCAACATGCTTGGGAGCAAAAGCATGCAAAACAATACAATTTTTACCTTGTACAAATCATTCTCTCCACAATTTTAATTCCTCATTTAAGAAAATGCCTTTTATTACACATAACTTAAAGGATATACAAAAATAACAGTAAAACAAACCCCACATGCCTATCACTCAACCCCAACAACTATCAACCTATAGCAAATCTTGTCCCATCTACTCCTCCACTTTACTGGATTATACTGAAGCAAATCCCAGGTACCACATCATTTCACCTGTAAGTAACAAGGATTCCTTACGATAAAATACATGGTTCGGGTATCCCAATTATTTTAACATCTTACTTTTTAAGGATTAAAAAAAATCAGCATCCAAATAAATCTACACACTACAACTGGCTGATATGTTTTATATTCTAATCTATAGATTCCTCATCTTTCTTTTTTCTTGCAATTTGTTAGAGAAACAATACCATATAGTGTATGGATACATATATGTATCATTAAATTATAAAAACGTGCATGGGAATAAGAAGCTCAAAATTCAGGATAATGGTTACCTCTGGTGGTGGAGAGGGGAAGAGAAATGGCAAGGAGGCATGATTAACTTCAATTATATCTGTAATGTTTCATTTCTTAAAATTTTTTTTAAAGACCTATATGAAAGATGCCAAGGGGTACCTGGCTGGGACTCTTGACCCTGAGGTTGTTTTGAGCCCCATATTGGGCACATAGAAATTACTTTAAAAATAGATATACGTGGCAGGGCGCCTGGGTGGCTCAGTTGGTTAAGCAACTGTCTCTTGATATCAGCTCAGGTCTCAACCTCAGCGTTTTGAGTTCAAGCCCTGTGCCGGGGCTAAAAGGGGAGAGGGAGGAGCAACATAATGAGACCGAGAAACCATGTTAGAAAGATTACATTTCTCCTGTTTCTCTGCTAAGTCCCATTTACTCATGTTCTATATTTTGCATCTGAGTAAAACAAAGCTATGTTGCCCCTCTAAGGGGAGACAAGAAAGTTAATCATTCTCTAAGTTCTATCCTAGGCCCCAAACACCTGATAACATCCAAGAAGCAGATCCCAAACATGTTCTTAGACATTAGCTTCAAACAAACCATGGCTGACACTGGCACCCTACCTTCAGTGATAAATGTAATAACACCTATTGATCACCTGACACTCACCTTTGGTCAGAGGCTACCTTGGGTTCCTGAAGGAATATTTACCCTGGATCTCTTTCCAATATAAATCCACAACCTCAAGTGACAGACTTAACTTTTCATTTCCTGGGTCTCCCAGACAGTTCATCTGCTATACTCTATCACACTATTCATTTTTTTTCTTCCTTTTTTTTTTTTAATTTTTATTTTTTTATGATAGTCACACAGAGAGAGAGAGAGAGAGGCAGAGACACAGGAGGAGGGAGAAGCAGGCTCCATGCACTGGGAGCCCGATGTGGGACTCGATCCCGGGTCTCCAGGATCACGCCCTGGGCGAAAGGCAGGCACCAAACCACTGTGCCACCCAGGGATCCCCTCTATCACACTATTCAATGAACTCTGCTCACTTGCTCCTGGTTCCCATTTGATTTCCATCCTGTGCGAAGCCAAGGACCCTGTCAGCTGGTATCTGAGAGACCCCTTCAGATTCAGCCTGCCTACATCAATAAGATAAAGCTGAATGATGTATATAATGGTATCATTACGTTACTTCCGATAAATTCATATGTTTAAAATATTTAATAATAGGGACGCCTGGGTGGCTCAGCAGTTGAGCGTCTGCCTTCTGCTCAGGGCATGATCCCAGGATCCGGGATAGAGTCCCTCGTCGGGCTCCCTGCGGGGAGCCTGCTTTTCCCTCCACCTATGTCTCTGCCTCTCTCCCTCTGTCTCTCATGAATAAATAAATAAATCTTTAAAAAAATTAATAATAAAAATATTTTTTAATTAAGAAGTCAGCAGAGAAAGGCAATGATTACATTCTGTAGTTTCAAATGTCCTCTCCTATACAATAGGGACCATCACAGCAGCTACCTCAACGTGTTGCCAGAATTAAATGAGACCATGAACATAAACCACTTATTACTGCAAGCACAATGGAAAAGCTCAGTAAGTAGTGGTTATAGTTTCTACTTCACCCCACCAGCATCACCTCTCTGCCCTCTAAAGTCTTAATGAAGCATAGCAATGGCAGGAAAGAATACTAATCTAGTTCCTTGCTTGTTAAGAAATAGTATACTCTAATCTCTTCTAATTTAACCAAGCATTCAACCATATTGCCACTGAATTAAAGGCCAGGCTGTGTGGACATCTAAAGTATCAGGCAGGGGCAGTCCAGGTGGCTCAGCGGTTTAGCACCTCCTTCAGCCCAGGGCCTGATCCTGGAGACCCAGGATCCAGTCCCGCGTCCGGCTCCCTGCATGGAGCCTGCTTCTCCCTCTGCCTGTGTCTCTGCCTCTCTCTGTGTGTCTCTCATGAATAAATAAATAAAATCTTTAAGAAAATAAAAATAAATAAATAAAAATATATCAGGCAAATCCTTTGAACTAATAGTTACTGAAGTATCCTGTATAGAGGGACTGAACTAAAATTCAGAGACCTCACATGTCACTTAAAGTCGCTGGACCTCAATTCAGATGAGAACACTCATCTGAAAAATGGGGGATAATTATACGCTGTTAACTTGAAACAGAGATTATCATGAGAATCAAATGAGGGGATGTTCACAAAAGTATTCTAAACCTAAAAGCCATATACTAATGAAAGTTGATATTTAATGAATTTGCCAGAGGGTGGGAAAAAATCTCAGATAAAATTAAGTTCTAAAGTGAAGTTCCATAAGACAGCCTCGGCACTTCTCTACCATTTTACTGTTAACTGCCTTTCTTGGCACTTGCTTTGTAACTTCCACCTAAAATGAGGATCTCTTTAAGGGAGGAATATTTTTCCCATCTCCCAAGTCTATCTCTTAATTCTTCTGCTCCCCATCCCTTCTGTGACCCTATTCTGTCCTTCCACATCTCTCTCACCTGTCCACCCCCTTCTTCACACTTCAGTTTACCACCCCCTCCCTCTGTTCTCTAACCACCTAGCTGCAACCTCAGAAACTGGTTCCCTTGCTATTTTTATCCTACCTAAGAAAACCTATTGCCTTAGAACACGAAGTCTTATTTTATTCAGGCCACTAAAATTGCAACACCAGATACAATCCCATATTCCTTTCAAGGTTCTAAAACCAAGACCATTACCAAGCTAGATCTGATATGAATGGCCAAGGGCAAAGATTATTTCCAAGCCTTTGATTTCCAACCTTCTCCACAGGTAAGGCGGCACATAGCACAAAAGACACTCACTCACTAGGCTTTTATCACTCCATAAAAATGGGCATAACATTTAAACAAAATCAAAGTGAACTGGAATTATCTGTAAGAATTCTGCAACTTCCTTTGAAATGGAAATACTACTGTAGGACAGAAAAACCACCTGGGGTGGAAATCTCTGCTTTAGCTGAGCATTTCACTAGATAAGGATTCCAGGACCCTCATCTCACGGGGGCACAGAAACTAAATACTACTAAGCTGCAGCAACAGGTTTCTTTTTAAAAAGGAAAGGTTTCAAAAATAATTTAGACAGGATTGCTAAAGCTTGCAGCCTCTCACAAATCCACAAGAAACTGGAGATCAGCAGGTGGGCAATTCAATCACATCTTTCCCCTCTCCGGGGGTCAACCCGGCGGTGCCAGCCGCCTTCCCTCCGGCCCAGGCAGGAACCGGTGGCACCTCCAGCCCTGAGAGCCAAGAGTAAGGGTAACCCATGTCCACCCTCCGTAGAATACTGCTTGGGCTCCCCCCTGCTCTCCCCTAGCAATGCGACGGCCTCAGAACGGCTTCGCCCTCGGGGCTGGGCCTTCGCACTTCCCTACTCCCTCCCCCCAAAATACCAAGAATTCCCGCCTCCCCGCGGAAGGCGGGAGAAGCGCGGGCTTGCTCCCGCCCCTCCCCCCGCAGGGGCCCAACTGACCCCTCAGCAGGCCTGCGTGGTGCACCCCTCCCCCCGAGGGTGGTCACTCACACCCACAACTCAGCGGGACCGCGGCCCCGCCAGCCCCAGGGGTGGGTCATCCTCTCCCTCCCCCACCCGCCAGCCGCGGCGGGAAGACCGCGATCCTCTCCCCAGCAACAGCCCCCCCTTGGGGCCGGGACAGCGGCACCGCCAGCACCCCCGACACACTCCTCCTCCTCCACCCTCGCTGGGCAGGGAGACTGGCGGAGGTCCCTGCCTCGCAGGTGACCCCACAGCCTTCCTCTTCCTCATCTACCGCCCGCCGACGGGAGGTGGGGCGCAGGGACACTCCCCCTCCCGCCGCCATCACCTGAGGAACGACAACCAGCCCTCTCCCAGCAGGGCAAAGGCCTCCCAACCCTTCAACGGGGTGGACGGGCATGTACGGCCCCCTGGAGAAGCAACAGGCGCCCCCATCCCCCTCCCAGCCGGGAACGAAGACCCCCTCATCCCTCCCGCTCTTCACCTCCGGAAGCGGGGCCGAAGCCTGGGCGAACGACTGCGCCTCACTCCGCCCCCTGCGCCATTTTATCGCCCCCTCCCCGACCTCCCCCACCCGAGGCTGTCGGGCCAGCGCAAGGGGGCGGGCAAACGGGCAGTGATTGGCAGGAAACCACCCCGCCCCTCGGGGGGTTGTGCCCCGCGCAGGCGCCGCAACCCCGCCCTCCGTACCGCCTCGCCTGCCTACTGGCTCCGCCCCTTTCCCGTCTCATCGACCCGCTCGACTCTCAGTTGCTCCGGACTCTCCTCGCCACTCTTAGGCGAAGGGTTCAGGCCGAGCAAGCCGAGCGACGAGTTCAGCTGATGCAACCTAACTCGGCCCGCGTGACAGTTCCCGGCACGCGGCGGCGGCGGCGACCGAGGAAGCGGCGCGGTGCCGGGCTAAGCGCGGGAGATAGGGGCGGCGGAGCCATGGGGGACGCTCCGAGCCCTGAAGAGAAGCTGCACCTTATCACCCGGAACCTGCAGGTCGGGCCTCAGGGTTGGAACTACGCTGTTGGGGGGGACTGGGGGCTCGAGGTCCAGTGACCCTGAGCCTCACTGTCGGGTCCTGAGTGTGTAGGGTCGGGGGACTCCGCGCTGCGGCAGCCCAGAGGCTACAGCCCTCGCTGCTGGTTGGTCGGTCGGTCAGCCAGTCAAGCCGCGATATGTCGGTCGCACAAAAATGACAGTGGGCTCACCTCCTGTGTGCAGTTACCTTGTGTTGGTCGAGCCTTGAATCCAGGACTCCCACCCCACCCACCCTATTATGTGCCAGGCGTGGTGCATGGCACTGGGGATACGTCAGAGCCCTGCCCTCCCAGGGCTTGTCTGGAGGGAACTGGACGTTAAGAAAGACCCCCTAATTCGAAAACTTGGTTACATTTTGAAACAAGTACTGCAAAGTACTATCCGTGGGGCTTTGGAAAGAATTTAGGGGCGAGGACTGGAGGGAGTGTCAGGGAAGGCTGAGGAAGTAACCTCGAAACTGCGCCTAGATGATGCAAATCACTTCACTCCACATCTGTTCTTACCGTCTCCGGGAACTGCAGGAGTAGAAGTTAACCTGAAGAAGAGTGAGTTGGGGGGTCATTTTAGGTAGAAGGAAGCCAAGTCAAGACCTAGAGCGGAGAAAGAACACTGGTTCAGAGAGAAGGCTAATTGGGCTGGAGTAGAGTGAGCAAAGTGCAGATCAAATATTAATAAATATTTATATTGCTCCTTTCCTTACCTCTTTCTGGCCTCTATTGTCACAATATAGAGAAGGCCTTTCCTGACGACTTTATTTATTTTTTTTTTTTTTTAATTTTTATTTATTTATGATAGTCACAGAGAGAGAGAGAGAGGCAGAGACACAGGCAGAGGGAGAAGCAGGCTCCATGCACCGGGAGCCCGACGTGGGATTCGATCCCGGGTCTCCAGGATCGCGCCCTGGGCCAAAGGCAGGCGCCAAACCGCTGCGCCACCCAGGGATCCCATGACGACTTTATTTAAATAACAAACCCCCTGCCACCAGAACTGTCTCATTTCCTCTATAGTCTTTTTCACTGTTGTTTGTCTGCTGAAGTACCACCATCTGATACTATGTGTTTTACTTGTTTGTTGAAAAGGAGTAGGCAGGAACCAGGTCATGAGGGCCTTTCAGGCTGTGTTTAAAAGTGAAGTTTATTCTAAGAGCAGTGATATACACGTTGGTTAGGCCACAGCTTGGGTTTTTTTTTTTTTAATCCTTTAAAAAATTCATCCCTTTAAAGTGTACATTTTGGGGTCCCTGGGTGGCTCAGTTGGTTAAGCATCTGCCTTTGGTTCAGGTCGTGATCCCACCGTCCTGAGATTGCCCCCCCCCCTCCCCCCGCATCAGGCTCCCTGCTTGATGGGCACCCTGCTTCTCCCTCTCCACCACTTGTGCTCTCTCATGCTCGTGCTGTCTCTCTCTCAAATAAATAGGTTAAATCTTAAGAAAAAAAAGAAAAAGAAAGTGCATTTCTGTGGGTTTTAGTATAGTCACAAGATTGTACAGTTAGCACCACTATCTGATTCCAGAACATTTTCATCACCAAAATAAAACCTGTACCCATTTGACAATCACTGCCCATTTCCCCCCTCCCTGCAGCCCTAGGGGAACACTAATCTACTTGCTGTCTTTAATTTGCCTATTCTGAACATTTCATATGAATAGAATCATGTAATGTGTGGGTTTTATGTCTCATTTCTTTCACTTAGCATGTTTTCAAGTTTCATCCATGCTGTCACATCTACCAAACTTTATTCCTTACGGCTGAAAAATATTTATGATTATATGAATATATTAGATTTTGTTTCTGCATTCATCAGTTGGTGGACATTTGGGTTCTTTCCACTCATAACTTGATCTTAACGAGTAATTTTTACGTGCTTCCTCTTAGCCAGATTCTTTATCCTAGTCTCTTTCCACAAAAATAATGCTGGTTGGGGACAAAAGATACAAAAAGCTAATGGTGTTGACTCAGGTTTTAAAGGGTAAGTGATGTGACCTTTCCTTGAGTGGCAAGAATTCCCCCAAGTTCCAAATAGTCAGGGGCTTGGAAGTGCAGGATCCAGACTCCAGCTGCCTCGAAACAGATTTTAACAAGTCCTGCTAATAGATGATTCAATCCAGCAAAACAGTTTCTGCCTTTCATGGCTTCTAACAGCCTCCCCAAACTATCACTTGAAGAATCACTAAAATCTCTTTTATTAGCAGCATACTGAGCTATTAGGATTTTTCCAATATTGTCTTCTGGCAAAAGGAAACCATTAAAGTATTAAATAGGTGAATGAGTTAATCAAGTTTTGCATTTTAGAGATCTCTCTGGCTGCCTTCTGGAACATAGACTGGAGGGAGCAAGAATAGATAACAGGAGTCCTATTAGGTGGGTAGTAGTAGGTCCTGGTGGGATCTGATAGTGACCTAGACTAGGGTGGTGGTATGGAGGCAGAGAGAAGGAGGAGGATTTAGGTAGGAGCTTTGGTAACTTTGGCAACTTGGTAAATGACAGTACCATTTACTGCACTTGGGTGAAACTGTAAGTGAAAAAGATGGGTGGGGAGTGAGGCGGGAAGGTGAGAGCAGGAGGTTAATTTCGAACAAGTTGATTTTGAATTAACTGGGTTGATAACAAGTACATTGTTCCATATATGGATGTGAGCAGGAGACTTGGTAGTTACTAACTTATAAGTAATAATTGAAGCAACGTGAAAGGGATCAGTTAGGGAGAATGTAAAGAGAAGAGAGAGGGCTGCAAGGATTGCTAATATTTAATGATTAGGAAGTACAGCTGCAAAGGACGCTGAAGCAGCAGCCAGAGAAACAGGAGGAAAACTTAAGAGAATAGAAAAATGAAGGACCAAAAGAGGGGAGTATTTAGGGATGGAGTGAGAAAGTGAGGACTAAAAAATTTTCATTGAGGGATGGCTGGGTGGCTCAGCGGTTGGGCATCTGCCTTTGGCTCAGGGCGTGATTCCAGGGTCTGGCGATCGAGTCCCACTTCGGGCTCCCTGCATTGGAGTCTGCTTATCCCTCTGCCTATGTCTCTGCCCCTCTCTCTCTCTGTCTCTCATGAATAAATAAATAAAATCTTTTTTAAAATTTTAAAAAATTAAAAATTTTCATTGAATTTAGCAACAATGAGAGTCATCTGTGATCTTAGCCAGAGCATTTTCAGTGGTGTGATGCTGTATGGAATTCAACTGGAGTGGGAGATGAGGAATAAAGACCAGAAGAAGTGACAGCTATTTCAAGAATTGGCTCGAAAGGAAGGAACATGAGTTCTAGTGGATGGAGGGGAAGATGCAGGTAGGGACATGTCCCATTCCCTAACATCAGTGGCATATCACTGCAGTGGTACTAGCAACAGCACCAACTTAGGCTGGCTCTCCCTCAGCACTGAGAACATGGCTGGACCTCCCTCCTGGCTCTGACCTTAGACCCTCAGTGACACATGCCTTTGTTTGCCTTGTCACAAGGTAAAGGATGAGCAAGGTGGGGCACCAGCATTAAACCAGCTCTTCTGCTTCCACAACAGGAGGTTCTAGGGGAAGAGAAGCTGAAGGAGATACTCAAAGAGCGGGAACTTAAAGTTTACTGGGGAACAGCAACCACAGGCAAGCCACATGTGGCTTACTTCGTGCCTATGTCTAAGATTGCAGACTTCCTGAAAGCAGGATGTGAGGTAAGAAATAATGTTCTATAAACAAGCATTCCTTGGGGAATGGCCAAAAAAGAGATTTAACAAGGGCAGGGCAGAGAGGCGGGTTCGGAGGTACTTGGACAAATTTACATTTGGTGGTGCCTTATCTCTTAATGTCCAGGTAACGATTCTATTTGCGGACCTTCATGCATACTTGGATAACATGAAAGCTCCATGGGAACTTCTAGAACTCCGAACCAGCTACTATGAGAATGTGATCAAGGCAATGCTGGAAAGCATTGGTGTGCCCTTGGAAAAGCTCAAGTTCATCAAAGGCACTGATTACCAGCTCAGCAAGTAAGTTCTAAATCATCCACGCTCCTTGTGACTCTTATGCTCCTAACTAATTACAGGTCTGTGGAATTTAGGCACTCCTTAAATTTGGATTTAGAAGTGCTTTGGCCCTACCAATTAAAAACTATTAAAAAATTTATATTCTTTGTCCTTTTAAGTCATCCATCAAAAATGTACTGACTAGTAAATGCCTGTGTACTATCCATTTTGCTAGAGATAAGAATGTAACCAAAACAAAGTCCTTGGCCTTGCAGAGCCCACATCATATGGGAGAAAGATGATAAACAATTCAGCTCCCTTCTTCCTTCCAGCCTCAGCAAATAATGATCAAAGAAATGTGAAAGTGGGATCTCTGGGTGGCTCAGTGGTTTAGCGCCTACCTTTGGCCCAGGGAATGATGCTGGAGTCCTGGGATCAAGTGCCACATTGGGCTTCCTGCATGGAGTCTGTTCTGCCTCTGCCTGTGTCTCTGCCTTTCTCTCTCTGTGTCTCATGAATGAATGAATGAATGAATATATAAAAAAAATAAGAAATGTGAAAGAAAAATATTTCACTTGTTTCTCACCTCCCCAACAATTTATTGCTTCATATCTTTATCAATTTTATTCACATTTGTAATATTAGCATAGATGCGATTTTGTGTTCTGATTTTTTTAACTTCAGTAATTTCCTAAATAATTCCTCCATGCTGCCTCATAGTCTTCACATTGTTTGACTTTTAAAACCTCAGTTAAGCCATGCATCACTACTGGTCACTTTTTCACGTAAACCCTTAGAACAACTTTTTAAGGTAAGCATTGGTGTGTCCTATTTCACAGATAAGGAAACAGATTCAGATGTAACTTTCTCAGGTTCGTACTTGCGGTAAACAGAAGAGCCAGGATGTGAACCCAGATCTCTTGCCTACAAGTTCATTTTTTTTTTAACTTCATTGATCATAATTATCTTTTGGTTTTTTGTTTTTGTTTTTGTTTTTTTAAGATTTATTTATTTATTTATTTATGATAGGGAGAGAAAGAGAGAGAGAGGCAGAGACACAGGCAGAGGGAGAAGCAGGCTCCATGCAGGGAGCCCGATGCAGGACTCGATCCCGGGACTCCAGGATCGCACCCCGGGCCAAAGGCAGGTGCTAAACCGCTGAGCCACCCAGGGATCCCTATCTTTTGTTTTTTAAGATTTTATTTATTTATTTGAGAGAGAACAAGCGAGTGGGTTGGGAGAGGTACAGAGGGAGAGGGACAAGCAGACTCTGCACTAAGCACAGAACCTGATGCGTGCTTGATCCCACAACCCCGAGACTATGACCTGAGCCAATACCATGAGTCGGACAATTAACCAACTGAGCCACCCAGGCACCCTGATCATAATTTTATTTAGCATTCCTCACTGTTGGACATTTAGAGTTTTAAATAAGGCACATAACTTTCTTACATAAACAGGTGTTTGAATCCACAGCTTCAGTAGAGTGCCTGCAATTTCATTTATTTTTACATTTGTTCTACAGATATTACGGAGCACTTACTAGATGGTAAGCACCATCTAGGTCCTGGGTATACAAAAATAAATGAAAACAAAAACCCCTATCATAATGGGGCTTACATTTCATCAAAGGAATATGGCCAAAGGAAACATGAAAAGTTATCTATCTATCTATCTATCTATGTATATATCAATTACTTTATATATGTGTGTGTATACACACACACACACACACACACACACTGTGTCAGATGGTGACAGGTGCTACAAAGCAGGCAGGCAGAGGAGAGAAAGTTCTTGAGGAGTGGGGGGTTTCTATGTAGATAGGGTGGCTAGAGAAGACCTCCATGATAAGAAGATATTAGACAGAGACCTGAAGGTAAGGGATTGAGTCATGCAAACACTTACTGAGTTTTTACTATGTGCCAGATTCTGTTCTAGGTACTGGCATTATAACAGTAAATGATTCAGGGAAGGCTTTTATTCTCCCAGAACTGAACAGAATTTGGGGTATGGGAAGATGGGATACATAAAGCTACCTTACTTCAAAGTGACTTGATATTTTTATATATACAAAAGTGACTTCAAAGGAAGATAGCTTTGTAAGTATACACTTTGATATACTACCTCTGTTCTAAACAACAGCAATGATAGATAAAAACATTAAAGAAACAGAGGACCTACCCAGATTCAAAAGACAAGCATAACATCTCTGTGGTAAGAGAAACAGAATTGAAATGCAAATTGGTGAGTTGGGCTGAAGTTACAGGTTTGCTGGGCTCTAATCAGGAAGCCAGTGGTGGAGACAAACCAGGCTTACTGCTTAAAGCCAGAGGATAAAGTAGGGCTTTTTTACCCTCTTCTCATTCCCATTCCTACCCCTCAAGGAAAGTAGAGCCAGGGAGTGGGGGCACTATTAGTCACCTGCTTGGGTCATTAGGGACTTTTATCAAGCTTTGGCCTGTGGAGACTCAGCTGTATGCATACCAAGAATTAAACCAAGCTGCCCACCATTCATGAGTGTTATATCCATGATATTACCAAAAAGACATAAGTTCTAACATGCCAAGCAATAGCATCCATGTTTTAAAAAGAAATGATAGAAGAGAGAGAGGCAAAAACGAAACATGAATATATAGAAATAAAAGAATCGTTTACAAATCTCGGAAATGTAAAACTCAGTCATTAAAGCCAAACCAAACCAAACGAAAAAACACTACAGGGGCACCTGGCTGGCTCAGAAGAGCTCATGGCTCTTGATTTCAGGGTTGTGAGTTCGAGCCCCACCTTAGGTGTAGACATTATAAACAAAACACAATTATAAATAATAATATAAACTTTAAAACAAAAAAGCAAAAAAACCCACAAACTGATAGATGGCATCAACTCTAGACTGAACAAAGTTGAAAATAAAACTGTAGATGTGAGAGATAGTACTAAGAGATTCACCCAGAATGCAACCCAGAGAGATGGACAAAAAAACTGTCAGAGTATTTGAGATGTAAATAAGAACTTTTTGCTTCCAGCAGTCTGGCACAGTGGGTATTCTAACCAGACCTACTATGGGAAACAATTAAAAATGCTGGATAAAATATTTTTTAAACTTTCTGAATGCTTCAAATCAGTCAATTGATAAATTAGTCAAGAATACTCAGTGGCTGGAAACCAAACAAAAGTGGGAATACAGAGGTATTTATTTCAGAGGCGCATGGCTGGCTCAATCAGTAGAGCATGCAACTTTTTTTTATCTCAGGGATTTAAGTTTGAGCCCCACGTTGAGTGTAAAGATTACTTAAAAATAAAATTTTGGAAAAAAATAAAAATAAAAAATAAATAAATAAATAAAATAAAATTTGGGGGGCAGCCCGGGTGGCTCAGTGGTTTAGCGCCGCCTTCAGCCCAGGGCCTGATCCTGGGGACCTGTGATGGAGTCCCACGTTGGACTCCCTGCATGGAGCCTGCTTCTCCCTCTGCCTCTCTCTCTCTCTCTCTCTCTCTCTCTCTCTCTCTGTGTCTCTCATGAATAAATAAATAAAATCTTTAAATCAATCAATCAATCAATCAATCAATCAATCTTGGGGGGGTATCCTTAGATGGCTCAGCAGTTTAGTGCCTGTCTTCGGCCCAGGGCATAATCTTGGAGTCCTGGGATGGAGTCCCGCATCGGGCTCCCTGCATGGGGCTTGCTTCTCCCTCTGCCTGTGTCTCTGCCTCTCTCTCTCTCTCTCTCTCTCTCTGTGTCTCTCATGAATGAATAAATAAAATCTTTTTTAAAAATTAAAAAAATAGGGCAGCCCCGGTGGCTCAGCGGTTTAGCGCCGCCTGCAGCCCACGGTGTGATCCTGGAGACCCTGGATCGAGTCCCACGTTGGGCTCCCTGCGTGGGGCCTGCTTCTCCCTCTGCCTGTGTCTCTGCCTCTCTCTCTCTTCTCTCTGTGTATACTCATGAATAAATAAATAAAATCTTTTTTAAAAATTTTAAAAAATTAAATAAAATCTTGGGGGATGCCTGGATGGCTCCATGGTTGAGCGTCTGCCTTCCACCTCAGGGCATGATCCTGGAATCCTGAGATGGAGTCCCACATTGGGCTCCCGGCATGGAGCCTGCTTCTCCCTCTACCTATGTCTCTGCCTCTCTCTCTCTGTCTCTCATGAATAAATAAATGAAATCTTAAAAAAATAAATAAATAAAATGCAAAAAATGGATTTTATAATCTGTAAGATATAATTAATAGAACACTAAGACTAGTAGCACCTCAAGAGACCTCATTGAATTATATGGGATTGAACTTTGGTTTCTATGGCCTCACAGAACATAGTAGGAAAAAAAAAGAAAGAAAGAAAATTGGAGTACTAGGCCAGGAGGTCCAATATTTGAATAATAATTGTTCCAGAAAAGAGAACAAAGAATCAGGGAAGGAAATCATCAATGAAATAATTTATAGAACAAGTAAATGACTTGAGTTTCCAGAGTGAAGGGACCCATCAAGTGCCTGGCACAATGGATGAAAATAAACCCATGCTAAAGTGCACTATCTTGAAATTTCACAACACTAGGAACAATAAATAAAGTGTATTACAAAGTTCCAAAAGGACAAAAGAAGTCACATACAAAATTTCAGGAATCAAGATGGCTTTGCATTTCTGAAAAGGAACACTGACAACCAAAGGGTGATGATGCAAAGCCTTTAAACTTCTGAGGGAGGGATGCGTGGCTGGCTTGGTCTCTTGATCTCAGTCATACAGGCTCAAGCCCCATGTTGGGTGTAGAGATTACTTAAAAATACAATCTTTATTTATTTTTTTAAAGATTTGTTTATTTATTCATGAGAGACACAGAGAGAGGCAGAGACATAGGCAGAAGGAGAAGTGGGGTTGGATCCCAGGACCTGAGGATCACTTCCTGAGCCCAAGGCAGACACTCAACCACTGAACCACCCAGGCGTCCTAAAAATAGAATCTTTAAAAGAAAAAAAAAAAAAAAGAATCTTTAAAAGAAAAAATAGGGCAGCCCCGGTTGGCGCAGCGGTTTAGCGCCGCCTGAAGCCCGGAGTGTGATCCTGGAGACCCGGGATCGAGTCCCACGTCCAGCTCCCTGCATGGAGCCTGCTTCTCCCTCTGCCTGTGTCTCTGCCTCTCTCTCTCTCTCTGTGTCTCTCATAAATAAATAAAAATTCTTTACAAAAAAAATAATCAGAAAAAAGAAAATAAAATTCTAAAGGAAAACAATTATGCCCACCTAAACTACCATTCAAGTGTAAGAGTAAATTACCTGAAAATATTTATCTAAAAAAATTATTTTCATGTTTTTATTGGTCATTTATGTATCCTTGTCTGTGAAGTATCTATGCAAGTAGCCCATTTTTCTTCTTTCTTTCTTTTTTTTTTTTTTTTGAGTTCCTTATATGTATCCTAGATAGCAAGCAAATCCTTTCTCATTTATATAGTATAGGGATAGAGCATTAACCATTGAAACAGACTAGAAAATTCAGAAATAGATCCTCATAAATATGGAAATTTAATTTATGACAGAGCCAGCATTACAGATCAGCAGAGAAAGAATGAACTTTTTAAGAAAATATGGTGCAAAGACCATTAGTTATCCATATGGGAAAAAAATGATCCCTTCATTCTAAGTGGATTAAAGATTTAACTGTAAAGGCCAAACTATGAAACATTTAAAAGACCGTACATACACAAAGCTATCTTTTAATCTCAAGGCATGGAAAATTCAACAAAACACACCAAAAGCACAAACTACAGGAAAAGACTGATGAATTCAAATTAAAATTAAGACTTTCAGGGGCAGCCTGGGTGGCTCGGCAGTTTAGCGCCGCCTTCAGCCCAGGGTGTGATCTGGAGACCCGGGATCGAGTCCCACGTCAGGCTGCTGGCATGGAGCCTGCTTCTCCCTCTGCCTGTGTCTCTGCCTCACTGTGTCTCTCATGAATAAATAAATAAAATCTAAAAAAGAAAAAAGAAATTAAGACCTTCAGTAAATCAAAAGTAAAATAAAGTAAAAAGGCAAGCAACCAACAGGGAGAAAATATTTAAAACACATAACTGGCAAATATTAACATCCTGTATTTGTCAAAAACTACAAATTCAACTGTCAAAAAAATTAGTCCAGTAGAAAAAGACATAGGCGTTTCACAGAAGAAATCAAATGACCAATAAATATATGGAAATGAACCTCCTTGATTATTCAAAGAAAATTAGATTAAAACTTCAGTAAGAAACCACTCATGTTGGGACGCCTAGGTGGCTCAGCGGTTGGGTGGCTGCCTTGGGCTCAGGTTGTGATCCCGGGATCCAAGACCAAGTCCCACATCGGGCTCCTGGGAAGAGCCTGCTTCTCCCTCTGCCTATGTCTCTGCCTCTCTCTCTCTCTCTGTCTCATGAATAAATAAATAAATAAATTTTTAAGGCAATTCCTATTTTATTTTATTTTATTTTATTTATTCTTGAGAGAGAGAGGCAGAGACACAGGCAGAGGGAGGAGCAGGCTTCATGCTAGGAGCCTGACGTGGGACTGAACCCCAGAACTCCAGGACCATGCCCCAGGCTGAAGGCACTGAGCCACCCAGGCTGCCCTAAAAAAAAAATCTTAAAAAAAACCACTCATGCTTATCAAGTTGGCAAAATTTAAAATAAAGATAATATTAGGTAATAAAATTAATAACCAAAGCTCAAGATGCAAATTACCTATGATCCAGAAATTTTATTCCTAGGCATGTAGAAAGAAACTTGCATTTGTATACCAGGTTATACACACAATATTTTTAACACATTGTTTATAGATACAAATATATAAAACTGGAAAGAAACTCAAAAGTTCAGGATAGTAGTTACTCTGGAAGAAGAGGAAGTAGTATAGGATTATGGCAGGTGGTAGAGCACAGGAGCTTCTAAAGCTGTGAAGCTTCTAAACTTCATAGGAGCTTAATTACTTCAGAAGTAATTAAGTCCTCTTTCTTAAACTGAACAATGGGTACAGTATTCCTTATATGTATTTCAGTTTAAAAAAAAAAAAAGACATGGAAGATAGCAAAATCTGATATTTATTTAACAGGCATTCCAGAAAAAGAGAATGGAAGGGTAAAGAAGCAGTATTTCAAGAAATAAGTGAAGAAGATTAATTGAAGCTATGTTTAAAAAGAAAAGACACAGGGGCACCTAACTGGCGCAGGCAATTGAGTGTCTTCCTTTGGCTCAGGTTATAATCTCAGGTTCCTGGAGTCAAGCCCCACGTTGTGGGCTTCTTGTTCACCTGGGAGTCTGCTTTTCCCTCTCCCCTCTGTTGCCCCCCCACCCCAGTTTGTGCTCCCTCTGTCTCTCTTGCTCTCAAATAAATAAAATCTGTAAAAAAGAAAAAGACATAAAAATAAAGTGGTATTTTGTATAAAAGGAAGAACCAGTCACATTTTAGAAGCTACCAGGCAGCAGAGTTGTCTTGGATTGTCTTAAGATTGGGAGAATGAATTAATGCTTTACGATCAAGTGAGGTCTCGGCCCAGTCTCACGCCTTCCCCACTTCCTTTCGTCTTCAGAGAGTACACACTAGATGTGTACAGACTCTCCTCTGTGGTCACACAGCACGATGCCAAGAAAGCTGGGGCTGAGGTGGTAAAGCAGGTGGAACACCCTTTGCTGAGTGGTCTGCTGTACCCCGGATTACAGGTACTCAGGAGGGGTGGAGTTGCCCAATGACCTTTTCTGCTCTGTTTCTAACCACGGGTCACAAATCCGTCTCTCAGTTGTAATGAAGCCCAAGTACTTGCTGTTCCTTCCCTGTGCTGCAGGCCTTCTGGTCTCCCTCCCCCTTTCTGGCAAGCCTTTTGACTTTTTCAGCTGTAGGTCCTCCCCTATCTATCTGCCCTTTAAAACACTGCTCGTCTCACACATCTTTTTTTTAATTTATAAATCAGCTTATTTGCAGATTTTATGTTTTCGGGTTTTTTTGTTTTTTGGTTTTTTTGTTTTTTTTTTTTTTGGTTTTTTTGTTTGTTTGTTTGTTTGTTTTTTAGTAAACCCTATATCCCAGTGTGGGGTTTGAACTCACAACCCTGAGATTAAGAGCCACACCTTCCACTGACTGAGCCAGCCTGGTGCCCCCAGATTTTATATTTTCTTTATGTTCATTTCAGTTAACAAATGTATTTACATAGGTATACACGGAATTCACACCAGTTATTTACAGATCATACTGGCATACCACACCTTAAGTCTTTTGTGCAAAGGTACACTGGATGTAACTATTGGCTGAAAATGGCCTGATAACCAGGCTATTTACACATAAATAGTAAATGGATTTTTTTTTCATGTCTGCAGAATACAGTACACACATGGAAGCCAGTTCTCCCAGAGAATGCTGTGCAACGTCACACATCTTCTTTATATTGATCATGATCTCTGAAATGAAGAAAATTTCAGAGTGATGTGTAAAGATAAATTTTTGGTGGGGTGCCTGGGTAGCTCAGTTAAGCAGCTGACTCTTGATTTCGGCTCAGGTCATGATCTCAGGGTTATGAGATCGAGCTCCGCATTAGGCTCCACACTCAGTGGGGAGTCTGCTTGAGATTTTCTCTCTCGCCCTCTGTCCCTCCCTTCACCACACACACCCCACAGGCATATTCTGTCTCTCTTTAAAATAAGTAAATCTTGCGATCCCTGGGTGGCGAAGTGGTTTGGCGCCTGCCTTTGGCCCAGGGTGTGATCCTGGAGGCCTGGGATCAAATCCCATGTCGGGCTCCTGGTGCATGGAGCCTGCTTCTCCCTCTGCCTGTGTCTCTGCCCCCCTCCCCCAGTGTGACTATCATAAATAAATAAAAAAATTAAAAAAAAAAAAAAAAGTAAATCTTTAACAAAAATAAAACAAAATATATATATTTTTTAGGCATCTATTTTCCATTAAACAAAACATATCATATTTCATATGTATTTGTTGAGCAAGGAGAAGATAGAAAAATTCAAACCAAGTTGTTAATACTGGTTACTAGCTCAAAAGGTAGGACAAAAATGATAATAGGCTTAACTTTTTCTTTGTATATATTTTTTTAGATTTTTATTTGTGTATGAGAGAGAGAGAGCATGTGCACTCTCAAGTGGGGGGCTGGATAGAGAGAAAGGACAGAGAATCCTCAAGCAGACTCCATATTGAACTTGGAGCCCAATGCAGGGCTCCATCTCATGACCCGAAAATAATGACCTGAGCCAAAACCGAGTCAGACTGAGCCACCCAGGTGCCCCTCTTTGTGTATTTCTATAATGTTTAGTATAAGAGAAGCGCCTAGATGACTTAGTCAGTTGAGCGTCCAACTCTTGATTTTGGCTCACATCATGATCTCAGGGTCATGGGATGGTACCCTGCATCAGGCTCTATGCTCAGCAGGGAGTCTGCTTGTCCCTCTCCCTTTGCTTCTCCCGCTTGAGCACAAACACTCTCTCTTTCTCTCTAATAAATAAATAAATAAACTCTTTAAAAAATATATTTGGTATAAGAATATCAAGTCTTCCCTTATCACTTCCAAAAGAGCTTTCTATGTGTTAAGCCTGGAGACATTTAGATCTGCACTGTCCCCTATGGCAGCCTCTCCTCTAGTTACGGTCATATATGGCTATTAAAAATAATTACAGGGATCCCTGGGTGGCGCAGCGGTTTGGCGCCTGCCTTTGGCCCAGGGCGTGATCCTGGAGACCCAGGATCGAATCCCACATTGGGCTCCCGGTGCATGGAGCCTGCTTCTCCCTCTGCCTGTGTCTCTGCCTCTCTCTCTCTCTCTCTGACTATCATAAAAAAAAAAAAAAAAAATTACAATTAAAGTTTTTAGGTTTCAGTCACATTGGCTATATTTCAAGTGTTCACAGGCCACATGCACCTAGTGGCTAACCTATTGGGACAGCACAGACATAGAACATATTCATCATTCCAGAATATTCTAGTGGACAGTGCTCTTCTAGATTGTTCCTGCTTGCTCACCTTTCTCTTCCTCTCCTTCTTCCTCTTCCCTCCATTCAATCAGACATGAAATCTTATCAATTCTACTTTTAAAATCTCTTACATATATTCTTGTTCTCCATTCCCACTGACATCGTTCAGCATCGTTTCTTACCTGGACTCACAGCAGCCTCCTCACCGTTCTCTTTGTCTCCAGTCCAAAGGCCTCCACTCTGTGCCCTGCCCTCTGACTGGTATGATCTTTCTACAGTGTGGGCCAGGATGATGCTAGACACCCTAGTGTGGTATTCAGGATCCTTACTTCTCTGATGCCTTCACTAACCACTTCCTCCATCCGCTTACGTTTGTGCTTTTGCAAACTAAATCACTCATAATTTCCCTAAACATTTCACACCTCCCTGCCTTCTGACATCTGTTTCCTCTCCATGGTGAAAAACATCTATATATTCTTCAAAACCAAGCTCAGCCCACAGTCTGATTCCAGGAAGCCTTCACTGCCACCTGTCTGACCAGCTACTAGCACTGTTCGTTAAATGAACATCTGGGATAGCCCTTTACACACTGTACTGAAATTATGTTTATATGCCTCTTTTTTCAACTGAATAATGGGCTTCTTGAAGGCTGAGTTTGGATCCAATTCAACTCTGCATCCAAAGGGCTGGCACTAGGCCTGGCATGTAGTATGTGATAATACCTGTTTGTTTACGAGTTTAGTCTTGCTTTTTGTTTCTGAGCTCTCACAGCACATTCTTCTTATGCCATTTTTAAAAAAGATTTTATTTATTTGAGGGAAAGAGAGAGAGAGAGGACAAGAGGGGGCAGAGGAAGAGGGAAAAGCAGGCTACCTGAGGAGCAGGGAGCCCAATGTAGGGCTCCATCTAGGACCCTGGGATCATGACCTGAGCCGAAGGCAGATGCTTAACCAACTGAACCACCCAGGGGGCCCTCTTATGCCATTATTTGACATTTGTCACAGGCTGCCTTATTCACTGGGTACCTTTGACATGACTGTGGTGTGTCTTCTTCCCTCCCTGCCCCACTAGTCTGTGAGCTTCCTGAAGGCAGGGGCTGTTAACATTTTCCTTCATGACATCTACATGGAGTACGGTTCACCTCAGGCACTCAGCAAATGTTTATGCCACTCTTGAGGCCTACAAGGAGGCTGGATGCTATATTTGCTTCCTGGCTCTACTTTCTGGGAAAAAAAAAAGTATGATTTTCAAAACTTTCTGGTATCTCAGATCCATATAGAAGAAATACAGTAGGAGTTTATGCTCATGTGTTTTTTTCCACAGGCATTAGATGAAGAGTATTTGAAAGTAGATGCCCAATTTGGAGGTGTTGATCAGAGAAAGATTTTTACCTTTGCAGAGAAGGTACGTATCCTCTTTCCTATATTTTTTCCTTTTGTACCTCGGGTATGCAATTAAATTTTTTTGAATATGCCAGTCCCACTACTCATAACTATATTGTTTGGTAGGTATTGTTCTCCCTGGTTTGCAGACAAGAAAACTAAGTGTCAAGAAAGAAAGTTGTCAGTTGTCACACTGCTAGTGACTGAGCAGAAATTAGCACTCAAACCTATCTAACTCAAATAGCCCATGCTCTTGCTGCTACTAGGAAGCTGTCCCCAGACCTGTTGGATTTGCTCTTTCCTAATAATTTCTAGGGACAAGGACCACCAGTCAGAACTACTGGCCTTTCCCAGAGCATTCAGCCCGTATTGCTCTGGATCTCACATAAACCACTCATTTCTGAGAAACTCTTTAACAAGGTTTATTTATTTATTTATTTATTTATTTATTTATTTATTTATTTATTTATTTATTTTAAGATTTTATTTACTTATTCATGAGAGACACAAAGAGGAAGAGGCATAGACACAGGCAGAGGGAGAAGCAGGCTCCATGCAGGGAGCCTGACGTGGGACTTGATCCCTGGTCTCCAGGATCACACCCTGGGCTGCAGGCTGCGCTAAACTGCTGTGCCACTGGGGCTGCCCTTTAACAAGGTTTAAAGGAGGAAATCAGAGCATACCCTTAATAGTTCTTTTTGGGGGAAGAACTTGAGTAAGTTAGAAAGGGCTACTGAAAAAAAAATAAAATAAAATAAAATAAAATAAAATAAAATAAAATAAAATAAAATAAAATAAAATAGAAAGGGCTACTGAGAAATGGTTGTTATTTCTGAAAGCTTCTCAAAACCTCATCTTGGCAAGAGTATGGAGAAAACACTGTTAGCGGAAATGTCAATTTCTGGAGGGTAGTTTGCCATAATAATTATACAAATTGGTGCTAAGGACATAATCTTAAAAGTGCAACTTCAGTTATGTATGAAACTATTTTATCACATTATCAGTTTAAAGGTAAAATCTAGAAATAGGGATGCCTTGCTGGTTCAGTGGGTAGAGCATACAACTCTTGATCTCAGGCTTATGAGTTTGAGCCCCACACTGGGTATAGATATTACTTAAAAATAAAGTCTTTTTAAAAATAAAATCTTTTGGGCAGTCCAGGTGGCTCAGTGTTTTAGCGCTGCCTTCAGCCCAGGGCGTGATCCTGGAGACCTTGGATGGAGTCCCACGTTGGGTTCCCAGCATGGAGCCTGCTTCTCCCTCTGCCTGTGTCTCTACCTCTCTCCCTCTCTGTCTCTCATGAATAAATTAATTAAATCTTAAAAAAAGAAAAAATACTTAAATAAAATATTTTTTAAAAATCTAGAAATAAACCCACATCCAATGGCAAGGGATTGTTAAATGATATATGTTATGATAACTCATCACGATGAAATGTTATATAGTATTTTTTAAATGGCTTTTGGATTTTCTTTTTATTGTTTTAATTTTATTTCCAGTATAGTTAACATACAGTGTTATATTAGTTTCAGGTGTACAATATACTGGTTCACCAGTTCTTTACATTACTCAATGCTCATCAGGACAAGTGTGCGTCTAATCCCTATCCCTTATTTCCCTCATCCTCTCATCCCCCTCCCCTCTGGTAACTATCAGTTTGTTCTCTAGAATTGAGTCTATGTCTTGGTTTATCTCTCTCTCTCTTTTTTTCCCTTTGCTACTTTGTTTTTTTCTTAAATTCCACATATGAGTGAGGTCATATCTTTTTCAGACTGGCTTATGGTGTTGGGGTATATTTAATGAATGAGGAATGCTTAAAATGTAAATTTTTTGATTAAGTATTTCATATTATCTCCTCCGTTAACTTATTTTTTTTTTAAGATTTTATTTATTCATGAGAGATAGAGAGAGAGAGGCAGAGACACACAGGCAAAGGGAGAAGCAGGCTCCCCAGAGGGAGCCTGACAGTGGGACTGGATCCTGGGTCTCTAGGATCACGCCCTGGGCTGAAGGCAGCGCTAAACCTCTGAGCCACCTGGGCTGCCCTCCTCTGTTAACTTTTTAGTTGAATCTACTTTTATTATTCTAGCAGAGATGGCCCATGGTTTATTTTTGTGAAACTCACAAGCTCTAAGAATGGTATGTGTGAAAAAAAAAAAAATGGTATGTGTGTGTATGGAGAGACCATGTGTGTGCCAAGTCCCAAAGTCTAAAATATTATTTGGTCCTTTTCAGAAAAGTTTGCCCACCCATGCTCTAGAGATTACAACATGGGTCTTTGTAATGTGTTATAGTTTAAATTAGATATTTTTGCCACATCTCAATGATGTAAAAACCTACAATTTTTTCTTTTTTTTTTCCTACAATTTTTTCTAAGTCCTTCTTGCTATTTGTGCTATTGTCATATAGTTCACTTTTACATGTATTTTAAGTCCCAAGACTTTATTATAAATTCCTTTTTAAACAATCAGTTTTCATGTATATACTTAGCCCTACTCACCTTTCCTGGTACTCTTGACTCCTTCCAGCACTCCAGTGGCTCTGGGCTTCCATCTGGGATCATTTTCCTTCAACCTAAAGAATGCCTCCTCCCCTCTGCCCCAATATTGCCATTGGTAGCACGGGTCATAAATAATGAGTTCTTTCAGCTATCTTTTGTCTGAAAACATCTTTCTTTTGTTTTCCCTGGATATCAAATTCTAGGTTGGCGGTTATTTTTCTTTTACCACTTTAAAGAGCTATCCCATTGCCTCTGGTTTCCTTAGTTTTCATTGAGAAATCACCTGTAAATATTATTGTGTCTCTTTTATAGATAATACAGCTTTTCTCCAGCTGTTCTTAGCATTTTGTCTCTGATTTTCAGCATTTGACTATGGTGTTCTTGGATATAGTTTTCTTGGTATTTATCCTACTTGGATTTTGCTGAGCTTCCTGAGTGTTTTCAGCAGTTTTGGGAAATTGTCCCCTATTATTTCCTTAAATATTGCTTCTGTCATATTCTCTCTCCTGCTCTGGGACCCTAATTATACATAGGGTCGACCTCCTGACTATGTCCCACACATCTCTTATATTCTGTTGTTTCCCTTTTTTTTTTTTCGTCCTGTCTGTGCTTTAGTTTGATTATTCTCTACTGACATTTCTTCAAGTTCACCAATCCTGTCCTCTGTTAAATCATATCATGCCATTTTAGAGCTTCCAGTTGGTTCTCTTTTATAGATCTTTATTTATAGATCTTTTTTATGATCTTTATTCCAATATCTGGATTATTCCTAGGTCTGCTTTTATTGACTGTTTTAACTATCAGCCATTTTTTTTCTGTTTCTCGTTTCTAATACTTTTTTTTATATCAAAGACATTGTAGATATGTTGTAGAGACTCTGGATTATGTTTATAGTGTGCTGTGCTTTCTGTAGACTGTTAAATTACTGCCTTATCACCTTGATCCTGTCATGGGGCTGGTTCTAGGCTTTGTCAGAACAGGTCTATTTCAATTTTGCCCTTCCTCCTGTGATGTGGTCCGTATTCCTGTTATATGACTTTTCTGGAGTCTCAAACCCAAATCTTAGGGTGTTCACAAAGACCTCTCCACTCTGAGTGGATCTAAACTTCAACCTCTGTTTCCCCAGCACTATACGGTGTTTAAAATCTCTGTGCAGATCTCCAGCCTCCCAGCACCTGTTATCTGCTAGGCTCCCTGGCATCCTTCTGTATGCACACATAGCTAGGAGTTAGCACAGAAATAGTGGGGAGTTTTGACTTAGATTTGGGGGTAAGGTGCTCACTTCACTCTGGAACCCTTCCCAAATCCTAGCCTCCTGGGAGCCCTGAACCCCAATCTCTGTCTCCTCTGCTTCATCAGACATCTGTTCTCTTTTTCTCAACACCTGGTTTGGGAAAAGAGCCCTCAAGGAGAAAGTAAGGGTGAGTGTGGGTCACCTTTGCTTTCCCTCCTGTCAAGATTTATAGTGTACACCTATTGCTATTGAATGCCTACAAATGGTCATTTTATATATTTCCACCTTACCTTTTATGGTTGTTTCTGGTGGCAGAGTAAATCCATCGTAATGTAAAAATCACACTGTAATACTAATAGAAAAGTGGTTGAGAAAAAAATAATTTTTTAAAGATTTTATTTATTTATTCATGAGAGAGACACACAGAGAAGCAGAGACATAGGCAGAGGGAGAAGCAGGCTCCCTGCAGTGAGCCTGATGTAGGACTCCATCCCAGGACCCCAGGATCATAACCTGAGCCAAAGGCAGACGCTCAACCACTGAGCCACCGAGATGTCCCTAACTTTATATATACACCATCAAAAGGTTGTATATTCAACACAATGGAATATTTTTCAGCGACAAAAAAAAAAAAAAAAAAAAGAATGAAATCCTGCTATTTGCAATGACACAGACGGAGGTAGAGAGTATAGTGCTAAGCAGAATAGGTCACTCAGAGAAAGACAGATACCATATGATTTCACTGATATGTGGAATTTAAGAAACAAAACACAAATGAATGAAGGGAGGAAAAAGAGAAAAAGGCAAACCAAGAAACAGACTCTTAACTCTATAGAGGACAAACTGCTGGTTACCAGAGGCGGGAAGGAGGTAAGGGAGGGGTGAAATAGGTGATGGGGATTAAGGAGGGAGGGCACTTGTGATGAGCACCGGGCATTGTATGGAAGTGCAGAATCACTAAATTCTACTCCTGAACTAATATTATACAGTATGTTAACTAAGTTTAAAAAGAAACTTTAAAAAAGAAAGAAGGAAAGGTTGTATATTTGGTAGAAAAAAAGATTGGAAGGACTGTATCAAACTATTAAGTTGCTGGCCAAATTAGATGAGATTGGAGCACTTAGGAGAAATTTATACTAATACTTGGTTTGTGCATTTCTTTCTAACTCCTCAGTATCTCCCTGCACTTGGCTACTCAAAACGGGTCCATCTGATGAATCCTATGGTTCCGGGATTAACTGGCAGCAAAATGAGTTCCTCAGAAGAGGTGGGTTTGCTAGCTCTGACTTGAGTTCAGAAATCTTCAGCAAGAGATGAAGAGATTGCGGGCTCGAGAAAAGAGTCACCCGGCTAACTAGAATTCTTGTAAATTTGAGTTATGAGGAACCTAAAGTCATCCAATTAATTTCAGTGGTTCTTGACTACTAAAGGACCAAGAAGCAGTCCTGATGGGATCCAATCATAATTTTAACAGTTTTATTGCTGCTGATAAAACGCACAAGCAAAAGTAATTTCTTCATTCATAGAACTGTGATAAAATTCAGCCTTCTTAATGAGGTTAATGAGGCTAGGGTTGCATTTTACCAAATAGCATCTTAATTCTCAGGTGATGTTTGACATAACTAATATGATAACTGCAATATCTTTTTTTTTTTTTTTTTTTTCCAGTATCTTTTAACATTTAAAAGTCCTGCTTAGGAAAAGTACACTTTTGTTTTGATCCCTAAGGGTACAGAATGGGGGCCTTAGTGGAACCCAAAGATGTGAAAGGTTGAATTCTGGATTCCCAAACACAGCTGAGCTTCAGCAATACCTAGGGAATTAAAAAAAAAAAAAAAAAAAAAAGCATCGATTAGACTGTTTTTAGAGATTCTGATAAAGTAGTTCTGGACAATATCAGGAATCTGTATTTACTTTCATATTTTACCAGGTGATTCTGATTAAAGTCATGGTTGGGTGTTCATCTAGCTTCAGTCTGGCTTCTCAGTTTTTTGAACAGAGATCAGTAAATTTATGCATGGAAACTTAGAGTTTTTAGAATAATATACTCATTTGTTTTTCTCTGTGTTAAAATGCTCCATGTATTAGTTATTTCTTTGACAAACTATCATACCACTCACACCATTTAGTAACATTCACTGTATGTTAACCCTGGAAATCAGAGTTAGTAGCAGTTTCTGAACATGACTACATCAGAATCACTCAGAGAGCTTTTCAAAAATACAGATTCCTGGCCCAGCCTCAAGAGATTTTGATTCATCTCCCAGTGATTTACTTTTTTTTAAAAGCACTCCAGATGATTCATATACAGACATACATGGACCAGAATTTGGTAACCACTGAACACCAAGAACCATAAGCTTACTCACTGCAAAATAAGAAACAATACCTATTACCCTGAAAGGGAAAACGGCTCTAGATACTAGACAGTACCTGGTATTGGGGGTTGCCATGTAGCAAGTCCTCTCACACACTGTTTTGGGCAGTAACGATTAGTATGCTCCTTTGAGAAAATAGTTTTGGGCCTAGCAGTTTTAGGTAGCTTAAGGAAAGAATCCTAGAGAGAGCAAAAACAAAAACAAAAAAACCTCTGCAGAGATGTTCATTGTAATATTGCATATAATTTACAAAAATTAGAAAATAATTTAACAGTTTAGAAAGTATATTGTCACTAATAATTGGGAATATGATACAGCATAAAAATTATAAGGAAAGACTAGGTAGCCACTCAGAAATACTTACAATATAGTCTCAAGTGAAAAAGCAAAGGGTAGACATTTGTTCTCCAACTAGAAGTTTGTAAGAACTATAAATTTGTAACAATGTTCTGTGTTGAAGGCCTTAGAAGAACACAGGAACATTGAAATCATTATTTTTGGCAATGTTGTGAGTGGTTCTTGACTCTGATTAATTCTGCTTTTATTAAAGTTGTTAATGTTTAACTATTTAAAAAAAAAACATTAAAATACACAGAGTATTTGAGCATATCTCATTTCTCACCATAAGAGGTCCTTTCTCCTCCGTGGCTTCTAGGAGTCCAAGATTGATCTCCTTGACCGGAAGGAAGATGTGAAGAAAAAATTGAAGAAGGCCTTCTGTGAGCCAGGAAATGTGGAGAACAATGGAGTTTTGTCTTTCATCAAGCATGTCCTCTTTCCTCTCAAGTCCGGTAAGACACTCCTTGGTTGCTTCCCAGAGGCCAGGCCAAAGTAGCAAAACTAGTATTGTGATCATACTTGTGGTTTGTCAGGAGTCTTCCTTCAGAGATGGGCTTCCCTGATTCTGTGCTCTGACTTCTAATACACCAGTGTACATTTGCAGTTGGGATATCATTTCATTGCCCATGAGATTGTCACTGGGTTACTCTACATAGGGTGATAGGGTGGGCAGGGGTTGTAGAAATGAGGGTGGGCACAGGCATGCTGAATTAGAGAAGTATGAAAGAAATGTAATGCACGATCCTTTCCCTTGAGCTTGGATGCCGCTGGGTTGCTAGCTCATCTGATTTAAGAACAATAAAATGCCATATAATAAAGTTTAAAATATACAACAAAAACTCTAAATATCCATAACATTGAGCTAGGAATGCTGACTCTGCCATTATTGATGAGTTTGTTGTCATGGATCCTTTGTCTTACAGAGTTTGTGATCCTTCGAGATGAGAAATGGGGTGGAAACAAAACCTATACCGTTTACTTGGACCTAGAAAAGGACTTTGCTGATGAGGTAATCCCAAAGGAGGAGTAATCCCCACTGAATTCCTTCTGATGGACCTCTCCTTCTTGGCCTAGGCAGATTTCTAGTACCTGCCCCAAGTTTCTGCTTGATGCTTTCCAGGGCTGTGTATTGTGAGTAATGGCTTAATGAGGATTTGGGTGGTTCACAGGTTAGGCAAGCAAATGGCACAAAACTAATATATTAGTATCCTATTCACTCTGCAAAGGATTTAACCTGGAATAAAGGACCAAACCCAGCAAGATGAACCATTTTAGGGAGAGGTGCATAGTCAAGGTTTAAAAAAGAAACATCTAGGAAAGGACAGCATAGAGGATCCTGCTGATCTCAACAGACAGCTTCACAAAAGAACTACTAGGTACCCATGAGTTAGGCACCAGAGGATTAAATCCTTGTGAAGCTCATGGTCCAGAAAGAGAGGCAGACGTATAAACAAATAGTATGGCTGTGTGACTATATGATGATGATGTATACACAGTCCAAAGGTAAAATAGGGAAGTGATTACCTGGCTGTCCGGCAAAGCTTTGCAGAGGGGACAACATCCAAAAGACACAGAAGGTGAAATAGCATGATGTGGAATCGCAAAATGGCATGGTCTGACATGAATCTAAAAGGTGAGGCATGAATTATTGTGGGCAAGACAGGAGGGGCCAGGTCATAAAGGGAAGATGTGATAGTGGTGCATATGGGGACTGGAATGGGGGCTTTTGGTTGACTCTGACTTTGGGTTGAATCAGTGTGATTGGATGATCAGAAATGTTAAGCCTTGGTGTAAGACATCAGAAATGTGGAGTCTGGAACCAGGGAGCCAATAGTCCATTCAGTTCTCGACTGTTGTGAGTACATTTGGAGTTGTGCCTTCAGCCCTGGACTTCAGTTTTATGAGGTTTATTTGATAGTCTGGGGTGTGTTGGTGGGGAGAGGAAGGAGGCTGTGATAGGGAATAGACCAAAACCCTTGTCACGGAAGCACAGTTGAAAGAACTGGGGATGTTTGGCTGGGAATCAGGCCTGTGTCCAATCCTCCTCAGATAACATGACCGACTCATGGGAGAAGGGTTGGGTTTCTTCCTGTGGCCCCAGAGGGCTAAGCCAGGTCTACAGGTGGGGACCATAGTGAAACATGTTCAGAATCAACATCAGGGAGAGCTGTGCAGCAACCTTTGTTGTATGACAACAAGCTGGACTGCCTCACTTAACTTTGTGACCTCATCACTGAGGTGTTCAAGCAGAGACCAGAAGCCCACTGCAGGCAACCTAGTGTGGGGGTTTGAACATCAAATAGAGGAAAAGACCTATGAACTCTGTGGCCTATTTTTTGGATGATTTTCACAGCCATTGCCCTGAAACCCTCTCCCTCCAGCCTGAGGCAGGCCACAAACCCCATATTTTAATAATAGAAAAGCTTTAGGCTTCCTCTGTCCAGTATGATAGCCACTAGCCTCATGTGGCTGTTTAAATGTAAACTACAATTCAGTTCCTCAGTTGCCCTGGGCACATAGTAAGGCTTACCTGCCACACACAGCCAGTGGCACCTATGTGACACAGCACATACAGAACATGTCCACTGTCACAGAAAGTGCTACTGGCTAGTGCTACTTCAGGCTCTTTTTTCAGATATGTTTCTTCTATCCTTCTTATTATTCCAATAAATGACTAGCCAGTAGCACTTTTAAAATTCCTAAGGGGGAATCCCTGGGTGGCTCAGCGGTTTAGAGCCTGCCTTTGGCCCAGGGCATGATCCTGCAGGCCCGGGATCGAGTCCCACATCAGGCTCCCTGCGTGGAGCCTGCTTCTCCCTCTGCCTGTGTCTCTGCCTCTCTCTCTGTGTGTCTTTCATGAATAAATAAATCTTTAAAAAAAAAAATTCCTAAGGAAATGAAGGAATATCATCAGAAACTAAAATGTAGGCACTGTTGTATTACAGGTATTCATGGCTAAGAGATACCCCTTAGAATATCTAGCAGAGCCTTTCAGGGCAGATTTGAAAAGTATAAAAGTACTAGTCACAGGACACAAGAAAAATTGAATTGCTGAGCTCCTACCACGCACTAGAATCACTCACCAGGGATCCCTGGGTGGCGCAGCGGTTTGGCGCCTGCCTTTGGCCCAGGGCGTGATCCTGGAGACCCGGGATCGAATCCCACATCAGGCTCCCAGTGCATGGAGCCTGCTTCTCCCTCTGCCTGTGTCTCTGCCTCTCTCTCTCTCTCTCTCTGTGACTATCATAAATAAATAAAAAAAAAATTAGAATCACTCACCATATTTACCCACATTGTGGGATTGAATCCTCATTCTGACTCTCTGAGGTATAGATATTCTCTTCAGTTCTTAAGTAAAGCATCTTAATAACCCTCTAAAGCTTAGAAGGTTATTAAGTGCCTGGTCCAGGGCTCACACAGCTAGCAGGGACTCTAACCCTGGTTCAACTCCAACGCACTTGCTCGCTCTTCTCACTTACTTAGCTACCCGCCAGGCTGTCTCCTTGGGTTGCCTCTCTGTTTCTCCGCCTGCAAATGACACCTGGTTCATGCCACTACTCTAAGCATGAATGGAGGGACTAGAAGAATTTGATTAATAAAAACATTCAAGTTACTTTGGCTCAGGTCATGATCTCCAGGTCATGAGATGGAGCTCCACAGTGGGCATGGAGGCTGCTTGAGATTCACTCTCTCCCTCTGCCCCTGCATGCGCGCTCTCTCTCTCTCTCTCTCTCTCAAATAAATAAATCTTTAAAAAAAAATAAAATAAAAATCCTCAATTTAGTATGGAATTCAGAGTCAAAAAACCTAAATCTCAGACAGGTAAAATAATCTTCCTAAACCTTTCTCCCCCCTCTTGGCTTTGTCAGCTTCCTAAGGTGATTCTGAGGATCAACAGCCTGTACTCTACATACACATTATCTTTAGTAGACTCAGATATCCTGTGCCCCACTCTGATACCTCCTTCCACTGGGCCTTTGTACACTTCTGCAGGTTGTACACCCTGGAGACCTCAAGAATTCTGTCGAAGTCGCCCTGAACAAGTTGTTGGATCCTATCCGGGAAAAGTTTAATACTCCTGCACTGAAGAAACTGGCCAGTGCTGCCTACCCAGATCCCTCGAAGCAGAGTAAGGCCAGCCAGGGAGCGGGGAAGGGCCAACGGGTGCATGACATCAGACAGAGAGCCTGTCAGTGGGCTTCAGGGAAAGGTCGGTCTCAAACTGAGAGCCCTAGAAGCCAGGGGGTCTGAAGTGCAAGGATATCCTACCCCATTAACTCCTGGAATGGAACTTGAGTCATCTTGATCTAGGTCTGGGCGATACTGTGAAGTGATTACATCCTGTTGTATGAAGTCTCCTGGTGTGAGATACATACTATGATGCTTCACTAAATGTTCTTTGGTTAGAGACCAGCTGGGTTAGACCATGAGGTAACACAGCTGTTCAGGCAGAGCTTGTACAGCTCCTTAGGGAAGCTCATCTTCAGCTTTGTCTAATACCTTTCCATATGCTTCTGAGTGGCTCTTAGTTAGCCATCCACTTATCCATGATGCTGAGATATTAACATTGATGGTTTTGTGTGACCTTCCAGACTCGAAAAATGTATGTGGAGTGCATGAATGGAAATACCTAAAGGTAGCAAAACTACTACCATCCCTCTTCTTCCCTCCTCTCCAGCTAATAACTGAGGGAGAGAATAGATGAAAATCTGGCATGTCACTTCTAAAAGGTTGCTGATCCTGTTTTAAAGATGTAACTAGGGGCACCTGGCTGGCTCATTTGGTAAAAGCCCATGACTCCTGAGCTTGGGGTCATAAGTATGAGCCCCATATTGGGTGTAGAGATTATTTTAAAAAGAAAAAAAAGAAGATATAACTAAAGGGGTATGTTCTGGGGCAGCCCAGGTGGCTCAGCGGTTTAGTGCCTGCTTTCAGCCCAGGGCGTGATCCTGGAGACTTGGGATCGAGTCCCACGTCGGGATCTTTGCATGGAGCCTGCTTCTCTCTCTGCCTGTGCCTCTGCTTCTCTCTCTCTGTCCCTCATGAGTAAATAAATAAAATCTTTAAATAAGTAAAGTAAGTAAGTAAATAAAAAAGTGGGTATGTTCTGGGCATTCTGCGCTAAACCCCTGCTGGTGTCCTCATTGGGTGGGCTCAGCGGTTGACCTGTCATGGTGAAGGAGGAGAGTTCTGACCCCTCGGGTTCTTCTCATTCCCAGAGCCAGTTGCCAAAGGCCTTGCCAAAAATTCAGAACCAGAGGAGGTCATCCCATCCCGGCTGGATATCCGTGTGGGGAAAGTCATTAGTGTGGACAAGGTACTCATTTCTCATCACATCCCAGAGAGGCAGATAGGGGTCACATTTGTCTGTTTCCGTCTGGAGGAAACCTGGCCAGGGATGGGAAGTAACATCCCTGAGGTCATATTGCAAGTCAGAACACAGGCGCCTAACTCCAGGTGTCAGGCTTTTCCCTTTGCTGCCTCTGGACCTTATGCAACCAACCACAGCCAGGAACTCATAGAGGGGGAAGATATTAGTCAGAGGGAGCTTGCTTATCCGCTAAATCCGGTCCCATAGACTCCTCTGGTCTCTACCAGTTTGTCTGGACTTAGCTGCAGGCCTTATCTTGGATGAGCACTTTGTCGCCCTGTCCCATCCCACCCACCCCTGAAAATGGGGAAGGGACTTCCTTTTTCCCAGAGACAGAAGGTTATGTGACCTGGGACCATTGCTGTGGCTTTTTTTCCCTCTCTCAGCAATGTTTTTCACTGTAGACCCAACTACTGAAACAACCTTGAGATAGCTGCCAGTGCTCTTTGAGATGGTGCGGCCAGCGTTGTCCCCCACCCATCCACCAGGCTGGCGCAGCATGTAGCCACCCAGACAGTCCAGGCCTGTCTTCACCCCTGGAGGACACTCCTTGCACGCCTCATTCTACTCAAAGCCTGCCTCTTGGTGGAGGCTAAAATGTACCTTTACAACCCATTCTACTGTCGTCGGGACCTGGAAAGAGTTTGCCCCAGAGGGTCCCTTAGGAGCCTCTGCTGAGGAATGGACGCCCACTTCAGCAGTCAGAGGGCTCATCGGGCCCCGCCCGTGATCCATTCCATATGACACTGTCTGGGACTAATGTCTCTTGCTGGCAGCACCCAGATGCAGACAGCCTGTATGTGGAGAAGATTGATGTGGGAGAAGCTGAACCCCGGACTATCGTGAGCGGCCTGGTACAGTTTGTGCCCAAGGAGGAATTGCAGGATAGGCTGGTGGTGGTGCTGTGCAATCTGAAACCCCAGAAGATGAGAGGCATCGAGTCCCAAGGCATGCTTCTTTGTGCCTCTATGTAAGTGAGAACTTGGGGCGGAGTGCAAGAAGGGGGTGTGGGGGGAGAGGAGGGAATCAGCCTACATGGTGCCCTTCCATGCGCCAAGTGGAAACCCTGCAAGCACTATCCAAAAGATGATGCATGAAGGAATTATTTATTGTACAAGTACTGTGCGTGAAGCACTTTACCCAAAGTCAGTTTTATTAAGACAGAAGTTGAAGGCTCAAAGCAGTATTGTGCATGCCCAAGTCCCTCTACCAGTGAGAGATGGAGCCAGGAGTCAAACCTAATTCTGACTAGCTGTCCGGGCCTTGCTGTCTCTGTTCTGTCCTACTTCCTCCTCCAAAAGCCCAGATTTTGGTATCTCTCCCAACAGAGGGTCAAGGCAACGCTGATACCGTCCAGAAATGTAACTCAGTGCTGAGGATCTCCTGGGCCTCCAGCATTGTGGCCCCTCCATACAGGCCCTGATGCCTTGGCTTCCAGGGCCGCTGTGGGCAGTCCACAGCCTCACCGTGTCCTCGTCCTGTGTGTCTTCTCAGGGAAGGAGTAAACCGCAAAGTTGAGCCTCTGGACCCTCCGCCAGGCTCTGCTCCTGGGGAGCGAGTGTTTGTGAAGGGCTATGAGAAGGGCCAACCAGATGAAGAGCTCAAGCCCAAGAAGAAAGTCTTTGAGAAGTTGCAGGTAAGTAGGTGGCAATGCCCTGGCTCCTGCCTGGGCCACCTGTGCTGTGTCCCCAGACTGCTTTGCTACTGAGTCCACCATGGCCTTTGCTCCCACGCTGGGCTTTCCTGCCTCTAAGCCCCTCCCTTCCTGAGTCCAGACCTTTCTAGAGGAGGTGCCTGCAGAGCACGGGAGCTCTGGCACCTACTGAGAGTGGATAGACTATTTGAGGGGGTGTGAGGGACTTAGACATTTCCTCTTCTGATCCTCAGTCCATGATCAGAGGATTATCCCTATTTTGTCTGGCAGGATATTAGCCAGGGCCACACAGGGTCACCAGAAGTGATGGAGCGGGGATCCCCCCGCCCACCTTGGTCTTAGAGCACTCATTCTCTGCCCTCTGGGGCATGGACTCACATACAGCCCGTCCCTGGGACCCCTGAATGTGTTCCTTCTTCCCACAGATACTGAGCCCGATAGATGGGCAGCTATCGCCCTAGGGGTTCAGGCTGCATCAGGGAATAAAACGACAACAGTTCACTGTCCTCGTGGCACTAACATTACACCTGTGGCTTTCCCTAGTTAATCCCTCACATCCTCGCTCCGCCAGGTGTTTCTGGGAGGTGTTCAGAGTGCTTTCTACCACTGTCCTCCTGCATGTGGCAGGCTGGTGGTTTTATCCATTTCCTCTTTACTACATTTCCAGGCTGCTTTTTTGAATCATTTATTTTATCTGGCTATAAAATAAATTTCCCATGCAGAAATGTCCAAAATATAGGGGACATGAAGAAAACAAAATATCCATAGTCCTGCTGCCTAGAGGTACCAGAAAATAGCATCAGTGAGGATTTCTTTGTGGACTCTATGTATGGAAATAATGTATTTATACTTTGAGTCCTGCTATAGGTTTATTTTTTTATTTAACTTGATGCCAGAAAAACTTCCCCATCTTCTTAAACACTGAGAGGGGGTACCTGATTGCATAGTATTATATCATAATTACCATAATGTAACAAAATTATTTAATCTTTAATGTAAGACACTGAGGTTCTCAGGTTTTCACTATTCAATAGATATCTTGATACATAGTTCTTTGCACTTACTCAAGACTGTTTTCCTAAACTAAATGCCTCAGATGTGCTTGTTTGGATATGAGAGACCATGGTGAGCCACTGGCAGAGCAGTTTGGTCTGTCCAGCAGGTCTGTCCGCACCACTGGAGCGTAAGAGCCTGCTCTCCTGCAGCCCCGTGGCCACCACATTCACTGCTTTTGTTTCTTTTGTGCAGGCTGATTTTAAAACCTCTGAGGATTGCATCGCACAGTGGAAGCAAACCAACTTCATGACCAAGCTGGGGTGCGTCTCCTGTAAATCACTGAAAGGAGGGAACATCAGCTAGCTAATCCAGCATCCTGCTCCCTTCTCCTGTCACCCTGAGTCATCTGCTGTCTCAGTTTGTTCCGTCCTTCACCCCGTTTCCCCATCTCCCAGGACACCAAAGCAGGAAGTTTGGGACTTTATTAGGTGTGGAACTCAGTAAGTGGCAGCTCAATCTCCCCAGAATCCAGAAACATCCTGTCGGGGCTGCTGTGGTGAGCCACTGATCTCCTGGGTAGTATTGAGGTCGGGGCAGCAGCAGGGAGTCCAGCTCTACCTTCTTCCCCTGGCAGCTGACTGGAGAAACCTGGTTTCAATATAACTCATAGAAAAGGTTTCTGCCACAGTCCTTCTAATTGGAAAAATATTGGTTCCCATGTTTTCCTAGAGTTATCCCAGCAGCTGTGCCTCTGTCTGGGATCTGGTGCCTGAACTGGGGTAATTACAGCCTTTCCCCAACAGGAAATTGTGGGATTCGAAAAGGAAAGGGAGGGGAAGACAGAGAACCCAGTGGTCTACCAAGTGGTGGGCAGCTTTCCCCAGTGCCTGCCAACCGTGAGGCTTGAGGCTTGGCACTGGGGGCAGGGCCTGCCCTGGGGCTCCTGTGATTTTTTTCCCTTGATCCTGCTGGGTTGGGACATTCCCTAAACCAGCTGTGGGTTAATATCAGAAGTACGGCAGATGTGCAGCCTGAATCTTTCTTCAGAGAGGGTGGGGTACTTCTCCATAAGGCATCAATCAGAATCACTATCACTGTCATGAATTCAAATAAACTGTCTGAACAAGAGTGTCTGGATGGGGACTGTGAGCTGGACCATCTCAGGAGGGAGAAACACAAGTGTGGAGCAGCTGCCGGGCCCCTCACCCAGCATAGGCTGCTTGTATCTTGGACTTTTGACCCTGTAATGTTAGCAGGAGCAGGGACGGTGATGAATTGGATGGATCACAGACACTGACTTTTCCTTTGACGATAAAAGAGGCCTGGGGCGCCTGGTGGCTCAGTCGAACACCAGACTTGATTTCGGGCTCAGGTCATGATCCCAGGGTTGTAAGATCAAGCCTTGCGTTGGGCTCCATGCCCAGAGCACAGAGCCTGCTTAAGATATTCTCTCTCTCTCTCAAAAAAAGATAAAGCAGAAGAGGCCCATTTTGGGGTCCAATACTTAGAGCAGGCAGAAAGAACATTTTCCCAACCCCTGTCCCTCTCCAGTTAAGCAGCAGCAAACCACAGCCAAGTTTTAATCATTTAATTAACACCTTCGAATGAAACACACAGAGAGCTTTATCATGTGTCTCACTCAGGCTTCAGGGCAGAGGGAATGGATTGTTTGTATAGACATATCAAAGACTCAAAAATTTAAAGAAATATATATATATATACTTCTCTCTCTAACATTTTTGTGGAAATTAAAAATCAGAGGCTTTTGGTCTCTCCATTTGCACTAGGTCAAGCTCATTTCCCCCAGAGGACAAAGAAGGGCTGCCTCTTCTAGATCCTCCTTTCTCCTTTGTACTCTGTCCCACCCAGTGGGGAAACAAGCTCAGAAGATTCTAGCTGAGGATAAGGAGCTCAAGTAACATTGAGAGGGGAGGGGAGGGAAAGAAATACAGAAGTTGGGCTCCCTCCTACCTCCAGCAGCTCCAGAGCTGCTGCCAGGGCCTGGTTTCATGGAGTCTTCAACCTGGTCTTGGCTCCCAGGGGGTTTGGTCAGGAGCTCTGAGCAGAGCCATGCATACGGACTATCCTCTTTCCCCAGCTCACTGGGCAGGTGTGACAAGTACCCAGGAGCGGCTCTCCCTAACCCACGGGGCAAGGGAGCAGCCTTGGTTTAGAGCTACAGGGAGAAGACAGTCATGAGGGAGGGCCAGAGGGACCTGGGCTCTCGTACCACATCCCCTATATTCCCAGCTCTTGTTCTGGGAGGGGTTCAGTCTCTCCAGAGAAGCAGCTAAAAGTGAGGTTCTTTGCCAGGCTCAAGCCCAAATCACTGTTGAGGAAAGAGGATCAAGACAGAAGGGGTGACCCTGGTGGCAGCCACACGACTGTGGAGGGAGGTACCAGGGCCAGTGGGGAAGTCAGCTTACCTAGATAGGTGGCACAGGCTGAAAATAGGTCATTAAAATTCCTAGAGGAGAGATCAGTAGCAGAGGCTGATGGCTAGGGGGCAATCACCCAGCCTGCTCCCTAGGAGCACTGAACACCCCCCCACACACACGGACTAGGAAAGAGCCTGGAATAGAGTGCACCTTTGGTTTCCCATCCTTGTCACTCAGTGTCAGCTCCCCCCTGTGAAACCACCTGCGCTGAAAGGCAGCTGCAGAAAGAACATGCACCAAGTAAAGAGAAAGGTCACAAATGTAATCTATAGGGCTAGGTCTGGGCCCATTGCCCAAATAAGCACTCCCCTTGCCAGACCCCTCCACCCACCTCCTCAGGACTTCCTGCCCAGCTGAAAAGGACACAGCTTTGCCACAGCCCATGGGCTCTGAAGTGTTGTGCCCGCCTGCCCACCCCAACCTGTACAAGTGAAACAAGGGGCGGATGTTTGGCATCACCAAAGCGTCTACTGAGATGTCAACCTATTCCATTCTCCTACTCTCCGGAGACACCTGGTTCTTTTCCCCCACCCCACCGGGACCCTGGCAATCTCCCACTTGTCCCCCACATGGAGCACCTGGCAAAACTGGAAGGCAAGGAGGGTGGTTGGTGGTAAGTTGAGGCACAAGAGGGCTAACCCCTGCTGCACCTTTTGTGCTTTGGAATTCCACAGCCCCGCTCCTGCCTCCAGCCTGGAGAAGCCTGTGGGGATACAGTGACTCGCCCACCTCCAAGAACTAAGGAATGGGCACACTGGATCGGAGGGAGGGGACAGATTGGTCCCAGCTAGGGGCCAGCTACTGTGGACTGATGCTGCTGCCATGTAAACAGGCCCCTGGAATGTGGCTTCACGGGCCCTGGAGGATGGACATGCAGCCACTTTTCAAAAGTGCTTTGATTCTGGACTACAGTATGTGCATGATTTGAACATGGGGTGGGGGGCAAGGGAAAGAAACAAGTGAGGTGCTCTGCTCCCAACTGTGTGGCCTCGAGGCCAGCAGGGGGCGCAGCCACCCGCTCCCACTAGCTACCTCCTTCAAAGTGAGGCTAAGGCCAAGACAAGCAGCAGCTGCCAGAGGGAAATCCATTGGGGGCGCGGGGAGAGGCAGGAGCTGGATGACTTGGAGGACAGATCAACACCAGGCTTGCATAAATATCGAAGGCTGTGAAGGTTAAGGCTGCAGGCATCCTCCCTACTAGATGAAGTGTCTGCCGTATCCTCTCGTCCTTGGAGCTGCTCAGGTCCCTGAGATTGTATTCCTGGGATGGGTCAGCAGTGCCAGCAAGGTGCCTGGTGGTCAGACCAGCTCTTTCTGTGGGTCTGCAGGGGGTGGGGGGAGAAAGGGACGTTCAGCATGGGGCCTCCCAGCTTGGTTCTGGATGCCCCAAGCACATCCTCACCCCCTCAACTGACCAGCCACAGGCAGCACCAGCTGGATGCTTTACAAACAGTACCTCTAGCACGCTCACGTGGGAACCACTGCCCTGCACTTTACGGTGAGCAACTTAAAGCCAGAACGTGCAGAGAAAATGGCAAAGTTGGAGTTGGAACCCAGTAGGTCTGACTTCAAAGTCCCACACACCACACTGCTTCACTAGCTTATCCAGGGTGACAGCTCACCCTTCCCAGAGCCAGAGACCAGAAAAATCTTAAAGACCCAGTAACAAATCCCTAGTAGTGGGACTTCAGACAGCTATTTCCCATCACCAGTGATGGGTACACCCCTCCCCCCCACACACACACTGTCCACTGTACCTGAGCCAGGCGGGCCCAGCTTCTGCTCCCCAGGGCCCACCAGCTGCACGACACTTCCATTCTCCGCCAGTTCCCCCTTAGTCCTGTCCTCGGAATGGAGCCCGTTGGTGGGAGGAGCAGGAAGGGACTCAGCCCGATGAAAGGCGGGGGAGCTGGGTGATGGGACCCCCCCAGAGGGCTTGCGGGCCACGGGTGGGGGAGCTTTAGGTGGCTTCTTTGGGGCTTGGGGTGGCCGCTGCTCTGAGATGTTCCGAAGTTCAGCCACCAGATTCCGCTGGAGGTCAGCCTGGGTCTCTGGGGACACGGGCCGCTCCAGCTGCAGCTTCTTGGTGCCCTTGGAGAAGATGAAGCTGGCCATAGAGGCAGGGGATTGGGGAGAGCGCGGCTCCGCCTCAGGTGGTCCATTGGGCTGGACACTCGCGGGGTCCTGGCTGGCAGCCAGACCGGAGGCCTTGAGTCGGACAGCAGCATGGAGCCCCGAGGAGGGGGCTGGCGCGGGGCTGGCCCGGCCCGACAGGGCCCTTCGTAGGGGCTTCTGGGGGGCCGATGGCCCTGATGCCGAGCTCGGAGCTACCCCAGAAGTGCCCACGGAGCGCAGCCGCACCATCTGCAGGAGGGAGGGCGTGACCAGGGGTGCAGCAGCATCCTCCCTGGGAGCCCCACTACCTTTGCTGCAGCCCACGGGTTCCTTCCGCGGGGCCTTGGCCAAAAGCCCTGGGACAGAACCAGCAGGAGGTGGGGCCGGTGGAGCTGGAGGAGGGTCTGGGGAACTGAGGAGCTGGCTCTGGGAAGAGACGGTACCTGAAGAGGTACCCGAAGAGGACGAAGCAGCCAGGGATCTGACAGGCCCTGGGGGGTCTGAAGGGCCTGCAGGCTCAGGGGCAGCCACAGAGAAAAATGCCTCCTCGGGTGGGGGGAAGTCAGCCATGGACAGGTCCTGCTCCTCAGGTACAGGAGGCGGGGGTGGGGGCCAGTGGGGGTCTTGGAGGGACTCCTCAGCAGTCTCGGGGGCAGACAGGGCCTCAACCACCTCTGGCTTCTTAGTGGGTGGGGGGGGAGGATGATAAGATGGGGGTGGGGAGGGTGGGGGGGACTTGTCTTTAGAGGCAATGGGAGCCCCCGGTGGTGGGACCAGGGCTGTCTGCAGAGCTGGCAGGGGCTCAGGACTCCCATCAGTGGTAGAGACAGGCCCAGGGACCGCAGCAGGAGGAACGGGAGCCGGGGCAGCTTGGTTAGGGCTCTTGGACTTGGAAGGGGGTGGAGAGAAGGGGGCAGGCACCTTGGGGTGAGGAGGTATGGCAAACCTGTCACCCAGAGCGGTCGACATCTGTGTACCAGAACGATCTGAGGGGGCTGGGTCAGAGGATGAGGAACAGAGGGACGTGAGGGAGGAGGAGACAGAGGCCCCAGGAGACCGAAGGGAAGTGACCCGCTCTGGCTTAGGGGGCTGGGCCTTGCCTGGGGAAGCAGGGGCCCCTGCTAGGCCCTTGGGAGGGAGGGTAGGGGTACCGCTTTGGCTCGAGTACCCGCTGGAGGGTGAGAGCGTCCGTTCTGGGGAGCGTGGGGGACGCCGGGAGCCACCTGGAGACAAGCCAGGCACCCAGGGGCCTGCTGAGTTGGGGGGACAGGGGGCTGACCCCACCCCCTCTGACCCACCAGTGGTGGGCGGCCGGGGCACCTGCGGCTGCTGCTTCCGCTCAGGCTTGGGTGGCAACCCCAAGGGCCCATCAGGTGAGGCCAAGCCCCGCTGATGGAGTGAGTAGGTCCGGCGGGGAGGAGGCGGGGGCCGCTTCAGCTTACGTAGGGACACACTCCGGCCAGACAACTGCCCACTGCTCCGAATGCTGACTGTATCTGAGGCCTCAGCAGTGCTGCCCCCACTGGGGGAGCCCCTCCCACTGCCCCCCTGTGGAGGGGGAGCTGCACTATTGCAACCCACAGAGCCCTCAAGCCCACCCTCAGAGCCACCCTTGGAGGAGAGGGTGGAGCCATCAGACACGATCGTCTCAGAGGACTGAGAGTGGCTCCAAGTGTCACTGGAGGAGGAAGGGTGGCGGCTGCGGGGCCGCGGACTGGAGGCCGAGGAGAAGCGGCCCAGCGAGCGGACAGAGGCAGGGCTGGCTGACAGCAAGCTGCAGCGGCTCAATGTGCGCAGGCTGCAGCGGCCCAGGGCCACCACGTCCACTGTGGGCGGCAGGACAGCATCTGGGATCAGTTTTGACAAGTAGGTGGCCTGGGGCGAGATGGACATGGCTGGGCTCAGGGGCTCTGGAGGCCCTGCCCCTCCTGTGAGTCCAGGCACCGCTAAGGACATGGGCCGGGTCACCGGTGGGGGCCGGGCCCCCGTGGACCGACCAACGAGGGTGTCATCCCGGTAGATACGGTCAATGTGGCGCTGCAGCATGGCCTCTGCCTCGGCACCAGCCTCAGCCTGTGCCTCCAGCGCCTGCAGGGACACCCGGGCCCCTGTCCCCGAGGCTGGGCCTGCTGGGCGGCCATCCACTGTGGGGATGCGGACGGCATCCCGGGGACCAGGAGGCCGAGGGGTACCCGGTGCCTCACGCTCATTCCGCAGGCCTGCATGGGACAGGGAGGACATATGAGTCAGCAGAGGGTTGGGCCGGAGGTCCCCACACCCCCCTGCGACCCTCCTACTCTGGGGCTCACCGAGTTCCTTCTGCACGTGCTGAGGCAGCCCCAGGACCGTGCTCCGTCTCTCACGCCGCCGCCGCCCTGACTTCCCGGATGATTTGGAAAATGAGTCATGAGGTCGGAAGGTAGAGCCTGGGGGCCAGTCCAGGGGAGAGAAACCATTAGAGAGCAGGTCTCAGGGCACATTTTGCAGAGCACTGCTTTCGCAGAATAACTAACAAGAGCTCTGCAAAAAAAGATTTCCATAATCAAGTAGGCGTGGGCAAAGCTAGGTTAAACAAAGCTAGACACTTCTTTACTGTAAGACTGCTGGAAGGCTTTACTAGGCCAAGGATAATTTCCACTTAGTGAACAATTATTATGTGTTAGCATGCCAAACATTTGGCATTCATTCTGCTAATGCAAGTACTCTTATTCTCATTTTTATAGAACATCAAACGGAAGATCAGAGTGGTTATAGGTTGGCCCCAGGTCACCCAGCTGCGACGTAGCAACATCAGGCTCAAACCCAGGTTTCCTGACTCCTAACTGTCCAGCTTTGTGGTCTGTGTGTGTGTGTCATGAGTCTCCAAGAAGACGCAGGATACTGCGTTTCCTGAATTCACTGACTCACAGAGCCTGGACAGGAGGGTGCCAGATTAGGAGGAAAAGAGGAAAGCTGCAGGGGCTAGGACCCCAGATCATGCCCACCCACCCCACCCCACCCCGCCTTGTCCAAGAATGTGGGCTGGTGAGCAGACACCTTTGCGCTGGATCATCTCCGAGCGGATGGAGAGCGCATCCTCTGCTGTGGAGCTCTCGGCTGTGTAGGATGTGGTCTGACTGCAGAAGGAGATGCTATCCTCATCCTGCCCGATCCGGGAAGACTGTTGGTGGAAGGAGATGAGGCCCCGGTATCAGACCAGCCCAGAAGCCTATGTAGGCCTCTTGCTTTTGCCCCTTTGGGGCAGCTTTTGACTCCAACTCTCCCTGGCCTCACCTAGCACTGAGCAGACATCAGCTGGCCTGGCCCTTAGGAGTCATCTAGTCTAGCCCTTCAGGATACAAGAAGGAAATGGAAATCCAAAAGGGTTCAGAGACCTATTTGCCAGAAATTAACCATGGAGGGAAAAGCAGAGTCAGGACTGAGCTGGGGGCAGGGCTCACCTGGATGCTCTGGGTGTCTCCATGGTCCCAGCCACCCTTATTCAGTTTCTGTTTTTCTGGAAGACACCAGAAAAGTGTGTTGAGCCAGGCCCCTGACCTTGGGAGCCAAGAGCTGTACTGGAAGGAAGGAGGTTACCTTGGTGTTGGAGGGAACGGAGCCCCTCCTGGGCCTGTGTGTGCAGCTCTTCCAGGTGAGGCGGTCGCCCACTGGGGAAGAAGACATTGTCCTGGTGCTCATCCACGATAGACCCTGGCCCCTGGCCAGGCCCTGCACTTAGACGTTTGTCACTCTCAGCCTTGGCAGAGCCTAGTGGAATGAAGAAGGAAGACAAGTGAGGCCCGAGGGCATCTGGGTCCTGGAGGTACCAGGCACCACAACAACGGCACCCCTGATCCTGAGACTGCACACAGCCCTGCACAGACAGGCAAAGACTACTTCCCCCAATCTGTACACACAACTCACAGTTCTCAGTTACACACTCAGTACACACAACCCCTGCATACACATACAAACTATCCCCAAGCACACTTTTATCTGAGTACCCACACCACACAAAGGACCCCATACAGGTCATATACCCAGGGCACACCAGCCCACCATATATGCACACAACACCCACAGGTTTCAGGATGTACACAAATAAACAGCACCCAAGTATAAATACATCTGGAAACCAACATCAAACAGGGGGTCCCACAGAACACACCTAGCCCCTACATATATACACAATATCCACAGTCCCCATTCTGTACATACTCAAACAGTACCCAGATATACACACAACTGTACTGGCACATCACTCAGGGCCTGACGCAAAGCACCCCATATACGTATGGCCCATAGCAAGTATATTTCTCTTGTCTCGCACATGCCAAGCTCCACTTTATGGAAAACAAACAACCCCCTTCCTATACCCCCTTGGCCCAGGCCCAGGAAGACACTGTGGGACACTAGAAAGGGGTAGAGGCCAGCAGGGGTCATGACCAGAATTCCCAGGAAGTCCTGGAGGAGGGACAAACCAGGGACATGGCCTCTGTGTCCCATACTCACCCATGTGGCTGTCCCTTAGTGGAAGGATGGGCAGGGGAGAGGAGAAGGCCCCAGGGGCCTTCTACCCCCAGACAAGGCAGCTCTAGCCTCTCTTGGGAGAAGAGTCCCAGGCATTCCCCCACTCCTGGAGGCCCCAGCCCCCAGTGCACAGGAGCCAGGGATCCATTACAAAGGATCCTGTTACCGGCCCCGCCCATGGGGAAGCTGGTCATCTAATCCTGGGAATGGGGGGCTGTGTCAGCACTCTGCAGCCCCAGCCCCCCTTTAAATGGAACCCACAACATAAGCAAAAGCACTGGGAGGGTCATGTGACCTTGGCAGCACCTTGTAGAGAGGCAGGAACAAAACAAGCCACACCCCAGGATCAGGGTCTTCAGCTTAGACACCTGCCCATTCCTCCCTCCTTGGCCCATTCTTCAACAGCCAGCTCCTGCCCCAGGAACCTGCAGGAACCCTACAAGGTCAGAGCTCCTGGGTCTCCTAACAGCCCAACCCATGGAGTCTTGCCTTATCCCTGAATTTTACAAGCTGGGGAAACAGGATAGAAAAGGAAAGGGCTTGCCTAAGGTCATCCAGCAAATCAGAGTCAATGCCAGGACCAAGCTCCAGGTTCCTGGAGGGGACTCCTGGATCACACTCAAAACTGAGGACCTGGGGATCCCTGGGTGGCTCAGCGGTTTAGCGTCTGCCTTCTGCCCAGGGTGTGATCCTGGAGTCCAGGGATCGAGTCCCACATCAGGCTTCCTGCATGGAAGCTGCTTCTCCCTCTGCCTGTATCTCTGCCTCTGTGTGTGTGTGTCTCATGAATAAATAAAATCTTAAAAAAAAAAAACCTGAGGACCTTCCTTCCCCATCAAAAGTCCAATGAACGGTGGCCCATGTCTTAATCCAGGCCTAAAAGCCCAGTTCCAGAAGCAGAAAGCAGGTATAGAACCCTCCCTCCAAAACTTCTCCACCGCCCCGCCCTCAGCCTCTAAACAGCATTTCGGTGATCACGCCCCAAATTCCAGGGACACTACTTTCCTCTCTACTCTGCTCCCCACACACTGTGGGGCTGGCTGACCTGGGAGGGGGTGCCCTGCCTCTCAGAACTGAGGTACTGGGGTGTACCCAGCATAGTGTGGGCAGCCCTGGCGGAGCAGTCTCACCCAAGCGCTGCAGGCTTCAAGGTCAGAGACACCTGCATCCAGCCGCCCAAACCCAACCAAGCAGACAAAGGCAGCGGAAAAGCCGCTGGACAAAGGCGCAGCGGAGGGCAGGGCGGCCTGGCCTCATTACTGCTCCCCTCCCCCACCCATGACCCCTCCCCAGCCTCGATCCCCCTTTTTAGGAAAAGGTCTGGCAAACCGAGGTGTCGGGGTCCCTCCTCTCCCCCTCCCCAGCCACACCCACTCACCCTTCTTCTTAAAGAGCCCGAGGAGGGCCGGCAGGCGGCGGCCCAGGAACACCACCATGACCGCGGGCGCCACTCGGGCCGTCCCCTAGGCCGACCTCTCCCGACGCCGGGCGCCGCCTTCACCGGAACCGGCCCCGAGCGGAGCGAGTCGCCCGCCCAGCGGCAGAGCCGGCGCCAGGCGGGGGGAGGGGCTGCTCCCCAGGTCCTCCTCCCACCTGCGCCACTGATCCCGCCCCCCGCCGACCCCGCCCCTCAAGTGGAGTGCAGAGCAGGAACCTTCCCACATTCTGACGGGGAAACTGAGGCCCGGAACCTGCGGACGCTTGGCTCCGGTGGAGAGTATGACCGGCAGGGCTGAAAATACTCAGTCCCGGGGTCAGACCACTATCCCGTCCCCAAAGTCCTTTCCTCAACAGTCAGGAGCCAAAGCCATGGCAGGGGTCCCCGGCTGCCAGATGGTGGGTGGAAGAGCCACCAGACTACACTTGGCATGATGCCCATCCCCAAGTCCTCCTGGCTGGTGAGGGTAATTCTCTGGGGAAGGAACTCAGAGGTGGAGAATCCAGGCAGAGGCCCAGGACTGCCTGCCATGGCAAGGCCATTGGCAAAGGCCCGTGGAGGGGTGACAGCCAGCCAGGACCCAGGGACCCTGGGAAGCCAGGGAGATGCCCAGAGTAGAAACACAGTGGCTGGTGGGAACAACTCCTCATGTGTATGTACAGACCCATGCTTTCCAAAGGACTTTCTTCCCATTTTGGTCTTCTGGGAAGTAGCCCAGAGAAGCACCATGAAGTCTCCAAGGTCACACAGCAGAGGCAGGCTTCATCGTATACCTCCTGCTCCTCCAGCCCAGGATCCTTCCCACTGGCCTCACTGTGACTTGGTGACTCTGCTGGCTCACCAGGCAGAGAGAATGGAATTAGCCAAGAAACCCGGTCATAGGGAAGGGAGTGGGAGGAGGTAACTGGAGGGAAGTCAGCTCCAAGTTCAAACTCACCTCCGTCACACACAAGTCATGACTTCATATGGAAACATGACCAATGAACTTCTCTTTATAAGACTGCTATGCCCATTCATTCAATCAGCAAGTATTTATTAAGCTAGAACCTGAGATTACAGCAAAAGGAGGAGAACTTTAACTTGTTCACCCTAGACCTAAATCGGTGCCTGTCATACTGTGGATTCAATAAACATTTGACAAATACAAAAAAAAATACATGAGTGAGGTAAACTAACAATACAATTTTAGATCAGTGAAGACTGAGGAGCTGTGACAGGGAAGGGGGTGCCTCTAGAGGGCATCAAGGAAAGACCATTGGAAGCAAAACCTGCAGAAAGCGGAAGAGCCAGCCAGGGCAAGTGTGGGCATGGAGACTTCTGGACAGACAGTAGCAAGTGTAAAGGCCTCAAGGCAGGAGTGGTGGAAGTTGGGGGTGGTGGGAGGGTCTCCCAGAACAGAACAGAGGGCCATGGGGTGGAAACACGGTGAGCAAGGGAGAGAATGGCAGGAGCCAGGGAGAGAATGGCAGGAGCCAGGACGGGTGGGGCCCCACAGGTCAGCATGGAAGGTTAAACTGGCTAATGACAGTGTTAAGAGATCCCTTTGGGCAATCCAGAAAGAGTAGCTGAGGCTATGGGCAAGAAACTGTGTGAAGACTGTCCCCAAACTCACCTCAGGATACCCCTCTCTCACAGCATCTTTCTCGCGGAGTCACGAGGGGTCTAAGAATTCACAATGGCTCCCCCGCTGCAAGACCCCTCTGCAGCCCCTTCCCCATCTGCTACCCCACCTCTCAGAGACCACTCAAGCAGAGGCTGAGCCCTCGCTCTCTGGAGAACAAACTTTTGTGCAGCTGTACCATCTGTACATCCACAGATCATTTAAATATGAACAACAAACCTAAGTTGGTACTTTAATTATCCCCACTTGACAGATGAGGAAATGGAGGCCAGAAAGGGCAAGCTGGGAAGGGCAAGGTGGCATTTGCCCTCACGACAACTTGAACCTGAAAGCTATGCTCTGTCTACCATGCCAGCCACAGACCTGATCTCCCCTCTGAAGAAGGGCTGAGGGACCCTATCATCCCCAGAGATTCGAGGTTTCTCTGCCAAATCCTCCACTCGCCCCCCTCTTAGGCCAGACCCATCTGCCCCCTAATGCGCCCAGCTCAGGCAGAGGAGAGCAGTAGCCTCACACTTGCAGGGCGATTCATGCCAGCTGCTGGAGAAAGGCAAACAGTCTCTTCCCTCGTGCATCTGACAACGGCCCTTCAATGCAGGTTCTCGAACATACTCTCCAGTAACTGATCCTGAACCTGTGAGGCTCAGAGGGCTAGGTAACTTCCCAAGCTCTGGCTGGCTCCAAGACTGAGGCCTTTAACCACGCAGGACAGTCATCCTCAGCTCCCCCCCCTGCCTCTGCGGCCAGGGAAACTCGGGATGAGGGGTGGCGGTGTTGGAGGAACATCAGCTCAAGGTCCCAGACCCCCAGCTGGTGGTCAGGGCCACAGCTGCAAATTCCCAGAGGATTCAAGGCTCTCACACTTGATAACATCTGGTTGCTCCAGCAACACCCCTCCCCCCACCCACCCACAGCTTGGCCAGAGCATGAGGTCTCTCTGAGCCACCCAAGGCTCGGGTCCACACACCTGTGACTTGCTTAGGGAGGGGCTCAGCAACCTGTGTCTCAGGTGGACGGCAGGCGCCTCACAAAAAAACTGGGGCCCAGAGAGTGGAAGGACCTTGCCCCGGGCCACATTTAGAGTTCTTGTTCCAGGACCTTCTGCCCTAGCACAGTCCAGAGGTACAGCCTGGGGCAGAAGCTCACCAGCAGCCTCTACCTCCCCTCCTCCCCCACCTGCCTGAGGAAGGAAGCTTCCGGGATAGAAGACACCTTGCTCTTGGCCACACCCCTAACATGAAGGTCACACCAGGAAGCACACAAGCCAAGTTCAGGAACTCAGAGAAAGTCCACCAGCAGAGGATATGTGCGCAAGGACCTCCAAAATGTCCCCCTGGGGGCCCACCCACAGGTGTGTGCTCCCAGGACCACATCCACAAAGTACACCCAGGCCACCCTACTCCGGGTCCTCCTCACACACGAACAAGACTACAGACTCACATAGGACCCAGCCAGGTGGCTGTGTGTACACAAAGGCAGGTGCCTGTACCCCCCACTCTGGGGCTTTCCTGAGCCTAGGGACAGGGAGGAAAGAGGGAGGGAGCCCCCAACCCCCAAGGCCAAGTGTACATTTGTGCGCACGCGTACACACTGTCTTGGCAACATCCTGCATGGGGTGAGGCCTCAACCTGCCCCATTCCAGAGCAAGGGGCGGGGGTGGTGGCGCGCCCACAACCAGGCAGGCCTGACTCAGGGGAGAGGAATGAGGGGGGAGGGCACAGCTGGCCAGGTGGCCTTGCTCAGGAGCTGGAACCCTCTGGGCCTGGGCCTGGGCCTGACCCTGCTCCCCCACCACCACATCTGACCTGACCGCAGGCCAACCCAGAAGCCAAGATTCAGAGTGTTCAGAGGTCTTAAGTCTCAAACTCTGTACTGGTGAACAAACCAGGGCCCTCTAATAGGGGCAGACCTCAGAACACACGGAGATTTTATTCTCTTAGAGATAAGACAAAGGGACATGAATATCACAAAAACTTCCCAGTGAAGGTTTCTCTCTCTTCTGTCTCACAGAACACCTAACAAGAAACCTGAAAGGTGTGTATGGCTTTCTTTTTCACAAATGAGTACAAGGGAACGAGTCCAGGGAAAGTGACTTGCTCAAGGTCACCCAACCAGGAAGTGGCTGAGCCCACATTCAAACCTGGGTCTCCAACACTTTCATGGTCCTAAGTCTGAAGAAGTTAAGGGATGGGGGGGGGGGGGCGCAACCTCAGTTCCTGCCCAAAGAGGGGGAGCTCTACACCCCACCTCTGCAGAAGGGAAATCCCCCTCCTTCCTTCCCTCAGTGGAAGACCCGCCCTAGAGCTGAGCTGCCCTAGAGCTGAGCTGCAGAGCTGACAGGCCGGTTCTAAGGTAAATATGGGGGAGCAGGGAGTGCCCCTGACAAGGAGAGGAGGATCCCATGCCTCAGGCACCTGGGGGAACCAGCAGCAGTGCAGGGAGGAATTAGCTACAATAATATTAATAAATGTCATAATGAGTTTCCGGGTCAGTCTCTGCTCCTGACAATGACATAATAATCTCTTTCGGCCAGGGTGCGAGTCTGAATTCCCAAGAGCTCTTTCCTTTGTTCCTTCAAGGCACGATTATTCCTATTTTCTAGATGGTAGAGAGGCAGCCACAATGAAGTCGAGAGAGGAATAGCCCAGGAGTCAGGAGGTCTGGCCTCGGACGAATGAATCAGCCTCTCTGTGCCTCAGTCTCATCTGTAAAGTAGGACTCACACCTGCCTCACCAAGTGCCTGGGAAAGCCAAAATCACACTACCAAGTACAAACACAAAGTGGTGTGCTCAGAGGGAGCCTCTGCCTCTCAAGGGTGGAGGGATGGGTAAAGGTCCCTCTCGGGGCCCCTCTGCCTTTCTACTCACAACTGGCATTTATGCGTGGTCTCATGAAATCCCCCCTCACCCCACAGAGGCACCCTCTCAGGGTTGTGACCAACCTAAGGTCACACGGCTAGTAACTGGCAAAGTCGGGGTATATGAGCCCAGCTCTGACGGGCTGCAAAATCTTGCTCTTCCCATGCTACCAGAGGCCTCCTCTCCCACCCACTTCTGGAGCTCTCTTCAAATCCCAAGTGGCATTAAGGACCATTATTAAGATAAGGTCTGATAAGGGACACTTCACATGAGTTCCCTATGGGCCCGTTAGTGACCTAGCCCTAACCCTTCTGCTCTGGAGGGTAGGGAGCTTTAAGGCCAGACCAGAGACCCCACAGCCCTGGGAGTCAGGAGCCTCAGGTTTGAGCTCTCCCTGAACCTCAACTGCAGCCTGATGCTGAGCCAGATTGTGTCTTTTCCGAGCCTCAGTGTCTTCATCTGTGAGATGGGAGGGTTGGCGAGCCATTTCTAAAGATCCCTCAGCATGTAGAGCTCTGCCCCTCTGAGGGTAGTGGTCCCCGCTGTGGGTCAGGGCCTGGGGCAGCAAGGGATCTCTGATCCCTCAGACCAGAGAGGGCTGGGTCAGCCCCTTGTCTGGAAGCCCAGGGTTTCCACAACCAAGTCCAGACATACAAATGGGGGAGACAGCAAGATGCTGGGGTAGGAAGTAAGAGGAGCAGACTTTTCCCAGGTTTGGGACCTACAAAAGACCCTGGCACTCCAGGTACAGAGATAGGGGGAGGGATGAAAAGAATTCCAGATGGTCTGACTCCACCAATGACTTAAGTCCATTCCCTCAATCTCCTCATCTGCGGGGGGGGGGGGGGGGGGGGGGGGGGGGGGGGGGGCGCAGGGGAGGGGGAGGATCCATCCATGTGTATAAATCTGACAGTACAATGTCTCGGAAAAAGAAGGCGGTATGGTGGGCGATGCTCCCTGGGCTCCCAATTCACATCCTCCACCAATCCCTCAAACTGCCCAGGACCAGAGATGCCCAGTGGACCCAGGGAGGGTATGGTGGGGTTGGATTCCTGAGATTGAAGGCCAAACAATGCCAGCAGGTTACAGTATCTTTCCAGCAGTGAGAAGGCCTCTCCCTGTCCCCCTTCATCCTTCCCTTTCATCCAAGGGCATTGATTGATCCAATGGACCAACAGTTCCTTAAATCTCAGGTCTCCTTCCATTTCCCACCTGCTCCCTCTCTGAGCCCTGGGGGGCTTCAACGCGTTGTCCTCAAACCTGCCCCTCTCCCACAGCGCTTCCTCCACTTGTGCTCCCTGGAGTCCAAACCCCCAGGACCTCAAGCTTTCTTTGCCCAGAGGATCTGCAGGCACCTCAATCATAAGAAGAAACCCGTCTATTCCCAAAGTGATAAAGGGCACAGGCTTTAGAATGTGACAGGCTTGGTTTTGAATCTCTGTTCAGCTACCTCCTGCTGAGTGGCCACGATTAAGTGACTTTGCTTCTCCAAGCTCCAGCTTCCTCATCTGTAAAATGGGGACGATAATGGCTTCTAGCCTGTAAGACTGTTGAGGGATGAATGATTTAACCAACGTAAAGGGTTTAGCATAGGCCCTTATTTTTAGCTCTGAGTTATCATCTCTGTCCCTGTCCCCCAGCCAATCAGCCTTGAGCACAGAGCCTTCGCAGCCCCTCTCTAGCCCTTATTCCCAACATCTGGTTAATCCCAGGTCCTATCACTTCTGGCACCTCCTCTGCAGTATCTCTGCAGCTGCCACTCCTCCCCACTCCCACAGCCTCCACCCTGTCCCCAGCCGTCACCTCCTCACCACCTCTCCCCTGGATTACTGCAATAGCCTCCAGACTGCTCTCTTAAGTTTCCACTCTCACCACTCCACCTCCCAACCTGTCCTGCCTGCACCTGCCCCTGTTTTGGCGCCATCTTCCTTACACACCACTTTCATAGGCTCCTCCCTTGCTCAAACACCATCACTGGCTCCCTATGGTCTATAGACTCTATCCCTCTCTGTTTGCCTTGCATTCCTTCCCTCATCTTCTCACAGATGAATCAAATGGATAAGTACTCAAACCCCAGTCCCATACCTAGGCATGTAACAGCAGAGGCCCAGGCTGGGGAAGCCTTAGAATCCTCAGCAGAGGTGAGACCAAAGGGACTGGAGCCTGCATTCACAATGGAACTCGTTCTCTTCTCAAGCAAAGGAAGGAGTCTCAACTACATTTCTCTCCAGCCTCCACACTCAGGCTCAACAATTTGCCTTTGCTGATGACCATCTTCCCAGAGATGAAATGCATCCCTGGTCATCTCTCTGGTTTACTCAACAGTTCAGGACTCATTCTAACCCTATAGATACTTCAAAGACCAAAATTTAAGACCACCACCCCCTCTCCATCTTCTAAAACTGACCCCAACCCAAAAGCCTTTGAATATACCTCAGCCCCCACACTTACTTCTGCGTTGCCTTGACATTGCTTTCTGGTTTTGTAGGGCCACTTTAAAGCCTGCTTAGTCCCTGAACAGCAGCAGGAACTGTAAGCACAGGGCTAGTGGGCAAGAGACAGTGAACACAGGCCTCTTCATCTCTCTCTCTCTCCACCACAAATGGTCACAAGTCCAGACCCACAGTTGGTTCTCAGGAAACCATCAGATTAGAGTGGCCACAGGAAGGCAGGGGAAGAGCCCCAGCCCCACCCCTCGGTGCAGAATCCGAGAGGAAAGACAGGTGGACACATCCAGGATTTCAGAATTGCTGGGACAAAGGGACTCCTGGAAGGTCCTGGAGTCTCTCATCAATCTACCTTCTGAGGAATCCTCAGAGAGCCCACCAGAACGTAATTAACCCTTTCTTGCTGTTATTTTGATTATCATAATTATTCTTCAAACCGCTACTAGCAAACGACCTTGGACAAGCCCACCTTCTCTAGACCTCAGTCTCTTTTTTTTTTTTTTTTTTTTTTTTTTTTTATTTATGATAGTCACACGGGGGGGGGGAGAGAGAGAGAGAGAGAGAGGCAGAGACACAGGCAGAGAGAGAAGCAGGCTCCATGCACCGGGAGCCCGACGTGGGATTCAATCCCGGGTCTCCAGGATCGCGCCCTGGGTAGACCTCAGTCTCTTTATCCACAAAATGGCTAGGCAGACTGTAAGGGTCCCAGAGGTCACCTAAGCTATGTGCCACCCCCCCAATCCACCAACAGACCCCTCTGTAGGAGCCAAGAGGTCCAGAGACATGAAAGCAATCTGCTCAAGGTCACCAGAGCCCATACCAGAGCCACACTGAAAACCCAGATCCCCTCATTCCCAACCCAGGTTCTTCCTGTCACCCCCTGTGAGGAGGGATGAGATCATCAGGATCATTTCAGAACCTCGAGGAATGTGGGCCACCCTAGGAAGATATGGGTGGATTCCCTCACCACAAGAGAAGGAACCCCACCCCACCTTCTCCAGAATTCTTTCACTCCCAAAGACCAGAAGGAACACCTGTCTCTGTTGGAAGACCCCTTATCTTCTCCAGGGGTAGATCTACCTCCATGTCCCTACCCCATCTCTGGATTCACCAGGTAAGGGAACTAGCCACCCCCCACAGCCCCTCCTCCAGCACCCCCTGGGACTCTGGGGGATACCCTGAACTATCGCACCTTCTGGGGGAAACCAGGAATCCCATCTCCCAGCCCTAGGATTGGAGGCCTTCTCCATTCTCCCCCTCCACCCACCCCCCACTTGGAGGCTGGAATGTGACCCCGCGGAGAGATCCCGCAGCAAGCTGGGAAGGGCTGCGTTCCAGCTCGGTGGCTGCACTGAAAGGGGGGACATGCGGCAGCGACCACGGGGACCGCGGGTGGGGGGAAGGGGGAGGAGAGGCAGCGGCGACGCAGGTGGGGGTGGGGAGGGAGCCCAGAGAACCAGTCCGACTCCCGATCACGCCTGATGGAGGCGGCCCCGGAGTCTCCAGCCCCTGGTTTCCTGCTTCTCCCTTGTACCTTTGTCTCCCCTCCCTCCTGCAAACTTTCAGCCTGTTGGGGGCTAACAAGTGTGAGTGTGTGTGTACACAAGTGCCTGAGGGTCTGTCTTTCAGCCCGAGTGTGGGAGTCTGGCTGGCCGTGCAGTTTTTAACCCGTGTGTACATCTGTGTGCCTAAGCCACGGGCAACTGTCCTACAGGACTGATGTGTGTGTGCGGTTGTGTGAACCTGCGCGTGGGGTAGGATTCGCGGGGCTGTACAAACCGTATACCTAGGTAGCTGTACCTGCCTCAGGGTCTGTGCGTCCTACGGCGATGCTGTGGCTGTGTGTATGCGATCTTGTGTCTCCATGTCCGTACATGTGAGTGGGTGTTGTGTGTGGCCGTGTGAATTGTGAACATGTACGTGCGCCCGCCCGTGGGTATTAGTATGTACGTGTGCCTCTTTGCGCATGTGAGGGGTGGGGTCTGTGCGGGGGATTCCCGGCCCCCCACACTCACACCCACCAAGCCCCGGGAGGGGGCAGCAGCGGTGGCGGCGGCTGCGGCAGGGAGACCCTCCTCCCGCCTGCCCCGCCCCCACCCCCGGCCCCTACCTGCCGGCCGCTTCGCCGACCGCCCGAACCGCCAGAAGCTGCGGGCCCGGGGGCCGCTGGGGGCCTTCCTCTTGTGGTGTGAGTTGCCCATGGCGGGCGCGGGAGCCGGCGCGGAAAGCCTAGCGCAGCCCAACCAGCCGGGCCGCCGGGCCCGCAGCCCCGGGAGGGAGGCAGAGAGACGCGCGGGCGGCCACCGCAGGCGCCCCCGGCCCCAGCTCAGCCACGCCTCCGGGCCCCGCGGCCAATGGCCGGGCCGGGGGCGGGGCCGGCCGGGGGGCGGGGCCTGGCGCGCGTCCCGCAGGCTCCGCCCCTCCCGGGACCTGGGAGACCAGCTGAGCCACCCCTCCCAGGGCGCTCGGGAAGGCCGGTGCGTCCAGGTGAGGCAGGCGGGCGGCGGGCTCTCCCAGCCGCGGGGCCGCCTCTCTGAGGACTGCAGGGGAGCCCAGAGAACTCGGAGCAGGGCCCCAGGCGGGCGGGGTCCGGAGCCCCGCGGCTGCTAGGGCCCCCCAGTCACCACCCTGTGAGTGTCACGTGTCTGTGTATCTCCCGTCGCTGTGCCTGTGCGTACAAATGTATCGATCTGACCGTATTTCTGTATTTCCGTGTCCAAAATAACAGCACCCTTTTATATAGCGCTTACTGTGTGCCAGGCGCTCTGATAACTGCTTTCATGCCACCTAACAATTCTACGAGGTAGGTAGTTTTATCATCTCCATTTTGCAGATGGGGAAGTTGAGGTTCCATGAAGTCAGCTGACTAGCCCAAAGTCGAGCAGTAAGCTACAGACCTAGGACTCAAACCCAGACTGACTCCGACACCCACTGACCCTGCGACAACCACTGACCCCTCTAGTTTATCTGTGCCTCTGCGTGTAAACTGGGCATTGATAATTGTATGCTTGAATGTGGCTGTGTAGTTGTGTACCTGTATCTATGCCTGTTATCCTGAACACTTGGATCCCTCTGTGTAATCATCTGTGTGTGTGACTGTGTGTCTGTATCCATATGGAGCCTGTTTTCAAATGTCTGGATGTGTGCTTTTGTGTATCTGCCTAATTGTGACTGGTTCTGTCACATTGTGCCTGTGACTGGAAGTAATGGAGTGTATAGGTAAATGTACGTGAAGCCACCCATGTCTGTGTGCCCCTCACTCAGCTCCCCTGATACAATTTCTCAAACCTAGGCCAAGCTTCACCTTTTCCAAAAACTTTCCAGGCTGTCCTCACCTCTGTGTCCTTACAGGTGCCCTTATGCCCAGGGCCCAGAGCCTCTCCTTTACCATTGCTCTGCCCCATCTCTCCAACTAGGGGCAGCCTGGTGTAGCAGAGAGACTGCTTGGCTGGGAGTCCAGAGCCATCAGTTCTAATCCCCATATTGCTCATCCTTTCTGCCACCTGGGCAAGCCCCTCCACTACACCATGCTGCATCTTATGCTCAGTGGCTCCAGGGTACCCCGTCCCTCCCTGCAAAACTGGAGAGTCAAAGCTGAACCTCACCCTCCTTGAGGCCTATGTCTTGCTGAGAGTCTGAGGTTAACAACAGTACAGCCCCTGAGGGGTTATATTTTATTCATCCAACCAGAAAATACTCTTGTCAAGCATGCACTATATACCAAGCTGCGTGCATCAGGCTCCCGCTTTGCACAAAGAAGGGGGTCCTAGTGTTGGAAGAGAGCTAGTATCTGCTAGCCCAATTCCCTTAATTTACAGATGGAGCCCATAACGGAGAAAGCTGGTGTGGAGGAACGGAGACAACGCTCAATGATAACGTCCAGATCCCTTGGCATGAGTTGAGCGATGGCAGGTATGCAAAGAGCTTCAAGGGATGTCTGGAAGGTAGCAGGTGCCTTAGCCTTTGTAGGAGGCCTTCCAGCAACTGTCCTGTCCCCAGCTCAACCTCATCTCCCACCACACCCCTCTCATTCTCAGAGCTCCAGCTGCACAACCCTGCTTACCACCACCACCACCCCAACCCACCCTCACACCACCAACTACACACTTCCAGGCCTTTCCACGTGCTGCTTCCTCTTCCACCTTTGCCTGGAAGATTCCTCATTCGCAACACCCTGCTGGACAGTCTGTTCCTCCAGGAAGTCCTCCTTGCATCCCTCCTCCCCTAGCTCAGCCCCCTGTGCTCCCACAGGCGGTAGTATGGCTCTCTGATAGAATGGATCATACCTCAGGGCCCCCCAGCACCCTGTGTAACACCATCCCAACACTTGTCTCAAGACAGCAGTTTGTTTTAGTATCTTTCCAACCAGTTCCTCAAGACAGTGATTGCCTCCCTCCCTTTAGTAATCTGAAGCAGAGCAGCATAGTGTTGGGCACACAGCAGGAGTGCCGTGGGTGTTGAACAGGAACTGGTGGAGGCAAAAAACAGTGGGCTTGCCTGGTGGGGTTTGGCTGCTGACATAGGTGGTGATGATGGCACTTAAGTACTGGGAGAGGTGAAGAGGCACAGGCAGGAGAGTCCCAGTCTCACGTTCATTCACTACAGAGGCTGTGCTTGCTCCAGGATCCAGGAGGAAGAGTACTGCCTGCAGCCAAGAGCATGAGAGCCTGGGGTAGGACCGTGGGAAGAAGTAGATGGGATAGAAGACCAGAACTCCTGGCAACCACAACACAGGGCTTGAGTGCCTCGTGACTCCCCTGAACGGTGGGGAAGACCTCGCCTAGCCAGGGGCTTGGAGGAGGGGGTGTCCTAAGCAGACAAGAGGCCCCACTTGGAGCAGACCCCAGCAGCAGCCTTCTGGGAATTATGCACTTTGCCAGAAGAATCGGGGTTGAAACCCTTTGCAAGCTGAGCTGTCTCTGTCTCCCCTCCGTGCCAGTCATAGGGCTGGGCACCCAGAGAGAGAGCTGACAGCCTTTGATGAACCGGCCCCTGAGGGCAGGAGACACAAAAGCAGAGAGACAGTGGAATATAAAAATGGGAGAGATGGACGATTTCACCCCTCCTGCCCCAGGAAGCTGCTGCCACCTACTTCTCCCCCAAGTTGGCCAAGGGACTAGAGGAGGTCAAGGGGTCTGCTGGGTCTGCAGACAGGCAGGAGGAAGGTGGAGGTGTGAATACCTGCTCTCCCCACCCCACCACTTTCACTGTAGCCCAAACAATATACAATGCCTCCTCTCATTAGTTTTCATCAGCATGTGACAGGCCAGGAGCAGCTGAGACAGCTTTGAGGGCTGGGGAGAAGGGGATTTCTTGGGGGACAGCTGAATAAGGGGAGGCTCTCCCTCTGCCCTCTTCTGACAAGAGTGGAGATTTTTTTGGCCACCCCCGTTCAGCAAACCTTGCTGGTGGCCCTGCTCCAGGGGCAGGAAAGGGACAGAAGAGTGGGAGGAGGGCCCATCCTAGCCTGAAGGGGATTTCCAGAATGCTGGGATGTGTGCCATGGGTGGGGATTTGGGGCCTCCAAGAGGAGGGAGAGGGAGAGGCAGCTGGAATGAGCCCCTGAAGGTGCTGGAGGTAAGGGAGGGGATGGAGGCCTTCTGGGCCTCAGCTTCCTGCTCAGCTCATCCCACTCCTGGTAGAGGCAACTCTCTGGGATGGGATTTTCCATTTGAAGTCTGAACAAAGGAGTAGGGAAGCTGAGGGCAGCCTGGCAGGTGAGGGCTCCTGCTCCACCTCTAATGCTGGCTGGCTGTATGACCTTGAGCAAAACACTTCGTCCTCTGGGCCTCCACTGCTTGTCTGTATGTGGCATGAGGGCAGCCTGTGGCAGCTCAGGCCATCAACTCTGAGCATCTAGGACCAGCAGATGCCCATGCTCTGGGGCCCATTTCGGATCACCCACCTATAACACAAAGGCACTTTGTGCCAGGCCCAAAGTGCCAGGCACTTTGGGCAGGGCAGAGAGAAAGGAGCACCAACCCAGCTCCCACCCTCCAGGTATTCAAAAACAGTGGGGTAGGGCGATTCCTGTGCTCACAGAACCCAGACAGCCAGCTGGCTCCAGCGCCTTGCAGGTGCCATGCCTGATTCCAGCACTACAAATCCCTCAACCCCAGCTTCCCCTCATCCTTCCACTTTAGCTCATATGTTACCTCCTGGAAGCCATCCCTGGTCTCCCCTCTGGGATCACTGTGCTCCCTCCTTTGTCACACTTCTTGACCCTTAATTACCTGTTCAATGTCTGGTTCCTTCCTCAGATTGTGAGGTTCATGAGGACTAGGACCTTGTGTCTCATTCATCCCCAGGACCATGTCTGGCACAAAGTACTTATTACCTAAACACTTACTAAGTATTTTGAAGTACATTAGTGAGGCTCCCTCTCCCACCTGGACTCAAGGCAGATAATGCCCATCCCTTCGCAGGGGCCTAAAGGAAGTGGATGCAGATTCCTCTATGAAAGTCACTCCCGCATTGGATGTATCCCACAGCAGAGGGAACCCTACCCCTATCACATTGGTCCAGGCCCCAGGCTAAGGACACTGAGATGTCCTACCCAAGAAGGTAGCCAGAAAAACAGACTGTCCAATTCCAAATCCTGTAAGCACCCTGCTCTAGTCTGGAGGCAGTAATCTCTCTGGGGGCTATCACAGAGATGATGACACTGGCACCAGGCCTTGAGAGATGAATGAGTTCAGTGGATAGAAAAATAAAGAGAAGCACACCCTAAATAGGGGAAACAGTGCACACAATGGCACAGAATGTGGAACTACATGGAGTGTTTATTGAAGAGCAAATAGAGAGGTGCCTGGGTGGTACAGTCAGTTAAGTATCTGACTCTTGATTTCAGCTCATGGCATGACCTCAGGGTTTGTGAGATTGAACCCTATGAGGGCTTTGGGTCAGGTGTGGAGCCTGCTTAAGATTCTCTCCCACTCCCACTGTCCCTCTCGACCCTCAAAGAAGGAAGGAAGGAAGGAAGGGAGGGAGGGAGGGAGGGAAACAGACACTATCCTGCCCTTAAATAAGCAAGGTGTCCATTACCCAAAGTCCCTTTGGGTCCTCACTTTGCTTTAAGAGAGCTACACAGGCCCCTCCCTCAGAGAGAGATGGCATCATTCACACAGATTCTCCTTGCCCACCTTACTATACCCTGTAGCCCACCAGGTCCCAATGTCTTTTTTTTTTTTTTTTTAGACTTTATTTACTTATTCACAAGAGACACACAGAGAAAGGCAGACACATAGGCAGAGGGAAAAGCAGGTTCCCTGTGGGAGCCTGACGTGGAACTTAATCCCAGGACTCCAGGATCATGACCTGAGCCAAAGGCAGATGCTCAACCACTGAGCCATCCAGGTGCCCTTGGATCCCAATGTCTTGTCAATGACTGGCCAAAGGGCAGACTTTCCTTTCTTGAGCATAGCTCCCACTCTTGTGGTCCCAGCCCATTCGCAAACCAGAATTCTAGAACCAGAAAGGCTCTCAGAGCCCATAAAACCCCATCTTTGTCAAGACAGGGCATGTGTGGCTCATAGTGGGGCAGAACTCAAACTCAGAAGTCTCTCCACAACCCCACACCAAGGACCATTCTTCCTGAGTGGCCAGAGTTCTTCAGGTCAAATCTACTGGACCTGAATTCTTTCAGAACTGAAGCTACCCGCACTCTGACACACACACCCCAGCCTCAGCCTGGCCACTGCCACTGCCCAAGAGCAACCTTTGGGAGGGCTACACACCATACACTCCTACAGTGGGTACTCCTCTCCAGAGTCAGAAACACACCTAGCCTCATATTGCTTTGTTTCGAGAGTATGGCCTCTGGAGGCAGACTGCTTCTGTCATTGCCGTGCTGTGAACATGATTTCCATGCAGGTGGGGACCTTGCCCGTCTCATCCCAGGTATTCACATTACCCTAAACAGTGCCTGACACTGAGTAATACAGAGTATGTCTTTTTCAATGAAGCTGAGTGACCTTGATCAACTTACTCTCACCTTCTGGGTCTGTTTTCTCACCTATAAATGGTAATAACTACCTCCTCCCAGGTTATTGTGAGGACAAAGGAAAATATTTGTGAAAATGTCCAACATAGGTCTGACACATAGCAGCCGTCATGTTACTTTTTCAAATTAGCCAGCATCTGGAGTACCTGGGTGGTTCAAGTCAGTTGAGCGGTAGACTGTTGATTTGGCTCAGGTCATGATCTCAGGGTTGTGGGATTGAGCCCTGCTTCTGGCTCCCTCCTCAGTGCAGGCTGCTTGAGATTCTCTCTCCTCTTTCTCCCCCTCCTCTCTCTCTCTCTCTCTCTCTCTCTCTCTCTCTCTCTCTCTCAAATAAATAATTAAATTAGCCAGCACCCTGCCCTCCTTCTACACTCTGCTCACCTCCTACAGAAAGCCTCCCCTGGTTATCTGTTGGGCTCTGGTCTTGGCATCTGTCCCAGAAACACTTCCTCCCCACATACTTGTCTAGAGTCCAGGTAATATTTCTGGAAAATATGGATTCTTATTTGTTTACCTTTCCTTATGCCTGAATCTTCCATTGGACAAAGGTCGATTCCAGCTTCTGTGGCTGCCCCCCTCAATCATCATCACCCCTGCTATGAGTTCCTGGGGTGTAACCAAGACCTGATTTCTGAATATGGATCAGCCAATGTCCAAGTCCTTAGCATCACAACTACAGAAACCTGCTCCCATCTAGACCATTCTCCACAGTTCACAAGGCACTTGCTTGTCTATTATCTGATTTGACCCCCAGGACACCCCTGTAAAGCCAGGATTTATTCTTCCTATTTTATAGATAAGGAAACTGAGGCTCAGAGGGGTTCACAATCTGCTGGCATCATGTGGCCTGGGAGGGGGAGCAGAGTTGTCCTGTCAGCCTCTGAGCCCATTCCCTCCAGGCTGAGTCTTTAGAGCTCAGGTAAAGGTGATAAATAGTATTAAGCCCTTGCATTTCTGTGGTGATTTCACATTCCTGATTTCCACATTCACTCCTGAGAGAATCTTTTTTTTTTTTAAGATTTTATTTATTTATTTGAGACAGAAACAGAGACAGCTGAGAGAGAGAGAGAGAGAGAAAGCATGAGCTGGGGGGAGTGGCAGAGAGGAAGAAGCAGGCTCCCCACTGAGCAGGGAGCCTGACTTGGGGCTGGATCCCAGGACCCTGAGCCAAAGGCAGATGCTTAACCACTGAACCACCCAGGACTCATGCCCTGCCACTCTTGAGAGAATCTTATGGACACAGAAATCTTGGGAGTTCACAGACCCACCAAGGCAATGTTAGCCAGAGGGTCACCCCTGTGAGAAGGTCTCCTCCCTTTCCTGAGACAGTAATGGAATCAATAGGGCCACAGAGAAGTTGCTGCCCAATGTCATGGGGCTTGCTAGTGACTGAGCCAAGATCCCAGCTCTAATTTGCCTGACTTTCCTACTCCTCCCACTCTGTCAGCTTCCCTCACTTCTCTCTGGGGTCTCCTGCCACCCATAGAATGGGTTGGATGAGATCTTTCAGCCTGACCCGATGGCCTGTGTCCCACCCCCATGTCCTATTCATGACAACAGTACCAGTTTTGGAGCAGATAGTGTGAGTTCGAATCCCAGTTTGGGCAAACGAAGCACACACTGTCCCCGACCCTCAATTTTTCCATTTGCAAATGGGCTCAAGTGAGCTAATGGATACACAGCTCCTGGCACATTCAGAATAATCAACAACTGTCAGATTTCCTCTCTTTCTAGGTCTGTGCTCAAAATTCTACTACAATTTCAGTTTCCCCATTGTACTGTAGGGGAGTCAGATTAAGGGAGCCACACCCTGCATCTCAAAGACTGGGATTGGGGAGCTTCCCAGCAAAGGCCCTTGACCTCTTAGAAATTGTCTGTATATTCCTTCTTCCCGTCTCCTCCAGTCTCCATTCTGAACATTTTCCCCAGAAAGAGTTAAGCCTTCTTTGGCCTTCCCCTTCCTGACCAGCAGTGCCAATGAAGATTAGAGAGATTGGATTTATTTCTCTTAATAAACAGAAGAGAAGTTGGGCCAGGCAGGTGACAAGGAAACAATTGGAATAATAGGAGGCTGGAGCGAAAGGGAGCAGGACTTCCTCTAGTTGTACCTGGGGCCACCCCCAGACATGGAGAAACAACAGCCAGGGGCAGGGAGGTGTTTCCTATGCACGTGGACTCAAGTTAGGCCGACCTGCTGCCCAGAGAGCCCAGTGCTACCAGATACCTAACACAATGCAGGGGGAGGCCTAGCCACTGACCCCATGACCCCAACCCAGGCTGTTGGAGCAGGGACCTACAGGGTCAGATTTTCCAGCCCCTGCCTCCAGGGTGGTCTCCAAAGGGAAAGGGTCCACTGCCCTGGAGTACACCACTCGCCTTCTATCTCCAATCCTGACAATCGGACCAGATTCCATCCTGCTGCAATTATGACCCATGCCCTCTTGAGATGGGGATGACTTCAGACTGAACCCCATGGGACAGCCTTAGGAGTGACTCTGCATCCAGTTGGGAGCGTAGAGCCCTCAGAAACACCTCTCACCCAAAACCCTCCCTCAGGGCTTGTCCCAGCCATCCTGGCCCTAGCACCCTGACTTCTATTTGTACCTGGGCCAAAGGCCCTCATCCAAAAGGAAGATCAGGCCGGATGCAATCACACAAGAGGCTTTTCACCCTCTTCCTGACCCCTCAAATGTTCCTTCCAATTCTCTTGCAGAGGAGGTGGTTAAAGGACACTGGGAGGGTAAACACAAAATGGGATGGGCCTGCACACACCGCCATTTCCTCACCTCTGGCACTGCAGCTCAGGCCATCGGGAAAGGTAGACTTCGGAGCAGGGCAAGCCCCAAGGGAGCCCCACCCTCTTGCAGAGACACTCATGCCCTGCCTCTCAAACCGGTGACAGAAACAGGGGGAAAATGAGAAAAGAACCAAGCAAGTGCCCAAAAGGAAAGTGGCCCCAGCAGGGATGGGCCAAGTCAGCCACCCCTTCCGTCCCCTCAGACAGAAGCATCTTGTCCCCATCAGGCCAGAGGGAGCCCAGAGACAGGGAATTGGCGATAGTATTTTAAGTACCCATCGCAGCCCAGGTACAGCGTCTCCATTAATTTGGGCCTCAGTTTCCCCCATCTGTAAACACACTTCCAACGCTGGCATGTTTCTACCAGGACTGGGAGAAGGAGTGATGGGGAGGGGCGCCACGTTTGGTTGGTTCTCACCGGAGAGCTCTCCACCCCCAGGAGGTGTAGTTTTGCGGTTTGGCCCAGGGGAGCGATAAGGGGGGGGCCGGGTGGGAAAGGCTAACCTCGTTAGGAGCCCAAAGCGTGCTATGGCCCACGCTGGGTCCTCTGTGGGGCTGAAACACCTTTTGGGTGCAGCTGACCTTCCGGACCTGGAGCAATCCCCACCAGAGTCGCAAGGCCACTTGCCTCTCCTACGGGCCCCAGGCCGGACGCAAGTCTCTGACCCCCTGACTCAGCAGAGGGCAGAACCTGGTGGAGCCTGGGGGAGGGGGGTTGCCTCACCGTCCCAAGAGCCAGACGGCCAGCACTTCCTGCTTCAGCCAGGAGATTCCTGCCCCAGCCGGGGTCCCTTCCCCCTAGAATGGGGCCGGGCAGAGTCTGGGAACTGCTGGGGGAGGGGGCGGCGGCGGAGAAGCGGGGGAGCGGCCCGAGCCGGGGCTCCCGCGGCCTCGGTGCCGGCGCCTCGGGGCTCAGCGCTCCCACACGCCGCGCGCCCCCGGGAGCCACCCGGGCCGCACCCTCGGCGCCGCCCGGCGCGCAGCCCAGGTGCCCGGCCGCCTTACCTCGGCCTTTACCCTTGGCCCTCTTGGCCTTGTCGTCCGCCTTCTTGGCCCGGGGGGCGGCCGATTCGGCGCCCTCGGCCCCCGCCGCCTTCTTCTTGCGCCGCTTGCCCCGCAGCCAGCTGAAGGCGCGGCGGAGGCCGGACGCGCCGGAGCGGGACTTCTTCCTGCGCGGGGCGCCTCCCGGGCCTCCCGGGCCCCCCGGGTCGTCGGCCGCAGGTGCGGCGGGGGGCGCGCGGGCCGCCATGGCGCGGCGGGCGGACCTCCGGGCCGGGGGCGCTCAGGCCCCCTGCGGCCGGGCACCCATGCGCGGAGCGGACGCGCGGGCCGGCGGCCGCCGCGGGGAGACGCGCCGGAGAAAAGTTTGGGCGGCGGAAGCGGAGCCGCGGGGAGCGGCCGGGCGGCGGGAGCGGCGCGGGAGGGGCGGGCGGCGGGCGGGGCGCGGAGCCGGCAGCCGGGGAGGGAGCGGCCGCGGGGCTGGGGCGGCGCCGCCTGCCGCCCTCCCCGCCGCCTCCGGCCCCCTGCCGGGCTCCGGGGCTCGGGGGCCGGGAGGGCGGGGGCGCGGGCGGGCGGGGCCTCCGGGGGTCGGGGCCGCGGGGGCGCGGAAGGGAGCTCGCCTGGCGGTCAGAGGTACGGGGAAGGGGCGGAGACCTGCTGGGGCTGGACCCGGGACAGCGAGGCATCCCGAGTGCAGCCTGGGAAGACACGGGGGTTCCGGCATTCTTCTCCTGGAATAAGGGAATTCTGAGAAAATTCTTCCCAGGACCCGGGCGGAATCGGAGGTTTGCTCTGGAGACGGAGACGGAGGGGAGGCTGCTGACTGACGCACCTGAGACTCGAGCCCGCCCGTGGGCCTTCTCTCCAGTCTGGCGATTCCGAGTCTCCCCATCACTCCTAACCCTCCCCCAGTGTCAACGCTCAGTGTGGAGCTGGGATCCGTGCTTCCTGCGTTCCCGCTTCACCCTTTAGTGAGGAAGATGAGGGGAGTCGTGCCTCAGTTTACCCTTGGCACCTGTCAGGCCCCAGGGCACCTCTGCCTGGGCCCGGATTCCCCCCGCTGAGATGCTCTACACCATTCATTCAGGTCTAGCCCACATCCCAAAGTACCCTTCTGGTTTAGGCACTGGGCCAGACATAAGGATCTCAATGGGTTCTGTTTCATGTCCTCTCTACCGGGGCCAGCACTAGCCTTAGGGACCCTTCCTCTTCCTCACCTGGTAAGTATCAAAGGAGAAGTATTATAGACTAGGCTAAGACTCAGAGAAAGAGCAATGTGCAGGACCTTGGCCTGGTGGATAGTCTGGAAGCACTGGGTAGGGAGGAGAGGAAAGCAAACATACTCTGGCTTTTGGAAGGAGCCATCAGGAGAGGAATATTGGTCAGTCTCACCCCCCACCAACCCTTTCAGCATTTCCTTCTTCCCAGTGGCCAGGACTGACTACATAATTTGCAGGGCCTAGTGTAAAATGAAAATGCAGGGCCTTTTGTTCAAAAATTATTAAAAATTTTGGGTGTCTGGGTGGCTCAGCTGGTTAAGTATCTGGCTTCAGCTCAGATCATGATCTGGGGGTCTTGGGATCGACTGCTTTGCTTAGGCTCCCTGCTCTGCAGGGAGTCTGCTTCTTTCTCTCTTTCGGCCCCTCCTCCATGCTCTCTTAAATGATAGATAGATAGATAAAAATTATTAATATTTTCAAGAAGACAAGCCCCTGGCTGGCTCAGTAGGTAGGGCATGAGACTCTAGATCCCAGGGTCATGAGTTTGAGCCCCATGCTAGGCCTAAAGCCTACTTTAAAAAAAAAAAAAATTCAAGAAGACAACAGCAGAGCATTCAACCAAGTGTGGGGGCCTTTCTGACATCAGGGTCAGGGGTGACTGGGCCTATGAAGTTGGCCCTGCCGGTGGCTTATATAATTCCTTAGCAAAAGTTCCCCTCAAATGACAATCCCCCCCAGGTGCATCTGGCTGGCTCAGTTGGTAGAGTATGCACCTCTTGCTCTTGGGGTCCTGACTTTAAGCTCCACCCTGGACATAGAGCTTACTTAATTAAAAAAAAAAAAAACTGAAGGGCGTCTGGCTGGCTCAGTTGGTGGAGTGTGTGACTCTCAATCTCAGGGTTGTGTGTTGGAAACCCATTGTGGGTGTAGAGATTACTTAAAAACAAAACCTCTTTTTTTAAAGATTTTATTTATTTATTCAGGAGAGATAGAGAGAGGCAGAGACATAGAGGGAGAAGTAGGCTCCCTACAGGGAGCCTGATGCAGGACTCAATCCTAGACCTGGGATCACCACCTGAGCCAAAGGCAGATGCTCAACCACTGAGCCACTCAGGCATCCCAAAATCTTTTTTTAAAAAATGAAAAAAAAAAAAAAAAAAAAACTCACAATCTCCAGGAGTCAGCTCAGAGATCAGGTCCCCTGATTTGGAGGTGGGGAAGGAGGGAAGTGGGGCGAGATCAGGGTTTTCCCTTCACTGCTTCTAACTCCCAACAGCCAGACATTCTCACCTTCCAACTCCAACCTGGCTCACCCTCAGACCAGCAGCCCCAGGTTCCCTCCTGTCCCCTGACCTAACGGACAGACATACTTCCAAGACACCCAGAGAGGGCTAGCCTGGGAAGGGCTAGCCTGCAACTCTGTCCTCTAGATTCATGACTACTCAGCTTAGCTATATTTCTCTGCTGGCCCTGTGGGCAGCTAAGGAAACAGACTTTCCAGTGGCCCGTGTCAACAGGGCCCAAAGTCCATCCTGGAACCAGGCTGTCACCTGACCAGGCAGGAAGCTGCCGCCCCAGAGATAGACCAGCAGCAACCAGGCTTGGAGCAGAAGCCCCCAAGCCCTCCAGCTTTGACTCTCTCTTTCTGGAAAACCACCCTGATGTTGCCCCCATACCCAGCCAAGATTCCCCCACCTCCCACTTCCAAGGAGACCTGCCTCCCATGGGCTCCAGTTTTGTCCTCTGCTGGGCCTGGCCTTCTCACAAACTCCAAACTGGGCAGCCAAGCCAGGGTGTGGCTGAGCCTCCCTCATTTTACGGGGAACACCAGGAAGGAGAAGAGCCCATAAATCACAGAGCCGAGGGTAAGAGCACCTGTGACTCCCCTCAGTTCTTAGACCAATTGGAGGGGCTGAAAGTATAGTGCAGGGAGGAGCAGTTCTGCGAAGTTGAGATACTGAGTGATTAATAGTATTCCTAAGAAGATACCTCAGAAGAAGTGGAGCAATTTGCCAACAGTCACACAGTTACCTCTGGACAGAGGTGGAATTTAAAAATGGCTTGTGTTCACGCATGTGTTTGTGTGTGTTTCCTAACTGTGCACTTGCTTTGGGTCAAGCCTCTCTACCCTACGCCAGCTGCTTTAAAGGGTAGACAGTGAAGATCCTGGGGAAAGAAAGTCCTTCTCCTGGGGACTCCTGAATGTTCTGCTTAAATTTGAATGCACTTGTATGCATTTTGGGAGGGAAAGTTCCATAGCTTTAGCCAGATTACCAAAGGTGTCCCTATTTCAGAACCAACTAAAAATCAACCCTTTGATCCTTTTCAATGGGAGGATATGATAGAAAAAGGCCCTTGCAGGATGCCCTCCTCCTCCCTCCTTCTTAACCTGGGGGTGGGGGTGGGAGGAAGCATACAGGTCCCATCCCCACTGTGAGCATTCTCTTGTCTCCTGCCCTGGCTGCTGGCATCTGAGGCAGCAGGTTAACATGGCAAACAACACCTGCTGAGGTCTTCTTAAATCATCCAGGCCCCTCCTAGAATCAAGTCCTGAGCCTAGTTGCACCCATTTCCCCTGCTGGGTTGAGAGGTGAAAAAGCATCCAAGGTGCTTGAGGTGGGGAGGATCCAGAATGAGATGGAGCCTTGGGCTCCCAGCTCTGAACTGGTGCCAGCTCCTAGGAGGCTGAGAGGGAAGGGGAGACAGAGACAGACAGGAGAGGGAAGAGGGGAGGGAGCAGGAGAGCAAGTGAGAAAGGAGAGGTAGCTCTTGCCACTGCCCAGTCTCCAGTGTGAAACGAATTCTAATTCCCTTCAGCAAACATCTCCTGAGCACCAGCTCTGTGCTCCAGGCCCCCAGATGGACCAGTTATTCTGTGATCTGACTGTCACTCTCTTAACTGTACACACTGTAGAAAAGGTGTTTTCAAACTTTCCTTTAGCAGTAGAATTTTCTTTTTCCTCTGATACAAAAGCTACCTACCTGCCTTTTATCTGAGAGAGAAAATGGATAAAAACGTTTCCTACATGTACACATAGTTTATAAATCAACTTGTAACCTTTACTTGCCACAAAGTAAGTCAGTGGGGATGGACTACAGATTTGAAAGCTGAGTTATAAGTGATGGTTTGGCTTTTACCTGAGAACCAGCCTTCAAGTTGTTTCTGTGGCGGTTTATTATTTTTTTAAGATTTTATTTATTTATTCATGAGAGATACAGAGGGAGAGAGAGGCAGAGACACAGGAAGAGGAGAGAAGCAGTCTCCATACGGGGAGCCTGACATGGGACTCGATCCCAGGCCTCCAGGATCACACCCTGGGCTGAAGGCGGTGCTAAACCGCTGAGCCACCCGGCTGCCCCCTGGCAGTTTGTTTTAATAGGTAATTAGAAAATACTGCACCCACAGACAAGTGGGGTCACATGGTAAGAATTTTAACAACTCAGTAAAAATGTCCCGAGAAGCTTTATTCTGAGGTCTACCCAAAAATGACTTATGCAGATGGCCCCTAACGGTCTGTCAAAAAGTTAGCCTAACCTGGTTCTCATCTCAATTCTGCCACTAACTTGCTGGGTGTCCTTGGGTGAGACACTTGCCCTTTCTGGGCACCAGGTTCCACACCTGAGCATCTGATTTCACCTGGGAAAGCAGTGAGCATGTGGAGATATCTGAGCGTGTTGAGTGTGTGTGTGGTGGTGGTGGGGGGGGTGGTACAGTGCACATAAGTGGAAACTTCATTACTCATCCTCACCGCCTACCCCCATCCCAGCACTGGGCCTGAGGAGGGTCCGCAAAACCACTGAACTGCCCAAGTTCTAAGGCAGAGGCGGGTTGCCATGGAGACGTGTTTTGTTTCCCAACTGTCTGGCTGCCTCTGACAAGCACAAAAAAGCCAGGCCAGATGGACACTGACCTAGACCAAGAGACCAGGGATTTCCTGACCCAAGGTCCACAGGGCTCACTGCTTTCCAAGAAGAACATTCTCAGTTCTCACCCCCAGAAGAGTCACCAGCCTGACTGGCCAGCTGATGAGGCTTGTGTAGGGGGCTGCTACAGATACCCACTCCACCAGTCCTTGGCGGCAAGCCTGGCCCTGTGCCCAAGGGCAGGGCTAGGAGGGAAACACCCACGCTTAGGGCCTTCGAGAAGCTGGGAGTAGGGTCAAGATCTGTGGGCAGAGCTCCCTGCCCACGATCAGAGGGAAACAGTTGGATGTGGATTGTCAGGGAAACCTCCCACAATCCACACAGAAGCCTATACAAACACACTGAGACACCAACACAGGTTGACACCAGTTCACTCTGGCAGACCCAGATATATGGACACACATACTAAAACACACACCCAGACACACATCGACATATCTAGATACCCATAAATACACAGGTGCGCATCAGACTGACATCTAAACACACATAGAGGGATCCCTGGGTGGCGCAGCGGTTTGGCGCCTGCCTTTGGCCCAGGGCGCAATCCTGGAGACCCGGGATCAAGTCCCACGTCGGGCTCCCGGTGCATGGAGCCTGCTTCTCCCTCTGCCTATATCTCTGCCTCTCTCTCTCTCTCTCTCTCTCTGTGACTATCATAAATAAATAAAAATTTAAAAAAATAAAAATAAAAAAATAAACACACATAGATATGGGGTCATATTGAAACACAAACTCATCCACAGATGTATGACACACACACACACACACACTACTAACACTTCCAAACACATATACGGACATGCCAATTCACAGACCCACGTGATATGCAAATATATACATTCCTAGATGCACAGACCCTCATCTACAGACACCCACCGACATAAGAACAACACAGGTACTCAGGGACCCATAAGTCAGGGAGAGGTATCCAGAAGGCCTGTTACACAAACACAGATGTAAAGAGATAAATGATTACAGCTAGAAACACAGACACACAAATACCTAACACAGATCCAGGTGCAGGGGAGAAAGGAGCTGAAACCTGCTGACGCTCAATTCTGCACAGGTCTCAGGAAAGCAGTTTTATCTGTACGATCCTTTAAAAATCCTTGGGACGGGGGATCCCTGGGTGGTGCAGTGGTTTAGCGCCTGCCTTTGGCCCAGGGTGATCCTGGAGACCCAGGATCGAGTCCCACGTCGGGTTCCTTGCACGGAGCCTGCTTCTCCCTCTGCCTGTGTCTCTGCCTGTCTCTGTGTCTTTCATGAACAAATAAATAAAATCTTAAAAAAAAAAAATCTTTGGGACAATCTGTGAAGTTGGTAGCAGTATCCCTGCTCCTTACAAATGTGACAATGTAGATATACCCACGCCTGTAATAGGCCCAAATGATACAGAAGGAAACAGGATAAAATGGGGCAGTGACTCTTCACCCACAGTCCTCTGACCACCCAAATCTTAATTTCCTGACCCAAGATACACAGGGCTCACTGCTTTCCAAGGAGAATGTTCTCAGTCCTCAGTGCTAGTGGGCAGTATATACTTTTTCTATGCATTTACACATAAGCATGTAAAGACACTACAAATCCAAACATTTTCCACAGAACCAAAGCAGAGAGGTTAAGAAATTTGACCAAGATCATAGAGCTAATTGGTGGCAGAATCAGGATGTGGATTTAGCTCTGGTCCTCTCCAAAATGCTCTTTCTGCTGCCTCAGCCCACAGACAACCACACGTTCACAGACAGATTCACAAAGGGGAGGCCCAGGCCCAGGGGCCGGGGGAGGGGCCGCACCTCTGCGCTGGAGAGGAAGGGAGGCCCAACAGCCTCTCTGCCTGACTGCTCTGGGTCTCTCGGGTGGCTCCTCTGGCTACAGGCGTTGTCCCTGTAAGTTTCTGTTAAGGAGTAAAAGTATTTCCTGGGACTGGAACCTTTGAATCATTGACCCCAGGTACGTACCATGCAGGTGACTAAGTGATCCACATACAGCTCCAACACTCAGACTATCACACCAGCTCCTGCCAGTCCCCTGACCCCTCTTGCCCTCCCAATCCTGCTCCACAGGCCCCAGGGGAACCTCTCCTAAGACTAAATCTGGACATTGTCCTTCCGCTGCTTAAATCCCTTCCTGTTGTCTCCAGAATAAATCCCAGCCTCTCAGACACATAGAGCCCTTCATTTCCCGGCCCCAGCCTGCCTCTCCCCCATTTTTCCATTTGGTCAAGTACTTCTCCTTCTAGGACCGGCTCACATTCTCCTCTTGTTGAACTTTTCCCAACTCCCCAGGCAGACTCCCTCCCTGCCTCCGGGCCCCCACCCCCACCCCTACTCCTACTCCCACTCCACAGAGTTTGCCCAGCAGACATCCACCTCAAGACTTGATATCAGGGACGCCTGGGTGGCTCAGCAGTTGAGTATCTGCCTTTGGCTCTGGGTGTGATCCTGATCCCAGGATCGAGTCCCACGCCGGGCTCCCTGCAAGAAGCCTGCTTCTCTCTGCCTATGTCTCTGCCTCTCTCATGAATAAATAAAATCTTTAAGAAAAAAAAAAAAAGACAAAATCATCAGGGATGGCTGGGTTGCTCAGTGGTTGAGCATCTGCCTTTGGCTCAGGTGGTGATCCCGGAGTCCTGGGATTGAGTTCTACATCAGGCTCCCCATGGGGAGTCTACTTCTCCCTCTGCCGGCATCCATGCCTCTCTCTGTGTGTCTCTCATGAATAAATAAATAATCTTTTTTAAAAAAGACTTAAAATCATCATCACTGATAGACTGATGAACTTCCAGAACTTGCCCTAAGTGCATTATATAATCGTCTCCCTTAGTCATTACAACAGCCCTGAAGAGATAAGAACCATTGTCCCCATTTTACAGAGGGTTAAATGGAGGCCCAGAGAGATTCAGTCCCTTCCTCTCAGTCTGATTTTCTTGAAAGTCAGTCTTTGATCAAGCCACATACCATCACATTAGGGTGAACATGTTCATCTCTGAATCTCTGGTGGCTACACAAGCTTGGCAGAGTGGAGAAGGACTCACTGAGTGGTTGTTGAATGGGGTGCCCATCCATTTGCTGCCCCCCCCCCCCAGTGAATAAGAGAGGATAGGAGAGACATGTTGGGGGATGGGGACCCCCTCTGCTAATCAGGATTCCCCAAGAAGTCACTGAAGCAAGAGTTTCCTCAGGATCTGGCAGGGGCTGTCCCTGAGCCCAGGGACATCTGCACAGACCCTGCTGGGGGGCAGGTGTCCTCTAGCTCTCCACACGTCCCTTTAGTCAGAAGCTCTGAGCCAGTATGTTATTAAATATTTACTGTTTCCCACTCTGCTTAGCTTGGTGCCAGGTCCGGGAGAAGGGGACCAGAGAGCAGGGGATGGGAAAATGTTTACAATTAATGATCACCTACCAGGTGGCACAGAATTCTCCCAACAGCCCTGCACCTTGGGTTCTCAGCCTGATTTTTGCAGCTGGAGAGCCGAGGCTCAGAGGGGGAAGATGCTGGTCCCAGATCACACATCCTATGAGCCAGGATCCAGAGTCAGGTGTATACACATGTTCCCGGCGCCCCACCCCCAGCAGGGAGGATGTGGGCCCAGCTCAGAGTAGACTCAAGGAGGCCATTTTTGAGGTGGGGCTGTGGCTGGAAGACTGCCTGGCAGATTTTCTACAATAACAGCAGCTTGCATCTGTGCAGCACTTTCCCTTCCATTAGCTCACTCTGCCCTCTCCAGCATCCCCTTGGGTGCCTATAATTGTCTCCATTCGACAGATGAGGGATGGAGGTTCAGTGAGGTCAGGTGATTTTCCCAAGGTTGCACAGCCTGTGTATGGCAACTTTTGAACCCTTATCCTCCTGCTGGGTCTCCCAGTCTCTTCCACTTCCGCCTCCTTCCAGCAGACCCCTGTGCTGCTCCAAGGGAACTCTCAATCACAAATGGGAGCTTCTGGCTCTGAGGACCTGCCCTCTCATACCCACATGGCCACACCCTTGCCCAGAAATGATTCCTGGCTCTTCCTAATTTGTCCACCTTAGCAATCTCCTATTCAGCCGACAAGTGCCAATTCAATGCTACCTTCTCTAGGAAGGCTTCCTGGATTGGCTTCCTTCATGCAAACCTCTAATAGAGCAATTATCTCATTATAGTTAATTGCTTGTCTGTCTCCCTCACCAGACTGTGAGCTCCTTAAGGGCAAAAACAATGATTCTTTTTCAAGTCTTTTTGCTGCACCTGGCTTTGCTGTCTCAGAAAGCACTTGCTAAGTGAATGGAATGACATTGAATGGTGGAGCATTAACAGAAATAGGAGCATCAAGAGGAAAACCTAGTGTGTGGGGAGGAAAATGAAGGGATGAAACTTTGCTTTTGACCATTTGCAGATCAGGTGCCACTAGGACATGCAGGTGGATGTGCTCAGTAGGTAGGAGTTGGGAGTGGAGTGGGGAGGTAAACTGGTATCCAGGAAGAAAGGATATTAACAGTAACTGAGGGGGCACCTGGGGTGGAGCATGCAACGCTTGATCTCAGAGTCATGAGTTCGAGCCCCATGTTGGGTGTGGAGATTACTTAGATAAATACAACTTAAAAAAACCCAACTAGTAACTGATACCTGCCGTTTGCCAGATAATGCATCATTGGCATTATCCCATTTCATCCCCAAGACGTAGGTAATACTAATCCATTTGGTGGAAGAGAAAGTTGAAACTCAGAGAATTTTTTTTAAAGATTTTATTTATTTATTTATTCACACAGAGAGGCAAAGACACAGAAGGAGAAGCCCACACCCCACAGGGATCCCAATGCGAGACTCCATTCATCCCTGGACTCTGGGATCACGCCCTGAGCTGAAGACAGATGTGCAACCGCTGAACCACCCAGGCATCCCTGAAACTGAGAGAATTAAATTAATTTTTCCAAAATTACACTGCTAGTAAAGGGCAGAGCCAGGAGTTGAATCCAGGTCCATATAATGCCAAAGTCCATGCACTTTATCCCTTTTCCATACAGTAGACTAGAAAGGACTGATCTTATAAGACACATACATTTACAAGGTTGGGAGTAAGAAGCCCGGATGAGAGAGGGAAGTGTCCAAGAGATAGAAGGGAAACCAGCAGGGTGGTGTGTCAGGAGAAGAAAAGAGCTCCAAGCAGGGCCTGGGTCAGCAGGGCCTATTGTCCCTGAGGGATCAAGCTGGGTTGGGTTTAAGATTTTGCAACCAAGAGTCAACCATCCAGATTGCTGCTTCTATGTGCAGCGAGGAGTCAGTAAAGGGGCCTGCTGAGTGGCAGGTGAGGAAGTGGAGGTGGTTGGCTGAGAGGAGGAAGAGAGAACGGGAAAGAAGGGAGCACCCTAAGGGTATGTGGACTTAAGAGGGCAGGGCAAAGGGGTTGGGGCTGGCTTTGAAATATTGGGGAAAGGATGCGAGCAGCTGGGAGGAGGAGGGGGTGAGCATTTCAGGCTGAGCCAGCCACTCAACTCAAGGACACTCTCAATCTCTTCCAGGACTGTCCCGACATTTTCCCTCCTCCTCCATCCCATCTTGCAGGCCAAGCCATGTTATCCTCATTCCTCCTTCCCTCTCCCTCCCCCACTCTGCCCCCCACTGCTCCCCTGAGTTTGTTCAGGACCAGCCACCCCCACCTCCAATGTGCTGTCTCACCGTCCCTGGCCCAGCCTGGTGAGGCAGGCAGGGAGGAGTTTCCAGGCAGGAAAGGGCTGAGTCACTCAGCCACACATCTGGTCTCAGATCTTGATACCCAGCTGGAAGGGGTAGGAAGGAAGAGGCTCCTCCCCCACAAGCTCCCTGGGCAGTCCTGACACTGCCCGCTGGGAGGGGCAGGCTTTATTAACGACCAGAATTTGGCAGGCTGCTTCTCCCACTCCAGTGGGGCTCCTTTGCTTCTGTGGCCACCTTTTATGCTCAGAACAGCCCTGAAACATAGGGTTTATCACCTCTATTTCACAGGTGAGAAAACTCAGACACAAAATGGCTTGGCCAAGGCCACACAGATATGGAGAGCTGGTCTATTGGTGTCCTCATCCCATGCTCTGGTCACACAGAAGTTGGTGGTGTCTGGAGACAGTGCCAAGGGGCCCTGGCATACCAGTGGGTGATCACTGCAAAGCTAAGTGCGGGAAGGCACTTGGCCCATGCTTCTGCTAAAACGGCCCCTTCCCCGGGGGCGCCTGGCTGGCTCAGTCAGAGGAGCATGTGACTCATCTCGGGGTTGTAAGTTCAAGCCCCAGGTTGAGTGTAGAGATTACCAAAACAAAATTTAAATAAAAAAACCCAGAACCCTTAAAAATAAATAAATGGTCTCTTCCCAAAGTCCCAGTGGAGGGAAGACCCTCCTTTCTCACCCACACCCTGCTCTGGCTTTGCTGTTGTTGGCTCAGCTCTGAGCCATCCCTCTCATTCCTCAGTGTCTTTCATTGTCTCTTCACTCCACTGTGCTGAGAGGAATAGCAGGAGCCTTAGCAGGAGGTGTCCTGCCATTCTGCACTCTGCTGGGGCATAGTGTTCCCACTGTCCTGAGCAGAGAGGTGTCCAGGTCCCGAGGAGAGGCGAGAGGACCATGCCAGACCTCTGCTCTTGTCCTAGGCTACTCAGAAGCTTTCTTTGGGGCACAGGTCGTTTCTTCAGGCACATCCGGTGTGACCTTGGGCAAGTTACTTCCCTCTCCCAAATGGGCTTTCCACTTCTATTATTCAGAAGAGCATGCAAACCAGCATTCTTCCATAGACCCAGATCATCACTGATATTGACTTTTAATTTATTTAATTGTATTTAATGTGGCTAGAGTCAGAGCTGTGCCGCTCACTATGTGATCTTGGGGCACATTTTTGGACTTCCCTAAGTCTTGTCTTCTTCTTTAAATTGGGAATAACAACAATAATGTTACCTTCCTCCCAGGGTGGTTGTCAAGATTATTTATTTATTTATTTATTTTAAAGATTTTATTTGTAAGTAATCTCCGCACCCAATGTGAAGCTTGAACTCACAACCCTGAGATCAAGAGTCACATGCTTCACTGACTGAGCCAGCCTGGTGCCCCATGTCAGGGTTGAGATTTAGATAATGCCTAAAGCAAGTACCACATAGTGTTTACCCCCAAAAAAGCTAGTATTGCTATTGAGAGATTTCTTTCTTTTTTTTTTTTTTTAAGATTTTATTTATTCATGAGAGACAGAGAGAGAGAAAGACAGAGGCAGAAGCAGGCTCCATGCAGGGAGCCTGATGTGGGACTCAATCCCAGGACTTCAGGATCGCACCCTGGCCAAAGGCAGGCACTAAACCACTGAGCCACCCAGGCGTCCCTATTGAGAGATTTCTAATTACAAAATGAATTCATGCTCAAAGTGAATTTGGGAAATGTAGAAAAACACAAAGTCATCTATAAAAATCACCTGTAATTCCACCCAGAAGGACTTTTTTGTGATGATTTGCTTTCTTTTTTAAAAAAGATTTAATTTATTTATTCATGAGAGACACAGAGAGAGAGAGAGGCAGAGACACAGGCAGACAGAAAAACAGGCTCCCTGTGGGGAGCCTGATGTGGAACTCAAGCCCAGGACTCCAGGATTGTGACCTGAGCCAAAGGCAGATGCTCAACCACTGAGCCACCCAGGTATCCCTTGTGATGATTTTCTTACACATAATAGAACCGCCCTCCCTCACCCTCCAGAGGATTAACCCATGTGCTTCCAGGATGAGCAGGTAGTGTGAAGGTGGATATAACCTACATTTCCTGTATCCTCTCTGGGCCTCAGTCTCCCTGTTTGGAAAGGAAGGGTTGAACTCCTCAGGAAAGACAAATATAATTGCACATGCTAACTGCTGCCTCAAATGAAGTGGCTCTGGGCTCAGAGTGCCATGCTTAACTAATCATGTCTGGCATAGATGCAGAAGGGCTGGTAGTTGTAGATCCTGTGAAGCCACTGTGTAAGGTCTAAGAAACCCCTAAGAATCACTTCAGTTTTTAGCATCATAAGAACATCTCCTCTTCTCATTCTACTCCCTGTTCTAGAACCTGGCTTCCTCTGGCAAATGGGGAGAGAATCCTTGCGTATTCTCCCACCTTGGGCCTGGCCTTAGCAAACATCTGCGATCTAGTACCCAAACAACTCCCATTTAACATTCTGCATTGTTGTACCTTCTCTGTAGGGCCCAACTGGGACTCTCCTCAAGTCAGACTCCAAACAGGGGAGCTGGAGGGGGAGGAGAGTTTGAGTTTTTCCTCACTAAAAGGGAAGCATGCAAATAGTATGCATACCAGCAGCCATTCCTCACCAGCCCAGGCTCAGATATTTGAATATTAAATGATGCTACACAAATGAGGGCATTACCATTAGCAGCCCCTTCAGGTTTGTGTGTTGTTTTTTTTTTTAGATTTTTTTAAAATTTATTTATTCATGAGAGACATAGAGAGAGAGAGAGAGAGAGAGAGAGAGAGAGGCAGAGACACAGGCAGAAGGAGAAGCAGGCTCCCTGCAGGGAGCCCAGTAGGGGACTCCATCCCAGGATCAGGGCCTGGGCTGAAGGCGGAACTAAACCTCTGAGCCACCAGGGCTGCCCCCCTTCAGTTTTTCAGACAATAGGGCCTGAGTGAATGGGCCCAGGGTCAATCCAGCCCTCCTTGCTAGTGAGAAAGGACAGTGCCTAAAACACTCAAGTAAAAAATTTAAAACTGGCTTTAGTTCTGGTATGACAGCTATGTGAGGGGGAATCTGAGCTCAGTCAGGGAACGCAGATCCAGAAAGAGCTAGGGACTCTCTAGGGAGAGGGATGGACTCAATCAAGGGCAAGGGGGCCTCTGTAAAAGAGATGAGGACTCCGCGATGAGGAGCGCGTTGGGGAAGGGGAGGAAAGGTGAGAGTTTACCCAAGAGAGGTCTTAGGAATCTGCCCTGTTATCTTCCCAATGCCCATCCTTTTCTCCCCCTCCATTCTGGAAGCTTGCCAAGGGCTGTAACCTGAGGGGCAAAGAGGGGCACTCCTCCAGATCCCTGGGCAGGGCCATCCCAGGATTCCAAATGCCTTGCTGGAGGTTGCGTGCAGCCTACAGGACCCCAGAGGTAGGAGGGAGCTCCCAGGAAAGTCTCCCTTGACCTCCATGGCACCAAGCCATACCTAGCTTCCTAGCTCCTAGAGTCCTCACTGCTCAGAACTGCAGTGTTGTCTGTCTGAGTCCTTCCCCAGCAGACACAGGTCTCAGTTTCCCTCCAACTGTTAGGAGGAGTGCCTGACACCAAGGTGCCCAGCCATGTCCCTAACAGTCATGCTTATTGTAGACCCCAGGGTAGGCTCAGGTATCTAAGCTCAGTTAGGAAAGGATCATTGAGTTAATGTCCCCAGAGCCTTATCTACTCATTTCTTTTACTTCAAGTCCTCACTGAACCTCTGTCCTCTCACTGAACCCCTATCTCTTCACTGAGCCCAACCCCCTCACTGACCCCCATCCCCTCACTGAATTCTACCCTCTCATTGGGCCCCCATCCCCTGAGCCCCCATCTTTTCACTGGGTCTCCATCCCCCTCACTGGGTCCCCATCCCCCTCACTGGGCCCCCACCCCCCTCACTGAGCCCCATCTCCTCACTGAGCCCCCATCCCCCTCACTGAGCCCCCATCTCCCTCACAGGGACCCTACCCCCCTCACTTGGCCCCCACCCCCCTCACTGAGCCCCATCCCCCCCCACTGAGCCTCTATTCCCCCTCACTGGGCCCCACCTCCTCACTGGGCCCCACCCTCTGGCTGATTTCCTATCTCCCGAATCTAAACCTTGTTTGCAAACCTCCAGTTCCCAGATGGGACACTTGAAACTGCAGCCCTGGGACCAGTGTTGCGTCCACTGTGTCTCTGGACATATCCATACCACCCACATCCTGTCTTCATCATGTGGCACAGGTCATGAGGCAGAGCAGCTAGAGGCAGAGGGATCAGTAATAGCCTGAAATGAGAGCCCAGCTAAGGGCCTTCTTGGTCAGATTCCATAGTGGCTCTGGGCCTGCTCTGCCGGCAGGAAGGATGTTGAGATGATGCTGCAGGTAGAGCTGCAGCTCACCCTCCGGCTTGCCAAGACCAAGCCAGGGGCTGGAACACAAGAGCGGGCACTGGTCCCTCCCTGATCCCCTGAACAAGAGCAGCACTGTGCACACCCTTCCCATTCCCCCACCCCACCCCTCAGGCCAGGACAGGGTCAGGCAGGGCCACCCATGGAGGCCGGAAACAGAAGGACACCCAGGCAGCAAGGAGCAAGGGAGACAGGCTTTGAGTTCCAGGGTCAGGGGTAGTGTCCGACCTGCAGGCAGAGAGAGGCTGTGTGCTCACACCCCTGAGTCTGGAATGGCAGGGCTGACCACCAGGGGTTCTAGACATCTCCAGGACACAGAGGAACAGACGCATGTGAGAGAGACCCAAGCCCACAGGCCTAGAAGCTGGAAGGTTGATTGATTTTGGAGGTAAAGATGACCCTGAAGTGCCCTGGACAAGGATGCAGGATTCCCAGGCCCCACTGCACAGCCACAGCGTCGGGCACCTGCAACCAAGGCAAAGACCAGAAGTCCAGGTCAATGTGAGTGTTCTGCTTCCTGACCACCCAGGGGGTGCTGTGAGGCACGGAGAAGTGGGGCACCGTCCCTGCCTTCCTCACTTCCCCATGTAGACTCACTACAAGTCCCGTCTCCTTGAGCTCTTGCATAAGCATTTCTGTGGCGCTTGTCATCCAGAAGAGCCAAAGGAACACTGTCTCTCGCATCCCTGCCTCTCTGGCCTCCTCCCAGCCAAGCCAGCCCTGGGATCCAGAGGGAGCCACATATGGTAGCAAGAGGCCTGGACTCGAGTCCAGAGATGAGATTCAAGTCCCGCTCTTAGCACGTATCTGCCTTTCAGAGCTGCTCATCAGAAATGGGAGTGATGCCCTCAGCCCCAGAGGCTGCTGCAAGAATGACATGAGATGGTGGATGACAAGAGGCCACTCCAGCCTCCCCCTGGGGTCCACCCTTCATGCTCCCTCTGGCCCTCCATCTGATTTTCCCTGCTGCCCTCCCTACTCCAGAAGGGCATCCCATCCAGCTGGGATCCCTGGCTCCAACCAGACTCCTTTAGGCTGAGTTGGGGGCTCAAGTCACCTCCCCAGGAGCCTGGGTGGGGTTTTGATCTAAAAGAGGAGCCTCTGAGGGGTGCCTGGGTGGCTTGGTCAGGTAAGCGGTCAGTTAAGCGTCTGCCTTCAGCTCAGGTTGTGATCCCAGGGTCCTGGGATCCAGTTCCGTATCAGGCTCCCCGCTCGTCAGGGAGTTTGCTTCTCCCTCTCCCTCTTCTGGTCCCCCTGCTTGTGGTCTCTCTCTTTGTCAAATAAATAAATAAAATCTTTAAAAAATAATAATAAAATAAGGGGCACCGGGGTGGCTCAGTGGTTGACCATCTGCCTTCGGCTCAGGCCATGATCCCAGGGTCCTGGGATCGAGTCCCATATCAGGCTCTCTGCAGGGAGCCTGCTTCTCCCTCTGCCTATGTCTCTGCCTCTCTCTGTGTGTCTCTCATGAATAAAAAAAATAAAGTCTTAAAAAATAAACAGTAAAAGAAGAAAAAAAATAAAAAAATAAAAGAAGAGCCTCTGAGGGACAAAGGTCAGTGGCATTGTGGAATTCCAAACACTTGTGACCAGCCGGTAGGGAGGCTGCTTAAGCCTGGGCCCACTTAGTCACATTTTCAGTCCACCCAGTGCCTGAATCCAGGGGAAGGGGCCCCAGGCAGGGAGCCGGACTCTGGTTAGAACAGGAAGTCCTATCAGGCTGTCGTTGGCACTCACATGAGGCTGTGTCACCTCAGCTCTTGGTGTGATGCTGCATGGAAACTATCTCGAGCCACCTTTCCTCATTTTTACCCATACCTTTTCATCTTTCTACCTTTCTTTTGAGGACAGGTGGCCAGTCACCCTCGACTCCAACCCTGCCCCTAGTAACATGCATCTGAAGCTAGAGAGACCTGGGTTCAAATCCTGCCTCAGCTGCTTCCTTTTTTTTTTTTAATTTTTTATTTATTTATGATAGTCACACACACACACAGAGAGAGAGAGAGAGAGAGAAGCAGGCTCCATGCACCGGGAGCCTGATGTGGGATTCGATCCTGGATCTCCAGGATCACGCCCTGGGCCAAAGGCAGGCGCTAAACCGCTGCGCCACCCAGGGATCCCCTCAGCTGCTTCCTGACCCTGGACGAGCTGCCTCACCTCTCTGAGCAAGACAGGAGTGAACAAAATGACAGCATGAGGGGTGCCTGGGTGGGGCAGTGAGTTAAGCATCTGACTCTTTTTTTTAAAATTTTTATTTATTTATGATAGTCACACACACACACACAGAGGCAGAGACATAGGCAGAGGGAGAAGCAGGCTCCATGCACCAGGAGCCCGACGTGGGATTCGATCCCGGGTCTCCAGGATCACGCCCTGGGCCAAAGGCAGGCGCCAAACCGCTGCACCACCCAGGGATCCCCAGCATCTGACTCTTGATCTTAGCTCAAGTGGTAATCTCAGGGCAGGGTTGTAAGATCAAGCCCCATGTTAGGCTCCATGCTCAGTGCAGAGTCTGCTTAAGGTTCTATCTCTTCCTCTGTCCCCTACCCTATTTGTTCTCTCTCTCTAAAATAAACTAATTTTAAAAAACACCTTAAAAATGACAGCACGGGAAGGGCCAAGCATATGGCTGGAGGGTTCCCTGAATGTCAGTTCTCTTTCTCCTTCTCAGGTTCAGGGCCTGGGCTGGGGCCATCTGTGGGGTTGGAGGAGGCCAGGGCTTCTACCCTCAGCTTTTGGAGTCATGGGATTAAACACCTGTACTCACAGCATGATCTCAGTGGGTCACCACGGTGCTTTGAGCCTGTTTTCATCTGTCAGGTGAGGAGGGTTCAACAGAACATGCATCACTAGTGTTGGGTCCCCCTTCTCGGGTCCCAGCAGGCTGACTGGAAGAAAGGACTCAGACTCCCTGTGGGTGGGTGAAGGATAAACTAAGCAAGGGGGGACTGCCCTTGAAGGCAGGAGGCTGGAGGGGACAGAGACAGCAGGGAGGTGAGTCACCAGGAAGTGAGGGGGGGCGGGCGGGCAGGGGCTGGGCTGCTCTGAGGCCTGGGGCAGGCCTTATGCCTCCAGGGGCCTGTGGTCAGCTGGAGGGGTCTGCTAGAGGTGGATTCTCAAAGGCTCACACCTCTTCTGAGAGGACCCTGCCAGCCACACATAGTCACACACACACTTGTCCACATGGTCACACAAAGGCACTCTGGAAAACACACGGACATGTTCACACACTCCTGTACACTCAGGAACATCCACACAGTCACCCATAGACACAAAGACATACTCAGAGACGTTGGCAAATGCATCCACATGCATTTTACACTCAAGTGCATCCACACACAAGACACGCATTCAGATGTATTCACACTCAATCCTGTACACAACATCCACAGACAAAAGGGCAAATGCACAGACACACTCCCTTGTACTCTCAAGTGCATTCACGTAGATACCCAGAGGAGCACACTCAGACACAATCGTACGCCCTCCTGCCCATCCAGGGCCACCCACACAGACACACGGACGGACACAAAGATGTGCTCTGAAACATTCACACACTCTTATACACCAGCTTGTACACTCGAGTACATCCTCACAAAGACACCCATTTATTGTGTACACACTCCTGTATACTCCGGGACATCCAGACATCGTCACAGATACACACAGGCTAGTACAGCCAGGTATACTCACACACCGCCTCCCTCACCCACCCCTGCGGCCATTCCCCCAATCTGCAGCCAACGAGGCTCAGCCCTCTCTCCCCACCCACTTCCCACTGTCCTCTGGGGCCTCTGGGGCCTCCCTCCGGAGCTGGGGGGGAGAAGGGGGCGGGGTTCGCCCTGCTGATGTGGCAACTCGCTCACCTGCTGCTGGCTGCACCCTTGCCAAGAACAGCTTAAAGAAGTGGGAATCCCAAGCGCTGACCTCATCAGGTCTCTGCTCTTGTACTCAGATGGGGAAAGTGAGGCCCACAGAGGGGTCCGAGGGTGAATGGGACTTGAACTCAGGACTCCAGTGCCAGAGGATGCTCGTGCTGGGAACTGGGACAGGAAAGATTGGGCTCCAGGCCTTCCTTCTGCCTGCCCTGGCTGGCTGCTTGTCCAGCCTGCCCTCCTCGGTGTTCCCAGTCTGCCCAGCAGGCACCCCCATCCTCTGGCAGTCCTTGCCTCCAACAGCCACACACACGCCCCCACGCAGTCATTTCTCCCTGTCAGACTGATCTCCCCAGCGTTCCTCAAACCTGATTGGAAGGTGGCCTTTGCAGGGTGAGGCCTGGCTTTGCTACTTCCCAGCCATGTGACTCATAGCAAGTCACTTGCTGCCTGAGCCTCAGGTCCCCCCAGATTGGACTGGCGAGGGAACTAAGGAACATAATAGAGGCTGCATACTGCAGAGCCAGGCCCAGGGACTCGGACAGGTTTGGGAGTGAATGGAAGACATATGAATGAGTTGCCAGGACAAACTGGCCCAAGCCAGCTCACCCCCTGCTGGAGCCGGTCTGATCCTGCTGCCTCCAAGGAGTCACCAGTCTGATAGGGGAGATCAAGCTCAGGTCTGCTCCTGGAATACCCAGCATAGTCGGATCCGTTCTGACCTTGGGTCCTCAATGCTAGTTAGTGGGGAGAGATAAGGGCCTTGTCCCCAAGGATTCTGAGTCTGATGTGGGAGACAGACTATTTCTAAAGCTCTAAGGCTGGTGGGGAAGAGACTTCCTGGCCCAACCCCCCAAACCGGTTGAGGAGCTATAAGACTTCCCTTGGGATTCCTGGTCTGAAGGGAGCAGTTCGCCCTCTCTTAAGGGGCTACCGGGCTGATAAGGAGACACAGCACTGTTCTCAGGCCCCTCAAGTCACAAAAGAAAGGAGCGAATGACACAAAGGTGCATAAACACAGAGACGCAGAAATGAGCAATGGATGAATTCAGCTTTCTGCATAGGACTCCTTGCGACTGTGTGTGCATGTGACTCTGACTGTTGCCTCTGAGTATGTGCTTCTGTTTCTGTGTGCATATGCCTGGGAGCTGTGGCTGCCGAGGAGGAGGCTCAGTGAGCAGACCCAGCTGGGTGGATCACTCATTCACAGGACATGCATTTATGGAGTGTGCACTTTGTTCAGGTCCCCAGGCTCAGCTCTGTGACACCGCGGAGCCCTCCACAGGTGTGGCAGCTGTGGCTTCCAGGGCATCCCTATGTGCTGGGGCTAGATGCACTTAAACAAGCAATTCCTTTATGCTGTGACCTAGTTAAAGGAAGTCCAGGGGGCAGCAGGAAGAGAAGGGAGGGGGACTTTCTGGAAGATAGGCTATTTAAGCTGGGCCCTGAATAGCAGGCTTTTGGGCTGGGGAAAGGGTGTGCAGGAAAGGTTTTTTGGATGAGGTGACTGCATGGGGGTCATAACTTCAAGGTGAGGGTTGGGGTGGAGTGTAGTGGGATAGCCAGGGGAAGTTTTCTGGCCGGGGCCTGCCCCTGGGGATGGATGGGACAGTGTCCAGAGAAGCCTACAGTTCTGAAGGTGAAGGGGCAACTCCAGGGAGAAGAGTGGTACTGGGTGGTCGGTCGGTTTAGGGATGAGCTCCTGGACCAGTCTCTGTGCTGTGCTGGTGGGGGGAGAGAGAGAGTGACAGGTAGGCCGGGGAGCCTGGGGAAAGCCCCAGGAGGATCTGACAATAGTTCTCTTACAAGGGAGAGGTAAGGATTGCAATAAATGCACTTTCCCAAGTTGCTCTCACTGAGCATTCCAGAAGCTCACTTATTTCTCCCAAGAACGATGTTTTTTGTTTTTTGTTTTATTTATTTATTTATTTATTTATTTATTTATTTATTTATTTATTTATTATTATTTTTTGTTTTGTTTTTTGTTTTATTTTTGACACACACACGCAGAGAGAGAGACAGAGACACAGGGAGAAGCAGGCTCCATGCAGGGAGCCTGACGTGGGACTGGATCCCAGGTCTCCAGGATCACGCCCGGGGCTGAAGGCGGCGCTAAACCGCTGAGCCATCTAGGCTGCCCCCAAGAATGATATTATCATACTTTCCCTTTTAAAGCTGAGGAAGCAGGTTCAGAGAGGGCCAGGGTCGCAGGACTAGATTGGAACCGGGTCTGAGTTTAAGCCTGGCTCCTTCCCTGGAGTCCCACAGCCTCCCGCGAGCGAATACGCCTCTTGTCTCGGTCACCCCCGGTTCCCCGTGGATCCCCTGCTATTACTATTATTATTGTTTATTATTAATTATGACTGTGATGCCGAAGACATCTCTGGTCCAGCTGTTCAGACCTCCCTGCCGCCCTGCCGCCCTCCTCCCCCAAAACTCCGGGCCCAGGCGGCCCCGCGTGGCGGCGGTGGGAACAGCCACCCCCGAGATGCGGGGGGTTGATGTGGTGGCGCCCCCTGGAGGCAGCGGTCGGAATCGCCGCGAGAGCCCGACCGCCGAGTGAGGGGTCCTCTGCGGTAGGTCAGGACAGCTTCAGGCCAAAGACCCCCAGACAGTGGCCACAGCGGGCAGGGAGGGAGGAGGAAATAAAGAGAACATTTATGGAGCAAGGTGCTGGGCCTTCCCTCCGCATGTTCTCGTGGAACACCCACCCAACCTCAGTTCCCAGCAGTGGAAGCTGAGGTTCAAATAGGTTAAATAAAAAAAAAAAAAAAAAAAATAGGTTAAATAAAGCCCAGCCTTGCAGAACTGGATTCGAACCCAAGTCTGAGCTTTGCCAGGGCCCCTCGTGGGTAAGTCTGAGGAGGAAAAGGCCACCGAACACTCACTAGACTATAAAATAAGCCCGAGGAAGTCATGCATAGTGACAACCATGATGATTAAAATGATTCAATCATTAGCCAAGGCAGTATAGTGAATTGGAGTGCCACCATTTCTTGCCTGTGTGATTTTAGTCAATTAAGTGCTAATCAATCTGAGCCTCAGTCTTACCATTAGTCAATGAGCTTTATTACAGGCCTTCTGTTTGGGGGCTGTCGTTCTGAGGATCCATTGCAATAATGGAGATAAAATGAACTACTAGGCACTAGCATGTAGTGGGTGCTCAAGAAAATAACTGATACAATTTACTAATTTGGCCTTTATTGAAAATCTAGGGACTAGAGGTAAAACAAGAAAGAAATATGATACTGTTTTTGCTTTAACGACTTCCTAGTCTGTGTTCTTGGGATCTAGCACATTGTCTGGCTTAATAAATGTTGAAACAGGGTGCCTAGGTGGTTCAGTTGGTTAAGCGACTGACTTGATTTCAGCTCAGGTCATGATCTCTGGGTCGTGAGGTCGAGCCCCTCATCAGCTCCATGCTCAGTGTGGAGCCTGTTTGGGTTTCTCTCTTTCCTTCTTCCTCTGCCCCTCCCCATGCATGCTCTCTTTCTCTAAGTAAATAAAATATTTTTTTAAATGTTGAAATGAGGGATCCCTGGGTGGCGCAGCGGTTTGGCGCCTGCCTTTGGCCCAGGGCGTGATCCTGGAGACCCGGGATCGAATCCCACATCGGGCATCCCGGTGCATGGAGCCTGCTTATCCCTCTGCCTATGTCTCTGCCTCTCTCTCTCTCTATCATAAATAAGTGAAAATTGAAAAAAAAAAAAGACTAAATGTTGAAATGAATGAATGAATGAATAAAGGCATGACGGAAGGAGGGAAGGAAGGAAAGAAGGAAGGAAGGAAGATACTGCAGTAAGTCAGCCCTGGTTTCAGTTTTGGGGAGAGTAAGGGGGAGAAAAGTTTTTAAAATAATAGTTACTGTTTCTTGGGCACTTAGAACGCATCAGGTACTCGACAGTGCTTTTTGTGTTCTCTCAGTTCATCCTCACAGCAAACCTATGAGGTTAAAAGTGTTATCTGATTTTACAGAGAAAAAAAACAACTAGTGAGGTGGAGTGCCTTTCCTAAGGTGATGAATTGCAGAGGCAGGGTTTAGGCTTGGATTTGTGCCCTGGCTCCCTTGAAGCAGGGCGAGCTCTTCCTATCCTCCTCCCACCTCTAGATGGGTGCTCTTGGCACACAGAAACTCAGCAGAATGGCCTCTACCTGCACCAGTAATAATGAGGAATGCGCTATGCTCAGCTTTTGGAGCAAGTTCACTCCACTCGCTCATGTGCTGAACCTCACATTTGATTGCTTTATACAACAATCCTGTGACGAGGGTATTAATTGCCCATTTCACGGACAGAGAACTGAGGTTCAGGGAGGTTGGCGTCCCAAGGTCCTATAGGGCATGCTCTGGAATATGACAGAGGCTGCTCCTAAGGCTCCACTCCCTGTGTGTATCCACTACCAAGCTCCTCCCTCTGCCAGTCATCACCGCCCCTGCCCATCCCTCCCCTACTGGCACCCTCCCTGCCCCACTGTCTTGGCCAGGGCAACTGTAGGCATAAGCCTGGGTAAAATGAGCTGAGAGGAACCTCTTAGATTGGGCTCCTGCCCAGAGTGGTGGCCAGGAGGTCACTGCTCACCTAGGATGGGATTTGATCAGTTTACAACTTTTCTGATTCCAATTTTGTGGCAATTTAGAAAGAAGTTCTTCCTGGGAAGCCTGGCTGGCTCAGCAGTTGAGCGGCTGCCTTCGGCTCAGGGTGTGATCGCGGGGTTCAAGGATCAAGTCCCACATTGGGATCCCTGCATGGAGTCTGCTTCTCCCTCGGCCTGTGTCTCTGCCTCTGTTTCTCTGTCTCTAATGAAAAAATAAATAAAAATCTTAAAAAAAAAAAAAATGAGGGTCTTCCTGAATTCTCTACTGAGGGCTCACCTTCTCTTGGTTTAGTTTTTTTGTTTGTTTGTTTAGATTTTATTTATTTACTTATTTGAGAGAGAGAGAGAGCGCATGAGCAGAGAGGAGGGGCAGAGGGAGAGGGAGAAGCAGACTCTCCACTGAGCAGAGAGCCTGACAAGGTGGGGCTGGATCCCAGAACCCTGGGATCATGACCTGAGCTGAAGGCAGATGCTTAACAGACTGAGCCACCCAGGCGCCCACCTTGGTTTAGTTCTTACCTTAGGGGTTTCAGCAGGAAAAAGTAAACACAAACCATCAGCCAGAAGAAGGATTAATGAAGGAACTATTCACAGAGGTGTGGGCAGGAATGGTGAAGCATCTTGGGGCTCACAGCACTGGGGTGGAATTGTCCCCGGGGATCTGAAGGGCAAGGGGAGGAAACTTTGTTAATGAACCTGGAGAGAGTGGTACCTGTGGGTGCAGCCTGCCCCACAAGAGCTGTGTGGCTTTTGGTGGAGGAACACAGTAACTGCCAAAATCACAGGGGGAGGTGGGTAGTAGAAATATCTCAGCCTAACTATCCTCCTTTGCACTGATCTCCTATAATGTCTCCTATTGGCCAAACTCTTCTGAAACTATAAGGTGAGACAGCGAGCACGAGGCAGCCTCAGGACCTGCAGCCAAGCAGAGAAGCATGGAGGGTGGAGGTCAGGCAAAGAGCAGCCAGCCCAGGGCCTTCTTCCTGGACTTGGCTTTGTGGAGAGGCTGAGAGACAGAGTAGCCATGCTTTTCTTGTACCGGACACAGGCACCCTCCTTCCAGACCTAGGTTGCTCTGTCTGTGAGGTTGTCTCAGTCCTGGAATTCCTCCCACCCCTGACCTCCCCGGTTCTTACTGCCTGCCACATCACTCAGCTCCCTGACTTAACACTATTCTCTGCATGGGTTTGTCTCCCTAGACAGGAGTGCTTGCATCCTCTACATTGTGAGCTCTTTGCAGGCAGGGGCCTTGACCCAATAGGGCCAAATGCTCTGATACAGGGCCTAGCACAGGCCGACCTGAGTCCCGTGTCCTCACATACCTTGCTCTGCCTTGGTATACACAATCTGAGCACATGTGACTGTTTCCCTGAGTACACCCAGGCTCCTTGGTGGCGAGCAGCATAGGCCTGGCACATAGCAGGCATCAAATGTTGTCTGAATTGGCCTAGATGGGACCGTTCTTCTTTCTTTCCCTCATCCAACAATCTTTACTTATGTATTTGAGATCCTATTATGTGCCAGGCCCCATGCTGGACCCTGGGGACACAGAGGTCAACAAGACATGCAAAGTCCCTACTCTCATGGGGCTTCCATTCTAGTGGGGAAAGTAGAACAGGAGAGAATAGAAAGCAAACAATATTATTGTGGGTTGTGATAAGTGCTGGACCAAAAATAGTAAATGGATAGTTGTTTATGCCAGGGGGCAGGGACATCATCTCTGAGGAGATGACACGTAGGCTGAGACCCAGAAACAGTAGAAACAGGGGGACACCTGGGTGGCTTGGCATTTGAGCATCTGCCTTTGGCCCAGGGCATGATCCCGGAGTCCTGGGATCGAGTCCCACGTCGGGCTCCCTGCATGGAGCCTGCTTCTCCCTCTGCCTGTGTCTCTGCCTCTCTATCTCTATCTCTTAGGAGTAAATAAAATCTTTTTTTAAAAAAAGATTTTATTTATTTATTTATTCATGAGAGACAGAGAGAGAGAGAGAATCAGAGACACAGGCAGAGGGAGAAGCAGGCTCCATGCAGGGAGCCCGACGTGGGACTCGATCCCAGGACTCCAGGATCACGCCCTGGGCCAAAGACAGGCATTAAACCTCTGCACCACCCAGGGATCCCTAAATAAAATTAAAAAAATAAAAATAAAGAGTAGAAACAGGGATGTGAAGGGCTGCAAAGGTGTTCAAGGCAGAGATGGAACAGCAAAACTAAGGTATGGAGGTGGAAGTGCCTCTGGGACCCTGGGAGATCCAGAGTTTGCAGCCCAAAGAGAGCCTTAGGGGAGGTCCCAGGGGGTGAGGAATTCAGTCTCTTCAGTCTCGGGGACAGCCCAGGGCCAGCTCTCAGGCTGGGGAGGTGGAGGGGCAGGGACAGCCCTTCTTAATGCCACCTTTGCCACCTGTTGCCTAGCACCCACAGCAAACAGGGCTTTGGGCCGGCCTAGCCCTTGCTCCCTCAGCTACCCTCCGACTGGCAGCAGCTGTCAAGTGACCAGCAGCTGAGATCCTGCCAACATCCTCCCCTGGAATATTTTAGGGGTAAGTCAGAAAATGACCAGCTGCCTCCTTAAAACCCAGCTTTTTCTCGTGCATGCCTTACAAGGGTGTATGTGGCTACCCTGGGTGTTAATCTCCCAACCCCTTGCATTAGACAGAGAGATATAAATATACAGCTGAAGGCAGCACACCCAAACACACGGATTAATGAGCCCGGCTGCAGGCCCCAGGCCCAGGGGACGCTCACCCTTCGGCTTGTGAGCACCCACTTCCGTCTCAGAGGCACACAATTCTACACGCCACGCAACACACACAGTGCACCACCACCCATCATCACCTGTAATAACCACTCTCTAACCCCCCCCCCGCCCCCTCAGATTATACAAGCACACAACCACAGGCCCACACACAGACATGGACCTACAGGCCTCACAGACTCGAGCACCGGCACACAATCCCACATTCCCCCCCCCCCCCGCAACACACCCAACCGCGTGGTGTTCACAGCCTGCAGCGGCACGCTGCTCGCCACACACAACCCACGCACACTCAACACAGCCACCCCACCCCGCCCCCTATCAAGGCCTCAAGGATTCAACACACAGTGGGCCCCTCGCTCTTTACAGCGCAGAGCATTCTTGGCCGATCGAGTCAAAGACCTTCCCAGACCGAGGGGTTAAGTTAAGGACAAAAGGCATCAGAGGGGAGAATGCCCCAGGCCGGGTCTGGGTTGGGGCCGCCAGCTCCTGGCTTCGGGAGAAAGACTCCAGTGTTGAAATTTGACCCTGACTCTAATGGGCTAAGGCCTTGGGGGGAGGGCAGGCCTGGGAGTGGACAAAGGAGGGCTGGGTCGGGGTGACAGGTGGAGCGAGCAGAGACACCCCAGGAAACCTCGCAGCGTGGGGGTGGACACTGGTGTTAAATCCGGACTCGACCTTAGAGGCTTCAAGCCCTCCCAACCGCCCTTCCGTAACCCCGGCAACAGGCTCCCGACTGTCCCCAAACGTACGGGGTGCGGCCGGCATCCCTCCTCCCCCAGCCCCTCAGGACAGCTGCGGGACCGGCGCTCGGGCCTCCCCGCCCCTCCGCGGCGCGGGTGGGGATCGCAGGCGAGCTGCGCGCGTCCGGGGGCTGGGACCCCTCACTCCCCCACCCCAAAGCCCTGCCCCATCCCCCCGCCGACCGGGGAGGGGACGTGCTCTTCTGGGGCTGCAGAGCCACCTCCTCCCCCGCCCCCCGCACCTAGGACCCCCCGAAAGGAAGGGTGGACAGAGAGAAGGTTCGGGAAGATCTCGGGGCGGGCCGGTTTGGGAGACGCCGATCGGCCACCCCCCGCCGCCCCCGCCCCCGCCCCCCTCCCTCCTCCCGCGGGCGGGAGCTGGGGCCAAGTGGGCGCGCCTGGCCCCGGGCGGGCGGGATCCGGTGTCGGCGGCAGCTGCCAGTGCGGCGGGCGCGGGCGCGGAGGAGCGGCCCGCGGGGCCGGCTATTAATAACGCGGCCGCGCAGCCCGGGGTCGCGCAGCCATGGCCAGCCCGGAGCCCCGGCACGGCGGGGACGGCGCCGCCCAGGCCGCGAGGTAGGACCGTGCAGGGCCCGCGTCGCCGTCCTGTGGGGTGGGGACGCGGTCGAGCCCCCGCCAGCACCTCTCTCCCGGCGGGGGGTGGTGGGCCGGCCGGGGTGTGCCACTGGCGCCGGGAGGAGCCACGGGAGATGGGGGAGGCCCGGGATCCCCGCTGTGACTCCCGTCCGCTGTGACTCTTTATAGGGCGCCCCCCACCCCCAGTCCCGGGGCTGGGTGGGAATTAACCCTTTCAGACCGGTGTCATCAACCATCAAATGCCATTGGACCAGAGTGGCCAAGGACGCTCCTGGCTTCTTTTATGCCTCACCCCAAATGCAGCTGGAGGTGGAGGCCTCCAGTTGCTGAGTTCACCGTGCGAAAGAGACTTGGTGCAAGGCTGGGCGGCTGCCAGCCGGGAGTTAGGAGTCTGTTCTAGCAGCTTGCTTTCTCCTGTTTGGGGCCTGGGATGAAGGGTGGGGTGGGGAGGGTCCCCCGACCCAGACCAGTAGGGGGCCTTGGTTGCAGGAGCCATGCTCTGGACTGGAGGCCCTCCCCCAGCCATCCACACTGTGGGCTTACCACCGGTTAGCGGAATAGGGTGGCTTGGGGATTTGGGGCCAGTAGGGAGGATTTCTGCCCCAGGTCAGACTATAGCCCTGAAGAGGTGGAGATGCAAATACACACACCCCATCCTCCTTCAGTGTCATACACAGCCCTAAGCTGAGCTTAGTTTTACACATACAGTCACCTGTACTGCCATATACACTTACAGGTACAGACACAGTCAGATACACACCAACTCATGCCTGCACCGGGTCACAGACACTCCTAGCCACTGCCCGGATGCAGAGTTGGGAGCTGCTGGAGTCCTCTAGGGCCAGGGACAGAGTGGCAGAGGCAGGCTGCTCAGAGTCCAAGGACGCCTGAGATCAGGGGCCCCAGCTGAGCTGGCCCCCCTGGCCCCTAGGCCTCCCATACTCTACATTTCCCCAGCTCCTTACAGAGAGGCAGTGGTATGAGGGCAGCATCCAAGAGAGGCCTGGCATCGTAGGAAATGACAGAGGCAACATCAATGTGTGGAGTAACAGCGCTGCCTGGGAATCAGGAGGACAGGGTTCTACTTCCAGCTTGGCCACTCGACCTTGGGCAAGTTTCCTCTTTGGATCCCAGTTGGCTTCTGCCTGCCTTCCTCCTACACAGCCCCACCCTAGGATCCACAGAGAATGAGAACTATACTTGTCCTTAGGAAACTGACTCTCAGGGGACACTGACACACTGCTATAATACAAAGCACTAAGTGCAAAGATGAGCTACACACAGAGTGCCTTGAGAATGCAATAATGGGTTTGTCTGCGAAACACTTCTCAGGAGAGATGAAGTTTGAACAGGGCTTGAAGGATGAGTAGAAATTTGGGAGTAGGCAAATAAGTATATTTTGTTTTTGCTTTTTTAAGATTTTATTTATTTATTTGAGAGAAAGAGAGCACGCACACAGGTAGGTCGAGGGGCAGAGAGAGAGGGAAAAACAGACTCTTCAGTGAGCAGGGAGCCTGATGCGGGGTTCCATCCAAGGATCCTGGGATCATGACCTGAACCGAAGGCAGCTGCCTAATTGACTGAGCCAGTCAGGACCCCATAGATAAATATATATAAAGATTTATTTACTTACTTACTTACTTATTCATGAGAGACACACAGAGAGAGGCAGACACAGGCAGAGGGAGAAGCAGCCTCCCCTGTAGGAAGCCTGATGCAGGACTTGATCCTAGAACCCTGGGATCACCACCTGAGCCAAAAGCAGACACTCAACCACTGAGCCACCCAGGCGCCCCATAGATAAGTATATTTTGAATGCTAAGCTCAGTTAGACCTGCTATAGCTGTTGTACCTGTTTCAGAACTCATGCCTATTCTGAGAACAGAGTGGAAGAAGGGAGCTCCGTCCAGCTTTGGAGCTGGATGCCATCTTCTCTGGGCTCCACCACTTACTTACAAGTCATGGAACTTTGACTGAGTTCTTTACTCAGTGCTTTGGTTTCCTCACCTACAAAATGGGGGTAAAAGATGAGCATCATATAAATGACTATTTGTGTAAAAGACTTGGAATAGTGCCTTGAACACAGTTATGTCATTCCAGGGAGCATGTGAGGGTTGTCTGCTGAGAAAGCAGGGGCTCTACTGAGGATCAGGATGGGTCTGGTTGGCGAAGCAGGTGCATCCTCCCTGACACTAGGAGCTCTAACCTTTCCAGGTAGTGTAGGATTGTTCTCTAATCAGATGTGGTACAATGAGCTGTATTTTCTCAGCTGGAACCTTTAGACAAAGTGGGCTAGGAGTAGGAGGTGTAAAAGTGTTAACGCATGTTCTGGATTGTCAAGCACTGGGTGGGTGGCAGGGTGTGAGATGAGGCTGAAAAGGTATGTTGGGACCACATCTTTAAGGGCTTTGAATCTATGCTAAGCAGTTGGCTGTCTGTGAGTGAAGTGGTGCAACACAGCTACGTTATAGCAAGCCATGGTGCTTAGAGAATAGACTGGCATGAGAAGGAAGAAAACCTGCTCAAAGGCTGCACACTTGTGCAGGTGTGCGGCAATGATTTGGAGGAGGGCCCTGGCAAGAGGATGAAGAGGGGGCGGAAACTGGAAACTTTCTGAGATAGGTCAGTTCTCAGCAACTTGGCTATGTGGGGGAGAGAAAGAGCTGCTTAAAGGTCATTTGCCTCAAGTGCCTGGATGGCTCAGTGGGTTGAGCGTCTGCCTTTGGCTCAAGTCATGATCTCGGGGTCCCTGGATCTGTCCTGCATTGGGCTCCCTCCTCAGTGGGGAATCTGTTTCTCCCTCTCCCTCTTCTCTTCCCCCTGCTCCTGCTGTCTCCTTCTCCCTCTTAATTAAATAAATAATTTTTATTTAAAAAATATTTATTTATTTGAGAGAGAGACAGAGATAGTGACAGAGCACAAACAGGGAGGAGAAGGAGAAGCAGACTCCCTGCTGAGCTGGGAGCCTGATGTGGGGCTGGATCCCAGGACCCTGGAATCATGACCTGAGCCAAAGGCAGATGCTTAACTGACTGAGCCACCCAGGCGCCCCAATAAAAAAAAATCTTAAAAAAATAAAAAAAGATTATTTGCCTCATCAACCTGATGTATGGGGATGTACTTCTCTGAGCTGCAGAATACAGGTGTAGCAAGCCCAGGGAGGATGATTTGGGGGCAGTTGAGTTTGAAATGCCAGGTGACACCAGGTGAAGAGATCTAAACAACATCCTTACTGGTAGAGTGATGGGAATGAACCGGGTGACTGTTGAGGCTATATTCAAGTTTTAGGTTTCAGGGGGTTGCATGAGGCCAGTGATGTCCAGGGCCTGGTGAAGCCACACTTATAGTTTCCAGAGGGCCATCGTGAGACACAGAATGGAAAGCCAGGGATTCCTGGGGTGCTAAAGAGGAGGTCAGAATACACAGTGACTTAGAATAAAAATAATCCGAGGGCACCTGGTGGCTCAGTCAGTTAAGCGTCTGACTCTTGATTTTGGCTCAACTCATGATCTCAGGGTTGTGGGATCCAACCCCATGTCAGGTTCTGTACTCAGCATGGAGTCAGCTTGAGATTCTCTCTCTCTCCCTCTGCCTTTGCTCCTCCTACTGCTTATGCATGCTCCCTGTGTCTCTCTCTTTCAAAATAAATAAATAAAATTTAGAACAAAAATAATCTGTAGCGAGGACTTAGAGCTAAGATATAGAGCTTAAAACCTGGACACAAGTAAATTCAAGACAGATAAATTCTTCGATACATGGGGCTTTTCATTTATACTTTATATCCAAAGTAAGTTTCTTGAAAACTCCACCCAAATTTAGACTGTTTTATAACTGGTGCCTGTGGAGTACCTGAGTTCCCTTGAGCAAATTAATCTCTTTTAACCTCAGTTTCTTGATCTGTGAAATGGGGATAATAAATATAACTACCTCATAAAATTGTTATGAGGATTAAATGAGTTGATCAACATTAATCATTCAGAGTAGAGCCTGGCACATATAAGACCTTTATAATTGTAATTTATTGTTATTATTTCCATGGTATTTTGTATTTTCAAAGAATTGCTCAGAGATCAAAGGTAGGTAAGATGCATTTGAAACAGGAACTGGTTAAACCAGCAGGCCACTGGCCTCTAGGTTAAGGAGTTTATCAGAATCACAGATTCTGAATTTAAGAGCCTTTGACAGGGGACACCTGGGTGGCTCAGTGGTTGAGTGTCTGCCTTCGACTCAGGTCATGATCCCGGGGTCCTTGGAGACCCCATCGGGTTCCCTGCATGGAGCCTGCTTCTCCCTCTGCCTGTGTCTCTGCCTCTCTCTGGGTGTCTCTCATGAATAAATAAGTAAAATCTTAAAAAAGAGAGAGAGAGAGAGAGAGAGAGAGAGAGAGAGACTGAGACTTGGACAGGCCAGAGGATGGGCCAATTCTAACAAGATGAATGAAGTTTTGTTTTATGTTTTGTTTTGGAGAAGGAGAGAGCGGGGGACAGGAAGGGACAGAGGGAGAGAGAGAGAGAATCTCAAGCCAACTCCACACCCAGCACAGAGCCCGATGTGGGGCACAGTCCCACAACTCTGAGATCATAACCTGAGCGGAAATCAAGATTCAGATGCCTCACCAACTGAGCCACCCAGGCACCCCAACAAGATGAATAGTTTTATAGAACAAGAGATGTGGTTTAAAAGCATTTGGTGCAACAAAGTCTTAAGGCTTTTAGTCATCTCAGCATTTGCAGACAATATGATAGAGCTGCCCTGAGTTGGCAATATTGACCTTCATCAATAAGAATATAGTGTCCAAAGATTCATTGCTCAGAACACACCTGGGTACCGCTTCCAGTACCCATCCCCAAGGAACAGTGGCAATCTGGAGCCTAGTCAGAAAGAGGTGACCCAAATGAGACTAGACACTGGCATGCATGGAATAATTGAAAGATGTTCGTTTTTTTCGGATGTCTAAAGAACTTTCATGAGCAAGTAGTTACATTTGTTTGATGCTAGGAAGAGGAATCAAGTCTAGGTAAAAATTGCAGACAAGGGGCACCTGGGTGGCACAGTCAAGCATCTGACGCTTGGTTTCAGCTCAGGTCGTGATCTCAGAGTCGTGAGATCAAGCTCCGAGTTGGGCTCTAGGCTCGGCTTGGTTGGAGGTCTCCTTGAGTTTCTCTCTCCTCCTCCTTCTGCTCCTCCCCCCATCCTCCCTCCCTCACTCTCTGAAATAAATAAATCTTTAAAAAAATTGCAGAGCAGATTTTACGTCAACACTAGAATTTTCTTATGACAGTGGAACAAATAGTGGTGGCTCAGGTGTGAGTTTCCTGGCCTCAAAGGTGTGTAAGCAGAGACTAGACAAAGATGTAATGTGGATGCTGTCAGGGGAACTGAGCAAAGGATGTACAGGGGTAGAGGGATGGAGTGGAGGGAGCAGACAAGTGCCGTCTGAAATGTGAGATCCAGGTGTGACCCTAATGGCTCGCAAACCATCCTGGGACCGTGGCTGTCCTCTCACTTTGAGACCTTTCTCTTGCAGGGAACCAAGAGCAGAAGCCAGTTCTCCTGTTGAAGAGGAGAGCTCTGAGTCCCTGCATGAGGTGGGGACTTTGGATCTAGATGCTACTCTGTCTTTGAAGGGGACTTTGAACTTAGATGACATTCTCTATCTGGGGGACACAGGTGACCTCGATGAGATACTCTATGTGGAAGAGTTGGAGAAGCCTGAGGAGACGCTGTACATTGAGGAGACCAGGCAGCCAGGTGAAGCACTGGGCACGGATGAACCTGTGAACCCAGAGGAGATCCTGTATGTGGAAGAGCCCACGAAGCCAGAAAAGATCACAAGCCCAGAGCAGACCAGTGATGAGGGAGAGATGGTCACGAGCGAGGAGAAAGCTAGCCCTGAGGAAGGCCTCAGTGCCGGGCCTAGTCCCAGCACAGAGAGCCTGAGCATAGAGGACCTAGAGTTGCTAGAGGAGCGTTTCCAGCAATGCGTCCAAGCTGTGGCCCACCTGGAAGAGGAGAGGGATCAGCTCATCCACGAGCTCGTATTGCTCCGGGAACCGGCCCTCCAGGAGGTACAGCAAGTCCATCAGGACATCCTAGCTGCCTACAAACTGCATGCCCAGGCGGAGCTGGAGAGGGATGCACTAAGGGAGGAGATCCGGCTGGTCAAGCAGAAGCTGTTCAAGGTGACGAAGGAGTGTGTGGCCTACCAGTACCAGCTGGAGTGCCGCCGGCAGGACGTGGCCCAGTTTGCCGAGCTGCGGGAGGTGCTGACGACGCGGGCAGCTCAGCTCTCGGAGGAACTGGCCCAGCTCCGGGATGCCTATGAGAAGCAGAAGGAGCAGCTACGGCAACAGCTAGAAGCACCTCCGAGCCAGAGGGATGGGCACTTTCTTCAGGAGAGCAGACGGCTCTCTGCCCAGTTTGAGAACCTCATGGCCGAGAGCCGCCAGGGCCTGGAGGAAGAGTATGAGCCTCAGCTGCTGCGCCTCCTAGAGAGGAAAGAAGCTGCGGCCAAAGCGCTGCAGAAAACCCAGGCCGAAATCCAAGAGATGAAGGAAGCTCTGAGACCCCTGCAGGCAGAGGCCCGGCAGCTCCACCTGCAGAACAGGAACCTGGAGGACCAGATCACACTCGTGAGGCAAAAGCGAGATGAGGAGGTGCAGCAGTACAGGGTAGGCCCAATGGGCGTGGACAGGAGTGCAGCCCTTTAGCCTAGGGAAGGAAAAGGTGACCCGGCCTTCTGCGGGGGCCTCTCCTGTGTAGCAGGAACAGCTTATTACTTGGGGCGTCCACTCACTCCACTCTTCATTGCACTCAGTCAGGCCTGTGCCAGGGGCTGAAAAACGTCTGCACTCCTAGTGTACGCAGCCCTCCCAACACCATGGGTCATTGTATCCTCTCGTTGATCCTCCAAATCAAGTATTATCACTTTCATAGATGAGGAGAGTGAGCCGTGGAGTTTTGCACTCTGGTCTTACCAACCCTGAATATCTCAGTGCACTTTCCATGGTACAGTTTTCCAATTCTACATGATTCCTGCTTGGGTACAGAGAGCCAGAGGGGCTGAGGCTAGGTGGGATGGTCCTTCTCTCCCTCCCTGCATATTCATCCTCAAATCCCACCTGTCTGATCTCTGCCTGAAGCTTCCCAGTTTTAAAACTGGGATGAGGGACACCTGGCTGGCTCTGTTCAGTAGAGTACACAACTCTTGATCTTGATCTAGAGATTGTGAGTTTGAGCCCCACACTGGGTGTAGAGACTTAAAAAAAAAACAAAAGAAAAGTGGGATGAAATCTATAAAGCTCTATTCATTTTCCTTTTTTTAAGAAAAAAATATATTTAAAGATTTTATTCATGAGAGACACACAGAGAGAGAGAGAGAGAGAGAGAGGCATAGACATAGGCAGAGGGAGAAGCAGGCTCCATGAAGGGAGCCTGACATGGGACTCGATCTTGGGTCTCCAGTATCACACCTGGGGCCGAAGGCGGCACTAAACCACTGAGCCACCCGGGCTGCCCCAGAAAAAAATATTTTATTTGTTTGAGAGAGAGAGAGAGAGAGAACACATGAGCAGGGGGGAGAGGGAGAAACAGGCTCCACACTGAGCAGGGAACCCTACATAGGGCTCGATTCCAGGACCCCAGGGATCATGACCTGAGCCAGAGGCACTTAACTGACTGAGCCACCCAGGCACCCCTTTTTCCTTTTTTGTGCATTATCACCATTTCACTTATATTTGAGTTACTTCTGATTAAGTGTGAGCCAGTTCTAATCTCTTTATAAACAAAGTGGGATATAAATACTAAGTGAAAACAATATTTTGTCTCTCTCTCCCACAGACTGTGAGCTTTCAGAAGGGAGTATGGTTTACTTATTTCTGCCACTCCAGCTCGGAGTTAAATGCTGATGTAAGCAATGCTGACCACTGTGAGAGCCTTTTAGAGGAGTATTTTCATCTTTTGAAACACATAGTCCTTTGGACAAACTTAAAAAGCTTACACCCCTCCGCTTTTGATACATCCTTCAAGGAACAGACTTCTGTTGAAAATAGCTGCATTCACTTCACTCAAGATTATCAAGCTTTCTGGAGCTTGTATTATGAAAGCAATGGGGTTTTTTGGGCTTAATAATGAATGTACGTGGGTACTATCCTCAATCCTCTCTCCCACTGTGTTTTTATTGGTTCACAATCTAGTGAAAGAGCTCCCCTCCACCCCCAAATGAATACTATCCTCAATATCTTGTACTCAGACATTACATTAATAATTATAATGCAGGGGAGAAAATACCACATAATTTAAGAGAGGTGCAGGTAAGAATGCTATAGAAATTATTTTAGTTATCAGTTAAATTAGAGAACATTTCATGGAAGAACAGGTGTTATTTGAGCTGGGTATTGAAGTTTAGGTAAGATCTTGACCGGTGCTGTCCAAAAGAAATATGCACGCCACACGCAGAATTTTAAACTTCTTTGTAGCCACATTAAGAGTAAAAAGAGGGACACCTGGGTGGCTCAGCGGTTTAGCACCTGCCTTCGGCCCAGGGCGTGATCCCGGCATACCGGAATCGAGTCCCACATTGGGCTCCCTGCATGGAGCCTGCTTCTCCCTCTGCCTGTGTTTCTGCCTCTCTCTGTCTCTCATAAATAAATAAATAAAATCTTAAAAAAAAAAAAAAAAGAGTAAAAAGCAGGCAGCCTGGGTCGCTTGGCGGTTTGCTGCTGCCTTCAGCCCAGGACGTGATCCTGGAGACCCGGGATTGAGTACTGTGTCGGGCTCCCTGCATGGAAGCCTGCTTCTCCCTCTGCCTGTGTCTTTGTCTCTCTCTCTGTGTCTCTCTCATGAATAAATAAAATCTTAAAAAAAAAAAAAAAAGGTAAAAAGAGGGGTGCCTGGCTGGCCCAGTCGGTTGCATCTACCTTCATTTGGCTCAGGTCGTGATCTTAGGCTCTTGGGATGGACCCCCTGCACCTGGCTCCCTGCTCAGCAGGGAGCCTGCTTCTCCCTCTTCCTCTACAGCTCCCCCTGTTTGTGCTCTAATAAATTAAAAAAAGAATCTTAAAAAAAAGTAAAAAGAAATAGGTGAAGGTAATGTATTTAACACAACATATGCAAAATATATAGTGACCTTGCTGCATGTGAGAGGTGAAAAACTGAAAGGTGATTTGAACTGTAAAGGTAGGTTGGGGCAGATTATATTGGACTCTGAAATCCAGGAGACTAGGGAATGTGGATTTCATTCAGTAGTCAGCTGTATCAGTAGAGGTATTTGATTCAAGGGAATAACATGATTGCCTCTCTTTTAGAAAAAGTAACTGGTGGCATTTTATAGAATGGGCTGGAGACCTAGAAGCTAGAGGACTAATCAGGAAGCTACAATAGGTAAGAGGAAGAAATGGTAGTGGGAATAGGAGGAAGGAGAGGGATGTGAAAACAAATGCAGGATAATTGTGGCCACTGAATGAAGGGGGCAGAGGTGAGAAGTCACAGAGGGTGCAGAGATCTCAGGCAAGGCTAACTGGGACAGTGGTGCCATCAACAGAGAATCCTCTGGGGGAGCTTTTTAATTTTTTCAAGATTTATTATTTATTTTTTAAGAGATGTTCTTTGTTTATTCATGATAGACACACACACACACAGAGAGAGAGAGAGAGAGAGGCAGAGACACAGGCAGAGGGAGGAGCAGGCTTCCTGCAGGGAGCCCAACAGGAGACTCCATCCTGGGACTCCAGGATCACACCCTGGGCGGAAGGCAGGTGCTTAAACCGCTGAGCCACCCAGGCTGCCTCTCTTTTTAGAGATTTAGCTCATTCATTTGAGAGAGAGTGCACACAAGCAAGAGGAGGAGCAGTGGGAGAGGTTGACTCTCAGAAGCAGACTGTGGTGAGCGCCAAGCCCTATATGGGGCTCAATCCCACAATCTTGAGATCATGACCTGAGCCACTATCAAGAGTCAGACACCCAACCCAATCAACTGAGCCACCCAGGTGCCCCCTCTGGGGGAGTATTCTGACACAAAACTTGGTTGTAGAATTCCACCCCGCTCCTGTGTATTTTCATCACTGGATTTGTTTCAGATCTGATGATCGGTGCAGCTTTCCAAAGATCATTCTATTAAAAACACTCGATGAATGTCTCCTATTGCTATATATATCATAAAGTGAGAATCAAGGTCTAAGTGGGCAAATTCTTTTTTCTGAAATGGCTTCCCAATCTGCTTGCTAAAGGTCACTATGGCATCTACTTTTCAAGGGTACACTTCACTCTTGCAGTTGTATACTTTGTCTATCTGTTCATTCAACAGATACTTAGTGCCTACTTACCATGTGCCAGGCAGTGAGTTAGGTGCTGGCAGAAGAGATGAGAAATAGCAGGGGGAAGTAGTTCCTGCTCTCAAATACCTTATAGTCCAGAAAGGATACCAGATAAAATGAATACATTTCATAATATATAAGGCACTTGATTTTAAGATGCACTGTGACCTGAGATGTTAAAATGTGAAAGCCTTAGCATCAGTGAATTAATATTCTTAAAAAAAAAAATTTATTTACGCATGAGAGAGAGAGGCAGAGACACAGGCAGAGGGAGAAACAAGCTCCACGCAGGGAGCCTGATGTGGGACTCAATCCTGGGACTCCAGGATCATGCCCTGAGCCAAAGGCAGATGCTCAATCCCAGCATCCCAAGAATTAATATTCTTCAATGTGATAAGCACTGTAATACTTGTAGGAATAAGGCACAGTACCAGTGAAGTAGGTATAATTAGCCCTGCCTGGGGAAACACAGGGGAAATTTCATGATTAACAATAGCTAGCATGTATTTTTGGTTCTTTACACGTATTGATTCATTTAATCCCTACCCGTCATTAAGATAGGTACTGTGTGAAAAATAGAAAAGAGATGATACAGAGAAGTCATTTGTTCAAGGTTATATGGCTAGGAGGTGATGGAAGGAGGATTCTGACCCTGTGCAGTCTACCTCAAGTTCACATTCAATTTCCACAAGGTGTTTGAACTGAATCTTAAAGATTAAATTCATTGGGTAGACAAGAGAAAGGCATTCCAGGCAGAGGGGACAACTTACCCCAAAGCAGGAAAACAAAAAGACATTAAGGGAAGGGAGTTCCGTGTGGCTGAATCATAAGGAGCGTGAGCAGTAGACTATGTGGCTGGAAAGGTAGATTGGGACCAGACTTTAAAGGGTTTTATGTATTAAGTCAGTGGTTTAAAAAAAAAAAAAAGTCTGGTTTTCAAAAACCAACCAACCAACCAACCAACCACCGGATTTCTCCAGAGCCACATACCCTTTTCCCCAAACAGAATTTTTTTTTTTTTTTTTTTTTTTTAAATTCTTTATTTATTTATGATAGTCACACACAGAGAGAGAGAGAGAGAGGGGCAGAGACATAGGCAGAGGGAGAAGCAGGCTCCATACACTGGGAGCCCGACGTGGGATTCGATCCCGGGTCTCCAGGATCGCGCCCTGGGCCAAAGGCAGGCACCAAACCGCTGCGCCACCCAGGGATCCCCCAAACAGAATTTTATATGGAATACCAATACATAAAACAGGTCAAACTGAGTAGCTACTTTCTAATTGTGGCAAAGGCACTTCAATATGGTCTCCTCTTGGGATTTCATGGAAAACCGTGAAGAGCCACTATCAGCTTTGCCCCTAAAGAGCTGATAGATATGACAGCAACAAAGCAGTTTTAGGGTATGAGCTCTAAGCCAGTGGCAAATCCTGACTACTTTTTTTTTTTTTTTTTTTAATTTAAGTAATCTCTACACCCAACATGGGGCTTGAACTCACAACCTCGAGATCAAAAGCTGCTTGAGCGGCCCTTCAGATTCAGCCAGCTAGGCGCCCCTGGCTCTAACACTTCTAACTGGGAAGCTTTGGACAAATTACTTGACCAGTGACTCCACTCCCTTGCATGTAAAATGGGATTAGTAATAATACACATTATAGGGCTGTTGGAAGGTGAGTTAGGTAACATTTGTAAAGCACTTGCAATGGTGCCTGGCACATAGGTACATACTCTTAAAAGTAGCAGTGGGCAGGAGTTGAATGAATTGAAAGAGTCCAGGAAGACAACTTAAACCTCATGAGGGAGAGAGTGTAAGATATGTGAAGTAAAAGGGGTAGGATCTGGTGATTAGTGCAGAAGGTGGTATAAGGAATTGACCAAGAATGTTGTCCAAGTTTTTAAACTGAAATTGGTAGGTTGTTTATGCTAAACTATGGAATGTTTACTATCTACATATTTCACATCAAGGCATTATGCATAGGGTGCTGGGCAGGAACCTACAACCTGGGAGTGAGACATGAATAAAAAAGATAAATAGTAATGTAATATAGCAGATGCCATCTCAGTGACAGACATGGAAGGAGTAAAGGCAGAGATCTGTGAATGTGTCAAGCTAGAGCAGTGCTGTCCAATAGAAGCATCATGCAAAACACAGATGGCATTTAAAATTTTCTAGTAGCCACATTAAAATAACCAGGTGAAATATTTCACTTCATATATACAAATATTATTTCAATATGGAGTCAATATAAAAATGTGAGTTATTTTATTTTTTGGTGCCAAGTCTTAGAAATCTGCTGTGTATTTATACTTAGAAGTACATGTCAATCCAGACCAGCCATATTTCCAGTGCTTGATAGCCATGCGTTGCCAGTAGTGGCTTTTTTTTTTTTAAGATATCATTTATTTAGGGATGCCTGGATGGCTCAGTGGTTGAGCGTCTGCCTTTGGCCCAGGACGTGATCCCAGAGTCTCAGGATTGAGTCTCACATCGGGCTTTCTGCATGGAGCCTGCTTCTCCCTCTGCCTATGTCTCCACTTCTGTGTCTCTCATGAATAAATAAAATCTTTAAAAAACAGAAATAACAAGTGACAAATCCCAAATGAAGGAAATGTCAGACTTTAAAATATCACAAGAGACTTCTTTTTATGACAAGATGCAAATCTTTTTAAAACCTAGGTGAACTGGAACGTTTCCAATATAAATATAACAAAAACAACAACAACAAAAAAAAAACTTACCCATTTTGGCCTAAACGGAAAAAGAAAATCCAAACTGAAAACGTACAATAGAAATATAAAAAGTATTTAAAGAGTGTTACTAAGGTTTAAAACAACCCAACAACAAAATCTTTTTTTTTAAGATTTTATTTATTCATGAGAGGCACAGAAAGGCAGACAGGCAGAGGGAGAAACAGGCTCCCCGCAGTGAGCCTGATGCAGAACTCGATCCCAGGACTCCGGGATCAGGACCTGAGCCAAAGGCAGGTGCTCAACCACTGAGCCACCCAGGTGTCCCCTAGTAGTGGCTTCCATACCACACAGTGCAGTCTAGAGGAAAGTGTTCACATGAAAGAGTAACGGAGGTTGTAGTGAGAGGTAGGGGTCAAACTAGAGGGGGTCTGAATGCCAGACTCAAGAGGTGGAAAGCCTTTGAAAGACTGAGAAGATAAAGCAATTTTTAGAATGTTAATCTAGTGGAGCTACACAATATTAGGACTGGAGATTGTCTTTAATGCAGGTCACTCTAGCAATATTTACTTCATTCTTTGTTCCTGTCAATTTATCACTGATGGTACAAACACCCTTCCCCTTGCTGGATTATCTAAGGAAGGCTTGGGAAATTAGGGCACAGACACATGCAGACGCTTCCCTTCAGAAGACAGGCTTAGATGGTAAGGCTGCATCTCTGTGTGGTGCCGAAGTGTGGCTAAGGCACTAAAAAAAAGGCCTTTTGACAAGGTTGATGAAAGTTGAGATTCAGACAGAGTATCAAACACTGCAGACTGATGGGCCACAGGTATATCAAGGATGACTCAGAGAACAAATTATTTAGATCCTTCTAATAACAGCATGTACCCAAACTGGATTCCTGTCTTATTATTCTTCAAAATCTGAGGTGAAGTCATTACCCCTTTAAATAGGCCTTCCAACTTCAATCTTCCCTTCCTTCTCCTTCATGCTTCCTAAGGATCCACGCCAACTAGCAACTATGCCAGAACTGATTTGCAGACATCTTCCTTACCTCACTCCTCAGGCATTAATCCTAGGCAGAGACAGTTTACAGAATGTATCCTGTCTGGTTTTGGGAGAATGGGAAGCGGACAGTTATCTGAAGGTGCCTGAGGGCCTCCAGGGCATAGCTTCTTCATCTTCCAACTTAGCACTTTGGAATGCATTCAGTCTTTTAGTGTAATGAGTACAGGATATAGAAAATTAACAATTACGACAGCCAACATCCTAATAAAGCACCTATTTGCATAGGATGTTACAGTTAAGTACTAGGTAGAGCTATCTTGGACTTCAAGGAGGTTTAAATACAAAACTCATTATTTACTGTTTTTCCTGTTAACAACTGGACTTCTAGTTGAACTCTCCTAGAATTACAGTTAATAATGGCTTATAAAGAACTGTGTTTTTTTTTTTTTTAAAGATTTTATTTATTTATTCATGATAGTCACACACACACAGAGAGAGAGAGAGAGAGAGAGAGGCAGAGACATAGGCAGAGGGAGAAGCAGGCTCCATGCAGGGAGCCCGACGTGGGATTCGATCCCGGGTCTCCAGGATCGCGCCCTGGGCCAAAGGCAGGTGCTAAACCGCTGCGCCACCCAGGGATCCCTGTGTTTTTTTTTTTAAGCAGGCTCCACACCCACCATGGGGCTCGGACTCAGAACCCTGAGATCAAGAATGGCATGTGCCACCCACTGAGCCAGTCAGGAGCCCGAAGACTTAGCTTCTTTTTTTATTTTAAATTTATTTTTTTTTAATTTTTATTTATTTATGATAGAGAGAGAGAGAGAGAGAGAGAGAGAGGCAGACATATAGGCAGAGGGAGAAGCAGGCTCCATGCACCAGGGGCCCGACGTGGGATTCGATCCTGGGTCTCCAGGATCGCACCCTGGGCCAAAGGCAGGTGCTAAACCACGCACCACCCAGGGATGCCTAGCTTCTTTTTTTAAAAAAATATTTATTCATGAGAGACAGAGAGAGAGAGAGGCAGACACAGAGGGAGAAACAGGCTCCATGCAGGGAGCCCGACGTGGGACTCGATCCAAGGTCCCCAGGATCAGGCCCTGGACTAAAGGTTGCGCTAAATCGCTGAGCCACCCGGGGTGCCCACTTAGTTTCTTTTACCTTAAATTGTTTAAGTTGCAGGATGATACAAAAACGGATTATCCTAACAGAAACAAACTTGTACAGAGCCAGAGGTCCAAAAAACTCTCAGCACACCAACTAAAAGACCAAAATCCTCCCCCACACTTAAAACTGCAAAACAAATTCAAGTCCCTCTGAGCATCCACCCACCCTTTGTAGGATTCTGTTAAACAGTAGTCATCCGAGGGAACAGACAAGACTTCTTTCAGGGAAGTCACCATTTGCAAAAGCAGGATCGCTTTGTTCAAACACCTCTTTGAACCTCTTTCTCAATCTCCATACCAGTGTGAAGATTAAACCATGTGTAAGAAAGAGCTTCATCAACTTTAACGGACAGTTTGTTTTTATTGTTCTGCTCATTAGAGATGTTCTTGGCCCTCTCACTGCAGGAACAGCTGGAGGAAATGGAAGAACGACAGAGGCAGTTAAGGAGCAGTGTGCAACTCCAGCAGCAGAAGAACAAAGAGATGGAGCAACTGAGGATCAGCCTTGCTGAAGAGCTCTCCACTTATAAGTCAGTTTTTGCTGCTCCTCAGATCTTAACTGACACTGGCTGAGGGGATGGTGGGAAGGGTAGATGTTGCTCAGGGGAAATTCCATTTAACAGGGAAAAGTGAAAAAATGACTTGGAAATGATTCTCAACTTGTGCTCATCCATGACAGATGGAAAATGGTTCTTTTTTAAAAGGGCTATGCTACCCAAGAGCCTGGGACAGGCTGACGTTCTCACTTCTCAGGCAGGTGGAATGGAGACCCAATCTCAAGGTGATCCTTGAGGGTTCAAGAGTGGTGTTTACATTGTTGCTGCTCCTAACTTAATACTAATGCCTTTAGGAATAACACACGCCTCCACATTTTGCCAGGTTTAAGCATTTGGGGGTCACTTGGAATGTTTCAGTTTCTAGCAGGACCCAAATAAGCTCTAGCTATCACCAGGAATTCTGTAATGGGATGACACACCTGGCCTCTGTACATTCCTTTTCCTTGGCCTATCCTACCCCATCTGCTATTCATAAACGGTTTCCTTAGAATAGCAGAGAAGGCAGTTATGCTACCTAATTCAGACTATGACAAAGAGGCCAAAAGGCTAAATTAATCTAAGTCATAAAAAGGCTCAAGTGGGTGTTGTTTATAGCCTGAGGGACAGGCTATATTATTGGTCAATATATGAAACAATACATCTATCCATTAATTTCTTTGTATACTAATGTTCTTATATTCTTATAAAGCCCTAGATTCTCTTGGATAAAGAAACTAAGGATAAAAAAAGGTCTGGGTCTAAAAAAAAAAAAGGTCTGGGTCAAGTTGCATTACTAGACAGACAGATGCCCATAAATTTTATTCTTAGTTTCATTAACCTTGTGTCTTGGATACAAACTCACAAATAACACTTATATTTTTCCTAACTTACTAGCATTTTCTTTAACTGTGTTTTATCCAGGCATGACTGATTTGTTTTGTGGGGAGCTTAGAGAACCTTTTAATTGAGGAAAATGGTATGTTAAACCCCTTTGTGTGGATCAGAGGAAAAGTCCAATAGGGAAAGGGCAACAACTCATCTTAAGAAAGCAAACTACAGAATCCTAGTTATTATTAATACCCATGTAAAAAAAAAAAAAAAAAAAAAAAAAAAGAAAAGAAAAAAGAAAAGGAAAAAAAAAATACCCATGTAAGATTATCCCGGGCAGAGAAAACCTCTAGTTAGTCCCTCCCATCACCACCACATAGTTTACCATTCATTGTTTTGCAGATAGGAGGCACTCCAATAGGCATTTGGTGAGGGGAAATGCATCCTTTATTATATGTAAACCACACTCCAACAATCTCTCCCCAACTGAGCCAGCACTAATCAAACTTCAGAAGTTCGCTGTGATAGGGACACCTGGGTGGCACAGTGGTTGAGCGGCTGCCTTCAGCTCAGGGTGTCTACTTTTGGCTCAGGGTGAGGTCCCAGGTCCTGGGATCCCCACATTGGTTCCCTGTGGGGAGCCTGTTTCTCCCTCTGCCTATGTCTCTCATGAAAAAAATAAAATCTAAAAAAAAAAAAAAAAAAAAAAAAAAAAGATATAGTAACCTATATTAAGAAAGAAGAAAAATACTTGTTAAAAAAAAAAAGTTCATTGTGATAAACTTTATACTGTATTGTTTCAAGTTGCACAATGTATAAACTTATTCTTTTTTCTTTTCTCAACCTTACAGGGGCTGTTTAGAAACATATGGCCGAATCTGTAACCCAGAAACAAGAACAAAAAACTTCTTAGCAAAGGATCACTAAGTACCCTTTGGACATACTTTTTTCCAGAGAAGGGAGTGCCAGGGACTTGGCAAGCAATTCACCCTGGGAAAGTTACAAATACTGGCTGACTTGTTTAAAAAGATTCAAAGGCTGGCTGGAGGTAGAACATCATCAGTCACAGATTTAGGTGGAGTCTATTTCATAGGCTGCTGGTACCAATCTCGATGTGCATAGGGATGGAAAAATGACACTTCTGTTCTCTGGCAGTAATCCCCACATGCCCAGACTAAAGGATGGATATATGCACACACTTTAGTGTTGTAAAGAATGTATCTTGGCTTGTGTTGACCCAAAACAAAAATCTTTTTTTTGGAGCACAGGTAGGGTCAAAAAGGCAGCCAATTTTCATTATATGATTTACAATTTGAATTCTTTTGTGCCATGAGCATTGGACTTTAAAATGAATCCTTTTACAAAGTTTAAGTCTGTGTGGGCTCATATGGCTTATTCCTAATTGTGTTGAGATAATTTTCACTGCACTCTTTTAGGACTACAGACTTGGAAAGAGAAACCAATCTGGATTTGAACCTAAAGGTTTAAGGATTTTCCCAAAGACTGTGCTTCATGAAAATGATTTTGGGTCAGGGTGACTGGCAAAAAAACAGGCATTTTATTTGGTTATGGCACTTGGTGATAAAGGCTTGTATTAGGAGCCTATTATATGTAACCTCTAAATACAGGCCCCAGTGAAAAACATACTGGGGAGATTCAACCTCTATGGGAAAAGGTTCAAACACCTTTTCCCCATTTAAAGTTTGCCTTAAATGCTCTCTGCCACATTGCCTTTGACAGTCTTGAAAGTCCAAGTAGTTCTCTAGGGAGAGAAATTTCAAAAAGATGTTATATTAGCAAAGACTAATCCATGTATCTCTGGTTCAGTGTTTTATGTCTGGCACTTTCCCTGGGAAGGAGTAAAGCTCTTTTCTATATAGCTCTGGATCTATCATATTTAATTCTGCTCTTGATAGTCAAAGACCATACACAGTAACTGCCCTCTGAACAACTCTTCAGGAAGCCAGACAGGTGTTTGATGAATGTTATATACCCAATAAAACCCACTGGCATGGGGTTACGTAGAAAAGCAATTTATTCCATTATAAGCACTTACACAGTTAGTCATGGAGAGTAACAGGCCTGCTGGTGAAACAGGTCACCCAAAATAGAGATGGTACCAAACTAGTGGTCAAGGACTAACTCCTAAAAAAAAAAAAAAAAGCAACTCTTATCCAGGATTAATTTAATTTTAAAAACAAATACAAGCTATCAATTCACTCTTCTCAACTCAACTGGACAGTCTACCTGTGGTATAACTGTCAGGTAAAAACATACATCTTTACAACTTGGTGGTCCCAAGTTTTTAAAAAAAACCATTTCACAGAAAGGAAAGAAATATGAAAACAGCTCAAGAAATACACTAACAAGCAAAAATATATGGGGAAAGAGGAACACATAGTTTTGACTTAACTGAAGAAACTGAGAGGAGACTGGTCTACATAGGAAAATGTGCATCCTGGAAAGTCAGGTGTGAAGTTTTTAGAATAGGAATTTATATGACTTGAATCTCCCCTATTTCCTGAATAAAAACGACATCTTGTGGTATTTATACTTCATGGCTCAGACACCTACCTCACTTGGCTCTATTCCTTCCTCACTTTAGCCTTTACTTAAAGGAGTCTGAAAAACTTGGGGATATGGCCTAAGAAGAAAAATAACCACACACAATATTCCCCTTTCTGTGGCTACTTTAGACCTTTGTTACTAGAAAATTCCTGAAGAAAATTTAAATATAAGTCTGTGGCTTTAGTGAATCAAGTCCCCCAGTTAATATTTAGAAAACACCCTCTGTTTGGGCTAATAACATTGTTGATGGTACCTATCACAGAGGGATAGCCAAACAAAGTCTGTGTCTCAAAACCAGTGTTAAATCAATCTCAGGGTTGAGAGGAAAAAAAAAGGGGAGTCTAAAATCACAAGAAGTGCAGACATATCTAGGATCCTTGTCCTTCTGGATCCACGCTTCCTTCAGGGTCTTCATCATTATAAATGTTCTCTGCCTGCCCAAAAACAAGAAACAGAGAAAAGGATATTTAGTAAACATGAAGAATCATTCTTGAAGTTAAAGTTTCAAAAACAGACTAGGCCAGGGAGACAGATTGTGAGCCATAATCTCTGTATCAACTATTCAACTCTGCAGTTGCTGTATGAAAGCAGCCATGGACCATCTGAAAAAGAATGGGTATGGATGGCTGTGTTCCAGTAAAAGCAGGCAGCTGGCCCACAGGCCAACTAGATTAGGACATTCCCACAAAACTGAAGTATGGTTACTATTTGTCTTGATACTTAACCTTCAGGTGTCTTTCTACTAGATATTATTCACAAGAGTCAAGAAGTAAAAACAAACACATGTCCATCAAATGACCAATGAATAAAAATGTTACGTGGCAATAACAAAAAGCTAGTCATGTATTGCATTATTTCATTTCTAATAAATCTCCAGAACAGACAAATCCACAAAGTAGACTGGGGGGAAAGCATTCATTAAGAGCCCTCCCAACCATATGTTTCAAAACTCAATTTATAAATATCTTAAAAAGAAAATTGCTCTAGCATAAAATAAACTATTTCTGTTATTTGATGAAAAACTTGCATCCAAAGGCATAATCTTAATATAGAGAAAATACTTTTACTTGGGCCGAGTTAACTGTTCTTACTTACCATCTACTGTGCACAAATCACGAGGCTATGTGCTACAAAGGATGGGAGAATCTTATCTTTAAAGAGCTTGTGATCTGACTGCAGGAACAGGAAGGAATGAAACCGTGTAATGTTTTTTTTTTTTTTCTGTGTAATGTTTCTTTTTTTTTTTAAGAAAAGTTTTTTTTTTAATTTTTATTTATTTATGATAGAGAGAGAGAGAGAGACAGACAGAGACACAGGCAGAGAGAGAAGCAGGCTTCATGCACCGGGAGCCCGATGTGAGATTCGATCCCGGGTCTCCAGGATTGTGCCCTGGGCCAAAGGCAGGCGCCAAACCGCTGTGCCACCCAGGGATCCCCTGTGTAATGTTTCTTGATGACACTGTCCTTTTCACCCAACTGGGTATCTAAAATTTTAATTCAACCCTGATACTAACTACACCTGAAAGTAATGTCAGACTCCACAGGTTTAAGGGCCTAGTCCCACAAGACTGTTATCCTCACTTCAGAGGCCTGTGTCAAGCCCTGAGTGTCCAGACTATCCATGCATTTCTGTCCAACTTGGCTATATAAACTCAGGGGTTTCAACAACAGGCCACCCCCCACCCTGCCAGTGTAGGTTTTTTTTTTTTTTTTTTTCCAGTGTAGGTTTGATAATTTGCTGGAATGACTCTCAGAATCATGAAAATGCTTTACTTACTATTACCAGTTTACTATATAGCTTCCAATTCGGAAACAGTCAAATGGCAGTGATGCAAAGGGCAAGGTGATGAATACGGAGCTTCTCTATCTCCATAAATTCATTGAATCAAGAGATTAAAGAGAGCCTTTTCAAGAGTTTTTACAGCTCAATACCTTCTGTGAAGGGGGTGGGGGTGGGGTGACACGACTGAAGAGTTCTCCCAACTGTTTTTTTCAGGAGACCAATCCCATCCTGAGGCCTTCCAGAGGCCCCAAAATTACCTCCTTAGCTTAAACTCAGGTATGGCCAAAAGGGGCTCCTTAAAAACAGACTCCTACCACTTAGACAACCTTAAGGGTTTTAGGATCTTGGACAAACACTGAATATTCACTTGTTTAACAATTCTATTGTTCTTTTACCACTATTCTAAAAACACGGAGCAAAAGAACAAACTGGCCTGAAGATGATGTAGTTCAATATCCTGCAACATTCCACAGCAACTAAAATAGGTTTAATTGACAGGCTATCCCAAGGCAGCACATATCACCCTCCTGTCAGAACTCTTAACTTTAGGGGCACCTGCGTAGCTCAGTTGGTTAAAAGACTGCCTTTGGCTCAGGATATGATCTCAGGGTCCTGGGATTGAGGCCCATCTGAGGACATTGGTCTCGCTGCTCAGTGGGGAGCCCACTTCTCTTTCTCCCTTTGCCCCCCACCCCACACATGTGTGCATAAATAAAATCTTAAAAAATGTTTAAAGAGCTCTTAACTTTTTATATTAATTATCTATGCATATATTACAAGGAAAAAGGTGAGGTAGATTTTCTGTTTATATGTGTAATACGTACTTATTATTACAAATCGTAATAGTGATAGGTATATAAAGAAATCCAAAGGGCAGCCTGGGTGGCTCAGCAGTTTAGCGCTGCCTTCAGCCCAGAGCATGATCCTGGAGATCCAGGATCGAGTCCCATGTCGGGTTCCCTGCATGGAGCCTGTTTCTCCTGCCTGTGTCTCTGCCTCTCTCTCTGTGTATCTCATGAATAAATAAATAAAATCTTTAAAAAAAAAAAAAAAAGAAATAAAAAAACTCCCTAAATATACCAATCTTATGGCAAAGAGCCTCCTAAATAATTACATATAATTAAATTCAAGACTAGCTATAATAATATGAGGGATTATAAAATGCTATTTATTGTCCAATGATCTGCTTTTTTCCCTACTTCATGTCATGAATATCTTATGAAAACGAAGCATATTTCTTTTGGATATATAACATTTCAAAGTATGGATATACTATGTAACTTGTTAATCTCATAAGCCACAAAAACTCATTTTTTTTCTTTCCATTTCTTTTTCTTTTTTTTTTCAAGATTTTATTTATTTATTTATTTATTTATTTATTTATTTATTTATTTATGAATGAGTGACACACAGAGAGAGGCAGAGACACAGGCAGAGGGAGAAGCAGGCTCCATGCAGGGAGCCCGATGTGGGACTTGATCCCTGGACTCCAGGACCATGCCCCGGGCAGAAGGCAGCACTAAACCGGTGAGCCACTCAGGGATCCCCTTTCTTTTCATTTCTTTAACTTTGATTAATAGTGCTATTCTTCAAGAGAGTTCTGATTATTTAAAGTATTTTTCCTTACACTGAACCAAAAATTTTCCCCTGGAGCTTATTCCTACCTCTACATCTACTTTAAAACACCAAAAGCTTTTTTTCCAAATCTTTTCATTCATCAGGCCACGATCATTCAAAAGTTATGCAATTAAAAAATGGTGGTAAAAATAAAAATTTAAAATTATAAAAATAATTTAAAAATTATTATATAAAAATTTGCCATCTTAATCATTTTTAAGTGTTCAGTTCAGTGGCATTCACCTTGTCTGCAACTATCACCACCATTCATCTCCAGAAGGCCAATGTTTCTTATATTGCTATATATTAGACAATTTAATAAAGATATCTTATTAAATTCCAAGCACTCGGGAAATTCAAAAACGGGTAATCAATTCCCAATTGGGGTAAAAGGGGCAGGAGTATTTTGGGAATCTAGTAACACTTCATGGAGAAATGGCAGTATGTGATTCTGTGCCATTGTGGTAGAAACTGTGCTAGGGGGATGCCTGGGTGGTTGAGCGTTTTGCCTTTGGTCCAGGGTATGATCTCGGAGTCCTGGGATCAAGCCCCACATCGGGCTTCCTGCCTGGAGCCTGCTTCTGTGCATCTCTGCCTCTCTCTCTCTGTGGGTCTCTCATGAATAAATAAAAAAAATCTTAAAAAAAAAAAAAAAGAAACTGTGCTAGGCATGTTCACAAACCACATCAAAGGAATGATCATTCCCAAAGATTCAACAGCTAGCAAAGCAGGGAAAGCAGGAGGCCAGCAAGGAGGCTATTGCAAGAGTCTAGCAAGTAGTAATGAGAACATGACCAAAAAATCAGGGTGTGTAGTAGAAATAGGAAAGTGGGGTATGTAAGTGGTTTATCTGTAAGGTGAGTACAGATACAAGAAACAATGCATACAATGTAAAATCTGTTAAGTAAACTAGACTTAGAGGTGAATAAATAATGAAGAACTCGGGCAGCCCCGGTGGCGTAGCAGTTTGGCGCCGCCTGCAGCCTGGGGTGTGATCCTGGGGCCCTGGGATTGAGTCCCACATCAGGCTCCCTGCATGGAGCCTGCTTCTCCCTCTGCCTCTCTCTCTGTCTCTATGAATAAATAAATAAAATCTTAAAAAAAAAATTAATGAAGAACTCTTGAATTTTCAAGTTGGATGCGCTGGGGGGGGGGGGGGGACACTACACTGGAGCCATATAGGAAACAGGAAAATCGGGAGAAAGGGGGAATGAGGAGGAGGAGAGAAGTGTGGTTTCCTTAAGTCTGAGATAAGCAGTGTGATAAGCAGCTAAAAGCAATGAGCAGGCACTTGAAAATGATAATGTGCAGCAAATGCTAAAATCATACTTAGGAGTAAACTAACCAGAGATGCCAGCTGTATTTGTAAAGTCGATAAATATGAAGTGATACTACATCTCATTTATTTAACTTCCCCCAAATAAATGACACCACTTACCATTTGCCACACTTGCATGATATTATCTTCTGATACAGAACAAATCACCCAAGGTTCATTGGGATTCCAGGAGAAATCAGATATCTTGGCAGTGTGACCACCATGAATAAACTGGAAGAGAAAGGAAAACAAGACATGAAAAGCAGGTAGATGGCAATAAATTACAGATTATTTCAATACTACTCAACGTGCAAATAACATACCAACAATTCTGGTGGCCCATCTTCTGCGTCTTCTGGGGATTGTTCCTCTCCGATTTTACTAGCACAAAAAGATTTTTAAAGTTAAAAACAGATTTATCCTAAGTAACTAATTTGGAAAAGCATAAATAAAAATACTCCACAAAGAGTAACCAATACAAGACTTACCTTAAATCCCAGACATTCAGTCTGCGATCAGTACCACTGGAAGCCAAAATAGTCTCATTGTGAGGAGACCACTGAACCTATAGGAAGAATGAAGAAAATAGAAAAGTTGTTATTTAGAAAATTGAGGGGAAATTAGCTAAATTTTATTTAACAATTAAAAAAATTTTGTAAATAAGAGAGAATTCAAGGTATTTTAGACTTTTTTTTTTTAATATTTTATTTATTCATGAGAGAGACAAAGAGAAAGGCAGAGACACAGGCAGAGGGAGAAGTAGGCCCCATGCAGGGAGCCCAATGCAGGATTCAATTCTGGGACTACTGCAGGATCAGGCCCTTTGCCAAAGGCAGGCGCTAAACTGCTGAGCCACCCAGGGATCCCTATTTTAGGCATTATAATTAAAACTGACAGCTGGAGGTGGCGCCTCATTGGCTCAGTTGGTGGAGCATGCAACTCTTTGATTTTGGGATTGTAAATTCAAGCCTCAGTTTTGGTGTTGAGATTACTTAAAAAAAAAAGAACATTAAAATACAACAACAACACAAAACCCCTTGACAGCTAAATAAGATGATTTCTTGTATGAAGTTAACCTATCACTAAATGAAGGCTGTCATCTTTTGTTCTATTTCATCATATATATATTAAAAAAAATTTTTTTAAAAAGATTTTATTTATCCATGGGAGACACAGAGAGAGAGAGAGAGGCAGAGACACAGGCAGAGGGAGAAGCAGGCTCCATGCAGGGAGCCCGATGTGGGACTCGATCCTGGGTCTCAAGGATCAGGCCCTGTACTGAAGGTGGCGCTAAATCGCTGAGCCATCCAGGGATCCCTATTTTTGAAGATCTGGTCTTAATCTAGTTTTACAAATACTGGCTTCTGGCCAAATGTAATCCAATTCTGACCTTAGAACTAAAGAACAAAACATATACAATATCTATTCTTTCAAGTACTTACGAACCCAGTATTATATATAAAACTGTTAAGTGACAGGAGTATGGCTCACCTAGAGCTGAATTCAGAGGTCATCCTCATAACACCAAAATGAACTTTGACCACCCTGAAGTTCTTAACACTTAATCTTCTATTATGGTGAATCTGAATGGGCCTCTCCTTGCTATAAATCTGTAAACTCTCTGATAGCAAAGTATATATCTATATATCATATTCTTCACAGCGTCCTGGCAATAAGCATTGAATATAGTGCCACATTTCTTGAATTGAGTCAGAGAGCTTTTTGCATGTTAAGAAAGGAGCTTTAACTGATGAGGCAGAAAACACAGAGCTAGTACTTTAGGCTTCAACTGCAAAATCAATAGACATAGCAAGTTCTGGAAATAAGGGAAGAGACAAGTGTCAAGAACTAGAATAAAATTATCCAAGCACTGATTTTCTTAATACCTCAAGAGTATAAGGGGCCAATGACCAGTTTGAGGAAGTACAGAAATAACAATCCCAATACCTACGGAAATTAACACAGCTATGTAGAAGATTTCCATTACTGATAATAATGGGATAAAACACTAGTGTGCATCCAGGTTTTCCTTTATAATAAGTAGATAGATAAATAAATGTTCGTAGCATTAGTTTCTTACCTGGAATATTTCATCCTTATGTGATTCAAAGGAATGCAACTTAAGTTTCAGATTTCTTAGATCCCACAAGGCAACAGTCTATATACAAAAAGCAAAAAAAAAAAAAAAAAAAAAAAAAAAAAAAGGAAGAAAGCAATAACAATCAATAATTTTTTATGAGACAAAAACCCTCAACTGAAAGATCTGTGCATTCAAAGGAAGCAAGAAAAATTCACCCTTTGTTTTTTCCTTAAAATAAATCAAACTGACCTTGTCGGCTGATCCTGTGGCAAGAATGAACTCACTATAAGGATTGAAAGATAGGCAGTTCACTTCAGCAGTGTGAGCATCAACTGAGTGGCTTGGTTTGGAAGTATTGTTTGAACGAGTATCCCAGCTTTAAAAAAAAAGGAAAAATAGGAGAAAAGCTTGAAATGGGTAACAATATAAAACTTAGACAACATGGAAAAAATTAGAACATGGTTGGTTTCTACTCACATCATAAGTTTCTGATCATCAGCAACTGACCCAAACAGAGACTCATGAAGCAGATGCCAGGAAACATCTTCTACTACTGCTGTATGCCCTGTAAAGATGGTCTTCGCATCCACAACTTTTCCTTCCTTTGGAACAGCACTGATGTCCCAGAGGCAGATGGTCTTAAATGTAAAATTAACTATTATATAAATGGAAGATTCTCACTTCCCCACATACCCCAGAAAAGAAACCAAATGATAACCAGTCCAGATTTGCTTCAAAATGGGAAGGATACCCACGTGGTCATCTGAAGCACTAAGTAAGTGCCCACTGAGATTTGGGTTCCAAGAAAGTCCATAGCCTTCCTTCTGATGTCCACGGAGACGCAAGTCTGGGTTGCACTCTCCAGAAGGGTCTGCAAAGTAACAGACATATAAAAACTATCCAGAGTCCACTGCCTCTTTGGGTCTACAAAGCATAACGGAATTTTGATGAAGTAGTCTAAAGCTCTTCATATTTATAGCAATACAGACCTATTATGATCAAATATATAGTACTTAAAACATACCATATCATTCTGTTCTGTGTAAAAAAAAAAAAAAAAGCATTTTTGGTTTTAACATAGATACAAAGAACAGAGGAAGGATACCCACACATACCAGTATATATCACAAGATGTTAAAATATACAAATAACAAGCAATTAAACTCAGATTGAGCAGAGGGATGTATTCCCAGAGTGACTCATTATCTGTATTTGAACTGAAGAGGGCAGGTACCTGGTTTGGAAGGATGTTTTGTATAGTCAAAAACAAGAACATCACTGGATGGAGTCTTTGTTGCAATGATGCAAGGGTTCTGGGGCATATAACGTGCCCGGTTCACTTCTCCTTCATGGTTGATTTTGATTTCTATTTCAATTTTTCCACTAACTGAGCCAAAACCTCCAAATTCTGTAGATAAGAAATTGTAAATGAGGACAAAGTAAGAGCTTCGCTGTCACTTAAATTATGACACAAGCAAGGCTTTTTATCAGCAAACTAGAATACTGAAGTAATTTATACATGTGTTAGTAGTATAAAGTGTTTTCATATCTCTTATTTCATTTGATTTTTACCACAACCCTACATAGTAGGGAAAGGAACACAGGTAACATCCCCAAAAATTTTTGCCAAGAAAAAAAATTTGTGGAGTACCTACATTAATTTGTTCCCAGTGATAGGACTATGGCTGAAAATAATGCGAATTCTCATTTTTTTTCTGATTCCTAGACTCTTTCAGCCATACCAATTCTAGGTAATTATATAAATAATAAATCTTATCCTACTATCTAAGAATAAGGAACACTATCAATTCCACTTCAAAAGAAGATTCTCAATAAGCAGTTTTCAGATTTTTATTTTTTAAATTTATTTATTTATTCATGAGAGAGACACAGAGGCAGAGACATAGGCAGAGAGAGAAGCAGGCTCCAGGCAGGGAGCCCCATGTGGGACTTGATCCCTGGACCCTGGGATCACACCCTGAGCCAAAGGCAGACCCTCAACCACTGAGCCACCCAGGCATCAGACTCCTCACTAGGCCCAACACAGGGCCCCATAGGGCCCAATCCCAAGACCCCTGAGGATTAGGACCTGAGCCAAAACTAAGATTTGGATGCTCAACCCTCTATGTCACTCACATGCCCCCTAAGTTACTGCTTTAATGAATTTTAAAGTATACAGTGAGCCAGGTACTAAAGAGAACCCTTTACACCATTTATTTGAAGCTGAGGTTTGGAATAACCTTCCTGAAATAACATCACACTATTGTCTATTCCCTCTACCATTTATCTTAGTACAGTGAGGAAAAACAGAGCCACAACAGGTAGTTCCATTTTCCTTAACCTCCCACTTATACATGCCAACCATAATCCTTAGTTGAAATAAACCAGGCAGGCAAGGACTAGATAAAAACATTTATTCACATTTGACTACTGTATGCACTTAATTCTCCCAAGTACCATTATAAAATGTGTAACAATATAATTTGTGATTATGTAAATCTTGGCAAAGCAACATAAAACAAAGGTGGTTAATGATTAGTCGAATAATTACAGAAGGCAGCATGATAAGATATAAGAGTCGGACCTTGCCCTGATTGCCACTTATTAGAATTTTGTGATTTGGGGAAGGTCTTCAATTTCGGAGTCTCAAATATCTTTCTCTATTAAGGAAAGTTGGGACAGAAACTTGTAAATGAAAATGCTATCAACAGCACTGTTATACAAGTGTTACACTTCGAAGGACAAAAATCTTTTAAAAAAGCAAGGACATAGATGGGTAATATGGCTGGCAGATTAGTCAACTTTCTTTTCTTTTTTTTTTTTTTTTGAATTTTTTATTTATTTATGATAGGCACACAGTGAGAGAGAGAGAGAGGCAGAGACACAGGCAGAGGGAGAAGCAGGCTCCATGCACCGGAAGCCCGACGTGGGATTCGATCCCGGGTCTCCAGGATCGTGCCCTGGGCCAAAGGCAGGCGCCAAACCGCTGCGCCACCCAGGGATCCCCAGATTAGTCAACTTTCAATTTCCAAGTAACTTTTAAAAGTTGAAATGCAAATGTTTCATACAGGCTAAATATCTAAAAACTCAAAATAGACTCTAAAGGAGAAAAAAAACCATTAAACAACTTTCCCCCAAAACTCTAGACTACAATCATCTACAATGTAAAAAAAATAAGACATAAGATAGGTGATTGCAAGGAACTTTCAGTCCAAACACAGAGAGATAAAATATAACTACAGATGACCGTGACAAAAAAGCCTGATATCCCAGTAACAAGGGAAGAGCAACAGCTGGCACTGAGCCCACAGAGCAAGGGTATTAATTACATAATGTGCAGTATCTTGGTATTGGATACACACTAAGCAGAGGGTCTCCCTAACTGCAGTTCAAATACAGTAATAAGTCAGTTTAGAGGATTCACAATGGAGTTTTATTGAAAATGAAGATTTATCTATTTAAAAAATAATTAGGGGTTCCCAAGTTGAAGTTGATCTATGAAAAGCCAAATCTGAAATAGGAAAAACTGAGGTACTGGGGTGCCTGGGTATTGGCTCAGTTGGTTGTGCATCTGCCTTAGGCTAAGGTTGTGATCTCAGGGTCATGGTATTGAACCCGGCAGAGTCCCACGTGGGCCCTGCAGTGGCCCTCTACTGGACCCCCCCCCCCCCCCGGCACAGCAGGGAGTCTGTTTCTCCCTCTCTCTCCACCCCTCCTCCCTGCTTATACTCACTCTCAAGTACATAAAATCTTAAAAAAAAAAAAAAAAAAAAAAAAAGAGGTATCAATGCACAATAAATTAATTAAATGACTATCAAGGTCCTGTTGTATTCCTATTTTGTTTGCTTCTCTCCTTATGAAAGTATTAAGAAAACTTGGGGGGGGGGCTTGAGCTATAATGTCTTCAAAGTACCTAGCTTGACAAATTTTTACAAATGTATATATACATTAGGGGGACGCCTGGGTGGCTTAGCGGTTGAGCATCTGCCTTCAGTTCAGGGTGTGATCACAGGATCCGGGATCGAGTCCCACATTGGGCTCCCTTCAAGGAGCCTGCTTCTCCCTTTGCCTATGTCTCTGCCTCTCTCTCTGTCTTGCTCATGAATAAATAAATCTTTAAAACAAACATATACACCAGGAAAACCAACACCCAGATCAAAATATAGAACATCTCCACTTTCTCAGAAGGTACTATCATGTCCTTCCCAACCAATACCTGCCCGCCACCAAAACTAGGTAACCAGCGCTGATTTTGTTTTCTTTAAAAGATTTTAATTTATTTGAGAGAAAGAGCAAGATAGCACAAGTGGGGTGAGGAGCAGAGGGAGAAGCAGACTCCCTGTTGAGCAGGGAGCCCAATGTGGGACTCGATCTCGGACCTCTGGGATCATGACTGACTGATCCACCCAGGTGCCTCCAGCATTGATTTAAAAAAAAATTTTTTTTTAAAAAAGATTTTATTTATTCATGAGAGACACAGAGAGAGAGGCAGAGACCTAGGCAGAGGGAGGAGCAGGCTCTACACAGGAAGCCCAATATGGGACTCTATCCCAAGACTCCAGGATTGCGCCCTGAGCCAAAAGCAGATGCTTAACCACTGAGCCACCCAGGCATCCCACCAGCATTGATTTCTATCTCAAGGCCACTCTATGAGCCATAAACACCTTTTTACTAAAAAGAGTAAGCTCTAACAACAAATACTCAATTATCTCATGATTTAATAGGTTTATTTTATACAATTCAGACAAAAGACAGAAGAGTTTTAAAAAAATAGTCTCCAGAAAATTGCTAAAAATAAACTAGATATTGGAAGATCTCAGTAACAGAGTCATAAGTAAAATGTTACACCTAATCTATTTCACAAGGACTTAAAATGTGACTATAGCCAGGCTGACCCTAATATAAACACACAAATTCTTTTTAATGTCAAAACAGGACAAATTCAGTTTTTAGTTTTCACTTGGAAAGTTCAATGATCTTTTGAAGCTGCCATCAATTACCAAAAACCAAATGGAGTCAAGCAGATGGTAACTAATTATCTAGTTCAAATTAGAGTCCAGGACATTTTGAGAGCAAGACAAAACTAGCAAGCCATCTAACAACCACCCCAGAAACATTAGGCTGTTATCTACTTCTTTCATTGTTAAGACCATTCAGAAGAGATTAAGGCACCATTATCCAACGCTCTGAAGATGATGGGTGGGGGGAAGAGGAAGAGAAGTGAGTAAAAGGAAGAGAAAGAGAGAAATGGGAGATAAGCTATATAACCTCAGGGCAAATTAAGAAACTACTGAATATCAGTTTCCCTATGAGAATTAAATTGGGTGATAGTGGTACAAATAAATCACGCATTATTACTGGCATTTTAATTGTTCCTCTATAACTAGGCATTAAGGGGGATAAAGCAAAAATTGGTTAGATGCTGTTCAAAAAATTCAATTAGCAGAAAAAGAGGAGCATATATGTTAGGAAACACCACTCCCATCAACCAGGAAAGAAAACAATTTGCCAACAAATGATACTTTTTTTTTTTTTTTTAAAGTAGGCTCCATGCCCAGCATGGAACCCAACATAGAGCTTGAACTCAACAACTCTGACATCAAGACCTGAGCTGAGGGCAGCCCGGGTGGCTCAACCATTTAGCGCTGCCTTCAGCCCAGGGCCTGATCCTGGAGATCCAGGATTGAGTCCCATGTCAGGCTTCCTGCACGGAGCCTGCTTCTCCCTCTGCCTGTGTCTCTTCCTCTGTCTCTCATGAATAAATAAAATCTTAAAAAAAAAAAAAAAACAACAACAAAAAAAAACAAGACCTGAGCTGACATCAAGAGTCCTGCTTTAAGCTTAACGGACTAAGCCACTCAGGCACCCCCAGCAAACAGTGTTTTATTTTTTTATTTTAAAGATTTATTTACTTATGATATGTGTGTGTGTGTGTGTGTGTATATATATATATATATATATATATATATATAGAGAGAGAGAGAGAGAGAGAGAGAGAGAGAGGGGCAGAGACACAGGAGGAGGGAGAAGCAGACTCCAGGCCAGGAGCCCGACGTGGGACTCGACCCCGGGTCTCCAGGATTGCGCCCTGGGCCAAAGGCAGGTGCCAAACCGCTGAGCCACCCAGGGATCCCCACAAACAGTGTTTTAAAACAATTGCTAACCACTTGTAGGATTGGGAATTTTTTCTGGAGGGCAACTTAGCAGTATTAATTTTACCTGAAAATGTTTTGCCCTTTGATCAGCATTCAACTTAGAGAAAATTATTCTAGAACAAAACTATGCAAGACAAATGATACAAGAACTGTTATTCTTTTCTTTTTCTTCTTCTTCTTCTTTTTTTTTTTTTTTTTTTTTTTTTTTTAAAAGATTTTACTTATTCGGGCAGCTCCAGTGGCTCAGCAGTTTAGCGCCGCCTTATGCCTGGGGTGAATCTGGGGACCTGGGATCGAGTCCCACGTCAGGCTGAATGAATAAATAAATGAATAATGAATAAATAAATAAAAATCTTAAAAAATTTTTTTACTTATTCATGAGAGACACAGGGAGAGGCAGAGACATAGGCAGAGGGAGAAGCTGGTTCCCTGTGGGAAACCTGATGCGGGACTTGATCTCAGGCCCTCGGGATCACAACCCGAGCCAAAGGCAGAGGCTCAACTACTGAGCCATCTAGGTGCCCCAAGAACTGTTTTTCAAGACAGAAAATTCGAAACCACTTAAATGTCAAAGAAGGGATGGTTAATTTTGACATAGTATACAACCATCAAAAGGAGATACATCTTAACACAAAAAGATGTCCAAGATTCATCAGGCCAGAAAAGCACTTCAATGCTATATCCCCAGTACCAAGAAAAAAAGCCTGGCGTACAATAAGTACTCAACATATATGCTGAATGAGTAAGCCAAAAAATGGTATAGACAGATAAATCATTCAAAAAACAATTTAACAGCGATACATATATATATATATATAGAGAGAGAGAGAGAGAGAATAAGCTTATAGCAGTGGCAGGGGGCCATAGTTTTCTATTTTTTTTTTTTAAGATTTTTATTTATTTTTTTGAGAGAGATAGCAAGAAAAACCATGGGTAGGAGGTAGGGAGGTGAGAGAGAAAAGCAGGCTCCCCACTGAGCAGGGAGCTGGATGTGGGGCTTGATGCCAGGTCCCTGGGATCACGAACTGAGCCTGACAGATGCTTAATTGACTGAGCCCCTATTTGTTTCGATTTAAAAAAAAAAAAAACAAAAAAAAAAACCTTAGGGGATCCCTGGGTGGCTCAGTGGTTTACCACCTGCCTTTGGCCCAGGGCACGATCCTGGATTCCTGGGATTGAGTCCCGCGTCGGGCTCCCGGCATGGAGCCTGCTTCTCCCTCTGCCTGTGTCTCTGCCTCTCTCTCTTTCTGTCTATCATGAATAAATACATAAAATCTTAAAAAAAAAAAAAAAAAAACAACTTATTACCAGAGTATTTGCTTTGTCACTAAATAACCAAAAATCCTATTTATCTTCATTTAATAGAAAGGAAATTGACGCTCAGAGAGGTTAAATGATTTATCCAAAACCACACAGAGAGTGGCGTAACAGGCTATCAAACCTAAGTCTTTGGATCCTTAAGTTCAGGGTCCCTGCCCTACACTAATGCTCACCCAGAGAATAACTTCCCAATAATTTTATCACACAGTTAGGTGACACAAAATCATGTCTGTGGACCTTTATCTTTAGAACTTACTAACTACTTTGCATTCTGTATTACCCTAAGGCAAATATGGAGTGATCAAAAGATTAACTGTATACATAATCCTGGCAAGTAACAGGAGCTCAAAAGAACTTAGATAAAAGAATGGGGGATGCCTGGGTGGCTAGCAGTTGAGTGTCTGTCTTTGGCTCAGGGCATGATCCCAGGGTCCTGGGATTGAGTCCCACATTGGACTCCCTGCATGGAGCCTGCTTCTCCCTCTGCCTATCTCTCTGTGTCTCTGAACAACAACAAATAGGTAATTCACCCATTTCTACCTCTATTAAGAGAGAAAGAGTTAAATATTTCATCAATAGTTAAGCCCTTAAGGTTATCTCCTAAAAATAGGATATAATTAAATGGCTCATTTAATTTTTATATACATACTATGCACCACGTTTAAGTCATTTCTACCACTTCAAAATGGAAAGGGTAATTTAAACCCAGTGTTTCTCAATCTTTTTCTCCCTCTAAAAAACTTTATAAGATATCATTTCTGACAGTCTTGATGAAATTTTAATACTACAGATATCCTGTGTATACACATTATCTGTGCTTTATACATTTATTTTTTTTTTAAAGATTTTATTTATTCATGAGAGATCAGAGAGAGAGAAGCAGAGACATAGGCAGAGAGAGAAGCAGGTTCCATGCAGGGAGCCCAATATGGGACTTGATCCTGGGACTCCAGGATCACGCACTGGACCGAAGGCAGACACCAAACCCGTGAACCACCCAGGGATTCCCTGCACTTTATACATTTAAGGACTTTCACACCCTGGGCTGAAGGCAGGCACCAAACCGCTGAGCCACCCAGGGATTCCCACATTTTTTTTTTTTTTAATTTTTATTTATTCATGATAGTCACAGATAGAGAGAGAGAAAGAGGCAGAGACACAGGCAGAGGGAGAAGCAGGCTCCATGCACCGGGAGCCCGATGTGGGATTCGATCCCGGGTCTCCAGAATCGCGCCCTGGGCCAAAGGCAGGCGCCAAACTGCTGCGCCACCCAGGGATCCCCGGATTCCCACATTTAAAGACTTGTTCTCATACATCCCCCTCTCCAAGAACCAATTTTAACCCCCCATAGGGGCAATTATCTCCCATGCTGAGAAAGAATGCATGCATGCACAGCAATAATAAATGGTGGACTTTGGGGGCACCTGGCTGGCTCAGTTGGTAGAGAACATGACTCTTCATCTTGGGGTTGCAAGTTCAAGCCCTATGTTGGGTACAGAGATTACTCAGAAATAAAATCTTAAAAATAAACAAAAATAAAGGGGCACCTGGCTGGCTCAGTCAGAAGAGCACATGACTCTTGATCTCAGGGTTGAGTTCAAGCCATACATTGGGTGTAGAGATTACATAAATAAAACTTAAAAAAAAAAAAAGAAAAGAAAAGAAAAGAAAGGAACAAATGGTGGATTTTGTCTTCTTTCAATTCTAGAAACTACCCTCCCCCCCAATTTAGGAGAGGAAGGTTTCTAGAAAAGACATAGAACCAAGTATGCTTTAACTATGTCTTCTGACATCTCAGTTTGCACCTGTATTACAAACTCGGGTTTTCCAGAGCTCAAAATATTACTACTAACTTAACAAACTAATTTATCAAACTTTACGCCCTTTTCAAGTAAATTCAAAGATATGAAAGATACTACCCATACATCATTCCTTCTTTCACTTTTAAGATTCCTACCTCCTTTCTCACTGTCGTAGTGTGAAGCATCAAACTGAGCATCATCGTTAGGGAGCTGCACACTGGCTATCACAAGATGGTTTTGTTCATCCGACGTGTGTGTTCCCAGGACAAGTCGATGAATGCTGAAGTCTTTCCCTTCTGGTCTGTAATAGCAGTATATGATCACTATTCAAATTATTAACACTAAGAGAGACAATGAGGTCAGTGATACACATGTATGGAAAAAGCACTATTACAACCAGGTTTCGAGAAGAAAATCTTATTAGAGGAAAGAAAATAATGTCAGGTAAACTAAATGTTCAAATATTTACTGAGTGCCTAATCAGTGGACAAACTGCACCAAATACTATGAAGTACAAAAATGATTAAGACGTGATTCATGCACTCAAAAAACCGGGGCAATTAGATAGTCATGTCCATAAATAACAAAAATATAAGCCAATAAATACATTAAAGGTACACAAGATGGGAATTTAGATAAGAAAGATTACTTCTGGAATTAAGGAAGCATCCGTGAAAGAGGCAGATGTCAAAATGAGATATAAAACCCAGAAGAGACAAGGGCTCTGGAAGAGAATTCCAAGGAAAGGGAATTGAGAAAGGGTAGGCCCACAAAATGTCAGATACCTAAGTACTTTACAAACTACGTATCACTTAAAGATGAATATATTTGAGGTTTATGAAAATGAGGCAACCTGCCTAAATAAGATCACATAACTACTAAGACTGACACCTCAATCTGACTTTGGATGTGGGAAATGAAGTCAGAGAGAAGGCTAAAAAATAGATTCTAGTATACTGAATGCCATCTTAAGGCATTCACAACTCTACTGTAGGGAAAACAAACAATCATGGAAAATTTCTAAGGGATCTAGCACCATCTGAATTACCACAGAAGAATTAACCCAACAGTGTAAAGCAGAGGTTCTTCAAGTGTGGTATCAGGACCGACAGCATTAGCATCATCTAGGAACTTCAGCTAGAAAGGCAAATTAAATTTTCAGATTCATCCCAGACATAATAAATTAGGAACTTGGGATTCGGGGTACAATGATCCACCTTATAATCCCTCCAGCTGATTATGATTCATGTTCAAGTTTAAGAACCTCTGTTCTAGGGGATCCCTGGGTGGCTCAGAGGTTTAGTGCCTGCCTTCGGTCTAGGGTGTGATCCTGGAGTCCCGGGATTGAGTCCCACATCAGGTTCCCTGCATGGAGCCTGCTTCTCCCTCTGCCTGTGTCTCTGCCTCTCTCTCTCAGTCTGTCTCTCATGAATTAAAACAAAACAAAACAAAACAAAACAAAACAAAACAAAAAACAAAAAAAACCTCTGTTCTAGAAATGATATTACCCAAATAGAATTCACTGGAGTTATCTATGCACTGTCAAGTGGAAAAAAGAGAAAAACTTAGGAAACATCAAACCAAAGTCAAGTATGATAAAGAGAAATAGGAATGATAGGCGAAAGCTAGGGCGGGACCTCTATGCAAAGAATATACTCAGTTTGGAACATGTGATGTTGGGGAAAACAGATACTCCAAAGAAGATACCAGTAGGCAGCTGTAAATTCAGGAAAAGCTCAGAGGTTGGGTCTAGAGATAACCAATAGGAATTCCTCTGTACAGAGGCAATATACATCTATATCCTACATAGAAAAATAGAGGAAAGAGAGCCATCAATGTAAAACTGAGAATGCCTGCATTTAGAAGGTTAAACAAAGAACCAGAGGAAATGAGCAAAGAAGGTTATAGAATTGTAATTGTATTTTTTTAAAAAAAGATATGAATACCACTACCGTCACTACCACAGACAAAAATTTAAACACTTGACATTAGGTATGCTTGTTTCTAAATAATCTTCATCTTAGAAAAAACAAATTAAAGAAATGTCTGGGTGGCTCAGTTGGTTAAGGGTCTGCCTTTGGCTCAGGTCATGATCTCAGGGTCCTGGGATGGATCCTCTCCCTGCTAAGCGGGGCGTCCGCTTCTCCCTCTCCCTCTGCCCCTTCCCCCTGTTCGTGCAAATGAAATGAGCTCTCTCTCTCACAAACAAATAAATAAAAGTCTTTATAAAAAAATTAGTATCGTTGGGGTGCCTGGGTGGCTCAGTTGGTTAAGCATCCAACTGGTGATTTCTGCTCAGATCATTACCTCATGGGTCATGGGATTCAGCCTTGCATGGGGCTTCACACTCAACAGGAATCTCCCCCTCAAAATAAAAAAATAAATCTTCATTATGTATAAGGTACAAAAAACAGAAGATAAAGAACAGGAATTTGGACCAAGGTCAAACCCTGCAAAAAGGTTTATTTACCTAGTTCCACTAAATGAGAAAACTACTAAGATAGATTTCAACGTTGGCGAATTTAGTTAATTCACTGCTTTCTAGGTTGAGATCATTACAGAATTATATAGGAAGATTTTTAAAAATACTGGCTCCCAAATGACTTAGTAGGTGGCCAATATATTTGGGATCCACTGATCCAGTATGATATAGCTCATGACCATGGAATCATCATTCAACTATTTTTCATCAAATACGCTGCCATCAGTTTCTTTTTTTAAAAGATTTTATTTATTCATAAGAGACACAGAGGCAGAGACACAGAGGGAGAAGCAGGCTCCCCTTAGGGAGCCCAATGCAGGACTCAATCCTGGATCTCGCCCTGAGCCAAAGGCAGACGCTCAACCACTGAGCTTCCCAGGCATCCCTGCCACCAGTTTCTTTCTTTCTTTCCCTTTTTTTTTAAGAGTAATTTTTTTTGAGGATTTATTTATTTATGATAGACAGAGGGGGAGAGGGGCGCAGAGACACAGGAGGAGGGAGAAGCAGGCTCCATGCCAGGAGCCCGACGTGGGACTTGATCCTGGGACTCCAGGGTCGCGCCCTGGGCCAAAGGCAGGTGTTAAACCGCTGAGCCACCCAGGGATCCCCCCTGCCACCAGTTTCTAAATGATTTGACTATCACTGAGAACTCCTGACAGAAATGACTCCACTTAACCTGAACTCAAATAAAATAAATATATTTTCTTAAAAAAAAGAAAGAGTGCAAGTGAGTGCAAGCCCAAGGGAGTAGAGTGTGTGGGGAGGGGTAGAAGAAGTCTTCTGTACAGAGTGACAGGCTCGATCTCCTGACCCTGAGACCACCACCTGAGCTGAAACCAAGAGTCAGCCACTTAACAGACTGCCACCCAGGCTCCTCGAGCTCAAGCAATTCTGATGACCCATAGGTGAACATGGATCATGATAAAGCTTCCAACTCTACTTCTTCATTTTTTAATGCCACTGTGAAGGTAGCAACCTGTTTAAGTAATTAATAAAATTTCTATTACTTGTTGAGCTGAAACATAGCCTAATAACCATATTTTGAACTCGAAAGAGATGAATTTCGAAGGAATTTAGTTATTCAGCACACAATATAATTTTTAAATGTTACTCTGAATGGTGAAGCAATTTTATAAAAGAAAACCCATTATTCCAACAGGCACTTTGGTCTTGATAAACCTTTAATTATTTAAATTCACCTTCATCTTTGCATTGTCACTTTCTCCTGGAAGCCTTTCATGATACCCTAAGTTGAGGTGATTTTTCCTTCCCTTGATCATTTTAACTGTGCTACTCTTATGATACTTTTTACTGTAATACAGTAGAAAACCCCCATCCATGGTTTCAGTTACCCACAGTCAACCACGATGCCCTCCAGAAGTAGATGATCTCCCTTCTGATTTATCAGGTAAATAAGTAGCTTAATACTTCATCACAATGCCCATGTCATTCACCTCACTTCATCACACAGGCATTTTCTCAACAATATTACTTGAAGGGTGATTACAGTGAAACATTTTGACAGCAAGAGATCACACTCAGCTTTTATTATGGTATGTTGCTATAACCATTGTTTTATTAGCAATAATCGTGCCTCGGATAAACCTCATTGGCTACGATACTGCCCCCTGCACAAAGCTATATAACCATTGTTCTATTAATCTTTTACCGTTTCTAATTTATAAATTAAGCTTTATCACAATTATGTATGTTCAGAAACATAACAGAGTTCAGTACCATCCGTGGTTTCAGACACCCACTGGGGATCTTTGGCCATACTCCCTACAAATAAGGGGGGTGGTAATCTACCATACTATATACACAAGAAATCAAGGCAGGGAAGGTGTCCATCTAAACTTGTACACCCTAATTTATAGCACCTAGCAGACTAAACAAATGGAAAGTAAATTAAGTACTATTAAGCTTACCTTCTTAGAGGTAAGCTTGTCACATTTAAGACCTTCCCTACATGTGATTTCTCTCTCACTATGCATAATTCCCTTATATAAAACCCCCAAACCACCCCATCTTCAGTTCTTAGTTCTAAATATCCTAAGTATCTCTGTAAAACTGCTTTTAGCATAGGTTACTGTAATTATTAGTTTACATGGGCCTCAATTACACTTGTGCTCCTTGAAGGCAGGTACCATGTCATATACCTCTTTATATTAACCAGCTACTACCTACAATTCAAATATTTTGCTGAAAGAACTGAAATCATAGCTTTTTTTGAAAACTGACACATTTTACATTATTTTCCAACTGTAATTATAACAGGCTATTCAATTCGTTATCAGGAAAAGAAAACAAGTTTTCTCTTATCAGGTACATTGCAAAACTATTTTTACATTTTGTATTATTTTTTGGCCTAGGAAAAAAACATCACCCATAGGTTATCATTACGTGCCCTCTTCGGGTGACTGGGGGAAGACAGGGAAAAATCAACGTGAGAAATCAACGCTGAGGAGGACACAAGATAACGTTCAAGAGATTCACATCACCTGGTTACATCTGGAAGCCACTGTGCAGTTAGGCTAGGCCACTCCAGAGCATGGGTCATCACCAAATCGTAAAGAAAAGGGGTGTTCTTTTTCCATATTTTGTACTCTTCGTTGATCACACGTTCCTCTACTGCGTCATCAAAGGCTGCTAAAAAGTTAAAAAACAAATTAAGTTAGCGAACACAAATGGAAACCGAGCCAACGCTTCCAAAGCTACCGGCACTGCTTATTAAGTCAAGATTCTGAAATGGAGCAGATATGTCTAAATGTCCCCGAGGCGGAGCGACCTGCACCCCTCCCCGCCTCGCGGGCCCGCAATTACTCTCGGGCTAGCGGGGCGCGTCACTCCCGTTAGCTGTTCGGGCGCCGGCGCCGGGCCTCGGGAGCACGCTCGCGTTCCCGCTGAATCGACGGAACCCGCGCGGAGGCCCGCGCACCGGCCCCCGGGGTAGGGAGCAGCGCACGCAGAACGCGAGAGGCGGGCAGGCCGACAGCGAGCGCGGGGAGGGCCCAAACACCCGCCGGGGCCCCCCCACCAGCTCCACACCGCGGCCACCGGCCTCCGTGTCGGAGGAACTGGCGCGCCGTTAGCCCGCCCCGCGGGGCGATTTCTCCTCACGCCTTCGATGGTGGGGACAGCACTCAAGAGTCGGGCTTGCCTTCACTGCTAGGCCCTGTCGAGGCCGCGGCGCCAGCCCGGCACCCCCCGCCCTCCCGGGGCGGCCCCGGCACCCTTACCTTCCTTGTCGGCCATGGCGGGCAGGCGAGCCGGGGGGATCCCGGGGTCGAGCGCTGCGGGAGGGGCGGGGAGGCTACAGGCGCTCGCTCTGCGCGCGCGGCCTCTATTGTTTCCTGCTGCCCCTGCGTGAGGGCCTACTCGCGCACCTTCGCGCCAACACCGGCCAATCGCAGCGTCCCGAACGGCGGGGTGGGCGGGGAAGCCGCGTTTGCAGCCTATCCAGACGCGCAGAGTCGCTTTCTGCGGTGCCGAGGTGCGCGCCCCTCCCCTGCCCCGACACGGCCGGGAGCCGACTTCCTACGATTGCGCGCGCGCGGACCCGGTGGGAGTGCGCGCGTCGGGTCACGTGAGAGGTTTAGTCCGCACTCTCCAGGGGGCAGCCATTTTCTTAAAAGCTGTGCAGCTCCCGACACTTTAAAAGTACTCAGATGAGAAATCTAGGGTGGCTTCGGGTGTAGTTATCGACTCTGTGAGGTAAAAAGAAAAGGCTTCTCACCACCCAGACAAGCGGGTATTTAGTTCTAAAGTGTCTCCCTCCTCCCACGTCCTCCAGTGTGTATGTTTCCTTTGTTCTTAGAACGGATGAAGAAACGCAGAAATAGGGCCGAAGCCTATTAAAGATGTGCTTCCGGCAGCGAGTCCTAGGACAGAAGTGTTAACCATATAAAGTCTATCTGCGAGAATGGGGTCCTGGTGCTTTAAGGGCGCGTGCCAAGGGGCGGAGTCTAGAGCGGAAGTTGTAAATCAGGGCTGAAGTCCAGCTAATGAAGGGCGGAAGTAGAGTGTCCAGTGCGGCAATTATGGCGCAGGAAGAGGAAGATATTCGAGATTACAATTTGACTGAAGAGCAGAAGGCGATCAAGGCCAAGTATCCTCCAGCCATTCGGAAGTACGAGTGTGAGTAGATGGCTCACTTCTCTCATGCCCTTTCGCCTTGCCCAGGTCTTCCGGTCTCGCCTTCCGCTTTGCCCCTGAGGTGCTTCAGCCGGGAGTGCTGAAGGGAACAGCCACCTGGCCTGAGAGTCAGAAAACTGGGCTGCCACTTTTATGGTTCCTTGAATTCTTTCTACATTTACCTAGTCCCATTACCTCGTGGGAATTTTACCAGTGTCTTCATTCTAAAGATAAACGTATTTTCAAGCATTTGCCGGGTGGTCGCCCGTATGTGTTTCCCAACAGTGGGGTGGTTAGAGTATCATTAGGTTAGAGGACTTAGCTGAGTAGGGGACATGTAATTTGGTGTTTTACCTGGATCGTGCTTTTAGTAAAAAGACCTGGTTTGGGGATGCCTGGGTGGCTCAGCGGTTGGGCGTCTGCCTTCAACCCAGGGCGTGATCCCGGGATTCGGGATTAAGCCCCGCCTCCGGCTCCTGCGAGGAGTCGCTTCTCTTCTGTGTCTCTCGTGAAGAAATAAATAAAATCTTTAAAAAAAAAAAAAAAAAAAAAAGACCTGGTTTTGCCATGAACAGCTTCATAACTTGTGGCAAGTTATATAATCTCTCATGGCACCATAGTTCCTTAACTGGGGAGTAAATGAGATAATAGTAAACACAAAAGTATAGTACATATTCTGATCTTCTATTTAAACATTTAGCTATCATCCCTAAAGATTGCTATGGTTTGCGGAGCACAAATCTGACTTCTATTTTTCTACTCTAAAATCTTATTAATTTTCCATTGTTCTCTGTAGTTTATTTACTATGGCATACTAGGTTATGAATGAACCCTTTTATTTTTCTCATAAAAGCAAATTTTTAAAAAGATTTTATTTGGAACAGAAAGAGCACGTGGATGGGGAGAAGAGAATGGGGGAGGGGTAGATGGAGAGGGAGAAGCAGACTCCCCACTGAGCAGGAAGGCCTAGGCAAGCATGAGAGGACCCCTAGATCATGACTTGAGCCAAAGGCAGATGCCCCTTAACAACAATTTTTTAAAATTATTTTTATTTTTTAAAATTTTTTAAAGATTTATTTATTTATTTATGATGGACATAGAGAGAGAGAGAGAGAGGCAGAGATACAGGAGGAGGGAGAAGCAGGCTCCATGCCGGGAGCCCGGGACTCCAGGATTGCGCCCTGGACCAAAGGCAGGCGCCAAACCGCTGAGCCACCCAGGGATCCCCTAAAAATTATTTTTAATAAGGCTTGTATCTGATATATCTGAATAAAAAAGTACAACAGGTGGGATCCCTGTTCCGCATTCATTGTTTTGCACACGTACAGGTGTATCTATAAATTTACAGAAGTTAAACTGCTTTGTCAAAGGATATGTGCATTGTTAATCTTTTTTTTTTTTTAAGATTTTATTTATTTATTCATAGAGACACAGAGAGAGAATGAGAGGCAGCAGAGACACAGGCAGAGGGAGAAGCAGGCTCCATGCAGAGAGCCTGACTTGGGACTCGATCCAGGGTCTCCAGGATCACACCCTGGGCTGCAGGCGGCGCTAAACCGCTGCGCCACCAGGGCTGCCCTGCATTGTTAATCTTAGCAGTTATTGCTAAATTGATCTCCAATGAGGTTGTGCCAGTTTATACTCTGACTAGCATTGTATGAGTGTGCCTCTTTCCGCACATTTCTACCTATTTGCTGCATAACCATACTTTTGGGTCTCTTCCCTTTTTTTTTTTTTTTTTAAGATTTATTTATTTACTTATTTATGATAGACATAGAGAAAGAGAGAGAGAGGCAGAGATACAGGAGGAGGGAGAAGCAGGCTCCATGCCAGGAGCCCGACATGGGACTCGATCCCGGAACTCCAGGATCACGCTCTGGGCCAAAGGCAGGCACTAAACCGCTGAACCACCCAGGGATCCCCTTTTGGGTCTCTTCCAATTTAAATATCTTGTCATATTAGTTGCTTTCTTTTTATTATAAGTGAGGTTGAACATATTTCCGTATGTGTGGAGCTATTTGTATGTGCCCTTCTAGGATGTGTATGTTCATATTCTTAACCCATTTTTCTGTTGGGTTTTTTGTTTTGTTTTTTACTTTGTAGAAATTTAGTTTTACATAGTGAAATTTATTAACCCTTTAAAGGCTTCTGGGAATTTATACTTAGGAAGGCGTTGCCCACTCTGATATAAAATAACTCTCCTGTTTTCTTGTAGTACATTTGGAAAAGAAGAGGTTTTTTTTTGCTTTTTTTTTTTTTTTTTTAAGATTTTATTTATTTATTCATGATAGTCACACAGAGAGAGACAGAGAGGCAGAGACACAGGCAGAGGGAGAAGCAGGCTCCATGCTGGGAGCCCGACGTGGGATTCGATCCCGGGTCTCCAGGATCGCGCCCCGGGCCAAAGGCAGGCGCCAAACCGCTGCGCCACCCAGGGATCCCTTTTTTTTTTTTTTTTAAGTAAGCTCTACACCCACTGTGGAGCTTGAACCCACCGTCCCAAGATCAAGCGTTCCACACTCCGCCAACTGAGCCAGCCAGGAGCCCCCCATTATTAGCCTGACTTTCAACATCATAGATAAGCTTTGCCTGCTTTTGTACATTATAAAAATGGAATTAATACAGTATGCCTGCATGCCTTCCTTTCCCTTCCTTTTTTTCTTTGTTCTTTCCTCCCTGTAGGCTCCATACCCAGTGTGGGACTGGAACTCCTAACCCAGAGATCAAGAGGCGTATGCTCTACTGATTGAGCCAGGCAGGCACCTCTAGCATGTCCTTTGTGTTTGGCTTTTTCTTGCTCCTATTTGTGAGAACTATATTTTTGTTGATAGTTTTAGATTGTTCTTATTTCTAATATTTTTTTGATGTTTTAATCTTGAATACATCAGGATTGGAGTAGGGTAGAAATTAAGTATCTGATTTAATTATTTTCCAGATGATTTACCAGATTTTTTAAAAATTTTTACATTTTTTTCTTTTTTTTTACATTTTTTTTTCTTACCAGATGTTCTGACTTCATTTCTTCAGCAGTCTGTCTTTTCCCCTGTGATTGAAATGTGATGCCTTTAATCAAATACAGAATTTCCCTACCTATATTTAGGTCTGTAGCTGGACTTAACTGTTCTGTTCCTTTATTCTACTTCTCTTTTTGTGTACTTTTAATTATTGGGGCTTTATTCTATATTTTAATATCTTGTAGGACATTCTCCCCTCACTACTTGCCTCTTTCTTGCCATTTTTCCCCCCCTTTTTTTTTTTTTTTTTGAGAGAGAGAGAGAGAGTGGGAGTGGGGAGGGGCAGAGGGAGAGAATCTTCAGTAGGCTGCATGCCCAGGGTAGAGCCTGACTTGGGCTCGATCCCATGTCCTGAGATCATGACCTGAAATCGACAGGGACTACCCCACCACCAGCACCACCACCACTTTTCCTGCCACTCTAGCTTTTTTTTTTCCTGTATGTAGATAAATACCAGCTATATATAAATATATACAAAACTAGGGGGATAGTATGATGACTTCCATGGACACATCACTGAGCTTCAACCATGAAGAATTTGAGCTTACATAGCATCTTGACAGGAACAGTCATTTTATAGTAAAATGACAAGACAAAATAAAAGCACTTTGTACTTGTAGGGTAGCCAGTTGTGGGAAGATCAATATATGGAGGAACTAATGGAAGATGAGGGTTAGTTAGGAAACTTTATTTTTTTTTTAAAGATTTTATTTATTTATTCATGAGAGACAGAGAGAGAGAGAGGCAGAGGGAGAAACAGGCTTCATGCAGGGAGCCCGACATGGGACTCGATCCCAGAACTCCAGGACCACACCCTGGACTGAAGGCGGCACCAAACCTCTGAGCCACCGGGGCTGCCCAGGAAACTTTATTATGTAAATTCCACCTGACTCCTGGTGGATAAGGGTTTAGAGTTTTCGCTGGTGATTAATTTCTGTCCTTCCTGATGGGCAGTCCTTTACAAATTTATGTTTTAGGAATAGAGTGGGGAAGATAGGAAGCTTTACTTATATCTTCTCTCACTTGTCTTCAGCTCAAAATAATCTTTATGCGAGAGTGACATATATTTGACCACTTTTCACCTCCTTTCCTATTTATTTATTTATTTTTAATTAGGCTCCACACTGGGCCCTACATTGGGTGTGGAGAGTACTTAAATAAAAATTAGAAAAAATAAAACACTACAGATTAAAAAATTACTGTTGGTATTTTTTTCATTCTTATCAATTATGAATTTAAAGAGAATTAAAGCTTTAATATTTATGTTTTTTTTTTTCCAGGAATAAGGTATTCAAATCCCACTCGTGTATCCTGAGGTTATTTTTAAATATTTCATATATATATATATTTTTTGAGTAATCTTTATGCCCAGTGTGGGGCTCAAGCTCATGACCTTGAGATCAAGAGTTGCATGCTGTACTGAGCCAGATAGGCACCCCACATCTTTGTTGTTTCTGATGTAAGTGTAAAGGATTTTTTTTTTTTAAGATTTATTTATTTCAGAGAGAGCAAGCAGGGGGTAGGAGCAGAGGGAGAGAGAGAGAAACTCAGGCAGACTCCACATCGAGCACCAAGCCTGATGAGCTCAGTCCCATGACCTATGAGAACACAACCTGAGCCAAAACCAAGAGTAGGATGCTCAATTGATTGTGCCACCCAGGTCCTCAGCAAATAATCTTTTCTTCCATGATATCTATCAGCCCTGTTACTGACTATAATTGTGAAAGCTATTGAGTTGTGTAATTTTTTACACTGACTTTTTATGAAATTCTCTTTTTTTTATGAAATTCTCTTAGAGTTAGTATAATTTTCAGTAAATATTTTTAGGTAATCATCCCCAAATTTTTTTCCTTGCATACTTTGAATATTGTATACTCTACTGTATTATCATAATATTGTATTATAAAACGGTTTTCTTTCCTCCGGCACCACTTTTTTTTTTTTTAAGATTTTAGTATTAGAGAGCATAGCAGAGGAAAAGGGAGAGTGAGAATCTGGAGAGCATGGCCTGAGCTGAATGAAATCAAGACCCAGATATTGAACCAACTGAGCCATCCAGGTGCGCCCCCCTCCGACACCACTTCTAACATCAAATGTGTGGTTTTTCCACATCAAGCAGTTTTCCAGTTCTGTGACACCAAGTAGGTGTCCCATCAATTCAGTTCTGACACAGACTCCCTGGAATTAGCACATACCCCACCTGTTAAGGGCTCAGTTCCACAAGACTGCTCCCACTTCAGACACGAGCCCCAAATGGGGCACCCAGGCTACCTATACTTCTGCCTAGCCAGTTGCAGTTTCTGGCGGTCCCACACATCCCTCTCCAGCCCCCCTTGGGCTCAAGTTTAATAATTTCTAGAACAATTCACAGAACACAGGTAAAAGCTTTATTTAGGTTTATCCATTTATTATAGGGGGATGTAACCAAGGAACAATCAAATGAAGACTGTGCATTGGGCAGGGTATGGGGAGAGAGGCTTTTAGCTTCTGTACCCGCTCTGGACTTGTCATCCTCCTAGCACCTTGATGAGTCCACCAATGAGATGGTCTCCCAAGTCTCTTTAAGAGTCTATAGATCAGTTTTCTGCTCCACCCTCCACAGGCTGGACACACACCCATGGGTGGTGAGAGGGTGGAGCTAAAAGTTCCCATTCTTTAATCATGTGTTTGATCATGGTGACTGCCCTGTTCTAAGGCTACTGGGGAGCCCTACCCTGAGTAACCTTTAATAGCAGAGACTCAAAAAAAAAAAAAAAAATAGCAGAGACTCAGTGTGGACAGAAGAGGATAATTAATGAATAACAAGACACTCCTATCACTTAGGAAAATCCAAGGGTTTTAGGAGCTTTTCCAGAAACCAGGGACAAAGACCAAATATATATATTCTATTATACTACAAAAACATTCAGTAAATACAGCAATTAAGAATGAGAGAAGAAATAAAATTAAACTTTAATTTGTTGTACAGAAAAAAACTTTGCTCAAAAGTCCTGTTAATGTTTTTATATTTCATGATTATATCTATAAAGATATATTTATATGGGTTACATTAATCTGTTTCCTAATAATTGGATCTTAACATTCCAGGAGTAAATCCTACTTGGTCATACTGGATTCTACCTGCCAACATTTTGTACAGTCTTTGAATTTATTTAATATGAGATTAGTCTGTATTTTCTGCTGGTTTCATTTCTTTCCACAAACAGCCCCCAGACTTCCCCCCAGGCTTCTCTTGTAGTTGTTTTTCCTTTTAGACTCAGCATAGTTGTCATCTCACTTATTCATTCAGCAGTATGATTGAATACCTGTTGTGGGGACGCATGGGTGGTTCCATGTTTGAGCGTCTGCCTTTGGCTCAGGTCTTGATCCTGGTTCCTATATCAGGCTTCCCACACGGAGCCTACTTCTCCCTCTGCTTATATCTCTGCCTCTTTGTGTGTCTCATGAATAAATAAGTAAAATCTTTTTTTTTTTTTAAGAACACCTGTTGTGTATTGGGCACTTAGCAGAAATTGGGAGCAAGGGAATGAACAGACAGATTGAGGTTACCCTTAGTCTCTTGGCTCTTACAGTGTTAAGTCTTGATTCCTTTGGGAATTCTTACCTGAACCCCTCAGTCCAACTTAAATTTATTTTATTTCCTGTTTTGTCCTATATTTTTCACTTCTCAAAGTGTGGTCTTTGGACCCCTGGGGTTTCCCAGATCTTTTCAGAGGATCTGTAATATCAAAACTACTTTCATAATAATACTGAGGTATTGGGCAGCTCGAGTGGCTCAGCAGTTTAGCGTCGCCTTCAGCCTAGGTCCTGATCCTGGAGACCCTGCTTCTCCCTCTGCCTGTGTCTTTGCCCCCTGCCCTCTCTCTCTGTGTGTCTCTCATGAGTAAAAATAAAAAAATAAATAAATAAATAAATAAATAAATAAATAAATCTTAAAAAAAAATAATACTGAGGTATATGCTCTTTCTCTATGTTGACATTTGTGTCAATGGTGCAAAAGCACTGGTAGGGGAAAGAAAGCTGCTGTCCCCTTAGCACAGGTTGAGGTGGCCACCCCAAACTCTGCTGGTAGTCCCTTTGTGCAGTACCACTGTGCACTTAAAAGAAAAAGTCATTTTGAATTGAAGATGTCTTTGATGAATCAGTAAAGCCTGTCCATTTTACTGAATCTTGACCACCAAGTACATGTCTTTTTAATATTCTGTGAAACAAAATGGAAAGTATGCATAAAGTGTTTCTACTGCTTGTCAAAGTATTGATGATTACCTTGAGGAAAAGAACTTGTGTAATTGAGTTATGAGCTGGGTTTTTGTTTTGTTTTTATTTTTCATGAAACCCTTTTTTTCCCCCTCCAAAGAATGACTGTGAAAGATGTAGTATTGTTATTCAAACAGGGGTATTTGGCAGATAATTTCTTTAAAGTGCCTTTATGTCAAGGAAAATAATACATTTGTTGGCAATGATTAAATTCAAGCTTTGGAGTAAAATTCAAATTTTGGAAAACTTATATCTGCCTGCCATCATGAGCTTGACAGTTTCCTAGTGCTTAAAGACCTTTCTTTTTTTTTTTTTTTTTAAGATTTTTATTTATTTATTTATGAGAGACACATAGAGGGAGAGAGGCAGAGACACAGGCAGAGGGAGAATCAGGCTCCATACAGGGAGCCCAACGTAGGACTTGATCCCAGGATCATGCCCTGGGCTGAAGACGGCACTAAACCACTGAGCCACCCAGGCTGCCCCACTTAAAGACCTTTCTGATGAGATTGGTGATGATATTTACAAGTATATCTGTATGTAATTTCATTCTGTATAACTAAATATGTCAACATTATCTGTATAAATCAATGAATTGGTATTTTTGACTTGTTATGCAATCAGGCACAGATAAGATCTATTCTAGGCACAGGATAGAGCAATGGATTTCAATGTCACAGAGTATGAAAAATTCATTTTTACAGCTTCAAATTCCACATTGCAACTAACCTTTAAAAAATTAGTGTTTCAGGGGCACCTAGGTGATGCAGTTAAGGGTCAGACTCTTGGTTTTGGCTCAGGTTGTGAGTTGGAGCCCCTAGTCAGGGTCCATGCTCAGCTTTGAGTCTGCTTAAGACTCTCTTCCTCTCCCTCTCCCCCTCCCCACTGCACACTCTCACACCTTCTCTCTCTCAAATAAATAAATCTTTTTCTTTTTTTAAAAGATTTTATTTATTTATTCACAAGAGACACAAAGAGAGAAAGGCAGAGACACAGGTAGAGGGAGAAGCAGGCTCCATGCTGGAAGCCCGATGCGGGATTCAATTCCAGGACTCCAGAATCACACCCTGAGTCAAAGGCAGATGCTCAACCGCCGAGCCACCCAGGCATCCCAAATAAATAAATCTTTAAAAGAAATTTAAAAAACCTAGCATGTTTCTAGTTTTGGTTGTAGCATCAAGGAAGACTATAAAGTTTTTTCAAAAGCAATTAAGATACTCCTTTTCCTCCTATGAGGTTGATTTTATATATGTACTTCAGCTAAATCAACATATTATATGTAACACGTTGAAAGTCAGACATTAAAAGTATTTGTGGGTGCCTCGGTGACTCAGTCGGTTAAGTGTCTGCCTTTGGCTCAGGTCGTAGTCTCGGGGTCTTGGGATCAAGCCCCACATTAGGCTCTAGGCTCAATTTAGAGTCTGCATGTCTTTCTCCTTCTGTTCTTCCTTTCACTCTCTCTCTCAAACAACTAAGATCTTTAAAAAAATACTTCCATGAAAAGTGCCACTCTTCTCACTAAAGTTTTGGGGGAAATATGGTTATTTTCTTATAAAGCTATGCAATATGTTATTTTTTTAAAGATTTTATTTATTCACGAGAGATACAGAGAGATAGGCAGAGACATAGGCAGAGGGAGAAACAGGCTCCCTGCAGGGAGCCCGATGCGGAACTTGATCCCCGGACCCTGGGATCATGCCCTGAGCCAACGGCAGACCCTCAACCACTAAGCCACCCAGGCGTCCTGCAGTTTATGTTAAGTAAAGTGTTTTTTTTTTAAAGATTTTATTTATTTATTCATAGAGACGCAGAGAGAGAGAGAGAGAGAGAGAGAGGGAGGCAGAGACACAGGCAGAGGGAGAAGCAGGCACCATGCAGAAAGCCTGCCGTGGGACTCGATCCAGGGTCTCCAGGATCACGCCCTGGGCTGCAGGTGGCGCTAAACCGCTGGTTTTATTATTATTTTTAAAATTTTGTTTTTAAGTAATATCTTCCCCCAACATGGGGCTTGAACTTAAAACAAGTTGCATGCTCTACTTACTGAGCCAGCAAGGTACCCCAGTTTTGTTTGTTTTATTTATTTATTTATTTAATTTATTTATTTGTTATGTTTTTATTGGAGTTCAATTTGCCAACATATAGCATAACACCCAGTGCTCATCCTGCCCAAGTGTCCCCCTCAGTGCCCATCACCCAGTCACCCCAACCCCCTCACCCACCTCCCCTTCCAGTACCCCTTGTTCATTTCCCAGAGTTTGGTGTCTCTCATGTTTTGTCATCCTCACTGATATTTTCACTCATTTTCTCTCCTTTCCCTTTATTCCCTTTCACTAATTTTTATATTTCCCAAATGAATGAGATGATATAATGTTTGTTCTCCTCTGATTGACTTATTTCACTCAGCATAATACCCTCCAGGTCCATCCACCTCGAAGCAAATGTTGGGTATTTGTCGTTTCTAATGGCTGAGTAATATTCCATTGTATACATATACTACATCTTATTTTTCCTTTTTTTTTTTTTAAAGATATTTTATTTATTTATTCATGAGAGACACAGAGTGAGAGAGGCAGAGACACAGGCAGGGAGCCTGACGTGGGACTCGATCCCGGGTCTCCAGGATCATGCCCTGGGCTGAAGGCGGCGCTAAACCACTGGGTCACCTGGGCTGCCCTATCCATTCATTTTTTTTTGATGGACACTGAGGCTCCTGCCTTAGTTTGGCTATGGTAGACATTGCTGCTATAAACATCGGGGTGCAGGTGTTCCGGCATTTCACTGCATCTATCTTTGGGGCAAATCCCCAGCAGTGCAATTGCTGGGTCGTAGGGCAGATCTATTTTTAACTCTTTGAGGAACCTCCACACAGTTTTCCAGAGTGGCTGTACCAGTTCACATTCCCACCAACAGTGCAAGAGGGTTCCCCTTTCTCCACATCCTTTCCAACATTTGTTGTTTCTTGTCTTGTTAATTTTCACCATTCTCACTGGTGTGAGGTATGGTATCTCATTGTGGTTTTGATTTGTATTTCCTTGATGGCCAGTGATGCGGAGGATTTTCTCATGTGCTTGTTGTTATTTTTAAATGAATTAATAAGTATTTTTAAATTTTTGGGTTAAAATTTCTAGAATGGAGGCAGCCCGGGTGGCTCAGCGGTTTAGTGCCGCCTTCAGCCCAGGGCCTGATTCTGGAGACCCAAGATCGAGTCCCATGTCAGGCTGCTTACATAGAGCCTGCTTCTCCCTCTGCCTGTGTCTCTGCCTCTCTCTCGCTCTGTGTGTCTCTCATGAATAAATAAATAAAATCTTAAAAAAAAATTTCTAGAATGGTTAATACTGACACATACAACCCATATAAACCAAACCTTTTTGGGGTCTTCAAAAATATTTGAGTAAAGAGTTCTTTTTATTCTTTTAATTTATTTATTCATGATAGACATAGAGAGAGAGAGGCAGAGACACAGGCAGAGGGAGAAGCAGGCTCCATGCCGGGAGCCCCACACAGGACTCGATCCTGGGACTCCAGGATCGCGCCCTGGGCCAAAGGCAGGCGCTAAACTGCCGAGCCACCCAGGGATCCCCCGAGTAAAGAGTTCTTGAGACCAAAAACTGAGAACTACTGCCTGTAACAGTCTGTCATTGTCCGTTTAAATTGTTTTTTAAAGATTTGTTTATTTATATTTAGAAAGTGAGGGAGTTCGCAAGTGCAGAGGGGCAGAGGGAGAGGGAAGGATTCTCAAGCCAACTCCACACTGAGGCTGGAGCTGACACAGGACTCAATCTCACACCTCAGATCACCACCTGCGCTGAAACCAAGAGTTGGATGTTCAACCAACTGAACCACCCAGGAGCCCCCTTTTAACTTGTTTTTATTTAAATCAAGGTATGATTTACATGTATAGTAAAAGTGCTCAGATCTTAAGTGTAAAGTTCAATAAGTTTGATAAACAGAGGGGCGCCAGGCTGGCTTAGTTGGCAGAGCATACAACTCTTGATCTCAAGGTTTTTAAGTTCGAATCCCATGTTGAGTGTTGGGTGTAGAGATTACTTAAAAATAAAATGTTTTTTAAAAACCTCGGTAAACAGATACATACATGTATTTATCATTGGAGTGTGTCATACATTGGATTGTAACCAAACTCCAATCAGACCATAGAACATTTCCATCACCCTAGAAAGTCCCCTTTTGCTTTTTTCCTGTCAGCCTTCACATCCTTACTCTGAGACAGTTTGGATTTCTATCACCAGAGCTTAATTTTGCCTGTTTTTCAGAGTTTCACGCAAGCGGAACTACCCAGTATAGATTCTTTCATGCCTGGCTTCTTCACTGAGTATCAAAAATAAATACAGCTGGATATTAAAGTGGTGAATGGGATTTTATTCAGTAACTACAGTAGGAGAAAGAGCTGAGCCCATTCCAAATTGCACAGAGGTGATGGAGCCTTTCAAGGGTGAATGCAGAAGGGGGAGAGCAGGGGCTCAGGAGAGTCAGAGATGTGAAACATTACAAATGGTTAGTCTGTGTAAATTCAATTAGGCCTACAGCATTTGGTAGCAGGCACTATCCTCCCACAGGGACTGAGGGTCCTTCCTGATGATTACATTTCAAAGGAGTCCTTGAGAAGGACCCTGCTGAGTTGTAAGAGATAAATATTCACTGTGGTAAGCCCTTTTTAGTAAATGCTCTGAGAAAGGGAGGTTAAAGGCCTATTGTCAGATTTTGGCTGTAGCGAACAGTAAATTCTGGTGGTTGTAGCGCTTTCTCCAGCAGGCAGTCTAGCTTGGGCTGGGGTGATCCTAGGAACAAGGCTTATGCTGTTGGAAGCCCAGCTGTGCTAAAGTTTCACTCTTGGCACAGGGGTTTTGGATAGAGGGGTTACGTGCTGAGAGTTCTGCAGTTTTCATTTAATATTTTTGAGATTCATGTTAATGAGTGAGTCATTAGGTCACACTGTTTTATCACTGAGCAGTATTGCATTGTGTCTTTATCTGTTTTCTTATTGGTGGATACTCAGTTTTTAATTTTGGGGGAAAAGTTGCTGTGAGCATTCCAGACATATGCTTTCATTTTTCTAGGGTTAATGCCTGTCATTTTCTTTTAACTTGCTTATCATCTCTTCTGGTCCTTTCCTAGTGCCTAAAACATATTAAGTCTATGGAAATATTTTCGAGTGAATTAGAGAAGAATTTGAACTTTGAATACCACCGAAAGTCTATTATGGTGCAAAGTCTACTAACTTGGTGCCCAGGACTTCTCAATTCTAGGCCCAGCTTTGCCTCTAATCAACAGTAGTCTTTAACAAGTCACACGATCTCTCTGGATTTCAGATTTTTTTCCTTTTTAAAAAAATTTTATAAAAATAATCTTTACACCCAACATGGGGCTCGAACTCATGACTCCAAGATCAAGTGTCCCATGTTCTACAGACCAAGCCAGCCAGGCACCCCAGGTTTTTTCTTGTGAGGGAATTACAATAAATGAGCTACATGGCTTCCTTCTAGCTTGAATATTCTATGAGCCTAAGTGGGAAGGACTGATGGAAGTCCTGATACCAGTGAAGAATATACTGTGAATTGTTGAGATAACAGGACCAGGGACGCCTGGGTGGCTTAGCAATTAAGTGCCTGCCTTCAGCCCAGGTGTGATCTGGAGTTCTGGATCGAGTCCCACATCAGGCTTCCTGTATGGAACCTGTTTCTCTCTCTGCCTCTCTCTCTCTCTCTCTGTGTCTCTCATGAATAAATAAATAAAATCTTAAAAAAAAAATTTACTTATTTGAGAGAAAGAGGAAAAAGCAAGGAGGGTTTGGGGGGCAGTGGAGGATGGAGAAGCAGACTCCCTGCTGAGCCAGGATCTCGACACAGGGCTCAATCCTAGGACTCTGAGATTATGACCTGAGCCGAAGGCGGACACCCAGGTGCTCCAAAGGATAATGTTCTTAATTATGAACTAGAGTTTTCTTGTGATTTGCAAGTCACATTTAATGACCTATATATTTTTCCCTCTCCCCCTCAGATTTGGATCATACAGCAGATGTCCAGTGAGTACACCTGCAATTTATGCCTTTGAAATCATGTTCTTAAGTAGGAAGTCTGATGTTTTAATCTTGATGTCCCTAGTTTTAATTCTCTCTTCCTGTTTTGGTTCCTTTACAACATGAAAATGATGGTTCGAAAGAACTCGGTTTCTGTGCCATTAAATTGATTGAGGCCTTTGGATTTGTATTATCATGCTGATCTTATTTTGACTTTGCTGTCAAGTTTTCTGTCTTGCTGTAGATTTTATTATACAGGGCATGAATGTATTTCTTTAGGTTACATGCATGGGGAGATACTCTGGAGGAAGCATTTGAGCAATGTGCAATGGCCATGTTTGGTTACATGACAGATACTGGGACTGTGGAGCCTCTGCAAACAGTAGAAGTAGAAACCCAAGGTAAACCAATTTATTCACTGGGGAAGACATTGTCATGCAAATGTGCAGGGTTCTACCAAATTTCAGTACATTTTCATAGTAAGAACAACAAAATTAATTATTAGCCTGTTCATCCTCTTTCAGCTAGCCTAAGAAATTCCATGCACTTTTAAATTCAAATAAATTTTCAGAGATAAGAGTTATTAAACATGGGACGCCTGGGTGGCTCAGTGGTTGAGCATCTGCCTTTGGCTCAGGGCGTGATCCTGGGGTCCAGGGATCAAGTCCCACATCGGGCTCCCTATATGGAGCCTGCTTCTCCCTCTGCCTGTGTCTCTGCCTCTCTCTCTCTCTCTGTGCCTTTCATGAATAAATAAAATCTTTAAAAATAATTAAAAAAAAGAATTACTAAACATCATACTATCATAATTCTTCTTGATCCTATGTAGGAGATGACTTACAGTCTCTTCTGTTTCACTTTTTGGATGAATGGCTTTATAAGTTCAGTGCTGATGAATTCTTCATACCCCGGGTAAGCAAGGATTTTTCTTTTTTACTGAGCAAATGGGTTCTTAGTTCAGATTTTAAAAGGACAAGTGATTGAGAGTAGAACACATGAGGCAAAACCAAGCCATACAGATACATAAGGTGATACTGATTTGCAGAAAACAGGGACTTCTTGGTTAACCTGACTTTGCCTGTGTATATGCATTTTGTAATATTACCATATATTTGTCACTAATCAGGATTGTTTTATAAGAATGCACCTGCTATCTTCACCCAAACTTTTTATGTCTCCCAAGTTTGAGCTATATTTATGACCACCCATATGTTCCTTTGTCCCATGTGAAGTTTAGTAGCTCTGCCATGTTGGCCTAAATTTAAAAATTCCTCTCAGTTTTCCTTAACATGAAAAAGGAAAAGCAAAATGGAGATTGCTTGTTGCCAGCCTTGAGAAGGGAACCGCTCTCCAACATCATTGTTAACCTAACACACAGGGGCCCTCCTGGCTTCTACAACCTCTACATTCTCTCCCTTCCCAGCTCCACTACATACACTCTTCTAACTGGTCACTTGTCCTACAGAGTTCAGGAGCCTACAATGTTATATTGAAATGGGCTGTGAATGATTAAAATAGTTTATCATCCTATTCTATTTTACAGAGAAATTTCTTGACTTGTGTTTTTAGATTGTATGTTTTTCAAGAATATTTCCCTTGAATATGTAAGAAAAAAACCTTATTTCCTTGGAATATATTTAGTTTGTTATTCTACTTAACATTTTAGTTTTCTTTGCTTCAGAGAAGTTGTATGCTGTGATTTTCTAGAAAAGGGGATAACCTAGATATATTTTTTTGTAAATTATATTTGACTTACAATATATTAGTTCAGGTGTACAACATAGAGTTTTGACAATTATTAGATATGTTTTAATAGATGGTCTGTTATGAACACTTTTTAAAATTAAATTTTTTTTTCCTTTTTAGGAAGTGAAGGTACTTCAAATTGATCAAAGAAATTTCAAATTACGGTCAATTGGGTATGTTTTGAAAATCTTTTAAGTAGCAAGTCATAGAAGTCAGGAAAGTTGTTAAAATTCTTCACTGAACCTAGTAGGAAGACAGAAATGTTAAGTCAGAGGTCCAGTGGCATCTTCAGGTTAAGCTCTAAGAGCAAGGGCTTTGGTCCTCAGCTTTGGAGGATTAGAAATTTGTTAGAATGAAGTTGATAATTGGTTCTTGGACCTGATTCCCATCTTATTGATTTTTAGCGTAAAAATTTTTTGCATGAAGCCTGGCTTGGTGACAGGAAGCATTGATGATGCATCCTTCTCCTCACACCTGGACTCTGTTCAAACTGGCTCTTTCTCTTAACAAATTACACTTTTCCTTCCAGAGTTTGCAAACACTCGGTTAGATCTCTTTGATAGGGCTTGGTGTTTCCCAATTCTTTTCAGTCACTTAAAGCTATCTTTTAGTTATTTCTACATAAAGCCTATTTTTTCCCACTTTATGTTGAAGTTCTTTCTTTTTGTAAAGCAAGGTCTTTTATTCTTTCCCTCTCCTTTTTTCTTTATTTTTTAATGGGTAAGGAATCTGGCTTCTCCAACCATTTACTTAGCTAATAAATGGTTGAACAGAATTTTAAAGCTTTGTTCTTTTTTTTTTTTTTTTTAAAGCTTTGTTCTTTTGGGGCACCTCAGTGACATAGTGGCTTGAGTGTCCTGACTTGTTTTCAGCTCAGGTCATGAGCTCAGGGTCATGGGATCCAGCCCTGTTTTGGGTTCCGCGCTTGGTACAGAGTCTGTGTGGGATTCTGTCTCCCTCTCCCTCTGTACCCCCCCATCCCCCTGCTTTCTCCCTCTTCTCTCAAGTTTCTAAATTAAAAAAAGTGCTGTTCGTTCTGCTACCACTACTGCTTCTCCTACATGATCTCTAGTCACATTCATGTTGAAAGAAGAGAAGATACTTATCCCAGGTTCTAGGAGAGTACTTTTCTAGGGCCTTCTATATACAGGCCATGGACATTTCCTGAAAAGTTATAAAATGCAAACCAATTTAAGATCATATTATAGTATGTAGTATTTTGCATCTGCAGTACTCAGACCTGCTTTCTCCAATGCCTTGAGTACAGTGAAAATTTTGGACGTGTTACTCTATAATGAAACAATAGTCATTAAGCAACATTTATTGAGAATCTACCACATGCACACTATACTAGGGCTTTTTTTTTTTTTTTTAATGGCAACCATCAACCTTGTTGAAATAGCTATAGCATATAAATCCCTGAACAGCTGTATTCACTGACAATCAAACTGAAATTTATAGCTTCCTTATACCCCTCCCATCTCTTTGGGCTTTTTCATATCTTAACCACGTTTACAAAGCTCATTTTAAAATATGGAAAGGAGGGCAGGCTAGGTGGCTCAGCTGGGCAGCCTGGGTGGCTCAGCGGTTTAGCGCCACCTTCAGCTCATGGTGTGATCCTGGAGACCCAGGATTGAGTCCCACGTCAGGCTCCCTGCATGGAGCCTGCTTCTGCCTGTGTCTGTGCCTCTGTGTGTGTGCGTGTGTCTCCCATGAATAAATAAAATCTTAAAATAAATAAATAAATAAAATATGTAAAGGGCAAATAAATATTAAATCTTAGAAGTCTTAATCATTTTCTAATTTTCCTTCTCAAGGTGGGGAGAAGAATTTTCATTGTCCAAGCACCCTCAGGTATGTTTTTAAATCCAGCCATTAAAAATATTTTATACTTTCTTATCAAAAAGTCAGTACATGATAGTAAACTTCAGTGAGTTCTAATAAATTGATGTAAAGCCGTAAGTCTCCTCAGACTTCTCTGACCATATTATGTTTAAAGACTGATTTCACACATCTGATTTGATGGATTAGGTATCAGTACTTGAGTTCTAGGGTCAAGTTTGTTACAGATTTTTTTTTTAAAGATTTTATTTATTTATTCATGAGAGACAGAGAGAGAAAGAGAGAGAGGCAAAGACACAGGGAGAGGGAGAAGCAGGCTCCATGCAGGAGCCCGACATGGGACTTGATCCCGGGTCTCCTGGATCACGCCCTGGACTGAAAGCGGCCCTAAACCGCTGAGTCACCCGGGCTGCCCTGTTACAGATATTTTGTGGGACTTAAAAGTCCCATTGCCTTTGTGAGCTTCCGTATCTCCTCGTGTATTAAAGGTGTTGGACTAGGGAAACCTGGGTGGCTCAGTGGTTGAGCGCACAGGTGTGATCCTGGAGTCCCAGGATCAAGTCCCACGGGCTCCCTGCACGGAGCCTGCTTCTCTCTCTGCCTGTGTCTCTGCCTCTCTCTGTGTGTCTCTCATGAATAAATAATTAAAATATTTTTAAAAAATAAAGGTGTTGGATTGGATGTTCTCTAAAGTACCTTCTGCTTTCTGTGCCATTTCCAGATTCTGTGTTTGCTACCCTGTGTGGCTTTATTCTATACCAGTTGAATCTGCGGAAGAGGGGCAGGCACATTTTTTTTTTTCTGTAAAGGGCTGGATAATGTCTGAAGCTTTGTGGGACAAGAGTGACATGTGCAATATTCAGCTCCTCTATTGTATGTAGCTCTACAGCCACCACAGACAATACATAAATGAATGAATGTGGCTGTATTCCAGTAAAACTTCATGGACATTGAAATTTGAGTTTCATGCCATTTTCAAATGTCATGAGAGTCTTTAGTGCCCCTCCCCCCCATTTAGAAATGTAAAAACCATTCTTAGTGTGCAAGGCTGTACAAAACTAGGTGTCAGGCTGGATTTGGCCATGATTTGTAGTTTGCTGACCCCTGTGTTTAGGCCAAGGAGACCTAAATTAGTTGAGGGTGACTGGGGGGTCCTGGATGCTTCTAGTAGCTGCAGTATGATTTCTCTAAGCACAACATAATGAAATGAAGCCTGATGAGGGAACCTTGGAAGAGAAGCATAAATAGAAGAGAAACCAGCAGAAGGGGCCATGTGAATTTTAATAGAAAAGACATAGTGAAGTTTGCTTTTGAACCTATTATGTTTGAAGTGTATATTAGACATCTACATGGAGATGTCACATATGAGGCACTTGTCTGTAGGATGACTTATTCAGGAGATAGGTAGATCTGTAAATTTCAGTCTGGAAGCCAACCTGGAATAGGACGATATTTATAGCCATAGGGACTAGGTATGATTATCAAGGAGGGGGGAGGTGTAGATAAGAGAGAATATAGAGAGGACTGAGCTTTGGGGCACCAACTTTGGAAGGGATGGAGCCAAAAAGGAATAGAGAAGGAAAGCCTCATGAGGGGGTGCAAAAGAACAGGGGTGCCCTAAACCCAGATATCTCATGCTCTTGAGACTGCTCAAAGGCTGAGTGAGATGAGAATTGACAATTGACTATGGATTTACCTAATCAGTAGAAGGATGTATGGGTCAAAGAGCAAATGAATGAGAGATAGGGAAGTGGAGGTACTATATTGAGACAGTTCTTTCAAAGAGTTTGCAGAAACGGGGAATGTATGGATAGAACACTAATAGCCAGGGGCACCTGGGTGGCTTAGTTGGTTAAGCTTCTGCCTTTGGCTCAGGTCATGATCCCATGATTGAGCTGTGGATCCAGTTCCCTGCTCAGCAGGGAGCCTGCTTCTCCTCCCTCTGCCTCTCCCCCAGCTTGTACCTCTCTCTCTTCTCACTCACTCTTGTCTCTCAGATAAGTAAATAAATCTTAAAACAACAACAACAACAAAACCAGTAATAGCCAGAGGGGAACGTGGTTGGGAAAGGAGAAGTTTTTTGTTTTGTCTTGTTTTACCTAGGAGGTTTTGTAGTACCAGTGTATGCTCTGTGGAAGTGATCTAGGAACTTGGGGCAAATTGATCATGCTGGAGAGGGAGAGAATAATTTCAGAGCAGAGACCTTAAGTTGGCCAGGGGGGTGTGGGGTAGTGTGTTCAGGTTCAGGGGTCAGCCTTCTGATTGGAGCGGGGACGGACCATTCATTATAACAAGAGGTGAGAAAAAAAAATAACAAGAGGTGAGGCTAGTGTGAGTACAGATGCAGGAGATGGTAGATTTGATGGGGGAAGGTGAGCCAGTTTTTGCCCATTGCTTCTGTTTTCTCTAGGAGGCACAGCCAGAAGGTGAGAATGAGAGAGGGATGCTAGAGGTGAAGATGGAAAGTAATTGTTTCAGGGATACCCTGGTGGCTCACTGTGGAGTGCCTGCTTTTGGCTCAGGGGGTGGGATCCTGGAGTCCCGGGATCGAGTCCCATGTTGAGCTCCCTGCATGGAGCCTGTTTCTCTCTCTATGTCTCTGCCTCTCTCTCTGTGTCTCTCATGAATAAATAAAATTTAAAAAAAAAAAAAAGGAAAGTAATTGTTTCAGAGAGCGAGAAAGTGAATTTAGCGGCAAGTGTAGGATGATTGGTCAGTGCAGAGTACCCCTTTGAGACTGTGGATGTAATGTAAGGTGCTACCCCTTAGCATTGTGTGCCGCCATAGGCAGAAAGTTGAATTTGATTTAGGTTGTGGTTTCACCAGGTAATTATGGCAGAGAGCAAAAAAGCAGAGGTGAGTGCCTTTCAAATCTGTTTGTGAAGTCTTCAGATTTCTTTTGTGCCACAGAGCTAGCAAGTGCTAGTCACCTATTGCCTGATACATTTTACGCTGCATGGAATTATTATAGATTCTCTTCTAGAAGGAAGGAACCGAGAGAACATCTAGTCCTGTGGTTCTTTCTAAACCTGGGCTTAGGAAGGGGATTGTGATGTATCAGACATGTGGAGAGAGAGCCCCATGAGGTGAAGTGAGTAGGCAGCTGAGGAGGAGAGAGGAGTCTGTGCTCCTAGGGCCCAGGTCACACTGTAAGTGGGAGGTCTCAAGAAGGAGGCCTAACCCAGACAGTAGGAAAACCTTGGCCTCCTCTGCTCACCCCATTTGGTAAATGGAAAAGGATGCTGGAGGGGTCAGCCAGCCTCTGTAGCCAGGTGGAAACAAAGCCAGACTCAGAGCTCCAGCTCCTACCACGCACCAGTGCACGGGTTGCATCATTATCAGATGAGTGTGGCACGCTGTACAAGTAACTACTTGTTTCATGTGGGTTTTTAGTTTTTCAGAATAATAGCAAAATTTGGCCTGCCAATTGTTGCTAGAGTTAATGATTCTGATTTTGATGTTCACCTTTTCTTGTTTTTTCTCTCACCCTATCTTTAGGGAACTGAAGTCAAGGCAATAACCTACTCAGCAATGCAGGTCTATGATGAAGAGAAGCCAGAAGTTTTTGTGATCATTGACATTTAAGATACCAAAAAACAAAACCAAAAATCCCCTCTGAGACCCCTTTCTGATGAAGAACTGTTTTTTCTCTTCCTTTTTAGAAGATCCCATGGTAGAAACTTTACAGTGTCTGTTGATGTATGGAGATTTGCAGAACAAAACTTTTAAAGTGTGACTGTCAGAAATGGAACATCAAGTTGTGGCCTTGGTCCATGCTACCCAAATACTCAGACTTTAAAGAATTCTTCAGGTGGCAATTATGGCTTCTCATCTCTTAGTCTGTAGCAGCAGGTGCTCAGACCCTTCCAGTGGAATGCCTGGTCCCAAAAGGGACCAGTAATCTAAGTAGCAGCCCAAGAGACTCTGAATCTGCTACACTCTTAGGGAATCTAGTTTGAGAAAAATAATAATTTGAGAAATCCTACTACCAAGACTTGGCTTTTTTCCCAAATTGGTTAACACATTTTCTTTCTTTCTTTCTTTCCTTCCTTACTTTACTTTTCTTTTCTTTTCTTTTCTTTTCTTTTCTTTTCTTTTCTTTTCTTTTTTCTTTTCTTTTCTTTTCTTTCTTTTCTTTCTTTTCTTTCTTTCTTTCTTTTTTTTTAAATGTGGGGCCTGAATTCACAACCCTAAGCTGAGATGGAATCAGATGCTTAGCCAAGTAAGTCACCCAGGTGCCCCAACACATATATTTTCAATATATGCACTAAGAGAGGTTGTGTTTTAGATCGCTGTCGGATAGAGCCATCCTGTATTCCACTTGATTTTTTTTTTCTTCTTTTTAAGATTTTATTTATTTATTTGAGAGAAAGAGCGCACAAGCATGGGGAGCTGCAGAGGCTGAGGGAGAAGCAGGTTCCCAGCTGAGCAGGGAACCTGACACTAGGGCTCAGTCCCAGGGCCCCAGGATCATGACCTGAGCTGATGGCAGACACTCAACCATCTGAGCCACCCAGGCACCCCACCACTTGATTTTCTGAGAAGAAATAATTGTAGTTGAACAATTGGAAGACTTCTCTAGAAAGAGTTCTGAGTTTTTCTCATTTTTAAAGCGCTAATATATGGACACTATACTGTTTTCCCATAAGCAACCTTAAATACCCTTGCAGATGGGACCTTCCAACATGTAACTTTATATCAAAGCCAGTATATTTATATAGTTAAGGAAATAATTGTTCTACATTTCTTTGTTTTTTAAAAATTACCTAAGTTCTTTTTTTTTTTTTTTTTTAAGATTTTATTCATTCATGATAGAGAGAAGCAGAGACACAGGCAGAGGGAGAAGCAGAAGCAGGCTCCACACTGGGAGCCCGATGCAGGACTAGATCCTGGGACTCCAGGATCGTGCCCTGGGCCAAAGGCAGGCGCCAAACCGCTGAGCCACCCAGGGATCCCTAAGTTCTTTGTTGTTGGAAAACCATGTTAAAGTGATCTGAATTTTTCAAAATAGGTAACTTTAAAAAAATGAAACTTCTTTTGTTTGATTTGCAACATTATTCTTTTCTCTGTTGGCTGTTGCTGCATTCTTTGTTGCTACTACAAGAGTTTGCAAAGTTGCTATTTATTCACACATACATAGAAAAGATTGCCACTGGGTGGTGCCAGATATCATTATAGCCAGCTAAACTTGATCTAAAAGGAAGGGATGGTCTGTGAGCTTTACTAAGTGTTCTGAGCCCTGTGATACTTTTCTCTGGGTATTTAACAGAAAGTAGAGGTAATGGAGACTAGACCAAGAGCCATGGTTTAAATAGTAACTCTTAAAATGAATACATACCTTTTTTTAGGATGAATTCCCAGGCTGACATAGGGCTATCTTCATGAACCCCTTTGAACATCATGGACCATTTGGGGCATTGATTGTGAAGCTGAGCAGTGGGATATTGTGAGTCCAGTAGAAGAGCTGAAACCAGATAGGAAGAACTCTTGGGATGTATTAAGCCAAGTAGGACACAAACTTGACTACGAAAAAAAATAGCCACACCTCTTACCACCAGGGCTGTATAATGGGGTTCTAAAAGCAAGTCAAATGTAATTATGCAATACAAATTATATTCCTTTTCATTTATAATAAATTTGTAATTTTTAAAAATTTTATGTGAATTTTAAAATGCAGTTTGTATTTTTAAATATTGCCAAAATGAAGATAACTGAATAGAAGGAAAATGAGTGTTGCCCTCTGTGAAGGCATTTTTTTTTTTAAGATTTTATTTATTTATTCATGAGAGACACAGAGAGGCAGAGACATAGGCAGAGGGAGAAGCAGGCTCCATGCAGGAAGCCTGATGTGGGACTCAATCCTGGAACTCCAGGATCACGCCCTGAGCCAGAGGCAGAGACCTGAGCCAGAGGCAGAGATGCTCAACTGCTGAGCCACCCAGGCATCCCTCTGTGAAAGCATTCTTGACTTAACCAGCAGCAGGTGCTTTGTTTATTTTTGCTTATTTACTGAGATGGTTGCACCAGGCTCTCACCAGACTCTTCGGCTAGTTTCAGTTATGTGGCTTGGCCTCGGGAACACATTTTTCCCCTTTGCAAAGCAATTCCCCCACCCTGTAACATACCCACTCATCCTCACTTTGTCTCTTATTCTTCTGTCTGGGCTATCTTTTCCTTTTCCAAAAACATGAACAGCACATTCACTGCCCACGGAGTCAGGGAGTAATGAATTAACGCATGTGTGGGTGTTTGGCTGAGGATTTATGCCGTGGCTAAGGGGGCAGCTACCTCTCAGCTTGCGTCCTTATTGCTAATGTGAATATAGGCCTACTGTTGGCAGTTTTTGTGACACTCCAAAATTGAGATATTCATATGAAAGCTCCCAAATTTGTTGGGGAAAAAATCCACCATGGGTCATCACAGAGTACAAATTCTGGGTGGGCTGAATCTCATCCACAGGTTGCTGGTCAGAAAGCTCTGCTTTAAAGCACAGCTTAAGGGCAGCCCTGGTGGTGCAGCGGTTTAGCGCCGCCTGCAGCCTGGGGTGTGATCCTGGAGGCCCAGGATTGAGTCCCACATCAGGCTTCTTGCATGGAACCTGCTTCTCCCTCTGCCTGTGTCTCTGCGCCTCTCTGTGTCTCTCATGAATAAATAAATAAAATCTTTAAAAAAAAATAAAGCATGGCTTAAGTCACATTTTCTTGAAACCTTCCTAACCATTCCAGCCCTCAGTGATCTTTAAACTATGCCTCCCTAGTTACCTCTAAAGATTTGAAGGCTTTATTTTATAATTGTTCAGCGTTTGCCAGCCTTGTCCCTCTGAATAGGATCGTTCCCAGATGGCATATAATAATAGATGGTCAGTCACTACCTAACAGCCCCTGGGCTAAGCATGTTGGAGCTACATCAAATTCAGGCAGAAGCTAGGGGCAGCTCCTTGAGTAGATCTACAAGGGCAGATCGGAAGTCACAAGCCTCAATTTCTAGCCCTCCATCTGCTCTCTGACGTTGGACCTACTTCCTTGTCTATGTATTAGAAATGCGAGGGATTCCTTTTTTAAAAAATATTTATTTGACAGCACAAGCAAGGGGAGGGGCAGAGGGAGAAGCAGGCTCTTTGTAGGGCAGGGAGCCTGATGTGGGACTTGATCCCAGGACCCTGGGATCATGACCTGAGCCCAAGGCAGACGCATAACTAGTTGAGCCACCCAGGTGCCCACCAGTAATTCTTTAATTCATTTCTGGTTCTAAGTTTCTATTATCCTGTAATACTGTATTTTAAACAACTGAGCTGAGAAGTTTCTGTTACTGAAATAGCTTTTCGTTGAGCCTGAAATGTCCAAATCATACCATCAGCATTTTCTCATTCACATCAATCAGATGGCCTTTGTCATGAGTACAGTGGTGTGTCTCATGGCAGTGGCTTTCCAGGAAAGTCATTGTGGCATCGTGACCTTTTCTCTCTGATGCTTCTTCCTCCAAGCGGGAGAGGTGGTTATGTGTCCCTATGGCTCACTCTTGCTAATTTTGTTTCCACCTTGCTATTACCACTTGGACTTTGATAGAGAATGCTCAAAAAGGGTGGGAAAAGAACAATTTAATACCCTCTTCAAAGTGGGGCATGTGCACCAAGTGAACTATAGTTCTGACCCCTCCCTGCTTCTGAAGCCTGAGCTTCAGAAGGCTGGAGGGTTCCCAGATGATTTATTTCTTCACCTAAGAAACCAGAAAACAGTTCATTAAATGGTTGGGAGATGTTATGCCCATTTTAGAGATGGTGTGACTGAGGTCCAGAGAGAAGGTCTAAAGGGACAATGCCCCCAGTCCCAGAGCCCAGAACTTTTCGAAGGATCTCCTCCAAAACTTTTTCCAGAGCAAACACCACAGAATTTAGTGACTATAGTACTTTATCAGTGTTGTTTCCCATCTAATGTACTATGAATCGTTTTTATTTTCTTACCTATAAAATGAATAATGTCAAATTCTGGAAGTACAAGAAAGTACTCTTAGAAAGAAGGACAACATATTTTGTCATAAACACATATCCAGGATTCATCTGTACAAAATACTTTCCCATGTGCTTTCAGTATGTTGCCCATTTGTCCTTCCAGTATTTCTGTATGTGGTACACTTATCCTGCATTTTACAAATAAGGAAATTAGTAACATCTTAAGCTACTTGGCTCTTAAGGACAGATTTGGGATTTTGTTCATTGTCTTTATACAGTATCCTTTAATACATAACAAGTCACATTTATGTTCTTTTGATTCAGGTAATAATTCTGTAAGGTTAGTATAGCAGCTATTACTCCTTTTATATATAAGGAGACAATGTTTGGGTGATATTTGGAAGATACAACCCAAGAAAAGATGACTGACAAAGATTGTGCCATTTTCTCTGGCACTTACCCTAAAAGTTCAAAAGCTAATGCTCTTTAGCAAAAACATTCTTTTTTACTTTTTTTTTTTAATTTTTTTAATTTTTATTTATTTATGATAGTCACAGAGAGAGAGAGGCAGAGACACAGGCAGAGGGAGAAGCAGGCTCCATGCACCGGGAGCCCGATGTGGGATTCGATCCCGGGTCTCCAGGATCATGCCCTGGGCCAAAGGCAGGCGCCAAACCACTGCGCCACCCAGGGATCCCTCTTTTTTACTTTTTTTAAAGACCTATATATTCAAAGGGAGGAGGAGCAGAGAGGCAGGCAGAGGGACAAGCAGACTGCACTCAGTGCAGATCCTGACCTAAGGCTTGATTGATGTTCATGATTCTCAGGTCATTACCTGAGACGAAATCAAGAGTTGGATGCTTATGGGACACCTGGGTGGCTCAGCAGTTGAGCTGATGCTTAACCGACTGAACCACCCAAACACCCCAGAAACAATTGAACTGTAGAAAACATTTGTTTTGTGTAGGACAAGACAGTAAAGAATAGTGGATATTATTTCCTCTCCCTGCCAAATAAATACACAACTGTGTGTGTGGTGTGTGTTTGTTTTTAGGTAGGCTCCATGCTGGGTGTGGAACCCAATATGGGGCTTGAATTCACAACCCGGAGATCAGGACCTGACCTAAGAACAAGAGTCCTATGCTTAACCAACTGAGCCACCCAGGTGCCCCAATGTGTGTCCTTTTAAAACTGCTTCTCAGTATAAACGTTAAGGACATTATAGAGTTAGATTCCAATGTGATCCCTGTCATTCATGAACTGTATGACTTTGGGAAATGTCCTCAACCTCTCCGAGGCTTAGTCTTCTCAACTGTAAAATGAGGAGGATGACTACTGTCACAACCAGGATGCTGTGCAATGGTCCCGCATTGATAGAGTAGTTAAGAACTTTATTTTGTAAATGAAGAAAAAGGATTGTCATTTTGGAATACTTGGAGCTGTGTAATTTAAACAACGGTGCTAATGTTATTTTGAGGATATGGGGTATGTAGTTTAATAGCACAAACTGGAGCCAGATCACTGGGGGTTGAGTCCTGGTTCTGCCATTTACTAATGTCCACTTTGAACACCTTGCTTTACCACTCTGTGCCTTAATTTTAAGTGATAATGATAGTACTTGTAGGGTTGTTGAGAGGATTAAACAAATATACACATAAAGCTCTTAGGATAACACCTGACCAAAGTAAATGCTCTATAAGTGAGGGCTAGTATTACTTTGACAAGCATAAATGCCAACAGCTCCCTACTCTTTCTCCTTATTAAATCAAAAGAAAAAAAACACGTCCACAGAGTTTGGTTAGGGGCCACAGCCAGCCTAGAGACAATCCTGGTAAACAGTGCTATTCTGCTAAGGTCTGTATTTATGAAGAAGGGCAGAAAAGCCACTTCTTTTTGCTGCTTCCTCTTCAGTTTTCTCTTTAGACCTCTTTTCCTTTCATGCTTCTCTGCTCCAGGTTTTTCCTGTTTAATAATGTTTTCTTTCTTCCACATACGAATTGAACAAACATCTTCAAAAACTGTCCACATATCTTTATGCCAAACCAGCTGCCCTTTTTCTAAGGAGCTCCCTCCTATGTGTCCCTTCCTGATCCCCTTGTAGCTCACAGTATTACGTATTCAAGGGTGTAATGGGAAGAGAGATGAACAAGTTATAGGGCAATTTTGTTTCTGCCTTTACCTTTGTTCCCCCTGGCGCCTTCAGAGCCCTCTTGGGACCAGTGCAGCCCACTGTGACCCACTAGCTAATTTCACTTAATTAACCAGTTCCTACCTTTGATTTTTTTTATCCTGATTGTTTTTATAACATTAGTGAGATATAATTCACATACTATACAATTCGCCTACTGAAAATGTACCATTCAGTGGTTTTTAGTATATATCCACAGTTGTGCAATTGTCATCGCAATCAATTTCAGAACATTTTTGCCCCAAAAGAAACTCACTACTATTTTAAGCACTCCCCACCTCTGCTGCCTCCCAGCCCTAGGCAACCACAAATCTACTTTATGTTCTTTAGATCTGTCTATTCTGTCGCCCAGATTCTTACTTGCCAACCCTGTCCTTTTTTTTTTTTAAGGTTTTATTTATTTGAGAGAGAGTACAAGTGGGGATGTGGGGGGAGTGGCAGGGAGAGGGAGAAGCAGGCTCCCACTGAACACAGAGCCGGATCACGACCTGAGCTGAAGACAGATGTCCAGCTGAGCCACCCAGGTACCCTGGTCCTGTCTTTTTTCAAAATAACTGGAAATTCACATTTCAGAAGCTATTTGGACTCATCCCACCTGCTTGCAGCTTTACTGGGTTCTTTTAATTCCAAAGATACTGGGATCCCTGGGTGGCTTGGCGGTTTGGCGCCTGCCTTTGGCCCAGGGCGCGATCCTGGAGTCCTGGGATCGAGTCCCGTGTCGGGCTCCAGGCATGGAGCCTGCTTGTCCCTCTGCCTGAGTCTCTGCCTCTCTCTCTCTGTCTATCATAAATAAATAAATAAATCTTTAAAAAAAATTCCAAAGATACTTAGACCATGTTCTAAAAATTCGGATACATTGCTGCATAAAGCTCTGAAGTCAATATATGAAGTCACAACTCCCCTTTAAATTGTTCCTTAAGCAAGGGAACTGGCTTCTGGTTCTATTATATACCTTATTTCAACCTTCTATCTTTAGTGGTCTGTTTCAGTGACACTTAATCCAGGTCTCCTGGATTCCAAAGCTCTTGGCGCCATGCTCCTTAGGAAGAGATCCTTAATGTCATATTCTCATATCCAAATTCCATATTCCTTATTGCTATCTATAGCGCCCTTAGCCTCCTACTCCCCAGACTGCAGCTGTCTTGGATTCCTCTTAGACTCCCATTCCCTGCACTCATTCCTTAGTTATATTGATCAACCCCCTTTTCCCTTCCTTGTGTCTCTTAATTGTGTCTCTTGTGTCCTTTCCATTTGAAGCATAGCTCAAAATCATCTTTATCTTTTCTTTTTCTTTTTAAATCAGCAGATGTGGGGCACCTGGGTAACTCAGTCTGTTAGGCCTCTGCCTTCAGCTTGGGTCATGATCCCGGTGTCCTGGCATGGAGCCCCACATTCGGGCTCTCTGCTTGACAGGGAGTCTGCTTTTCCCTCTCCCTCTGCTGCTCCCCCTGCTTATGTTCTCTTTCTGTGTCAAATAAATAAAGTCTTAAAAAAAAAATCAGCAGATGTTATTTGTATGTTGGGATAAATGACGATTTTTGTTTTCTGTATTTGTTTCTGTGTAAAATCAAACATGATACTATTTGAATTCCATCTAGGGATCTTTGTGCTTGGAGGAGGCTGCAAATGGTAGATATTAAAATAGCTGTTGAGGGAAGCCTGGGTGGCTCAGCGATTGAGTGTCTGCCTCTGGCCCAGGGCCTGATCCTGGGGTCCCGGGATCGAGTCCCACGTTGGGCTCCCTGCATAGAGCCTGCTTCTCCCTCTGCCTGTGTCTCTGCCTGTGTGTGTGTCTTTCGTGAATAAATAAAATCTTTTTATATATATATTTTTTATTTCTTTATTCATGAGAGACACAGAGAGAGAGGCAGAGACACAGGCAGGAGATGTGGGACTCGATCCTGGGTCTCCAGGATCACACCCTGGGCTGCAGGCGGTGCTAAACCGCTGCGCCACCGGGGCTGCCCGAATAAATAAAATCTTAAAAAAAACCAAACTGGTTTTAAAACCAAAAAGACAGCTGTTGAATGAACAAATGGATAAACTTCCAGCACTTGGTACTTTCCACCTCACATTGTTATTGGCCCTGCGTACATCTCCCTACCTGCAATGTCAAGTTCCTCCACTCATTTCATTCCCCTGCTCTGCACGTCACAAGGTTCCCCAAGTCATTTAAAATGCCTAACCTTCCAATGTGTACCTAAAGGTAGGAGCCAGGGGCTCTGCTTCCAGTTTTCTTCTGGAAACTTCCCGATTCGGGTGTTGGCCAAGTCTTTTCACTCTAAGGCTGTTTTTTTATCTGCCATAATAGCACCTACCTCACGGCTGGCACGTTAAAAATATTTGTCGCTCAAGTGTTTCTCTTAGGGAGTCATGACCCCCTAAAAAGAAAGGGAGTGAGGGAGGAGGAGCAAAGAACAAGAGGAAGGGCAGGCACGCTCGAGGAACTGCAGCAGGAGAGGGCAGCAAGGTCCTGGCCGAGTCCGACAGCGGGCGTTCTGGAGTGGCAGGAGTTCTGGCCAATAGAGGGCTCCGGCCCCGCCCCAGGTGCCCTTGCCCGGCTCCTATTGGCTCGGCTGCGGACGCCCGGAGCACCCAAGGCTCTCATTGGCCGCTAGGGCCCGCCTCTCCGAGCCGCCTGGCTGGCTGAGCGCTGCGGCTGAGTCCCGGCGTCCTCTGTACGTGAGTGTCGGGGACGCCGAGGCAGTGAAACGCTTTGTCGCAGACGCCGCAGGATGGGAACCGGGAGTCGGGATATACTAGACTAGCCGTTCTGGCCTGGCCACGATTTTCGGCACCCGGGGGTGTCCCATCGCATGGGCTCACATCGCTGCCCCGCCGTCTGTCAGGGAGACTTGGGGTCATTCAACTTCCCAAGCCCGTTTGCTCCTTCCGAGTCAGGAAAACTGAAGCACTCCATCAAGTCTGCTTTTTGTTCCTTTTCTAATTCCATTCCTGCTGGGACGTGCACCCCCATTTTACACATGCTTCATCATGCAGATAGTGTGTCCTTGTAAGGGTTAGGAATTGGTTTCATTAGAGCAGGTAACATCTGAGGAGCAGAAAATGACCTGCGGAAGTTATCAGCTGCGCATTCCTGACTGGCGCTGGACTGCTCCAGGCCAAGACCCCCGGCTCTAAGGGATACCACCTGCGCCCTCGCCGTCTTGCAATGGTTCCCGGACGCCTGGGAGGACCGTGCACCAGAGCACAGTCCTCAATAAAAACCCCAGACCCCAAGCAAAGACGAGGGCTCTCTTCTCCGGAGTTTCCCAGACACTCTGTACCGGCACCCTCTCTCTACCTTCAATAAAGTCGGCTGTCACCTCCTGCTGGCTTGAGTTTGATTTCTAGATTGCACGCAGGCAGGGACCCTCTTGGCTGGTTCCTCGAAAATGGGGCCCGCGCAAATGCCTACCTCAGGGGACTGGGATCCAGTAGACACTCGGCAAATGTGGTTTTTTTTTTTTTTTTTAAGATTTTTTATTTATTCATGATAGACATAGAGAGAGGCAGAGAGACACAGGCAGAGGGAGAAGCGGGCTCCACGCAGGGAACCCGAGGTCAGACTCCATCCCGGGTCTCCAGGATCACGCCCTGGGCCAAAGGCAGGCGCTAAACAGCTGAGCCACCCAGGGATCCCCCAAATGTGGGCTCTTTAATTGGGCACCCACGTGGCAGGGCAGACTTTTCTGTTCCCCCCAAAAATCTAGCCTCGGGGTGTTTGGTAGGTCGGGGCCTCTCCCAGGGTCTAGCTGGGGACTCTGATAACTTTCCAGAAAAAGTAGTTGTAGAGGAAAACAGGACTGTAAAGGAAAAGGGAGGTTCCTACTACTCACTGCTGTAGTCTTCCCTGAAAAGAAGATAGAAAGCCAGGCGGGTCACCCACCTAAGCTCAAATAAATGTTCCTGATGGTTAGGGGGGATATGGAGAAACTAGTGCCAGTACTTCTAGGCGCCGCTTCCACTGTTGTGTTCCTCATGGATTTTTTTTTTTTTTTCCTCTAGAGGTAAAAAAAGTTAAGCCAACTCAAAATACCTAACAAAAGCACAGTATCTCCATTTTCCTTCAGCATTTAATCTTTTTGAACTATGCACAAGAAGTGCCACTTCGCTGTTGGATGATTTGGAGGAGACTGAGCCATGGAGTCTGTGTATACAGTACTGTGAAGGGATATACCTATCGTGTTTGAATTGCAAGCACAACCTTAAAGATGGGAATGAGGATTGTACTCTACTCAAAAGCCACTTTATTAAAAAGCAAAAAAAAAAAATTTAAAGATTTTATTTATTCATGACAGACAGAGAGAGAGGGAGAGGCAGGCTCCATGCAGGGAGCTGGATGTGGGACTCAATCCTGACACTCTAGGATCACCCCCTGAGCCAAAGGCGGATGCCCAACTGCTGAGCCACCCAGGCGTCCCCAAAACAAAACTTTTTAATGGCAATATTTGAAGAAGGAAGGAAGAAATTTACTTTTGTTTCCAAATTTGTCCTCAGCCTTCTTTTCTTTAACACATCTCAGTATTGAGTCCTACCTCTCCAGTATGACATTTAACTTGAATAAAAAATGATTTAATTTGGGGCCTCTGGGTGGCTCAGTTGGTTAAGCATCAGTCTCTAGCTCCGGTCATGATCCTGGGGGCCTGGGATCCCCTGTTCAGCAGGGAGCCTGCTTCTCCCTCTCCCTTTGCCTTCCACTCCCCCTGCTTCTACTCTCTCTCAAATAAATAAAATCTTTTAAAAAATGATTTAATTCAATTCACTGATGGAATTCTAATGTGTAGCAATTAAGTTCCATCGTATTTAGAGAGTGTTCTGGTTCCTTCTTCAGAAACAAAGAAAACATTAAAGCTTGTAAAATTTCAGGATATAGTATTTCAGGCACATATTCCTAATGCAGGTTTTTATTACTTTGCAATTTTGTGTGAATTCCCAGAATGCAATACCCGTAATCAAATAAAATCCAAATGCATCCCAAAGTAAAACTGGACTAGTTTAAAACTACCAATAATTTAGTGTCATTATTTATCCTAATAAGAACTTTAAATAAGGGAACATATACAGTATCTTGACATTTCACAAAAGCTAATATGTTCCTAAGGTTGAGAACCAGTAAACTGGATGGTCAAATGGTCTGAATGTCCCTCACGGCATCTATATGAGGAGGACAGAGGGAAACCTTGAGTAGGAGACCTATTTTGAACAAAAACACCAGGAAGATTTTAAAAAATACTTCGTCCAGGCCCCATCTGCCAAAGATTGTGATTTGCCTAGGCATCTGCATTTTTTAAAGCTCTGCAAGTGATTCCAATGTGCAGCCAAGGCTGGAACTATGGTCTAGGCAGAAATGTTCCATTTCCTCTGAATAAAAATAAGTTACTCTTTAATGAAGAAATTAAGCAGTTGTAAATAATACCAACAAGGAATTAAAAGATTTTTCCCAATGGGAAAATCAAGACACTATATAAGGAATTCATGTATTTAGAAATCTGGAAGAGCAAAGCAAAGTATGATACATTCTTAGATGTATTTTATAAGCTGTATTCCATTTGTAATGGAGTAATGCTTGTAAATGATCTAATCAAGACCAAAGGAAGAGGTGACCGGCATCACCGTGGTCACGGATTTCCAATTTAAAGGTGGTAAGTTTCCAATGGCTTTTGAAACGGGAGTGAAAAAAAAAAAAAAAAAAGAGATGGAGAAAAGTGTTTATCATGCTATTTTAGTATTTAAAAGCCTTGAAAAGTTAAGAGGCCCTTGGCTTCTCTGGTGTGTGGTTATTGCTTATTAACATATTTGACCTATTATCGGCATGAATACAAATTCTGCAGGGAAAAGACTAACATGTTAGAAGATGAAGTTTATAGATCCTCTGTGGTTTCATTTTTCTGATCTATTCATGGCTCCATTAGCATGAATAGTTAAGAAACTCCTAAATCAAAATAAAATATTAATTATACTCCACAATATATATAGCTGCTGGCTATTAAGTGTTGTTTAAATGCTGTTTCTGTGATAACCTCAATTTTACCATTAAAACTCTTATAATTAAAGTCACATCCTTTACATAATATTTATTCTGTATAGGATTTACTCACATACAATGACGTCAACTTTAAGACAATTGACTATTATTTGTATAAAGGCATCTTATAAAATAGGGTAATACACAATGCACCTCAATGAATTAAGCTGATATGCTAGGATTCAGAAAATATGATCATTCTAACTCCTATTTTTGCCATTTTTTCATTGGGTTGCCTTAGGGAGGTTGCTTTACCATTCTGTGCCTCAATTTCTTTACCTTTCATGTGAGATAACTGTCCTATTTCATAGATATGTAAAGAATAACATAAAAATTATTAAATACTTTGCAAATATAAAATGCTATATAAGTGATAAATAGTAATACTGATCCACTTTAATATAACATAACATAGAACTTTCCATTTATAATCTAAAGTTTGGTCCTCCAACACCTATTATCACCCTTGCCAGTTAAATACATCTTACACTATATTGCTTTTAGTGATTTTTCCATAGTATGACATTTCCACAGTATTACTTAATTTAGGAGATTATACATATGTATCTCCAATAGTGGAAATTTCAATATATCTTAGTCTCACTTTGCACAGTAACTCTAATGAATTCAATTCTGAGCTCCTAACTAATTGACACACCAAACTTTCTTCATCCATTACGCAGTTGAAAAATTTGTTTTTCAAAAGTTTTGAGACATGGTAACTATAGAAGGAACATTGTACAGACCAAGGATGTGATCTGTTGCTCTATGTGACACTCTGATTACCAGCCTGTAAGCACAGTGAGTAATAGAGGTAATGAAGTGAGACCCCCAATGCTCAAAGGGAATTCAAAAAGCTCCCCAGTTTCAAGGTTTTGAGTGCTGCACTCCTGAGCTCTGCAGGAGTGTCTGGTGAAAGGCTCATAGGGGGTAATAAGAGTACCTCTGATTTTAGAGTTTCTTAAATGGTGAGCTTCTCTACAATTCATTTGAAGAAAGAGTTTCTTGGGTCAAAAAGAAAAAAATCTCTTAAACCACTGATCTACTCCATTTTGCTTCCTCCAGCCACTAGGCATGACTGCAATGTTGCTTTATTTTGTAAAACTTCTTCCCATCACCACACACTCTTGAGGACCACAGAGTTAGAAGGGTTTTCAGAAGCCGATAAACAGCATTTACTATTAAAAGCAAACTTTGTTCTGACCAACTCCCACTATCTTGCTAATATTAAAAAAAAAAATCCTTGGCATAAATAAAGCTTATCGTAACAGATTATATACTTATCCCCCTATTTAACATTTCCTCATATTTAAAAGCCAAAGAATTTTTTGTTTTCTCAGAAACCATTAGTGGACAGTCTCACTCTAGGAAATAATTGGTCTCTAATGTCTTAGATACATATGATAACTGGGGTTATTATTTACAACTTACAAACATGTCACAAAGTTTCTTTTATGATATGAAAATGGTAGAACAGATATGCTGTCTAGTTTGATGAACTTGATAGCTGTTTTGTGGGGAATAGCTTGATGTTTGTTATAAACAATGAGGAAGCATTATTTCAGGTAACTGTACAGGTGCTGGTGGCACTGTGTTCAGTGGACTTTGCTGACATTCATGCTGATGTTTGCATGCAGAAGCATAAGAGAACATTTAGATACAGACTAAAGTGCGTTAGAGCATACACATGCAAGCACTACTTCATTCTCATGAATAAAGCTCCAATCACTCATTTTTCCTATTGGCTCCATGGACTAAAATTCATATAATAATTTTAAAAGATGTTACCATCTGGCGAGACTAAAGAACAACACGTGTTCCCTCCCTTATTTGGATATGACTTAATTGTTAAGAGTCTTGATTCAGGAATAGTCATGCTGGGAAAACAATGAACTTGGTTCATACCATCCAGTCTTGAAGCAACTGGAAATTTACCATCAGGGGAATCTTGAAAAGGTCTCAGCATTAAGTACCATGAAACAAAAACAAACGGTTATTCATCTATTTGTAAAAAATGTTTTAGAAATTAACCATTTTAGTCCTCCAATCGGTATCAAGGACAATCATTAATTAAAGAATAAGAGAAAAAAATAAAATGAAAAGTATCATCTTGAGGGATGTCATGATATTTAGAAATACGGTATAATACATGGAGCCTCTATCAAAATTAAATTATATCAAGCCTAACTGTAATAATCTGTAGCAACCCTCAGTAAGGACAGTTCTTCCAGGATTCAGATTTTATCTTCTGAACTAAAATAATGCTTCTCTGATTTAACTGTACTTTTAGAATACTTAATAATTCAAACAGAGGAGGAGTTTATTTAACTTTAAAGATTTTTTAAAAGTAATCTCTACACCCAACTTGGGCTCAAACTTACAACCCCCAAGATGAAGAGTCGCAGCCAGGCGCCCCTTACAGGGAGGTAGTTTCAATTCACCTTTGTATCCTAGGAGAAAAGTTTGTTTTGAAAAATTATATAAACAAGATTAAAAAAATGTTTAAAGCATGTAAGAGAGTAACTTGTTCAAAGAGTGTTATAATAACATTTACACATAAATAATCTGACATTAAAAACATGTCAGTAGACTCTGTAGGGACATCACTGCGCACTCTTGGATAACTCTAGTCCAAGTTATTATGTGTTCTTGAAGATTATGAAGTTCCTCCTTCATACTTTCTAATGCTAATAGGCTTTTTTCTAATTACTGCAGATTGGTGAGGTTTGACTTCAATTCTTTGCCACTTCAGAAGACAATATGGAGAGAGGGCTGTTTAAAGTCAAAACCTGTCTATCATCAGTCCCATCACTTAAACTTTCTTATTAATTTCCTCATTTGTAAATTAGAGACAATAATATTTACCTTGCTGATTAGGTGAGAAAATGTGTGAGAGTACTTTAGAAATAATATAGAAGAACAATAAATGTTAGAAATTCCTCTCAAGAACTGGTAACCTCCAATTTTCTTGTTTATCATTTTTGGGGTTTTTTTGTTGTTTGTTTTTCCTTTAGAGAGAATTAATTATATTGACAGATCTTCACAAACTGCCTTGACTTTTAGGCAGTACTTGTTTCCTGCTTTAGAAAATGATGTCCGTATGTAATCTGCCATCTGCCACTACATTAGGTTTTTGTGTGTGTGTGTTTTAAAACAATACTGACTAGAAAAGAGTCATCTTTAACTTAATGACAAAAAAAAAAATCAAACTATGAATGGTTTCAAATATTTTAGATTTGCCACCTACCATAATCCTAAAACAATATCTAGGATATTGGGATACTGAAAGGTGGTTTTAGAACTGAAATTAATAGAAAGACTTATTAGTTCAGTCAGGTAGGGTGCCAGACCCTTAAATGTGCTCTTACCTGGTTCCCTGTGAAAATTCAGTATTGGTAGTTTGTGTTTTTGGAACACCTTGAAATTATCTTACATAAAGTTTGGTTGTGGTAAATTTATTTAAAATATTTTCTTTGAGAAACATTTGCTAAGTAGATCGTTCAATATTAAAAGAAAAAAGGTAACTCTGTAATAAAAGGAAGAGGATTAATTGTTCATCCATCATGCCAACTTAAGCTAGGTCTTTCTTTCCAGTGCAGCAACATATTTTAGGGCAACAAAGTTCAGAATGGATAAAATGACCTGTTTAGAAAGCATGCAAGTTATATTAGGTCATTACCGTTAAATCAGTCTGATAAATTTGTGAACCAGACTCTGACCACGGAAAGAGAAAGATACAGGAAGTCAGTGTAAGTTGCAGACATGCCAGCTCTGTTGGTTCATATGTCAGCTACCTAATGTTGGGCTTTATTTCCTTCTCATCTTCTTCTTCACTATCATCAACTTGTTGTATGACCAGATCTGCAGACCCATCCTCTACAATCTCCACGTATGATCTATTCTCGTCTTCACTCAAGTGCCACCTGGAATCCTTATCTCCATCTGATGGGGACATAAGATGCTGTTCAGCTTCCAAATCGATGGGGAGGCTGTCTATGCCCACTTCAGCAAGGCACTCATTACAGAGTCTGTAGCGCCTGGTTCCTTCCTGGACCACTTGCCCTGTTAGATCGGTCACATGGCGTTTGCATTTTCTGCAGATTAATTTGCATGCCTGGTGAATCTGTGTAGAGATTGAGACAGTGATAAAAATGGATTTTTCAAAAGCAGCACAGTTGGATATCTAGGTACCAGTTTATAAACTTAAGATGTCCAAAGCCAAGCACTAATATTAAGTTAACATCTAATTATTAGAAAAAGATCACAGGTTTTGGTGATAAATCTACATCACAAATAAATAACACCTTTCTCTAAATGATGGCTGTAACATTTTTATGATTAATAAAACATATTAATGTCACACATCCCTTAATCCAACAGTATTTTGATATCCGAGGTAACAAGGGACACCTTCTCAGAATAATAATAATTGCAAATACTAAGTTTATCACATGTACTATTTTAAGGACTTTATATACCTTAATTTTGAGAAGGGAGAAACCTCATTTCATATGTTAGTTTATTGTTATCAGCTAGAGAAAGAAAAATATATTATCCCAAATTTAAATTTATCAAAACATATTTTTGGATAGAAGGCTTACTTGTCACTTCTATTAATGAACTATCTTGTGGAAAGAGGACTAGACTAGCAACAGGAAGGCTTGGGTTCTAGCCCTGCTTTTGTCATCTACTAGCCATGTACCTTGAAGCAAGTAGTTGAAAACAATATAAACCTGCTTCCAGGGTGATAGTCAAAATATTTAACAATTAGTAAGGTATGGACACCACCGAAACAGAATAGAAGCCTGACAATCAAAATGGACATTGGTCATGACAACAAGTGTGGTGGTTCTGCTATGGATCAGCCTATTATTATCCCTGCCTACTTCCTTATTACTAATGAGAATACAAAAAAAAAAAAAAAGAGGGAGAGAGAGAGAATACAACTCGGGTTGTGAGGACCAAATGAGTTAATGTGTGTGAAGTGCTTTGGAAAAAAATTATAACTGATGAATAATTACATAATTATAGTTACTAATAAACATCTTTAATTGTTGTCAGAGCAGACTATGGGTTGTACTCTAAAAGCCATTACAATTAATTTTATAATGTCAAATTAATATTTATGGCATATTCATTTAGATAAAATCAGAACAGTATGGAAGTAGCCACAAAAAAACAAAACAAAACAAAAAAAACCCAAGTAGCCACCAAAACAAAAACAAAAACAAAGACAAACTAATGCATGCAGTCTCGTAAAATATCTAGGAAAATGTATGAGACTACAGTTCAGTATAGTAATTTTCTGCTTAACTATTGACATATTAATCAGTAAACAACTTGAATGTACTCTCATTGTTCCCCAGATAGTAATGTTATGGGTATAATATGTGATAGTTTTTGTTAGAAAGTTCTGGCACAGATATGTGTTTATCCCCATCCCATCAATTCCAATACAATTATGCAATCAAAGAAATTAAGCAACACACTATGTTAAAATTGAAAATGTCATCACAAACTCATTATTTAGAAAATATATATCTTCTACCTCTAACCATTGAATAACCTAAGGAGACAAGAACCAACATCAAATTATCCTCACTGAACAAAACTGAAAATCTGAGTTCCTTTTTTTTTTTTAAGATTATTTATTTATTTATTCATAGAGACACACAAAGAGAGAGAGAGAGAGGCAGAGACACAGGCAGAGGGAGAAGCAGGCTCCATGCAGAGAGCCTGATGTGGGACTCGATCCAGGGTCTCCAGGATCATGCCCTAGGCTGCAGGCGGTGCTAAACCGCTGCGCCACTGGGGCTGCCCCAAATCTGAGTTCCTAAAAGAGCAATAATTGTTATAGATCAAACACAATGAACCAGTGAAAATTCATGAGTCTGTATGCTACTTAAAAAATACAAAGCCAGAAAAAATTCATATTACCATTTAAAACTGCTATTAAATCAACTCTTTATTTTGATAATCGATAAAGGGAAAGAATTAAATATTTATCTTGTTTCTCCTGTAGTAACTGTATTTCAAAGTAACTGAATAGTCCCAATAGAAGATAGTTTTGTTTTGTTTTGTTTTTAAAGATTTTATTTATCTATTCATGAAACACACACACAGAGAGAGAGAGAGAGAGAGGCAGAAACACAGGCAGAAGAAGAACCAGCTCCATGAGGGAGCCCCACACGGGACTCAATCCTGGGTCTCCAGGATCATGCTCTGAGCCAAAGGCAGGCACTAAATCGCTGAGCCACCTGGGCTGTCCAGAAGATAGTTTTACTTTATAGAATTCTAACTAATAATATAGAAGAAATGATAAAATTAGTAAATCATTCTACAACTCAAGTAAAATCAGTAATTTGGACAGAGTTTATCAAATGACAATTAATACCATAAAATGAACAGTTGATGGGGAAATGTATAGTAACATACGTAATACCAAAATAGTTCCACAGATTCCTTTCTGATCATAAGGTGGCACCTAAAACTGAATAATGGTGGGATCACGGTATCATTACCCTAGTTTAGTGACCAATCTTAATATGAATGGGTCTAGTAGATATTACATGTCTCCTAATGTGACACATTATGAGACAAACGATTTCACCCTTGATGTGTTCTAGCTGAAAGTATTTACCTTGAATCCATTAAGCCTTTATTTTATTTTATTATTTTTTTTAAAGATTTTATTTATTCATTCATGATAGACACACACACACACACACACACACACACACACACACACACAGAGGCAGAGACACAGGCAGAGGGAGAAGCAGGCCCCATGCAGGGAGCCTGATGTGGACCTTGATCCAGGGTCCCCAGGATCACGACCTGGGCCAAAGGTGGCGCTAAACCGCTGAGCCACCCAGGCCGCCTCCATTAAGCCTTTAGATAAAATATCTGGTTTCTAGAAAATGCAGGGGTGGGGAGGTATAGAGGAAAAAGCTAAATGACACCAAAGAAAGCAAGCAGAGAAATCAAGAAGTAGGGTATTTTGTAAAACAATTGTCTTGATATCTTCAGTAAGTCAGTGTTATGGAAATAAAAAGAGGGCTGGGAGACTATGCTCTCTTAAAAACATATTTAAGGGACTTAACAATGAGGGGTAATAAAGGATACTGCATTGAATATTGGTTTGAACAAACCAGTTATAAAAGATATTGGGGGATTACAGGGAAACTTGAAATTGAACTACTGGATGTTAGATAAAATTTTATTGAGATGGAAAGGTAGATAGAGACTGTTCACTAAAGAGAGGAGGCACAAACAATATGACTTAATTTGGTTTTATTTATTTATTTATGCATGAGAGACATAGAGAGAGAGGTAGAGACACAGGCAGAGAGAGAAGCAGGCTCCATGCAAAGAGCTGGACATGGGATTCCATCCCGGGTCTCCAGGATCCCACCCTGGGCTGAAAGCAGCGCTAAACCTCTGAGCCACCCGGGCTGCCCTCTAATTTTTTTTTTTTTAAGATTTTATTTATTTATTCATGAGACATACACAGAGAGAGAGGCAGAGCCACAGGCAGAGGGAGAAGCAGGCTCCATGTAGGGAGCTCGATGTGGGACTCGATCCCGGGTCTCTAGGATCATGCCCTGGGCTGAAGGCGGCGCTAAACCGCTGAGCCACTCGGGCTGCCCTCTAATTTGGTTTAAAAAAAAAAATCCATATATATGTATGTGATAGAATTTTAAGAGTGGTAGTCTTTGGGTGGTGAAAATAAAGTATTTTTATTTTTTTATTAATTTTTATTATTATTATTATTTTTTTTTATGATAGTCACAGAGAGAGAGAGGCAGAGACACAGGCAGAGGGAGAAGCAGGCTCCATGCACCGGGAGTCCGACGTGGGATTCAATCCCGGGTCTCCAGGATCGCTCCCTGGGCCAAAGGCAGGTGCTAAACCGCTGTGCCACCCAGGGATCCCCTATTTTTATTTCCTTATTTTTAGTTTTTATAGTGCATATTCATTGCTTCCATAATAATAAAAGGTTTTTTTTCAATTAAAAAAAAAAAAACTAGCTTCATTAGGTTAATGAAGGCAGAGATTTTGTCTGTTTTGCTCACTGCTGGATACCTAGCACTGAGAAAAGGAGCTGGCACATAGATGCTCAGTATATATTTGCTAAATAGCTAACTAAAAAGCAATGCATGAAGAAATCACCTTCACTGGAGAAGGTGAATTATGTACACCTTCACTGAAGAAGGTGATTTCTGTTCTTCTTCAGTGACCCACTGTCCTTTAAAGTCAAAAAGTGCTGATATAAATGGAATAGACGTATAAGTAATAGAACGCAGATTTCAGAAAACATTCTTGTCTCAAGATGAACAGTAGAGTAATTCCAAAAGTCCTTACCTTAGTAGCCCATCAGAGCACTGAACAGCAAATTCCCTGAGATTTTTCTGACTGCTGACAGTCCAATTTCTGGAATGGGCTCTATGGGCCACCTTGCTCCCTTTCTTGAGGAGACTATGTAGGACTAGAAATAGGGTAATGTAGACAGAGGACGGAAAGTAGAAACTGGACAGAGATCCTACCAGATAAGCAATCAAGAATCACTAGTAGATGCTGAGTATCTGAAGTGGTGACTCTAACCTAGAGATTCAGTTGTCTTTTTTTTTTTTTTAAAGATTTTATTTATTTACTCATGAGAAACACAAAGAGAGAGAGAGAGAGAGAGAGAGAGGGAGAGAGGGAGGCAGAGACACAGGCAGAGGGAGAAGCAGGCTCCATGCAGGGAGCCCCACGTGGGACTCGATACCGGGTCTCCAGGATCACGCCCTGGGCTAAAGGTGGCGCTAAACCGCTGAGCCACCAGGGCTGCCCGAGATTCAGGTATCTTTATCTTACATTGTCTTTGGCTCTTGAAAAGACCAGTATATAAAAAGATGTTCAATTTTAATTACAATGGGTATTTTTTAAAATTTTTAAATAAAATGGATATTCAAAAGAGTATCACCTAATTCAAGGCTTCAAAGGTGAATAAAAAGTATATATATATGTATTAAAGTATAAATTATGTACAAAGTAAAACCATGAAGTTGGAAGAAATTCTAATATGGTAGAGTTGTATGAAAAGATTTCTCTCAGTAAATTAGATGATCTGAAAGCATATAAATGCACACATTTCTTAAGAAGTAAAATGATGAGAAATCATGTACATACTGTTCGAAAATGGCTACTGAGGTGGTCTAGCCTGCTAAATCTTTTCCCACAGGCTTGACATGGATAGGGCCTTTCTCCTGTATGGCAGCGAAGGTGGCGCTTGAGGTCTGCCTTTCGCTTCACCACGTGTGTGCAGTATGGGCACTTGAACCGCATCCTGGGCAGATCATCTGTCAGGAGATAGTTCGATTAAATCACTGGAAAGTTCATCATTACAATTCTATTCTATTCTATTCTATTTATTTATTTATTTATTTATTTATAAATATTTTATCTATTTATTTGAGAGAGAGAATGAGCTGGGAGAGGGGCAGAAGGACAAGCAGACTCCCTGCTGAGCAGAAAGCCTGATGCAGGACTGGATCCTTGGACCCTGGGATCATGACCCGAGCTAAAGGCAGTCGCTTAACTGACTGAGCCACCAGGCGTCCTATTTATTTATTTATGTTTAATATTTTATTTATTTATTTGACAGAGAGAGAGAGAGAGAGAGCACAAGTAGGGGGAGAAGCAAACTCCCTGCTGAGCAGGGAGCCCGAGGAGGAATTAGATCCCAGGACCCCAAGATCATGACTCGAGCTGAAGGCTCACCCTTAGTGACTGAGCCACCCAGGTGCCCCCAATCATAACAATTCTAGTAACATAAAGAATCCCAAAGGATTTGGTGAGTCCAATTTTGGAAAGGCAGGAGAAAAAGAGACGGAAGAAGACTTGATTGTTCATGCAATCCTGGCCAGAACTGTAACTGCAGCATTTGATACATTTACAAAGTTGGGGTAAATTTCGGCTCTCCGGATCCCTGGGTGGCTCAGCGATTTAGTGCTGCCTTCGGCCCAGGGCACAATCCTGGAGACCCGGGATCGAATCCCACGTCGGGCTCCCGGTGCATGGAGCCTGCTTCTCCCTCTGCCTATGTCTGCCTCTCTCTCTCTCTCTGTGTGACTATCATAAATAAATAAATAAATAAATAAATAAATAAATAAATAAATAAATATTAAAAAAAAGAAAAAATTTCAACTTTTGCACTCACCTTGTCATTCAGTGTTTCAGAGTCACTGGATTTGAAACGTAAAAAGGCAGTGCTGGATTTTAAAACTGGATATACAGAAAACCCCCACAAAAACAAAAACTAAAGAACTGTTGGTACAATACAAAAGTATTTCATATTAGAGCTTTTAAGTAATTTGTTTTATTACATATTTGTATCTCCTTGCCTTTTCTTTTCATATACTCATAATACTTTTAAAGGTGAAAAATGTCAAATATATTTAATTTTTTATTTTATTTTATTTTATTTATTTATTTATTTTTATTTTTATTTTTTTTATTTTAAAACTCAAATATTCAAGGGGTGCCTGGCTGGCTCAGTTATAAGAGCCTGTGATTCATGATCTCGGGGCTGTGAATTTGAGCCCCATGTTGGGTGCACAGATTACTAAAATATATATATAAACTTTAAAAAATAAATAAAACTCATGTATTCAAGATGTTAGTTATGAGTGGAGGCAAACTTCATCAATTTAATAGCTGTTAAATTCAGCTGTTCATTATTGAAATTAGGTTCACATAACCTAGAATTATAAAAGCACAGAGTCCATCTAGAGAAAAGATCACTCTTTTGGTGTTTAAAAATGCAACGGAGATTTCTTACTTTTGATTTGCTTTTTTCCGTATGCTTTGGTCAATGGTGAGAGCTCAGCGGGACTTTCAATAAGCTCTATAACAGGATACAATTTCATGCATTCCCAGGTTATTACTACAGGAAAATGCAATTAATAAAAATCTAGCTGGTTGCCTATTATTTTAAAATATGTTATCTACAACGAACTTATTTTTAAAAATTTATGTGACAACTCAGGAATGTGAATAGATTGGCTATTTACTGATGTTAAGGAACTCTTATTTTTGTTTAGGTATAATTTTTTTTTTAATTTTTATTTATGATAGTCACACAGAGAGAGAGAGAGAGAGAGGCAGAGACATAGGCAGAGGGAGAAGCAGGCTCCATGCACGGGGAGCCCGACGTGGGATTCGATCCCGGGTCTCCAGGATCACACCCTGCGCCAAAGGCAGGCGCTAAACTGCTACGCCACCCAAGGTTCCCATTTTGTTTAGGTATAATTATGGTATTGTAGGTTTTTTTTTAAAGACACCTTTTTAAATTTTTTTTTTTTAAGTAGGCTACATGCCCAATGGGACTTGAATTCACAGCCCTGGGATCAAGAGTCACATGTCTCAGTTTTGCTTTGTTTTTTAGGGGAGGGGAGGGGCAGAGAGAGGGAGAGATCTTTTTTTTTTTTTTAAGATGTATTTATTTATTTATTTATTTATTAAATTTTATTTATTTTTTTTGATGTATTTATTTAATGAGAGACACAGAGAGAGAGAGAGAGAGAGAGAAAGAGAGAGGGAGAGAGAAGGAGAGAAAGAGAGAGGGAGAGAGAGAGAGAGAGAGGCAGAGACACAGGCAGAGGGAGAAGCAGGCTCCACACAGGGAGCCCGACGTGGGACTCGATCCCGGGTCTCCATGATCACGCCTGGGCCGAAGGCGGCGCTAAACCTCTTAGCCATCTGGGCTACCCGAGCATCTTAAGCAGGCTCCATGCCTAGCACGGAGTCAGGCAGGGTTTGATCTCACAACCCTGAGATCATGACCTGAGCTGAAATCAAGAGTTGGATGCCTGGGTCACCCAGGCACCATCACTTTTTTTAACGACTACATTTTAGGGACACATTTTGAAATATTTACAGATGAAAACTTATGATGTCTGGTATTTGCTTAAAAATAATAAAGAGAGGAGTAAGAAGTAATGATACTGATGAAACAAGATTGGCATGTATAGGAAGTTGTTCAAACTGGATATGGGGTACCTGGAGGTGAATTATACTATTCTCTTTCCTTTTGTGTATGTTTGAAATTTTCCTAAAATAAAAACAATTTTAAAAGTATAATTTGAATCTTATAATCTGTAGCAGTTTCATCTTATAATTCTCCTTTAAACTCACATGTAAAGTACTAAGCAAGTTTGCTACCTGATTAATTGGGGCAGAACTGTATGACATGTATTTCTTCTTTTTTTTAAAGATTTTTAAAAAATTATTTATCTTGAGAGAGAGAGTGTGAGCAGCACTGGGAGGGGCAGAGAGAGGAAGAGAGAGATTCTCAAGCAAACTCCATGCTGAGTGCAGAGTCTGATGCATGGGTCAATCCCACAACTGTGGATCATGGCCTGAGCCAAAACTGAGTTGGACAATTAATGGACTGCGCCACCCAGGTACTCCTGGTAAAGCATGCATTTCTAATCCCTGTTCTCTACGACAGTCTTATGACAGTGTGGGGTGTACTGCTGAAACCAACAACCTATATAATCTTTCTACATTTCACTACTATCATAAAAATGAAATGTCTCAGGTTGTTGTTGCACATAGGATTACCAGGTCAATGTTATGGGCTGTGTGTTAAATGTTTTTTTTTTTTAATTATGTATTTATTTTATTTTTTTTAAAGATTTTATTTATTTATTAATGAGAGACATACAGAGAGAGAGGCAGAGACACAGGCAGAGGAAGAAGCAGGCTCCATGTAGGGAGCCCAACATGGGACACAATCCTGGGTCTCCAAGATCAGGCCCTGGGCTAAAGGCGGCGCTAAACCACTAAGCCACCCGGGCTGCCCTAAATTATGTATTTATATCTCAATAAAATCAGATATAGTCTCATTTCTTTTAGGTCTTAGGCCTGTGAACCTTTGTAAATATGCATGGTTACTCTGTTTAACTTTTCTGTATAAAAATACTCCTCCTGAGGGAATACTGAGAAAAAAATACAATAGAAAATGAAAATACGCATCTTAGGGATTGAACCATTTAGAAAGAGCTATAGGAGATCCCTGGGTAGCTCAGCGGTTTAGCACCTGCTTTTGGCCCAGGGCACGATCCTGGAGTCCTGGGATCCAGTCCCACTTCGGGCTCCCGGCATGGAGCCCGCTTCTCCTTCCTCCTGTGTCTCTGCCACTCTCACTCTTTCTCTCTCTCTATCATAAATAAATAAATAAATAAATAAATAAATAAATAAATAAATAAATAAATCTTTTTAAAAAACGAGCTATAAAAGCTTAACAGTAATCTAATCATCTGCTGACACAAGTTTGGAAAACCTTGGGCTTTGAAATTCAGAACTCTATTGTTTTGACTGTTATTAAATTTATCCTTTTTTTTTTTTTTTTTTTTTAAAGTAGGCTCCATTCCCAGTGTGGGGCTTGAACTCATGATTCTATGATCAAGAGTTGTATGTTCTACCAACTGAGCCAGTCAGGTACCCCTAACCAATATTTTCTTTTTTTAAAGATTTTATTTATTTATTCATGAGAGATAGAGAGAGAGAGGCAGAGACATAGGCAGAGGGAGAAGCAGGCTCCATGCAGGGAGCCCGATGTGGGACTTGATCCCGGGTCTCTAGGATCAGGCCCTGGGCTGAAGGCGGAGCTAAACCACTGAGCCAACCGGGCTGCCCTCCCCTAGCCAATATTATTTTTAATTAGAAATTTAAATTTGGGGAACCCTGGATGGCTCAGCAGTTTAGCTCCTGTCTTTGGTTCAGGGAGTGATCCTGGACTCCTGGGATCGAGTCCCACGTTGGGCTCCCTGAATGGAGCCTGCTTCTCCCTCCCTCTCTCTCTCATAAATAAATAAATAATATTTTAAAAAAAGAAATTTATTATTTTTTTAAAGAAATTTAAATTTATGTTTTAGGAAATAAATTTCATTAGAGGACTATGACTTTTTAAAAAATCACTTGGTTCAACTGCCCATAACACTTCAAAGTAAGGACATGTTGAGATAAGACTGATTTATATAGGAGCCTTAGAACCTCACTGAGGGGACTGTTTTTAGATACCTGGAAAGCTTCTGGATGTGACATCAGATCCTGGACCATATGGATAGCCAACAGGAGTTGAGTCCATATCAGCATCAATTTGTGCTTGTTCTTCAGATTGGGAAATGTGGCTGGAAGAATCTGATGCTCGTGCTTCTCGTTTGCTTGGCTTATAATGAGCAACTTCAGAAGGCTGTGACAACCTCAAATGTTTGGACTTTTTGATGGAATCTTTCCTTTGTTCATGCTTGGCCAAAGGCTGTTGAGTATTCCTTTGGGGGGCTGGGTGGTAATTATACTTACTCCAAGATTTTCCACTTATTATACCTGTCCCTTGATCTGAGCTTAGGTGAGAATGTGGAGAACTGCCTTCTTGCCAGCCACTGCTATAAAAGGAGGAACGTTCTATACCATTAGAATTGGCATCTTTATCAGAGAGACTGAAATAGCGATCTTTTTCCTTCTCACTAATGTCTAGTGAAGACTTAATAAAGGTCTTACATACACTAATGACATCAGTCATCTGAAGGAAGCTAGCAGCTGACATCACTTCTATGACGTTCTGACCAGTAAGAGAGAGTTTGCCGGAATAGACAAAGTCCAGGATAACCGTAAAAGTGTCTGGGGAGAAAGCCTGAAATGTAGCCGTGGTTGGCTGACTTGTCTCCTTCGAATTCTGAGAAAGGAGCATTTTGAAGTAGCCACTGCTAGCGAATAGTACATTTCGATGTGCTTTGAAGACCTTCCCTTCAACCAGAATGCTGCAATCACAAAAGACATCTTGCCTGCGTTGCTCATTCAGTTGTTGCAGGAGGTGGGACTGGTGAGAGGAGATCTCCATTCTGGAGAGGAAAAAACACGTGGTTACCAACCCGAAATGACACGGCTTTTCCGAGCAGAGTCAACTGAAATGACCATCAGGAACCTTTCCTTGTTTCCACTAAAACCACTTTCTTAGAGAACATCATCTCCAAGACACAGAAAACCACTTAGTACTGTTATTAATTGTGTGATTTTCAGACAATGATGTGTTCAGTCATAAAACTTTACTGGACATCTTTTTTTTTAAGATTTTATTTATTTATTCATGAGAGGCACAGAGAATGAAGCAGAGACACAGGCAGAGGGAGAAGCAGGCTCCCCATGGGGGGCCGGACACGGGACTCAATCCCAGGACTCTGGGATCACAAGCTGAGCGGAAGGCAGACCCTCAACCACTGACCCACCCATGTGCTCCTACTGAGCATCTTCTATGAATCAGGCTTTCTGCTACGTGCTGGACTGAACAGACTTGCTTCCTGCATTCAGGTAGTGTTCAGTCTAGAGGGGCATCAGGCACTCAACACTCACATGAAGTCATAAAGGACTTGTTAATACAAAAAACAGAAAGACGCTGCTGTTGGTATAAGAGAAGGGTAGGCCAGCTTAGACTGGGGTGGAGAGGGTTAGGGATACCTCTTTGAGAAGTAACATTTAAACTGGGACATCAAAGGCGAACAGGAATTAGCTGGGTGAGGAATGAGGGAAAGACTACAGATTCCAACAAAATGATGATCTAGAAAGGGCTGAAACTCTCCTGCCACAAATCTCTAGAGATGCTGGCTAAAATATAACCGAACGTTTTATTATTTTTTAAAATTTTACTTAGTTAACATACAGTGCAGTAGAGTTTCTGGAGTAGAATTTAGTGCTGCATCACTTACAAACAACACCCAGTGCTTATCATATTGCATGCCCTCCTAATCCCCATCACCCATCCTGCCCATCCCCCACCCACATCCCTCCACATTTTTTTTTCTTTTACCCCTTAAAATATAACCAAACTGTGTTTTAAATGTATGGTCTTGTAAGAAAATGAGAAATCCCTAGGTGCCAGCAGTGAAGGAGCAGAGCCAGAGCAGCAATATGGGACTTGGATTTTCATCAGTAACAAGTTGGAATCCTCTAAAGGCTAAAACCTTAAAGAAGAAAGATAGGAAGAAAGGAAGATAGGAAGAAAGGAAGAAAGGAAGAAAAAGAGAAGAAGAAGAAGAAGAAGAAGAAGAAGAAGAAGAAGAAGAAGAAGAAGAAGAAGAAGAAGAAGAAGAAGGAGAAGAAGAAGGAGAAGAAGAAAGGAGGAGGAGGAGGAGGAGGAGAAAGTAAACTTTGCCTAATAAATCCTGGGAAAAACAGTTAATCTTGCGAGGCTTCTGTTGGGAAAAGGAAAAAAAAAGTACCTAGGTGAGATATCAAACCCAAGGTTGTGCTTTTTGAGGTTCTGGAATCCAAATTTATTTTACCTGTTTGATGTGGGAAACCTCAAAGTGAAAATTTAATGTGGAAATTAGTCCTGGGCTTCTGTGGGTTCCACAGAAGCAAATGCAAAACTGCTCAGGAGGAGTGCTCTAAGGACCTAAGGCAGGTGGGGGAAAAAAATCTCTGCTTACACTGAACTCCAAATCATTCCTCTTTATAAAAATGGATCATTTTCAATATCATACCATCATTATGTCTACTATCTTCTAACTTTAAAAAAAATTATTTATATATTATTTAAAAGATTTTATTTATTTGACAAAGAGAGAAAGAGCACAAGCAGGGGGAGTAACAGCCCAATGTGGGGGTCGATCCCACAATCCTGAGATCATGACCTGAGCCAACAGATTAGAAAGAGTTTTGGTTTGTTCTTTTCATTTCCTGTCTTTGCTTCTCCCGTTCTCTTTATATCGGTTTCATCCCCATCCATCAAAATAATTTTCTTTTTTTTTTTTTTCAAAATAATTTTCAAAAAATATCATTAGTGGAGTGCCTGGGTGGCTCAGTCAGTTAAATGTCTGCCTTTGGCTCAGGTCGTGATCCCTGGGTCCTGCTTCTCCTTCTCCCTCTGCTTGCTGCTCCCCCTGCTTATGCTCACGCTCTCTGTCAAATAAATAAAATCTTAAAAAAAAAATCATTAGTAACTTGCATGTCAAATCCAACAGTCATTTCTTTGTCTTCATTTTACTGATGCAGTGGGTCATTCTCTTGATCCTAAAACACTTTCTTCATTTGGTGCTAGGACACCACTCCTCCATGTTCTTCTCCCATTGGCTGGCCGCTCCTTCTCAGTCCTTTGCCGGTTTTTCATTTTCCTAAGCTCTAAGTGCTAGGGGATTCATGGTATCCTACCCCAAAATATGGCACCTTGGCACACTGAATATTTTGAACTGAAGAACTTTGAGAAAACAGCAGAAAGGTAACTTTGATACCCCCCTCCTTTTCCCCCTACAACTAAAATAACCCCTAACTGTCCTTATACCCAGAGGAAAGAGCATCCTTATCTCAGGAGACAAAGGGACGCTAAAAAGAATCTGAACAAACTGGCTGAGCTGAGCTTCCCTGTTTACTAAATTTATCTCCTACTCCTTAACCTACCTTACTCCTCCACGACTGCTGGCGCTTCGAACCTAGCATAGAAATATCCTTAGGTCTATTTCTTCCTCGGATCTTCATTTCCTTATGAAGGCTTCTGTGTTGTGTAGAACTTATGTTAAGTAAATTTGTATGCATGTCTCATGTCAATTTGTCTTTGTTGGTTTAATTTCCAGACCCAGCCAGGAAGAAGGTCAAGGAAAAATTTTCTTCCCCTACAGCTGGAATGCCCCAGGCCTCAGGGCTGGGACCTCTTCTCTACTTACACCATTCCCTAGGTGAGTCCATCTGGTCTCATAGTTTCAAATACCATCTTTGAGCTTATGACCCACAAAAAAAGCTTCCAAAGGCTCCCCATCCAACCTCAAAGTTCTTACGATCTCAAAGGCCCTACATGATGTACATCCTCCCCATCCAGGTATCTCTCTGCCCTCGTCTCTTCTGCTCGATCCCTCCAACACTGCATTCTAGCTACAAAGACCTCTGCTCATTCCTGAACATTCAAGGCCTGTTTCTACTGTGCAATCTTTATCCTTGCTACTCCTTCTGCTTTGGAATTCTTCTCCCAGATATTCACATAGCTCACATTCTCACATTTTCAGGTCCCTGTTCAAATGTCACCTTATCAGAGAACTTTCCTTTACCATCCTATCTAATCACACCCTCCCATTCTTTATCCTCTTATTTGTTTGCCATTTTCTCCTACTAGAATTTAAAGTAGGAGAGCTGAGACTGCCTACTTATGTATTCCCAGCTCCTTGAGCAGCACTTGAGCACATGATAATGCTCAATCGGTATTGTTGAACGTGCATCAAAAACATTTTTTTAAAAGATTTTATTTATTTATTCATGAGAGACACAGAGAGAGACAGAGAGAGGCAGAGGCAAAGGCAGAGGGAGAAGCAGGCTCCATGCAGGGAGCCTGACATGGGACTCGATCCTGGGTCTCCAGGATCATGCCCTGGGCTGAAGGTGGCGCTAAACCACTGAGCCACCCAGGCTGCCCTGCATCAAACATATTAAAACATACAAGGACACTGTTGTTGTTGTTTTTTGACACTGTTCTTTATAAAGAAGAATCAGCATGTAGAATAGGAGAATCAGAACACCAACAGTTTTAGAAAATAGAATAAAGGGATCCCTGGGTGGCGCAGCGGTTTGGTGCCTGCCTTTGGCCCAGGGTGTGATCCTGGAGACCCAGGATCGAATCCCACGTCAGGCTCCCGGTGCATGGAGCCTGCTTCTCCCTCTGCCTATGTCTCTGCCTCTCTCTCTCTCTCCCTGTGTGACTATCATAAATAAATAAATAAATTAATTAAAAAAAAAAAAGAAAATAGAATAAAAATCTAATAGACCATGAAGTAAGTATGTTTAAGATGGCCGAAGAGATAAAAGATATAAAGAGTAGCATATGGTTATGAGTATAAATGCTAGAGCCAGGTAGCTGGATTTGGAATTATGGCTCTACCACTTAATAGCTGTGTGAACCTGGGCAATTTATTTAACTTATGTATTCATTTCCTTATCTGTAAAATGGAACAGAAAATAGCTCTTATTTCATAGGATTATTGTGAGGACTGAATGAGCTGATGTACACATAACACTCAAAACTAGATATTGGGCATGCAATAAGTATTTCATAAATGTTAGCCATTCTCCTTTTACTTTGTTTTATTATTATCCACAAGAAAAGAAACTAGGGGGGAAAAGAGAAGAGGTAGGTTTGAGGAGGAACCAAATGGACTTAATATATGAAAGATATAATTAGTGAAATTAAAACACTTCGTGTTGTAAGATGGCTACCTCATCTCCAGCCTGATAGCCACATTCCTGGCAGGAAGAATTGAAAAGACAAAAGACAATTACCAACCCAGCTTGTCTTCTTTTTTTTTTTTTTTTTTTTAAGATTTTTATTTATTTATTCATGAGAGACACCGAGAGAGAGAGAGAGAAAAAGAGAGAGAGAGGGGGAGAGAAAGAGAGGCAGAGACACAGGCAGAGGGAGGGAGAAACGGGCTCCCTCGGGACTCGATCCCGGATCCCGAGATCACACCCAAGACAAAGGCAGACGCTCAAACGCTAAGCCACCCAGGCGTCCCTTGTCTTTTTTGATCAGGGGAAAAAGAAAAGTTTTCCTGGATGCCTCACCCAGGGGACTTACACTTGCAACAGAATGATCAGACCATGTTACCCGATATTTAAGTGTATGCTGTCACTAATGGTATGTATCGATTACCACTTCTCATTTTTGTCAGTACTTACTATTATTAGGCTTTTTAATTTTGCCAATCTTGCAAGTATACAATGGTATATCATTTTTTATTTGTGTGGGTTAAACAATTAATGTCTATTGACCGTTATCAGCAAGTTGCTTGCTCATTACAATGTTGCTAACCAATACTGTACAAAAATGAACTACAAAAAATAATGTGATACAGTAAGTATTTATCTCACAAGCCTGTGGGTTGGCTGATTTAGGCTGGACTTGTTAGGACAGCTCTGCTGATCTTGCCTGGGCCCACTTACATACCTAGGAGTTAGCTGATGGAGGCAGCTTGTCCGGGGTGGTTGTGTTTCTACATGATCTCATATCTTCCTCGTGGGACCAGTTGGCTGGCCTGGCCAATTTCTTCCCATGACAATACCAAAAAGCACAAAAGACCAAGTGGAAATACATGAAGCCTCTTAGGCTTAGGCTTATGACTGGTACACCGTCACATCTACCCTACTATAATAGTCTTAAGCAAATCACATGGCCAAATGTGAAGTCAAGAAAGAAGAAACACCTGTTCTGTTAGTGGGAAGAACTGTGATGTCACACAACAAAGGGTGTGATATTGGCAGGGGGTGATGAATAGGGGCAATTCTGTTATCCTTTCTTATTTTTTTTTAAAAGATTTTATTTATTTATTCATGAGAGACAGAGAGAGAGAGAGAGAGAGAGAGAGAGAGATTGGCAGAGACATAGGCAGAGGGAGAAGCAAGTTCCATGCAGGAAGCCCGATGTGGAACTCGATCCCAGACCCCGGGATCATGCCCTGAGCTAAAGGCAGATGCTCACCTGCTGAGCCACCCAGGGTCCCTGTAAGTATCCTTTAAATATCCAACAAATAGGGCAGTCCGGATGGCTCCGCGATTTAGGGCCGCCTTTGGCTCAGGGCACGATCCTGGATCATGGATTCCAGGATGGAATCCCGCATTGGGCGTCCTGCATGGAGCCTGTTTCTCCCTCTGCCTGTGTTTCTGCCTCTCTCTCTCTGTGTCTTTCATGAATAAATAAATAAAATATTTTAAAAAATAAAAACAAAGTTGTTCCTCACTTTTAGAGCTTTAATCCACTGTTTTGCATGGTATTCTAATTTTTTTATGTGGATAGTCAATTTTTCTGGCACTGTTTATTGAACAATGTATCCTTTCCCCACTAATCTGTAATGCTATCTGTTATACATCTAGCTTACATAAATTCATGGATCTATCCCTTCAATTCAGTCAGTCAATTTGTCTATCTCTGCATCAATACTTCATAGTATTAATTACCAAACTTTAAAATGTATTCCTACACCTAGTTCTTCAAGTAACATTAAAAAAATCTAATTATCTCCTTCTTCTTCCATATAAATATATTAGGATAAGCTTATCAAGCTTCACTAAAGAGAAAAAAATATACCCTATAGGTATTTATTTTGGAATTGAATGTATAGATTTATTTATGGGAAGATTCATATCTTTAGATATTGAATCTTACCATCCATGAACATGGTATAATTCTCCCTTTATTTAGGCATTCCTGCATATTATTCAGTAATGTTTCCTTATTTTCTTTATTAAGATCTTGCATAATTTTGTCAAATTTATTTCCAACTGCTCATTGGCTGAATAGAAATGCTCCTAAAATGCCACCATGAAGAATGATGTCTAGGACAGGTGTTTGATGGGTATCCTTTTGTTTCCAATTTGCTAAAAGTATTTATCATAAATGAGTGCTAAATTTTTTAAAATGCTTATTTGGTATTTATGTTTTTTCCTTCTTAATCTGTATATTTGTTTCCTGGCTCTACTGTAATAAAGTATATAAACTGGGTGACAACACAATTGAAATTTATTGTCTCAGGGTCTGGACACTACATATCTGAAATCATGGTGTCAACAGGGCCATGCTTTCTTTGAGACGGAATCCTTTGCGGGAGAGGAATCCTTTGCTTCCTGCATCTGGTGGCTCCAGGCATTCTTTGGTTTGTGCAGCAAAACCCCAATCTTTGTCTCCGTCTTCACATGGCTGCCTTCTCTGTGTGTCTGTGTCTTCATAAGGAGCTCTCTACTTGTATCTTCACAATGTCTTCTTATAAGGACACTAGTCATTTTGCACAGCCATTTTTTTTTTTAAGTAAGCTCTAGACCTGATGTGGGGCTTAAACTCACGATCTGAGATCAGGAGTCACATGCTCTACTGACTGAGCCAGCCAGGAGCCCCAGGACACTAGTAACTTTGACTTAAGGGTCCACCCTACTCCAATATGACCTCATCTTAACTAATTACATCTTCAACAACCCTATTTCCAAATAAGTACTACAGGTTAGCACTTCAACATATCTTTTGGGGGGGGAACACAATTCAACCCACAACAGTCTGTTAAAATAATACGTTACATATTTTGGGTGTTGAATGATCTCTGCATTCCTAGAATACTCTTTACCTTTGTTTTTATACTTACTCAGAGACTGAAAAGACAAATGTTCTGCTTTTTCAATTCTCCAATAATGTGAGGTTGAAGTAATAGTGGATTGAATCTTGTTCCCTCAAAATTCATGTTTACCTAGAATCTCAGAATGTAACCTTATTTGGAAACAGGGTCTTTGCAGAAAGAATTAGTTAAGATGAGGTCACTGGACTACATCCAGTGAGCCCTAAAGCCAATGGCTGGTGTCTTTATAAGAAAAAGAGAGGAAAAAAAAAAAAAAGAAAAGAAAAGAAAAGGAGAGGAAAGAAGAAAAAAATCCTGGTGAAATTACAGTTGGGAGACTGCAGTCACACAACTGCTGGTCAAAAAATACCTGGAGTCCCCAGAAGCTAGAAGGTTTCTCCTCTAGAGCCTTCAGAGGGGACATGGCCCTGCCAACACCTTAATTTCTGACTTCTAGCCTCCAGAACTGAGAGAATAAATTCCAGTTGTTTCAAGCAACCCAGGTTAAGGTACTTTGTTATAACAGCCCTAGAGAGCAAATACAAGCTGCATAAAACTGCCAATATTAAAAAAAAAAAGAAAAAAAACTGTCAATATTTAACAGTTTTGACCAATAAAAATAGTAATTTTATATGGTTGACCTAAAATCTTGATTCAAAATGAATTGGTAAAAGGGAAAAATATTTATTTCTGTATTAACAGAAGCTGTAGCTATTTAAAAACTCTTGTTTTTTTTTTAAAGATTTTATTTATTTATTCATGAGAGACACACAGAGAGATGCAGACATAGGCAGAGGGAGAAGTAGGCTTCCTGCAGGGACCCTGATATGGAACTTGATCCCAGGACCCAGGATCATGACCTGAGCCAAAGGTAGATGCTCAACCACTGAGCCACCCAGGTGCCCCTATTTAAAAGCTGTTATTTTCATTCTTTTGGTGGATGTTTTAGTTTATCAGCCTGTTATACAATTTCCCTTTTGTTGACTATTCTATTCTGACTCCCCTCTCTTCACACTCAATACTTTTTTTTTCTGGTAATTGGTCCACAACTTTTCTTAAGAGGATCATCCCTTCACCTCTTTCAGGTCCTATGGTTTGGGAGATACTGAATTGACTCATCCCTCCAAAGGCCAACCTGTGATCTAGACCTGACAAATCAGAGCAATGCATTCCCACAGCCAGCTATTGGCTTGGGGATGGATGGACTGAACAAGGCAAACAAAAGAGGTTCAGTCGACATGAACCTAGCATTTTTACTGGAGCAACTGGAAAAGAGCACTTCTCTGAGGATGAAAGCCGGGAACTAGACATTGTGGATGTACTGCCACCATGACAGCACCTACATGAGAAAGGACCAACCCTGAGGAAAGAAGAGCAGAGAAAGAGAAAGGCCTGATTCTCCTGACATCATTTTGTTCCCTAGGCTAGTGATTTTTTTTTTTTTTTTTTTCTGTAAAAGGCCAGGCAGGAAATATTTCAGGGCTTGGAGCTATGAGATTATTAGTTGTAATAAATATTTATTTTGGACTTCACCTATGGTTCCTGGCTCAGAGTTCCCCAAATGCCTTGTAATTTCCTAAGCAGTAAGAGCAATAGGAGCATCTTTTGTTCTAATGTTTAGTCTTTCATCCATAGTTCCTGAAATCACTTCAGAGCCATAAAGTTGCCATGGGTGTCTTGTTATTCACAGTAAGTCCCATTCAACCACAGCTGAATTTTTATTAATGTCCTTAAGATGCAGGGGCGGGGGTGGGGCGTGCCAGGGAAACCAACCATTAGACTCAATTTATTAGAATAGAGGGTTGGAACTTTCAGCTCCTCCCCACAACCTCTGAAGGGAGGAGGAGCTGGAGGTTGAATCAGTCACCAGTGGCCAATGATTTAATCAATCATGCGTATGTAATGAAGCCCCCCAAAAAACCCCAAAAGGGGATGCCTGGGTGGCTTAGCGGTTGAGTGTCTGCCTTTGGCTCGGGGAGTGATCCCGGGGCCTCAGGATTGAGTCCCGAGTCAGACTTCCTGCATGGAGCCTGCTTCTCCTTCTGCCTATGTCTCTGCCTCTCTCTTTCTGTGTCTCTCATGAATAAATAAATAAAATATAAAACAAAACAAAACAAAACAAAACAAAACAAAACAAAAAAGGACAGAGTTCTGAGAGCTTCCAGCCTGGTAAACTAGAACGCATCCACTTTTATGGCCCTGGCCTCATACTCCATGGGTCTGGAGTTCCCACATTTGGGACCTTACCCTATGTATCTCTTCATCTGGCTGTTCATTTGTATCTTTTAATATCCTTCATAATAAACTGGTGATCTAGTGAGTAAATTGGTTTCCTTAGTTCTGTGAGCCACTCAAGCAAACTAATCGAACCCAAGGCAGGGGGGGTCCTCTGATTTATGGTCAGTCAGAAGCACAGGTGACAACCTGGACCAGTGATGGGCATATCCAGTGGAGGCAGGCTTGTAGGACTGAGCCCTTAACCTGTGAATCTGATGCCATCTCGATGTAGATAGTGTCAGAAGTAAGTTGAATTTGTGTTGGAGAATTGCTTGATTTTGCAGGAAAAATACACATCACAGTGGGCCAGATGTCTCTCTCACCTCCTCAGCTTCACCACTATATTACTCAATTCTCCACAGTAGCATGAAAGCAGCCACAGACAATAGGAGAAGCAATGGGTATGATAGTGTCCCAATAGAGCTTTATTCACAAAAACAGCCACAGGCTGCCTTTTACCAACCCCAGCCCTAGTCCCAGCCATGCCTTCAGCTGTATCCATCCTTGGACTTTTCACTTACCTGACCCAATAAATGTCATTTTTCTTAAGCCAATATGAGTTGGCTTTCCTTTTACTTGTAGCCAGAGAATCCCAGTTTATAAGTTATTTCTAAAGATTCTGAATTTTTTGATAATTTTCATCTAATTATTAGTGTAACTTTTCTTTAAAATTTACTCCTAACTATGAAAGGAATCAAAGTTGGTTTCATAGAGGAATGATGAATTGATGCCCAAGACATTGCCAGTGCTTTTTCAGACATGAGAGTGCTATAAAAACATATAAAAACACTAACTCTATTCTTAAAAATTCTAGTGAAAAGTTAATTCCTTGGGGGGGGGGGGAATGGAACTTTTTTTTTTATTTTAAATTTCAATAAGAATTTGCTTTCCAGGCAATTAAGTGAGCATCAGTATTGTTAAGTGTTGCCAACAGTAGTCACTGTGTGCAAATTTAAGCAGCCTCCTAACTGAGAGTTGATAGGGAGTGAGATGATACGTTTAATCGTGAAAACAAAGTGGGAAATTGTCTCCTGACTGGAGAGACCTGAGCACCATCTTTGGGAAGCAGAAGGAGAAACAGAGGGCCTCTGAAGGAGAAGGTTGAGGCTTGGGAAAATGGCCAACGGCAGACGGTGTCAAAGGGCAGTCACAAGACTACTCCCTAAAGTAAAATACCCACTGGCAGCTGGATCCTCAGTGTCAGATACTCCAGACACTCCATCCTCAGTGTCAGATAGTCCAGCAAGCTATAATTCCAAGATAGGATTAAGAATAAGTTTAAGAGGCTGAATGAAAAGACTTCGATAGATAAAAGGGAAAAGGTAAATCCCATGCATGTGGACACACACAGAGAACCACGATGACCAGGTAACAGACACATGGCAAGGAGAGCAAGACAACAAACGAAAGTGGCCTCATGGTATGCAGCAGGAGTACTGGCTGAGTGGAGGTCCTGTTTGCCAAAATGGAAAAGTCTAAGGGAGGAACCCGTGGGGACTGGTCTCTGCCCCTCAAGTTTGGACAAGTTTCACGTGTCTTGTTATCCATCCAACAAGAGATAGAGGGTGGGAGGCTGGATATATGAGTAGAGTTGAGGAGATAGGTCCAGCCTGGGGATGTGAGACTGGGAATCAGCATTTGGATGGTATTTAAAGTCATGAGACTAGATGTGATTATCAAAGGAGGCAGGCCACAAAGAATAGAGGTGAGCTCCTGGCCTTCTGACATTGAGGGAACAGAGGGATGAGGATCATGCAAAGATACCAGGGGAAAACCAGAAAGCCAGGAAGACATCCTGGAAGTGAAGAAAGCATTTCAAGGAGAAGGGGTGATCAGCTGTGTTTGCTTTGGTAAGACAGGGACTAGGAATCAACCACTGGATACATCAGTGGTGTGTGTGTTGGGGGTGGGGGTGCATGTGTGCACCCGCGTTCTGTGTGGGTTTCAGGGAGAATGGGATGAGAAGAACAAAGACACACAACTCTTCACAGAATTCTGCTGTAAAGGGAAAGAATAAGGAGGACAGTGTTGTGGTCAGCGCTGAAGAAGAATTTGAATATTCTGGAAAGAAAAAAGTTCCTGAAGAAATAAATTTCCAGGTAAAGCAGGGAGGAATGAGATTTGAGAAGACACTAAAATGGTTAGCATCGGAAAGGATTAGTGAGGGGTAGGAGGAGAGGGGACCTTTTTCTTTGCAAAAGGAAGAGAGAACAAAGAAGTGTACCTATCTCTAAGGAGATGATATCAGAGTTCATTTCAGATGCCTTTGATACTCTAAGTAAAATAGCATTATTTGTGAAAATGATGAGGATCTGGGAAATACAGTAGAATTACAGTAGTTAATATAAAACTGTGTATCTGATGGGGTGCCTCGGAAGCTCAGTCTGCCTCTTGATTTCAGCCCAGGTCGTGATCTCAGGGTCATGAAATTGAGCCCCAAGTTGGGTCCACGCTCAGTGTGGAGTCTGCTTGAGATTCTCTGTCTCCCTCTGCCCCTCCCTGCTGTGCTCTCTCTCTCCAAAATAAAAATAAATAAATAAAATCTTTAAAAGAAATTGTGCATCTGATTTTTGGTCCACTCTAATTTATACTTTGCACCTAAATCACAAGATTAAAGTGTAACAGCATGAGCTCAGCTTACAGCATAGTGATACCCAGTAAATATTTAAGGGATTTCTCGTGGGAAACTGCTTCATTGGTAGACTACAGCCATTGACAGGCAGGACAAGCTGCCATTTTTCTTTAACCTCCCCATCTATGGCTGAAGAAGTTTGTTCTTTGCCCTTGTAAAAAAGCAGGGCCCTCATAACTAAGGCAATTGATTTTGGTTTCTGTACAGGTCATTCACCTATTGTTTTTAAGCCCTCAAACTGTGTTTTGAGACTCTGTTCTGCTCTGATGGGGCTGAGAGGCTGCAAACTACATTACCCAGGATCTCTCATGAGCTGGCTTCCTGTAGGATATGGAATATGGGATGCAGAGGACCAGAACAAGAGGGAAACTTGCTGCTCTAGCTCTTTCACTTGCTGGTGGTTGCTGTAGTAGCAGCAGGGTGGCATGATTTTGGACACAGCAGCTCAGACAGATGCAGAATCTTTCTGGTGGTCCCAGCTCTGGTCAGAGTGGTACCTCTTCCACAGATCCAGGACTGACTGTCTCCAAAAGTGCAACAGGAGGTACATGCTCATTGGCTCCAGCTTCCAGGGGCATTAGCAGTCTATGATCTCTGAGTATCATTCCCTTCTTTTTGTTCCTCCAGCCCCCATCCTCATCTGTGCTTTTCCACATCTTCCCACACCTGTATCATTTCCAGTACTAAATTATCTTTGTCTGGAATATCCAGAATGGCTTTTGTTTTCTGGATAGGACTCTTACTATATAATCTTAGTAACAGAAAAGGTCTCAGGAAATGGACTTTTCCAAATAGGGTTCTGGGATTGGTCTGCTGACTGTTTTGAGCTCAAAGAGAATGATGGCCTTACTGTCACCGAAGAATGGAAATGTTGGCAATACAGGTCATGTGGTAGCATTATGGTTACTTATCAACATTTGCTTAAGGTGAAGTCCTACTGAAAGCAACAGCAACACTCTGGGTGATGCGGGGAAGGAGCTGCTGTATTTTACCACGATATTAGTAATGATGATTACAAGGACTCATCCTCATCAGATGAGTTGCTTCTGTCTGTACTAGGGAACTTACAGGAAGGCAATGATAAACTCCAAGTTTTAAAGTCAGCTCAAGTCACCATTAGAAAACCAGAGAACCTTAACAGTAGCCCTAAAGGAAACTCTGTGAAGCCAAAGGATAGCTAGAGCTAAAACCTAGATACTAATTATAATTGTGTGGGTTGTAAAATTCCAACATGAGTTTATTTTACATCTGACCAAGTGTCTTATGTGATGGGCATTGATTGTGAAAGAGAGCCTGAGATTGGGAATGGGAACATTTGAATAGATTCGGATGATCTGAGAAACTCAAGCCCTACAATCCCACGAGTCTCCTCCTTGCCAGGGAGCAGTATCTCCTTTGTCTGAGAAGACTAGCCTTCCCTCGCTTGAAGACTCTTTAATAACACACCTGAGGCAATGACCTTGCAAGGGGATGCCAATTTTCCTCCAGACACAATTTACCACCCCTCATTGCCACCAGACCATAGCCAGAATCAGCATTTCCTAGGGGGATAATGAAAAAGTATCACGTGGGAGGAGATAATTTATACATAAAATATTGCAAGACTTCCTAATTCACCTTGGCACAAACATGGGAATATGTTTTGTAATGGATTCTGAGGTATACAATGTTGCAACAGGCTGGATTTATTCATACAGGTATACTTACCAGAGATTGTGGATTTTATGTGTTACTTCAAATACTTGGGAATGGTTCTAAAAATCTGTTTCGGGATCCCTGGGTGGCGCAGCGGTTTGGCGCCTGCCTTTGGCCCAGGGCACGATCCTGGAGACCCGGGATCGAATCCCACTTCGGGCTCCCAGTGCATGGAGCCTGCTTCTCCCTCTGCCTATGTCTCTGTCTCTCTCTCTCTCTCTCTCTCTCTCTGTGACTATCATAAAATAAAAATAAAAAATTAAAAAAAAATAAAAATAAAAAAATAAAAATCTGTTTCATGGGCAGACCACAACTTGAACTCAAGGGTGGACTATATTCAGTGAAGTTGGGAAGCTAGAACTTCTGGCCTAATGTGGAGGAAGAAACCCAGATGTCCAGAGAATACTTCCTTCACTAAGATATTGTGGCTGTCACCTATAGGATGGAAATGACACAAAGGGAGATGTCTTCACTGAAATGGGGATGATGAGGTCCCAGAGTGACAAAGGCCAAGTGACAGTAGTTAAATGCCAGAGACAATGTGTATGCAATTACCATATACACAGCAGGGGTAGATCTTTGGTGATGGCTAGTTGATCATGTTGTCTCTAGGAATTATCTAGATGAACAGCTTACTAACACATTAAATTGATCTATATAACCAAAACATCCAACCAACCAACAACAACAACAAAAAAAAACTTTAGGTCTCTTGAGCAAGACTATGACCTGGTTTACCAATTTTGGAGCAAGATAGCCTGTCATATATACTTCAGACCTAAACTAATTTACAGAACTGGATTGACTGATTGATTATTATTTTTAAAAGATTGTATTTATTTATTTATTTGAGAGAGAGTGTGTGTGGGTGGGTGAGAAGGAGAGGGAGAGAAAATCTAAAGCAGACTCTGTACTGAGCACAGAGCCCAATGTGGCGTTCAATCCCACAACTGGTAGATCATGACCTGAGCCAAAACCAAAAGTCAGACACTTAGCTGACTGAGCCACCTAGGTGCCCGCAGACCTGGATTTATTGAACCTTTAATTGAAGAAGGATACTATACTACCACAAGTATATACTAGAACATTTTCTTCATGTCTTCCTCAAAGAGACTTGAAATACTGTCCTAGTAAGTCATTACTAAATTAATGTAAATGAAAGCATGTACTTAGATGGCTGAAGACTAGGAAAGTAAAAATATCTAGATTTTCCAGGGATTGCCAGATATTAGTTCTGAGTTGGTGTTAATCCCTGGGTACCTTAACACCACTGTGACCCACCAGTCAAGGGAGGGGCTTATTCAGGTCAATTGATAAATGGGGTTCTGGCCTGAGTTGATCTGACCTATGGTTATTTCTACACTTTCTAAAGTACAGTTCCCAGAAGCCCCACATTTACTCCCTGATCATGGTGTGAGGGCTATTACAGTAAGAAGGAACAAATATAAATTCTTCACTTCCTCTCCCTACCAGTATAAACTAAAACCAATATTGCATCTCTGAGGGATATGCAGAGATTAGTGCCACCAGCAAAGGCCTCAAAGATGTTACAGTGGTGATTCCTATCACTTCTGCATTTAATTCCCCATTTGGCCTCTACAGAAAGTAGAAGGGTCTTGGAGACTGACTGTAGATCACAGTGTCCTTAATCAATGAATAATTCTAATTATAGCAGTTTTCTAGATGTGATCTTTACATTGGAACAAATCAACATAGTAGCCAACATCTGGAATACAGCCATTGGCTTGGAGAGATGTTTTTGTCTCTATATGAATTAGCAAGAAACATGAGCAGCAGTTTGCTTTTACCCATCATGGACATCACACATTGATGATATCATGCTGACTGGACATATTGAGCAGAATGCAGAAGCTATCCTAAATACTTAGTAAGATCAATGCATGGCAGAAGGTAGGAGACAAAGACCATGAAGATTGAGGGTCCTCCCTCCTTGTTGAAATTTTTAGAGGGGGGGTTGTCACACGATCTGGGACAAGTTGAGATTAGCCCATGATAAAGTGAAAGACAAACTGTTGTACTTTATGCCACTCACCATAAAAAGTAAGTTGTAGGAATCTTTTGGTTCAGAAGCAACACTACAGGGACTCCTGGTTGGCTCAGCAGTTAAGCATCTGCCTTTGGCCCCAGGCATGATTCTGGAGTCCTGGGATCGAGTCCCGCATTGGGCTCCCTGCATGGAGCCTGCTTCTCCCTCTGCCTATCTCTCTGTGTCTCTCATGAATAAATGAAGAAGAAGCAGAAGAAGCAGAAGAAGAAGAAGGAGGAGGAGGAGGAGGAGGAGGGAGGAGGGAGGAAGGAGGAAGGAGGAAGGAGGAAGGAAGAAGGAAGAAGGAAGAAGGAAGAAGGAAGAGAAGAAGAAGGAGGAGGAGGAAGAAGAAGAAGAAGAAGGAGGAGGAGGAGGAGGGGGAGGAGGAGAAGAAGAAGAACTATACCTCATTTGGGTGCTATTCCAACCTATATACTGAGGAACTCATAAGATGGTGAGTTTTAATTGTGGCCCAGAGCAAGAAAAGATTCTGCAGAAGGTTTTAGATGTGCAAGTTGCTCTGCTACAGTGCAAGTTGTTCTGCTACACTGGCCTTAGGAGTGGTGTTAGAGGTCTGTGATAAACAGGGGATGCTGTATGGAGCCTATGATCAGCCCCAATAGGAGAATTATAGCCCTTAGAGAAAATCTGAGAGAAAATTCAGTACTTCTTGTATTAGGGTTCTCCAGAGAAACAGAACCAATGGAAGGCATATATATATATATATATATATATATATATATATATATATATATGATTTATTCTAAGGAATTGGTTCAAATGATTCTGGAGGAAAATAAGTCCAAAAATCTGCAGTTGGCAAGTTGGAGACCCAGGGGAGCTGACAGTGTAGTTTCAGTCCAAGACTGAAGGTCTGAGAATTGGGAGAACCAATGGAGTGAGTTCCAGTTCAAAGACTGGCAGGCTTGAGACCCAGAAAGAGCCAATGTTTCAGTTTGATCCAAAGGTAGGAAAAAAATAATGTCCCAGCTCAAGGCAGTCAGGAAGGAGGAAATACTCTTACTTGGTGGGAGGATCAGCCTTTTGTTCTATTTGGGTCTTCAACTGATTGGATGAGCCCACCCATATTAGGGAAGGCAATCTGCTTTACTATCAGTTGAAACTTAAATGCATTCAAAATCATTCTCAGAAACACGCAGAATAACATTTGATCAAATTACTGAGTACACTGTAGATCAGCCAAGCTGACACATAAAATTAACCATCATACCTCTCTAACAGATAACTATTCTCCTTTTGCAAAAGAGTTTTTGGCATGCCACCAGGTCCTCTTATGCCTGACCAGGGACATCAGGTGGCTATGCCTGAGTTGCCTATCATGGGTGTTACTGATGCACCAAATTGTACGTGTGGGCATGTGCAGCAGCATTCCATCATCAAGGTGAAATGTTATGTACAAGGTTGGACCGAACAGGTCCTGAACCTACAAGTAAGTTCATGAGCAGGGGGCACATGCCACAGCTCCTACTCCTAGTATACTGCTGCCTTTCCTCCTCTCACACATATGGTTGTTGAGTTCTCTAAACTAGCTGACTGAGGAAGAAGAAATTAAAGTCTGATTTACAGATGGTTCTGCACAATATACTGGCAGCAGCTGGGAGTGGATGGCAGAAGCATCACAGCTCCAATCAGGAGTGTCCCCAAAAGATACTGGTAAAGGAAATCTCCCCAGGGAGCATCTGATTGTCCACTCTGCATGGACAAAGAGATAGAAGAAATAGACAACAGGCAGAAATTTTACCTTGATCCGTGGACAATGGCTAACAAGTTGGCCAAACAATCAAGGATTTAGGAAGAACTGGATAGAAGGACTGGTGGCCATGTGAGGAAGAGGTATGTGCAGAAAAGGCAGGGGAATATACCTCTTGGAGTGGCCACAGCGTATAAAGTCTTAGTGCTCAAGTGAATATTTAATAAAGGGTACCCACTACAGAGGAGTCTTTCAGAAATCAGGTGGACAAGATGACCTGTTCTGTGGCTGTCAGCCAGCCTCTTCCCTGGCTACCATGAAGCCTGCCATCTACTCTGGCACCTAGAAGCAGCTCACCTGATAAAATGGTAGAATAACCAATGGAATACTCCGATATGACCCCATTTGAGAGATGATACCCCGAGAAATAGGGGTGCTATATGCTTGTAACCACAGACCAATATATAATGCTATTTTTTCCATAGTTACAATATTTAATTTTAGAAATCAAGGATTGGGGCAGCCCGGTGGCGCAGCGGTTTAGCGCCCACGGCAGCCCGGAGTTTGATCCTGGGGACCTAGATCGAGTCCCACATCGGGCTCTCTGCATGGAGCCTGCTTCTCCCTCTGCCTGTGCCTCTGCCCACTCCCCCCCCTTGAATAAATAAATAAAATCTTTCAAAAAAATAGAAATCAAGGATTGGAAGTGTTTTCACTTTGGCCTCTAATAACTCACTTACAGAATTTTTACTTCTGGTACCTGACAAGGTCTTAGCTCCCAAGATAGGAATACTTCTCACAAAGAAACATCACATAATTCCACTTAAAAAGTCTTTTTAAGGGAGACAGGGGCAGAGGGAGAGAGAAACAGAATCTTAAGCAAGCTCCATGCCCAGTGTGGAGCCTGACTCAGGGCTCCATCTCACAACCCTGACATTATGACCCAAACAGAAATCAAGAGTTGGATGCTTAAGCAACTGAGCCACCTAGGTGTCCTGATTCCATTAATTTTTTTAAAAAGATTTTATTTATTTATTCATGAGAGACACAGAAAGAGAGGCAGAGACAGAAGTAGGCTCCCTGCAGGGAGCCTGATGTGGGACTCAATCTCAGGACTCCAGGATCACAACCTGAACTGAAGGCAGATGCTCAACCCCTGAGCCACCCAGGTGTCCCCCAATTCCATTAAATTTGATTATAACTGACCTAAAAGTGGAATTAACATCTCCCATTTTGGGAGAGGCTAAGGGTTTTTTTGGGGGAAGGGGGTACCAAGGATAGTTACATATTGTAAAGCAGATTCGTGAATTTGTTTAGAATTTTAAAAATGGTGGGGTGGTGCCTTGATGGTGCAGTGGGTTGTGGTCTCAGGGTTGTGAGATTGAGCCCCATGTCAGGCTCTGTGCTCAGCAAGGAATCTGCTTAACATGTTCTCTCTCTCACTCTCTGCCCCTCCCACTCATGTATGCACACACTCTCTCTCTAAAAATAAATAAGTAAATCTTATTAAAAAAAAGGAATTTTAAATATGGGAAGAGTGATGTATATAGCTGCCCAGAGGGTAGACTATGCTGGATATTTACATGTCTCTCCGCTCAATGCCTGCCATGCTCTACTCTCTACTGATGGAATTGGAATTCTGCAAATGACATTTCCCAGGCTTCCTTCCTTGCAGCTGGGTTCCTGTTTGATCCTATCAATAGGAAGCACTGATAGGAAATCAGTAGAAGGAAAAGAAGTTTCCTGTTTTGGGCGGTGGAAATTCAGCAATTGTCAGTGGCTGCTGGCTGTTGGATATAGTGGCATAGGGGTGGGTGGTTCTGGACTCCATAGCCTTTCTATCATTTGGACTTTCCATCTCTGATAAAAGTGGCACCTCTTTGGCAGACCCAGAACTGACCACAACAGCAGCTCAACTGCCCAGCAGCCAGCACAGACTTGTGGGCTCCAGGTGAGGGGCACAGCAGCTTCTGAGGTATAATTAAAATCCTTCTTGCTTTCTCTGGGCCTTCTTTTCCATTTTGCTGTTCTAGCTTTTCTTAGACTTTTGGAACTGACTTCATATACTAAATTCCCTCTCTTCGAAATATCCAGAATGGTTTCTGTTTTCCTGACTAAACCCTGACTGATAACATTTCTAGGACCAAAAATAGATAAATCAGCTGTCTAAGAAAAGGATCTATCCTGAAACTTCCCCTTCTGGACAAATGACATATTATCATTCCTCTCAGAGTCTCTCTTACCTTTAATTTCTTAGAAACAATCCTAGTTGATTAGAAACGGTGTTTATTTTTGCCCTTAACTTCTTTAGGCAAAATTTTAAACACTTACCAAAGCAGGGTAGGTAATATTAGGAATGCTTGCGTACTTAATAACTGGCTTTCACACTTAAAATTTTGCTAATTTTCTGTCTTCTCTCTGCTTCGATTTTTTCCCCCCAGAATATGTAAAAATCAGATCACAGGCATGAAGTCATGTTACCTATAACCTTTCAGGTATACTTCTACATGATCCTCCTTCCATTTCTGTTATTATACTTAGACCTCTATTGTTTTTGTGTGCACAGCACCCCCTTTCTCTTCCTCAGCACAGGATTCCTTCCACAACTTGGTGGTGCTGCTCATTCCTTGGCCTTGCTGACTCCATGGACACATGACCAGACTGGTCAGTCTGAGTCTTCCTTTAGGGTGTATCATGGAAGCTAGAGAATGAAGCTCTTACTGTAGGAGGGCATGGGCCTTAACAATCATAAAAGCCTAGGACTACAAAAAATTACCTTCCACAAGTGAGAAACCCACCTAAGAGTGATGTTAATACAGAGGAAAGCCAGACAAAACTGTTCTAGAGTCCTGATGACATTATCCTAATTCCTGGCCCCAGCAATGTCTAAAGCCGATGTTCCTTCTAGGTTTATAGTTACAAGAGCCAGTACATTTCCTTTTCTGTTGAAATTTGAGTTTCTATAATGTGTGAACACGAATTATTTATTCCTAATTTGTGACACCATCCACGGCTGCAACTGTAGCCCATTTAAGAATACTCTATTTAGGGATCCCTGCGTGGCGCAGCGGTTTGGCGCCTGCCTTTGGCCCAGGGCGGATCCTGGAGACCCGGGATCGAGTCCCACGTCGGGCTCCCGGTGCATGGAGCCTGCTTCTCCCTCTGCCTGTGTCTCTGCCTCTCTCTCTCTCTCTGTGACTATCATAAATAAATAAACATTTAAAAAAAAAAAAAAGAATACTCTATTTAGCAGAGAGAACACAATTCTATCAATGGAAACATTAATCTAATGTACTCAGAGCAATGCAGATTAAGATATCACTAAAGCATAGTCTCTGGTACGGCTATGTTGCAGTTGCTTTTTCCTTTGTATCCCCCAAAGTCCTAGCATACCTGTGGGCAAAGTTTCCTTTAGCTTCATTCATTTACATAGTTGTGAATCATTTCTCTGCAGGCTACAATAACTTTATGGTACTTTCCATGATGTCAGAAGTCTTCCACCAGTCTCTAATTAACAGTTGACAAGTTTTTTGAAGGTGTTTCCCTGGCTCAAGCCACTGTAAAATACCCATTTTAAAATCTAAGGTACTATCTATGTGTAACACTCTTATAGTAACTTTGGCCTTAACACTTGCATACCTGGGATAAGTCATTATGGGTTAAAATCATTCAGCAAACAGGTAATAATGACAGAAGGGGAGACCATGGCCTAGGAACACAAACAGATTAGAGCGCCCTCTCAAACTCAGGAACATACAATCTGCTAAATCAGCTCTCATTAGTGCTAACTATATTGAACTGCCTGGGCAGTTATTTTAAAAATGCATTAACTACAATTCAGTACTGTATCAAATTTATAAATATAAACATATTTAGAAGTGAAGAGCACTCTAGTAAATTAATGCTCAAGAAGCTATGTCTATAATGAAGTTTCGTCCATGTTTAATGTAATCCAGATTCTAGTTAATAGTAGGCTTCAAAATCCCATTTCAAAATCCAGAAATTATTATATAAAAAAGATTGAATCACATGGTTAGAGATTGAGGCCTTTGCATTCTTATTGTATGGACTCAGCTTTTTCTGAGTTCGTGTATGTCTCCAGAGCACAGAGAAACAAGAATACTATGCTAACAGAAAACATACTCAGGGCTGTGTCATATACTTGCCAAAACAAGACACCCGGGAATATTGCTAGAGAAGCATCAGATCAATACCCAATTTTTTACTATCATGTCCTGTCAGTTAAAATCTAATAATTCCTCTATTCTCATTTGAAACATGGTCATGGGTCATGACTTTACAACTTTTTGCTATTATAAATGATGCTGCAATGAATACCTTTGCACACAGATCTTTGAGCACTTGTGAAATAACCTGATTCCTAGAAATGGAGTTGCTGAGTGAGTACAATTTACCTTCCCAAAATATTATATCAATTTATATCTTCACCAATACTGAAGAGTATCTTTTTTTTCCTCCAACACTTTCATTAACTCCAGGTGTTCTCTCTTTATTTATTACTATTTTTTAAGACCTTATTTATTTATTCATGAGAGACACACAGAGAGAGGCAGAGACATAGACAGAGGGAGAAGCAGACTCCTCACAGGTAGCCCAATGTGGGACTCGATCCTTAGACCCTAGGAACAGGCCCTGAGCTGAAGGCAGACACTCAATGTCTGAGCCACCCAGGTGTCGAGAGATGTTATCTCTTTAAAGTGCTTTAGCAGGGGATCCCTGGGTGGCTCAGCAGTTTAGCGCCTGCCTGCCTTTGATCCAAGGCGTGATCCTGGGATCAAGTCCCACATCAGGCTCCCTGCATGGAGCCTGCTTCTCCCTCTGCCTGTGTCTCTACCTCTCTCAATCTCTGTGTCTCTCATGAATAAATAAATAAAATCTTTATTTAAAAAAAGTGCTTTCCATCTACCCTTAGGGAAAAATACCAGAAAAATATCCATACTATTATTTAACATTGTCCTGGAAGCACTAGCCAATGACTTAGGCAAGATAATTTAATATAAAGTATGAATGTTGGAAATTGGAAAGGATGAAAGTTATTGTTATCACAGGTGATAGGTATCTTTAAAATGCAAAAGTTAAGGGATGCCTGGGTGGCTTAGCGGTTAAGCGTCTGCCTTCTGGCTCAGGGCATGATCGTGGAGTCCCAGGATCAAGTCCCACATCGGGCTCCCTGCATGGAGCCTGCTTCTCCCTCTGCCTATGTCTCTGCCTTTCTCTCTCTCTGTCTCTCATAATAAATAAAATATTTTTTAAAATGCAAAAGTAGGGGCACCTGGGTAGCTCAGTCAGATGTCCGACTCTTGGTCTCAGCTGAGGTCTTGATCTCGGTCATGAGTTCAAGCCCCATACTGGGCTCCATGCTGGGCATGAAGACTACTTAAAAAAATGCAAAAGTTAGAAAACTATTTCCTAAAGTAAAATTCTTAGGTTTTTGTCATGTTGGAGTAACTGGTACTAGACTTGGCATACTGCTATAAATAATTAGAAAACTGTATAAAATATGTGAAAATAATGTTCTTGACAATAAAAAAAAAAAAAACAGGAAAAGTGGGACTATGATCTCTGAGGATCAAATGAAGTAAGCCAACCACTTTAGTCTTCTGGATTATGATACTGGATGTGGAAATCAAAAGGGGACTGAACAGGGGCACCTGATTGGCTGGCTCAGTCCAAGGAGAATGTGACTCTTGATCTCTGGGTTGGGAGTTCAAGCCCCACCATGTTGGGTGTGGAGCCTATATAAAGAGCAGAAGGGAGCGGGAGCTAAGTTCACAAGGGCTGAGGTACCTGGAAGTTGTAGGTTAATATGTACCAGAGGGAAAAAAAAGAAAAGAAAAAGAAAAAAATTTAAAAATTAAAAAAAAATATATACCAGAGGAGACAACTACACAGGCAAGAGGGTCAATAAATCTGTTTAGGAGTATCCTAAATCTGAAAAAAAAAAAAAAAAAAAAAAAAAGGAGTATCCTAAATCTGTGCTAAACACTAATCTCCACGTGTGGTGTGACACTTCGAGTCTGAGTAAAGAGACTAAGCAGAAAAATTCTCAGAGCTCACAGAGAATTAAGAGGAAAGTTTTGACCAGCCACAGTAAGAACTCTTCACTGAACACTCAGGGCATTAAATAGAGACCCCAGAATAGTAATACCTTAGTAGGACTAACCTAACAGTAAAGATCATTCTAGAACTGTCCCCCAAACTAAAAAACAAGCCTTAAATCATCAACTAACTTTTTTTTTTTTAAAGATTTTATTTATTTATTCATGAGAGACACGGAGACAGAGGCTGAGACACAGGCAGAGGGAGAAGCAGGCTCCATGTAGGGAGTTCGGTGCAGGACTCAATCCCAGGAATCCAGGATCACACCATGGGCCGAAGGCAGGCACTAAACCACTGAGTCACCCAGGAATCCCCAAATCATCAACTAACTTAGCAACTTAACTAACAAACCAAAAATTCAAGTCTTTTTTTTTTTTTTTTTTAAAGATTTTTATTTATTTATTCATGATAGTCACAGAGAGAGAGAGAGAGGCAGAGACACAGGCAGAGGGAGAAGCAGGCTCCATGCACCGGGGGCCCGATGTGGGATTCGATCCCGGGTCTCCAGGATCGCGCCCTGGGCCAAAGGCAGGCGCCAAACCGCTGCGCCACCCAGGGATCCCCAAAAATTCAAGTCTTAAAGACATGAAATTCAGACACTCAAAAACACATTTACTTTGTCCATCATTCAATCAAAAATTACTTAGACATGTGTAAAAAGTCCTGTTTAGGATCAGAAGAAAAATTAATCAATAGACCCAGAAATGAATGCTAGACTTAGCAAAGATGTAAAAACAATTATACATACATTCAAAATTTAAAGAAAAATATGAATAATATAGAGAAATAGAAGATATAAAAAATAATAAAGTAAAATTCCTAGAAACAAAAAATACAATATCTGAAATAAAAAATTCATTAGATGGGCTTAAGAATAGCAGGTTACGAAATATAGAAGAATAATCCATGAATGTGAAGACATAAAAATGGATTATTTGGTATAAAAAAAGGTCTGATAAAAAATGAGAAGAGCCTTAGTGACATGTGGAACAATATCAAATGATTTAATATGTTTGTAGTTGAGGTTCTGGAAAAGATGGAAGCAGAAAAATATTTGAAGAAAAGATGAGAAACAGAAATATACTATACATCAGAGGAGAAACAAATACACTATACATCAGAGGTTTGCAAACTTGCTGTAAAAGGCAAGATGGTAAATATATTAGGTTTTACAAGCTAACAGTCTCTTGCACTCAACTCTGCCACTGTAGCACAAAATATACCATAAACAACATGTAAATGAATGGCTGTGGTTTTATTTATAAAAGCAGGTAGGGAACCAGACTTGACCTGAAGACTGCAGTTTGCCAGACTCTGTTATATAAGAAATGGTGTGATGTGATGAGTTATAAGTAAAAGGCATACTGTGATGAGGGAAATGTATATTGTAACCCCTAGAATAACCATCAAATGTAAAAGAGATTAAAGTAATAAGCCCAACAGTGGAGATAAAATGGACATAAAGTGGAGAATACAAAAATTACTCAACATTCTTTACTGAGGCAGAATAAGGAAATGCAGGAAAAGAGGAACAAAAACAGATGACATAAATAAAAAACAAACAGGAAGATGTTACATTTAAATCCAATTATACTGATAATTATATTAAATGCAAATATTCAGAACTCCACTTAAAAGGATTATCAGACTGGATGAAAAATGATCAAATATATGCCCATCTATAAGAAATTCACCTTAACTATAAAGATATAGATGTTAAGAGTAAATAAATGTAAAAAGGACACCATGAAAACACTAATTGTAAGAGAGATAGTTATATTAATACTTGACAAAGTAGACAGTTAAAAAGATTTTATAATTATAAAAATATTAATTCACTGAAAAAATATAACCAACAATATCTATGTACCAAATAACAGAGGTTCAAAATACAGAAAGCAAAATCTGGCAGAAGTGAAGAGAAATACTAAAATTCATATTTATTATTGTATATTTCAACAGTCCTCTCTTAGGAAACAGATAGAAGGAACAGATGGAAAAATCTATAAGTATATAAAACACTCAACCAACACTATCAACCATGTGTCCAAATTGACATTTACAGAACACTCTATACATAACAGCAGCAAAATACACATTCTTTTAAAGTACATTTCAAACATTTACCAAGACAGACCACAGACTTGGCCATAAAACAACTTTTAATATAGCTAAAGAATTGCAATCATATAAAGTATATTCTCTGATCGTATGGAATCACATTAGACATCAATAGCAAATGAAGATACCCCCAAATTTGGAAATTGAAGACTAAACTTCTAAATAACCTACATGTAAAGGAAATCACAAGCAATATTAGAAAATATTTTGAAGTGCATGAAAAGACAATATATCAAAACTTGTTTGCAGTTAAAGCAGTGTTTAGAGGGAAAGTATAGCTTCAAATGCTTATATTAAAAAAGAAAAAAGTTCTAAAACTCAGTGAAGTTTCTACATAAGAAGCTAGAAAAAGGAGATCAAATTAAACCCAACATAAGGAGAAGGAAAAAAATTAAATAAAGACAAGATTAGAAATAAATGAAATAGAAACTGACCAAATGAGGGACGCCTGGGTGGCTTAGCAGTAGAGCGCCTGCCTTTGGCGGGGGAGTGACCCTAGAGTCCCAGGATCAAGTCCCACATCGTTGGGGTCCCTGCATGGGGCCTGCTCCTCCCTCTGCCTGCCTCTGCCTCTCTCTCTCTCTCTCTCTCATAAATAAATAAAATCTTAAAAAAAAAAAAAAAGAAACTGAGCAAATGAGAGAAGAAAATCAATGAAACCAAAAGCTAGTTCTCTATACCAATATCAATAAATTGATCAACAGCAATAAAACATATCAATATCAATGAAATTTATCAACATCTAACATGACCAATTAATAAAAAAAGAAAAAATTCAAAATTACCAATATCAGGAATAAAAGAGGGAATACATTATTATAGATCCTACAGATATTTAAAAAAACAAAAAATAGGGACGCCTGGGTGGCTGAGCAGTTGAGCATCTGCCTTTGGCTCAGGGAGTGATCCTGGAATCCCGGATCAAGTTCTGCATCTGGCTTCCTGCTGGGAGCCTGCTTCTCCCTCTGCCTGTGTCTCTGCCTCTCTCTCTCTGTGTCTCTCATGAACAAATAAATAAATCTTAATAAAAAAATTTATGAATGACTCTTTGCCAATAAATTCAGCAATTTAGATAAAATGAATACTTTTTAAATTAAATTAAAAACAATTTTTAGAGAGGGAGGGGAGGACAGAGGAAGAGGGAGAGAGAGAGAATCTTAAGCACGTTCCATGCCCAGCACAGAGCCCAATGTAGGGCTCAATCTCACCACCCTGAGATCATGACCTAAGCCGAAATCAAGAGTCAGATACTTAACCAACTGAGTCACCCAGGGAGTCCGATGAACTCATTTCTTAAGAGATATAAATGGTCAAAACTGATAAAAGAGAAAATAAAAAGTCTGACTAGCCATATGTCAATTAAAGAAACATAATACTAAAGAAATCGAAAATGTAATTTAAAATCTGCCCACAGCCCGGGGTGTGATCCTGGAGACCCTGGATCGGGTCCCGCGTCGGGCTCTCTGTGTGATGCCTGCTTCTCCCTCTGCCTGTGTCTCTGCCTCTCTCTCTCTGTCTCTATGAATAAATAAATAAAATCTTAAAAATAAATAAATAAATAAATAAATAAATAAATAAATAAATAAATAAATAAATAAAATCTGTCCACAGGGGATCCCTGGGTGGCTCAGCGGTTTGGCGCCTGCCTTTGGCCCAGGGCGCGATCCTGGAGTCTCGGGATCGAGTCCCGCAGTCGGGCTCCCTGCATGGAGCCTGCTTCTCCCTCCTCCTGTGTCTCTGCCTCTCTGTCTCTTTCTCTCTCTATCATAAACGAATAAATAAATCTTAAAAAATAAAATAAAATAAAATAAAATAAAATAAAATAAAATAAAATAAAATAAAATAAAATAAAATAAAAATAAATAAATAAAATCTGCCCACAAAAAGACTCCAATCCCAAATGGCTTCAATATTAAATTCTATTAGACATTTAAGACATAATACATATCCCATACAAACACCGGGAAACAGGAAAGGAGGAAAATTTCCCAACTCTTTCTACGGGACCAGTATTACTATCTAAACCAAAGACACTCTAAGAAAAGAAAACTACATAATTATATCCTTTGTAAACACAGACACAAAAAATGTGTAACTTTATATTAGCAAATCAAAATTTTACTCCAAGAATGCAAGATAGTTTAACAGTTTAAAATCAATCAGCACAATTCACCATGTTAACAGAATAAATAAGAAAAAAATGATTATCAATAGATGCAGAAGAAGCATTTGAAAAGTTAAACACACATTCATAAAAAAAATAAATAAACACATATTCATGATAAAAACTCTAGGAGTAGAAGGGAACTTCCTCAGCCTGATAAAGAGCATCTACAAAAAGCAAAAGATTGCTTTCCCCTCTAAGTAGGGAACAGGGCAAAGATTTGAGTTCTCAACACTTCTATTCAACATTGACCTGGAGGTTTTGGTTAATGTAATAAGAAATGAAAACGAAATAAAAGAAAGTGAAAAGGAAGGGAAAAAGTCTGTCATTGTTTACTCACTGTACAAATAAATAAATCCCAGGAGAAATCACGTACATAGAAAATCCCCAGATATCTACAAAGACTCTTCTAGAACTAGTAACTGAATTTAACACGGTCACAGGATATAAACATATAAACATATAAAAATTATTTCTAGGGCAGCCCCGGTGGCTCAGCAGTTTAGCGCCGCCTTCAGCCCAGGGCATGATCCTGGAGACCCAGGATCGAGTCCCACGTCAGGCTCCCAGCATGGAGCCTGCTTCTCCCTCTCCCTCTGCCTGTGTCGCCGCCTCTCTTTCTCTCTGTGTCTCTCATGAATAATAAAATCTTAAAAAAAAAGATTTATTTATTTATTCATGAGAGAGAGAGAGAGAGAGAGAGGCAGAGACATAGGCAGAGGGAGAAGCAGGCTCCATGCAGTGAGCCCGACATGGGATTTGATCCTGGGTCTCCAGGATCATGCCCTGGGCTGAAGGCAGGCACTTAACCGCTGAGCCACCCAGGAATCTCTAAATAAATAAGTATTTTAAAAAATTATTTCTACTTATATAAGTTAGTAATGAACAATTAGAAAATGAAATTAAAAATGCATTCGTAAGAACATTAAGAAACATGAAACCCAGGGATCAATTTAATAAAATATATGAAAACTCTGCATACTGAAAACTACAAAATGGCTGAGAGAAATGTCAAAGATCTAAATAAATGGAGAGAGGCCATATACATGAATTAGAAGACCAAAATAGTAAATATGTCAGTTCTATTCAAATTATCCTATGGAATCCATTTAATCTCAATCAAAATCCAAAAAGCTTCTTTTTGTAGAAATTACCAAGCTGATTCTAAAATTTGTAGGATATGTAATGGACCTAGAATAGCCAAAACAATGTTGAAAAGAATAAAAGGGACTTGCCTTACCAGGTTTTAAGATTTAATATAACTACAGTTACCAAAACAAAACAAAAACCTACAGTGACCAAGACAGTGTAGTATTTTTTTTAAAGATTTTTTTATTTATTAATTTTAGAGATGGATGGCAGGGAGAAATGGAGGGAGAGGGACAAGCAGACTCTGTGCTGAGTGCAAAGCACACCTGGGGGCTCGATCCTACAACCCTGAGATCATGGCCTAAACCAAGAGTCGGGACACTCAACTGACTGAGCCACCCAGGCACCTTGACAATGTAGTATTAACATTAGGAAAGACACATAGATCAATGGAATAGAAGAGAGTCCAGAAATATACAAATATATTATCAATTTTATCAAATTTCTTAAAAGGTGCCACAATAACTGAATTTTCAGACAAATGGTGCCAGAACAGCTGGGTAACCATTATAGGGAAAAAATGAACCTTGACCCTTATTTCACACCACGGACAAATTTTAACTCAAAATGGATCACAAGACTAAGTGTAAAAGTTAAATTTCTAGAAGAAAACAGGCGAAAATCTACAGGACTTTGGGGTAAGCAGACTTTCTTTCTTTCTTTCTTTCTTTCTTTCTTTCTTTCTTTCTTTCCTTCCTTCCTTCCTTCCTTCCTTCCTTCCTTCCTTCCTTCTTTCCTTCTTTCAAGAGAATGCATGAGCAGGGGGAGGGACAGCAGGAGAGGGAGAGAGAGAGAATCTCAAGCAGGTTCAGTGCAGAGCCTAACACAGGGCTCAATCTCACGACCCTGAGATCATTAAGTGAGCTGAAATCAAGAGTTGGTCCTTAACTGACTAAACCACCCAAAAACCCTTTTCTGTTTTTTGTTTTTTAAGATTTATGTATTTATTTGAGAAAGTGGGGGAGGGGGCAGGGGTAGAAGGAGACGAAGAGACAATCCCAAGGAAATTCCACACTCAGCACAGAGCCTGAGGCAGGACTCAGTCTCACAACCTTGAGATCATGTCCTGAGTAGAATCAAGAGTATGAAACTTAACAGACTGTGCCACACAGGCACCCTTCTTCTTTTTTATTTTTTTTTAAGTGTATTTACTTTAGCAATCTTTACACCCAACGTGGGGCTCAAATCCATGACTCCAAGACCAAGAATGACACACTCTTCCAACCAAGCCAGCCAGGTGCCCCTAGACAAAGACTTATTGCACACAAAAATCTTGGGCATAAAGAAAAATCTGACAAATTCTGCACTTTGAACCATACTGTTAAGGAAATGAGAAGCCAAGCCATGAATTAGAATAAGTATTTGCAACACATATACCTGACAAAAGACTTGTATCCAGAATATATAAAGACATCAAACAACTAAATAATAGGACAAACTATATGACATTGGTAAATGAACAATTAGAAAATGATTGAAATGATTTGAACATTTCCCAAAAGAAGATATACAAATTAGCACATTAAAAGATGTTTAACATAATTCTTTTCTTTTTTTTATTTTTATTTTTATTTTTTTTAAAGATTTTTTTATTTTATTTATTCATAGAGACAGAGAGAGAGGCAGAGACACAGGCAGAGGGAGAAGCAGGCACCACACAGAGAGCCTGACGTGGGACTCGATCCCGGGTCTCCAGGATCACGCCCCAAGCTGCAGGCGGCGCTAAACCGCTGCACCACCAGGGTTGCCCTCTTTTCTTTTTTTTAAAGAGAGAGAGAAAAAAAAAAAAAGAGAGAGAGAGAGAGAGAGAGCTTGTGTGGGCACAAGTTCATGCACAAACATGGGGAGGAAAGGCAGGCAGAGAGAAAATCTTAAGCAGGCTTCATGCCCAGTCCAGAGCCTGACCAGGGGCTCCATCACATGACCCTAAGATCATGACCTGAACGCAAATCAAGAGTCCCATGCTTAACCAACTGAGCCACCCAGGTATCTCTAACATTCTTCATATAGCAAATGCAAATTAAAACCACAATTAGGGATCCCTGGGTGGCTCAGCAGTTTAGCGCCTGGCTTTGGCCCAGGGCCTGATCCTGGAGTCCCAGGATCGAGTCCCGTGTCAGGTTCCCTGCATGGAGCCTGCTTCTCCCTTTGCCTGTGTCTCTGCCTCTTTGTCTCTCTCTCTGTCTCTCATGAATAAATAAATAAAATCTTAAAAAAAAAAAACAATTAAATTTCATTGTCACAGGGGCACCCGGGTGGCTCAGTTGGTTAAGCTTCCAACTCTGGTCATGATCTCAGGGTCATAGGATCAAGCCCCACCTCAGGCTCTGTGCCCAGCATGGAGTCTGCTTGTCTCTCTCTCCCCTCCCCAAATAAATAAATTAATTAAATCTTTAGAAAAAAAGTCATTAAATACATACTATTAGGGCTAAAACTAAAAAGATGGACAATATTAAGTATTGACAAGAATGTGGAGAAATTGGATCTCACTACTGGCAGGAATATGAAATGAAAAAAAAGGAATATGAAATGAGACAGTCACTCTGGAAAACTGCTTAGCAGTTCTAATAAAGTTATATCTACTTTTGAGCCAACAATTTCATTCCTAAGTTTTTACCCAAGAGAAATGAAAACATATGTCCACATTGAGACCTGCACGAGAATTTTCATAGCAGCTTCATTCATACTGGCCCCAAACTGGAAAGAAAACATTCATAAATTGGTGAATAGCTACACTGTGGTACATCTGTACCATGGAATAGTACTGAGCAATAGCAGGGAACAAACCTCTAATATACACCAGGATCTGAATGAATCTCAAAAGCATTAGCCTCAACAAAAGAAGCCAGACACAAAAGAGTACATACTGGGTGATTCTCATTACAAGAAATTCTAGAACAGGCGAAACTAATCCAGAGTGACAGAATTAGGAGATTAATAGCTGCCTGGGGCTGTGAGTGAGACAGGAGGATTTAACTACAAAAAGGCATAAGGGGATAAAAGGACAGGAGGGAAATTTTAGGTGATGGAAATGTCCTGTATCTTACTTATGGTGACTGTTACACATGAATATATGTCAAAACTCACTGAATTGTACACTTCAAATGGGTGCACTTTATTTTACGTAAATTATACCTTAATAAAGTCAATTAAATAAAAACTTCTAGAAACAAAAGAATCTGGTAAGACAGCCACTTACAAAATTAATACACAAAAACAAATAGGTAATTAGCAGATATAGTGGAAGATTCCTTTCACAAAAATAGTTGAAACTAAATATTTTAATAAGAAGCATGCAGGAAGTTTATGACAAAAATGGCAAAACCCTCCTAAGGATCATAAAAGAATATCTGATTAGGAAGACTACTGTATTAGCTTCCTGGCTGGTCTCTGCTTTTTCCAGAGGGATCTACTCAAACCTAAGTCAGAGCATAGCATTCCTCTACTCAGAACCACCACTTAGAAAGAAATCCAAGATCTTTACCCTTGTCTAAAAGGGTTGCAAGATCTCCTTTCCTCCCACCCTCTGCCCACCCCCAGTGCTAACCTCATTGGTCTTGATGTTCCCCAAAGGGCCAGTTCACTCCCCATGGCCCTTGTTTCAGGAACACTCCTCACTCACATCTTCACACAACCTGTTCCCCAACATTATACAAGTCTTTGCTTTGGTGCCACATCATCAGAGGTTATCTGGACAAGCCCATCTGCAGGGTGGGGAGGAGTGTCATTGTATCACTACAGTTAACTATAGCTCACTGGCTAGTGTCAGAGAAACTGTCACAGGAGACATGGTTTAGAAACTAGCAGAAAGGATTCAAAGGAGACATGAGAGTTATCTTCTAATACTGAAGGGCAGTTATGTAGAAGAAACAGAATTCTTTCAAGTCATTCCAATAGACAAGTCCTCTAGACTGATGGCTAGCACGTAAGCCCCCAAAGGGCAAGGACTCTGTTTTGTTCACCTCAGTGTCCCTAGCACAGAGTATATGGTGCTAAATGGCATATGGCTCAATCAGTATTTATTGAATGAATATTCAGAGTGGCTCTGAAAAGCAAAGCAGACCAATAGATGAGACTTTAGGAAGCCAGATTTTAGCTCAATATAAAAAACAGTTTTTTAGGGGTGCCTAGGTGGCTCAGTCAGTTAAGCATATGACTTCAGCTAAGGTCATGATCTCAGAATCCTGGGATTGAGCCCCAGGTCAGGCTCCCTGCTCAGTGGGGAGTCTGCTTCTCCCTCTCCCTCTGCCTGCTACTCTGCCTGCTTGTTTTTTGTTTTGTTTTTTAAAATTTTATTTATTTATTTGTTTGTTTGTTTGTTTGTTTATTTATTTATTCATTCATGAGAGACACAGAGAGAGAGAGAGGCAGAGACACAGGCAGAGGGAGAAGCAGGCTCCCTATAAGGAGCCTGACATGGGACTCGATTCCGGGTCTCCCGCGTCACATCCTGGGCTGAAGGCGGAGCTAAAGCGCTGAGCCACCCAGGCTGCCCTGCTCTGCCTGCTTGTGATCTCTCTCTTTCTGTTGAAAGAGGAAAGAAGAAAAGAAAAAAAGAAAAAGAAAAAGAAAAAGAGAGAGGAGAGGAGAGGAGAGGAGAGGAGAGGAGAGGAGAGGAGAGGAGAGGAGAGAAGAGAAGAGAAGAGAAGAGAAGAGAAGAGAAGAGAAGAGAAGAGAAGAGAAGAGAAGAGAAGAGAAGAGAGGGAAGGGAAGGGAAGGGAAGGGAAGGGAAGGGAAGGGAAGGGAAGGGAAGGGAAGGGAAGGGAAGGGAAAAAGAAAGGAAGGAAGAAAGAAAGGAAAGAAGAAAGAAAGAAAGAAAGAAAGAAAGAAAGAAAGAAAGAAAGAAAGAAAGAAAGAAAGAAAGAAAGAAAAAGAAGAAAGAAAGAAAGAAAACCAAGGATGTAAGAGAAGACTATGGAAAGGCAAGACTTTTGAATTGGAAGATTCAACATATTGGGTGTCAGTTCTTCCTAAGATATGTTATCATAACTTGACCATATAAAAACACCAGCAGGTTATTTTAAGATCAATACAAGTTGCTACCAAGGTTTTATGGAAAAATAAATAAACAAGAATAGCTAGTTGAATTATGAAAAAGAAGAACAAAGAGAAGGAATTAGCACCAACATCTATCTAATTATACTTCCACAGTACTTAAAACCGTGATGCTGGTGATAAAGAAAAAGACCAATGGAGTATATTGAAAATCCAGACATACACTCTAGTATTGGTGGGAATTTAATAGATGATGAACTTATGGTGAAAAAAATGAGCAGTTTAATAAGTGGCACTGGGGCAATTTTAGCTTTCAAAAAAAAAAAAAAAAAAGCTGGATTTGCACTTCCCATCTCAAACCAGAATAAATTCCATATGGATCAAAGATTTAAGTGTTACCACAAAGCCTTAGAAGTTCTAAGAGAAAATATGGGAGACTCTATAAACTCTGAGTGGGAAGGGTCTGTGACTCAATATGCAGAAGCCATTAAAAAACAAACAAACATTTGATTATATAAAAATTAAATAAAATCCTGCATGGCCAAAAAATAACCACGAGCAAAGGCAAAAGACATATGATGCAGCAAAAAAGTCTATCAGAGAAAAGGGTCATCTCTACTGAGCTTCTAAGAAATTGGCAAGTAAAAGAACAATAATCCTAAGACAAAATGAGACAAAGGACAGTTCCCAGGAAAAGAAACATAAACGTCCCTTATCATATGAAAGGTATGTTTAACCTTGGTCATAAAAATATAAACACACATTAAAGCCACACTGATGTATTGTTGAGCATCCAACTTGTACTTTCGGCTCAGGTTACGATCTCATGGGTTGTAAGATCAAGCCCCACATGGAACCTCTGCTTAAGCTTCTCTCTCTCCCTCTCCCTCTGCCCCTCCCCCATTCACATGCTCACTTTCTCTCTAATAAATATATAAAATCTTTTAAAAAAAAGAATGTGGGAAAACAGGTACCCTCAATCATTACTGGTAGGAATATAAATTAGTACGACTCCATGGAGGCCAAATCAGCAACTGTTCTCAAAATTACAAATACATATATTTTCTGACCAAGATATTTCACTTCTGGAAATTTATCCTACAGGTGTGCTGGTACATGATCAAAATGACACACATGGCCATCTGGGTGGCTCAGCGGTTGAGCATCTGTCTTTGGCTCAGGGAATGATCCCCGGTCTGGGGATTGAGTCCTGCATTGGGCTCCCTGTGAGGAGCCTGCTTCTCCCTCTGTCTCTGCCTCTCTCTGTGTGTCTCTCATGAATAAATAAATAAAATGTTTTTTTTTAAATGACACATGTACATGGTTATTCACTGAAGAACCCTCTGTGATAGTGAAGGATCAGAAAAATGTCATGAACAGGGGAGAGTTATCTGGAAAGATGGCTATGATGCACAGTTAAATTTTTTAAAAAGCAAGAAATAGAGCTTGCATGTGTGTGTGTGTGTGTGTGTGTATGCAAAGGAAAAATAAGCAGAAAGTCTGAGCCAGACTAACAAGAAACAGAACAGTGGTTTTGAGTTGTGAGATGGAATCTAGGGGACAGGAAACAAGAATGGGATAAAGGCTTTAGATGGTATACTTTCAAATATTTTGAGCTCTGAATAATAAAAATATATTCAAAAACAAAAATTTTTAAAGTTTGTCAAACAAGTGGGTAAATATTAACGAGTCTCACATTTAACCAAACCTGGGTTGTAATTCACGATTAAGGCATTTTGGAAGCTCTCGGAGTAATGATATTCTGCTTCTTTCCTTAAATCAAGATTCATGTGCTAAGTGAACAAGGGACAAGTTGACATTCCATTATGAAAAGTCGAGAAGTGGTATTTCTTGGGGGAGAGAGAGAAAAGGAACCCAGCCACTTCCAGGTAAATGAACAGTTACTCTATTGCAAGCTCATCTGGTTAATGGCCTGAACACCATGATGATGGCAGGAAAGGGAAGGAAGGAAAAGATGCAAAATACATAAATGGGAAATAAATCCATGGGTCTTGATGGCCAGCTGAAAAATCCTGCCATGTATGTTCAGAAGGCCCCACTGCTGTCACTAAGTTTGGTAGTATCACTAACAGAAATTAGGAAGTCAGGAGGAAAGAACTGGTTTAGGGGAAAAAGAATGGCTTTGGTTTTAGCACATCATGTGAGAGTTGAGTGGAAAATTGGGAAGCAATGGCCATAGGGCCACTGGAAACACTGATCTGAAGTTCAAAGGGTAAGTCAGATCTGAAGACAGAGAAGTAGAAGATATCTTCAAAGACAGACGGAGGAACTCATAGGAAGCATGGCTGAGATGAGAACCTACAGGACCTGGACTCGACTGTGGAGCAAGATGGGGAAAAGAAGCCAGTGTTACAGAGACTTACAGGGAGAATCTGGAGAGAGTGTATGGTGACCGTTATCCACGGTGGGCAGTTTCAAGAAGCAGTGAGGTCAACCCAATGAGAAATAACAAGAGCCACTGAAAATAATAACAGTAGCAAAATATATTGTCTTCTTTAATCCTCACACAGGATAAACCTATCCAGTAGGTGGTATGGTTCTCCCCATTGGACAGAAAAGGGTATTAACCCAGACGTGTGATTCCAAAGCTTCAGGATGTAACTGCTGAGCTGTACCTCTGCACAACTGTCAGAAGAAGAGCTGGAACATCTGACACTAGCTCTACCACTCAATTAACTCTATGTCCACAGACTTTACCTTTCTAGGTTTCATTTCCTTCTCTGCCAATTGAGTGAACTGGTTTGGATCATCTGTAGCTCTTATGTTATAGGAATCTTTGAACGAGGTAGAATGGAAGAGATACATACACAAGACACGCAATGAGTTAAAAATTTAGCAAAAAGTGAACAGGGAGATCTGGCCAAGAAAATCAGAATGTTGAATGTTTTATACAATAACTTTTCAAGCAATAAATCCATATGCTAATATATAAAAATCTATCATTGCAAAACTTGACTTTCTACTATCTGTATATTTAAGTTAGGTATAATATCAAGAATTAAAATTGCTCATACCTGAAAATTTATGAACGCTGCTCTTGAAACCCTGCTATGTCAATTGAGTGGAGTAAAAAAGGGAAGATTCCAAGTCAAACACACTCTGTATGTGAAGGATGTCCTGCAGAGAGAGCAAATAGCTATTTATAATGTATTTTTGTAATAAGAGACAGCAGCATCTGCTAAGGTACTTACTAGATACTTACTTAAACTACATGGCAGCCTATATCAGGTACCACTTTTTAGCAGGTAAAAATAGATAATTGGCAGAGATGATGAATTAACAGAAATAAAAATAAATTTGCTTATTTTTTAGTGAAATCTTAATATTAAAGTCTGCGAGAAGTGATTTCTGATATTAAGATGGGGTATGGCAAATTGCAAGCAGACATACTTTTTAACTTTGACAATAAAATAAATTTCTTAAGATGTCAGATGTTCAAAGGCAGACCAGTAGATGAGGTACCACAACAGCAAGACATGTCATATTACCCTTTTCCTGCAAGTGGCATTAATACAATTTGCAAGAAAACCAAACAGAAGAGCTTTAAAGACTCAACTTGAAAAATTCGACATTTCTTAAAAACTGTATGGTTGCGGGAAGTGGGGAAAAAAAAATCCTACCACATATGTTCAGAAAGCCCTACTGTAGTCATCCAGATCTTTTTTTTTTTTTCATCCAGATCTTTTATAACTTATTCAGTTTGCCAGATTGTACCAGAATGTACCACAAATTGTGATATCAGCTGTAACAACTTGTTAAAAATTTTTCAGTTTTCCAACCGTTTTTAATTACCAAAAAAAAAAATCTGTTTGATATTTTCTTCATTGACCATGAAGTTCTGTTAATCAAAGACAGTGTTAGGCTTTATGCCCAGAGGCAGTGGAAAATGAATTTGATGCTTTTTAAACCAATCAGTTAAGCTCAGAATTCTCGCCAAAAATTTCTGGACTAAAGTAATGGAATCACTTTTTAAGGTAATGTGTATTTTTTTCTGATTATAAGAGTATTATATACTTACAGAAAATCTAGATAATACAGGCCAGTAGAAGGAAAAAACAAACTGACATAATTTTTAAATGAGTATCCTGAAAACAGCACCAAGGAGAGGAGAACTGTTCAAATATATTTAATCTAGTAAAACAGGGACGCCTGGGTGGCTTAGTGGTTAAGCATCTGCCTTTGACTCAGGGCCTGATCCCAGGGTTGGGGATCAAGTCAGGCTCCTGCAGAGAGCCTGCTTCTTCCTCTGCCTGTGTCTCTGCCTCTCTCTCCGTCTCTCATGAATAAATAAATAAAATCTTTTAAAAAATAAAAATAAAAAAAATAAACTAGTAAAACAATTGCATCAACTACCCACTCATGAGGAGGTCTGAATTCTGGCAACTTGAACCATTCAAAACATTGTTGCTGGAGGCATACAAAGATTTTTGAGCAGAAAACTGTAGTTGGGGGAATAAAATAAATAATTTTTGAGAACAGCTCCTTACTATACTAAAAGCTCATCCATTACCTAGCCCCACTGAGCTAGGAGGGCACTCAGCAAAGGGTACTTACTGTGATAGCTTTAGCTTCACTATTTCAACAATGGTACTTTAACAGCACACTAACTAGTACTGGGTCTGTACAGTGGCAAGCAAAAGTTAATTCTGTGGCTGTTTAAGAAAAGTGATTTCTGAACATAGTCTGTGCCGGAAGTAGTTTTTAGATACCGATGACATGTCATTTTTAGGGATAACCACCACGTTCTACCCTAGCAGATATTTTTTTTAAACAAAATTTTTAAAGTAGGTTCCACACTCAACATGGGACTTGAACTTGCCACCCTGAGATCAGGAGTCGCATGCTCTACTGACCGAGCCAGCCAGGCGCTCCTACCCTAGCAGATGCTAGTTTGTGTATTAACCTCCCTTTTGGAAAATTAAAGAATACATTTCCCAGACTCCTTTACGGTTAAGTTTCCCTATGTGAAATAGGGTCCATCCATCAAATGTTCTTCTGTGAGATTTGGAAGACCAAAATGAGGCAGAGACCATCGTTCTGCTGCTTAGGCATTAATGCCGGCAAGTACATTTATGGAAACAATGGATTTTCCTACAGCAGCCTTCCAGTGTCCAGAGCTTCATGGCTATTCAGAGACAAATTTGGTGGAGACAACCATCACCAGTTGGTGGGTGTTGAGGGGCAGTTTCAGGGTAGCAATTTCTTGACCTTTGAACTAGCCATGTCATGTGGAACGCAACAGTGCCAGTGGTAGCCTCCTGATTCCCTCCCTTGGGGGGCCTGTTTGGCAGTCTGGTTCTGGGAATGATTCTTCCTGGCCCTTCCAGTGATTCTGTAAGCACTCAATTCCCTTTAGTAAACGAATGAAAACACTAGAGTGGTGTCTTCTTCCGGCAACGAGGCCTGGATGACATATTAAACATCATTTGCCTCAAAATTTAAGCAGACGTGTGAGTAGTCTGTCTGTGAGCAGCAGAACTGGTCAGTGTGCGGGCATACAGGCTCTGGAATCAGACTATCCAGGTGCAAATTCTGGCTGTGCCACACACTAACTGGATAACATGGGAAATTAACCTTCTAGAGCCTCAGTTTCCCCATCTATAAAACGGAATAATAGAAATACCTCCTAGAGCTACAGGACAGAGTAAATGAGAAAATTGTCTAGGTAAAGTGCTGACAACAGTGCCTGACTTATAACAAGCCCCTTATTATGGTAATAATAATACTTATCATCACTATTATTAATTGCACAGACCACTTTAAAACACGTCTTTAGGTTCGCCGGGGAAGATGGTGGATGACAAGGATTCTCTGCCCAAGCTTAAGGACCTGTCATTCCTCAAGAACCAGCTGGAACACCTGCAGCAGTGTGTGGAAGAAGTCAGCAGCGGGATGTGCCAGGATGGCTCGCTCTTGTCCTCCCCATTCCTCAAGGGCTTCTTAGCCGGCTATGTGGTGGCCAAACTGAGGGCATCAGCAGTATTGGGCTTTGCTGTGGGTACCTGCACTGGCATCTATGCAGCCCAGGCATATGCCGTGCCCAATGTGAAGAAGACATTGAGGGACTATCTTCAGTCATTGCAAAAGGGGCCTGACTAGCTCTGGATCCCATGGGGGAGAAAGGATGAGCACCGCTGGCCTGCAGGTAGAGGCCTTTCAACCACAGACACCATATTTGGCTTCCCGACCTATCACCCACCCTTTTGCTATCTCCAACTTGCCCACAGCCTTCATCCTTGCTTTCCTTCCTACAGAGAGTAAACGGCAGCTTATCAGCCAGCAGTTTGGATGCCCCTCCTTAACCCCATGGGACTGACCCCAAAACTGTGGCTTCTAGAGCCACCAGCCCCTTTCTTTTCCATCCCTGACTGGAGTTTGCTGCTGACTGTGATTCTCAGTATACTCTCTAGCAGTGTGCCACAGCTCCTCCCTCCGGGGAGCTGGCTCCATACGGATTTTCCCCAAACTTGATACAATTCCCACTGCCCCCTTGCTAGCTACACAGGCCACCCAGGGTCTGGTTTGGGCATGAGTGTAGAGGGCGGGGGTATGTCAGGGCTGGGCCATCCCAGGTAGGCCTGCTGGACCCTGATGCTACTCATATCCACTGCCTTGTATGGTACCCACACCCCATTGCTGGTACTGTGCCATGTGAACGGCAAAGTGCCCTTCCGGCCCTCCTTGGCTGTGCTGCTGACCGAGTTGACCAAACTACTGTTGTGCACCTTCTTCCTATTGGTGGGCTGGCAGGCACAGCCCCAGGGGGCCCCACCATGGCGCCAGGATGCCCCATTTGCACTATCAGCCCTACTCTACGGAGCTACAACAACCTAGGGATCTATCTTCAACGTTATATGGACCCCAGCACCTACCAGATGCTGAGCAATCTCAAGATTGGAAGCATGGCCCTGTTCTACTGTCTCTGTCTCCGGCACCGCCTCTCTGCACGTCAGGGCTTAGCACTGCTGCTGCTGATGGTGGCAGGGGCTTGTTATGCAACTGGTGGCCTCCGGGACCCTGGGAACACCCTTCCTGGATCCCCGTTAGCAGTTGCTGCTGGCCCCATGCCCCTGCATATCACTCCACTGGGACTGCTGCTTCTCATCCTGTACTGCCTCATCTCCGGCCTCTCGTCCGTGTACACAGAACTGCTCATGAAGCGACAGCCCCTAGCACTTCAGAACCTCTTCCTCTACACTTTTGGTGTGCTCCTAAATCTAGGTCTGCATGCAGGTGGCGGCCCTGGCCTGGGCCTCCTGGAGGGTTTCTCAGGATGGGCAGCGCTTGTGGTACTGAGCCAAGCAGTAAATGGACTGCTCATGTCAGCTGTCATGAAGCACGGCAGCAGCATCACACGCGTTTGTTGTGTCCTGCTCACTTGTGGTCAATGCCATGTTCTCAGCAGCCCTGCTGCGGCTGTAGCTCACAGCTGCCTTCTTCCTGGCCACACTGCTCATTGGTCTGGTTGTGCACCTGTATTATGGCAGCTGCTAGCCCCTGACCACCTCCACCTGGACTCCTGACCCTGAAGATTGGCCACCATCAGAGCCACCTCCCAGGCCTTCCAACCCTTCCTCAGCAGCCAGCCCTGTAACAAGTGCCTTGTGACAAAAGGTGGGGAAGTGAGAGCAGCCAGTTAGTCTCTGGAAGTAGGTAAATGAAGGGTTACCTCAGGAGACTGAGTTTAATTAAAGAAATTTAACTTCCAAATGTTCGTTCACACTAAGGAATTGGGGAGCATCCATACCTCAGCCTAAAAATGACCCCATCCCCATTGGAGGAAACTCCCTGCCTCATCTTGCATCAATGCAGTTGTTTCAAGTGGGGTGTGGGCAACAGTTGGCTCCTTGCCTCCTGTGGTCACCCCGGCAGACCCACTGCCCCCAGGCCTGGTGACAGCTATTCCACCCCAGCTTTGGTACACCCCATTAGAGACATTCACCCCCGCACCATAATGCAAAAAAACCCTATTGCTACCCAGGCCTCTCTTCCAAGCTCCCTTGGCTCCAGCAGCACCCGGAGACAATGCCCCCTGCTCCCTCCACAGTGCTGTTCTCCATATCCACCCAGCTTTGTTCTGGAAACTCCAAAGAGGGCTGGAGCTTGACTCATCTCAGGGAATGCTGCCCCTGGGCCCTGACTTAAGGTTATACTCCTGGTCTCTCTGCTCACCCCAAGGGCCCTCTCAAAGCCCACTGCCCCCTCTACAACTCCTAGGAGGTACCATTCTTCTCACTCTGGGTCCTGCCCCTGCCTAGCAGTGTCCTAGCTCTCAACAGCTTAGGGAAGCTCTACACAGAGTAACCTGGAACCAGGCACAGGGAAATTTGATATAATTCAATGAGTGTCTCTAACTATGTAAGCAATAAGTTCTTAACAAAGTATTCTGGGGTGCAGGTTGTTCCTGCAATTGAAAAAAAAAAAGTCTTTGTGTAGAAAATGTAAACATTTTATAATTTTACTACCACACATTTTCTTGTAGCCAGTAAAATGCTAACTTATACAAAAGTGGATGCAGAAGAAAATCTGACTGGGCCCATCATATTTGTATGCTCAGAGAGAGTGATCTTTTCAAAACCACAGTATACATGAAGATAGCAAAGCTCCATTCCAGCTGGCCAACTAGTTAAGGTTACTCTAACTAGCTATTATAGACCTCACCCTAAGAAAGAGTTACCCTTTAGAAACAGATATTGCCATATTCCCATTTCAAATGCTACTCCGTTAATTATCCTCTAGGAACCAGGGTGTTTGCTATTCGGATTTTTTTTCAGCTTCATTAAGCTATAACTAACAAAACTGTAAGATACTTAAAGTGTACATCATGATGATCTGATACACGTATACACTGTGAAAGGGGTCCCTCCATCTAGTTAATTAACATATCCGTCACCTCACTCACATATTTATCGTTGGTTTGGGTTTTGGTGTGTTTTTTTTGTTGGTTGTTTTGTTTCTGTGAGAACATTTAAGTTCTACTCTCTTAGCAAATTTCAATTACACAGTACAGTGCTATCAACTATAGTTACCATGTTATACATTACATCTTCAGACCTTATTCACCTTACAGCTGAAAGTTAGTGCACTTTTACCAACCTCTATTTCCTCCACCCTCCAGCCCTTCACAACTTTTCTAGTCAGTTTCTATGAATTTCACTTTGTTTTTGAAATTCCACATATAAGTGATAACAGGTAGTATCTGTCTTTCTCTCACTGGCTTACTTTACTTAGCATAACGCCCTCAGGGTCTGTCCATGTTGTTGCAAATCAAAGGATTTCTTTCTTTCTCATGGCTGAATATTATTCCATTATATACATCTCTCTCATATCTTCTTTACCCATCCATCCCTTAACAGACACACAGGCTGTTTTTTGTTACTCAGATTTTTTTAGTGTTATCACTGAGACACCTGGGTGGATCAGTCGGTTAAGTGTCCAAACTCTTAGTTTCCACTCATGTCATGATCTCAGGATCCTGAGATAGAGCCCAATGTTGGGCTCTGCGTTCAGCAGAGAATCTGCTTGAGATTCTCTCTCTCTCTCTCTCTCTCTCTCTTTCTCCCTCTTCCTCTGCCCCTCCCACTTGTGCTTTCTCCCAAATAAAAAAATAAATCTCTTTATTACTAAATAAATAAATAAATAAATAAATAAATATTTTTAAAAATGTTATCAAAGAGGACATTTTATGAGAATAAGATCTGTACTCTCCATAAAATTTGCAATCTGAAAGTTAAAATGTTAGTGTCTAGGCTTAGAATATTATTCTAGTGCACATATTAAGAAAGTCTTAGAGAAACTTATGGCCTTGTTTGGTTTGGTGGTATCTTCTGATGATGGCAAATACACTGTAGATTTTGAAATAAAGCTTCTTCCAAATATTCTGAAACCATAAGGACCTTATATTGCACCTTATCCAATGGAAGCAAGTGAGAAAGGAAACCAAAGAGGATACAACCAAAGAGAATCCTTGTCAGGATCCCTGGGTGGCTCAGAGGTTTGGCACCTGCCCTCAGCCCAGGGCATGATCCTGGAGTCCCGGGATCGGGTCCCACATCAGGTTCCCTGCATGGAGCCTGCTTCTCCCTCTGCCTGTGTCTCTGCCTCCCTCTCTCTCTCTCTGTGTTTCTCATGAATAAATAAATAAAATCTTGAAAACAAAAAACAAAGGTACTTATCATACCCTCGATGGCTCCAATGCTGCTGAAAGCCAAGGACTCAATAGCAATAGAGGCTGTCTGAAGGGTTAGAAAAACAATGGAAAGAGAGCAACTTCAACCTCTGATTCAATAATTGCTTTTACACTGTTCTGAACTCCATATAGCTATACATGCTTTCTTTGCCTATCTTTTTACAACAATAATCTTTTATTCTATTTTTATGAGAAGGGCAGATACTCAAACCAAAAGGTAAAACATATTCATTCGATACATAATTATTGAGCACCAACTTTGTGCCAGGCTCTGTGTGGCTCTGGGAAAGGTCAGTGCTCTGAAACACCTTAGTGTCTGTAAGGAAAGAGAAAGAGTCAGAGAAAGAGAGACAGAGAGGAAGAGAGAAGCTTTTAAAGAAAGTTACACTACAATGAAGAAAATACTCCTAGCATAAGAGAACTCTGAAACCAAGGAAGCAAATGACTGTGTCTAGAAGTGTCCAGAACTTTCTAAAGGCAGTAACAATTGAGTGGGTCTTATAGCATGAGTAAAAAGTTCATTCAGGAAAAAAGAGGACAAAAGGGCATCCCCCGGTGGCCCAGCAGTTTAGCACTGCCTTCAGCCCAGGGCGTGATCCTGGAGATCCGGGATCCAGTCTCATGTCACGCTCCTTGCATGGAGCCTGCTTCTCCCTCTGCCTGTGTCTCTGCCTCTCTCCCTCTGTGTCTCTCATGAATAAATAAATAAAATCTTAAAAAAAAAAAAAAAAAAAAGAGGACAAAGGGCATTCCAAGATACAGCACCAAGAGCAAAGGCACAGGTGGGTCTAAGGCAGCATGACTTCTTCAGGGATGATAAAGAGTTTGCTGTGGCTAGAGACATGAGGCCTATGGAAGGTTATGAGAAGAGAAAAAGGAAAAAAGTATGTAGGCACCAGACCCTGAAGTCCCACCACTTTTGCAGGTTTGGGGCACTTTTAAGGATTTCTTTTTTTTTTAAGATTTTATTTATTTATTCATAAGACACACACACATACAGAGAGAGAGAGAGGCAGAGATAGGCAGAGGGAGCAGTGGGCTCCGTGCAGGGAGCCCGACGTGGGACTCGATCCTGGGTCTCCAGGATCAGGCCCTGGGCTAAAGGCGGCGCTAAACCGCTGAGCCACCCGGGCTGCCCGCTTTTAAGAATTTTAAGAGTGATACTATTATAGATCTACCAGTGACTGCGTGACTTAGTCAAGTTACTTAACTCTCCGCATCAGTTTCTTCCTTGTAAAATGAGGATACTGACTGCTAAGAGGCTCTAAGGAAGTCTGTTAAAAAGATTAAATAAGAGAATAGCTAAAATAAGTAAGATTAATAGCAATTAAGAAATAAATTAAGATAAATAGCAATAAGCACATAAAGATGTGTTTAACATCATTGGTCATTAGGGAAATGCCAATCAAAATCACAGTAAGATACCACTTCACATCCAGTAGGATCACTACGACAAACATACACACAAATAAGAAGAGTTGGATCTGAACATATCAGAACCTTCATATAGTGCTGGTGAGAAATGTGAAATGATGCAGCCATTTTGGAAAACAATCTGGCAGGTTCCTCAAATGATTAAACATAGAATTACCAGTGACCCTGCAATTCCATGCCTAGGTATATATCCAAGAGAAATGAAAGTAAATGTCCCCACAGAAATCTGTATACAAATGTTTGTAGCAGCATTACTCATAATAGCTAAAAGATGGAAACAACCCAAATGTCCACCAACGGGAAAATGGAACATCCATACGATGGACTGTTATTTAACCTTTTTTTTTTTTTTTTTTAAGATTGTATTTATTTACTCATGAGAGACACACACAGAGAGGCAGAAACACAGGCAGAGAGAGAAGCAGGCTCCATGCAGGGAGTCTGATGTGGGACTCAATCCCGGGTTTCCAGGATCATGCCCTGGGCCGAAGGCAGGTGCTAAACGGCTGAGCCACCCAGGGATCCCCTGTTATTCAACCTTAAAAAGGCATGAATTACTGGCACATGCTAAAGCACGTGAACTTTGAAATGTTGCACTAAGTGAAAGCCGCGAGGCACAAAAGACCATAGATTTTATGACTGTATTTAGATGAAATGTCCACCATGGGCAGATGACAGAGACAGAGTAGGTTAATGGTTGTCATGGGTCTAGGGAGATTTGGAATGGGGAGTGACTACTAATGGGTAAGAGGTTTCTTCTTCTTTTTTTTTTTTTTTTTTTTTAATGAGAGTCATCGTGAGAGTTTATTTTATTTATTTATTTATTTATTTTTATGATAGTCACACACAGAGAGAGAGAGAGAGAGGCAGAGACATAGGCAGAGGGAGAATCAGGCTCCATGCACGGGGAGCCTGACGTGGGATTCGATCCCGGGACTCCAGGATCTCGCCCTGGGCCAAAGGCAGGCGCCAAACCGCTGTGCCACCCAGGGATCCCCGAGGTTTCTTTATACTATGGTGAAAATGTTCTGGAATCAGAGGGCGGTAATGGTTGTGCAGCTCTATGAATACACTAAAAAACACTGAATTGTACACTTTGTTTTTTAAATTTTTATTTATCAATTTATTTGAGAGAGAGAGAGAGAGAGCAAGTGTGTGTGTCTGTGCAGGGGTGGAGGGAGGGGAGGTGGGATAGAGGAGAGGGAGGAGAGAATCCCAAGTAGATTCCCCGCTGAGTGCAGAGCCCCAAGCAGGGCTCAAACCCACGTCCCTGAGATCATGACCTGAGCTGAAACCAAGAGTCAGCCATTTAACCAACTGAGCTACTCAGGCGCCCCCTGAATTTACACTCTAAAAGGGTGAATTTTATGACATGTGAGTTACATCTCCATGAAAATAGCCACTATTTAAATGTTCACTTGGCACTGTGGTAAACATTGTACACTCATTGTTGTCCTCCCAACAGCTTCATCAAGGAGGGAGGAGCTGCTGTGATCCACATCATATAAAGAAACTGAGGCATAGAGAAATTTTTCAAAAATTTCCAAGATTAGGGACACCTGGGTGGCTCAGCAGCTGAGTGTCTGCCTTCGGCTCAGAGCATGATCCTGGAATCCCGGGATCAAGTCCCGCATCGGGCTCCCTTGCATGGAGCCTGCCGCTCCCTCTGCCTATGTTTCTACCTCTCTCTCTCATTCATGAATAAATAAATAAAACAAAATTTCCAAAATTGCACAGGATCAAGTGAACAGAGATGAATTCTGGCTGGCTGACCCAAAACCCAAGTCTTGCATTCTTCTAACCATAGCGTGTGCACAATGCCTGGCGTGCAGCTAGGGCTCAATTAAATATTAGGTATCATCATTACAATGATCCAATTCATGTATCCAGAGGAAAACTTGAGACAGCATGGAGGAAGAGAAACAGTGGGAAAGACAGGGCCAGAGAGACCAATTTAAAGCTTGATGTAATTGTCAAAGCAAGATGCAGTGAGGAACTGAACTAAGGCAGTAGAGATGTAGGAAGGAGCACAAATAGGAACTACACACAAAGAAAGAATTGTCCTAGAAGTTGGGTCGGTTACAATGTGGTAATATTTACATCCACAGTACATTAACATAACTTGCGTTCATACCAGTACTCAAGTCATTAGGAAAAGTTTAAGTTGGAGTGCCTGGTGGCTCAGTTGCTGATGTGCCCAACTCTTGATTTCAGCTCAGGCCATGTGATCTCAGGGTTATGAGATCAAGCCCAGGGTAGGGCTCTCTGCTGGGTGTGGAGCCTGCTTGGGATTCTTTTTCTCTCTCCCTCAGCCCCTCCCCATCCTCTCTTAAAAAAAAAAAAAAAAAAAGGCTGTGGGTTGCAATACCATCCCTTTTAAGATATATAGTCATTAAACTAGAATTTACTGTGTCCCATCAGGGTCACCAAAACAATCTCATTAGCCTCCTTAGCAAAAATCCCTGAGTCATAAAGAACTTGCGCTATTAGCATGGTAATTGTATTCTTCGGTGGATGAACATCTTTTAACCTTGGAAATATTTAGAATTAAGTATTAAAACATTTAAGAGAATCAAAACCATAGCTAGGACAACCCTCACTGAGAAGTTGGCATTTAAGTCAAGTCCAAAGGAGGTGAGATAGTCATGTGGTATCAAGGGGAAGAGTGTTCCAGGAAGATGGAATGGCAAAGGCTTTAAGGTGCAGCAGGCTAGGACTGAGAGAACAATGAGAAACGGAGTCAGAAAGGAGGGGCAGACTGTGTGGTAGATAGGACATCACAGAGTCAGCTTTTCTAAGGCCTTCGCTTTTAATATGAACAAGATGGAACCAATGAACATGGAGAGGCACTGACATTCCTGAGCAAAGAAGTGACAAAAACTTCACTCAAAGGGGTCAAAAAACCTTACAGCAAATCCTTTAAATATTATTAACATGTAATTATGTCACTGAAAGGGTTAAGCCTATTAAACAGAAACCCAGTTTTCAATAGAAAATAAGACTTAAATTATAGAAGATGAATCAAGTATTTGAAGTTCTAGAAATCTACATGATCTGGAAGGAGCCCAGGTACTCAGGATGCCTTCTGCTGACATCTTGTAGCCTAATCCGTGTGTGCCCATTTGGCCAAGGGGTGCAGGTTAGATTATCACTTCCCATTTATCACTGGTGTAGCCAGGGAGGTTCCCAGGAATAAAGATATCTGATCTGCCCTTATCAGTGAGGAGCTCATGCTCCAGGGGTCCCCACAAACCCACCCATACTTGAGGCTTGTGGAAGGTAGGACTAGAGAGGAAATTTGAGCCTTCATTCTCCCATTGCGCATTTTGGACGTTTTCTGACTAAAGATCAATGAAGATTTTTATTTATTTTTATTTTTTTTAAAGATTTTATTTATTTATTCACGAGAGACACAGAGAGAGAGAGGGGCAGAGACACAGGCAGAGGGAGAAGCAGGCTCCATGCAGGGAGCCCGATGTGGGACTCGATCCCGGGTCTCCAGGATCACAGCCTGGGCCAAAGGCAGGCGTTAAACCGCTGAGCCATCCAGGGATCCCCCTCAATGAAGAATTTTAGACCAGGAAAGCAAAGTGACCGACCTGCTTTCCAGAAGACTCTGGAGGTGACTTTAGGAGGAAATGAAGAACAAGAACAGGAGGCTTTGGGAGCCTGCCATGGCTCACCTTCTGGTTTAAGGGTTACATTCTGCACTTAATGCAATTCCTCATCTAGAAAGTCGAACAACCCATCGACCTGACTGTTTTATGTGAAATTAGGTGAGATAATTCATATAAGTGAAGACCCTCTATTTACTAAACAAAGTTCCGCAAACAGAAACGTGTATTGAGAACAGAATACGGACATGTGTAGCTTAAAGCCTACTAAGTGGGAATCTTCCAAAGATCCCTTAAACGAAAACTAACACAATGTTATATATCAATTATATCTCAATTTTTTTTTTAAAGAGAGAGAAAAAGGAAAGACAGGGAAAAAAGAGAGAAAAGAGAAAAATGAGATCAAGAAAGGAAAGAAGGAAGGAAGGAAGAAAAGAGAAAGAAAAGCTAACACGTCTTGGAAAGCTGTGGAGTCTGGCTATTGGCACAATCAATGCTAAATAAGCGCATTGGAAGGGGAAGGAGCCAAACCGCTAACTAACTTACAAAAGAGCCAGTCTACACGGGTAGAAGGTGCGTTTGTGCGGTTCCGTCATAAACCAAAAAAATTATGGCTCATTATGTGTTAGATGTAGCAAGTCAGCCTTCGGCTCCGAGTCCGGATCTGTTGCATCACGGTATGAAACCAAAGGATGGAGGATGGAGGAGCAACTCGGACCACTGCCCAAGGAGCCGCCCTCCCGAGGAAGCGCCGGGACGCCGGGGAGCAGCCCCGGGCCCCCGGGCCGCCCGGCCCCCGCCGCCCCCCGCCGCCCCCCGCCGCCCCATTGGGCGGGCCGCCCGTCACTCGCCGCGCAGCCCGGGCCCGCCGGCCGCCGACCCTCCGCCAGTCCGCCGCGCCCGACGGCTCCACACACGCCGGGCGCCGGCCCCGCGCCGCCTTCCCGCCTTCCCGCCGCCGCCGCCAGGAGGCTCCGCGCGCCTTCCCGCCTTTCCCCGCGCCGGGCTCGGGCCGGGCCGGGCGAGGCGGGCGCGGGCGGCGACGGCGCGGCCATTGTCCCGCAGCCCCTCCCGGGCGCGCAGGAGGCGCTGGCCGCGGGGAGGGGCGGCCGCGGGCTCCCGAGCCGGTGCGCCCCGGCGCCGCCCGCCCGGCCCCGCGGGCCCCCGCCGCCCGCCGCTCGCGCCCGCCTTTGTGGCCGTGCCCAGCCCCTCGGAGCCGGCGCGCCGCCGCCGCCTCTGCCGCCGCCTCTGCGCCCGGGGCTGCAAATGGCGCCCGGCCGCCTCTGCGCGTCCCGCCGCCTGCCCGGCCCGGGGACGTCTGGGGGCGCCGCGCCCGGGCCGCATCCCGCCGCCGCCCGCCGCCGCCCTCCGCCCGCAGCCAGGCTCGCGGCCCGTCCCGACAGCCCCGACGCCCCGCCCGCCCTCCGCCCGCGCCGCGCGCAGCCACTTACCGCGGGCCGCGGCGCACCGGCGGGTCGCGCGCGCGGGCTCGGGGAGGATTCCTGGCCCTCCGCAGGGGAAATACCCACTTTCGAAGCCGCTCCTTTGCGCCCTAAAACAAGTAGCCCCAACGTGAGAGAAACAAAAGGTATTTGCTGACGTGGGCGTTGGATAGAAACGCCCGAGGGCTGGGGACACAATTAAAGGGGCAACGCACAGATTTCAGGCACCAACCAGCAGCTTCGCCCACTCCCCCTGCCCTCGCCTACACCCCGCTGCACCCTCCAGAGGCTCCGGGGTGCCCGGGTTCCCTGGCAGTTGACTACGGAATCATTATTTAGTCAGGAGCTTAAATTTAAAATTGTACTTTACGTTGGGAAAGGCGCCTCCGGAGGGCAGAAGGGCTGGATTTCTAGGATCTGGGGAATTTGGTTTAGGAAAGAGGGAGGGACTTAGGCGTGCCCACAATTACTGTATAAATACATGTGACATTATTGTACTTAAGTTTAGCAACGTCAAATGTAAGCGATTTCCACACAATTTTTCCCTCGATTGAAGCACTTGTTTTGGTTGTGGGTAACCTTTTCTAAAACCTCTACAGGTCACAAGCGTTTTATCTGAAGAGGAAAACCCAGAAAATCTGAGATAAGGGAAAATAAGTCTTGCTTAAGTCGAGAGAAAATATAAAACTAGTAAAAAGAGCAGGTTTTGTGTTTTCGAATACAAAAATTCATTGTATGCCGACTTTCTTTTGACATATTTATGACCATAAGTGCAAACAGGTTATATGTTTGCTAAAGTCTTAAATCAGTGAATTTTCACGGCAGCTACAGAAACTTGAATTCTAGAAATTAGTTTCCAGTGTCTTATGCTGAATCAGGTCCTGAAAAGCACTGTGTGTCATAAAACTGGAAAAAAAAAAAAGAAGCCAAAACCTTTCATTTTTGTATGGCTGCCTCTTCTATGTCACACTCAGTCAAATGGGACAAAGTTTATTGCTTTGGTTCCATCAATAATTAGGTATGCATTTTGAGGATTGCATGCTCTATGAGAGGGAGTCAGAGTATTCACAATGATCTCCTAATGTCACTTCCTTATTCCTGTAGAGGTATTTTGCTATTTAGCTGCATTTCCTCACATTCTGAACAGGTAAATGGAAAACATGTTTGAAAACCACTAAGTATCAGGAGGGTTGGACGTGCTCAAGCTACTCTGCAAGCAACCCCTATGAGAATTCTCCCAGAAAAACCTGGGCATTGTTATAGCACAAGGTTTTATTTCAGCCTTAATTAAAACATGCAAAAGAGTTCTACAAACTTGTTCCTCTAGAGAGCACATCAGATGGGTGATAAACACTTTGTTGCATGGAGGAAGTAATAGGGGTTTTTTTTCCCCCTCACTTTCCCCGTCCTGGCTTCTGAAACTCATTTATATATTTGGAGAATCCTTTATGTTATGATTAATTAGTGGGAGGTAGAATCTGTTTCCTGCAATAGGACCTGGAAATGCCAGTGACTTGCTTTTCGAGAATCCCCACAGCTAGGACAGTGCCCATCTTCTACACTTTGATAGTCAGATGCGTACACTAGGGACTTTGAAGAGGGAGCTATGACACCAAGAAACAGGAACATCAAAGAAATGTTTCTTGCAGCAGTGACAGCTATAGCAAGATAACGTCTCCAGGTGCCATCGTGGCAGGGCTGCTAGTGGCAGCATCCACTATCCAGGGCTAGTCCTATTAGTGGTCACAGCTGCCACGTCTCTGTTCACTGAAGACAGTGTTGGTATCATCACCAGACCAGCTCTGTACTATGACTTGGCTCTTTCCTCTGCCTGCTTAGCATAGGCTTCAATCCCTGTGCTCTGCTCTTCCTGGAATCTGTGAACTTTTAATACATTCATTTCTGCTTAAATCAGCCAAGGCCAGTCTCTGTGCAACTAGTAACAGAGTTGGTCTCTGTACTGACCAGCACAAAATATTAAGAAGGCATCTGGACATATGACGTAGAACTTAATAGAATTATTAGAGATAAAATGTTGTCACTGATGTCATATAGATGGGAATTAGAACCATGGGTATAGATACAGAGGGAATGCAAAGTGAGAAGAGGAGAAGGCTTGGAATGGAACTGCAGCCACTTTATCAACCAGTGGCTGGTTAGAGGAAGGTGAAATTGCAAATGACATAGAGAAGTGACTAGAGAGCAAGGAAGTGGCCTGGGATGACACCTAGGATGGTGTCATAAAAACTAGGAGAAGAGTAACTCCAAAATGAAGAACTGGACAATAGTGGTAAATACTTCTCTTAAGAGAAAGTATCTTATTAGATTTAACGACTCAGAGATCACAGACCCCAGAGAAGACTTAAACTTGAAAGAAAGGAGCAGGGGGATCCCTGGGTGGCGCAGCGGTTTGGCGCCTGCCTTTGGCCCAGGGCGCGATCCTGGAGACTCGGAATCAAATCCCACATCGGGCTCCCGGTGCATGGAGCCTGCTTCTCCCTCTGCCCGTGTCTCTGCCTCTCTCTCTGTGACTATCATAAATAAATAAATTAATTAATTAAAAAAATTAATTCTCTATTAAAAAAAAAAAAAGACTGGGATCACCTGAAAACTCGCTCAGCTATGACTGTTACCTGGAGCACCTACGTGTAGCCTCTCCATATGGCTTGGGTTTCTTGCAGCATGGTTGCTGGGTTTTGAGAGGGAGTATCCTCACGACAGTGTACCAAGAGGGAGTATCCAAGAGAACTAGGAAGGAGCTGTGTGATCTTCTATACCTATCAACAGAAGTCACGGTGCCTCACTTGCCATATCCCTTTGGGAAGAGTAGTCACACCCTACCAAGATTCAAGCAGAAGGGGACATAGCTATCTCTTAATGGGAAGAATATCAGAGATTTTGAGGACATGTCTTAAAATTAGCTAGAAAGGGATGTGGGTAAAAACTTTAACACATTTAAATGCTGATGGAAAGCATGAAGACAAGAGGGAAAGATTAAATATACAGGAAAAATAATTAACAATGGCTGAATCTCTGCAATTAAGGGAGAAGAAGATCAAAATCTCAAATAGGAACAGTGCCTACATGGGAAAAGTGAAAACTCCACTATCCCATTGGAGTAGAGGGTAAGAAGAACATGGATAGGTGTGATGGTTTTCACATGCCTACATATTCTTTGACTCTGCTTCCTTCAAGAGGTCAATCCTAATTTCCCCTGTGTGAGGGTGAGCTGGACTTAGTGACCTGCTTCTGAAGAATGGAAATGAGCAGAGACACCTGGGTGGCTCAGCTGTTGAGCGTCTACCTTTGACTCAAGGCATGATCCTGGAGTCCCAGGATCGAGTCTCACATCAGGCTCCCTGCATGGAGCCTGCTTCTCCCTCTACCTATGTCTCTGCCTCTCTCTCTCTCTCTCTCTCTCTTTCTCTCTGTGTCTCTCATGAATAAATAAATAAAGTCTTTAAAAAAAAAGAATGGAATAAAGCAGAAATGATAGTGTGTAATTTCAGAGCATTGGTGATAAAAGGCAAAGCATCTTCCTGTTTGTTCTTTCCCTGTCTTGGATCTGCTGTTCTGGGACAAGACAGTATCCTCAGGTGGCCACATGGAGATGACCTGAGGCTTTCTGCCAATAGCCATGAGAGTGTGCCACCTTGGAGTGGATCCTCAAGCCCCAGAGAAGCCTTCAGCTGACTGCAGTCCCAGTCAACAGCTTGAGTGGAAACCTCTTAAGAGACCCAGAGCCATAACTGACCCACTAAGCTGCTTCCAGCTTTCTGACCCTCAGAAATCTTGTGAAGTATTTAATATTTGTTCTTTTAGGCCATTAAGTTGTGGGGGCAATTTGTTATGCAGCTATAGATAACTTACACAAGTTGTGGTACCTAAAAGTGCTAACATAACAAAAACCTAAAAATATCTACTGTGGCAATGGAAGGGTGAAAGAACTTTGAGGTGAACGTTAGTGAAACTTGAGCCTTTTGGAAAGCTAATAGAGTCCTGATGGCCTCTGAGGAAGCTGCAAGTGAGTGCCTAAAGAAAAGTCATAGAAATCTCATTGGACACTGAAGGAAGGGGTCTTTTTTATGTGCTGGCACAAATTTAGCAACACTATTGCCTGCGGCAAGATGAAAAGTGGAAAATACACCTAATGAATCCAGTGATCTACCTAAGGAGATTTACATGAAGAATACTGAAGAGGCTGCCTGGTCTCTTCTTGCCACTTGTAGTAAAATATAAAAGGAGAGAGATAAAGTAAAGGAATGACTATTAGACAAAAGGAAGCCATAACTTTCTGGTTTTGGAAATTTCCAGCTTCTCCAAGTGGCAAATGATGCTAAAGTTAAGAAATGGCTTCTGAACAAAGATGAAATAAATCCAGGGCAATGCCAGGAAAACACAGTCCAAAGATGAAGTGAAGGGAGTAGCTGTAACATCCTTTGTCAAGATCTAAGGAAGATTGAAAGTGTTAACCTCAGAATACTGTTCATTTAAGCAAAAAGTCCTCTAAAGATTTAAGGATATGACTCATGAATCCTCATTCAAACAGTAGAATTCTGAGAAGCTTAAGGGCGTTCGTTGTTCCTCAACAGAAGTTCAAGGCTATATAGAAGGGTTTATCTTGAAGAACTTTGTGAGGATACCTTTTGTCTAATGGAGTGAACCTCAAAATTCACAAGAGCCTCCTGATTTTAAGAAATGTTCAGAGGAACACTGCCCAGTTGGACTGAAAGAATCAGAGGCAATACAAAGTGAATAGATATCTTCTGACACCCAGAATTCTACTGGTAAAATGCAATCTGTGAAACATATACAGTTGTAAATTTGGATTTTTTTCTATGCAAAAGGAAGGATGACTCAGAGGGTACCAAGAGCCCAGAGGGTAGAACCAAAAGCCCAGAAGGTAGAACTAAGAGCCATAGATGATTATCCCTAGGCCTTGAGTCCTAATCAAGGAATTTCCAACATTTGTCCGGGTAGATTTCAGAATTGCTATGGATCAGTGATTCATTTGTGCCAGCATCTCCATCCATTTTGAATAGGGATATCTATAGAGATTATCCTAGATGTACCACCATTGCCTGTTAGGTAAGTGTGAAGCAGATAACTTGTCTCTTTAGTTCATGGGACTTCAGATCAAAAGGAACTATCTTCAAGGAGCTGTAATTAAGGAACTACACCCTTGGGAGTTAGTGTAAGATGTGGATTAGCATGATCAGAGACTGAATGATATGGAGTTCTAAACTAATCCCAAAATATGAACCAGAGATTAATGGTCAGAAAGGAAAGGTGTATATTTTCTGAATTGAGATTATGGTTTACTGGTCACTGAGTCATTGAATTAGATTTGGCTGAGAGCAACACAAAATCTAAAATAACAGTGGCTTCAATAAGATATCAGTTTATTTTTCTCTCACATGAAAAACCTGGAGGTAGATGATTCAAGGCTAGTAGTATAGGAGCTCCATTCTATAAAGTCCTCAAGGGGATCCCTGGGTGGCGCAGCGGTTTGGCGCCTGCCTTTGGCCCAGGGCACGATCCTGGAGACCCGGGATCGAATCCCACATCGGGCTCCCGGTGCATGGAGCCTGCTTCTCCCTCTGCCTGTGTCTCTGCCTCTCTCTCTCTCTCTGTAACTATCATAAAAAAATTAAAAAAAAAAAAAAAGTCCTCAAGGAACCAGGCCTGTTGTCAACTTCCTGTTCCACCATACCTAGCATGTGGCCCTCATGCTCCTGTTCTAAAATGGACCACCAGGGATGCTTGGGTGGCTCAGCGGTTAAGCATCTGCCTTCCCCTCAGGGTGTGATCCTGGAGACCCAGGATTGAGTCCCTCATCGGGCTCCCTGCATGGAGCCTGCTTCTCCCTCTGCCTGTGTCTCTGCCTCTGTGTGTGTGTGTGTGTCTCTCATGAATAAATAAATACAATCTTTAAAAAATAAAATAAAATAAAATGGACCATCAACTCTATATTCAAAGCAGAAAGATAGAGAAAGGGGGAAGAATGGGTAAAAAACATGTTCTTGCTGTCTCTTATGGAAGATTCCTGGAATCTACCATATCACACTTTTATTTACATCCCATTGGTCAGAACTTAGTCACATGGTCACATCTAGCTGCAAGAGAATCTGGCAAATACAGTGTCTAGATGAAGTAGTAATATACATAGTAAAACATTCTCTTACTAAGGAAGAAAGAAAAGATGTTGAGGGACAGCTAACAGTTTTCTAGAGTCAGTATTGTTACTTGTAGAGAATAGAATCCACTCTGGGTAATTTAAACAGAAAAGACTTTATTAGACAACAGTAGGTGGCTTATGAATATCCAGGTGGGCCAGAGAATCATGCTTAGATGCTAAAGTTCAGGACAACAGCAGCCATGAGAAACTCGCAAACACACCACATGGCATTCGTTATAGACTCCCAAATCCTGCTACCCCGTAATACTACATTAGGAATAGACACTGAAATCTCTGCCAAGCTGCCCCAGAAAGCCAGTACCTTCAAACTATGCTTGCAGGAAGAGCTAATGCATCAAGGCATGACTTTTGACTCACATTTCTCATTTTCATCATCATGTGGATGCATCTATTTGAAAAATAGCTCCAAGGGAGTGTGGGAAATGTAGTTTTTAGCTTTCCAGCATTTGCTGTATAGGAAAACATACAAAATGGGGATCGGACACTGTGTTAAATGAGCCAATACACAGTATATCCCATAGTTCATCATTTTGTATACTAGTTTTCCATATAAACTTCTCATACTTGAATTTCAAAAAAACAATAGTAACAAAATGTTGCCACTTAATATAATTCAACTATCATAGAAAAAAATCTCACTCTCTCTGTGAAAGAGATTACCCAATGACTCATGAAGAACTACATCACTCTCTAAGAAATATTCATGTCTTATCTATTGAGTCATAATATATTCTGTAATCAAGAAAGAAAATGTGCGTAGCCAGTACGGTCCTTGTTTCTAAAACTGGTCACAGGCGATAATTGGCATTTATAATTTCCTTCCTCTACTTCCTATGTTAAGTTACATAATATCTTTTGTCTTTTATGATTTTTTTTTTACTTTAAATCCTATTTTATGGGGATTGCTGGGTGGCTCAGCGGTTTAATGCCTGCCTTTGGCCCAGGGCATGATCCTGGAGTCCCAGGATTGAGTCCCGCATCGGTCTCCTGGCATGGAGCCTGCTTCTCCCTCTGCCTGTGTCTCTGCCTCTCTCTCTCTCTATGTCTATCATGAATTTTAAAAAATTCTTAAAAAAATAAATCCTATTTTATTACATACTAGGATTACTACCTTCTGTATTCTTTTGATTCATATATGCCTGCCATAGCTTTTTCTATCCTATTTTAAACTTTACCTTTTTTTTTTGGTTTTAAATTTTAAAAATTTAAATTATACTGTTAGATTTTTAAAAACTAGTCCGAGAATCTTGACCTTATCATTTTAAATTTAATGCAATTACATTATTGTATTTACAGTTAAATTAGGATTTACTTCTATCATATTGTTTTACATTTTATTTTTTTAAATAAAATTTTATTTATTTATGATAGTCACACACACACACACAGAGAGAGAGAGAGGCAGAGACACAGGCAGAGGGAGAAGTAGGCTCCATGCACAGGGAGCCCGACATGGGATTCGATCCCGGGTCTTCACGATCGGGCCCTGGGCCAAAGGCAGGCGCCAAACCACTGCGCCCCCCAGGGATCCCTGTTTTACATTTTACATTTGCTTCATGTTTTATTCCTTTCATGCTATTATCACTGTTCTTCTCTTTAGTATGTTGATTAGATTGAGATTTCTTTTCTTTTTTTTTTTTTTTTAGATTGAGATTTCTTTGGCTGATTTAAAAGTTATATATTTGGGGACACCTGGGTGGCTCAGTCAGTTAAGCATCTCTTTATTTTGGCTCAGGTCATGATCTCAGGATCATGAGATCAAGCCCTGTGTCAGGCTCTGTCCTCAGCACAGAGTCTACTTGAGATTCTTTCCCTCTTCCTCCCCCTTGGCTCTCTAAATAAATAAATAAATATTTAAAATAAAATAAAAAATTTAAAAAGCTACATATCCGGGGATGCCTGGTGGCTCAGTCGGTTAAGTGTCTGCCTTTGGCTCAGGTCATGATCCTGGAGCCCCAGGATCAAGCCCTATGTTGGGCTCCCTGCTCAGCAGGGAGTCTGCTTCTCCCCCTGCCCCTTACCCAACTCATGTTCTCTCTCTCTCTCATTTTCTCTCTCTCAAATAAATTGTTTAGAAAAAAGCTATATATTTGTATTTGATTCACATTGTGGTTGTTCTTAATTTATTACCTATATTCATAGTTTTTTACTCTTATGAACAATTAAATGTATCCATATCTATTTCTTCCCCTTAATAAGAAAGTACTTATATATATGCTCATGTCTCTTTTTCTCCACCTCCCTCCAGTATTGATATTATTTGTTATAGATGTTATTTTCTTTTTTTCATTTTATTTGATACAACCCTTTTCTTTAAAGACAAACTTTACCAAAGTGTTTTTTTTTTTTTTTAGGATCTTATTTATTCATGAGAGACACATATAGAAAGGCAGAGACAAAGGCAGAGGGGAAAGCAGGCTCCCCAGGAAGAGCCTGGTATGGGACTCAATCCCAGGAGCCCGGGATCAGGACCTGAACCAAAGGCAGACACTCAACCACTGAACCACCCAGGCGCCCCCTACCACGGTATTTGAACACTTCTTCTTTTTTTTTTTTTTTTAAGTAAGCTCTACACCCAATGTGGGGCTTGACCTCAGGACCCCAAGATCCAGAGTCACATGCTCTACCGACTGAGCCAGGCAGGTGCCCCAAAGCATTTGAACACTCTTATTCTCCAATCTCTTGGAGCATCTTCTAGATTTGTGTCTCATCTTGATTACTTTCTTCAAGATTGTTTTCAGCGTCTGTGTGGCAAAACTCTCAAGGCTTTGTGTGCTAGAGAATATTTTTATTATGCTCTAACATTTGAATGAGAATTTGGATATAAAATTCTAGAATCAAAGATCTCTTCCTTTGATACTTTAAAACATATTGCTCTATCCTTACTTTGCATCCAGTGTTGCTGTTGAGTAGTATGATACCAATTTGCTCTTTCTCTTCTCATAGAATTCCCTTACAATTTTCGTTTTGTTTTTGATATTTTTACATTTTGCATTTGACAGTCTTACATTTTATTATAATGTGTCTCAGTGTAGATTTTTTCTTAATGCTCCTGTTTGGCATTTGTTGGTTCCTTTTCATCTAAGACCTTTCATCCTTCTTTAATTCTGGGAAGGTTACCTTCACTATTCAAAATATAATTTATTCCTCTCCGTGTTTTTTCTCCTGCCTTCTGGAACCCCTAATTTTCCAGATGTTGGCATTTTTATTCCTGTCCTCCATGTCTCTTCTTTCTTTTTGTCCTTTCATGTGATGTTATGGGAAAGCTCCTTAATATGATATTGAAATGTATTAATTTTTCTTTAGCCATATCTATCCTTCTATTTATTCTATTTCTTGTGTTGTTTCCATTTTCAATTCTACTATTTCCTCTTGGTTCTTTTTCATGATATCTTATTACCTCATATGTTTTTTTAAAAGACATTTATTTATTTGGGAGAGAGAGAGCACAAGCAGGGGGAGCAAGAGGGAAAAGGGAGAAGCAGGCAACTCTCTGAGCAAGGTGCCTGATCCGGGGCTAGATCCCAGGACCCTGGGATCATGATCTGAGCTGAAGGCAGCCACTTAAGCCGACTGAGCCAACCGGGTGCCTGTTATTACTTCATATGTTAATATAATCTGTTCTCTAAGTATTTTTATCATCCTTATTGTAAATTTCTTATTTTTTATTCCACTGATTTTTAGATTATATTGTAAATTTATTTTTTATTCCACTGATTTTTAGATTAAATATATATATCAATATATATATTTTGATGTTGGTTATTATATATATTTGTATGTGTGTGTCTGATTCAGTTTATTGTTTTTCTTATAATGGTTGTATATTGGCCTGTGAACTCATCATGTCCCTTGAAACTATTGGCTACTCTGTTTGCTGATGAAGTGCTTCTCAAACTGTGGTGAAGAACTGGACTGTTTTTGTTCCCAATCCATTGCAGGCATATTTATTACATAAAACTTCTTAAATTTTTACTCACTTCTACTTTCTGCACTTATTATAGAGCAGGAACATCAGTCCTTGAACCATACTTTGACCAGTATTGTCCTAATGCACACTGGGAATGGATACTGGTGCAGGGTGGTATATTGTATTAGCCTTTCCAACTATTCCCTTCTTTCACTCTGAGGGGATTATATGTCAACCCATTGCTGTGTTATTTTTCAATGCCTCCCTAGACACAGAGCGCAGTTCCCTGCCCCACTGTCTGTCTGGTTTGGTTTTGTACCTTGCTTGGACCAATGAAATATGCGCAGTTACAGCAGGGCAGTTCTGAGCAGGAGCTTTAGGAGGCACATGTGTTTCCATCATGTGTTTCCAACTCTTGTTCTTCTTCTGTGCTGCATGAATACTGTGACTCAAAGAGCCGTTGCTCCTACAATCCAATGTAGGTCCCAAAGTGAGGCATTTTGAGCCACAGAATCTGACCTACAATCACCAACATGTAAAGACAGCAAGAAATAGATGTTGGTTATTGTAAACCAAGGTTGGCAAACTACAGTCCTTGGGCCAAACCCAATCTACTGTCTGCTTCTGTAAGGCCCATAAGCTAAGAATTTTTTTCATCTTTGAAACGTTGAAAACTAATCAAAACACACATATAAGGTTAATTAACTTACACCAAAGGAGCCAAGAGTATACAATGGGGAAAGGACAGTCTCTTCAACAGATGAGGTTGGGAAAACTAGATAGCCACATGCAAAAGAACGAAACTGGAACCATTATCTTATACTATACACAATAATGAACTCAAAATGGATTAAAGACTTGAATGTAGGACCTGAAACCATAAAACTCCCAGATGAACATATAGTCTATAAACTCCTTGACATGGGACTTGGCAATGACTTTTTTGAGTTTGACACCAAAAGCAAAGGTAACAAAAGCAAAAATAAACAAATGGGACAACATCAAACTAAGAAGCTTCTGCACAGCAAAGAAAATGCTCAAAAAGAAATAAAGGCAACCTGGGTGGCTCAGTCTGTTAAGTGTCCACCTTCGGCTCAGGTCATGATCTTGGGATCCTAGGATCCAGCCCCACATTAGGCTCCCTGCTCAGCAGGGATCCTGCTTCTCCCTTTCCCTCTGCCCCTCCCTATATTTGTGCCCCCCCCCCATCTGTCACATAAATAAATTAAATCTTTAAAAGCAAACAAAGACAACCTGCTAAGTGGGAGAAAATACTTGCAAATCATATATTTGATAAGGGATTAATATCCCAAATTTGTAAAGCATCCATACAACTCAATAGCAAAACAAACAATCTGATTAAAAAATGGGCAGAGGACCTGAATATACATTTTTCCAAAAAAGACATGTAGGTGGCCAGGTACCTGAAAAGGTGTTCAATATCACTCATCAGCAGGAAAATGCAAATCAAAACCACAATAAGCTATCACCTCACACCTGTTAGCATTGTTGTTAACAGATAAGAAAAGGTGTGGGTGAGGATGTGGAGGACAAGGAAAGTTTGTGCACAGTTGGTGGAAATGTAAACTGGTGCAGGTACTCTGGAAAACAGTCCACAATAGAACTATCATATGATCCAGCGATTCTACTTTAGGATGTTTATCCAAAGAAAAAAACACTAACTGGAAGGGACATATGCATCCCCATGTTCACTACAGCACTATTTACAATAGCCAAGACATGGAAGCTACCTAAGGGTCTGTTCGTGGATGAACGGATAAAGAAAATGTGGTGTATATATACAATGGAATATTATTCAGCCATAAAAAGAAGTTTTGCCATTTGCAACAACATGGGTGGACGCTGATGACATAATGTTAAATGAAATAAATCAGAGAAAGACAAATACTATATGACCTCAACTATATGTGGACTCTAAACAAAACAAAACAAAACAAAACAAATTCATAGATACAGAGAACAGATTGGTAGTTGCCAGAGGTGAGGGGCAGGGGCCAAATGGGTGAAGGAGGTCAAAGGTTACAAACTTCGAGTTATAAAATAAGTAAGTCATGGGGATGTAGTGTATGTGTGGTGACTATAGTTAATATTATACTGTATATTTGAAAGATGCTAGATCTTTTTGTTTTTAAGATTTTGTTTATTCATGAGAGACAGAGAGAAAGAGGCAGAGACAGGCAGAGGGAGAAGCAGGCTCCCTGATGCGGAACTCAATCCCAGGACCCTGGGATTACAACCTGAGCCGAAGGCAGAGGCTCAACCACTGAGCCACCCAGGTGCCCTAAGAGAGTAGACCTTAAAAGTTCTCAGCACAAGGGAAAAAATTGTAACTGTGAGGTGACAGATACTAACTAGACTTACTGTGGTGATCATTTTGCAATACATACAAATATCAAACCATTATGTTGTACACCTGAAACTAATATAATGTTATATGTCAAATATATCTCAATAAAAACATAATCAAAAGAAGAACAAGATTTGTGACATAAACTATATGAAGTTCAAGCTTTAGTATTCATAATGTTTTGTCAGAACATAGCCACACTCATTTGTTTACATATTGCCTATGGCTGCTTCCTTGCTCTAAAGGACAGAGCTGAGTATCCTGAGTATCGATAACAGAGACCACATGTCCCACAAAGCCCAAAACATTTACTATTTGGCCCTTTACAGCAAAAGTGCACCAGCCTCTGTTGTAAGCCACAGAGATTTTGAAGTTGGTTGCTACCTCAGCAAAAATGACTAATGTAGTCAAAATGAATTTAAGGAGAGGGGAGTAGCCCCAGAGAAGGGAGTGCCAGGCACCACAAAGCTACTCTGGATCATTCCCATTTGCTGTCCCTGTGAACCAGCAACCCTTTTGAGCTTTTACTTTTCAACTGTTTAGGAGAAGCAGCATTGGGATGAGCTTATAATTCCTTAGCCTTGAGTATTTGGAGGAGAGGCTGGCTGAGAGAATGTTCACATGCTGAAGTCAGCTCACCCCCATCTCTAATCCCCCAGTAGGACTTGGCACTGCCCCACATTAGTCTGTCAGGACCGACAGCCTGGCTTTTTGCTCTCTGCACTGCAACCTGAAACTGTTGAAAATATTTTTATTTCTCTGGGCCCTACTCAAAGTTGCCAGTCCTTTGGATTACTTGGTAAATGGATCAGAACAGTTGCAGAAGATAGAGGGGAATGTATGCATTCTCTTAAATGGAAGAGAAAGAGCTGGAGTTAGAGCCAGGAAATTTGTGTAACACACAGCCTATCTTATCTATGCTATAGACGGTAATGAGCAACCATTACCAATGTTCCATTTCTGGCTGCAGCAACTATAAATTACAGATGCTTCATTACATCCTCAAATTAGGGGAGGGGTGTTTCAGCAAAAACCTGGCACAGGTATGGAACTGTTAGGAGTATGACTATTATCTATGATGGGTGTCTGGGTGCAAAGTAGGTTGAAAATCTCTGGCCTGGAGCCGTAAATGCAAACTATTTAAAGTGACTCACAATATCTTTCACATTCCTACCATTCTCTCCTGCCTCCTGTTCTCCAGCCTCAGGGAGCTACCACACTTATACTCCTCTATATGTAATGTGCTTCCTCTTGCCTCTGGACATACTTTCTCCCCTCCATCTGGATTATACTACACTCTCCACCTTCATTTGCCTGGAAAATTGTTCCTTCAGGATTCAGTTCAGACACCACTCATTCCATGAAGCCTTATGACATCCCATGAGGTAGGTGTTCCTTCCTCTCTGCTTCTGCGTGGGCCTAAACAAATATGTCCATAATAGTTCTTATGAAATGTTTTCATAACTTTTCCTTTGTTCATTTCTTTTAACGACTAAGTGAAGGTGTTCTCTTATTTTACTATGATTATCTTCATGTAACTGCACTGCTAATCTCAATCAGTGTCTGGTCAGGAGACAGAAACCACACCATGAATTTAAATGTGGAAATATTAGTATAAAGAATTATTAACTAGTAAAGGAGATATATATACAAAATGTATTTATTTACTTATATAAAGATATTTATTATAATGAATTGGCTTACATGACTATAAAGGTTGGCAAGTCCAAACTTGAACTATAGTTCAGAAGGTTCAAGACCCGGGGTGCCTGGGTCGCTTAATTAGGTGTCTGCCTTCAGCTCAAGTCATGATCATGGGGTCCTGGGATCAAGCCCCACATTAGGCTCCCTACTCAGCTGGGAGTCTGCTTCTCCCTCTCCCTCGGCCCCTCCACCTGCTCATATTTGCTCTCACTCTCTCTTTCAAATAAATAAACAATATGAAGAAGAAGAAGAAGAAGAAGAAGAAGGAGAAGGAGAAGGAGAAGGAGAAGGAGAAGGAGAAGGAGAAGGAGAAGGAGAAGAAGAAGAAGAAGAAGAAGAAGAAGAAGAAGAAGAAGAAGAAAATTTGAGACCCAGAAAAGCAAATGTTCCACTTCCAGCCCAAAGGCAGTCGGCTGGTGAAGACTGTTACTCAGAAAGGCCAGTCTTTTTGCTCTTCAGCTGATCAGATAAGCCCCACCTACATTTTGGAGGGTAATCTGCTTTACTCAAAGTTCACAAATTTAGATGTTACTCTCATCAGGATGCCTAGGTGGCTCAGTGGTTGAGCCTCTGCCTTTGGCTCAGGTCATGATCCTGGGGTCTTGAGATCAAGTTTCACATCAGACTCCCCTCAGGGAGCCTGCTACTCCCTCTGCCTATATCTCTGCCTCTGTCTCATGAAAAAATAAGTAAAATCTTTTTTTTTTTTTTTTTTTTTTTTAGTAAAATCTTTTTTTTAAAGATTTTTTTATTTATTCATGAGAGACACAGAGAGAAAGAGAGGCAGAAACACAAGCAAAGGGAGAAGCAGGCTCCTTGCAGGGAGCCCGATGTGGGACTCGATCCTGGGTCTCCAGGGTCACACCCTGGGCTGAAGGCAGCGCCAAACCGCTGAGCCACCCGGGTTGCCCAAATAAGTAAAATCTTAAAAAATAAATAAAAATAAGTGTTATTATCATAAAAAAATCCTCTAAGTTGATGAAACAAATAAAATTAACCATTACAGGTGATTATCTATAAAAGGGGTAAGGGATCCCTGGGTGGCACAGCGGTTTAGCGCCTGTCTTTGGCCCAGGGCGCGATCCTGGAGACCCCGCATCGAATCCCACGTCCGGCTCCCAGTGCATGGAGCCTGCTTCTCCCTCTGCCTGTGTCTCTGCCTCTCTCTCTGTGTGACTATCATAAATAAATAAAAATTAAAAAATAAATAAATAAAAAATAATAAAAGGGGTAAAAGAGAATTTCAGAGAAAACAGGAGTAACAAATGGCAAAGACAAAAACAAACAGAAAAACCAAGAGCAGCTATTACATCTAGGATTGAACAAGAATACTCCATCTAAGAACACATTTTTAAGACTCCCTCATCTCTCCCCCTCCCCTTCGAAGACTGAGATATTAGATGACTTTGGTGAGGTTGTGTCTGCAGCACACTGGATGATCAGTTCACTGAGGTGCCACAAGCCTGGACTAGAGGGTCAGAGGCCACCTATCTGGATTGCTGTAAGGGGAGCACCACTCCCCTGGGGTAGGATCAAGAACAAAAGGAAACTGGAATCAGAGCCCCTGCCTCTGCTACTGTAGTATCCCTCCAGGCACTCTGTTCACAAGGACATTGCTCCAGCTGACAAGGAAGACTTGTTTACAGGGTCCTGCTTACTTCCCAAAAAAGGGCAAATAAGGGTAGATTTAGAGCTAAATAACAGTAATGTGATAAATTACTACACTTCAGGAATAAATGAATGTGTGTGTATGTTTTTTTTTAAGGCTGTGTTTACTTATGTATTGAATCTCAAGCAGACTCCCCATTGATCAGGGAGCCAGACACAGGGCTCGATCTCACAATCCCCCCTTGATGGGTTCTAAAGTAAATTACAGGCATCAGAACACTTGCCCCTGAAGAATCAACCTACATACAATTAATGAGTTTAATGTTTGTATACATATTAATTCAAGGTAAAATTTACATACAATGAAATGTACTAATCTTAAATTTACTTTTGCTGGGATTTTTAAGACTTTATACATTTGTGTAATCAAAACTTCTACAAAGATATAGAACATTATCATCACCCCAGCAAGCTTCCTTCTCTCCCTTACCAGGTCAATTCTTGCCCCTAATATACCAGAGGTGACCATTCTTCCAATTTTATTCCATCAAAATTTAGTTTTACCTGTCTAGAATTTCATATAAGTGTAATTATAAAACATGTGTTCTTTTGTGTAAGGGTTTATTTCACTTGGCTTAATGTTTTTGAGATTCACCCATATTGTTGCATGTAGCAGTAACTGATTACTTTATATCATTGAATAGTATTCCACTGTACAAATATACAAGAGTTTATATAACTATTCTCCTATTGATGGGCCCTTGATCTGTTTCTAGGTTATGGCAATTGTGAACAGAGCTGCTATGCACATTTTTGTACAAATCTTTTTATGAGATTTATAGCTTTTTTTTTTTTCTGTTTGAAATTCAAATGACTTATTTAAATTGAAAAAAAAATCTGAAAAAAACAAAACAAAAAAAAACCTGGGGTGCCTGAGTGGCTCAGTCTGTTGAGCATCTGACTCTTGATTTCAGCTCAGGTCATGATCTCAGTGTCATGAAATTGAGCCCAGCAAATAGCTCCATGCTCAGCAGGGAGTCGGCTTGAGATTTTCTCTCACTCCCTCTGCCCCTCTGCTGCTCTCTCTCTCTCTCTCTCTCAAATAAGTCAGTAAAAAAACAAATTGAGGAGATCCCTGGGTGGCTCAGCGGTTTAGCCCCTGCCTTCTGTCCAGGTTGTGATCCTGGAGTTCCAGGATCGAGTCCCACATCAGGCTCCCTGCATGGAGCCTGCTTCTCACTCTGCCTGTGTCTCTGCCTCTCTCTCTCTCTCTCTCTGAGTCTTTCATGAATAAATAAATAAAATATTTAAAAATAAAATAAATTGAAGAAATTCTTTTTTTTTTAATTGAAGAAATTCTTAAAACAACATTTAGAGGAGTTCCTGTGGGGCTCAGTCGGTTAAGCATCTGACTTTAGTAGCTCAGGCCATGATCCTGAAGTCCTGGAATCGAGCCCCTGCTCAGTGAGGAATCTGCTTCTCCTTCTCCCTTTGCCCTTCTTCCCCACTTGTGCATGCTCTCTCTCTCTCAAATGAATAAATAAAATTTTTTTTAAAAACAACATATAGAGTCAAAACTCTTTTGCTTTGAAAATCATATTTCTAGGTAAGGCAAATATACTTCTAGGTTAACCAGACCAGATTTGACTTTGGACTTTATTCCTTAAACAACTGTAAAGAATGGAGGAAAAAATTGCTTATTTACAGAAAATATCTACATATGTACTCAGAGGTACAAATTTGATCGCAGAAGAGACTTAAGTACATATTGCTATCCCAGAAGCAGCTCTCAAAGAGCTGAATTTTATTTTCTTCAATTTTAAGAATGTCTAAGATCCCTCTTCATCCTCGACCTGGAAAGCCAAATAGCACTCCCAATGTCCCATATCAGTGATTTTACACTCTACACCAAGGGGTGCACCTGCAGACATAGTGGTACTGCAGGAGAGAATGAAGTACACTTGCCCCTGTTTTGTAACAGAGTTTTATAAAAAAGTTCAGCTATCGGGATCCCTGGGTGGCGCAGCGGTTTGGCGCCTGCCTTTGGCCCAGGGCGCGATCCTGGAGACCCGGGATCGAATCCCATGTTGGGCTCCCGGTGCATGGAGCCTGCTTCTCCCTCTGCCTGTGTCTCTGCCTCTCTCTCTCTCTCTCTCTCTATCATAAATAAATAAAAATTTAAAAAAAAATTAAAAAAAAAAAAAAGTTCAGCTATCAAAGTGAAAGTTAGCCAACCGGGCTCCTTCATCTCTATGGTAACAGTTTCGTCCTCTTTATTGACATGACTTGTTTATGACAACTGAATATTTCTATTTCTTAGTACTCCACTTGCAGAAAATTTCACTCTGTCTTTTGCACAGGAAATTACAACAGCATCTCCAATATGATGGAGATGTCGCCATGTACATGCAACTTCACCAGACGGTGTCTTTACTCCACAGCTATACTCTTGCTCTGGAATTCCAAGTTGTTCCACATCAAAAGCCATTCACTTCATTTCATTATCCGGAAACTTTTCTTGATTTGGAGCTTTAGATGCTAGTGCCAGGGTGTCCGCATTATCTTCAGCCCTTAATGTAAACGAGATATTCCTTGCACATTTTAGTATTTTGTACATGCTGGTGAGGTTCATGCCATGGCCAAACTGTGGTAGCAGTGGTGGAGTCAAAGCCCTGGGAGCGCAGGGTGAGCTGCACCAAGGAGCAGGCCGTGGAGGAGTCTGTGTTCTGCAGGTTTACATGGCTCCAAATTTGGTCCCAGCAGGCTTCATTGATGAGATCCATAAATGCTTTCAGCATCTTCCTCAGGACTGAGCCCTGGCCAGGCACACCTGGAACATGATGGCAGAGTCGCAAGGATGCAGCTGCAGGCAGAGATAAGGAGGAAGTCGTAGCCAGCTTGGGTGTCACAGGATAAGAGTGAATGTGCAGAGGCAGGAGTGAAAGCCTGAGACCCAGGAAGATCACTACATGTAAACTTTTTGTTTCTCTTGAGTAAATACCTAAGAATAGAATTGCTGGTTCATAGGGTAGGTGTATGTTTAGTTTTTAGAAAATATTACACTATTTTCCGAAGTGGTTTTACCATTTTACACTTCCAAAAACAATGTACAAGAGTGCCAATTACTACCCATCCTTGCTGACATTTAGTATTGTTAATTTTATTCATGTTAGACATTGTGGTGGGGGTGTAGTGGCATCTCACTGTGGTGATCTCATCGTTTTTAAGAGCTGCATGGCATTCCATGGTATATGTACACTATAACTTTAACGACCATTCCCCTGACAATGGTCATTACAGTTGTTTCTGATTTTCCTAGTACAATGATGCATGGACAAATATCCATTCTTATGGCCAATTTGTAATGTACAGCTTGGCTGGGCTGAACTACACATCCTGTAGAGTGGGCCGTAGGGGAGATTTGGAGGGCAGAAGGAAAATAGATTTTCTAGTTCATACACATCGCTGGTGACCTGCTGACTTACCTCCTTGAGGTGAAGCAGCAGTTGGACCTGCAACTTCTCTACCTTCCCCCAGACCCACCATCAGCTTCTTTGACTCCTGGGCCAAGTGCCTGTCCTTTGCTCTGTGACAAAGGGCCCTGGCTTCTGTAGGACACCTACATCAGCATGACTGGAAGCAGGAAAAACCAGCAAGGGTTCCAGTTCTTACCTGTGGGGTGCTAGCTCTTGCTGGTGGGTTCAGCCTGGTTCTGGTCTCCCCATTTACATCCATCCCTTCCTTCCCCATCGCTTTCCTACATTCCTGTAAAAGAGATTTCCTAGAATAAGAGGTTCTAGGTCAAAGAATATGCATATTTAAAATGCTAACATCCAGGATGCCTGGGTGGCTCAGCAGTTGAGCATCTGCCTTTGGCCCAGGGTGTGATCCAGGGTCCAGGATCAAGTCCTGCATGGGGCTCCGTGAGGGGAGCCTGCTTCTCCCTCAGCCTGTGTCTCTGTGTCTCTCATGAATAAATAAATAAAATATTTAAAATAAAATAAAATGCCGACATCCAGGAGCACCCAGGTGGCTCAGTCAGTTGAGCATCTGCCTTCAGCTCAGGTCACGATCCCAGGGTCCTGAGATGGAGCCCTGGGTCCTTGGGCTCCCTGCTCAGTGGGGAATCTGCTTCTCCCTCTCCCTCTGCCCCTCCCCCCACTCATGTGCGCGCGCGCACGCACTCTCTCTCTCTCTCTCTCTCTCAAATAAATAAAATCTTAAAAAATATATAGTGCATGAGGGACGCCTTGGGTGGCTCAGCTTTGGGTGCCTGCTTTCGGCTCAGGTCATGATCCCAGGATCGGGAATCGAGCCCTACATGGGGCTCCCTGGGAGGAGCCTGCTTCTCCCTCTGCCGATGTCTCTGCCTCTCTCTCTGTGTCTCTCATAAATAAATAAATAAAATATTTTTTAAAAATAAAATCTTTAAAAAGAAAAAGATTAGGGACACCAGGGTGGCTCAGCAGTTAAGCGTCTGCCTTTGGCTCAGGGCGTGATCCTAAAGTCCAGGGATCGAGTCCCACATCGGGCTCCCTGCTTGGAGCCTGCTTCTCCCTCTGCCTGTGTCTCTGCCTCTTTCTGTGTCTCTCATGAATAAATAAATATTTTTTTTTTAAATCACAGCTTTTTTTAAAAAAAGAAAAAGATTATAAAATATTTTCCTTTATTTCCCGTTAATCCTTTCATAACTCTGTATCCTTATGTTTAGAATTCCAATCCGCCTAAAGTTTAATGTATAGAATCTAATTTTTTCCAATAAGTTATACAGTTGTCCCAATGATGTTTATAAAGTAAGTCATCTTTACCTTCTGGGTTTAAAAAGCCACTCTTAAAAAAAAATAAAATAAAATAAAATAAAATAAAAAGCCACTCTTATGAGATATTAAATTTACATATACTCAAGAGCTTCTGGTTGTGATAGAAGCAGGCCCCATGCAGGGAGCCAGATGTGGGACTCGATCTGGGGTCTCCAGGATCACACCCCAGGCCGAAAGTGGCCCCAAACCGCTGGGCCACCAGGGCTGCCCTGTATTATATTTTAGAGCATTAGTTTAATTTTATTTTTTAAGTTTTATTTATTTAAGTAGTCTCTGCACCCAACATGAGGCTCAAACTCACAACCCCAAATCAAGAATCATATACTCTTCCAATGGAACTAGCCCAGCACTCCAACAGCATTAATTTTAAATGGAATAACCTTTTTATTAAAGTTTAATAAGGTACATTTCTTTTTCTGGTGATTCTGGCACCCATTTTTACACTAAAATTAAAATTTATAATTTCAGGATGGCTGAGCAGTTGAGGATCTGCCTTTGGCTCAGGACCTGATCCTGAATTCCTGGGATCAAGTCCCACATCGGGCTCCTTGCATGGAGCCTGCTTCTCCCTCTGCCCGAGTCTCTGCCCCTCTTTCTGTGTCTCTCATGAATAAATAAATAAAAACTCTAAAAAAAAAATTTATCATTTCAGCAAAGTAACCTCATACAAAAGCACCAAGAAAATGTTTCCTATTGTCACTACCTCCTATGCAGTCAATCATCTTTGGCTTATTGCCAGAATTGTGTGTTTTCCTACCAGTCTACAGGGAATGAGTTTAAGACTGACATCCCTGGGACGCCTGGGTGTCTCAGTGGTTGAGCATCTGCCTTCAGTTCAGGGCATAATCCTGGAGTCCCGAGATTGAGTCCCACATTGGGACTCTGCAGAGAACCTACTTCTCCCTCCGCCTATGTCTCTGTACTTCTCTCTCTGTGTCTCTCATGAATAAGTCAATAAAATCTTAAAAAAAAAAAAAAAAAAAAAAAAAGACTGACATTGCTTAGCATGGTTGGGTGTCCTAGAAGCAGATGCTGAGACAGAGTTGGGAATATAAAAGGATTTATAGGGAGTAGCCCATATGAAGGAAAGGAAGTGGAAGCATTAGGAATCTCTGGAGCAGACATTGCCAGTTGGATGAGTCCCATGTTTTGGCCAGGTTTCTTGAAAGCTGAAGTAGCTCAAGGCATTAACAGTTGGAGGCTGTCTGCAAGTTCTTCTTCTTTTTTTTTTTTTTAAGTTTATTTTATTTTATTTGAGAGAGAGTAGAGAGCTAGCATGAGACAGAGAGAGAGCATGACCAAGGGGGAGGGGTACAGGGAGAAGCAGATTCCTTGCTGAACAGGGACCCCAATGACACAGGGATCCATCCCAGGACCCTGGGATCATAACCTGAGCCTAAGGCAGATGCTTAACTGATGGAGCCACCCAGGTGCCCTGTTGGCAAGTTCTTTCATGAGGAGTGATCTCTGTGGCACATCTCTCCCTGTCTGCCATGTCACCTTTCTCAGCTCCATGGTGGTGAGCATAGGTAGGTCTTTTAGTCATTCAACAAACATTGAGTAAGCACCTCCTATATACCGGGCACTGAGCTAGCTACTTAGTGCTACAGAGATGACCAGAATATTTTCAATGAACTCCTTTGCTCAAATGAGGCTCAGTCCCTGCAGAGGTAGCTCACTATCCAACAGAAGAAAACCCAGCACTACTTGTGGGGTAATTTTTAAATTCATGAACTTTTGCTCATCCATAATATAAGATGAAACATGCTAAATGCAAAATATTCAAAAGCTCTGGCACAAGATTTGGCAAATAGCAGGCATTGAACAAGTATTATTGACTGAAAGCCTATGAGAATTCAGAGGAAAAATCATTTTTTACTAGGGAGCAGATTTGTTTGTCATCTATCAATCAGTCAATAATAAAATCTTAAAAATAAGTTAAAATCTATTTGCTGACACAAAGATTCAATAAAACAAAGTAGACAAAGATTATCTTTACAATAAAGTTCTCCCATCCTCCTGCCTCCCCCCAAGCCCTCCCACCCATAATTTTCTTTTCTTCCTCTCACCATCATTGAAACTCATTCCCTGACTCGGAATGTCAATCTCATTATTTCACTCTAACACCTCACACTGACTTAAGAGTGACTTTTAAATTTCTGCAAAATTTCTTGAAAACCAAAGGTGTTCAAACACAAATCTGTGACTGATAGAGGGGCAGGATCAGTACACTTGCCAACCACCAGTACTGTCACCAACATCACTTCTTCCCATCCTTCCAAAATGAGAAATCTTTAGAAATGAGAAATCGTGTATGTGCAGGGGTGCCTGAGTGTCTCAATCAATTAAACGTCTGCCTTCGGTGCAGGTCATGATCCCAGGGTCAAAAAATGTTTCCTTAGAGGTGTGCATGTGGTGGTTTCCCAGGGAGGTGGCTGCTGGGGCCGGGGCGGGGGGGTGGTGATCACTGAGGAGTGAGTCTGCTGGTGATGTACCCATGTTACAGTATTGGCATAGGGGAAAAGAGACAAATCAGTCTAATCTCTGTGGTCACTCTTCCAATGACCTTCACTGAAGTGTACCCCACATAATAAAACTCAGCCAACAGCTGGCGGAAGCTGAGGAGGCACGTGGACTCACAGTAAGGCCCACCCTGTGCTAACGTCCACAGTGACCTCTTAAAGGAAAGAGGAGAGGGACTGACTATCTCAGAGGTTGTACAGGAAAAAGTTGGCTTCCCCACCGTGCTGTGCTTTGGCACTCAGCAAACTGTAGTAAAGCGCCTCTTTGTCTGTAGTTCCCATCAGACCATTCGGGGGCAGGGCTGTATCTCTTTTAGTCATGCATCCCCAGCACCCAGAGGGACTCAGTTAACATTAGAAGAAAGAACACTATTGAGGGCCCACTATGCAAAAAATAAGGTAGGGTTCCTGCCCTCATGGAGCAAGAGTTTAGAGCACAGGCAGCCTCCTGGGACTGGGTCATAAAAGAAAGTTTCACCATGGTGGAGAAATGTATATATATGGGTGGGTGGAGTGAGCAAGAGATAAACCAGCAGAAGAAAATGCAAGCAAATGCAACATGAAAACAAATGGCATTTTCAGGGAGTATTCCAGAAGATGCCAGTGAGAGGGTGAGATCACTTTGAAGATGATGCCAGTTTGGCTGCATTAGCAAGAGTATGACTTCCTTGAGTTAATTTTTTTTTTTTTAAGATTTTATTTATTTATTCATGATAGTCACGGGGGAGGGGGGGGCAGAGACACAGGCAGAGAGAGGAGCAGGCTCCATGCACCGGAAGCCCGACGTGGGATTCGATCCCGGGTCTCCAGGATCGCGCCCTGGGCCAAAGGCAGGTGCCAAACCGCTGCACCACCCAGGGATCCCGAGTTAATATTTTTAACTTTAACTTTTCATTACGATTGTTTTAAAATTTTTTTAAAGTCCGATCATTTTTTTTTAAAGATTTTGTTTATTTATTCATAGAGATACAGAGAGAGAGAGAGAGAGAGAGGCAGAGACACAGACAGAGGGAGAAGCAGGCTCCATGCAGGGGGCCCCACGCGGGACTCGATCCCCGGTCTCCAGGATCACACCCCGGGCTGCAGGCAGCGCCAAACCACTGGACCACCGGGGCTGCCCAAAAGTCTGATCATTTTAAGTGATATATCCTACTTGGTGGAAGTATTCTACTATTTATTTGATGATAGCTTCTTATAGCTGGAAACACTACCCTTACTTCCCCCCCTACTCCCCCGGATCTGGGGACACCTGGCTGGCTCAGTTGGAAGAGCATGTGACTCCCAATCTGGGATTATGAGTTCAAGCCCCATGTTGGGTGTAGAAATTACTTAAAAATATAATCTTAAGGGCAGCCCCGGTGGCCCAGTGGTTTAGCGCTGCCTTCGGCCCAGAGCGTAATCCTGGAGTCCCAGGATCAAGTCCCACATGGGGCTCCCCTCATGGAGCCTGCTTCTCCCTCTGCCTGTGTCTCTGCCTCTCTCTCTCTCTCTCTCTCTCTGACTATCATAAAAAAAAAAAAAAATCATGATCTAGATCTGCACTATCTGATATGGTAGTCTCTAGCCACATGTGGCTACCAAGTGCTTGAAATGTGACCAATCCAAGTTAAAAATGACTTAGAAGTGCGAGGCATCTACCAATTCCTAAAACTTAGTACAAAGAAAGTAAAATATCTGATTAATAATTTCTTTTTTTTCTAAAGATTTTATTTATTTATTCATAAGAGACACAGAGAGAGGCAGAGACATAGACAGAGAGGAACAGGCCCCAGTAGGGCCTGACATGGGACTTCATCCTGGGTCTTGATCCTGGGTCTCTGAGACCACGCCCTCAGCTGAAGGCAGATGCTCAACCACTGAGCTACCCAGGCATCTCTCATTAATAATTTATTATATTGATTATATGTTGAGATTGTATTTTAACATACTAAGTTAAAATATTAAATGAATTATACCAATATATATCAATTTTATTTTTTTAAATATTTTATTTATTTATTCATGACAGACTCAGAGAGAGAGAGAGAGAGGCAGAGACACAGGCAGAGGGAGAAGCAGGCTCCATGCAGGGAGCCCGACGTGGGACTCGATCCCGGGTCTCCAGGATCAGGCCCTGGGTGGAAAGCGGCACTAAACCGCTGAGCCACCCGGGCTGCCCTATATCAATTTTAGTATCAATAATATTTCATTGTTTTCCTTTTAAAATTAAGCTATTAGAAATTGAATTTTTTTATTTTTTAATTAACATACAGTAAAATTCACTCTTTCTGGTGTACAGTTATATGAGCTTTGACAAAGGCATAGAGTCATGGAATAGTACCACAATCAAGATACTTAACAATTCTCTCACCCCACAGAAAAACTCCCTTATGCTCAACCTTAGTAGGGAACCTCCCCACCCCCCCATCTCCTGGCAACCACTGATCTGTTATCTGTCCTTAAAATTTTTTTTCCAGAATCACATACAAATGGAATCCTATACTATGTAGTCTGTATGTGTGTGTGAAAATATGTATATAACATAAAATTTACCATTTTAGCCATTAGGTGTAATTTTTTGAGTCAGGTTTCTCTCAACATAATGCATTTGAGATTCATCCATGTTGTCGCATGCAACAGCAGGTCCTTCTTTTTTTTTTTTTTTTTTTTAAGATTTTATTTATTTACTCATGAGAGACACACAGAGAGAGAGACAGGCAGAGACACAGACAGAGGGAGAAGCAGGCTTCATGCGGGGGAGCCCAACGCGGACTCGATCCCGGGTCTCCAGGATCACGCCCCGGGCTGATGGCAGCGCTACACTGCTGAGTCACCCGGGCTGCCCAGGTCCTTCCTTTTTTATTGCTGAGAAATACTCCATTGTATGGATACACTACCCATTTATCTATCCATAAAACAAATAACATTTGAATCAATTCCATTTTGGGGCATTTATGAAAAAAAACTGCTAGAGATATTCACATACGGATTTTTGCTTCAACTTAAGTTTTCATTTCTCTTAGGTAAATACTTAAGAGTATTCATTTAGAGATAAATATATGGGAGGATTTCTGGGTCATATGCTAGGTGTGCTTTCTGCTTTACAAAATACTGCCAAACTGTTTGCCAAAGTAGCTGTGTCATTTTGCATTCCCATCAGCAACATATGAGAGTTCCAGTGCTCTGTATCCTTGCCAGTGCTTGGTATACCGGGTTGTAGTTTGGTTTGGGTTTTTGGTTTTGGTTTGATTCTTTCTAATAGGTGTGTGATGTGGTTTTACTTTGTGTTGTGCTTTTAATTTGCATCTCCCTGATGACTAATGATATTGAGCATCTTTTCCTGTGCCTCTTTGCCATCCATATATCTTCTTTGCTGAAGTTCAAATCTTTTGCTCATCTTAAACTGAATTGTGTCTGGTGCTTTTCCAAAATTATTTTTCAAAGAAAGCTTTTGCCCTGCCTCCAGTCTATAGCAACATCTCCACGTTGAGATTTGTTTTTTTTTTTAAGATTTTATCCATTTATAAATGAGAGACAAGAGAGAGAGGCAGAGACATAGGCAGAGGGAGAAGCAGGCTCCCCGTAGGGAGCCCAATGCAGGACCCAATCCCAGGACCCCAGGATGATGCCCCAAGCCGAAGGCAGATGCTCTACCCCTGAACCATCCAGGTGTCCCTCCATATTGAGATATTATAAGGTGTTGCCACTTTCTTTTTTGTGTGTTTTAAAGCATGCAAAAGACTACCTTTAATCAACAGCATGGAATTCCTTCAATCCAATTACTCCTCCCAAAAACTATCTTTTAATTAATTGGTTGCTGACAAGCCCTTGCTAAAAGCCAGGTTGATATGATTTTTCAGAGGGTCAAAAGAATGTGCTAATCATTTGTTCTTCTAGATTTTATAAGTTCTGTCTCTGAATCAAGCTACACACTTAGACAATATAAGTTTATGACTTATTGTTGTGTACTTGCATTTTATTGATGGTCCGTATTTGAAGCAGCCCTTGTGAATTCTATAAAACTGCTGATAAAAAAGTTGCCCGTTGTATTTTTCAATATCACTTATAAAACCAACTGTTTAATAAATTCCTATTTGAGTTTAGTGCCAGAAAAACTTCCTGTCTCCTGACAGTCATCTTTCCTATTATGATACAATGAGAACTGTGACATTTAGCAACCTTATGCTTCTACATTTGGCTGCTAGAAAACTTGCACAATATTTAATATTCAAGGGCACCTGGGTGGCTCAGTGGTTGAGCGTCTACCTTTGGCTCAGATTGTGATCCTGGGATTCTGTGATGGAGTCCCGCATCAGGCTCCCCACAGGGAGCCTGCCTCTCCCTCTGCCTATATCTCTGCCTTTCTCTCTGTGTCTCTCATGAATAAATAAAACTTTAAAAAATTATTTTAAAAATTTAATATTCATTATACTAATTACCTTTACCCTTCACCCTTCATTATCCCTTTGCTCTCCATGGCTTTTATTGTTTATATTTACTTAACATATATAAAGCTCTTTATTGAGAGGGTAGAGTTCTGGTTAGTATTGCTTCATGACACCCATCTCTTTTGTAGTGGTATAAAACAACCACTTTGGAAGCACCTGGATGGTTCAGTCAGTTAAGCGATGGACTCTTGATTTTGGCTCAGGTCATGATCCCAAGGTCCTGGGATCAAGCCCTGCATTGGGCTCTACACTCAGCATGGAGTCTGCTTGACATTCTACCCCCCTTCTGCCCCTCCCCACTCCACCCTCACACTCTCTAAATAAATGAATGAATAAATAACATTTTATTTTTAAAAAAATATTTTATTTATTAATTCATGAGAGACACAGATAGAGGCAGAGACACAGGCAGTAGAAGCAAACTCCATGCAGAGAGCCCGACATGGGACTCCATCCCTTGTCTGCAGGATCACACCCTAAGCTGAAGGCAGGCCCTAAACTGCTGAGCCACCCAGGCTATCATAAATAACATTTTTTTAAAAAACACTTTATTATGCTGACATTCTGTGCCTTAGGAATTCTGAGCACAGTGGGGGCTGCTCTTCTCTGCTCCACCCTATCCTTAGGTCAGCCAGTGACTAACAGCTGGGAGCTAGAAGGGCTGGGGCTGCAGAAGTCACTCTAAAGTGACTTCTTCACTCACATGGCTGAGCCTGGGCTGGAAAGGCTAAAGGCTGGGCTCAACTGAAACTGTCATGTAGAGTACCCATACATGGCCTCTCCACCTGGCTTGGCTTTTTACAGCGCAGGGGCTAGGCTTGAGGGGGGGTGGGGGGGGAAGCAAACCCAGAGGGCATTTCCCAAGAATCAGCACTCCTAAACAGCTGGGGGGAAAGTGCATGGCCTTTCCTAGCCTCAGAAATCACACAGCGTCACTTTTGCCATAAGCTAGGGTGTAGCAGTCACAAGCCCACCCAGATTCAAGGACAGACTCCAAAGACCCATCTCTTTTTTTTTTTTTTTTAAGAATTTATTTTTTTATTCATGAGAAACACAGAGATAGAGAGAGAGGCAGAGACACAGGCAGAGGGAGAAGCACGCTCCATGCAGGGAGCCAGACATGGGACTTGATCCCAGGTCCCCGGGATCACACCCTGGGGCTGAAGGCAGAGCTAAACAGCTGAGCCACTGGGGCTGCCCAAAGACCCATCTCTTTTTTTTTTTTTTTCCATCTCTTGATGGGAAAAGTATTAAAATCATTTCCTCCACTTTCAGAAACTACAGACATAAATAATAAAAAATAATAAAGTCACAACTGCTTTTGCATCAAAGAGATCTAAAGAGGCAGTGTCTCAGCATTTATCCCTGCTCAGACCACATGGTTGGGGGCTGGAGGGGTGTTGAGGTAAGAGAGGCCTCTCCAGCTACTTACAATGTTCCCACACTTGTTATGGCGCCATTTAAAAAAATTCACCAAAGTTTCTGCAAAGCTAAGAGGAAAAGTTAGCTAAAATTAGATATATTACTAATTTGGTAGCAACAAGATTATTTTGGCCACCAATAACTTTTTAAAAGGGCATTTAAAAAACTATTATTTTATGGGATCCCTGGGTGGCGCAGCGGTTTGGCGCCTGCCTTTGGCCCAGGGCGCAATCCTGGAGACCCGGGATCGAATCCCACGTCGGGCTCCCGGTGCATGGAGCCTGCTTCTCCCTCTGCCTGTGTCTCTGCCTCTCTCTCTCTCTCTCTGTGACTATCATAAATAAATAAAAAAATTAAAAAAAAAAAAAAAACTATTATTTTAGCCATGAAAGATTAATGGAAGACATCCTTCTTTTCAGTGACTAGCAAGAAGATACCTTTTCCACTGAATTGGAAATAATAAATTCTGCAGCTACCTGAAAACTGACATGTCCAAAACCATCCCTCTTCCACTTCTTTCTCCTATTCCCTTCCCTTCTTGGATTCTTTGGAAGAAATTCCTTTATTTTTTTTTTTTAAGATTTTATTTATTTATTCATGAGAGACACAGAGAGAGAGGCAGAGACAGACAGAGGGAGAAGCAGGCATCCTGTATGGAGCCTGATGCGGGACCGATTCGGGATCCAGGGATCATGCTCTGATCCAAAGGCAGACACCCAACCACTGAGCCACCCAGGCATCCCGAAGAAATTCCTTTATTAAGCACCTAAAATGCGCTAAGTATTGTCACTCCCATAATGTTTCAAAGCACAGATTTAGCAGCCAATTTAATAATGTAATTAAGATATAATATTTCAGGGGTTGGCAAATTTCTGGGAAGGGCCAAATATTTTATGTTTTGTAGCCAATATATTCTCTTTTATAACTAACCCTGCTGTTGAAGCAAAAAGTAGCTATAGGCATATACATGAATATGCATGACTATGTTCCAATGAGACTTAATTTATGGACATTTACATATGAATTTCATATAATTTTCACAAGTCACAAAATATTTTTCTTCTGATTTTGTTTCAACCATTTAAAATTTAAAGACCAGGGCACCTGGGTGGCTCAATTAGTTAAGCATCTACCTTCAGCTCAGGTCATAATCCCAGGGTCCTGGGAACAGACTCCACATCAGGCTCCCTGCTCAGTGGGGACTCTGCTTCTCCTTCTCACTTTCCTTCTGTGCTCTCTCTCACAAATAAATAAATAAAAATCTTAAAATGAAATAAAATTTAAAATTTTAGAGGCGGGGATCCCTGGGTGGCGCAGCGGTTTAGCGCCTGCCTTTGGCCCAGGGTGCAATCCTGGAGACCTGGGATTGAATCCCACATCGGGCTCCCGGTGCATGGAGCCTGCTTCTCCCTCTGCCTGTGTCTCTGCCTTTCTCTCTCTCTCTCTCTCTGTGACTATCATAAAATAAATAAATTAATTAATTAAAAAAATTTTTTAAATAAAATAAAATAAAATTTTAGAGGCACCTGAATGACTCAGTGGGTAGAGAATGTGACTCTTGATCTCAAAATTGTGAGTTAGAGCCCCACGTTGAGGGTAGAGTTTACTTTTAAAAAATTTATTAAAAGGGATCCCTGGGTGGCTCAGCGGTTAAGCATCTGCCTTTGGCCCAGGGTGTGATCCTGGAGTCACAGGATCGAGTCACAGGATCGAGTCACAGGATGGAGTAACAGGATCAAGTCACCGGGATCAAGTCCCGGCATGGAGTCCCACGTCAGGCTCCTTGCATGGAGCCTGCTTCTCCCTCTGCCTGTGTCTCTGCCTCTCTTTCTCTCTCATGAATAAGTAAAAATTAAAATTAAAAATAAATAAAAATGTTAAAACCACTTTAGTGGATTTCAGGCAGTGGACCAGGTTTAGCCTGTGGGCTGTGATTTGTCTACCTATACAAAATTGAGTGAAAAAACAGGGTGCAGAATTGTATTTATAGTATGATTTCCCTTAACTCAAAAAACAAGACTGACACATAATGAAAAAGCTAAAAGTAGGGGTGGCTGGGTGGCTCAGTCCGTTGAGCATCTGACTCTTGGTTTTGGCTCAGGTCATGGTCTCAGGGTTGTGAGATCAAGCCCCAAGTGGAGCCTCCTCACTGATGGTGGAATCTACTTCTCTCCTTCTTCCTTGCCCTCTGCCCCTCCCCCTACTCGCAAAAACTCTAAAATAAGTAAATCCTAAAAAAAAAAAAAAGAAAGAAAAAAGAAAAAGAAAATACCATGCTCAAGAAAGAAAGAAGAAAGGGCTAAAAGTATATCTACAAAATGTGGTTGTATTTTTATGATGAATTATGGTTGATATTCCTCTTTTTGTTATTTCAAATTTTATGGAAGGGATTATTTTTCTTTAGCGATAGAAATAACATTTTTTCAAAGAATAAATGTGGCAGTATTCATCTCAACACCATATATACCAAAAAGGAGAAAATTACAGGCATACCTCTGTTTATTGCATTCTACTTTATTGCACTACTTATTGCACTCTACTTTATTGACTGCATTTGTTACAGATCGAAGGTTTTGGGCAATACTGCTTTGATCAAGTCTATCCTGACACTTTTCTAGCAGCATTTGCTTACCTTGTGTCTCTGTCACATTTTGGTAATTCTTGCAATATTTTCAGACTTCCATTATTATATTTGTTATTGTAATCTATGATTAGTGATTAGACTTGCTGAAAGAGCAGATGACAATTAGCATTTCTTTTTTCTTTTCTTTTCTTTAAGATTTTATTTGTTTATTCATGAGAGACACAGAGAGAGAGAGAGACAAACGCAGAGGCACAGGCAGAGGGAGAAGCAGGATCCATGTAGGGAGCCTGATGTGGGACTTGATCCCAGGTCTCCAGGATCACGCCCTCAGCTGAAGGCAGACGCTCAACCGCTGAGCCACTCAGGCATCCCACCATTAGCATTTCTTAGCAACAAAGTATTGTACATTTTTAGACATGCTATTGCACACTTAATAGACTAAAACATAGCATCAACATAATTTTTATAAGCACTGGGAAACCAAAAACTTCATTTAACTTCCTTTATTGTGATATTCGATTTATTGTGGTGGTCTAGAATTGAACCCACAGTATCTCCATGGTATGCCTGTAGAATGAACCCTGTAGTGTTGGACTGGTTTTGGAGCTAAGTATATATGTCAATCTATAACTGTCTATTTGTATCTAGATGTCAATCTTGCTATCATACTATGTATGGAAAGGTCCACTGAGAGGGCATGAAGGCAGCAACATTTCAAAAGCAATGAGCACACCCAGAGAGCAGATTTTGGTTTCTAAAGTGGAAAAAACCACTAAAACAACCAAGGTTCCTTGGAGAAGTATCTCATTCCAGGACTGGGGCAAGGATAAACTACAAGATAAGCCTGGAACATCTTGTGAGAGAAAGTAACCACAGGGACATGTCAAATGGACACAAAAGCTGGCTTAAATGGGCTTCCACCCGCCATATATGGGACAATTGGAGCATTAAAATAAATGATAGCAACAGATTCTAGCCCAACAGACAAAACAGGAAACCATGAATCCCTATGATAGAAAAAATAGGGTCAGCCTGGGTGGCTCAGGGGTTTAGCGCCACCTTCGGCCCAAGGCCTGATCCTGGAGACCTGGGATGGAGTCCCACGTCGGGCTCCCTATGGAGCCTGCTTCTGCCTCTGCCTGAGTCTTTGCCTCTCTTTGTGTCTCTCTCTCTGTATCTCATGAATAAATAAGTAAAATCTTTAAAAATAAATAAAAGAATGAATATTAAAAGGTTTGATGAGAAATGGGGGACTTCTGTTGTTTCAAGGTAGCTTCCTATATAACACTTTATGTAAAGGAAAAAAGGTGTCCTTTTACAAGGGGAAGCATGTGGGACATGCTTCTTAATCAAGAATCAAAGAGAAGGGGGTGGGGGAGAGAGAAGAGGGACGCCGGGGTGGCTCAGTGGTGGAGCATCTGCCTTGAGCTTAGGTCATGACCCCAGGGTCCTGGGATCGGGTCCCACCTCGAACTCCCTGCATGGAGCCTGCTTCTCCCTCTGTCTGTGTCTCTGCCTCTCTGTCTCTCATGAGCAAATAAAATCTTAAAACAAGAAAGAATCGGGGATCCCTGGGTGGCGCAGCGGTTTAGCGCCTGCCTTTGGCCCAGGGCACGATCCTGGAGACCCGGGATTGAATCCCAAGTCGGGCTCCCGGTGCATGGAGCCCGCTTCTCCCTCTGGCTGTGTCTCTGCCTCTCTCTCTCTCTCCCCCGTCGTGTGTGACGATCATAAATAAATTAAAAAAAAAAAAAAAAAAAGAATCAAAGAGCAAAGCATCAGTAAGGAGACAAAATATTGACTAAGCCGAAATTGAGCGCCACCTGACAGCGGCGGTGAGAAGGCCGCAGCAGGTCGCTCTTGCGGGAGTCCGGCCAGAGAAGCCCGGAGCCGGTGCAGAATCGCCACACAAAACCACACAGAAGCGCAGGCTCCTCCTCAGCCAGGCCCCGGCCCCCGCCGCGCAGCCCGGGCCCGCCGGCCGCCGACCCTCCGCCAGTCCGCCGCGCCCGACGGCTCCACACACGCCGGGCGCCGGCCCCGCGCCGCCTTCCCGCCTTCCCGCCGCCGCCGCCAGGAGGCTCCGCGCGCCTTCCCGCCTTTCCCCGCGCCGGGCTCGGGCCGGGCCGGGCGAGGCGGGCGCGGGCGGCGACGGCGCGGCCATTGTCCCGCAGCCCCTCCCGGGCGCGCAGGAGGCGCTGGCCGCGGGGAGGGGCGGCCGCGGGCTCCCGAGCCGGTGCGCCCCGGCGCCGCCCGCCCGGCCCCGCGGGCCCCCGCCGCCCGCCGCTCGCGCCCGCCTTTGTGGCCGTGCCCAGCCCCTCGGAGCCGGCGCGCCGCCGCCGCCTCTGCCGCCGCCTCTGCGCCCGGGGCTGCAAATGGCGCCCGGCCGCCTCTGCGCGTCCCGCCGCCTGCCCGGCCCGGGGACTTCTGGGGGCGCCGCGCCCGGGCCGCATCCCGCCGCCGCCCGCAGACACCGCCCCGCCCCCCGCCCTCCGCCGGGAACACCTCCGGGAGCCCCAGAAACACGAAGCAAACAGACTCTTTAAAAAAAAAGATTGTGGCGAAATACACATAACCTAAAGCCTATCATTTTAAGGACAACCCTGTGGTATTAAATACATTCAGTGTTGTGCAGCCGTCACCACGACTTCGTTCCAGAGCCTTTTCCTTGCGTGGAAGGGAAACCTGCACCCGTTAGCAGTCATTGCCCCGCCCCACCCAGCCCTCGCTCTGCTTCGTGTCTGTGTGGATTTGTCTATTAGGGACATTTTATGTAAGTGGAATTCTACAATATGATGTCCTTCGTGACTGGCTTCTCTCACCTGGCATAATGTTTTCGAGATTTATCCATGCACAGGGGGAGGTGGGTGGGGTGGATGGGATAACTGGGTGACGGGCACTAAGGAGGGCACTTGACGGGAATGAGCACTGGGTGTTATATGTTGGCAAATTGAATTAAAAAGGGGGGGGGGGCAGCCCGGGTGGCTCAGCGGTTTAGCGCCACCTTCAGCCCAGGGCGTGATCCTGGGGTCCCGGGATCGAGTCCCATGTCGGGCTCCCTGCATGGAGCCTGCTTCTCCCTCTGCCTGTGTTTCTGCCTCTCTGTGTGTGTGTGTCATGAAAAAAATAAATTTAAAAATCTTAAAAAAAAAAAAAAAAAGATTCATTCATGCAGTAGAAAGGTAAGAGAACTTCATTCTTTTTAATGGGTGAAGAATATCCCAGTCCATGCATGTATCACATTTTATCCATTCATCAGTTGATGAACATTTGGGTGTCTCCACTTTTTTGGCTATTGTGAATAGAGCTCCTATGTTTGTTTGCATTTTGGGTACAGTTTTTTTGTTTGAACACCTGTTTTCAAATTCAGCTCTTTTGGGTATGTATAACTGAATAGACTTCTTCTGCTCTTCTACTAATGGAAAACTGTACAGCCACCAGCAATTTTCTCCCCGTTGATTCTAGGAACTCCTGGAGGTATACAATGCATGCTCCGGTAAAATTTCCTGTCTGCCTTGATTTTTTTTATATAGGAGACAAGTAGGTCAATATTCCTGCCCTATCCAGGGCCCCTCCTCAGGGCATCTGTCCCCCATACCATCACCCAGCCACAGCTTCCAAATAACACACCCCCATCCCACCCTAACCTCTTGGTCAGAGCTCTCTGCTAACTGACCCAAGGTGCAATGTGATCCCGGACAACCCAGCTCTTGCTGGACAGAAATGGTGGTGTTTTCCTTCGGAGGATTTTACCTAAAGGACAAAGCAGTGGTCAGGTCAGAGGTGGGGCAGCCATTTAGGGCTTGATGAGTGGGCAGAAGAAAGCTCATCTACTAAGAGTGTCTGGGGGACTTCACACTGGCAGAGAGAAGCAACCAAGGAGCATGGACAAGGATGTGGGAAGTCAGGAGCAGTCTCAGTCCTTACTTGTTAATTCCAGAGGATCTACTGATTTTCTCACCTAGGATGCTCATAAAATCCCTTATTTTAATATTGAAACAATTCCTTTTAAAATGGCTCTCAAGGGATTCCTGGGTAACTCAGTGGTTGAGCATCTTCCTTTGGCTCAGGTCGTGATCAGGGTCCTGGGATCGAGTCCTTCACCCAGCTCACTTCTCCCTCTGCCTATGTCTCTGCATCTGTCTGTCTGTCTCTCAGGAATAAATAAATAAAATCTTTTTAAAAATTGGCTCTCAAGGGGATTCCTGGGTGGCTCAGCGGTTTGGCGCCTGCCTTTGGCCCAGGGTGCGATCCTGGAGTCCCGGGATCGAGTCCCGCGTCGGGCTCCCGGCATGGAGCCTGCTTCTTCCTCCTCCTGTGTCTCTGCCTCTCTCTCTCTCTGTATCTATCATAAATAAATAAATAAATCTTTTAAAAAAATAAAAATTGGCTCTCAAACTTTAGTTTGCATCATAATCCCCCTGGAATGATGCTGATGCTGTTGGTTCTGAGACCACACATTGAGAACCATTACCTTCAGCTTGTTGAGTGTCTATTCCTTGAAGCCAAGAGCACATTAACATGGTGCTATGATGTCGCTGCTGAGTCTGTAGGTGCTTGGAAAAGGTGAAATCCTAGCTCCCTGCAATGCTCACCAATAGAGTCCATCCAGCTGGGTTTAACCTCTCTTGTCTTAGCTGTGTTAAAGATACATGGAACATGGAGGATGTGCAGAGTTGTGAAAAGCAGGGCAGTCAATGCTCCTACCCTCCAGCTCTGCCTCATGCTTTTGGCAGGTGTTCAAAGCAGTGCAGTCTGAGCTCCCAGCATCTCACCAATATTTAAGATCATGCTCCTTTAATTTCTGCCTATAGCTCTCACACTGAAGGCTCAGACATACTTCCCGGGAGCCCAGCCAAGTGACCATCTTATCTCCTGGTCAGATATTTCCAGAGATTTCCCCCAAAGAACTTCATACAGAGCAGCTGCATCCTTTCCTTGACCCTCATACATATTAGAAGTATTTAAATCTCAGTGATGCTCACAGATTGGTCCATACGTACCAGATTGATTTAATTCTAGTGACACTCACCTCATTGGTGGCACCTACCCACATACCCTATATGAGGAATAACGGATCTCTTGTCCCAACCACTATTCTAGATCACTGGCAGGCAAACTTTCTGTAAAGTGCCAGACAGTAACTATTTGGGGCTTTGCAGATGAAAGATATCTGTCACAACCACTCAACTTTGCTGTGTAGCTCAAAAGCTGGCATATACAATGTGGAAAGGAATGGAATGGGTGTGCCGATATTCCAATAAAATTGTATTTGCAAAAAATAGGCAGCAAGCAGAATTTGGTCCAACTTCTGTTTTGGATAGTCTTTTTTCCCCCTCATTATTAAATAAAGTTAATGAGCCTTCAAACAGATGGAAAGTGTATTTAGTGTTAGCAGTTCTATATTGTTATGGGGACTCTAAAAAAATCTATAGGTTTTCTCCAGAGCTGGCAGTAAGCCCAGCCAATCTTAAAAAAGCTCAGCCTCAACATTTTCAAAAACTGTAAAATTATATCAATGTATAGCTAAAATTGAACCAACTTCCTATCCTTAAAAGATAAATATTTGACACTTGTTTAAGCAGAAATAATTTTGAAACAAAAATATGCATATATGTCTTAAAGGTTTATATTAAAAATGGAATGTTGAGACAACAGAAATGAGAACTTAGATCTATATGACATAGATTATATCCACCAGTTTATTACTTTATACTCTCTTATTTTTAGTTCTTTATATATAAAAAGTAAAAGTTGCAAAACAACACACAACCTGGACAACAATGAATCATATAAACAGACTTGGTACATAGCCACTTTAACATAGAGACCAACTCAGCTCCAAAAAAGCAGAAAGTTTCCCATGCCTTAAAAAAAGATGTATCAGTTGCTATTGTTTTAGTGGTCAGAACCATTTCCAACATCATCATCTCTCTCTTTAAAAAATTTTTTTTTTCTTTTTGATAGCAGTTTTGACAGGGGCCTTTGTAAGAGGAATTAATCCACTTGGGGACTTGGCAGTTTCCAAGTTTTCTATTTTCCTTCTAAGTGTTCTTGCAAAGTGTGTGACCATAGAGCTCAGGACTTAGAATGGTTGTGTCTTTTCTGATTTTTCTGGTCTGCTGTTAGCTTTGGCTTATATTGCATTCTGTGTTACCTACTCATCAAGTAGTAGCTAGTCTTCCTTCACAGACTCTAAATGTCCTGGCTTAGGATTCTCTGCCCAGAAATTGTCTCATTTAAGGAAGTAATCGGTCCTAACACCATAGGACAGAAAGGTGTAAAAAGATGTTTGATGGGAGCTGCTTCTGTTTAGAGCTCTATTTAATAGCTTTCTATTTCTATCTAATATCTTATTCATAGAATTCCTCATTTCACATTAAATAATGGCACTGAGAAAAACAGTTAACTAACTTTAAATTATAAAGAATTATTAACTCATTCATAGGAGGGGATCAATCCTCAATTCATTTCATTCATTCTGAAACTTCCTTAACTTTTTTAACCTTAGCCATTCCAAAATTCCCAGTTATCTGACTTAGGTCAATTTTAAGTTCTCAAGGTACAGAAACTAGTTAAATTGCATTGGTTTCCAAAGACAAAATGAGCAATACAGAAGAAGAAGAAAAAGATTTTTTCTTGGGGTGCCTGTGTAGCCAGCTGGTTAAGCATATGACTCTTGGTTTCAGCTCATGTCATGATCTGGGGGTCCTGAGATCAAGCCCTGCATCAGGCTCCGCACTGAGCACAGAGTCTGCTTGAGATTCCTTCCCCCTTCTTCTCCTTCTACCTCTTCTCCTCCCCCTGCTATGCTCTCTCTCTCTAAAATAAATAAATAAAATCTTTTTTTTTTTAAAGACTTTTTCTTGGACCTGGACAAGGCTGTTTCTATTATAAACTTGTCATTAGGGTATCCCAATCTGATTTTATATAAATCAAAACAAAAATTTAGTTTGAAGGGCGCCTGGGTGGCTCAGCCAGTTAAGCAACCAACTCTTAATTTCAGATCAGGTCAGATTTCAGGGTCATGGGATCCAGCCCAGAATAGGGCTCTGTGCTCAGCGGTAGCAGGGGTTCTGCTTGTCCCCCTCCCTCTGCTCCTCCCCCAGCTCACAGGGTGCACATGTTCTCTCTCTCTCAAATAGATAAATGAATAAAATCTTTTTTAAAATTTAGTTGAGTCTATTTCCTATTTAGTCTTAGGTTGATTTAACCAAGTTAAAGATGATTTGAATTAATTTTAATCCCAAACTTGATAAATTAACAACTAGGATCACTGCTTCTAAGTATTTTTAGATCATAAAGTGGCCAATCTGTTTTACTAATAACTATTATATATTGTCATAGACTTTTAAATAAAATTAGCTTTTGCAGTAAGTTTATTAAAATCCACTGAATCAAGAAATATCCAAAATACATTTTCACTCAATACCATAACATTATATGTGCTGCTGATTTAAAATATGTGGTTTTTGTTTCAAATAAGATTGTCCTTTTTTTTTTTTTCAAATAAGATTGTCCTTGACAACTTCCCTGACTCATGCCTAATTTACATTTCAAAACTCAGAGGCTTGCAAAAGCAATTTCAAGATAATGTAGATTTTTAAATTTTGAAACTTTTTATAAACAAAAATGAATACATTAAAATCAAATACACAGTACATATTAAATAAGTGGGCAATAAAGATTTTGATTTGCCCTGTGTGTGTTGGTGGTGGTTTATGTTGTTCAGACATGTGTGGGTATTATAGGCAAAGAAATTAAATTAACTCCTCCATTCTCAACATGTGATTTCCTCCTCCCTAAGTATTACAAGAATGCAGGCCATGATCACACAAAGCCACATGAAGCTAAAACAGCATTTTCCTCTTCTGTGATTTTAGTCTGATGGGTACCCAAGGAAACTAATGCTATCGATGGACTTTGCTGCCTGTCCCAACATGTTTATTATTAGCACTGGCCTGGCAGGAACCGGTTTCTAACCCTAACTAGCTGTGTGGGAACTAGGGACTATTCATTTCATCTCTCTGTAAAACAAAGTTGGATTCGACTATCTCTAAAAAGTCCCTTCTATTTCTCAAATTCTTTGACTGAATTGTTCTGTTCCATATCTGTCTGGTTGTGGGGTATTAACTAGTTTATACGGCCACCCAAGACCCAATTCGGATGCAATGGGGCTCCTCCACATCTGTCACAGTGACAATACCTTGCTCTATCGCATCACACTGGATTGAGATAATGGGAAGTTATTTGATGGTGGTGGTGGTGGGGTTTTATCTTTTAATTTTTTCAAAGACTTATTTATTTATGTATTTATTTATGTATTTATTTATGTATTTATTTATGTATTTATTTATTTATGAGAGAGAGAGAGAGAGAGAGAGAGGCAGAGACACAGGAGGAGGGAGAAGCAGGCTCCATGCCAGGAGCCCGACGTGGGACTCGATCCCGGGACCCCAGGATCACGTCCCAGGCCAAAGGCAGGTGCTAAACTCCTGAGCCACCCAGCGTTCCCCTAGTGGTGGTGTTTTAATAAGAAAACCATAGCATCTGGGACGCCTGGGTGGCTCAGTGTTTGAGCACCTGCCTTTGGCTTGGAGCGTGATCCCGGAGTCCCTGGATCGAGCCCCACATCGGGCTGCCTGCATGGAGCCTGCTTCTCCCTCTGCCTATGTCTCTGCCTCCCTCTCATTCTGTCTCTCATGAATAAAGAAAAGAAAAAAAAGAAAAAGAAAAGAAAAGAAAAGAAAAAGAAAACCATAGCATCTAATGCATATTTTCTGAAGACTAGGATATTCTGAAATGCTTATCATATTTTTACATCCCTGAATAAAACAGGTAATTTAAACATTGTTAATGTCTAAAGCCACCATGTTTGGAAAAGGCAGGAAATGTCAGAAACTGTTTAAACTGCTTGTAAATTATATCCCAAAGATAGAAGTTTACTAGATGGGAAGGACCACAATTAACCGTAGCTTAGACAAGAAAGCCTTCTTGGAGGCTCTGAGACTGGGCTAGCGGCTCTACCCATCACTCTCAGAGCACCCTTCCCATCCTTGCCCCGGTGTCACACCCAAACCTGCGTTGTAACTGCCTAATTGCTAGTCTCCTTGGTCACTCACTGCAAATTCCTTGAGGACAGGAATTTTGCTTGTTCATTGATGTACCCCTAGTACCCGACACACAGTAAGGACTCCATAAATAATTGTTGGATAGCTGTTGAATAAACAGCCAGCTATCTCCACTTATTGATCTTCCAAGGGCAACAGAAACAAGCAGGAGTAGCACCACATGACAGCAATAAGAGGCATCTCTACCAAGAGCCTGTGTTTGGTAGTTGTCAGGAAGACATAGGTTCCCATCAATGTGTGATGGATGGGACCCCACAAATTTCCATTCAATGATGTCCTTGTAGTATGTCATACCATACCTACCTATTATAAGTAGCACCAAAGGACATATGATATTTTGTTGGGACTGTTTTGACTATTTATCCAACGCTTAGACACACCTTGGCAGAATTTGCAAACAGTGTATTAACCACAAGCAGCTAAACACAAAGAATGAATACTCTTCAAGAGAGGAAGATGAGGGAACCCTGGGTGGCGCAGCGGTTTAGCGCCTGCCTTTGGCCCAGGGCGCGATCCTGGAGACCTGGGATCGAATCCCATGTCGGGCTCCTGGTGCATGGAGCCTGCTTCTCCCTCTGCCTATGTCTCTGCCTCTCTCTCTCTCTGTGTGACTATCATAAATAAATAAAAATTAAAAAAAAAAAGAGAGAGGAAGATGAATCGATGTTGGCTATATTTTAGTAGGAAATTCCTCTGGCTACATTTTGTAGGAAGTAGATGGGGTATCTATTGTGCAATACTCAGCATACTGTCTGGTAATGAATTAAGAGAAGCTTTTCCCCCTTCCATACGAGAATTTGACCTTTGGTTAATTTTCTAGCTCTGTTCTCCCAGCAACCTAATAAAGAATAGCACATCAACTATGCGGCTGGCATTATTACCCGTGGTAAATATGACCCCTAATTGGTAAACTGCATCCAGAATGGGAGAACTATAAGCATCTGAAAGGAAGCCACAACTCTGGACTTCCCTAAGCACAATGACACTTGGAATGGACATATCTCTTGCAGGAACCCTGGAAACTTTATCTATGGAATTGTTATAATGGACATTTGCTTCCATAGGACAAGAGGCTTTTTAAGCCAGGATAGTTTCCATACTTGCCTAATGTAGGTCTGTCTCCTTGCATCTAAGTTATGACACATGAACTGTTGCAGGGACTCCAACAGAAGAGCAACATCTGGCTCTGTCCTCCTGGTGAGGTGTGCTTCCCATCTACATCCTTCTAAGTGACTCTGATCCCAAGAGTAGCAGTTTATGAGTGTGAATGTTTCTAAATGCTCAGTTGAGCCTAAGTAGACCACTGTGATACTACTTGCTTCGTGTTTTGTTTTGTTGTAGATGCTCCACAGGGACTATGAGAGATGTGAAACTGTCTGGCATAGTTTTCTGCTTCCAAAAAATTCATAATCACACCCATCACTGTCTGCATGACAGACAATCCATCTCCATTACATGTCACCAAGACATAAATCTCCAATTGATGCCTTCTCTTAAAATCCCCAAGCTTGTTCCTACTAAACCTTCTCCCTCCAAGCACATAACCCCACCTTAACCCCCTGGTTTTTAATATGATATGACAAATGTCCAAAAATCAAATTAGATATAAAAATTGCTCCCCCAAACCACAGTTGCCGATGAATAATTGGGGATAGAAATAAATAATCTACCCGGAGGTCAGAACAGATGCTAGAAGTTCTCCAGTTACGAAGATTCCATATCATCTGATCACAATGGTGTAAGTTAGTGTCACCTTTTAAAACTAGGGGCATGTGAGAAAACAACCAAACTGCTCCTGCCAAACAAATAACTTTTCATTTCTCTCTACAGGAGCATTATCTGAAGAAAATAATTCAATTTTCCACACTATAATGAAAGGTTTGAGGAGCATAGTGATATGTAGCAGAAACACTGAACAAAAATCCATGAAAAATTGCCCATGATAAGCAACTGAATAAAGTGCCCCTTTTTGGAGCTGGAAGATAGCACAACCACATGAAAGCACAAGGCAACCTACAAGAGATCAACAGGAAGTACAGAACTTCTCACACACCCAACCCTAGGCCCCTCCCCACCCCGTTACACTAGACTTCACAGAGGTAATCCTATTGTTAATGCACAAGAGACACACAAGAAAAACTTATAAGTCCAATGAAGCAGTCTGAATTCAGTTGACCAAAGGCCACTCCAGTCTTCCCACTGCCCTCAGAATCAGCACATGCAGCCATACGTGTGGCTTTTTCACATCAATTAACAACAATACCATCACGTATTCTGAACCTCCAGAATACTCAATTTCACATTTTGCAGACCACTAGGCCAGTAACTTTCTCAAGGAATATTCGAAATATTTACATCAAAATAACATCTATCTGCCAAATGACCGGAAGTCACATTGCTCTATGTCATTTCTTAGCCTATTACAGATACAGGCTTTATTTACATTCCTTTCCAACCCTTGCTATGAAAACTTGTTCCCTTCCCCCAAGAAAAACAACTTCCCAGGGATGCCATTATTAAATCCTATTCAAGTAGGAATTTTGTTCCTGTCCATACAATGTATCAAGTATAAGATCAAGAATCCCTTTGTGAACTTGCATTGAATGTGCCAGAAAGATGCCAGATATAAAATAAATCATTAGTGGTCTGTCTTGGGCCCAACCATGAATTTACTTATAAAAAGTATCACCAACTCCATTAATTAAATCTCAGACACTGTGCAATTATAAATACCACCATATGTGAACATAAATTTAGAAGAGGACAGTTTATGATCTGATAGTCCAAATAGAGCGATTATTTCCATTAAAAGTGATAGAACTCATCGATCCAGTTAGTACTAATATCAACATGCAATTTCAAAACAACCAACCATGAATGCAATAATTTGAGACATTATGGAAAAAAGAATTATTTAAATATTAAGCTTCATGTTCCGCTTTCGTCCCAATGATTTTACTACTTGAAAACGTAATAAAATGACCAGAGCCTAGTAATGGTTCTGGGAGCATGAGTCAGAGCAAAATTTCTAAGTTTCCACATCACAAACCAAATCAGCTTGGGCTGTTATGAACAATTTGGCCTCAGTTCTCCATTTAATAATTTCACTATTTTCCAAAACTTGTGAGAGCATACGGGCCTACTAAATATTATGAAGGTAATAGGTAACCTAAATATAACACGAAATTAAATTCACTCATTAAAGGTCATTTTAAAAAATCTTACTGTATCTTATGGTCAGGTTTCTCAACTTTGGTACTCTTGACATTTTGGACTAGATAATTCTTTGTTCTAAAGGGCCCTCCTACACACTGTAGAATGTTTAGCAGCAACTGTATCCAGATGCCAGCAACACCCTGCCCTGAGTTGTAACAATTGAGAACATCTCCAGACATTGCCAAATGTCACTGGGGGGACAAAATCACCCCCAGTTGAAAGTCATCATCTTACAGTGAAATTGCTAATGTAAATTTACTTTGCACCCAGCGATATGATCAGGTCATGGAATCACTGAGGAGGATCATGGTCTACCAGAGAAAGCGGGCAGAGAAATTGAACTGTGAAGTAGAAAAGTCACATTAAAATACCAGAAATGGGGCACCTGGCTGGCTCAGTCAGTGGAGCATGGTGACTCTTGATCTCGGAGTTGTGGGTTCAAGCCATGTTGGGTGTAAAGATTACTTAAAAATAAAATCTTAAAAAAAAAAACTAGAAATAATTTAAACAGTGAAAATACCAAATATAACTCCTTGCAAAGCATACCTTCTACACAATCAGTTAGATTTCCCTTTTGCTAAGATCACTCCTTAAAAAGAATAGCTAATATTTCCATTTCAGGTATGAAAAAGTATTTCTGGTCCTTGATAATTTCTAGTTTGGTACTCTTGATCTAGAACCGTAATTTTCCAACAATCTATGGTAAAAGACCAGTTTTGAAATTTCTAATCTACTATAGACCAACATGTGGTCCTACTGTGTGGATTGGTATCAAAGAATTCATAGACCAGCTGCCTGGGAGCCACAGTTTGAGTAACACTATTCTGGAGTTCTAACTTCTATTGAGAAGTATGGTTTAAATACCGTTTGAACTCTTCAGTGATAACGTTCACAAGCCAATCTATAATGTTTTTTTATTGGCTTTTTTGTTCAAGAGACAGAAAGAAAGGTGGTTTTGCCACCTTTTGAAACACAACTATACTAAAATTAAAGGAAGAAAAAGATTTCTTTTAAAATTCTTTTTTGGATACTTTAACATAAGACAAAATTATGAAAGTGCCTTAAATATCTTTAATCCCTAGTATTTCCTGCTCTTCAGCTTTTAAAGAAGTACAGCCTCTTCTGTTAGAAAAACCGTATGGCTGCAAAGTGGGTGAAAAGCAGAATGGTTTTAAAAACCTGTTCTATCAACCTTCTCTTTCCCTCCAGAGGATCTCTTAGAAGGTAAACAATTTAGAAATACAACTTGTTTCTATTGGCTTGCACTTGCCTTCCAATTAAAGTTCTATTCAAAAAAAAAAAAAAAAGTTCTATTCATAATCAAAGTAGAAAACTGTCAACAGTGGCTACATTTCCACATTACACAATAGCATCTCTTGAAAATGGCTGGAAAAAGCAGGAGTATTTTGAGTTTTGCCCAAATGACTTGTTTTATGTTCACAAAACTGGTGATCTGTGTGTGTGCAGAATTGTCAAATATCAAACTAGAAGGGAAACTGACCAGACTTGGGCCACAGGCACCCTTCCCTTAACTTAAAGTTTCATTTAGCTGGGCAAGTCAGAGTACCCCAGGAGCCTCTTAGCTCATTTCCATGTTTGTGTGCACATAAATATGCCCAGTCCTTAAAACTGCAGTCTTAGAGTTAGAAAATACCTTTCCACTCATGTAGCCAAACAGCCCTGACTGCCTTTTATTGTGAAGCTTTCCCTTTAAGACTTCACCAGAAAATTAAAATATGGAATCTATTAGGAGAGGCTTGGGAAAAGAGATATTGATCTCAAGATATTCTTATCTTTTACAGAGAAAAGGGCTGACCAAAAAAAAAAAAATGTAGATGAGTGAGACAATATGAAAACAAGCATGGAGATTTTCTCATCTTTCTCCTAACCAGAGTTTGAGTACACAACAGGAAGAATGGGGAGCCTTGGGGCCAGCTTTGATTCACTCAGAATGGACTCAGCAAAGTCCTCTGAAACCAAGGCCATTCCACTAAGAAATTATTAGTCCTTTGACTCATAAGATCCAAACTTTGCTATGTAATCTAACAAAAATGCAAGTATAAAAAAAAATGCAAGTATAGTAATGGTGAAAAATGTTCCTCTCAGGGTCCCCAAAAATTGGACAAATGGTGGCTTTTGAACGCAAAATGGACAAATTCTAAAACCTCTTCCCCCATCAAAATTTACTGCTATGTAAGTGTCTCCCGATCTGACAAGTAGGGCCGGATTTGCCGTCTTTCGTCAGAATCCTCTCCAGCGGGATCGTTTTCCTCACCAGACTCCACGTAGATTGGCCAGTCATTGTCTGTGTCACTCTTTTCTTGGCTTTCAGAAGAAGCCTCCACCAGGCTAAGGTTGATGGGCATCAAATCGTCCTCCTCGTCGTGCATGTCTGTAACACAGGTGCAGCTGTCACACAACCCAAAGCGCCGTAGTCCCTGGGACAGGTGACTTGTAAAAGTTCTTCTGCAGCCCTTGCAGATGATTGGACGGTTGGATCTGTGAACCTAAAATCACAAGCAGACACAGCAAACGCTCTCGCCCCTGCTCTCTCTGCCACAGCCTCAGCCTCACCAAGGTGCTTCCACCCCAAGGCCGTTGGACATATGGGAAATGTGCCCACCTCCCCATTGCCAAGCCTGCCCCCCCCCCCATACTAATGCCTCTGAAGAAGTCTTCACTGACGCTCTGGGCCAGGTTAGGCCCCCAGCTGTATATTTTCACCTATGCTCCTTTTCTTGAAATTTTTAAAAAGATTTTATTTGTTTGTTAAAGGGGGAGAGGGGCAGAGGGAGAGGGAGAATCTCAAGCTCTGTGCTGAGCAAGGGCCCCACATGGGGCTCAATCCCACAACGCTGAGATCATAACCTGAGCCAAATCAAGTCGGTCACCTAACCAACTGAGCCACCCAGGCGACTCCGTTACTGAGTTTCTAACAAATTATTGGTAAATTCCCTAAACTATAAGATCCAAGAAGGCAGGGACCATTCACATTCATGGTTGTTTTTGTTGTTGTTGTTTTTTTAAGATTTTATTTATTCATGAGAGACACAGAAGGAGAGAAAGGAAGAGGCAGAGACACAGACAGAGGGAAAAAGCAGGCTCCATGCAGGGAGCCCGATGTAGGACTCGATCCCAGGTCTTCAGGATCAGGCCCTGGGCTAAAGGTGGCACTAAACCGCTGAGCCACCAGGGCTGCCCCACATTCATGTTCTGTCAGATTTGTTACTATATCCCTATGCCTGTATATAAAGCACATTTGGGGAATGGATGTGGATTTTAGGTATGGCTTTTTATGTACCTGGGATTGTCTAGTTCTTAGGGAGGCAGACTTGCTAGATGATATCTCCTCCAAACGTGGCAGATGCTCCAGCCTTAGCTCTTTTTTGATAAATGCATTCCTTACCTATGAGAAGCACTTTGCATGCTAGAAGAAAGAACCTGATCTCCTACGCAATGCAGTTCTTCCTTAAGGCAGCAGCCCCGGGGGTGGGAGGAGGGGGTGTCCCTCTGTATAAGGAACTATCTAATACATGCAATTCTTTAGGGGCTCCAGCCTAAAGGGACTCTGTAAACCAAAGCCTCTCCTGTGGAGAGCTCTGGATGCAGGATGCAACAAGAGGTAAAGACAGAGAGAAATGACAGAGGACAAGGGCCAGAAGCACAATACCCACCTCACTGGAGCTGCTACCACATCCTGACCAACATCCCTGCTTTCCATGAGGTTTTCTGGGCTTTTTACATTAAACCCCCGACCCTTAGCCAACCTGAGTGTGTATACGACCTTTGCAACCTGACAGGGCCTCTGAACACCACCTCTTTGGACTATAGTAGACTGGACCTTGTACAACAGGGAAAGACAGAGGGAATAAGGATTCCAACCAATGAACTATCTTAGGGGCATCAGGGACCTACTGCTGCCAAGACAGACTGGAGATATAATTTGAGGGGGAAGGGGCGCCTGGGTGGCTCAGTTGGTTCAGCGTCTGCCTTCAGCTCAGGTTATGATCCCAGGGTCCTGAGATTGAGCCCCACCATCAGGCTCCCTGCTCAGCAGGAAGACTGTTTCTTTGTTTCCCTCTGCCCCACCCTTGACCCCCTCCCCCACTCATGCTTTCTCTCTTTCTCTCTCAAATACATTAAAAAGTCTTTAAAAAAAGAATTTTTGGGGAAAAAACAGACAAACAAAAACTTAAGGCCATGAGAAGAGGCCATTCTCAGACAGATGTGCTGGTGCCAGCCCTGAGACTGGAGACAGTCAGTAATCTTGTACTTATCTTAAAACTGAATTCTTTCAAAACCACAACTCACATACCATAAAATTCACCTTTTTAAAAAAAGATATATATTTATTTATTTATTTATTTATTTATGAGAGAGAGAGAGAGAGAGAGAGCGCGCGCACAAGTAGGGGGAGTAGCAGTGGGAGAAGGAGACGTAGACTCCCCACTGAGCAGGGAGACCAACATGGGGCTTGATCCCAGGGTCCACCTGAGCTGAAGGCAGATGCTTAACTGAGCCACCCAGGTGTCCCAAAATTCACCTTTTGAAAGCATACAATTCAGTGGTTTTTTTTTAGTATATTCACAAAATTGTGCTACTATCACCACCATCTAATTCCAGAACATTTTCATCACCCCAGAAAGAAACCAGATGCCTATTAACTGCCTTCCTCTCCCATCCGACATCCTCTTAGGCCCCGGTAACCACTGATCTACTCTATCTCCATGGGTCTGCCCATTTTACGTATTTCATATAAATGAGATCATATGATACGTGGCCTTCTATGACTGGTTTCTTTCATGTAGTATAATGCTTTGGTGGTTCCTCCATGTAGAAGCATATATCAGAACTTCATCTCATTTTATGGCTGAACAAGGGTCCATTGTATGGATAGACCACAATTTGTTTACTCATTCATCAGTTGATGGACACGTGGGTTATTCCCACTTTTTGGCTTCTATGAACAATGCTATGAACATTTGTGTGCATGTATGCTTTTGTGTGAATGTATGTTTTCAGCTCTCTCGGGTATATACTTAGATACAGATTTGCTGGGACTTGGTAATTTTATGCTTAACTTTTTTTTTGAAGAACCACCAAATTGTTTTCTGCAGTGGCTGCACCATTTTATATTCCCACCAGCAGTGTGTGAATGTTCCAATTCTTCCACATCCTTGCCAATGCTTTGTTATTACTTGTGCTTTGATTATAACAATCCTACTGTGTTTTAAGTGGTATCTCATCATGGCTTTGGTTTGCATTTTCCTAATGACTGGTGATTTTGAGCATCTTTTCATGTCCTTATTAGGCATTTGTAGAACTTCTTTACAGAAATGTCTATTCAAATCCATTGTTTAATTTGGTTATTTGTCTTTTATTGTTGAATTGAAAGAGCTCTTTGTATATTCTAGTTACTAGATCCTTAGCAGATAAATGATACACAAGAATTGTCTTCCATTCTTTGGGTTGTCATAATATTGATAGTGTCCTCTGAAGTCCAAATCATTTTTATGTTTGATGTTCCAAAGACTGATTTGATTGCCTTGCTCAAAGATCTTTTTTTTTTAAGATTTCATTTATTTATTCATGAGAGACACAGAGAGAGAGAGAGAGAGAGAGAGAGGCAGAGACACAGGCAGAGGGAGAAGCAGGACCCATGCAGGGAGCCCAACGTGAGACTCTATCCCAGGTCTCCAGGATCACGCCCTGGGCCAAAGGCGGCACTAAATCGCTGAGCCACCTGGGCTGCCTGCTCAAAGATGATCTTAAATACAATACCTTCTTAAATGGCCTGAACCCCTTTTATATGGTGGGGAATTAACCACCTACATGGGAGACAGAATCCCAGGGGGCAGCCAGTGGGAGGGGAGGTCCCCTGGATCTGGAGCCCTCTTTGCTGCCCACAGGTCGCCTTAAGAAGGGCGGCACACGCTTTCCCCACATCCAGGTACCGAGGTTGGGTGGAAAACTGAGGATGCATTTTTCTCACCTTTGGCATCACATCCCTGAGAACAGACCCACAATCCCCTTGTCCAGGACCCACTGCTCTCTGCCTTATGACAACCATCCCTCACCAGGATCTAAATTTTCTTGAGTCTAAGAAAACTAGTCTCTTATCATATAAGTTTTAACTTTCTCTAAGTGCCACCAAGCCAGCTTTAATTTAATAGAAACATATGTTTAAAATTCTCTGAAAATAGGGGCACCTGGATAGCTCAGGGGTTAAACACTTGCCTTTGGCTCAGGTCGTGATTCCAGGGTTCTGGAATCAAGTCCTGCATCAGGCTTCCCTGCAGGGAACCTGCTTCTCCCTCTGCCTATGTCATCTTTTCTTTTTATATTCTAGTTACAATATAGAATTGTATATTCTATACAATATATTCTCATAAATAAATAATTAAAATATTAAATAAATAAACAAATAAAATAAAATTCTCTGAAAATACTCTAGTGGACAGAGAAGTAAAAGGGAGGCTGGTTCACCCTTACATTAGCTCCCTCCCCTCCTTCTCTCCATCTCCTCTACAGGAGATTTTCCAGCCCAGACACTTACGCTCAGGGCATGACTCCGCAGGTGCTCCTGTCGAGTGAACCTCTTGCCACAGGTCTCACAGGGGTAGGGTCGTTCACCCGTGTGCGAGCGGATATGCCGCTTAAGGATGCCCTTCTGTTTGGCGGTGTAAGGGCAGAAAGGACACTTGTGGAGCTTGATAGGGACCACGAGCACATCACCTAGGGAACCAAATGGGTTGATTTAACTGTACTTGTAAGCAACCAATGACACTGGCCACCCTCTAATGGGTGATCTGGAGCTGGGGAATTCTGCCAGCCCAGATCCAGAGGGAAGACATCAACTTTACCACCAGCTAATAATAGCAAGACACTACAAATTCCAAGTCTTTGTCTGGCTCCCAATCAGCCAGAGGGTGAAGCAGGCTTCTGATATAAGGTTGCAAGGAATGCCATATGGTACTGGCTTTCGAAGTTCTCTGTGGCTCACAGTTAGAGATACAGCTTACATTACAATCTCAGAATTCACATGTCTACAAGTGGATAACTGGAAAAGCTTCCCAAAATAACACTCACTCTGACAGTGTGTATTGTCTTTGATTTCATTTTAAGGCGATGCTGAGACCCTTTTAGGAACTGAATTACATCCCCCCGCCCAAATTCATACATCGAGGCCCTAACCTCCAGTGTGACTATATATTTGGAGATAGGGAGGTAATTACGATTAAATGAGGTCATAAGGTGGAGCCCTAGTCTGATAGGACAGGTGTCCTTATAATTAGAGGAAGAGAAACCAGAGATCTCATTCTCTCTCTGTTCATGCAGAGGAAAGGCCATGTGAGGACCAGCAAGAAGGTAATCATTTGCAAGCCAGGAAGAAAATAACCCCACCAACACTTTGGTCTTAGACTCTGAGCCTCCAGGACCGTGAGAAATTCCTCTCTGTGTTTAAACCACTCAATCTGTGGTATTCTGCTGAATACCTGAACCAACACAGACCTGCTGGATTGATTCCATGACCCTCAAAGGTTTGGAAATCTGTTATGATGAATCAGACCCTTGGATCGGGATCCATACTTCCTGCTATAGGAGAGCCTAAGAATGGCTTCCAGGCATGTGCAGAAGAGGTGTACTATGATGCACATCCTAAACTGGAATGCGTACTAACTATAGATCAGAAATCATCAAAAATCCAGGAATTCACTTAAGTCTTTTTCCAACTCTTTTTTCTTCCCCACCTTGCTTATACAACCATTAAGGTGACAACATGATTATCCCCTTCTTTTTTTTTTTTTTTTTTTTTGATTATCCCCTTCTATATAAAAACTGTTGCTTTCAAGTTTCCTGAGTTACCCTTACTATAGTATTCCAAGATGTGTTTCCTCTATCCATGCCCTTCAGGATTTTTTAGACTTTGGTCATATCATATCTTATAGAACGGCATTAGTGACTCAAGCTTTCCAGGCATTAAAATCTGGGTTCAAGTCCCCACTCTACTATTTACCAGCCATGTGACCTTAGACATTTCATTTAACTTCTCTGGGTCTTACTTTACTCATCTGTAAAATATGGATGATAGTAGTTCCCACTTTAAAGGATTGTGTTAAGAATGAAATGAAATAATACCTAAAGCACAGCACCTGGCACATGGTAAGAGCTCATAAATGTCAGCCATTTTTGTCACCACCATCCTCTCCTTGGTGTTTCTTTACTGATGAAGCAGCCCAGGCTCTGTGGTTTCTCTCAATACTGGAGTAACTCCTTTTCTCTGGGACCTTCTCAGAATACCTAACTGAGCTTTGTCTTTTCTGAAGTGTTGCCAAAAGTATGGCAAACTGATTCCCAAGTGAGAATCCAGCATCATTCTACACAAAGGTGGAGATTATTTTCTCTGGTTTCCAGCTCCCAGATTGATAATGCCTAACATGCTGCATAATCTATAGTGATTCCAAAACCTGTTTCCTATTTTAAAAGCAGTAGCTCTCAACTTGTCACTATATATGTATGTTGGATTATTTCATTTCTCACTGGTCAGACTGGAACTGAGATGCCAGTTTCTTACTCACTCTTCTGGTGTTGTGGAATCTTTCTGCAATCTATCCCCACCAGCTTGGCATTATACTTTACCTTCCTTCTCAATTATCTACAAAAACATTAAGTAAGATGGGTCTAGCATTAGTCCCTAACCAACTGTTTAACTATATCTTCATCAGAAAAGTAAGAATTATCACAACATTTTCCTTCTTCTCTCATGATCTGATTTCACCAATACAACCATTCATTTGAATGTCTATTACATACCAGACACTGTGTTATCAAGGTCTATCCTTACCAAGACACCCATTTCCTCCCTCAAAAGTTAAGGCTAGCAGGAAAAAAAGACATGTAAACAAATTCATACATATAATGTAACCCAAGCAAAGTTCCAAATGATGAAGAAGCATGGACAAGAAACTAATGAATTCACTCTAGGAATTCAGAAAAGATTTCTGGGAGAGATAATCTTCAAGCAAGATTTTAAAGAATGAATAGGAGTTCACCATGAGTTCAAGAGAGAAAGGTATTTCAGACAGAGGAATAACACATGCTTAGGCATAGAGGTAAGTGAGAATACAGAATATAAAGTGGAGGGGAGTCAGGGGATGAGAAATGACCCTATGGGAGGGGCAAGAACCAGGATGTAAAGATAACTTTTCAATCGTTTATTCAACAAATTCAAACTGAGCATCTATTGTGTTGGTCTGTGTTCCACGCCCTGGGGATACAGTAGTGAACAGAAAAGACAAAAATGTTTGCCTTCTGATTTTGATATGTTCAGGAACTTGAACTTTATTCTCTAAGTAACTAGAATTTTTTTTAAAGATTTTGTTTATTTATTCATGAGAAACAGAGAGACAGAGGTAGAGCACAGGCAGAGGGAGAAGCAGGCTCCATGCAGGGAGCCCGACATGGGACTTGATTCTGGGTCTCCAGAATCATGCCCTGGGCCGAAGGTGGCGCTAAACCACTGAGCCGCACAGGCTGCCCAAGCAACTAGAGTTTTAAGGAGGGGACGTACATAGTCATATTTGAGGTTTTCTTTTTTTAAGATTTTATGTATTTATTTGAGGGAGAGCGAGAGAAAGCATGGATGGGGAGGGGCAGAAGAAGAGGGAGATGTATGCTCCCTACTGAACAAGGAGCCTGACCCCAGGACCATGATCTGAGCCAAAGGCAGATGCTTAACCAATTGAGCCCCCCAGGCGCCCCTAGACTGGAGTTTTAAAAGATGTCTCAGAGGGATGCCTGGGTGGCTCAGCGGTTGAATGTCTGCCTTTGGCCCAGGGCATAATCCTGGAGTCCCACATCGGGCTCCCTAGGAGGAGCCTGCTTCTCCTTCTGCCTATGTCTCTGCCTCTCTCTGTGTGTCTCTCATGAATAAATAAATAAAAAATCTTTAAAATAAAAGATCTCTCAAAAGACAATGCAGGGGAAGGTTATTTATTTATTTGTTTGCTTACTTATTTATGTATTAAGATGTATTTATTTGAGAGAGAAAGAGAGAGAGAGGGAGAGAAAGAGTGCAGGGAGGGACAGGGAGAGGGAGAGAGAGTCTCAAGCAGACTCTGCACTGAGTGGGGAGTCTGTCACAGGGCTTGATCTCACGACCCTGAGATCACAATCTGAGCCAAAACCAAGAGTCAGACACTGTTATGACTGCACCATGCAGATGCCCCAAAGGGGAAGGATTTAAGAGAAGCAAGATTAAAGGCAGGAAGTAACAGGTGGTAGAGAATGAGAAATGTCATGAACTAAAGCAGTGACCGTGGAGGTGAAGAAGAGATACTCATGTGAAGGAAAATGAATAGCACTCTATGACTACATGGGGAAGGGAAGAGAAGGGAAAGAGAAGACTCAAAATGACACAGATTCTGGGTTAGCTGGCCTGGTGAATGACGGGGAAATAAACCGAGGTAGGGAACACAGGAAGAAAAGCAGGTACTAGAGGAATGAGGAGTTCAATTGGGATTTTACTATGTTTGGAGCAGGCCCAGAGCATCCATGGGAAGCATACCTGGCTTTAGACAAATAAATCTGGAGCTCAGGCACAGAGGCACAGATGGGAATACAGTTTTGAGAATCTTCAGCAGATTGGAGTGGTTGCTTTAATTAAGGCCTGGGTCTCCCCTGAGTACCCTGCTTCCCTTACCCCATCACCCTGATGCCTCTGAGTCAGAGGTGAGTAGGATAGTCCTTGTGCCTCACTGTCATCCCCAGACCACTGTCCCTCCCTCCATCCTTAAAAACCTTAAGAGCTTTTGAAGCTCACACTATCAAATGATAGCATAATTACCTCTCCTTATTGCAGCCATCTTGGAGCCCCAAGGTCACCTCCTCATTCTGTGGAGGTTTGATCACATTGCCTTCAAATACAACTCCTGACATAATTCTTGGTGTGAATACTGAAAATGACCTCTCCAACACCCTAGCTTCTCTGTTCCTTAACCTCCTTTCCTCCAAAGACTTTGTTCTCCACCCCACCTCAGCTACCCAATCCTAGACCAAGAGCTCTCAACTCTACCTGCATATTAGAATCACCTGGGAAACAAACAAAACGATGTCCAATCTCTATCCCAAGCGTCATTTTTTTTTAAAGATTGTTTATTTATTTATTTGACAGAGGGAAAGTACAAGCAAGGGGAGCAGCAGGCAGAAGGAGAGAGAGAAGTAGGCTTCCCGCTCATCAGGAAGCCAGATGCGGGGCTTGATCCCAGGACCCCAGGATCATAACCTGAGCCGAGGGCAGATGCTTAACCAACTGAGCTATCCAGGTGCTCCACCAAACACTGTATTTTTTTTTAATTTTTATTTATTTATGATAGTCACAGAGAGAGAGAGAGAGGCAGAGACACAGGCAGAGGGAGAAGCAGGCTCCATGCACCGGGAGCCCGACGTGGGACTCGATCCCGGGTCTCCAGGATCGCGCCCTGGGCCAAAGGCAGGCGCCAAACTGCTGCGCCACCCAGGGATCCCCAAACACTGTATTTTTAAAGCACCCTGATAGTGTGTAGTTGGGAGTGAGAATTATGGCCCCATACCGAGATATTTCCAATGACTGCATTTGCTCCACAGCCCACATACCAAGCACCCCACTTCCCAGTCACTGTCTCATATCTTTCCAGCTCACCCCCTAAATGTCCCTTGTTGGTTCGGACCAAGCCATGGACTTTGCTGCCATTTTACTCTCTTTCACCTCCTTGGATCCTCATGCCTCTCCTTCTCCAGCTTAGTGCCCCCCAATCCATCACTGAAATCACTTCTTCACATCCACCTTTAACTGCCTGGATCCTCTCTCTCCCTCTGTCTATATTCACCTGGTCAAACCTAAATTCCAGTTAAATACAAACCTATGCCTGTTCCATAACTGAAAGAAGGCAAGTTAACATCGCTGGTGAAAAATACAAAACTGTGTGTTCTGGTCTCACTTCAAATCCATCTAGCCATCACCCTCTGAGCACTAATATCAGAGCCCTTGGTTCTGCCCAAACACCCTAAATATTTCCCTGGCTCACTCTCTCCCACTTCTCAAGGACTATTCCACACCCTCCCTCTGCTCAAGTCTCCACCCCCACTGTCCCCTCCTCTCTTTAGCCACTGTCCTTACTTCTTTAACTGAGGAGAAGCAATCAGAAGAGAATCTCTCCGTGCTCCCAGCCACCCCCAAACTCCCCCATGAACACATATGGCCTGCTTTCACTCCTGTTCCTATGAATGGACTAGCCTTCCTCAAATGCAGAGCCAAACCATCCCCTGCCACATGTTCAGGGACCCTGTCTGCCCTTGATCTATCAACTGTCCCTCTCTCTTCTGCCCTCAGTTATCCTCCTCTCTCCTGGATCATTCCCATCCAGGAGTAAATAAACATGCTTTTAGATCCTCCACCTTAATAAAAACCTTGACCTCATACACCCCCTTCAGCTACTGATGTATTTCTGTCTCCTTCACAGCAAAACTGCTTGAAAGAAGCATCAACACTCACTGTCTTCACATCTATTTCCTCAGCTCTGATTCAAGCCCTTTGGTCTCTTGCCTCCCACTTCATTAACACTACTCTTGGCAAGCCCACAAATGAACTCCCCAATGATCAGTTCTTAATCCATCTACATGCAATACTGGACATAGTCCATTTCTTTTCTTTTCTTTTCTTTCTTTCTTTCTTTCTTTTTCTTTTTTTGTGAAACACTTTCTCCTCCTGGCATCTATCACTCTCAATTCTCCTTCTACCTCACTGTCTGCCTCCTCCTCATCTTCTTTACTGGCTTCTCCCTATTTTCCTGACCTCTACATGTTGTAGTTCCCCAGGGATCAGTCCATAAATCTCTCACCTTCTTCTACAGCTCTAAGTTCATGGGATGTATATGTTTCAAATTCCATGGATCCATTAATGACTCTCAAATGTATAGCTCAGCTATGACTTCCCCCCAGAACCCCAAGCATACAGATGCAACCACTTAGTGAACATCTCCACTTGGATATCCAAGGAACATTACAAACATAACGTGTTTAAATCTGCTCTAGCTAAAAACCTGAGGATCATCCTTAACTTCTCTTTTTCTCATACCACTCATCAAGCCATTAGCAAATCTGGTCGGTTCTGCCTTTAAAGATAGTACAGTCCTATGCAAGAAGACCACTTTTGGAGGTTATGGCACACACTACCCACAAGGATCATTTTAATATATGTCATTTCAAGTCACTTTTGGCTGAGACCCTCTAGTGGTATCCCTTCTCAGAGGACAACCCAAAGGTTTCTCATGGCCTTCAGGGCCCTACTTGGTCTGCCCTCACCCAAATTCTCTGACCTCATCTCCTAGCACTCTGCCTCGCACATTCCACTCCACCCTCAGCAGCACCCTGCTGTTCCTCTAGTACACTCGCCAACTGTGACCTGCACCTGGGCCTTTGCACCTGGCTCTTCCCTCTGCCCTAAATGTTCTTTTCTCGGATTTACCTGCACCATTAGCTCTCTTCCTCTCTTGCAGTTTCTGCTCAAAGACAACTTGTTAGAAAAGACTTCCTTGTCTATACTAAATAAAATAGAATCTCCTTCACTCTCTATCAACTTTTCCCATGCTTTAGTTCTTCATCCTATATACTTACTTATTATGTTTGTTGTCAGCATCTCTGCATTGGAATGTCAGCTCCATAAGGACAAGGACTACCTTTTGTTCACGCCGATGAACAGTGCCTGGCATATAGTAGGTACTCAATAAACAGCTGTTAAATGATTGAATGAATGGATACATATATCAATGGAACAGAATAGAGAGCCCAGAAATTCTTATATGGTCAATTAATCTATGAAAAAGGAAGCAATAATATACAAATGGGAAAAGACAGTCTCTTTAATAAATGATGGTAGGGGGACACCTGGGTGGCCCAGTGGTTGAGCGTCTGCCTTTGGCTCAGGGTGTGATCCTAGAGTCCTGGGATTGAGTTCTGCATTGGGCTCCCTGAGGGAAGCCTGCTTCTCCCTCTGCCTGTGTCTCTATCTCTTTCTGTGTGTCTCTCATGAATAAATAAAATCTTTAAAAAATAATAATAAATGATGCTAGGAAAAATGAACAGGTACATGAAAAAAATGAACCTGGACCACTTTCTAACACCACAAAACAAAAACAAACTCAAAATGGATTGAAGACCTAAATGTGAGACCTAAAAGCATAAAAATTCTAGAAGAGAGCACAGGCAGTAATTTCTCTGACATCGGTCATGGCAATGTTTTTTTAGACATGTCTCTTAAGGCAGGGGAAACAAAAGCAAAAATAAACTATTGGGACTACAGCAAAATAAAAAGCTTTTGTGCAGCAAAGGAAACCATCAATAAAACAAAAAGGCAACCTACTGAATGGGAGAAGGTATTTGCAACTGATAAATCCAATAAGGGATGAATATCCAAAATATATAAAGAACTTACACAATTCAACACCATAAAAACAATCTGATTAAAAAATAGGCAGAGGACCTGAACAGACATTTTTCCAAAGACATACAGATGGCCAAAAGACACATGAAAAAGATGCTTAATATCACTAATCATCAGGGAAATACAAATTAACATTACAATGAGATACCACCTTACACATGTCAGAATGGCTAGACTCAGAAGGAAATAACAAGTGTTGGCAAAAATGTAAAGAAAAAGGAATCCTCCTACACTGTTCGTGGTAATGTAAATTGGGACAGTCACTGTGGAAAACAGTATGGAGGTCTCTCAAATTCCACTATGGGGAATTTGCCCAAAGAAAACAAAAATACTAATTTGAAAAGATATGCATCCCTGTGTTTATTGCAGCATTGTTTACAATAGCTAAGATATGGAAGCAACCTGCATCCATTGATAAATAAATATACACACATACACACACAATGGAGTATTACTCAGCCATAAAAAAAGGATGAGACCTTGATGGTAAGATGTTGAAGAAGCAAGCCAATGACAGAATTCTGGACACAGTGGCATTAAATGACTCTGTGATGAGACTGGAAAGGAATGGGCAGAGGTCAGAGCAATGGGTATCCATGGTATCAGGAGCCAGAGGAAGAAAGAATTGCAAGAAGGAGAGAAAGGGCAGAGTCAACAGCTGAGAGAGGCCAAGTAAGATAACACCTGAAAATCACTCATTGGACTGATTCTAGAAATGTATGGCTGACCTCATGGCAGCAGTGTCAGTGGTGTGTAGGGGGCAGAAGCCAGACTGTGATGGGCCGAGAAAAGAATAGGAAGTAAAACAGTGGAGGTAGTCAATGCAGATGAACTTTTAACTTTTTTTCTTTCTTTCTTTCTTTCTTTCTTTCTTTCTTTCTTTCTTTTTTTTTTTTTTTGAACTTCTAACTTTCTAAGAAGCAATAGGAAGTGCTGGAGCTGGGATTGGGAGGTCTGGGGGAGGAGAGCTTATAGGAGGACCTTATGATATGCCAGTGTCTATTTACGTCAGATGTATATGCAATGTGGATATGGAATTATTACAACAACCTCCTGACTGTCTCCCTGCCCTCATCTCCCCTCTCTACACCATCTGGTGCTGAGGCCAAATTAATCTCCCTCAAGCAGATAACTTGAGCTCAGTAACTACCAAAAATTCCCAAGCTCAGTAACTACCAAAAATTCCCCTGCGCCTATAGACAAAAACTCACCTCTTAGCATGTAAGGTTTTCCATGACCTGACTCCAATAAATTTTTTCCTATGTTTCCTCTTCTTATCCTCAGATATCACTTTCATAATGCAGGAGGAAGCCAGCACTCCTGCTTTTAAACTATTGTGAAAGTCACACCTCCATCTGTCTTCCAGCACTAGTGTCTTTCTATCACATGATGCCAATGACACACCTCTCATTTCCTCCGAGACACCACCAGTTCTTTGAGGGCTGGATCCATGTCTGATTTATTTTTGTGTCTTTACCAGGAAGGTACTCAAATATTTGAGCAAATAAATGAATGACCAAACACCTTAGTCCAACTCTGTGCCTTGGCATTTGGAATAAATTCACACAGGAGCCTCGTGGATAGAATCAAAACTTGGCAGCCAATTGTCACGGCCAGGGGCCAGGGTGGCTGCCTTGACATAGCACCTTCTAGATGGAAACGTGACTTTACAGATTGATAGACTGGACCTGAATGAAGGTGGTGTAGGCTACATTACTGTTTCTTGATACTTTGCTTACAGGCAGAGACGGGTTGAAAGATAAAATCACGGCACTGAAATCTTCTATTCATTTGTGCTGCTTTCACAGTTTGTTTGAAAAAACGAAGCCAGCTCAGGTTTCTAGTTTTAGCTCTGCATTCTTAGTAAATTCACCAAACCCTTGTGGGTCTCAGTTTCTCTACACTCTTCTGCCAAACTCATGAGGGTCTATTGGGTGTGAAAGGGTGGTCACCGTCTGTGAAGTGCTATTATGCACGGAAATGAGATTTCAATTTGTTCCCACAATGTGTTCATGAAAACAGCCACTGCCTTCTAAATGCTGGTTAAGCCAGTGTCCCTGAGGATCAGAAACAGCATTTTCAAGTTTTCAAGCCTAGTTTTAATCAGACATACTGAGTGTTCTTGCTTTAAAAAAATGAAATTAAAGTCTCAAGACAACCATTTAGTAACAAATAAAAGTGGCTGATCTCCCTTATCCAAAATACTTTCATTGCTCAGTTTTGAAGGGTAAATTTAAACTGGGATTCATTAATTTCTTGGCTTGAAGTTCTGGAAGCTATAGGGTTCTTTCATCAGTACGGTGGCAGCCAAGTCTATTTCAATCTCCTACAAGACATTTCACAGCACAATTACCCCACCTGTTAAGAGGAGTTAGTCATGTCAATTCATCTCTCAGAATTGTTTAGGGAAACAACCAAGTTCTCTTAAAACTCAAAAGCCTACCAAAGGAAAATATCTGATATAAAAGCTAGCTTAAGGTTGATGATTTAATTAAAACACACATGTCTTTGGAGTTATCAACATTATTGAGAGAAAAAAGCCTACCAAAGGATATAAGAAATGTACTCACATAAAGCCAAATGCCGACTCATTTTAGACATCCTCGAGTAAATAGCACCATTGACTGTGACACCCTAAGTGCATGTCTACTATCTGTCAGGCATCGTGGTTGACACAAAGAAGGATAAATTTCTTACCTGTCTAGAATATGTTACCATACATGAGAAAAAATTCTGAGAACCTTCTCATTTGGTCCTCAACCCTGTGAGAAAGGCAAGGCAGGGATGATTAGCTCCTGAACAAAATGAGTTCAAAGAGAGTTACTGATTTAAGTGAAGTCCCACTGCTGATTAGTAGAAGACAGTAGGTTCCCTCCCTGTCTTCAGAACTGCCCTCAGCATGCTTATACTCTAGTTGTGGAGGTAAAATACTTACATACAAGAAGAGACAATGGCCTGCACACAGCAGGTACTCAATTAACACCTCCTGGTGGGGTGGTAATCATGTGGCGGTATTGATGGCAGTGAAGAAGACGGTGATGATGAGGGCAGTGACGATGATAATCATGATGATAGAAGCCAATGAGGCACAAATGTGCATGCTAAATGACCACCAGAGATACTGAATGCTAATGGAGCTCACCTGAGTCCTCTCCATACCAGTCAGTCGGTACATCCATCATGGAACTCACGCCTCCTCCTGCACCATCTGGTCTTCCCTCCAAACCTCGGGAAAAGTGATGGTCCCCATCATCTTTGCTCTGGACAGCACTGTTGCGCAGGAGCGCCTCCAGGAATTGTTTCACGTGGTAGTTACTGTAAGCCAAGTCGACAGCCTGGCCACCGGGCAAACCCTCATCTATGTGGGTCAGGCTGAGTGGGGCGGCATACGGCTGCAGGTGTGCACCACCCTCCACCTCCACCTCCACCTCGTCAGCATCAAACTCCACCTTGGGCTCTATCTGTTTGGGCAGAATAGAGAGGTCACTGTCAGCAGGGCCACTGCCCTGGCTGTCCTTCACCACCAGTTCCAGCGGGTGGCAGCCTCTGCAGTCACTGCAAGGGGATGCTCTTGGACAGTCCACACTCTCCTCTCCCTCGCCTGGAGAGGAGACCAAGCTCTTGGTATCGCAGGAGGTCCCTTCCCTCCCTGAACTGGGACTTCCACTGTCAACCTGATGAGCCGCCACGGCCGCCGCTGCCGCCGCCGCTGCTGCTGCCACCGCTGCAGCCACTGCTGCCTCCTTCTCCATCTTCCGGCAGATATCAAGGGATGACCTGATGTATGTCTTGCAGAAGTTCACCACATCGTTCATCTGCAGGTAGCTGGCAGCCGACATAACTTCAATCACATTCTCCCCACACAGATCCAGCTTCCCAGAGTACAGGAAGTCTAAGATGGTGGAGAAGGCATCGGAGGTGACAATGTCCAGGGAGGCGGTGCTGTGCCGCCCACTGTCCTGGATGTAGTGAATGAGCAGGGCTCGGAAGTAGCCGCTGTTGGCAAACAAAATGTTCCTGTGGGCCTTGAAGACCCGCCCTTCCACAATGATGCTGCAGTCACAGAAAAAGTCCCGCTTTCGCTGTTCATTCAACTCCCCCAAGAGCTTGCCATAATAGGATTGCATCTCCATTTCTCCACCAGCTGCTGCTGCTCTGGAGTAGCCTGTATCTCTGCCAAGATTTTTTTTTTTAAGTTAATTCACCAATCCCAACCTTACAAATAAGATGTTCAGTTTTAATTTTTCTTTTTCATTTTTCTGAAAACACTGGTTCAATACCGTCTTTCTGATACAGGGGCTATTTGGCATCTAACAAAAATCAGAGGTTGTCCAACAGGGTTAATTTTTGAAAAACAACAAAAATAACTAGAACAAACTGCAGGTGGCATAGTACATAGTGTTTTACATAGAATCTCTCAATGAATTTTTTTTTCTGAATGAATTTTTAGAAAAACCTGATGATAAAATACCCATCTTGTCCCCATCTTTCTGATAAGGAAACTGAAACTTAAGAGAAGGTAGGACATGACCCAGCTGTAACAGAGCCGGGACTCAAAACCAGGTCAATTATCCCCTGGAGTTCCTGCTCTTATGCCTACACTATACTTTCTTCAAGACTCAAAATATAGATAATACCCAAATCTAATACTTACAGTTCAACCCTGACATGGATCTTAGAGACTATACTCGCCTATCTCACCTATTATCATCACTTCATGGAAACATGGTGGATTCTTGGGCTAGCCAGCATACAGTCATCATTCTTATGGTTTTAATGCCCTTTCTGGTTTTGCTAGAACCACCCTTCCCCCATTCTTGGCCAATGTGTCTTGCCTCCGTGGGCATCATCCCCAGGCTCTAGATATAATAGATACCAACATGATCAAGGTATCCCACATTCTGAGCTCAGTGATTAGCTCAGAGATGGCTATGTGGGTTGGCCACAGAAATTAAGAGCAATAAATGTTTACTGGGGGTTCCAAAAAAGAGCACTGTCTACTCTGTGGGTATGTGGGATGTCAGAGATGCTGCCTCACCACCAGGGGAACCAGCCCAGCAAAGATGACGGTCCAGCTCAGGCAGGAGCAACCGATGAGCCCAGGGACACCATCTGAGCCCCAACCCATGCTGTGCCAGGAGCCAATTAAGTCTCTTTTTTGCCTTAGCAGGTCTGAATTGGGTTTTCTATCTCTTGCAAATGAGAGTCTCCCAACTGACTGATGCCACTATCCTTGGTTCACTCCCCTGAATTTTATGTCCTGGCCCTTGTAGTCAGTGGACTACAAGCCTTTGAAGACATGAGCCACATCTTCTTTCTTTCTTAAAAAAAAAAAAAAAAAAAAAAAAAAGATGTTATTTATTCATGAGAGACACAGAGAGAAAGAGGCACAGACACAAGCAGAGGGAGAGGCAGGCTCCATGCAGGGAGCCCAACATGGGACTTGATCGTAGGACTCCAGGATCACACCCTGGGCTGAAGGCGGCACTAAACCGCTGAGCCACCTGGGCTGCCCCACATCTTCTTTCATTTGCTATCCCCCATAGCATCTGGCAGAGTACTTTGGACAAAGTAGGTTTGCTAAATACAAAGGAATACTCCTTTCTTAATTGCTAAATAGAACAGGTATAAATCAAGTTTAAAGTCCTTCCGCTGGTGAGAAAGACAGATGTTGACCTTCTTCCCTGAGATCCCTCCTCCATCTTTTCCCATCACACAAACCACAGAGCCATCCTGTTACAGCACTGCGGCTGGTCTTAAGGGTTAACTTACTTCAAGTTAACATAACTCCGTGCTTACTGATCTTAAGGCCCTGGACCTAACTAGTAACAGAACTAATTTGCTTTCTTTGAGATTTGCAGAACTCTGGCCTTAGAAAATGAAGAACCAGAATTTTCCCAGTCCACAGAGACCAGCAAGTCTGTTTGAAGCTGCCTTGGCTTTCTGATTAGCCCAGCAATTTTTTAACAAAATGTTTTTCTTTTTTAAGGTCACATAAATGGTCACTCTACTGACCTCCCTTTGTGCATCTGTAAACCTTGCCCTCCTTTGGAGAAAGATCAGAATACTCATGCACAACCCAGAATACTCATGTACCATCGAACCAGACCTTCTTGCACAACCTCTGTGCACTGAGGCAATTCTGTAGCATCATTGAATTGCACATAATCAAAGACCACTGTACTACCATAACTGATTAAACTCCTTTATTTTTTTTTAAGAGTTTATTTATTTGACAGAGAGACCGTGAACAAGTGCAAGTGCACAAGCAGGGGGAGCGGCAGAGGGAGCGGGAGAAGCAGTCTTCTGCTGAGCACAGAGCCCTGTCAAAAAATCTCTGTACCAGGCAGAAACCTCAGAGTTGGCTCTTGTTCAAGAGTCCACCTTCTCCCCAGGTAGCCAGGCTCCTCCCTTAAGTATTGGGTTTTTAAGTAACAAGCAGCCAAAATTGGGTTTCAGTTACCCCTTTTCCATACTGAGCCATTGAGTACACAAAAGTTTCTACAACCAAGTACATCATCTCCCCCTACTTGGAATCACAAAAGGCCTAATTAGAGCTGCCAAGCACAACTAACTCCTTAGCACTCCTCCATTCTACAAATGCAACACAACAATACCTCACCCACCCAGAAATCAGGCACTCCCTCCCCACAAAAGGGTCATCCACTGGCAAAATAGATTCCCCAAGGTCTATGCACTAACTGCACAGACTATACTAATTAAAGACCCTCAAAAACCTTATTAAGTGGCAGTTCACACCTACTTTCTATATATTTATAGCAAGTAATGCATTAAGTTTGGAAACTAGACGACTGGGGCACCTGAGTGGCTCAGTGGTTGAAGTCTGACTTTGGCTCAGGGCATGACCCTGGGATCCTGGGATCGGAGTCCCTCATCAGGCTCCCCTCAGGGAGCTGCTTCTCCCTCTGCCTATTTTTCTGCCTCTCTCGCAGTGTCTCTCATGAATAAATAAATTAAATATTTTTAAAAAGAAAGAAAGAAACCAGACAACCAATTAGGGAGAGAAGTTGAGGAGCTTCTATAAGCAAGTAAACTGACAAAAGTGAGAACTGACAGCTAGGAAAAGGTAGAAAAGTTACTTTAAAAATAGACTCAGGAATTTTTTTCAAAATATTAGCCTGAGGCCATGTAGCTAAGTATTAAATGCTCCTACATATTCAAAATGGTCTAAGGACAGCACTAAATTATAGCCTGGGGCTATAATTGATGGGCCTATGTCACCAAGATGATTCTTATCCATTTATATTCTTTTTAAAGTCAAGGAAGTTATGTCATAATTTCTGGAATTTTTTTATCCGAAGTGGATAAAATTAACTTTTGGTTTAGAAAGGAAGAAAACTATCAGATATCTGCACAATTCTAATATTCCCCCCCCAAAAATTAACCCTGAAAGTTGTCACAGGACTAAGGTTTCACTGTCATTTCCATTTCTTCTGACAGCTCTAACCAAGCCTTCCCATCAGTTCCTCCCATTGCCTTTGGCTATCAAAATATGAAGGGGAAAACAAGATCTAGGAAAATGCAACATTTCAATACCACACTCTACTCTTCTTCAGAACTGGGTAGCTCAGTATGTTAAGTGTATGCCTTTGGCTGAGGTCATGATCCCAGGGTCTTGGGGTCAGGCTCCCTGCTCAGCAGGGAGTCTGCTTCTCCTTCTCCCTCTGCTCATTCCCAACCCATTCCTGTTCTCTCTCTCTCAGATTTAAAACAAACAAACAAACAAACAAACAAACAAAGAACTGAAAGAAAACCATATTTTTCAGTGTGCTAATATCCACTGTTGACATGGATGTAATCTGGAACACCATTTCAGAGAGGAATTTGGCAATATTTATTAAAATTTAAAATGCACACATCATTTGGGTTGCCTGGGTGGTTCAGTCGGTTAAGCATCCAACTCTTTGATTTTGGTTCAGGTCATAATCTCAGGGTCATGAGACCAAACCCCAAGTCAAGCCCCTAGATGGCTCAGGAGTGGAGTCTGCTTCAGACACTCTCTCTTTCCTTCTCCCTCTGCCCCTGCCCCCCTCTTTTCATATGCATGCTCTCGCTCTTTCTCAAAAAAAAAAAAAATTTTTTTTTTAAAGATTTTTATTTATTCATGAGAGACAGAGAGAGAGAGAGAGAGAGGGAGAGGCAAAGACACAGGTAGAGGGAGAAAAGCAGGCTCCATGCAGGGAGCCCAACGTGGGACTCAGCCAGGTCTCCAGGATCACACCCGAGGCTGAAGGTGGCGCTAAACTGGTGGGCCACCGGAGCTGCCCAGAAAATTTTTTTTAATTAAATATAAAATGTAAATTTTTTTTTAAATGCACACTTCTTTTGCCCCAGAAATTTCAATGTAAAAATTTAGTCTTTTGGATGTTGCCAAAAAACATCAAATTACAAGTTCAGAGATCTCCATTCACCAGGTTTTTGTACTAGTGCAAAAGTAAAAATAATCTAAATGTCCACCAATAGGGGACAAGTTAAATCAATGAGGAACAATCACACAGGGGAATACTATGCCATCCTGTTTTTAATGAGCTAGAGCTGTGTGTGTTCATTATGGAAAGGTCACCGAGATACATTAAGAGAAAAAGGCAAGATGCAAAACAAAATGTATTATGGTACCATCCACATATGCGTGATTTTTCCCCAGCAAGGTTATACAAGCAAGAGTTAATAGCAGATATCCTTGAGAAGAGGGATTAAGGGTAAGAGGTGTGTGGATGGACCTTCACTTTTCATTTTCAACCTTTCTGTACTGTCAGAGTGTTTTACTATGTCTATGTTCTGCTTTCATTTTTTCTTTTTAAACAAAGGGAGGAAAGGAGGAGGGACAGAGGATAAGGAGTTGGCTGAGAGAAATAAACTAGGGTAGATACAGTACTTAGTCTGAAGAATAGTTTTATCTACAGGGCCTTCTCCCAGGCCACTTCCATCTTTCACTGGAAGATGCTCCTTTCCAGCAATAGTACCCAAAACCCATCTCCTTTGGCTTTCTCTCTGCAAATAATCTAGATTCCATTGGGTCATATAAATACTGCCTAACCTTGCAAAAGTCTGTCCCCAACCCTATACTTGGCATATACTGTGGAAATCGTTACTCATATCACTTGCCTTTAGTGTCTTGCATCCCTGGGACATGCTGTGGATCACTACTACTCCTTGGAAAGAAGCTCTTTGGGTATACTGCTCTCAGAAGTACAATTATCCACACTCTGGCAGGGACTCCCCCCGCCCTCCCAGCCCTCTTACTGTTCCAATTCAATTCAACAGTTACTGGCTATATACAATGCCTGACACAAGGAAGATGCCAGAAATAGAAAAAAACGAACCCAGGAGAGAGCAGGTGCCAACACTACCCCCTGCAACACACTCCCACATTCCCCAGGGAAACCTACCCAGATCACACGACTGTGTTCATTTAGGCACCAAAACCAGGCTTGAATTCCACCCCGACTCTGACTTGACTCCTTCAGTCTCATCAACCTAAGAATAATGAAAACTGCTCATTAAAGAAAAGTGCGGGGCGGGGGGTGGAGGGGGTAGGAAGGAGAGGGTCGCCTGGTCGCCTGAATGGCTCAGTTGGTTAAACGTTGGACTCTTGGTTTTGGATTCAGGTCATAATTTCAGGGTCATGAGATCAATGGAGCCCTTGGTCCGGCTCCTGGCTCTGCTCAGCGGTATCAGCTTGAGACACTTTCTCCCTCCTACCTCCTCCCCACCTCTCCCTGGCTCGCTCTCTCCCTCTCCCTCCCACCCCTCCCTCTCTAAAATAAATAAATAGGGATGCCTGGTGGCACAGCTGTTGAGCTTCTGTCTTCCTCTTAGGGCTTGGGGTGTGATCCCAGAGTGCCGGATTGAGTCCCACATTGGGCTCCTTGCGTGGAGCCTACGTCTCCCTCTGCCTGTGTCTCTGCCTCTCTCTCTCTCTCTCTCTCTCTCGGTCATGAATAAATAAATAAAATCTTAAAATAAAATAAAAAACATAAAAAAAAAGAAAGAAAAAGAAACCTGTTCATCAATTGCTAGCATTTACTAAAAACCACTTCTCATGAAACACTGTAGAAAGTACTTTATAAGCATTAAGTTTTACCTTACAATAACCCAATGCAGTAGATATCATCGTTATACCCTTTTTTTCAGGAGAGGAAACTGAGGCTCACATTTATAGCGAATACACCCAAGCGAGCATCGGAACCAAAATCGGGTTGATTCCAGAACTGACACGCTAACCACAATGCCAACCTGACTCCCCAAAGGGTTGGGGAAGTCACTCCTCTCCCAACGCACGGAGTGGAGGGGAACGCCACAGCAAAAGAGTTTCCATTTCCACCGAAAAAATTTCGGTTCACCTGCTAAGCTGCTCCCAAGACAGGGGGGTTCCCTCCGCCCCCTTCCAGAGCCAGACCACCCTGCGGAGATCACGGGAACCAGTTGCTGGACTGGTCTTCGGCTCCTGGGGGTGGGGAACAGGGACCTGCCCCTCCCGTGGCCTCCTGCAAACAAAGTGACCACCGCTGCGGCGAGCGCTGCCCCAGCCTGGCGGAGCCCTAGCTCCCCGCCCCGGCACCGTCGCAATAGGCGGGCGCCCAGACCACCCAGCTGGACGACGCGCGGCGACAGCCCGATGCCAGGAAGGGGAGGCAGTTGCCGCCGCGCCGCGCCACCCTGCTCCACGCTGGAGCCCAGGGAGGGTCGGTCATCCAGCTCAGGTTCGCGCCGCGCGGGGCTCAGGAGTAGCCCAGGCCGGGCGGTCCGAGGGAGGCCGACCGAGAGGGGAGTTCCCTGCCCGCTCCCCCCACCTAAGGGCGACCTCCTGGGGCGCCCCGAATCTTCCCCCAAACCCACGAAAGCTGCAGCACAAATCCGCTTCACGGGTCTCACCTTCCAGCTAGATCCAGCCGCGCGGCCGCCGAGCTCCGCGCACCTACACGCCCCCCCCCTTCATTCACCTGTCGCCCCCTCCGTGAGAGGCGAGGCAGCTGACCAATCACAGGGGCTCCTGGGCCTGGAAGGCGGGCCCTTCGGCCAGCAGGTTCGTCCACGGCGCCCGCGCCGCCTCGGAGGCTGCGCTCTGACCGCGCCGGCGCTCGCGCGGTGACGGGAGTTGTGGTCTCCGCGTTCCTTTCTCCGCCAGAGAGAGAGTGGACGAAACTACAAGTACCGAGATACCAAGAACCGCCGCTCACAGAAGGCCGGAGCCCCGTTGGGTCTTCTGAGTCCCACTTGAGGGACCTGCCAAGTGTTGATGCCTTTGTCCCGAGAGCTGGGAGCACGCTGTGCGCGGGAGGGCCGCCGGAGAACAGGAGCTCTGACCTATCAGTCCGCACACATTTTACTTGCCCGCGCTCCGCGGACATTCTGAAAATTAAGTGAAATGCTTTCACCCACTCAACAGGTTTTTACTGAACACCGCAACTCTCTCTTCCCTTGAGAACCTTTCGGTCTCACGTATACAAGTGAAAACAGGCAGCGGTGGGTGCCCTTGGTACTCAGTAACAACACTGGCATGTTGTGGGACAGCTGTGAACGAGACAGACCAGCGTGGAGCTCGGCTCTCCTAGGGGACGTATCAGTTTGCTGGGGCTGCTGTATCCAATACTACAAACTGGCTTGAGCAGCAGAAATTCGTTGTCTCGCAGTTCTGGAGATTAGAAAGACGAAGTGTGGGCAGGGTTGGTTTCTTCTGAGGGCTTTGAAGGGAGGATCTGCCCCAAGCCTCTCTCCTGGGCTCGTAGATGGCCCTCTTCGTGTCCACCCGGCGTTCTCCCTATATATCTGTGTGGATATTTACCTTTATATAAAGTCCCCGGTCGGGGGCGCCTGGGTGGCTCAGTGGTTGAGCGTCTGCCTTTGGCTCAGGTGAAGGGACATTCCAGGGTCCTGGAATGGAGTCCTGCATCAGACTCTGTGCAGGGAGCATGTTTCTCCCTCTGCCTATGTCTCTGCCTCTCTCTGTGTGTCTTTCGTGAATAAATAAATGAATAATCTTTTAAAATAAAATAATAAATAAAATACCCAGTCCTATTGAATTAGGGGTTCATTCTACTCTAGTACAACCTAGTCTTAACTAATTATTACATTTGCAACAATTCTATTTTCCAAATAAGGTCACATTCTGAGGTGCTGGGGGTTAGAACTACAATGTAGAAATGTTGGGGCGGTGGTTCAACCCATAACACAACCCATAACAACCCATAACAATTGGGAGATGGCCAATAAACAAGTAAACAACTAGAGAAAGGAAATATACGAAGTGCATGGCAAAGAATTAAAACAAGTTGGTGATCCAACAAAGTGATTCGGTAGCTATGTTGGATGGAGGCTCAAGGATGGCCTCTCAGTTGGTGATCTTTTAGCAAAGACCCTAATGAAGAGTGAGCCATGCTAAGGCTAAACAGAAAAGCATTCCAGGCAGGAGAAGAGCTAGTAGGGAGGCTCTAAAAACAGATTGGTATATACCTAAGAAACAGGAGGATGGACACTGGGGTGAGGGGCTGGGTGATAGGCAGACCAGTTTAACGAGTGTGTCACCTGTGCAGTCCCACAGAGCTCTGCACTCAGAAAAGCCCCATTCTTTTTTTTTTAAGATTATTTATTTATTTATTCATGAGAGAGAGAGAGAGAGAGAGAGAGGTAGAGACATAGGTAGAGGGAGAAGCAGGCTTCCCGTGGGGAGCCAGATGTGGAACTCGATCCCAGGACCCTGGGATCACAACCACAGCCAAAGGCAGATGCTCAACCACTGAGCCACCCAGGTGCCCCTTACCTTAATTATTTTTTAAAGTATGGAGAAAAAGCAATCACAGAGAGTATTAGTTAATTTAGCAAGTCAGCTAAGTGTAGGTCAATTAAGAGAAATTTTTAAAACAAATTTAATCCAGATTATGAGAGATTAAATTTTTTTAGCAAAAGTGTAGAATGTTAGCTACTGAGCTCCGAGGACATGTTCTCTCCTCCCTTACCTTAAGAATTTGATCCTTCCTTAATTGATAAGATTGAACCCTCATGGCTAAAGAAAACTTAAGTCCTTTCTTGACCCTTGGCCAGAACCAAAGTCCAAACATAACATGTCTTGGAGAATGAAAAGCAGACAAAAACTAGGGAAAAGGAATTCTGCCCCTAAAAAACAATTAGAGGAATCTGCTATTTTATTTCATGAAAAAACAGATGGTTATTTATGGAAGTGAATTTGGAGGGCACTTACTAAGGAAAACCCAAATATAATTTCAGATCAAAACGAATTTATTGGTTTGAGTGTACTCATTGGAGATTTTGCATCCAGTGTGCTTGCTCTGACAGCTGATAGCTGTTATTCTAGTAATTTGAAGTGTTGGTTTATGCAAACCTGCACACAGTACCAACCTATCATTAATTTGAATGACAGTAGAAACCTCTTGGCATAAATTCAAAGGAATTCAGAGGAATAAATTCAAAGATCTTAAGAGTCCGTCATTTATTGAATCTGTTTAAGCATCTTGCTGACCAACCCAATACTTCTATTCTTTGAAAAGGCACAGAATTCACCTCCTTTACCAAAGCTAAAGGAAAATTGATAAGGGAAGTGACAAAATCATTAAAAAGCACTTTACTGACCATCATTTCTAAGCCAGGAATGATAGTGGATAGGTCTATAATTGAAATACACTCTCATCTCAAAGAGGATGAGAGGACTCTGGAGTGATACAGCCTAGGTGGTGGCAGTTACCCAACAAATACAAAGTGAGAAGTGTTACTAATAAGCAGCAGGGTTGCCATGAAATCAGAGTGATATGATCCACAGGGATCAATTAACTGATCATGGACAGTCTACTAAATTCTCATTCAATTTTTATGACAGTAACAGGAAAAAAAGAAAAATAGTTCCATGCCCAGCAAACAAAGGCCTATCTTGACACAATAGACAATTTTGATCTTTCATCCAATTCCCATACCTGAGTCATTTCAGGTACATAGACCACTGAATAAAAAGATAGTTAAGGACCCTTAAGGAAAGATCCAACAGGGACGCCTGGGTGGCTCAGTGGTTGAGAAACTGCCTTCAGCTCAGGGCGTGATCCTGGAGTCCTGGGATCGAGTCCCACATCGGGTCCTTGCATGGAGCCTGTTTCTCTCTCTGCCTATGTCTCTGCCTCTCTCTCTGTGTATCTCTCATGAATAAATAAATAAAATCTTTAAAAAAAAAAAAGAAAGAAAGAAAGATCCAACAATAACACTGCAGGACCATACCATTAGCCTTTTGCCTGTCTTTCTCCAAAGAACTTGTGTGCAAATATCCAAACGTTTTGGGAACAATCAGACAATAGCCACAGTAAATCCTGGACACTCAGAATGCTTCTGTGCTGCACTAGAGTGTGGACTTTACAGGAATGTATCAATCAGTGTCCAGTCAGGAAAAGAGACCACCCTACATATTTCAAGCAGAGAGGAACTTAATGTGGGGATTTGGTCACAAATATACTAGAAGTGTTTTAAAATGAGGGAGACAGATGGCACTTTCCAGAGCCCAGGAAATTGCCACTGTTCTTGGGCTGAAGCCTACAACCCTACACTCACTACTGACAGTGCTGGAGGGTCCACTGTGGCCAAAGCAAAGGCACCTCCTGAAGCAAAAAGGTTTCTCCCTTCTTCCCACCTTTAAAGATAATCAAATGCATCCCATTGGCAGAACCTAACTGAGACCCAGCTATTGATGGAGTCTAGAAAATAGGCTTCTGGCCTTGGCAATCCAGGGGAGATCACAGAGGGTCAAGTGAGAGGCTAAGTACCAAGAGACAGTATGAAGCCTAGGAAGGCAGGTGATAAATGGAGTTTTGGGGGTACCTGGGTGGCTCAGTGGTTGAGCATCTGCTTTTGACTCAGGTCATAATCCTGTGGTCCTGAGATTGAATCCCGCATCAGGCTCTCTGCAGGGAGCCTGCCTCTCCCTCTGCCTTTGCGTCTCTCTGTGTCTCTCATGAATAAATAAGTAAAATCTTTAAAAATAAATAAATAAATGGAATTTTGACCAAAGTCTACTCAAAGATATATATAGCCCCCAAATCCATCTCCTAGTTTTTCCTCATTTGTATAACTAGAATAAATACCTTAAACTACTGGCAGAATCCTACACTGGCTTCCAGACCATAGGTCAACAGCTTTTAGTACAGGAAAAACAAAGTCCAAGTTGTTGAGGTGCCTTATTCCCCCAAAATGTGAATTAAAATAAAAGATCCAGGATGCCTGGGTGGCTCAGCAGTTGAGCATCTGCCTTTGGCTCAGAGTGTGATCCCAGAGTCATGGGATCAAGTCCCACATCAGGTTCTCTGCATGGAGCCTGCTTCTCCCTCTGCCTATATCTCTGCCTCTTTCTCTCTCTCTCTCTCTCTCAATCTCTGTGTCTCATGAATAAATAAATAAAATCATAAAAAAATAAAATAATAGATCCTGAGAGCATCGCAAAGATTAATGCCACCATGAAAGACTTAATCACCGCCATGCAGAGGTGGTTATTTCTATCATATTAACACCTATGTCTTCATTTAGAAAGTGGAAAAGACAGCCTTGAAGATGACAGAAGAATCTTGTAAACCTAATCAAGTGGTGACCCCGATCACAAATACTGTTCCAACTGTGGCTTCTGGGAGGACATATATCAGTACCACCCCCAGGACTTGATAAAGCAAATGTATTTTTCTCCACTATGACAAAGAATATATGAGTAGCAATTACCTTATAATCCTGCCTCAAAGAAAAGCCAATCCTGCTGCTGAATTCTCTAATTTAGTCTGTAGGAGCCTTGACCCTACTGCCATTTGTATCATACCAGATAGGTCAGTGCAGAAAACAAACACTGCTCCAGATATTTCAAGCAGATCTTGCTTGCCAGCAGCCACAGCTGCAGAAAGATGCCCTCTTCCTTACTTCTGCTTTCCCAAATCTCATGTGGGTATACATCTACTTGAAGGAATTGAATTTACATCCAGAATGTTAGCTGTAAGGGAGTCTAGGAAGTGTTTTTAGCTTTACAAGTCCATAGAAGAAGGGTGACCTAGAGGTCAAGATTCAGTCCAGGTATCAGACACTTCATCCCATAGGCTATCACACCGGTGGCCCCAGGCTGACATAACCCAAGGAATAGAATAGCAGGGTGCCGAAGAATGGAAGGTAAACCCAGTAAAAATATATACCCTGCCACTTCATTAAAATTCTAGGTGTCACATGATCTCAGACACTTCAGGACATTCCCTCCCACGCAAAGGACAGGTTGCTGCATTTTGGACTTCCTTCCTCTTAGAAGGAGCCCCAGGGCTTGATGAGTCTCTTTGGATTTTGGAGGTGACATACAGTATCCTGGTGCACTGCTCCTACCCATTTGCCAGTCTCCAGCTTTGAGTAAGGCACAGAACAAGAGAGAGAGCAAAAGAGACCTCCCTATGTGGTCCAGGCCACATGATGCACATAGTTCAGCCTTTTGTTTTTTTTTTTTTTTTTTTTTTTTTTTTTTTTTTTTTTTTTTTTTTTTTTTTTAAGATTTTATTTATTTATTCATGATAGTCACACAGAGACAGAGAGAGGCAGAGACACAGGCAGAGGGAGAAGCAGGCTCCATGCAGGGAGCCCGACGTGGGATTCGATCCCGGGTCTCCAGGATCGCGCCCCGGGCCAAAGGCAGGCGCCAAACCGCTGCGCCACCCAGGGATCCCTAGTTCAGCCTTTTGACCTCATGACTGAAAAGACCATGGCTTTTCATCCCACCACAGATGCTCAGAGAGGGATCCCTGTAGACAGGCCCTTTGGGCTTGAGATCAAGGCCATGCTTCATTCATAAATGGGTATTTTTCTTTTGAGAAATAGCTCGTGGGTTTTTGCTGGGTTCCTGTAGACTGCACACCTGACAAAAGGCACCCCAGGTGACCTTGTAACCTGAGCTCCCCACTGTGAACTATATCCAAACCCTAGACCCAGCAGTTCTCAAGGGGCAAATGGTCCCTACAGCACCTGGCCCAAACAGCCCTGAAGTGCCAATAAACAGGCTGTTCTCCCTCCCAGCTTGTCCGTTCCCCGCACTGCTACAGTGACTTCAACCCAGATGCCTGGGGAGGAAAAAAATATGGGCTTACTTTATGTATGTCCTGGTACGAGACAGAAATGAACTGTTGTGGCTGAGCAGCCCTCTTAGGATGACCATGAAGGACAGCAGAGAAAAGAGATTGTCCCAATGGCAGTACTTGAAGTAGGGTGTGTGGTTTTCCACTTTGGAAAGAGAGATGGCCTGACATTAGGATCAACACTGAATCGTAGGCAGTAGCTACTGAAAGAAACCATTTAAGAGACTTGGGAACAAAAGGCTAGGGACAGAGGAGCAAGGATAGATCTGCTGAAATAGGCCCAGACCAGTAGAATGTTCCGACCTATGTGAGTGATTGTAGCACGGCTCCACTGTGAAGGGAAAAATATTAGAGCCTGGTTTTCTGATGACAGATTCTGAAACAGCAAGAAATGATTATATGGAAATGGTTAAGCGACCTCAAAGGATAGTGGAGAAGAAAATCCCTCAGCAGACAGAACTGTAAGTAGTAGGTCTCATTACCCACTTTGCCTTGAAGGAGAGATGGCCTAATGTCAGGATCTATACCAGTTCATGGGCACTGACTAATGATTTGAGCAGCTGAGAGTCTTAAAAGATTGTAAGTTCATGACAAAGAGGTTTGGGAAAGATAGATTTCTTAGAATGGTCCCTGATCAAGAGACAGCAGGTATGCCATACAAATGCTTACCGTAGGCCTCCACTCACTGCAGGGGAAGTTTTTTTGTTTGGGGGTTTTTTGTTTTGTTTCGTTTCGTTTTTCGTTTTTATTTATTTATTTGAGAGAAAGAGAAAGAGAGAGAGAGCATGAGCAGAGAGGAGAGGCAGAAGGAGAGAAAGAAGCAGACTCCTCACTGAGCAGGGAGCCAGATGCAGGGCTCAATCCCAGGACCCTGAAATCACGACCTGAGCTGAAGGCAGACACTTAACAGACTGAGCTACCTAGGAGCTCCTGGAGGAAGCTTTTAATAACAAATAGAATGTTCTGTGGGTATTAACTAGATGGCCTTTTCCCCCAGCCAGTCCAGCTCTTATTCAATGGGTTCATTGACAAAGGACCAAGATGACTATGCATGGGCTCAAGAAGAGGGACATCCTGGGGCACCTGGGTGACTCTATTGGTTGAGCAACCGCCTCTTGGTTTCATTTCGGGTTGTGATCTCAGGGTTGTGAGATCAAGCCCCAAGTTGGGCTCTATGCTCAGCAGGAAATCTGCTGAAAATTTTCTGTCCCTATTCTCTCTCTGCCCTTCCTCCTGCTTGCTCTCTTTCTGTCTCTTTCTCTGTCTTTCAAATAAATTAATTAATCTTAAAAAAAAAAAAAAAAAAAGAAGAGGGACATCCCCTCACCAAGGCCAATCTGGCAGCCACCACTACTGACACTCAGTTTGCCCATAGCAGCACCCAGCAATGGATCTTTGTTTTTTTTTTTTTTTTTTTTTTTGATCTTTGATATGGTGTAATACCTTGAGGAATCCAGTCAACTATCCAGTGGCAGATGGATTACATAGAACCATGTTCCTCATGGGGAATTTGTCTCATTAGAAGAGGTACTTACTCTAGATTTGAATTTGCTTTTCCTACCTTTCAGGCCTCTGTCAGAACCTCCATCTGGGTACCCAATACACAGTCTCATTATTTCATAAGATGTTGTTTCTGACTATGGAAGTCACTTCACAAGTGAGATACTGAGCTGACACCTGCAGGATTCACTGGACTTACCATGTGCTCCATTAGTCAGTATTCGGTAACGTTGAAAACGCCTATTGAAGGCCTAAGTAAGGGACCAGCTCTTAGACCACACTTTGTGAAATCGAGGGCCATCCACAGGTACAGGAATGCTCTGAACCAGTGTACATACTATTTCTCCTTTAGCCAGATAGCAGTTCAAGAACCAAGGGGTTGGATGTAGGAGTGGGTCCTCTCACAATGAAACTTCTTGACACATTCAAACATTATTTGCTTCTTGGCTTCAATGACTATAGGGAAGAGAAGTGCATTAAGAGCTTGTAGTGTCCAACGGAGGAATGTCTTCACTAAGTGACACCGTTTTCCCACCAAACTGGAAGTTGAAACTGCCACTCAACCATTTTGAACACCTCACACCACTGAACAGACAAGCAAAGAAATCAAAGTATTTTATGGGGTCAAAATCTCTGGCTATCAAGGGGAAATAAGTAGTTACCACATAATGAAGGCAAGGAGGCTTAGTGAAAGACTTAACTCTATTCTCTAATGATCCTAGTCCTGGTGTAAATCCTGGGATCAAAGTCACTGCAAGGCTGCTGAAGTTCTATACAAGACAATCTCCCGGGATCCCTGGGTGGCGCAGCGGTTTGGCGCCTGCCTTTGGCCCAGGGCGCGATCCTGGAGACCCGGGATCGAATCCCACGTCGGGCTCCCGGTGCATGGAGCCTGCTTCTCCCTCTGCCTATGTCTCTGCCTCTCTCTCTCTCTCTGTGTGACTATCATAAATAAATAAAAATTAAAAAAAAAAAAAAAAAGACAATCTCCCAAGGCACAAATCTTTCAGGAATGAAAGCCGGGGTCTCTTCTGTGGGCTCAGAACTTAGCTGTCCAGGCAGAAGAAACCTGGAATAGGTCTAGTGAGGAAGGAAAGTCATAAATACAAGGTCAGCCTTTTTTTTTTTTTTTAAGATTTTATTTATTCATGAGAGGCAGAGACATAGGCAGAAGGAGAGGTGGGGCAGCCCAGGTGGTTCATCGGTTTGGCACTGCCTTCAGCCCCTGGGGTGTAATCCTGGGGACCCTGGATCAAGTCTCACATCAGGCTCCCTGGATGGAGCCTGCTTCTCCCTCTGCCTGTGTCTCTGCCTCTTCTCTCCCTCTGTGTCTCTCATCCTTAAAAAAGAAGAAGAAGAAGAAGAAGAAGAAGAAGAAGAAGAAGGAGAAGGAGAAGGAGAAGGAGAAGGAGAAGGAGAAGAAGAAGAAGGAGAAGAGGCAGGCTCTCTGCTGGGAGCCCATTTGCGGGACTTGAGCCCAGGATCCAGGGATCACTCCCTGAGCCCGAGGCAGACGCTTAACTACTGAGCCACCCAGGTGCCCCATATTCACTTTTAATATTGTGTACAAATGGGGATCAGAGGCAGGAAAAAAAGGAAACACCCCCCCAAAAAAGCAATGAGATTTGAGAGCTTATATAGCATTTTAATAGGAAGGCGAGTGGAGATGTGGGCCATGTAGGGGAGAGAATAAATGAAGGGCCCTTAGAAGAAAACAGAGGAGATATGGGAGTTTGTGACAAAATGTGTCTGGGTGTGGTATCAACTTCTAGTCTCTCCAGTGATAAAAGTCAATCTTCCCTGGTTGATGAAGCTCCAGGGGAGGGGATTTAAAATAACTGAGTTTCTCTTGAAGGTTCTGTCATTGAGCAGATAGGGGGAATTCAGAGAAAGCCTCTCACCCAATTTGCTGTTTTTTTCAGGTGCAAGGCTCAAAATAACAAGTATACCAAAGCGTCATATTTTTTGCTGGCATTTCCTTAATTCCTAAAGGGTCCAACCCCACTCTCCCTTTTGGGAAACATCCTCACTGTCTGATGTTATAGTAAGAACAAAATGCCAGCTTTTACCTCCTACAGCTGTGACCTTCTAGGAGCAGAAGGAGCTAGATCTTTCTTCTACCTACTCTTAGGTATAGCTAGGGAGCAGACTTCTGATGTACAAGTTCCAAGAACAAGGCTGGAGGCTGCTAGAAAGGCATTATTATTATTATTATTATTATTATTATTATTATCAATATTTTCTCAACACAAGATAGGCACAGAAAGGGAATGTGGCTTGCTTCCCTGAGTCAGACCACAGCGCCACCTTCTGGGAATCTTGGCAACAGCCATCCCAGGAGCCAAAGTCCTCAGCTCTTCTGCGGCAACATCCTTTGTTCTTTGTACCAGTTATCTACCTCCTGGATCGTTGTAAGAGTTACAGGACACTACAGTGCCCAGCACACACACACACAAATGTTCCCTTTTGTAAATTATAAAGTGATACACAAATAAGGTGATACACAAATGTGGCCAGAGAGAAGAGAGGGTTGTTCTAGAGACCACACAGCACAGCACATTAGGAGTACAACCAGGACCAGGGGTGTATAGGTAAAAGGTTTTTTTTTTTTTTCAATTTTTATTTATTTATGATAGTCAGAGAGAGAGAGAGAGAGAGGCAGAGGGAGAAGCAGGCTCCATGCACCGGGAGCCTGATGTGGGATTCAATCCCGGGTCTCCAGGATGGCGCCCTGGGCCAAAGGCAGGCACCAAACCGCTGTGCCACCCAGGGATCCCGTATAGGTAAAAGTTTAAATGCCTTCAGGGTAGGGTGGGGACAGGGCATGATTTGTGGTCTTTGTAGTTTTTTAATATATATTTTCTTAAGATTTTCTTTATTTATTCATGAGAGATACAGAGAGAGGCAGAGACAGGCAGAGGGAGAAGCAGGCTCCCTGCAGGGCACCCAATGCAGGACTGGATCCCAGGATCTCCGGACCACATTCTGAGCCAAAGGCAGATGCTCAACCCCTGAGCCACCCAGGTGCCCCTGTAGATTTTGATGATGTAAACACTCCAACCTTTCCCAATTTTAACTACCTATGTAACATCACTGAATACAGAGTTGGCAAGAGATGTGAAGCAAATAGGCACAATAAATGTAAGCCACTTCAAAGCACAGATGATCATGAAATGTATAAAAATAATTATATAGTAAAAAAAATTAAAAAATAATTATATAGTGATGAGTTTGGGATATTTATTACCTTTGTTTTTATATAATTTATGTCATATAATTTAATTTTTTATAATGGCTGTGTTCAACAATCAGCTCATAAAATTCCTAAAATTTTAAGTCAGCTCTAGGAGGCTGAACTAGAAACCATCATGCTGGTTTTGAGGCATGCCCTATGCCGCCTCTACTAGAAACGTTAAGCATTCTTATTTTGCACTGGGTCCCACCAATGTAGCAGGTCCTGCTGCAAACACTGTACTGGAATCTCCACAGCAGAACCAGGGTGGGTTTTGGACACTTCACTTCCCAGGGTCATCCCAGGCTTAGCTGCCTTCCACCAAGAATGCCAAGCTTCTCTAGGGAGCCAGGGGGCATCCTAGGACTGCTCCCATCTGTTCAGCCTGGAGACTGGGAACCAGCTTCACCTGAATGAATCTACAGCACCACCTGGTGGTACCTGGATGTCAGGCCTGGGAGCCTGAGCCGGGAAGATCCTAGGACAAGAATCCTCTGCCAAGAGGGCTTCAGCAGGGCAGGAGAGGGGATGTCATTTAAAGGAGGGTCTGAGGGATCCCTGCGTGGCGCAGCGGTTTGGCGCCTGCCTTTGGCCCAGGGCGCGATCCTGGAGATCCGGGATCGAATCCCATGTCAGGCTCCCGGTGCATGGAGCCTGCTTCTCCCTCTGCCTGTGTCTCTGCCTCTCTCTCTCACTGTGTGCCTATCATGAATAAATAAAAATAAAAAAATAATAATAAAAAAAATAAAGGAGGGTCTGAGGGTCAGGGATGGGCTGAATTTATACATTCATACTTCATCTAAGAGCTAGAAGAAAATGTAGAGATCCCAAGAATGGTGAAAAAACAGTTCCAGAGAGAGAAAGTGACCAACACACATAACCCAGGATTAAAATGTACCTCTGCTAATCATAATCCAGTGTTCTTTCAAAATATTGTTTAATTAAACAGATGATTATTAACCCTCTACTGGTGACTAGCACTGTGTTAGACTCTGAGACCAGGGCTAAGGGGATAATATAATAATAATTACCACATTAAGGATTTTGTCGTGTGATATGTTGGGTGTTTTATTTATTTAGTTAATCTCCACAACAACCAGAGGTAGTATCTCCATTTTAATGATGAAGATAATAAAACTGGAACATTAACTTGCCCAAGGCCACATGACTGAGAATTAACTAAGTTGGGATTTGAACCCAGATCTGCTGGCTGGAGGTAAAGGGAGCCAAGGGACAAGGAGTGGGGATGAGCAGATAAGGAGGAGCAGAGACCCAAGCAGAGGGTCCCCCTCAGTCCACACACACTGAGAACCTCATGGGCAAGCACTGCACTAGGCCTGGGGTGGGAGACTGAAATAATTCAAACAAGCAAAGGGTAGTTTTCAGTGCTTGCCTATCTGCAGCTTATCGTCCGGGTAGAAAGCAGGACATGAGGCCGGACAAAGTTAAGACATATGAGATGTGCCGAAACTTTGATTAGACAGCATTGGGTTCAAATTAGAGTTCTCCCATTTCCTAGCTGTGTGACCTTGGAAAAGTCACTCCAACTCTCTGAATCTCAGCTTCCTCAAAATGGAGATTAAAAAGTTTCTACCTCGTAGGGCTACTAGGAAGATCACACAAGGCACACTGTACTGTGGCTCACCTGTTGAATAAATAACACCATTAGACCTATCAACAGTAGAGCCTGGTCACTTGGTCACACCACCTCACAGCACAAGCCAGTTCCATATTCATAAACCTTCAGTGACTCTCCTCTATGGATTAGGTTTGAATTCTTAGCCCTCCATCCAAGGGTCTGAGGAATCTAGATGTTAATGACATTTACAACTTCACCTCTAACCTCCTCTTTTCCCTTCTCATGTTAATCACTCCAGCTTGCTCCAAATTAGTCCCATCTTTGTCCTTACCTCCTTACATTTATTCTTTCATTTGATCAACAAATATTGAGTGTCTGTTATGCTCCAGGCACTGTTTCAGGTGCTAGGGGTAGACAGGTAAACAAGACAAACAAAAATCCTTGCCTACAGTGGCATCTGGCTGGCTCACTTGGTGGTGTGCAGGGCTTTGGATCTTGGGGTTGTGAGTTTGAGCCTCAGGTTGGGCATAGATCTTACTTAAAAAATAAGAAAATAAATAAAATAAAATGTCTATCTCTGGTGATAAGAGTATATTTTTTAAAAAAGGATTTTATTTATTTATGAGAGACACAGAGAGAGAGAGGCAGAGACACAGGCAGAGGGAGAAGCAGGCTCCATGCAGGGAGCCCGACATGGGACTCCATCCCAGATCTCCAGGATCACGCCCTGGGCTGAAGGTAGTGCTAAACCGCTGAGCCACCTGGGCTGCTCTAAGAGTATCTCTTTTAAAAATCCCTATCTTTGTGGAAGTCATATTCTAGTCAGAGGGAGGCAAGCAGGTTTTTTGTTTTGTTTTGTTTTTTAAAGTAAAAATGTATAAGGGCACTTGGGTGGTTCATTCAGTTAAGCGTCTGCCTTCAGCTCAGATCATAATCCCATGGTCCTAGGATCAAGCCCCATGTCAGGCTCCCTACTCAGCGAGGAGTCACTTCTCCCTCTCCCTTTGCCCCTGTTCGTGTTCTCTCACTCTCTCTCCAATAAATAAGTAAAATCTTAAAAAAAAAAAAAAGTAAAAATGTAGTATATCAGATGATAGTAAGTGGTGTGGAAAAAAAATTAAGCAGGAGAGAGGAATGGGAATACAGGGATGCAAGTTGCAATTCTAAATAATATGATCAGAGTGGATAAAATATGATATTTGAATCAGGATTTGAAGGAGGTAAAGGTTTGAAGCACATGAATATCTGGAATAAGAGCATTCTAAGCAGAGGGAACAAGTTCAAAGCCCTAAGTCAGAGGCCTGGGAACTTTCAAGGAACATGAAGATGGCCAATATGGCTGGAATAGAGTGACTAAAGGGACCAGTAGTTTGAGGTCAGTTCAACTACACAGGGCCTTAAAGGAGATTGTGAAGACTTACCAGCTTTTCCTCTGAGCAATAAGTAGACATTGGAGAATTTGGAGCAGAGGATTATGATCTGATTTACAAAATTTTTAATGTGATAAAATAGAACATGAAACTTAAGATTTCACTATTTTCAACTATATAGGTCAGTAACGGTAAATACATTCACAATGTTGTGTCACCAAAACCATCAACCATCTCCAGAACTTTCTCATTGTACCAAACTGAAACTCTGAACCCATTATTAAACAATAACACCCCATTCCCTCCTCCCTCTAGCCCTTTGTATCCACCACTCTACTTTTTGTCTCTATGAATTTTGACTACTCCATGTCATATAAATGGAATCATAGGGGATCCCTGGGTGGCTCAGTGGTTTAGCGCCTGCCTTTGGCCCACGGCACGATCCTAGAATCCTGGGATTGAGTCCACCTCGGGCCTGCTTCTCCCTCCTCCTGTGTCTCTGCCTCTCTCTCTCTCTATCATAAATAAATAAACAAACAAATAAATAAATAAGTGGAATCCTATATTTATCCTTTTGTGACTGGCTTATTTCACTTGACATGTGTTCAAGATTCATCCACACTGTAGCACGTGTCAGAATCTCCTTACTTTTTAAGGCTGAATAATATCCCACTGTATGTATATGCCACATTTTGTTTTATCCATTTATCTGTCAATGGACACTTGGGTTTCTCACACCTCTTGGCTAATGAGAAAATGCAGCTATGAACAGGGATGTAGAAATATGTTAGAATTCCTGCTTTCGGGGCACCTGGGTGGCTCAGTTGGTTGAGTGTCTGCCTTTGCCTCAGGTCATGATCTCAGAGTCCTGGGATTATGCCAGGAGTCAGGCTCCCTGCTCAGTGAGGAGTTTGCTTCTCCCTCTCCCTCTGTGCTCTCCCCTCATCTCTCTCAAATAAATAATAAAATCTTAAAAAAAAAAAAAAGAAGAAGAAGAATTCCTGCTTGCAATTCTTTGGGGCATATACCAAGAAGTGGAATTGCTGGATCATATAGTAATTATATGTTTAGTTTTTAGAGGAATTGTCATATTGTTTTCCATTGCAACTGCACCATTTTACATTCCCACTCTCTTATGTTTTTCAAGACATTACTTTCAGGATGAATTGAGACTATACTATAGGAAGGCAAGAGCAGAGAAAGAGATACCAGTTAAAAGACTCTTGAGTTTATCTAGGTGAGAAATATAGTGGCTGGGATTTACATAGTAGCAGTAGAGGTAATAAGAAGTGACCAGATTCTAATTTTGTTTTAAAGGTAGAGCCACAGCGGTTTAGCACCTGCCTTTGGCCCAGGGCACGATCCTGGAGTCCTGGGATCGAGTCCCACGTCAGGCTCCTGGCATGGAGCCTGCTTCTCCCTCCTCCTGTGTCTCTGCCTTTCTCTCTCTCTCTTTGTCTATCATAAATAAATAAATAAAACTTTAAAAAATAAAAATAAAAAAATAAAGGTAGAGCTAAAGAAAAAGGTAGAGCCAACACAGTCAGTTAACCTTTGATTTTGCCTCAGATCATGATCTCAGGGTTGTGAGATGGAGCGTCAGTGAATGTGGAGTCTGCTTAAGATTCTCTCTTTTTCTCTCTCTCTGCCCTCTCCCCTCTCTCCCTCTCAATAAATAAATAAATAAATAAATAAATAAATAAATAAATAAATGTAGAACCAATAAATTTGCCAAAGAATTAACTTTGGAGTGAAAAAGAGAAATAAAAAATATCTCCCCTGTTTTGATTTGAGCAACTGGGGAATGAGGTTATCATTTACAGCTTTGAGGATGTTTGCAGGAAGTTGAGTTTGATACATCAGAAGTTGGGGGACATGTTAAGTTTAATATGACTATTATACAACCAAATAGAGATAATGATCCTGGTATTCAGAGACATATGGGTTAAAGAGAGTTGAGAGTCACCAGTGTACAGATGGCATTTAAAATCATGAGACTTGATGAGATCATCTGGGGAATGACTGCAGACACTGAAAAGGAGAGGGTCAAGGACTGAGCCTTGGGACATTCCAGCAACAAGAGGTCAACGAAAAAACGGTAGAGAATACTGAGAAGGAGATGCCAGTGAGGTAGGAGGAAAGTCAGAAGGGCATTGGTGCCCTGGAAGCCAAGTGAAGAAAGTGTTTTATTTTTTTATTTTTTTTGTTTTTGTTTTTGTTTTTTTTTTAAGAAAGTGTTTTAAAAAGAAAGGTGATCAACTGTGTCAAGACGCTGTTGGTCCAAAGGATTGAAAATTGGTCATTGCTCTGAGTATCTTAATAAAAGTTATTTCAATGGACGGTGAGGAGGCAAAAACCTAACTGAAGTGAATTCAAGACCGAATGGAAAGAGATGGGAGTTGGAGACAACGAGTATAGGCAAGTCTTAGAGGAGTTTTGCTGTAAAGATTAGGGAAACGGTACTACGTCAAGAGACGGTTGGTATTTATTTCCACGCTTTTAAGATGGGAGAATTAGCAAGTGTGACGACAGGAACAATCCTGTAAAGAGAGAAAAGGGAAGGGGGGGTGATAACTAAAGCAGTACAAGAGGTGATCGGATTTGATGGGTAGCAGATCCAGAGTCTCTGTCTCTGTCTCCCGTTTCAAAAGTCAATCCAACGTCCAGCTCCAGCTCGCGAAGTTCTAGTTTGGGCGGCCAAAAGCTGAGGTGGTTGAATGTGTGTCTGTCTCCACAGTACCCTCAGGGCCCCTCCAGAGGCTGCATCGAAGTCAACTTCGATGAATAGCTTTTCTCCATACACCTGCCGACCCTGGCCCAGGGCCCCGCTCTGCACCAGGTGAATTAGCCCGAAGAGACCCCAAGCAGCGACTACGCGGCTTGTTTCATAAAGGGGGGTGGTCCTAGGCCTGCGCTCTAGGATCCAAACTTTCGAGCACCAGCCCGGCTCCCTCCCTCGCTCCCCATGAGCTCCCGCACTTCCGGGGTCCAAGCCCGCGGAAGTGGCCCACCACAGCCACCGTAACCGAAGTCAGCTGATGATAAGTAGTTGTTGGAAGGACTGGGCCAACGCTTGGGGGTGGGCCCGAGAACCGAACTGAGTAGGGATTGGACCAAGAGCTCAGGGGCGGAGTTTAAGAGCGAACTCCAGACGGAAAGTGGACGGAGCTCAAGGAGGCGGGGCCTAGTGATGAAGCGGAGCGGTGATTGGGCCGAGGGCCGTGTCAGCGCGACGATTGGGCCGAGCGCTCCGGGGCGGTACTTGAGGGGGCGGTGCCGTGTCGGAAGTCAGAGGTCAGTAAATAGTGGTGATGTCATGCAGGCAAGATGGCGGAAGGGTGAGCCCGTCATCCAGCTCTCGGGCGTTGGGGCCTGAATTCTCCCCGGGTCGGGGTGCTGGGCCAGGGTCCCCGAGGGGAACAAGAGGCCAGCCCGGGAGTGGACGGAGCTGAAAAGGCGGGGTGGAGTCGCAGTGTGAGGGGGTGGGGAAGCGGTCTGCCAAGTCTCGGCCCGCGGACCACATCTGAGGGGGAAACTGAGACCCGATCATGCGCGGGCAGGAGTCGCACCGCAGGGCCGCCAGATATGTCTGTCTTCACAGGGAGGACGTGGGCTGGTGGCGGAGCTGGCTGCAGCAGAGCTACCAGGCAGTCAAGGAGAAGGTAAGCCCGGCGGCGCCCTTCCTCCGCCGGGGCCTCGCGCCGCCTCCTGCGAGCAGGTCCGAGCGGCCCCGCCCAGCCAGAGACGAGGCCCACCCAGGCCTTGTTGTTATCCCCTGTGGGTCTCAGGGAGGACTGACCCCGATTCACACCGGCGTGACACTAGCCATGGTGAAATACAGAATGTTACAAAGGCTGGAGCGACCTTTTTGTAGGAATCCATAGGAAGGGCAGTTTATTCCAGCTCAGGAAATTCACAGCTTCGTAGAAGAGAGAACCTTTGATTTAGGCCTTGAAGAAGAATTCTTCCAATAGAAACCTATTGCTATAGTCATCCAAATACCAGAATGCCACAGCCAGCACCCTCTGACAGGCCCTGGGGGTACAGATGCTGTCCTGGGCCTCACAAAGCTCACAGCCTAATGGGGAGGCAGCAGTCCCTGTGGGATGAGTGAGCCTTGGCTCTGCCAGTGGACAAGGCTGTCGTGTGTTTCTGTTCCACTCCATGCTAGTTTGTCAAAACCAGCCCAAGTGAATTGTGGAGGAAAAAAAAAAAGTTAATTACTGTTTACTTCAAGAAATTGGGGTGAGTCCTGCTTCAGGGCCGACTCCAGGAGGCTTCTGATCTTGGCTAAAATCCATCCTCTACTCTGGCAGCATTTTAATACCTTCTTTAGCCTGCATACTCCTGAATAGCCTCTCAGCTACAGCCTAGCAAATCTGAGAATCCCCTGAGTTGTTTAGGTTGTTGATGAGGACTAAGAGAATTTCACACTGAAGTTCAATTGAGAAGACCTCAAAGTACTGTTGAGTAATCTCCTGGGAGGAGAATCTGACATGTATTCAACAAGCATTGGGCAAGGACCTCCTGTGTGTTTCCCTCGGGACTGGACTTACCATAACTCATGAAAAGTAGATAGTTCGTTAGCTTCCCATCTTCTTTCTTGAGGAGCTCCGTGTTTTTGAAGCAAGGGTATGATGTTGTTTTTGCCTTTGACAGTTCCCCATTAGAAAGAGGGAACTTAATTTCTCTCTCAGCTAGTTACTGTTATGTCAACTTGGACAAGTTCTTTAACCTCTCTAGGCCTCAGTTCCTTGCCTGCAAAATGAGAGTATTGATAATACCTGCCTGATAGTACTGTTGTGAGGATTAAGTGATAACGTGTGTAAAGCATCAGGAACAATACTTAGCACACAGTGTGTAGTACATAAACATTAGTTATTTTTATTAAGTGCTGAGGAGGGTGCTGGGGAAACCTCTTAAACACAACCAGTCCATTTTTACTTCAATTTTTTCCTTGGTCTTTCAGTGCTCTCCTGGCCTTGCTCCCTTGCCTTCCTCTCCTGGATCCATCTAGACCACTCAGTTCCCAGGACCTTCAGTTCTTTTGCACCCCTTAGCATACATTGCCCTAGAGACTATACAGTTCTGACATGGTGCTCTAATCTACCTTCCTCTACTCCTTACCTTCTTCTATAGTGTATGTCTGTGTTTGCATTTACCCACAGACACTGATAGGGTCATATTGCTCTTTGGTCCAACGACAGATTCCCTAACTTTATTTAGGCCTGAGCACCCCCCCCCCCCCAAGCATCTTTTTCAGGCTCTGATTTGCTGTTCTTCCCCTTATCTTCAGGAGCTTTCCCCAAACCTAACTTCCCTCAGGTCCCCTATTCACCTACTTCCTCTTTCACCCCTAGGAGACAACCTCACCTCCTACTTTTTATATTTGAGGTCAACAGTATGGTCTTTCGGGCAGCCCCGGTGGCACAGTGGTTTAGCGCCGCTTGCAGCCCAGGGTGTGATCCTGGAGACCCTGGAGACCCTGGATCGAGTCCCACGTCAGGCTCCCTGCATGGAGCCTGCTTCTCCCTCTGCCTGTGTCTCTGCCTCTCTCTCTGTCTGTCTTTATAAATAAAAAAAAAAAAAAAAAAAAAAAAAACCAGTACGGTCTTTCATAACCACCACCACCCCCCCATTCCCTGCAGCCACCACATGTAAGCTTATCTGTAAACACACTCAGCTTCACCTACCACTTTGCCAAATCCAGTGGGTGGTTTTCAGCTCTTATCTTCCAGGGCCTCTCAGCTGCATTTGACACTAGTGATCACTCCCTCTTTCTTGAAACACTACTCCCTTGGCTTTGTGGTATGTTTCTCTTTCAATTCTCCACATCTCCAAGCTTTTCTTTCCTGTTTCATAACTTCCCTTTCCTGTCCCTTAAAGATGTGATGTTTGAGGGGTTTTGTCCTCAGCTCATTGCTCTGTTCACTCTACAAACTCTTCCTGGGTGACCTCCTCCATTTTCATAATACCATGACTCCTAGTCCTTTTCTCTGAGCTTTAGTGCTTGAGAATAGCTCCTGCTGGACAGCTATCCCAGATACCCCACTGTCATCACATGTTCTGCATGACCAAAATCATTATCATTATCATCATCATCATTCTAAACCTGCTCCGCCTTCCCCATTTTCTCTCTTAGTTGGCAGCACTGTATCTATGAGGTCCCCTAGTTTAGCAACCAGTGGCTCTTCCTTGATTCTTTCTTGCCCTCACTCAACACGCCGATTTAATCCCCAAATATACCTTTTTTTGCCTAATATTTCTTGAATTTGTCCCATCCTTTCATCCTGACCAGCTCTATCCTTATTCATATTGTTTTATTTTCTTTTCTGAATTATTATAGCAGCTATTATAGACTGGTTCTCCTAATCTTATCACTTTTTGGACCTGCCAGTCACTAGAGTGACCTATCAAAAATGCAGATCTTGTCATGTCCTACCTCCTTCAAACTCTTGGTGGCTTCCCATCACTCACAGGGCTGACCCAGGCCCACCATAGCTGCCCTTGGCAGCCTCTCCAGCTTTATTCCAAACTACTTCGGCTCTACCTTGAATGTTCATTAGGACTGAAGTGCTCAAAGGCCTCAGTAAACCCTGTGCCCTGCCATGCCCTGGCTTCTTTTGCTGACTACTCATTCTTTTAGGTGCTCAGTCACCAAGTCTTTCCAACTTCCTGATAATACATTGGTCACAACTCTGCTCTTGCACATTGGCCCTGTTATTTGAGCATTTTGCCTGGTGGGCGATGACCTTCTGGGCGATGACCTTCTTGAGGGCAGGCACCATGCCTGTTCATATTGATATTGGTCCCCTCAAAGCCCACAGTCTAGTGAGGGAGGCAGCCATTCATCAAATCATATGGTAATGGTTATATAATTGAAATAGCCCTGGTACATGTAAATTTAACAAGCAAGCATTCTCTGAGCATTTACTCTGTACCAGGTTCTATGTCACATACTGGGAAAGGATCAGTGAGCAAAATCACAGGCTCTATGTTCACAGAACTCCATTTATCCAGGAAGTTAGATACTGTATGGGTAATCATAAGCCTACGGCATGATAAATGTTAGAGAACATACAGATGCCCTGGGAAGCAGGGAGCCAACCTAATCTGAGATGGCATCAGGGAAGCTTTTCTAGGGAAGTGACATTTAAGCATAGATCTTAAGGAAGAACCAGAGTTAACCAGGTGAGGGGGTCTGTTTGTTGTTTTTGTTCACTTATGTGTTTTGAAGAGTTAGAATTGTGTGTTCAGACACCCTGAGGTAGGGAAGATGCTAGAGCATTTGAGAAACTTGCAGAAAGCCAGCTAGAGCTCAGTGAGGGACACAGTGGTAGAGTCTGCCAGAGATGAGATTATGCGGGCTTTGTAAGTGAAGGTAAAGATTTTATATTTGCTCATAGGATACTGTGTAAGCACTGAAGAATGTAAAGCAGGGCCAACCTGGTCGGCTCTGACTTCAAAGCTCCTAGCAGTGTCACAAGGAGGTAGTAGTAGAGGTATCTGATGCAACCTGCAAGAAATCCACTTAAAAAGAGCAGGTTGGGTGATCCCTGGGTGGTGCAGCGGTTTGGCGCCTGCCTTTGGCCCAGGGTGCGATCCTGGAGACCTGGGATCGAATCCCACGTCGGGCTCCCGGTGCATGGAGCCTGCTTCTCCCTCTGCCTGTGTCTCTGCCTCTCTTTCTCTCTGTGTGACTATCATAAATAAATAAAAATTTATTAAAAAAAAAAAAAAGAGCAGGTTGGCCTAGACCAAGGTGATGGCAGAGTGGATGGAGAGAATTCATAGCTGACCCCTCCATCCCAATTAAGTAGTCCTAAGTCTGAAATGGAGACATGATTCCCTGCTCCCAGAGAAGCTTCTGGCTGATAGACAAAACTGCCCCATTCAGAGACTTCCCAGGCTGATGAAAAACAGGCAGTCACTTCCCCAAAGGAAAAAACCACCAGAACCCTCAAAAATGCTAAAACAAAACAAAACCCCCATACACACAAAAACAAAACTGCAGCTGATTATCCATCTATAAAATGAGAGGGCTTTCCAGGGAGAACACAAAGGTAATCTGGGAAGGTACCCTAGAGTGGGTAAGGGTGAAACAAAGCAGGGAAGACTTAAGACCAGAGCTGAAGGCCTGCTGTCTCAGGCCATCTGAGCATTTGGGTGGGAAGCAGGTCATTCTAACAGAAGCAAAAATTCATTCTGTTCTACGGATGAATAGAATCCTGGAGTAGTAGAACCAAGAAGGCCTTGGAGAAAATCCAATCCATTATTTCTCTCAACACGCCCTTTGTTGAATGTAAAACTCACACATCTTTTTACTGGTATTAAATTGTCAAGAATCCCTTGTAAGTGCTTTCTAGACTATTGCTGTTACTAATGGAACATGTTAGTAAACTTTCCCAATAAATTTTACATATTGCCTCATATTTCAACTGAATCTTCCTATAACAAAAAAAAAAGTAAAGGTAGAAACACTTTCCTTTGATAAAAAAAAAAATCACATCTTTTCTTCATGTTATGTGAAATTCGAAACAAATGTCATGACTTAAGGCATATCAGAGCGATGTGTATCAGACTCTGTTTTGTTTTTATTTTTATTTTTATTTATTTATTTTTTTTAATATTTATTTATTTATGATAGTCACAGAGAGAGAGAGAGGCAGAGACACAGGCAGAGGGAGAGGCAGGCTCCATGCACCGAGAGCCCGATGTGGGATTCAATCCCGGGTCTCCGGCATTGCGCCCTGGGCCAAAGGCAGGTGCCAAACCGCTGCGCCACCCAGGGATCCCTCTGTTTTGTTTTTAATCTACATTGCCCCTTCCCCAGCCTGCTCTTGAACCACTGACTTAGGCCACCTCCCTCATTTTATAGGAGAAAATCAAGACTAGATGAGAATTATGTGTGGCCTCAGAGCTTTTAAATGCCTGGGCTAAGACTTGTCCCCATTCTCAGAGCAGCAGGAAGTCCCTCTGTACTCTGCTTTTCGGTTATCCCAGGTAATGGACTTGGGACAAGCAGGCATTGTTTCTGTACCTAGGCTTCCCGTGTCACTTGAGTTTTCCATGTGTCTGTCTGGGACAGAAGCAGCCCAGGGCACAGGAACAAAGGGTGGTGGAGCCAGCCGGCCTGTCATCCCTCTCTTGTCTTCCCATAGTCCTCCGAAGCCTTGGAGTTCATGAAGCGAGACCTGACAGAGTTTACCCAGGTGGTGCAGCATGACACGGCTTGTACCATTGCAGCCACAGCCAGCGTGGTCAAGGAGAAGCTCGCTGTGAGTACTGCCTCCACTCTCTGAGTGGCTGTCCACAGCTGGACCTGCCCTGGGACCCTGGTGGGGACGCCCCAGACTTTCTACTATTAAGTGATTCTTTTCCCCATAGGCTTCCACTTTGAATTATGTCTGTCAAGCAAACAAGCTACATAGAATAAGTATTAATAGACTTTCCCATTTCTGTATTGTTTTAGCACGTTTTCCTGTTAACAAAGTCATTCATTGTAGACAATTTAGAAAATACATGTAATTAGAAGAAAAAGACCTGGAGACACCCATAATTCCATCTCCCACAGACAACAACTGTTAAAATTTGGGGATATAAAAAAATTGGGGGATATATTTGTTCTTTATATCCACTTTCTTTGTCAAAACTGGAATCAACCAAATATCATGTTTTGTAACCTACTTTCTGACTTAATCATTGCAAACCTTGCTCTCCAGCATCATAAATGGCCTGTTATTTTGTTTTCTGGGTTCAAACAGTTCCAAGTTTCCTACTGCATTTTTTTCTAGTACTATAAACAGAGCCACAGTGAACATTGTGATTGCTAATCTTTATCCTTCACATTTTCTTTATAATAAAATACTGGAAGGGATCATAGGATGAGTACAGTTTTAGGCCTTTTAATATTTATTGCAAAAGTACCCTCCAGAAAGGTTGTGCCAACTTATATTCTTACTGGCCCTATTTTTATTAAAGATGTGTAGCAAAATCTTGTGAGACAGGAGTTAGATTCTAAAGTCATTGTGAAAAGTGAAAATTGTGTAAATATTGTGTAAAATTCTGTAAAATTTTGTTGTGTAAAATTGTGTTGGATATCTCTGCAAATCTCAAGCTTCTGATGAAATACAATACACAGGTTTTACATGAACAGTTTCTCCTTTAGTATTGAGACAATTGCACTTTCTTCGTTTGGTCACCAACTTAACCAGTCACCTTGTGATTAGAGACCATGATATGAAAAACATGTTTTGGAGTTCTTTTAGCCAACCTTATTTGGTTGACTCTTATAAAATATTGTCTGCCTGCTAATCAGAGCTACTGATGAGCATGAATGACAAGTAGTAATCCTGCTAAACTGCTAGAGTCCTGCCAGTAGCAGAGATGCCACTCATTTCTTCCATTTATTTATTCCTTTTTTTCATTGAGCAGATATGATTGTATACCTGTGCTAGCATGTGGCAGGCACTCTGATATATCCCAGGTGTAAAATGCTTGGGTAGCTTCATCAGGATTAAATATTATGGTTTCCTCAAGGTTTTTAGAGCCTGGCCCTATCAGCATCTCATCCCATGTTTGCTTTGAGGCCATTTGGACCAGTGTGGCTCAAGCTTGGTGCTCCTCTTGCCCCTTCTAGATGATCCATACATTGTTCCTCAGCTGGTCCCAGGTTTGCCTCTAGGAAGGAGTATCTATTCTCATGCTGTCCATATTTCCTCAACCTTTCATACGAAATGTTCTACTTCCTGAACAATGATGATGATGAACTTGTACTATTACAATACTGCTCTTTAGTAAATGTTTGTTATATGCCAGGCATTGTACATGCCTTATCCTTTTTATTTTTCACAGCAGCCCTCTGAAGGAAGTCTGTTTATCTGCATTTTACAGATCATGAACCAAATTCAGAGAGGTTTAGGTCTCTAAAACTAGTACCTTTCCCACCACTCTGCCCATAGGTCCTCTTCCCCACTGAATGTGTATGGCATGCATCCTCTCCTACCAGTTTTTGATCAGCCTGACTGGCGTTGAAATTTTAGTGAAACAGCCAGTCGAGGAGTTCTACTCTGACTTACACAGGCTTACTGGGGCTGTGTTCCATACCCCCATCTGGTGTATGGAGACCTGGGCTGCCTCTGTCTCTCTCCAGCCCCAGAGATGGGGTGAAAGGCTGCAAGCACTTCCCTGCCCACCCTTCACTTTTGCTGCCAATGCCTCACCACTCAACACCCCATACCCTAGATTGCAGCCTATTCCTGAGCCACTTGTTTCCTCTGCTCACTTCTTTCTGCAGACTGAAGGTTCCTCGGGGGCAACAGAGAAAATGAAGAAGGGGTTGTCTGACTTCCTAGGGGTCATCTCCGACACCTTTGCTCCCTCTCCAGACAAAACCATAGACTGCGATGTCATCACCCTGATGGGCACACCCTCTGGTACAGCCGAGCCTTATGATGGCAACAAGGTATTCATCAGCAGCCTCCCCTGCAGGTGCCTACCAACACTGGCTTCTAGCTTCCAGTGTGCACCCACAAAAGTAATATGTGTTCAGGCCAGAAAGTAAATAAACATATATGACTAAATTGGAGAATTCTTTAAGCAAGGAGATAATGATTCCTAAATCCATAATCCCATCCCTCGAAGACAACCACCAATTTCCTGTTGGGGGTCTAACCTCTCATTTCTTTTTGCTTATAAACATTGGTAAAGATAATTAGGACTTTTTCTTTTTAACCAAAAAAGGCACTTTATACATGTACTTTTATAACCTGCTATAAAAAATATATAAAAAATATTAGCATCTTTCTTAGTCACCATCATTTTAATGTCTTTAAGTCCTTGCAAGTGAAGATAACAATTATTCAGTCATTTCCCTAATGTTGCATACTTGGATTCTTTTCAGCTTTCAGACATAATAAGGAATGCTGTACAGGCATGATATTCCCAACATTGTGGCCAAGGCTGATTTCTAGTGGGAATAAATGTATGGGGGGGGGAGGATATCTTCAGAGTACCTAGATCACAACAGTGGTAGGATATTTCTTCTACATTTTATCTTCTCAGCATTACTTGTTATGGTTCATAGAGTGTTTTCTCCTAAATTCACAGTTTGATGTCACGCAGTTTGGCCTTTGAAGCATTTTGCCACATTGAATTTCCATTCCAAACATAATGATTTTTCAGGCATTATCTTTCAGCACTAGTATTAATACCACACTTAGTGAACATTTGAGTGGAAGTGTGAAGCTTCTTAAATTGTAGGATTTAAAATTATAATAGCAGTGAATCACAAAGCTACTTGCTGAAGTTCTGGTGCAGATAGCCAGCCTTTCCTTCACATAATGCTGAGGAAGGAAGGTGAGATTTTCTGTTTTGGAGTTCCTTAACGGGAACACAGCAGATAATTCATTTGGCAGACTGGCTGTGAAATTAAGAAATTCTTTTTTTTTTTTTTTAAGATTTTATTTATTTATTCATGAGAAAGAGAGAGAGGCAGAGACATAGGCAGAAGGGAGAAGCAGGCTCCCCAGAGGGAGCTCAATCTGGGACTCGATCCCGGACCCCAGGATCACACCCTGAGCCAAAGGCAGACACTCAACCACTGAGCCACCCAGGCATCCCAAGAAATTATTATTTTTTGTTTATTTGGGGTCTTTTTCTTTTTTAAAATTTAAATTCAGTTAATTAACATATAATGTATTATTGGTTTCATAGGTAAGAGGTCAGTGACTCATCAATCTTACATAACACCCAATGCTCATTCCATCACATATCCGCCTTAATGTCCATCACCCAGTTACCCCATCCCCCACCCCCCCAAAATTAAGAAATTCCTTTTTTTTTTTTTTTTTTTTAATTTTTACTTATACAGAGAGAGAGAGAGAGAGAGAGAGAGGCAGAGACACAGGCAGAGGGAGAAGCAGGCTCCATGCACCGGGAGCCCGACATGGGATTTGATCCTGGGTCTCCAGGATCGCGCCCTGGGCCAAAGGCAGGCGCCAAACCGCTGTGCCACCCAGGGATCCCAAGAAATTCTTGATGAATGATTTTAACTTGGGGGAGCTACTTTACTTCAAAATTTGCCTATAAATTTGGACTTTATTAATATATTTGAACTAATGTTTTTCAAATTCCAAATATATATATTTCAAATTTCAAATATAATTCAAAAGCATTTTTACATACAATCTTGTAGTCTGCTTACACTATTTTCTTAGTTCCCAAGGTAGAATACTAGGGAAAGACCATTTTTCTGGAAGCCCCAGTTTTGCACTCCTAGCCTGGTACTCCCCTCTCTCTAGCCATAGGGTGAGCTGATAAGTGCCCTGGGGGTCTGGCAGCCAGCAGAGGAGAAGCTGGGTTGAGGTTGCCTTCCAGTGGGAGTAAATGTATGGATAAAGGACGTCTTCAAAGCATCTGAATCAGCAACAGTGGTAGGGTATGTGGCAGAGGGGAGGTGTTTTCTCTACGCACTCTAGAATTTCTGTTCTTTGTTTCTTACAGGCTCGCCTCTATAGCCTACAGTCAGACCCGGCAACCTACTGCAATGAACCAGATGGTGAGGGGGTAGTGGTGAGGGGGCAGGCTTGCAGGGAAGGGAGATGAAGAGGGTCTGGGCTGAGCACCCTGCTGTCTCTGATAACGTTGGCCTTAGCACCCCCTGGCGGAGGGAGCGGAGTGAGGCTAGAGTGCACCTTACGTTTGGTGTGATGAATTGACCCCTTTTCCTCCCTCAACCTGGACTGTGTTCATCCCAGTCTGCAGAGACTTCATGTCACTCCCTCATTCTCCGCTCAGGCCCCTTCCCAACCCTGCTGCCCCACCTGCCTTCTCTCTGGCATTTGTTGGCCAAACCCCTGCCATGCAGCAAGCCAGGCTGGGAACTAGAGCTCAGAAATTAATCAAACCCTCACCCCGGTCCAAACCTCCAGGAGCCTCCTGTTAGGGAGAGAGAAGCAGGAAACTATGAAATAAAGCAATGACAGGAGGGATCTGGTGCTTCTTCCACAGAAGGGCAGCATGCAGCTCAACCTGGGGAACCTAGGATATGACACTTAGGTTGAGGTTTTATGAATGGAATAGAAGTAAACTAATTTAGGGGGCACCTGGCTGACTCAGTCAGTGGACCATGCAACTCTTGATCTCAGGGTTGTGAGTTCAAGCCACACACTGGGCACGGAGCCTACTTAAAAAAGAAAAAAGAAGTAAACATTTTACTTTTAGCAGTGGGGGGAAGGGTGTTCAAGCGTGGCAGCAGAACATTTGAAGTTTTGATACTGAGGAAAGCCGCAGAGGTGCATGTGAAGGAAGGAGGCCATGAGAACTGCCAAGGGTGAGGGGACAGATTGGAAGGGCTTTGAGTGCCAAACTAAGAGGTTTGTATTTTGTTCTAAATGCCACAAGGTAGTGGTTCTTATTTTTTTTTTTTTTTTTTTTTTTTTTTAGTTACAAAGCCCTTTAAAAACCTGTTGAAAATGACAAGCTCTCTGCAAAATTTTATAATGCAGTGGGGGAATCCTTTGACCCTCTGAAGCCCATCCTTAGATCCTAGCTTAAAAAGCCCTCCCACACGTGAGTGGCTCAGTTGAGCATCCATCCTACTCTTGGTTTTGGCTCAGGGTTATGAGATCAGGGCCCTGAGATCAAGCCCGCTCTCTGGGCACTCAAAGAAGAGTCTGCTTGTCCCTCTGCCTCTCCCAGCCAGCTCACTTGCTCTCACTCTCCCTCTTTCCCTCTAAAATAAATAAATAAAATCCTTTTTTTTTTTTTTTTTGAGATTTTATTTATCTGTCAGAAACAGCATGAGAGCATGAGCGAGGGAGCAGCAGGCAGAGGGAGAGGCAGGTGGAGAAAGAGGCAGGCAGAAAAAGAGGCAGGCTCCACGCTGAGCAAGGAGCCCAATGCAAGACTCAGTCCCGGGACTCCAGAATCATAATCTGAGCCGTAGGCAGACAACCAACTGAGCTACTCAGGTGTTCCAAATTAAATCTTTAAAAACAAACAAAAAACCCTCCCTAGAGGAGTACCTGGCTTTCTTAGTCAGTGGAGCATGCAATTCTTGATCTCAGGGTCATGAGTTCCAGGCCCACATTGCGCATAGAGTTTACTTAATAAGAAAAAATATGTACTAAATTAAAAATAAATCAAAAGCCCCCCCACACACCCACACAAAATGCCCAAACTAGAGAATTACTGAAGGGTTTTGAAGCCTGAGGTGATAGGTGATTAGATTTTGCATCTTGTAAAAGACATCAAGCATGGTTGTAAAGGGTAAAATAGAGAAAGACAGAAGATGGGCTGAGTGGGTAGGAGGCTTGATAGGAATCCTCACTCAGGGGTAAAAGCCAGAACCGAGGCAGTGACAGGTGGAATGAAGAGGAAGGTGTGCATATAGAAGACACTGAGAAAGTGGAATCCAGAGTGATCAAATAAAGGAGGAGTTCAGGAGGGCACCCAGGGTTCTGGTGGATAAGTAGGCAGGAGAGCTTGGGAGGGAAGAAAATGAGCATACATTGGGTTTGCTGTACTTGAGCAGGTAGAAGTGTCCAGGGGACACCTGGACCTCTGAATCTGGAGCCCAGAAGGATAGCTGGGGCTGCAAAGACAGACTGAGTTGTCAGGAGAGGAAGAGGTTGAAACTTGTTTAGTGGAGCTTATCTTAGGAGAAAACAGATAATGAGACAAGATAAGGAAAAAGGAGCCCACTGAAGACTGATGGATGGAACAACTGGAAAGGTGGGAGGAAAATCACAAAAGCCTGGGAAGCCAGGAGAGAAAAGGGCATTCACAGGAAAACAGTGGCTCCCAAGATCAGAAGCTGGGTTGGTCACATGAGGAAGGGCAAAGAAGTAGCCTTTAGACTGGCAACATGGGGCCCCTGGGGACCTGAGAATAATAGTTTCAAGTAGAGGAGGGGGTTCGGTAGCCAGGTGGATTGGGCTAAAGGAGGAGCAGGTGTGTGAGAACATGTAGACTGCAGCCTGTTCTAGAGACCACTTAAGTGCCATGCCATGATATCAGTGGGGCTGCGTACCCCAACACCCTTGCTGACCCCCCCATCTTTGGCCAAACAGCTTTGAAAATAACCTTAAGCTTTCCTCACTGTCCATGTCCAGGCTTAAGTGTGTTTTATGTAGGCCCAGTGTTCTTTCTCCAGACTCAGGAAAATGACATCAGTGTCTATCCCTCTGCAGGACCTCCAGAACTGTTTGATGCCTGGCTTTCCCAGTTCTGCTTGGAAGAGAAGAAGGGGGAGATCTCAGAGCTTCTTGTAGGCAGCCCCTCCATCCGGGCCCTCTACACCAAGATGGTGAGGGCCCAGCTGGCTGCAGGGAAACCCAGCTTCAGTTTGAGGTGTTGGGAGGTTGGGAGGGACATTTTATTTAGAGTCACTGCAGAATCACCTGGCTCACAGAGCAGTCAGAGATGCTCTAGAGCCAGACCAGCCAGGTCCTGAGCCTAAGAAGCCACATGGGCAAAGCTGATTTGCCAGACTTCTGGCAGTCGTGTGAGAAATGGAAGGGCTAGCAAAGCCTGATGAAAATTCTTTTCTTCCTCCTTGGTCAAGTTGGGCCAGGAAGATGGGTCTAGGGATGGAGGGTGTAAATGCTCTGAGGAAAACTGCTTAGCCACTAAACCACATCTGAAATCCAGAGCAGCTGGGAGTAGGCTGATAAGGCTGGGGACACAGACCTTATACAACTTTTCCCAAAGTCTCATCTCCACTGTCCCCTCTCTCCAGGTCCCAGCAGCTGTTTCCCATGCAGAATTTTGGCATCGATATTTCTATAAAGTCCATCAACTAGAGCAGGTATGCTGGCCTAGCCTGGGGAGGTGCTTCACTCGGCCCTTGGGGAAGCACACTGGATTTTGTTGAGGGAAGAAAGGGCACAGGGTACCAAGAACTCTGGTGTCAGGGCCAGGGTCCTGGAAGAGCATGCCCTGACTTCGTTGGTTATGTTTTCTCCCACACTCAGGAGCAGGCCCGGAGGGATGCCCTGAAGCAACGGGCAGAACAGAGCATCTCTGAAGAGCCTGGCTGGGAGGAGGAAGAAGGTAAGAGAGATTGAGAGGTGATGAGCAAGTAACGGGTCCTGTCCTGCCTGTGGGGACTGTCTGGCTGTTATGTAAGCACTGGAGAGACCTGGCACCTAGGGAAATATAGGGCATATGTATACAGCATTCGTACGTGCTGAGGATAGGCTCAACTAACAAGGAAATGTTTGCCTGGGCTGGTGGAATTCCTGGTTTAGGTACAGAAATCACATGTGTCAGGGCAGCAGGATTGTCCTGCCAGCCCATGGACTAGCCACTTCAGAACCACCTGGGATGCTTATTGAAATTCCAGATTCCCTTCCCCCCCGTTCTAAATAAGACTCTGTGAGGATGTGGCCAAACTTGTTTTTTGCTTCATGCCCAGCACTGAGCCCAGCACGGAGCTTGAACTCATGACCCTGAGATAAAGACCTGAGCTGAGATTGAGAGTGGGACGCTTAACCAGCTGTGCCACCCAGGCACCCCCAAACTTGTATTTTTTTTTTTTTTAACAATTTGGTCTTTTTTAAAAGATTTTATTATTCATGAGAGACAGAGAGGCAGAGATATAGGCAGAGGGAGAAGCAGACTCCCTGTTGGGAGCCTGATGCGGGACTTGATCCCAGGACCCTGGAATCACGACCTGAGCCAAAGGCAGACACTCAACCACTGAGCCACCCAGGCATCCCCCCCACTTGTATTTTTAACAAGCTCCCCTGGTAAAGTCCATGCCTAGCTAAGTTTGGGAACTGTTGGCTTAAGGAAGTAGCTGAGCATCCTCTATGTGGTAGCTCAGCTTAGGATGGTATGTTAGAGCCACCTGCATGCTGTTAACACATTTATTAAGTGTTTTTTTGTTTTGTTTTGTTTTGTTTTATGATAGTCACACAGAGACAGAGAGAGAGGCAGAGACATAGGCAGAGGGAGAAGCAGGCTCCATGCACCGGGAGCCCGATGTAGGATTCAATCCTGGGTCTCCAGGATCGCACCCTGGGCCAAAGGCAGGCGCTAAACTGCTGCGCCATCCAGGGATCCCAAGTGTTTTCTTTATTTAGAAAAGTTCTTTCTTTTCTTTTCTTTTCTTTTCTTTTCTTTTCTTTTCTTTTCTTTTCTTTTCTTTCTTTTCTTTTCTTTCTTTTCTTTCTTTTCTTTTTCTTTTCTTTCTTTTCTTTTCTTTCCTTTCTTTCTTTTCTTTTTCTTTCTTATTTATTTATTTATTTTAGAAAAGTTAAGTGTCTTGTCCAAGATCATACACTGAGGATATAGCAGAACCTGTCCTGAATCCAGAACTGATTCATTGTCAAGTCTTAATTTTCTAATCTATAATGCCATCTTGGGCTGTGTTGCCAGAAGCTGTGTGTCCACCAGACATATGCTAGGCCTTGAGGCTAGGAGAGACTTTGACCAACAGGGAGTATCTGCAGATGAACCATGATGGGGAGAGGGTGAGGAATCCGGCCCCCTTTAGTCTTGATTAGAGGCTTTGGGAGGAATATTCAGAGCTCCAAGGTTGTCTTGGGGCTGACCAGGGCACATAGCCCTCTTCCCTTTTCTCTCTCAACAGAGGAGCTTGTGAGCATTTCACCCACATCTCCAAAAGAGGCAAAGGTTTCTGTGGCCAAAACTTCCACATCCCCTGAAGGAGGACCTGGCCTCCTGAGCCCCTGTGAAGAGAATCCAGTGACTCCAGCTGAGCCTCCTAGAGAGGTGACTCCATCAGAGAGCAGCGAGAGCATCTCCCTTGTAACGCAGGTTGCCAAACCTGCCACTGCAGCTGAGGCACCAGTGCTGCCCAAGGACCTGTCTCAAAAGCTTCTAGAGGCATCTTTGGAGGAACAGGGCCTGGCTGTGGATGTGGGTGAGACTGGACCTCCGCCCCCAGCTCAGTTCAAGCCCCACACCCCTGCTGGCCGTCCCACTGGCCCAGAGCCCAGGCCTCCAGCCAGAGTAGAGACTCTGAGGGAGGAGGTACTCACAGACTTACGGGTGTTTGAGCTGAACTCGGATAGTGGGAAGTCTACACCCTCTAACAACGGAAAGAAAGGTAAGTCAAGGCCAAAGCCCAGAGAGTGGGGGGGAGGGGCAGGCAAGAGTTACTACCCCTTAAGGCAGCCTTGTGCCCTCACCCCTTGTGAGGATTCCAGGAGCAGTTGTCCTTCATTTATGATACTGATGATGATGACAGCTGCTACCTACTAAGGATTACCATATATCATCCATTTAATATATACCTATTTTCTGAAATAAGGGTGCATCTTACAATTATTGGGGTTTCAGGTTCAACAAAATAAGGTTTGTGCCAGGTTAGTGTGATTTATTGCATTTAATTTCTCATTACATCTCACAGCCCAGTGAGGTCAGTATTACTGTCCTGTCTTACAGATGAAGGAAGTGAAGCTCAGAAATGTTAAGTAACTTGCTCAAATTCACATGGCCAGGAAGTGGCAGGCCCAAATTCAGACCTGGGTCTCTCGAACTCAGAGCCCATGCCCTTAGCTACCACGCTATGCCAGTTTCCATCCATTTGGACAATTCAGCCTTATCCTGGGTTGGAAATCCCCATGACATTGATTGAAGTCAGGGTCTTCTATCCTGGATGACCTCAGGAAAGTCATTTAGCTTCCCTAATACTGCATTATTATGAGTATGAAATATATATAAATAAAACTTACATTAGTTGAAAAAAGAATAAAATGAACACTCATGAACTTGTGACCCAGCTTAAATAATAAAACTTTAGTTTCTTATCTGTATAATGGAATTTTAGACTGGAGCCTGTTTATCCAAAGGGAACCTCTCTAATTCCTGGAATTAAAGGACAGTGATAGCTCTGGTGTTGACTTTTTTCCCCACATCCAGAATACCTCTTCAGAGAGAGCTAATTGTCAGCAAGGCTTCTTCTCTCTCTCTCTCTCACTCTCTCTGCTGACACATGGTACCAGTCAGCCACAAAACTTGCCCAGCAGGTGAGCCCAGGCCTGCTGGTGCAGTGAGAGACTGGTTTGCTACCCTAGAAGGGAAACTGGCCTTACCCCACCCATATCCTGCTCCCTGATAGAAACGGTGGGGTTTCCAGTTTCCAAAACAATGCTCCCCTTCTGGCTCTGATTCAGTGAGGTCATCCATTGAGCTCCTACCTCTCTTTATGAGACACTGAGGAGGGAGGGGCAAGAGCTGCAGTCTTTATGATGAAGCATGAAGCAGTATGGGACAGACTTGGTGCTGGAGGAGTTCAGAGAAAGAAGGAACCTCCGGGCATCTGCAGTTGTTTCACCGAGGAGACAGGCGTTGTAGAGGAGAGGTGGAGAGTTTGGGGCAGGTGCGGGGGAGTGGTAGTCTCGGCTGAGGGGCCCACACAATCCAGATAGCAGAGGCCACTGAGCAGATTGAAGGGGCAGTGACGAAAGCACACTTTGCTTTCATCAGGAGAGGGAGGAACAAGAAGGGTGGATGGGTTAGCTCAGAAGTAGAGCTTAAGGACTTAACCTTATGCCAAACTTGGAAGGTTGGGCTTAATGTCATAAAGCAGCATGGCACGCTGCTCACATTATATGCCTGATCTATACTAAGAACTTTACATGTAGAGGCTGAGGGCTCAGGCACTGGGCTTCAGACAGTTCTGGGTTCAAATCCCAACCTTGCTCCTAAGCCGTATGACTTCAGAAAAGTTACTGATCTTCTCTAAGCCCCATTTATTCCTCTATAAATCAAGGGTAATTGTTTCACAATAGGGAAAATTTCAGGGAAGAAATCAGAGTAGAGCCATTCTTTGGGGAAATGATAATAAGGAGCCATCTCTGAGCACTTTCTATATGTCTGTATAGCTCTGTGCTAAGCACTGGATATGTATGCCACTCAGTCTTCACAGAAGCCTAAGAGATCTGGGTAATTTTCCCCATTTCTTTACTGGAAAGAGATCAATCACTTACCTACTAATTATTTGGGAAAGTGGAAAAGGAGGTGATGGACTCAAAAGGCGGTGGAGGTTGCTGGCCAGGTGGTACTAAGGGCCCATTCGAGGTAGTAGTCATGAATTTTAAAGATACCAGTCAGCACTGTATGTAGGTGCAGGCACAGAATAGATGGGGAGTTGGATTGAACCAGGGTTCACATTTAGCCCGGGGAAATTGGTGGAAGAAAAGAAGAGTGTCCACAAGTATAGGCAAGAAGTGATCAGAATAGTGGCTCATGGAATCAGCTGGGGAAGGGAGGGATAGACAGTGAAACAACTGGTTGGTTAGAGAACTGTAGGCTCCATGGGGAATTGGGCTACAGGAGAGCAGGATTAGAAAAATGAGTGGTGGGTTGAAATGGGACGAAATGAGATTATGGGGAAACTAGCAGGAGCTCTTCATCACCCTGCTCTACTGCCTCTGACCTACTTAGGGGTTTGCAGAAGACCCACCAGAAATAGTTGTAGTCACTTAGTCAGGGGAAGCCTGGGGTATTGAACTGGGGGAGCACAGTGGGAACAGTAGATGCTAGAGTAGAGAGAGTGAACCTTAAAGAATGAAGGCTTGGAGACAGTGACTCCTTTTCCCTCTTATGTCCATATCCTTAGATGACATAAGAAAATTTGGTCCCTGCTAGCAGCAGAGTTTCTTGGGGTAACCTAGCCACAGGATCTCCCAAGGTTCTAGGGCAGTCATTGTCATTGCAAAGCGGCTTCCCACCTGCATTTTGCCCCAAGATCTGTTTAAGAGACTGGACCAGCAGGGCGGGGGAAGAGAGATGGGGACAGGTCTGTGGCCTGCAGACTAGAAGGAGCCCTGGGCTCAAGGCCCTCCTTCACCAATGACTGACCTAGGAGTGGCTTTTGCCTCCATTTCTTCTCTGGGGAAGCAGAGTTCCAATTGAACAGAACAAAATGAGCTAAGTGACAGCACTGTGAGGTTAGTAATCACCTGAAAACTCCCCTTTCTTTAAAAAAAAAGAAGAAAAAAAAAACCAGTAAAACTCCATCATGAAAGCTTAAATTGTTTTGGCACAGATCAGTTCTCTGCCATGTGCATAATGGAGGTCTTAGTACTCTTGTTGTGTGACAGGAAAGGATGGTGGGAGGAGGCACATGGCATAGAAAGCCTCAATTCTTATCTCTGCCACTTGAGGCCTTCATTTCATCATCTGTAAATTGGGACTGTTAATACCCACCTCAGAGGGTGGATGTGAAGCACTCCAAAACTGAAAGCTGATACTGTTTTCCACCCCTGGAAGGCATTTAAAGCCTGAAAAAGAGTTTCAAATCCCTGGAGGGCAGCCTGAGGTTAGGGAAAGCCATCATGGCCACAGCTCTGGGATGAGGAATCAGCCAGGATTCCGGCACCTAACCCAGAGGAGCCCTGCACTGACAGATAATCAGGTGCCACCAAGTGTCCCAAAGGCATAGGAGACTTAGGTGTGGAGTCTGAAGAACTGGGTCTTGGTTGCCAGTCTGCCCTGGAGGCCTTGGGACCACATGCAACATTACTTACCTCTGAGTCAGTGCCTTTAACAGCCCCTTTTGTTAAATTCCCACTATGTGTACATGTTACATGCACCACACATTGATACCTCTAACCTTAACACTGTTGTATCTCAGAACTGCAGGCCCAGGCCTACAAGGAATCACCCAGGTTCCTATTTATAAGGCAGAATTCTGGGCCACCACCTAGACCTGCAGAATCAAATGAGGGGGGTGGGGAGGCAGGCATCTGCATTATCTCCTCCTGTGGTTCTCTGCAAAGAGGGTGGTTTTATCCTTATTTTATAAATAGACTGAAGCCCAAAATAACTTACCCAAGACTGCACAATAGATAAAAAGTAGGGATTCCACCCAGGTCTGCATGACTCCAGAGATTTTGATCTTAAGAGGATGCTTGTGGCTGGCCAGGTGGTTAGGAAGGAGAACAGTACAAGACCCCTTATGACAAAGGTAGGGGCAGGGCTTGGGGGGGGAGTTGTCAGAGCCTGGGTGCCTGCTGAGTAGCAAGCTGAAGAAGCAGCAAGGGATATGTTTACAGGTCATGCCAGTGGGAGATCAGGGACCTACTTTTTCTCTTTTTTTTTTTTGAGAAAGAGAGAGAGTGCAGTAGCGCAGGTGGGAGGAAGGCAGAGGGAGAAGCAGTCTCCCTACTTCTAGGGAGTAGGGAGCCTGCTGCGGGGCTCAATCCCAGGACCCCTGGAATGTGACTCGAGCTGAAGGCAGACGCTTAATCAACTGAGCCACCCAGGCGCCCCAGGGACCTACTCTTTTTAAAGGTGCTTTTAATAGATAAGAAAAAAATACAAAGTAGTATGTGTTCATTTTAGGGGGGAAAAACCTTTTAGATTTAGACGCATCTAAACATGTTCATTTTAGGGGGAGAAAAAAAAAACAGGAAAATTACTCCCTGACCTCATTACCTAGAGGTAACTTTTGTTAGTATTTTTGTGGCTATGTTACGCACCTTTTCTCTATGTGTATAAGGATCTGTGAGCGTATTTTTTAATGGAATCACATTGCTAATACACTTTTTTTTGCATATACTTTTTAAAAAAACTATATTTATAGTTTTCTTAGTAATAGCTTTCACATGTACATTTTTTTTTAATGCTGCCTATACCAAATATGAGTGTTTAGAGCAGTGATTGCTAAACTTAGCAGGCATTAGAATCACCTAGAGCAGGGATTAGTAGACTTTTTCTATATAGGGCCAGATCACAAATACTTTAGTCTGTTGGAACTACTCAGCTCTGCTGTCGTTGCAGGAAAGCAGCATGGGCAATATGTAAACAAATGGCAATGGCTGTGCTCCAAAATGTAATTTCCCAAAACAGGCAGTAAGCTGGATTTGGTCCACACACCATAGTTTGCCAACCCTAGTTTAGAAAAAGGGTCCATGAATATTTTATTGAGCCCAGACTATACTCGAAGTAGTTGGCAGACATAAGAAAGGAAAACAAAGATCCCTGCCCTCAGGGAGCTCACATTCCAGTTCTTCTATGAGTAGACAATAAGCACACTAAGTCTTATGATGTGACATATTTGAAAATTGATAAATAGAATGGAAAAAAAGAACAAGGAGAGCAGAGTGAGGGGAGTGGGTTGTAGTTTATTTATTTAATATTTTATTTATTTATTAATGAGAGACACAGAGGGGGGTGGGCAGAGACACAGGCAGAGGGAGAAGCAGGCTCCATGCAGGGAGCCCAATGCGGGACTCGATCCTGAATCTCCAGGATCAGGCCCTGGGCCGAAGGCAGCGCCAAACCACTGAGCCACCCGGGCTGCCCTGGGTTGTAGTTTAAAGTAGAACAGTTGGGATCCCTGGGTGTCGCAGCGGTTTAGCACCTGCCTTTGGCCTGGGGCGTGATCCTGGAGACCCGGGATTGAATCCCACGTCGGGCTCCCAGTGCATGGAGCCTGCTTCTCCCTCTGCCTGTGTCTCTGCCTCTCTCTCTCTCTCTCTCTCTCTCTATCATAAATAAAAAAATAAAAAAAAATAAAAACTTTAAAAAAATAAATAAATAAAGTAGAACAGTTGAGGTAGGCCACAATTAGATGGGAGGATTTGAGCGAGGCTGTGAAGAAGGTGAGGAAGTTGGCCCGTGGGTGTCCAAGGAGAGAGTTCTAGGTACAAGGAACAGCCCATCCAAAGGCCCTAAAAGCCGAAATGTGTCTGGTGTGTTTCACGAGGAGCAAAGTCAGTGAAGGTAGAATGGAGTAAGAAGAGGAAGAGAGGTTCATTGTTTATGTCTTCTGGAAGATTTCTGTGGCTCTGGGGAGCCTCTGGGCCAAAGTGCATCTCCACTCAAGTAGCTTCCTTTTTCTTACTTAACAATTCTAGACTATTTTGCCATGTGTATAAGTGTTCTGCAGTCTAATGTTTAAAAGGCACATAATGTTTTATCATGTGACTACACCATTTATTTATTTTTGTAATTCCTTATCAGTGAACTCTCAAGTTGGGTTTTTAAATTTTCATTACTATAACAGCACTACAATGAACCTCTTATTGGCTAAGTCTTTGACTGAATCCAGAATTTTCCCTTAGAATAGATTCCTTTTTTTTTTTTTTAATTTTTATTTATTTATGATAGTCACACACAGAGAGAGAGAGGCAGAGACACAGGCAGAGGGAGAAGCAGGCTCCATGCAGGGAGCCCGATGTGGGATTCGATCCCGGGTCTCCAGGATCACGCCCTGGGCCAAAGGCAGGCGCCAAACCGCTGCACCACCCAGGGATCCCTAGAATAGATTCCTAAAAGTGGATTCACTGAGCCAGAGTGAGAATAGAATGTAAGATCTTTGATTTATATTTGCCAGCCCCTTTTAAAGAGTGCTATCACCCCCAGCTACAAATTGTTCATACATACCCCTTCCTGCCTTTCACACTGTGGATCATGATTCCAGGCTCAAGCACAGATATCAGCGAGGACTGGGAAAAGGACTTTGACTTGGACATGACTGAAGAAGAAGTGCAGATGGCACTCTCCAAAGTGGATGCCTCTGGGGAGGTAAGTGGGCCTGGCTGGCCTCAGGGAAGCAAGCCCAGTGACCCCAGTATCTGAGGATTCTCCCCATCAGGCCCAACTGTCCCTTCAGAGTGGATCCCTATTCCTTTCTGAGATGGCAGCTTCAGGAAGGGTGCTGGGACCTCCCACTCAGGCCCTGAATAGTTCCGATCAGCAGGCTCTGCTTCCCCTCAGTTCCAGGTTGGATGGTGGGAGAGTTTCTGACATTAGCTCTGCATGAAAGTCACGTGAGGAGCTACTAAAAAATGTAGACTCCAAACCCCACCCCACATCTTCTGACTCATGGTCCCCAGGAATGGGACCTGAACAGATTTCTGGCCTTGGGGCAAAAGACTGTGTGATCTAGGGCAAGTCACTTAACCTGAGCCTCTGTTTCCTCATCATTGAACTGGTCCTAGAAGCTTGTAAGCTGTGATAGATAATGCACGTAGACATGTTAGGCATTGTGCCTAGGACATGGGAGGACTCAGTGAACATTACTAAAGCCCCCACAAAACCCAGTCCAGCTAAAAGCTCAGAGGCCTTACTACTCTTACTCTTCATTACCTGCTAGAATCAGGAATGGGTCATTTTGAATGAAAGGCAGGGAAAAAAGCTCTCACAGATAAGAAGTGACAGGACTGAGGGTCCAGCCCAAACACTTGATTCAAGTCAGTGTTTCTTCCAGTGTCACACAAGAACCACATGATCCTTCCATCATATAGCTCATGAATCTGCTATATGAGGTGAACAGATTAGAGAGACAGGCAGGGCCTCATTTTTCATACTGGAAAACTGAAACCTGGGGAGAGATAGAGGCCTACCCAAGAGTCTTTGGCTCCTGTGACCTCACTATATCCAGGCTGAGAAGGCCCATGATCACCTATCATGTCACAGGGGCTTGATGCCTTCTGTATCTTCATAGCCCTCTGTAAAACCAGATGACCATATACTTACTTCAGCAGAGTCATTCTATAACCTATCATACCAGGGATCAGCTGAGAGCAGGCCACTAGAAAGTTCCCTGGGGAGACTTCAGCTGGGGGAATAGGGTGCTAGAGCCCCTAATGAAGACACTGTGAGCACCTGCAGTGCAGTGCCACCTTACATCTCATCACAATGCCACTCTCAAGTTCTCCTTAAGGGACTGACCAGCTTGGTTCCTAGAGACAGGGTGTCCCCTTCTAGCATCCATTATTGGTCAGTGGAAGCCTTTTCTTTAGTTCTGGAATGATCAGAGCAGCAGACCTGCCCCTTAGGCAGAGGGCAGCTCTGCTCCCCAGACACATTCCTTAAGACAGTGGTTCACTCTCATAGAGGGCAGGAGGGTATGGCTCAAGGCAGGACTTGGGCATGGGGTGGGGGTGGGCTGCTGTTTAGGGGAGGGCTATCCAGAAATGGAGGCAGCTAGGGGAGGTGGGGTCTGGGCTTGACTCAGAGGAGTAAATATGTGTTTGTGCTCTCCATTATCCCCTCCTGTCTGCAGCTGGAAGATGTAGAGTGGGAGGACTGGGAATGAGGGGAGCCAGAGCGTACAGCTCCCCCACCCACAGAACCTCCCACCCCTTCGCTCGTCTCAGCCCAGCCCTGGAAGACACTGACTGAGAATGTTTCCCCAATGGCCTCTGTCAACCAGAGTTCTGGGCACAGATTGTGGGTGGCTCCTTGCTGGTCCTTTGGGCCTCTGCTCATATCTGGGAAGGGGCTCACTAAATCCAAACCAGAAACTCTGACTTGTGCCAACTATAGGATGATTCAAGGGGGAGGAAACCTACCCCCGACACCAGAAGAGCCTACATTTCTCTGCTGAACACCCACTGTTCTTGGGGACTCTTGCTGGGAAATCCCAAGGGATAACTCTAGCCCTTCTACCTGTGTAGACAGATGCTAAGCACCAGTCTCTTGGAGGAAGCTGAGACAACACTCTGTCCCATCCATAAGCAGGCAAGGAAGGTCATCCCACCTGTCCTTGACTAGACAGGGATGGCTAGCACATTTTGGTTCCTAGCCCAGTGAGTAAGAGGCATTCGTCTCTGGGAAACTTGCCTCTCTTTGGGGATCTCCCCCTCCCAGGCATTTTCCATTCCCAGAAAGGTTCCTTGTGGTTCCGAATCTAGAGACCAAACCCTGAGTCCCCACCTCCTTCCTTTTGTCCAGCCCAGGCTGGTATGTCCCCATTGCCTCTCCCAGGGCTTCTTCATGTCAAATGCACCCAAGTCCTTAGCCCAGCTGTGCCACCTGCAAGAGTCTGCTCTTGCATTTCTTCCCCTCCCCAAGAAGGGAGGGGGTCACTTCAGGCCCTTCTGTGCATTGCCTGGCGGGATACCTTGTCCAACCAGCTACCCACCTCGACCTCCCTGTAGCTTAGGACACAAGCCAGCTACCAGCGGTACAGAGCAGTGATCAAAGCCGAGTACTTACACCTCTGGTAAGCCCAACTTCTCCACCTCAACCCTTCTGCTTCTTGAAGGGATATGCTGGGGGTGAACCTCTTGAGACTCTCATCAGGCTTCTTCAAAAGCTCTTCCTCCTGAAGACAGACCCAGTCTTTGTGGCTCTCACCCTCACTCTGGTAAAGCTGTTCCTCTCTTGGGGAAATGAGGGGCTGCAGGAATTCCTGGAGACCCTGGTGCTTCATGATGCTGCTCTGGTGATTCTTGTACATAATCTGGTGTATTCACCAATGATTTAAAAGGATTGTGGTCAGATATGCCAAGAGAGTGGTGGTCATTTCCACTTCAAACCTTCAGTGAGGGGGTGGGATGTAAAGAATGTTGAATCTTTTTTTTTTTTTTTTTGACGGGATGGGGTTTTTCTCTTTGTAATTACTTCTTTAGTTTAATTAACCTTTTGGTTGTTTGTGCAATATTATATATTTTAAATTATAATGCATCTCCCCAGAGTATTTTGTAGCCAGGAAAAGAAAAAAGGAAAAAAAAAAAAAAAAGATTCTAACAGCTGTTAGTTTTGTAATTAAAAAAGAAAGAAAAAAGAACTTTGTCCTGAACCTTTTCCAGACTTGCCGTTAATAGCATTAAAGAGATTCAAAGAAGCTGGAAGGGTGTCTGGGGGTCTCTTCTTGTCCCCAGCAGCAGCTGCGCTGGAGGCAGGGCCGGACAAACACAGAATGCAGGGTGGCTTCTGCGTGGAGCCTAAGGAAGGGGCAGGGATGGCAGGAGGAGTGGTCTGAGTCACGAAGAAGTCCCTCATCCTTACCTCAGACACAGCTTAGACCCTGGGGTAAGGCAGGGAACGGCCCCCAGCAGGCCTCCCACCAAGACAAGGAGTCGAGAAGCCATCTCTGCATTCCCAGTGCTTCTGCTTTTATTTGGAAAGGAAGTTACAACAGCAGTGGTTCCACTGCTCTCGGGTCACTTTTCTCTTCTCCTCCCCCACCCTGTGTACGATTCTGGGGTCTATTTTTAATTAACTTGAGTGAAACACCTGTGTGAAAATCACTTGTTAGCTCTAATAAAAGGGAAGTCTGAATGAGGCCCTCTGGTTGCATGAAGATCTTTAAAGGGAAAGAGAAGTAAGGCTCGGGAGGGCATAGGTAAGTTATAGGATAGAAGTAAACTTAATATATATATTATATATATAGGTATATACATGTAAGATAGAAGTAAACTTAAATATATATCACCATTTTAGAAGCAGGTTTTTGGGTTTGCTTTCTCTCCCTGTTTTATTGGGGAGGACTTGCCATTGCTTTTATCAAGTGCTTGCTAGCCATGGATGGCAACTAACTTCTTCAATTGAAGGCCGGAGGATCATATCTGGTTCCAGGAGCCGCTTGAGCAGGTCCTGGCATTCGGCCGAGATGCCCAGATGAGTAGGGAAGGACACCCCCTTCTGCTGCTGCCACAGCATCTTGGGAATGTCTGTGTCGTCAAAAGGTAGGCTGGCACAGAGCATGACGTACAGGACCACACCCATGCTCCAGACGTCCCCCTTCTTGCTATCATGGGGAATACCCTGCAGCACCTCAGGGGCGGCATAGGCTGTGCTGCCACAGAAGGTCTGGCTCAGCTCTCGGCGTGACTTGGGCAACACCTTAGCAAAGCCAAAGTCTGTCAGCTTCAGATTGAAGCCCTGCAACAAGGCGTTCTCACACTTGAGGTCCCGGTGGGCCACACCACAGCCATGGCAGTAGCGGATGGCCTCGACCATCTGACGGAAGAGGGCCTTGGCCCGGCTCTCGGGCAGCGGCCCCCCATTCAGCACACAGTCAAAGACATCCCCTCCCTCAGCCAGCTCCATCACCAGGTAGATTTTCCCATCAGCAGACTCCAGCATCTCATACACCCGGATGATGTTCTTGTGGTCCAGGGTGCGGACAATCTGGAGCTCCCGAGGCAGGAATCTCTGGATAAATTCTGAGGAGACAAGGGAAAAAAAGATAGGATGTCAAGTCCAGAAAGGGATAACTCTTCACTCCTGTCTCCTGCCTTCCAGCTTCTGTCTGTCTGGGTCTTGTGCCCTGGTTCCCATTAACAGTCTTAAATGTCTAGCTGCTTGGACGTTGCAAAGAATGTTCACTACTATTATTTTTATAGTTAGTATAGTATTCAGAGGAACTACTCCCTGCCACCCTAAGGGACTGTGAGCAACCTGTGAGATACCACAGATATCAAAGTGCTTTGGGGATTTTTAGACAAAACCACTGAATCTGTTATGAGGCCTGATTTGCCCACAGCATAGTGAGCCAGCTCCTCACACCCCTGCCTCCTACCCACAGTTCTTCCCATGAGCCCTGTCTCCCTTTTTCCCATTTTGCCTGCCTTGGCAGCAGCTCCTGCCCTCTGCCAGCCTAGACCGTGGCCTCTGTGCCCACTTCTGTCCCTCTCCCGGAATAGGGCAGGTCCAGCAGGCTGGGGTTCTGCCTCTGACGACCCTTTGCCTCCTGCCACTTTAATCTTGGGTTTTAGACTCAGCTCTTGGGTTTTAAACAGCTCTTTGTGCTGTTTCTAGACTCCCAGCATCCTTCTGTTCCCCCGCTGACCTACCCCAGAGCCACAAACTCTTGCAGTCCTTGGCTCCAGACTAAGGGGGGGGGGGGGGGGCGGGGGATGATCCTTTCCACCGGCGAAAGTGCCCACCCACCTCAACCAGCCCTCCCTTCCTCCAAAGGGGCCCCAGCTCACCTTCTGGCCCTCCCATCTTGTCAATAATTTTAATTGCCACTTTTCTTTGGTGTTTTTTGGAAAATGCTTCTTTGACTTTTGAGTAGGTCCCTTCCCCAATGGTCTTGCCCAGCTGGTACCCATTGGAGAGCAGAAAGTCCTCCATGCTGTCTAGCGCCTCCTTCCTTCCTATCACCCTCTCAGCTCATGCTGCCTCTGTGAGGCAGCTCTACTCCACCATCGCCCTTGGCCTGCTCCTTTTCCCCCCAAGGACTTCATCCGCAGCTGCCCCCAGCGCTAGAACATTCTCCGTCTGGACACAGCAGCCACGGGTGGTGGGGAGGGAGAGGGCCAGACATTTTAAAACTCCGGCCCAATTGTGATGTAAATGATGTGTGACCCTTGGCCAAAATGGGCAGCGCCCTTACCTGCCCTCACCCCCGCCACCAGCAAACCCAGCACGGGTTAAGTCGCCGCCGCGCCCGGTCCCGGAGCCAGGCAGGGGGTCCGCCCGGGGCGTCTGCGCGCCGCCCGGAGGACGGGCTCCTTTTCGTGGACGCCGCCCCGCGGCTGCCGGGGCTCTGCCCGGACCCAGCGCCAGGGGCCATGGCAAGAGCCCTCCGGCCCCGGCTCGCGGCCGCGCTGAGTGCCACGGCCGGGGGCTCCCGGCGAGAGAAACGGGCTCTGTGAGGTCAGCGCGCCGCGGCCCGGGTCACAATGCAGCCGCCCCTCGACGCCCGGGCCGTGGCGCGCCGCAGACACCTGCCCGGCTCCGCCTGGACCCGAGCGTCCTCCCGCGCCCTGGGTCGGGCAACTGCTTCCCGCCCGGGACCGGCCTCGGCCTCCGGCAGGTGAGCAACGCCCCGGGGGGCGGGCGCGGGCGCGGGCAGGGGGCGCCCGGAGGCCCGGGAGCGCCTGACCGCCACTCCCCGCGCAGAGCGCCCCCGGGCCCGGACATGAGTGCCCAGGAGCCCCCGCAGGGTCGGAGATTCCCCATTGAGGCCGGAGACTCCCCTGGCCTTGCCGCCGCCCCCGAGTCCCAGGACAGCCCGGAGCCGGTAGCCACGGAGCACAACCCGGTCAGGTGAGGCCGGCGCCCCCCCGCGGCCCCTCCTGCCGCCCCGGCCCCCTGGGGCGTCCCTGCCGTGGGGGCCCCGGGATGCCTGCGTCCGCTTCCCCCGTCCAGAACCCCGTCCCCGCGTCAGCGCTCGGAGGGAGGGGGGCAGGGCGGGTGCACTTTCCCCCGCGTTCCCAACCGCAGGGGCCGGGCCCCGCTTTCCCCAGGCCGCTTCGACGCTGCCCGGGCTGCCACTGCCTGACGCTGCTGCACGTGCCCATCGACGTCTACCTGGCCATGGGCGGGAGCCCCCGGGCCCGCGCCACCTGAGTGCGCCTGCGCACGGCGGCTCCGCGGGAGCCGGGCGGGGACGGGGCCGCCGCGGGCCACCACGCTGAGGTCGCGCGCGCCGAGCACGAGACAATGATGCACATTTTAAAATAAAAGAATGATGCACATTTTAATAAAGCACAGCATAAACTGTTCTTTCCACTCCGGGCTGGCCGTGTATGTCTATCCCGTCGATCGGCCCGCAAGCTGCCCGCCCGCCGTCCTCGCAGGGACCCAACCCTAGAGTCCCGCGCTCCCAGTGGGCGCCAGCCCTTTCCCCCATTTCTTCCGGGTCCTGACCCCTTGCAGGGCAACCTTTCCCCTGCCCTCATCCTTCGCCTCATCCCTCTTGGTTTTCCAGGGAAATTCGCACAGCTGTGCTGGACTCTGGTGGTCCAGAGAGGCTCTGGCCTGGAGGGGTTGGACAGACAACTTAGAATAAAGAGAATGGCCACCCACAACAGGCCTGTTTAATGCTCCTGAGATGGAGTTAGATTTTGTTACCTGCTGTTCTGTGACCCCAGGCACCTCTGGCTTCGTTGGAGGGATTAGTGGTCTCCCAGGCCTTCTAGAGCCTTGATTTCTCCTGGGAGTGGTAGGACCAAAAGAAGACTGGGGAAAAAACCTTGATTTCTCATTCCTTTTTTTTTTTTTTAGATTTTATTTATTCATGAGAGACACAGAGAGAGAGAGGCAGAGACACAGGCAGAGGGAGAAGCAGGCTCCATGCAGGAAGCCCAACATGAGACTCGATCCCAGGTCTCCAGGATCACACCCTGGGCTGAAGGCAGTGCTAAACTTCTGAGCCACCCAGGCTGCCCCTCATTCCTATTTTATATAGAGTTGAGGGAACTGAGGCTTGAGAGACTTGCCCAGGTTCCCCCAGATGATAGTTGAGAGTCTAGCACACTCATCAGTGTCCTCAGACTTAATACTCTAAAATCTATCCATGAGCCAAGGCTGCCTGGAAGTATAGCATTTAACTGAACAAGTATTTTCCACTTTTCAATTTTGCTTTAATGAGCTTGTATTATCTTAATATTAGAAAAAAGTATATGTACCAGTATATACCAAAAGTATATGACCCAGAGGTCAGCTCAGTCTCCTGGTCCCTGAAATCTAAATACAGATGACTTAACACCCCTAAGCCACGTGGGGTAGAACTCCCAGCCCTCCCTAGAATACTTCAGAATCCCAGTCACCCCAAAGGACCACCATTCTCAACTTCCCAAAGGACCATCATTCTCAACTGCCGTACAAATTCTCTCCCAGGCAGTTCCCAAATGTAGGAGACTTATTAAAAGAGTAGAGGATGTCACTATATTGTACATCTGAAACTAATATTACACCATGTTAACTGGAATTTAAATTAAAACTTTAAAAAAGTAAAATTTTAAAAATACACTAAAAAAAAAAAAAAGAGAGAGAGAAGATATTTGCCAAAAAAGGGTCTACTTCGAAGTGAGGACTTTAGACTTGACCATCTGGTGCCTGGTCCTTCAAACGTCCTAGTTCTTGAAAGCTCTCCTATGCCTCCCTCTCCCTTTTACCCACCAGGAGAATACCTGGCTTCAGGCCACAATGCTGGCTTCTTTTCTTTCTCCACTTTACTCCTCTCTTTCTCCACCCTTAATTCCTAGAGAGCCCCTAGGGTTGTCATTTCAGTCCATTAAGTGGAGTAATCCGGCTGTTTCTATCCCCACTGAACTGCATCCAGGCAGGCCCTACTCAGCAGAACCCACACCACTACCCCACAGAAAAGGGCCTTCTTCCCTGCAAACAGTAACCTCCCTTCTTAGAAGACCACTGTTAAGTTTAGAGAGAAAAAAAATATCGGCCTCTATACTGATAAGGTATCTCCTTTGTAAGCAACTAAAGTTGGCTTATGCCAAAAAGGAATTGGTCGTCTCAAGTGGCTGGGAAGGATATAAGCTTTCCAGATACATAAAGGAACATTAAGGGAATAAGTTAGGAACTAGGGTGGTCGCTGGGCCCACCAAGACTGCCCATCTGTCCATGATTATCTGCTCTGGGCAGTGATCATAGCTGAGGCAGTTTGAAGATCTGCTCGTGGAAGGAAGAGGTGCTTTCTCCCTGTCTCAGTTTACCTGACCTTGGCAAGGACAGCAATTGGCCCTTCATAAGTGGCATGCGAAGTCTTTTGGCCAATTACCGTAGTCAGGGAAATGTGAGACTGTAACTGATCCAGCTGGACCAGCAGAACCTACCCTTGAGGTAGAAGCCTGGCCAGGTGATTGACAGCATCACCAGAAAATAATGGGCAGTGATGGAGAAAAAACATTCCAGGAGCAGAGATAGCTTATGTCAACACTGGGTATACCTGGGAGGAAAAGAAGCCTGGGCAGAGAGAGAGAGAGGCAGAAGCCAGGGTAACAACTCTATTCCATGTAAATGGAGATCCTTGGACAGTGTGACCAGGAGTCAGGCCACTGGGTTCTAGTTTGGGCCCTGTTGCTGCCTCAGTCGATACAAGTCCACCAGCCAGGCCTGTGCAGGGCACTGGGAATTCAGCGGAAAATGTGAAGGACACAGGCATTGGCCCTCATGGAACTCATACAGCCTAGCAGACCAGAGACCTCACTCAAGCAAGTCCCTTCTTCACTGATTTAAAAAAAAAAAAAGGGCCACCTGGCTGGCTTGCTCAGTTGGAGGAGAGTGAGACTCTTGATGTCGGGTAAGTTCAAGCCCGACACTGGGTTTAGAGCTTACATACATACACACATATCAATTTTACAAGGAGGGAGAGGGCACCTGGGTGACTCAGTCTGTTGAACTGGGTGTCTGACTCTTGGTTTTGGCTCAGGTCATGATCTCTGGTTGTGAGATCAAGCCCCACATCGGGCTCCATGCTTCCCCTCCACCCCACCCTACTGCTCACTCTCTCTCTCTCTCATTCTCTCTAAAATAAATAAAAATCTTAAAAAAGAAAGGGAAAGAAAAGACAAGACTTACTGCCAGCCCTCCCCCATATGCGTGGGTAACCAGTAACAGTAACGCAAAGATTTCAGACACACACCTTGCCTAGATGGGTCAGACCCTGGGGCTAGTTAGCTCCACCAGGTGGAGAGCACCTCGTGGGCAAAGCCCTGGAGACTGGAAAGTAGAGGCAAGTTCCAGGAAGTCCGTTCAGTCACCTTCTGCCAACACCTCCCTCTCTGGGCTGCACCGGGTACTGAGAACCCAGGCTTGACTCTCACAGATCCCTGGCCCTCGCAGAGCTCAGAATTCAGGGGATCTGGGGATGAGTTAACAAAAGAAAAGCTGGACCAAGGAGGCCTTGAATTTGAGCTTTGTTCTCTAGGAGACAGGGAACATGACAGACCCCAACTTGAGTTACTTTGCTCTCTTATTTTTTCTCTACTTTTCCATCGTATTCTCTGTTTCTTCCTCCCCTACCCCCCACAGAAAAGTCACTGGACTCAACTCTGGTCTGAGATTTGAGTCCTGTCTCTGCCATTCACTGGCTATGTAAACTTGGACTAGTTACTTCGCCTCTCTGAGTCTCCATTTCCAAATCTGTAAAATGGGGTTAATGACACCTGCAGGAGGCTTTCGTGGCGTACAGCACCAGGCAGGAGTCTCTGGCACAGCCAGGACTTAAGCAAGAGAAGCTGCTGCTCCTACCTCTGGCTTCAAGGGGCAGTAGAGAGCCAGCCAGTCGCGAGCCCTGGGCCTGGGTGATGCCCAGCCTTGGAGCGGGTTGGGGAATCCCTCTCGCCTCCCTCTGCCAACTTCCCAGCAGTTCTGCTCCTGAGCCTAGGAACTTGGCTGGGGGGCATTTCCAGGGGAATCCCCAGGTGGGAAAGGAAGAGCTGCCTCCCTCACCCTCGAAGATAAAGTGGTCCCCAGACCCCAAGGCAGGACCCCCAGATCCCAAGCTGATTCTCTGGGCCCACGGAATAGGGATGGACCTGGAGAAAGGGGCATACTCAAATCACGGCTTCCCCTGACTTGCCTCTCAGACACCTTATTAGCTAGCCCCTCCCTAAAGGACCCCCTTTTAGAAGGAGGGGGCGAAGTACAGATGGACCCCCCGGGTTACCATGGAGATGGCAGGGAAAAGGTTGCTGTATCGTCATGGCAACAATTGACGTCAGTACTACCCTTTCCTGTTGCTTGATATGAGGGGGGGCAGCCACCCCAACCACAAGCAAATACCCCACAAAGCCTCCTTTCCTTACTGAGCCAATCAACCAGAGGGTCGACGAGCTTAATATAGCACAAGTTAAAAGCAGTCTCTGATGTCAGTCAAACCCTGTTCAAATCCTCGTTCTGCCTGTCTTAGCTGTGGGAATTTTAGCAAGTTCCTTAAGCCCTGGAAGTCTCATCTTCCAATGGGGATAAATCAGCTACCTGCCTCCAGAGTGAGTGTGAGGACCGCATGGGATCGTGCAGGTCATGGGCACTGGGCCAGCTCACAGGAGACGCACACTGACCTTAGGGACTGTTGGGTCCTGGGGATCCGTCAGTGGATGTGGCCCTTCAGATACAGACTCACAGCCCCCCAAGAACATAGAGAGGACTAAGCTCCCAAGTTTGAGCATCATAGAATGGGGGGGGGGCATCTCAAGGTGGAGCCAGAAACAGTGGAATTTCCAGACTCTGAGGAAACCCCAGATGCCACTTTCCCTGAAACCCCGTCACATCCGGACTCTGACCCAACTTCCCCTTCTGCTCCCTCTGCCTCCTCCTAGGCCTTCTCAGCAGTCTTCATGGGCCTCCATCTGCTCTTCTATGGAAAAGGATGGAGGAAAGCCCACAGGTAGACATCAGGCAGCCAGACACTGAGTAGGTTGGACGCCCCAGGTATAGGGGTGTCCCAGTGCCCTCTGGCATCTCCCCACCCATCTTCAGGCATGGGGCCACCAAAAACGTTCTCATTGCCTGTCTCTGCCCTCACTTCTGTCCAGGCAACAGCAGTCCATTCTGCTCCAGTTCCCCCGCCACCACCCTGAATCAGGGGCCCATCATTGCCCAAGCAAGCCCCTAACCTGACTCCCTGTTTCCTTCCTGGCTTGATGCTTCCCACCAGTAATTTATCAAGATCACAAACCCAGGGCAGCCCAGGTGGCTCAGCGGTTTAAGCATTGCCTTCAGCCCAGGGTGTGATCCTGGAGATGCAGGATCAAGTCCCATGTTGGGCTCCCTGCATGGAGCCTGCTTCTCCCTCTGCCTGTATCTCTGCCTCTGTGTGTGTGTGTGTGTGTTTCTCATGAATAAATAAATAAAATCTTTTAAAAAAGAAAAATAGAGATCACAAACCCAGCCATACCATTTTCCTATTTAAGACTCATCTGTGGTTTCTTTACATCATTTATCCAGCCGCACCACACCCCTCAATGATTCACATCACATTCTTCCACCTGCTTTTCCAGGCATGCTGTTCCTTCTGCCCAGAACAGCCTCCCTCCCAAGCCCACTTACCCTTCAGGTCTCTACCAGTTGACACAGGTCCTCTGACCACCTGTGCTTCCCCTCTCGTAGCACCTTCTTGTTCCACTGTGTGCCCGGTGATCCCTGATGCATGTCTGCCTTCCCCCTTATGCTGTGGACTCACTGAGGGCACGGGCTGTGTCATGTTCATCCTGACATCCCAGGGGCCTAGATAGAATGGCAGGGCTCAGGAGTTGGTAGAGTGTCTGCAAATTAGACTAGCCAGTGACTGCGTGATAGGTCCACAGAGGAGCGGCGGCAGTGCTGCGAGGAGAAGGAACCAGCAGAGCCAGCCAGGAGGTCCAGAATGGTTCCCCTAAGGACAATGCAGCTGAGGCAAGGAAGTGGGGAGGAAATGTCCCTGGCACTGGGGTTGGTAGGTGCCAAGGGTGCTCTTGGTGCTAAAGACACTGTGCAGAGGGGCAAACTCATGTTTTGGAAAGACAACCCTGGCTGCTTTGCGGGAATAGACCACATAAGGGATAGAGAGTGGCAGCAGGGAACCACGGCAGGAGGCTGCTGCAGCCCCCTTGGGTGAAAGGTGAGGGGCCTTGGACCAGGCATGCATTAGCAGTGGGAATGGACAGAAGCTATGGGATTTTTTAAATGTCCTGGGGTGCCTGGGTGGCTCAGTCAGTTAAGCGTCTGCCTCTAGCTCAGGTCATGATTTCAGGGTCCTGGGATTGAGCCCCTGTCGGCTCCCTGTCCAGCAGGGACCCTGCTTCTCCCTCTCCCTCTGCCCCTCATCCTGCTCAGGCTCTCTCTCATTCTCTCTCAAATAAAAATATGAATGAATGAATGAATGAATGAATGAATCTTTAAAAAAATAAAATGTCCTGGAGAGGACAGGATTTCATAGCTGCTTGAATATGAAACGACAGAGAAGAGCTACAACAAAACCCAGATTTTTGGTTCTGGCAGCTGAGAAAATGGCCAAGCTAGGGAACATGGGAGGAAGGGCAGGTGTGGGGCATGTTTCCTCCGAGGTGGGACATCCGGGGAGGGAGGGGTGAGGAGACAGGTATAGGGCAGAGAAGACAGACCAGGGCTGAAAGAGAGAAGTGAGTCTCTGACAGAGGTAGACACCCAAGGCAAGGGAACCAATGAGATTTCCTTGGGACATGATTAGGCAGTGAGCAAAGGATGAGAAATTTGCCATATGGCAGCAGCCAGTAAGATGGCAAGGAAATCAAGAGTGCACAGTGTCCAGAAAAACAAGGACACAAAAGTATTTCACGTGGGAGGGAGTATTTGTATGAAAGTCAGCCACTGCTAAAGGGTCAAGTCAGATAAAGACTCACGACCATCCCTGGGATTTAGCAAGGAGGAGGTCAGTGGTGACCTTGAGGAGCAGAGCTGTTCCTGTGGAATGGTGGGGGAGGAAGCCAGATTGCAGGGGCTGAGTGAGGAAGTGGAAACAGCGTGTGTACACAACTCTTTCAAGAATGTTGGCTGTGAAGGGGAGCTGGAGAAGGACATGGGGTTGAAGGAGGCTTTCTTCTTTTTCAAAGATAGGAAAGACTAGAGCCTGTTTGTTTGCTGCTGGGAAGGAGCCATCAGGGAGGGAGAGGTTGGATGGAGATAGAGAAAAGAGGAAGGGATGAGGGGAGGGAGAGTCCCTAAGGAGGGGAAAACAGGAGATTAAATCCCCAAATATGGCTGCAAAATTGGGGGACAAGTCAGGGCCTGTAGTAGGCCCTGGGGGCTCGGAACAGCTGCCCACTCTCCCCAGCAGCCAGTGTGAGTCACTGGGGGGGAAATAGCCCAAACTGGCAGTGTGGGAAAGAGAGCTGGGCCAGCACGTTCCACTGGATCCCCAGGGGGTCGGGGAGCAGGGCCCAGCCTGGGCTCTGAGCCCTGAACCCCATGCTCTGATCAGAACAAGGGCACCTCTGTAGGGGTGGGCAGAGCAGTATGAAGCCTGGGTTTTACTTTTGGCTTCTCTCTGCCACTCTCTGAACCTGTTTCCCCTTCTCCCAAGAGGGTGTTAGACCAGATCAAGGGCTTCTAACTTTTTCTTTGTTGGGGGTGGTGAGGAGGGTTTGCTGTCAGGGATCCTTTCTAAACTCTTCCCAGAAATATATATGTATTTGGAACTTTGAGACAGTCTAGGGGGTCCTGGATCCCCAGAAGTTCATTCATAGAATGTCTCCAGATGAGAACTCCTGAACTAGAGGTGGCTGAGGGGCCTTCTGCCTCTAACGTTTGAAAGTGCCCTGGAGCAAGGGGCAAAGCTCTTGAAAGGGCCTTGGGAGGCAGAGCTGGGGGACCCTAAGCCTGGGAGCAGGCCCGCCTTTGGAGGTGTGCGTCCTGCCTGAGGATGCCATCGGGGTGGGCCTGCAAGCAGAGGCTGGGCCCCGGGGTGGGATGGGGAAAGTCTATCCAGCCGGCAGCCGATCTTGCTGCCCGTCCTTGGTCCTGGGGCAGGGGGGGGAGTAGGGAGTGTCTCAGGAGACCTTGGAAATCCGGGGCCTGGCCGCCTCCCACCAAGGCGGCGGGTGAAGTCCGACCACCGCCCAGACCCACCCGCCCCCGCCCCGCTCCGCCCGCTGACGCCTCCTGCTAAAAACGGGCGTCCCGGGGGGAGTATGGGCTTTCAGGCCTCCCCCTCCACCCCGGCGGGTATTTAAGAGGCCGAGGCCGGCCAGGCGGGCCGACGCCATGCTCTTCACCGAGACTGCCCACTTCGTGGTGAATTTTCTTCTGTCCCGGTGAGGGGGCCCCGGGGAGGGCGCCGGCGGGACAAAGGGCCTCCAGCAGCGGGGGGAGGAGGCGCCGGCCGAGCGCCCCGACGCGGTCCTCCAGGCCCTCCGGCCCCCCGGCCCACAGGGCCTCCGACGCAGGCCGGGCCCGCCCGCGGAGCTCGGGGTGACGGCTGCCGCGTCTCCCCCGCAGGCGGCCCCGGGCCCCGCCCCCACACCGCCTGGACCAGGAGCTGTGTTTCTGGGGCTGCCGCGGCCCGGCCCTGCCGGCGCCCGCCTCCCGCCGCAGCCTGGGCGACTACTGGCTGAGCCCGCAGCGCCGCCGCCCGCCGGGCGCCGCCTGGCGCTGGCCGACGCGCAACCTGCTGCTGCTGCCGGGGGCCACCGGGCTGGCGGACGTGCCCTCGGCGCGCTGGCCCAGCTGCTACGGCGCGCGCCCGCGCCTCACGTGAGCGCGCGGGGCGGGGCCCGGGGGCGGGGCCCGAGGCGGAGGGCCGGTCAGGGGTTGGGTAGCCCGGGCCTGACGGGGCCTGGGAGCGGGAGCAGGGGGCGGAACCCGGCGGGGGGGGCGGGGCGCCGCTGAGAGCGGAGGGGAGGGGCGGGGCCAGGCGGAATGGGCGTCGCCGGGGGGCGGAGCCTTGCCCCCACCCTGTCGGCCCGACTTTCCCCTCCTCCAGGTGGAAGCACCGATGGCAGAATATTAACTACCAATTCCTGGGCAAGAGGAAGAGGCATCTAGCTCCCCTGCGCCCGTGAGAGCCGGTGAGGGGCGGGGCCAAAGGAGGGTGCGGCCGGCGGGGCGGGGTTCAGGGGGCGGGGCCTGGCGGAGGTGGGCGGGGCCTGGCGGAGGTGGGCGGGGCAGGGCGAGATGCCAGCGTCCGCGGAGCTTCCCCAGCCGCTGCCTCCCGGGCTCCAGGACCTGGAGGGGACGGGCTATCGGACTCTGCGGGATTACTCATCCCTTCCTTTCTCTGACCACCACACTTTTTACAAGATTGACAGATTTGACTATATTAAAATTTCTGTTCATCAGAAGGCACCTAAAAAAGTAAAATAGAGGGGTGCCTGGCGAGCTCTGTCGGTAGAGTATGCAACTTTTGATCTCAGGGTCCTGAATTTGAGCCCATAGAAATTACTTTAAAATAATAATAATAGGGCGCCTGGGTGGGTCGGTGGGTGAAGCCTCTGCCTTCCGCTCAGGTGGTGCTGCGGGCGGCGTCCTGGGATGGAGCCCTGCATCAGGTTCCTTGCTTAGCCGGGAGCCTGCGTGTCCCTTGCCCCACCTGCCCCACCTGCCCTGCCTTGTGTTCTCTCTCTCTCACTATCTCTCGCTCTCTCAAACAAATAAATCAAAATCTTAAAAATAAAAAATTATAATAAAGTATAATAGGGTTCCAAACAAGGCTCCTGCCTAGCAACCCAGCTGAATGACCTGAGAGAAAGGAAGTCCTGGTGGCCTTGAGGGCACAGTACTGACAGTCACCCTCTGTGCATCTCTGAATGCCTCTGCCTCTGAGCATGGCTGTGTTTCTCTGGGTGTGCATCTATCTCTGATCTCTATGTCCGTTTATTTATTCAACAATTACTTATCAAGGATCAAGGGCCTGTTTTCGTTTATGCTAGGTTTATACTCTGAGTGATTGAGCTGACATTGAATTCCCTGCCCTCATGGGGCTTACATTCTGGTTAGAGAAACAATAAAAAGAAGGGATAAACAATGCCTTGGGTTTGAGAAGAACAAGGGGGCCAGGTGCTGCTTTATATGGAGTGAGCAGGGAATCTGTCTTGTCTAGAACAATACCTGACTCATAATCGAGGCTCAGTAAATGTTGCATGAATGAATGGTTTGGTTAGGTCCTGTCTGAGGAGGGAACTCTCAATCAATGCTTGAAGGATGAAGGGTCAGCCACTCCAGACCCTGGAAAGAGTGTTCTGAGTGGAGGGAACAGCACAGGACTAGTTGCCTCCGGCTGTCTGCCCTGTTGTATCCCTGTTGCCGGCTCTGTTTGTTGTCTCTGTGATCTTGGGAATCCTAAGGCAGGTTTAAACAGGGCCCCTCCAGGGTCTCCGGAAGTGAGGTCACTGCTGAGCTGATTCACCCCCTGGCCTGCTCTGGCCTAACTAGCCTGGCCCAGCCATTCCCCTGGAAGCCGACCCTCCCCCCAGCGGCCTCAGTCCCATGACCTCTGGCTCCTTCCCGGGCTAGCATCCTGTAGCAGGCAGGAAGGCCTTCATGCTCCCTAACCACAGTCCTTCCTCTCACTCTGCCTTGCAGGCAGAGGAGTCCTGCCTGGACAGAGAGGCCCAGGAAAGACCTGACAGAGTGGGAGGCATATCCCCCCTGCCGCCCCCCCCCCACCCCCCCGCCCGGGCTACACCTGGGAGGGGCAGAGCAATCACTCATCTTCGAAGCTTCTGCTACATGTATTTTGTCATTCAGTCCTTCAGCGCCCATTTCATAGACAAACTCAGGCAGGCCCAGAGAAGAGAAGGGGGCAGAACTGGGACCCGAGCACAGGCCTCCTGATGAAATAGTAATAATCAGGATCCCTGGGTGGCGCAGCGGTTTGGCGCCTGCCTTTGGCCCAGGGCGTGATCCTGGAGACCCGGGATCAAATCCCACATCGGGCTCCTGGTGCATGGAGCCTTCTTCTCCCTCTCTCTCTCTCTCTCTCTCTCTCTCTCTTTCTCTCTCTGTGACTATCATAAATAAATAAAAGTTAAAAAAAAAAGAAATAGTAATAATTGTGACAACAGATATTTATTGCCCATTTATTCTCTGCCGGGTACTGTGCTAAAATTTTGCGTGCATTTTCTTTTTAAAGATTTTTAAAAATTTATTTATTCATGAGAGACACACAGAGAGAGAGAGAGAGAGAGAGGCAGAGGGAGAAGCAGGCTCCACCTAAGGAGCCCGATGTGGGACTCGATCCCGGGACTCCAGGATTACTCCCTGGGCTGAAGGCAGCGCTAAACCGCTGAGCCACCCAGGGATTCCCTGCATTTTCTTTTTTAAGATTTATCATAAACCGGGGATCCCTGGGCGGCTCAGCGGTTTAGCGCCTGCCTTCACCCCAGCGCGTGATGCTGGAGTCCTGGGATTGAGTCCCACGTCAGGCTCCCTACATGGAACTTGCTTCTCCCTCTGCCTGTGTCTCTGCCTCTCTCTCTCTCTCTCTCTCTCTCTCTTTCTCATGAATAAATAAATAAAATCTTAAAAAAAAAAGATGTATCATAAACCTACTCACGGTGGCTACCACAGTTATTTCTTTTCCCCTCAGAGGACACTGAGGCTCAGAGCCATTATGCAACTTGCCCAGGGACACCTAGCTAGTTGGTGGCAGAGCTGCGTGTGACCCCAGGCAGTGCTGGATGCCCAGTGACACACCCGCCGCCTCAGGGTTCCAGGGGATGTCATGGAGGTCTGTTTTCCAGGGATTTCAGGAGCCGGGCTTCAGGTTCATCACATGACGTCCCGAGGCTGACTCGTGCCAAGGCAGGACGAGCAGGAAGATGTCCTGGGAGCCCTGCAAAATCCTGTATCCCTCTCTGTGGGTGAAGATTCTATACCTTTGCCCTCCTCCCTGGGATCTCCATGTTTCTGCCCCTTTACTGCCCAAATAAAGCAGTTTTCACCTCTCTGGCTCTCTCTACTTTGGGGGTGATCCTTTCAATTCTCCCCATTCACACCCGCTGAGATAGACTGAACCCGCAGGGCTGGGGGGTTGGTGGCATCTTCTGCTGTCACTCCTGACCCTTCCACTGCCTTCATCGAGCCCTTTCAATGGGAGAGAATGGATGAACCAGACCTGGCTCCTGCTCTCCAGACTATCACAGTATCACAGCAGGAGAAAAACAGAGACATATGCCAGTTCAGTAAAGTGCCACAGCAGGGTGACATTAGTTTTTGGGGGGCACAGTGAGTCCTCTGGTGGGCCAGGAAAGACTTCAGGAGGGGTTCCTTGAGCTAAATCTTAATGGTTACGCAGGCACTGGGTAGGCACATAGAGGGAATAGCACTCCAGGCCGACTGGGCAGCAGTCATTTACGGGCAGAAATGGTCATCCTGCCGAGGGAATCGTGAGACTGGCAGTCAAGGGCCTCTGCCTGAAGTGAGGCTAACTGAGCCTGGCGCTTCAAAGACTTGACTGCTAAAACAAGGAGTTGGACGTTCTCCAGGAGGAGATGGGGAACCGTGGACAGGTTTAAAGCAAGGGAGAGACATGGGCCCTTCATGGCATCTCCAGGCCTAGAGCCTTCCCCGGGTTCTCAGGGACCATGCCGGTGGGCAATGAGTAGCCTCTGGCGGTCAACCAAGTCCAAGGCCTCAGGGCACCTGTCCCTATGCTCCCCCTTACACACTCTGCCAGCGTCTACCCGGGACTGAGACCAGGAGTGGATCCTGTCCAAGCCTCCCTGCAAAGGTCTGACTGAGGGTGCTGATGGCTGGAGGATGGAGTCTTTGGGCTCTTACCTTAACTCATCCACTCAGTGGTCAACAGCAGCCCCCTTCTGCATCCCATGAGACCCAAGTATGGTCCATCCCATGCCCTTTATGGGGGACTCAGTCACACAAACAGGTAACGACAAGGCAGTCCCACTCCAGCTCCCCACAGGAGCAGACTCCTAGAACCATCTCCCTTCCACCTCCAGCCCCTCTCCCTCCACGTGGGTCCCGGTCCCTGTCTCTGGTGCTCTCTGCTCCCTGAATGTCTCTGGATATTGTCTTCACCTCCTCTGCCCTCCACCCTCACCTTGTCCCGGCCACTATCACTTTCTTTTTTTTCCTCTCTGCCCCCCCCCGCCCCCCCGCCGCCACGGACACTATTGCTTTCATCTGGACCAGTCGCTCTCTGGTTTTCTCACCAACAGCTCTGTCCCCTCTAGCCCACCAGGACTTGTTTTCCTGTTTTGTATGTCCTTGTGGGTCATCCAGGATAATCTCCAAGGGTAGCTGGAGTTCTGGAGAGATCTAGGCTAGGGACAAAGACTTCAGTCATCAGCATATAAACTTTCATACACACACACACACACACACACACGTACAGAGAGAGAAATAGAGAGTGAGATCTTCCTCTCCAGCACAGATTGCTCTCTAGACCCATTGATTCTAATGGCATCCCAAAGTCACCTCACCTCAACCTGTCCCAAACTGACTTCTCCATCTCCACATGTGCCCACCTCTCCTCCTCTAAGGCTTCCGTGTGTGGCCTGGCGCCTCCATCTACCCATTCGCTAGGCTGGACCCTCAGCACCATCCCCTGTCCTCCCTCCTGACGCACTCCCTCCCTTAGTCCCTGGTCCTTCCCTGAGTCCTGCCCCTTCTGCCCCCTGCACACTGTCCATATCTCTCTCCCTCTGCCTTCCTCCACCTTCCAGCAGCATTTGACGTGGTACATCACTCATTCCCATTGGAAACCATTGCTTCCCTCGCCTTCAGGGCCCCCTGCTCCTGGACTGCTCCCTTTCCCAATGACCATCGGCTGGGTGCCCCTGCTAGCTCTGCTCCCAGAGTCTTAATGTTGGTGAGCCCCCCCTGGAGCTGTCTTCTTGAGTCACTCCTTTTCTGGTGAATCCCATCCAGTTCCATTCCAATTTGGGACACCCCAAACTCTTAAGTCCAGCCTCACAGACTCAGTAACTGCAAGTCTGCTATCTCCATGGGGCTCTGATGGGCATCTCAAGCATTAACTCCAAAGCTATGCATGTAAGCCTCAGCCCTAAGAACAGGCCCCAGCTCGGGAAATGCTGGTGTTGGCTGCTGCTCTGGACCTTTAGTTCAGGACCCCATAATGTCTAGCTTGGGTGATTGCAACAACCCAGTGTCTCCCTTCTACCTGGCAGGGAGGGACAGTCCAGGCAAAGGGACTGCCTGCGTAACGGCAGAAAAGAGAGCAAGGTTATAGCATGGTGGACAGTCCAGAGTGTGCCATGGGTGCCAGATGGCCAAGACCTTCGATGTAGGGTGCAGACATCCCGAGGGCAGTAGGAAGCCACAGCAAGGTCTAAAGCCAAGGGGACATGGTTGTTTTTTTTTTTTTTTTAATTTATTCATGAGAGACAGAGAGAGAAAGAGAGAGAGAGGCAGAGACACAGGCAGAGGGAGAAGCAGGCCCCATGCAGGGAGCCCGACGCGGGATTCTTTCCCGGGTCTCCAAGATCATGCCCTGGGTCTAAGGCGGCGCTAAACCGCCGAGCTACCCAGGCTGCCCAAGGGGACGTGTTTGATTTGACATTCCTTTCACTCCTTTGTGCCTTCCTTGGCACATTTACTCCATCAGCTAGTAAATATTCATTGAGCACCCTCTATTGGAAAGTGACCCCGAGGCAGAGGAGAGCAGCTGGAGGCGCTGGACATGGGGCAGACAGACGAGTGTGAAGGCGGCTGTACTGCGGGCCTTGGGCACAGGTGAGAAGGGCCGCAGTTGTGGACGTGGAGGAGAGGGGATGATGAGCTGAGCTGGGAGGGTGGGGAGCAGATTCCTGGCTTGGGCAACAGAGTAGTGGGAACCTTATGCTCAGAGATATAGAGTATGTGATGGGGAGAGCCTCCCTTCCTCCTGCAAACCTGGATGTTCTCAGGAGTGGTTTGATCTGGGGTTTTTGTTTTGTTTTGTTTTGTTTTTGTTTTTGTTTGATCTAGGTTTTAAGAAAAGAATAGAAATTCAACAAATAGAGAAGTGGAGAGAGGCATTCTACGCAGAGGGAAGAGTACGTTCAAAAGCCCTGAGGCCACACACACTCAACACTCTGAGGCACTGATAAGCCAGTAGAGTTGAGGTTCTGGGAGCCAGAGGAAAATCAGGAAAATGAGGCTGGGAGCTTGATCCCGGTGAGGTACGCCCTGGAGCGCTGTGGGGGAGGGGTGTGGGCAGGGGTGTCACCAGGATATCAGGGGCCTCTGTGCAGGTGGGAGGGAAGGAGAGTTTGAGAAGGGGTTAGGAGGGGACAGACAGATGAAGTGTATAGGAGGCAAGCTTCCTAGCATGTCTTTCTAGGAATAGTCACTAAGAGGAGGTCCCAGTGGGACACTCGGGGGTTGCAAGAGGAGACGGAGAGAATCCTTAGGGTTCTGGGAAGATGCAGATTCCTTTATCATGGAAGGAATTGATTGAGTCAAATAAATTTCCCTCTGAATAATTCAGCATCCTTAGAGCAGCCTGGTCAGTCCCTCTACCACCTGCCCCTGAAGAGTGTTGATAGAGGGGACACTGGGTCGTCTCAGGGAGCTCCTGGCCCCCTGCCTCCTCTCCCCAGGTTGAGAAGAGAATGAGCACACCGTTGAGTGCCAAGTTGGCACCACGTTCTTGCGCAGCATTTCACTCAGTCATACCAGTGAATGTTGCTGGATGCTCCCGTGTGCTCTGAGCCTCAGGTGACGGATTTAAGGGCTTCACTTGCTGGCATTAGCTCATTTACCTCACAATTACCCCAGACCTGGCTATGATCATTCCCACTTTACAGATGAGGACACTGAGGCTCAGAGAGGCCCTACAGCCACACAGCGAGGACACGATACTTCATGACTACGATTGCCTCAACACAGAAATACCTCGCCGCACCCTTGCTGCTGCCTCAAGCGGTACCCAGTGTCCTCATTTTACGGGGTTGCGCACTGGGAGGCCCAGCGAGGGGAGGGACTTGTCCAGGGTCCCAAAGCTGCAAGGTGGGTCCAGATCATTTGAGGGAGAGGCTGAATGGGAGGAGTGAGGGATCTGAATAGCTTGGAGAGGATGAGGTGGGCCTGGGGAGTGGACCAAGACAGGGTTTCAGTTTCCCTTTTAAAGGGACTTTCCCCGCGGGGGCGGGGGGGGGGGGGGAATTTTGGTTGGAAAGTTGTAAGCAATCCACATTCCACCGGTTTGGCTGCCTCTTCCACTGTGGCACCCAGGATCCGAACAGAAACTGAAAGTTTGGAAGCGGGGAGGGAAGGGGGAAGGGAGAGGCTCAGGCCACCCGTGTCAAACGGGTTGAGTTTCTGGTGACCTCATCGAGCCTGGGGAAGATAGGCAGGTGAGCTGATGACACATCTCTTGGTTATTGGGGAAATCGGGCCCCAGAGAGACAGCTCTGTTAGTGACTGGGCCTTGGCCAGGTTACACGACCACTCCACCCCACCCCCACATACATGCGTTTGCGCGCGCTCACAGACACACACGCACACACACACATGTTCACTCAGAGACCAAGGGAAGAGGGAGGGAAGGAAGAAATAAGAGCACTGAGCAGCCTCAAATCTTAAAAGGGAACCTATAGAATCCCTGTGCCTGTGATTTGGTGACCAGTTGGATGGTGGGTCCTATGAAGAGCCCCTAAGGTGCCCCAGTATCCAGGCCCAGGTTCAAGGCCCATGATTGGCAGGGAGGCTGTGGCCCTGGGTGCTGCTGACAACCAAACCAGAACCCAGGATCCCGGGGAGTCGAGGGCCTGGGGTCCTGAGCCCGTGGCCACCTGGCCTCTCCCTGCTGACACCCTGCGTGCTGCTCATAACTGGGAGCATCTGAGCCCTTTGGGAATGCCTCTAGCCAAACTCTGGCCATACTCTTCTGCTCCTCAGAGATCCTGAAAACCACTTTCTGCTGGTGCTGCCCTCCACTGCTGCTTGCTTCCAGAAACACCCCGCCTCACAGGGCTCAGGGCTCATTCCCTCCTCTGTGAATGGGAAGGAACAATGAGGGGACACATTTCACCGGCTCACGAGGTAAGGTACGGAAAGCAGTTGGCACAGGGCTTGGCATTCAACCGTGTGTAAGTAAGCAATGCTAGGAACTGTGATTATTGTTTCTGGTGGTCATTCCCGCCTCTTCAAAACTCTCCCGGGTGGTCAAGGATCTCCATGATTCTGTACTCTGGGGTCCCCTGCTGTGCCTCCCCTCTGGCTCCCTCCCAGACTCCTTCCCTGGAGCCCTGTACTGCTGCCTGCCTCTCCAACGGTAGGGCTCCTCACTGGCCTGGTGCTTCCTGGGTGACCTCATGCACTGCTCAGCAACACTTATCTTTATCTAGCAGCATCCAGAGGCCCAGATTTCCTGGGGTCAGTTCTGACTTAAAACCTACTGTCTGTTGTCCCTATGAGGTCACTAGCCAGACTTTGGGCCCTGGCCTGTGGCTCAGGAAACATGATCTGATGGCATGTCTATGCACTGCCTCCTGGATGGGGGCACCTCAGACTCAGCAAGGCTCAATTCAGCAAGCACCCCCTCCCACCAAGTTCTCTTTCCCTCTGTTTTCCTGTCTCGAAAGGATCCACTTGACCAGCTGTCACCCATAACAGAGATGCAGGTGACAACATTGTCACTTCGTCTCCCTACTCCCTCCCAACCATGCAGCCAGTCGGTCCTGGAGTCCTAGGGATCTTATTTCCAAACCCTGCTCCAGGTTAGGCCTGTCCCTCCACCCTGCCCTCACACAAACCCATGTCTGTTTCCATTTTGTCCTGCTTTAAACTCCATCCCCGGCCCATGCATATGGCCCTCCTTCATGCAGCCTGCAGGCCCCTTGGCAGGCCCTGGTCTGGCTCTTTTTCTCCCCTTAAGGCACTGCCAGTCTCTTCCCCTAGATGGGAAACCCCTGAGGGCAGGGGCCCTGCATGACTCACAGCTGGTGCTCCACCACTTGTGAGCAGGAGGAGGAATACTCTAGTCTTTGTGAGTATGAATCATGGAGCCCAGCCTGTCACTCACCAGCAAACAGGCCCAAGAAGAAAGGACTAGCTCACCGTTACAGAGCAGGGGGAGACAAAACTAAGGTCTCTAGGTCCGGCTGATGCTCCCCAGGAGGAGATGGGGTGGGGGCGACTGGAGCTAAAATCTGGGCGGTGCCACACCAGCACTACTGAGGTCTCCCTTGGGATCCAGCCATTCTCTGATGTCTCTTCCCTGTTCCAGGTGCTAGTCCCCTGCTGGGGGTCCCCCTGCTAGGAAGGCCCAGCCCCCATCTGACTAGTTCTTGCCCACTCACACCTCACCTGGCATCTAATCTGATCCCCACCACAGGGCCCAGTCGGAGACCTCAAAGTGCACCCAGCCGTCCTTTATGGGGTCATGTTCTTCTCTGCCTGCCTCCCACCTTCAGCCCCACCCTGTGGCTCTCCTGAGGTCCTGGGCTTCCTGCCAAGGAAACTCATTCCCTTCCATCCAGGAAAGCTAGAGGCATCTCAGGCCAGAGCCAGGGGCTGAGGCTTCACCTGAGAACGGGGACAGCCCCGGGCTGGTGAAAATATGGGGTTCTAGTCTCTCCAGCTGCTCCCTTCCCACGTCCATTCCTGAGTTATCCTGTCCTTTCCATCCTCCTTTCCCTGCTGCTCCATACCTCATAGGTTCTGACCATCACAGCATCAGAACCCACGGGTGCACACACAGCTGCCTATGGGGACACTCACACCAAATAGCTAATTTATCATACATGCTCATCGAGATTGTCTCCCATAGCCGCACACACTCATGGTTATATGCCCAGTCACACAGAGACACAGTTACGAACACACAATCTCAAGGACAGACAGGCACACACCTAGAAAATCTCAGAGACACCAAGAGTCAGCAAGCCTCTCTTGCCCTGAACACACACAAAGATACAGACTCACACGAGCACAAACGTGCACACCTGGTCACACACACACACACACACACACACACACAGAGTCACAAAGTCTCTCACACACAGACAGATACAGAGCAATACACAGTCCCACACAGAGGGAAACAGACACACACAGTTGCACACAGGCCCCTGGAGACCATGGAACAATGGGTGCATTGTCTGCGCTGGCAGCAGCTGGGGAGGAAGGAGCCACAGTGTGGACGGAGGAGGCCGTGGGGGCTGCTGTACCACCCCCCTCACTCTCACAGCATCCGAAGCCTCTTCCCTCTTCCAGAAGCCAGATTCTGGGGGACCTGGATTTCCTGAGGGCCTGAGCTCCCGGATGAACCTTCCCCAGCCTCCAGGAACACCTGGTGGGAGAGGCAGAGCTCCCTGTGGCCCAGGCTCCCCCAGGGGCTCTGGAAACTCAGGGTCCTTGAGTTCGGATGTTCCTCTCTCCTCCAGAGATTTGCCTGTCAACCCACAGTGCAGAGCCTGGAAGTCCAGGGCCTTGGGATCTGCTCTTAACCTCTGACCCCGAGCCCTCCAGGAGTCACACACTCTCCATCTGAGCCCTGCCAGCCGGTGCGGGCAGCGCCTGGCAGCATTGTGGGTTCCCTATTGTGGTCGAGACAGAGATGCAGGTCACGGAGCCCATCGCTCAGTGGCAGTGGGTGAAGGCACTGTTCTGTCAGTGAGCAGCAGTGGGGCGTGGGGCCCCTCCTATCCCAGAGCTGGTTCTTTGTACCTCCCACTCTGACCTGGCAGTCCCCGATGTCAAAGGAGAATTTTTCCAGGGGTTTCCTCAGAGCCCCCACCTCATTTGAGCAGGTCTTTCCGAACCATTTCTCACCTCAGTTACTGACATCTGCTGTGTGCCCTTGGATATGTCTGTTTCCCTTTCTGAACTTCAGTGTCCCAGTCTGGAAAATGAGAGGAGGGGTGTTAATGAAGCTGAGAGCCTTCTGGAGCCTCAGAGTAAGGGGGGAGTGGGTGCTGAGTGGCAATGCCAGCTCAGCCCTCCTCCGCTCCTCTGTGGTCCGATCTGTGGGGAGTTCCTGATTTCTCAGGCCCCGGGGTATCTCCACACCTCACAGCCTCAGGCCTCCCAGGAGGCCTTACCCGTAGGAGGGAAGGAAGGAGGGAGGGAGGTGCTGAGCTGTCCAGGACATAGCCTTGCTTTTGCAACACTTTCCTTCCTCCAGCCCCTATCCCCTTCCTCCTGGAGGCTGAGGGCAACCAGACACGCACATCCGGGGCCAGACAGGACTCTGGAGTTTCCACAGGCCTGTCCACACAGGGGAAGGGGAAGGGGAAGAGGCAGAGGCAGGGGACCAGAGCTGGAGGGTCTCCAGCCACCAGCTCCCGGTCCCTGCGTCCAGGCTCCCCTCCACTCAGGCTGGGCAGGAAGGCTGCGCTGGGTAGCCTTGGGGGTTGTCCTCAACAGGCTGTCCCAGGAGCCTCGGTGAGGTCTCATCCCTCTACTGGAATGTTTGAGGTTTTGTTGAATTCCCTCCTGGAGTTCCTCTGCCTTAATGTGGGGGAGCAGATGTAGGGGGAGAGCATCTGACAAGTCAGACAGGTTGTGTCAACGTCTCTGAGCCTCAGACTCTTCAGCTGTCACAGGGGATGGAAATGCCCTTGTAGATCGCAGGACCGCCCCGAGGGGGGCTGAGGGCCAGGGAGCCGGAGGGTGAGCCTGTCAGTGGGGGTTTGGTGTGACCGGCTGCCAGGGGATTGGGAGGAGAGCTGGGGGCCGGGCCTCACCAGCCTGACCAGAGTGCCTCCGCGGCGGGCCGGATCCCCCAGGCTGACCCGGGCAGGCAGGCGGGGACGTGGGTGGGACCCGTGACGGTGTCCAGGCCTGAGGGGGCGCAGATCCCGGCGCGGGGCCCAGCGGCTTCTATGACCACATTCTCCGGAGCGTAACTCTGGACCAGCCCTCTGGCGAGTCTGGGCATGTGAGCCCTTCCAGGAGTTCTAGGGGGAGACTGACAGGGGCTGTCAGTGCAGGACCGAGGCGTCCGGGGCCACTCCAGGTGCGGGGGCGTCCACCCTGGCGGGGGCGGCGACAGGAGGGAACGATTGCTCTCCCTTTCCTCTGGGAGCACGTCCTCTACCCAGCTCGCTTAACGACCCGCCTCCCCCCTTCCACGTTGGCCCCCACCCGCCCCGGATAGGAGAGCGGGCTGGGGGTATCAGACCGCCAGCGTCGCCCACTGCGCAAGTGGGGCCCGGGACCTGAGCCCGCCTCTGCTCCTCGATTGGGCGCTCATTTAAATGTCCGGCCCCGCCCCGAGCTCGGGGCGCATATATAAGGCGGCTCGGCGGGCGGCGGGCGGCATTCTGGCGCGGAGCGGAGCGGTGGCGGGCGTAGCCAGCGGGTCGGGCGCCGAGAGGGGGTGCAGCTCGGTTCCCCCCATACCCCTCCCCCTCAGGCGCGAGCCCCACCCCTCCGCCGGCCAGGCCGACCCGGCCGAACTATCCCCTGCGGCGCGAGCCCGGGGCCGCCCCGGGCGCCCCCCAGCAGACCCCCCCCATCATGGGCAGCCAGAGCTCCAAGGCTCCCCGGGGCGACGTGACCGCCGAGGAGGCAGCAGGCGCTTCCCCTGCTAAGGCCAACGGACAGGTGGGTGCGCTCGGCACGGCCCGCCCTGGCCCCCTCCTCCCGCACCTCGCCCCCTCTGGGGCCCTGGGCCGGGGCCGCGCGCTTTGTCCGGCCCGGGACACGCGGCGCCCCCTCCCCCGCCCGGTCCCTTTGTTCTCGGCGCCGCAGCCCCCGCGGGCGAAGCGAGGGGAGGGGCGGGGAGGGGGCGCCGGCCTGGCCCCGCCGCCTTCTTTGTTTGCGGTCCCGGCCCCCGGCGCTGCCCCCCGGCCGCCCCGAGTGCCGCGCGGGGAACAAAGGCGCTGGCGGGCCGCGCCAAGGGGGCGCCCAGGGGCCGCGGGGCGGGTGCCCGGGGAGGGGGGAGGGCACTCCTCCCGCAGGCCCGACCTCGGTGGCTCACAGCCCTTTTTTTAGTGGGGAGTCGAGATGTGGGGAGAGCCCGAGGTGGGTGGGGGGCCCGTTTACACAAAGCGGGAGGCTGGGAAAATGGGCCGTCCAGGTGCGGAGAAGAGCGCCCCGGGGCGGCTTCCCGCCCGATGTCGGCTTGCAGGGCTCGCCCGCCCGCGGGGAATCGGCGGCCGCGAGCGGGTCTGCGCCGAATGGAGAGCGCGCCCCGGGGGAGGTGGGTGGGGGGCCACGGGACCCCAGCGCCTCCTGCCGGCCGTGGCCTCTGCGCTGTCGGCCCCCGCGCGCTCGTGAGGGCAGGAGGGAGATGTTTGACGGGATCCTGGTGGGGGTGAGGCCACAAGCAGCCTCCCGGGTTGCAGAAGAGTCGGGATCCTATTGCCTGGAAGGGGTCAGGGGCGGGTGGGGGGAGGAGGGGTAGAGCCCCAGGCCTCATTGCTGTCTCCTCTGCCCTGCAGGAGAATGGCCACGTGAAAAGCAATGGAGACTTATCCCCCAAGGGTGAAGGGGAGTCGCCCCCCGTGAACGGAACAGAGGAGGCAGCCGGGGCCACTGGCGATGCCATCGAGCCAGCACCCCCTAGCCAGGGCGCTGAGGTCAAGGGGGATGCCCCCGCCAAGGAGACCCCCAAGAAGAAGAAGAAATTCTCTTTCAAGAAGCCTTTCAAATTGAGTGGTCTGTCCTTCAAGAGAAATCGGAAGGAGGGTGGGGGTGATTCCTCTGCCTCCTCACCCACAGAGGAAGAGCAGGAGCAGGGCGAGATCGGTGCCTGCGGCGAGGAAGGCACAGCCCAGGAAGGGAAGGCTGCCGCCACCCCTGAGAGCCAGGAGCCCCAGGCCAAGGGGGCAGAGGCTAGTGCTGCCTCCAAGGGAGGAGACACAGAAGAAGAGGCAGGGCCCCAGGCTGCAGAGCCGTCCACTCCCTCGGGGCCGGAGAGTGGCCCTACACCTGCCGGCGAGCAGAATGAGTAGCTGGGTGGGGGCAGGTGGGTGATCTCTAAGCTGCAAAAACTGTGCTGTCCTTGTGAGGTCACTCCCTGGACCTGGTGCCCTGGCTGCCTTCCTGTGCCCAGAAAGGAAGGGGCTGTTGCCCCCTCCCAGCCACGTTCCCTCTCCTTTTCCCTCCTGTGGATTCTCCCATCATCCATCTGGCCTTCCTCTTAAGGCCAGCTGAAGATGGTCCCTTGCAGTTTCCCGAGTTAGGTTAGTGATGTGAAATATGCTCCTGCCCCTGGCCCTACCTCTCCTGCCCCTACCCCTGCAGAAGGCAATTGCTGGTTTTCTTCCCCAGTTCTTTTCCAAGTAGGTTTTGTTTACTCCCCAAATCCCTGAGCCAGATGTGGGGTGCCTACACTCCCAAACCCGAGTGTCCAGCCTTCCCCTCTGTTGAGTTTTTAGTCTCTTGTGCTGTGCCTAGTGGCACCTGGGCTGGGGAGGACACTGCCCCTGTCTAGGTTTTTATAAATGTCTTACTCAAGTTCAAACCTCCAGCTTGTGAATCGACTGTGTCTCTTTTTTGACTTGGTAAGCAAGTATTAGGCTTTGGGGTGGGGGGGAGGTCTGTAATGTGAAACAACTTCTTGTTGTCTTTTTTTTTCCCCCTCCCATTGTTGTAAATAACTTTTAATGGCCAAACCCCAGATTTGTACTTTTTTTTTTTTTTCTAACTGCTAAAACCATTCTCTTCCACCTGGTTTTACTGTAACATTTGGAAAAGGAATAAATGTCGTCCCTTTAGTAGTGCTTTTTAATGAGTGGTCTTCTGGGGGTAGGGTGAGAAGATCGGTTAACCTCAACCCTTGTGGGAGGGATTAGGGTGAAGGTTAAGTTTGTGGGGTTGTTTCCTTGTTCATGGAGTTGCCCAGATTCTCCTGGACACGAGAAGGGCAGGGAAGTGGAGTTGAAATCAACCCAGGGATACTGCTAGGAGACAAGCTCAGGAGGATGTAGAAATGTACCATTTTATTACAAAGATTCTCATGAAAATGAAAATAGTATCTCAAAAAAGGATACCTGACTTATCAATCGCCACCTGCAGAACTGGGCAAGGATAGAGGGCAGGCAGTGAGTTCCTTGGCTCACATGGGGCCAGTGGGAAGGTATGATAAGAGAACCAATCTAAAAATGGCTGATGTTACCTTAAGGAGCCTGATGGGAGGGTCCCAGAAGACCCAGCCACTCCTAGAATGCTCAATGAGGGCACCTTTCCAAAGCTACGAAGCAGGCACTTGGCATTTCTGGATTTTGTCCTATGGCTGCTTAAAAGCATGCCTTCCAGAACCGGTACCCTTTATGGTTCAAAATTAAGAACTGGGGAAGGATGGGTGGCGAGGCAGCCACTAGAAAAGCTCACTCATAATGTGTGCCCTAGGCTCAGGGCCCTGGTTCCTGTCTAGTCCCTGGGGATATTTATATTTAATATATTTTTATATAAATACACAGAGAAATAGAAAATATAAAATCTGAGGGGTTGTGGGAGAAAGGTGGGGAACTTGGCAGGAAACCAGAACTGGAGAGGTCTGCTCAGGCCAACTTGACCTCCTCCTTGACCCTGTGGAGAGAGCAGAGACTGGCATGAGATAACGTGCCCCAGAGGCCTGGAGGCAAAAATACGGGGACAATGACTTCTATAGGACCCCAGCTGCCCAGGTGACTGCCAAGGGCTGGGGCTTCCTAGCTCTGCCTAGAACTGCAGAGACAGACAGACTGGTCCCTGAAAGAGGTCTTTGTAAGCTGCACCAGCTGTCCCTGCGCCTCCCTCGGCAGGGCGGACAAAGGGGCTGGTGCTCCAATGCCAGGGAGATGGCCGACAGCTCCTTCCTCACCCTTTGGCTTCTTGCTTCTCCTCCTTGGTTTTCTCCTCTTCTGTGACTTCTAGAACATAAGAGTGCAGGGATGGCCAAGGCTCCCCTCCAGAAAGACCCATGGAATCTTCACTTAGGCTGAACCCCCTTCCCCAACACAGCTCACTGGACATACAAAAGAGAAAAGCCCATCCCAGGCCCTCCCCTTGAGCCCTGCAGAGAACAAACAGGTTGGACCGGTTTCCCAGCCTGCTAGTGCCTGAACCCGGTGGGCGGGGGCAGCCCCCTGGGAACCTGGGGTGAAGCACTGGGAAAGGGGCTTGGGTGGTGTGTGAGAGCCACACTCCTGACCATGGGGAGACTAGGCATGTCCCTGGCTCTGGAGCCTGGCAGGGCTCAACCGGCCAGTGCAGATAACAAATTGAATTTCATTCTTTTGTGGGTCCTGCTGTTTCTGGGGGTGGAGGCAGAACCCCAACAGAAGGCAGGGCCTGAGTCAGCTCCCTCCTAGAGCCCTACATACATTCATCCTCCTCTGGGGCCTGGGGCTCAAGACCCAAGTCTGGGCATGACCCAAACCCACCTTTCTTCTCTTCTGGGTCTTTCTCTTTTTCGTCCTCAGTTTTGACTCTCTTGGCTTTTTTGAAGTTGGAAGAGTTCTTACGACCACCTTCTCCCTCCTCATCAGAGTCCGAGAACTCTTCCTCACAGGCAATTCGTTTGTCAGATGAACAGACTGGGAGGCAATGGGAAATGTAAGTGAGACAGCAGGAGATCAGCTTTACCTCAAGGTCTGTGCCCAGTGCTTCCCTGTGTGTCCTCCAAGAGACACCAAGGGAAGGGGGTGACTAAGAAGAGGGGAAGGAAACTCAGACTCCCTAAATTGTCCCAAGAACTAGAACATGGGTTTCTCAACAGATGAGTAGCTTAGGAGGAACATGGAACCAAGAACAGGGGTGGGAAGCCAGAGCTACCTACTGAACGGGAAGGTACCGCCCCCGGATCTGGGTCTTACTAGAGATGCGCTTGTCAGGGTCTTCTTCGTCCTCGTCGCCACTCTCCTCTGGAATGGCATCCTCAGGAATCACCTGCATTTGGACCCCAGGTGCGTGGGGCAGCATTCTCAGGTTCTCAAACAGTCGCTGTCTATGGCCAATGGTAGAGAGGGTGGCTGGGCTCTGGTTAGGGACAAACCAGAGCCTGGAATGTTCAATCAGGGGGTGCATGGGGATATACTCACTTGATCTTCTCCAGGTATTCATTGGTATTCTGGTTGGTCATATTGGAAGGACTGATGTGAAGTTTGAAATCTGGTCCAAAGTATTCAAAGTAGTCATTGTACGGAAGCTCTAATTGGGGCAGGAGATAGGAGTCAAGAGACCTGGCTGCCACAGGACCCCAAGAAAAAAGCATTTGTAGGTTTGTCTGGACCTGTCAGCCCAACCATCTAACACAGAAGAATGCCTCTGAGATGGTGAGACTTGGGTACTTAGTGGGGTTTCAATCTTTTTAATGCTGTTCTCCAGTGTCACCCTCCAACATACACACAATGAGAAGAGGCACAAGCCCAATTTGGAAAAATTTAGGCAATGCCCATTGGGAGCATTTCCTCACTGACTATCCCAGATCCCCTACAGAGTAGAAATTCCAAAGCTATAAATAACCACTGATAATTCTGTCTAGACCAGAAGCAGGAGGGAGAGAGGACAGGGTCAAGAAAGGACTCAGGAAAAACTGGTGGTCTGACTATCACAAGAGGATAGGCAGGAGAATTAATCGATGACTAGCATCAGAAGAGGGGAGGCCACACAGCTAGTGGGAAACGGCTTGTGAACTTGAGGAAACACAAGCTTCAGCTGTGCCCAGCCCAGCCTGGCTTGGCCCTGGAGCTCTCACCATTCGGGATTTCCGTGTCCAGGGCCACAGCTGTTTCATATGTCCAGCAGCGGGCCACATTACGGATGGTGTAGCCGCCTCCTCCCAGCATCAGCATAGGCAGGTTGAAGCTCTTCACAAACTCCACACACTTGGCGTGCCCTTCGGGGAAGAAAGGGTTTGTTGGATTACAGGAGCACCCAGCAGGACCCTGCCCACCCATCCCTATGCTACCTGGCCTCACCTTTGATCGTGAGATTGAAGCAACCTAACCGATCCCCAGACAGGGAGTCAGAGCCACACTGTAAGACCACCGCACTGGGCTGGAACATCTCCATCACTTTGGACATGACCTAAAAGGACACATCCCGGTAACCACCAGCTTGAAGAGGTTATGTGATGTTTGGGGCTACAAAGGATGGGTGCAGTACTTTGGCATCATTTACTCCTACTTTCCACTCTCCCTCATGCTGGGTGGTAGGGAGCATCAGTCTGGGATTTCAATTTTCCAATTTGAAAGGCTCTCAAGATCTTTCTAGCTCTAGTAATGCTGAACCTGGAACAGCCTCATCTTTTGCTTCCTTCACTGCCCAAGCTCCAGTGCCACTTCTGACTGTCAGCTGCATCTGCCTTCAGTCCTACAGACTCTGTGCCTCATATTGTGAGGGGGCACTCACTTTCATCTTTCTCACTCTGACAAGATTTTGATATCACCTAGGACAAAGACCATATGTTGGGCTTCGCTGCTACCCTTACTATAAGGCATATAGGAAGCACTTCACTACCTGACCCTATTAGGTTAATAATAAGCCAGTGATGGTTCCTTGTGGCTTACAGGCAAAGATTTAACTCCTCAGCTCAGCATTCAAGGCCCCCTTTGAAATCCTGACCCCAACATATGTTTCCCATCACATCCTTCAATGGTCCTCCCATATTTGAACTAGTCTAGATGCAGCTACATACAGGCACCTCTGTACTTCTGCTGGTGCTGTTCCCCCTGTTGAATGCCACCCCTGCTCTCCAGCCTCCACCTCCTTTACATAGGCAACTCATTTTTCAAAGTCCAGCTCAAATATCACCACCTCTGTGAAGTCATCTCTGACTACCCTCCCCCCAGCCCAGGCAGCCATTTGTCTCCCACCCTTCTGTTCATCTTGCAAAAACAGTAATGACCACACGCTGTCGTGTATGTGCCTGCCTCCCGCAATGTAGACTGTGAGGTCTTCAAGGGTATGATTCATGTCTTAGATATTCTTGTATCCAACAGAGGGCCTGACCCACAGAAGGCATCAATAAATATTTGCATGAATTTCATTCCCCTAGCTGACCACACAGCATACAATCCAGGGTCAAAACACATCTCATTTCCCAATCAGCTTCTCGGGGTTGGGGGAGAAGTACCTAGGTATGCTGGAGGTACTTTGCTACCCATCCCTCAGACTAAGTCTGATTGCAGCCCGGGTGGTGGATAAGCCACTTACCGGCTTGAAAATGGCCTCATAGGACTCGTCATCGATCCCATCTCGGAGCGGGTAGTTAACAGCATAATACTTGCCTTTGCCAGCCCCAATATCCTAATCAAGAAGGACATTAAAGTAATAGTGAAAGATGAAGCTAGGAAGAAGTTCAAGATGGGGGCTGGAAGGCTAAGGAAAGAGGCAGTGGTTCTGAGAGAGACAGGTGGGGCCCTGGAGCTGAGCCAGGGACAGAACAGGGGCATCTTGGCTAATACCATCCCTCACACAGGCTCACATCTCTGGACACACCACTGAGCCTGCGCCCAGGCTGAGAACTATTTATGGAGCCAGAGATGGAATACCCTACCCCATAGCACAAGACCTCACCTTTGGATTGGGTTAGAGCTGCTGGTGGCTGGGTCACAGAACTAACACTCACCCTGGGACAACCTTTTTCCTCCCCAGAGAAGGCAGAAGAGTTCTTTAGAATTGGAAATGCCCACTTAAAAAAAAAACGAAAGAAAGAAAAAAAAAAAGGAAATGCCCACTTATTCTAGTGCTTGCCACAGCAAACAGATGAACTAGTGCCACTCTTTCACCAGAGGGTTACATGGAAAAGGGCTTGTTTCATAGTCATGATAATAGAAGCAGATACAAGAGTTTGATGAGTTAGCTTCCAAGGACTCTTATCCTGAGGTCTATTGATGGGCTTCTGTAAGGGGAGGTATCTGTTATTAACTATTCACTATCAGACACAAAAGGTTTCCTATACTTTCTTGAGGACAGAGTCCATAGCTTGCAGTCAGATGATCAAAGGGAAAGGTTAAGAACCCTTGAGACGGTCCATAAGAATTCCAATTCCTAGCCCACTGGAGTGAACCTGATGTTTCTAGCCTAAAATTCAAGTCCTATGGGACATCTGAGTAGTGTAACGTAACTTAGCTATGGCCAGGAGGGACCTCTCATGAGAGCCCTATCCCTCTCTTCCTCCAGAATAAGGGAGGAAGGCGATCAGGGCAGGTACCCTAGGCTGGGGTATGATGTCCTGAATGGCTAAAGAGGCAGGAGTGGTTTCTGGTGACATGAGATAGGAGAGTTAGAGCTGGCAGCTGAGGGTGAGCTGGTAGGCCCCTGAAGGGAGTTCTCACCCGTAGGTCCCCAGTTCCTGGGAAGTACTCTCCGTATTTATGAAAGGACACAGTCATGACCCGGTCTGTGGTATAGAAGGCCTCTTCCACGCCATCGCCGTGGTGAATATCAATGTCAATATACAGCACCCTCTGGTGATACCTAGGATCAGAAGGGGGTCAGGGGTCTGGGGGCTCTCTGGGGATGGGACGCGCCAAGGGCGCCAGGTCCCAGCTTACCGGGCTGGCTGCCTCCCTCAGGTATCTCTAAGCACCAGAGACGTGGAAACTGGCTGAAGGAAGGTGGAAGAGCGGCAGGGTGTCTCCAGAGGCCTGACCAAGCCGACCAAGTCCGATCTTCCTACTCTACAGCCAGGGTCAACTCCAGCCACACAGGGACACTTTGGAGGCAGGATCTGAGCAGTGCCTGCCCCTGATCTTGCCGTGGGCTCAGATCAAACCAGGACCCCGTCAAGGAGAGGATGGCCAGAGACACTCACTGAACACAATCCTAGCCAACACACTGCTAGGAAAAGTAAACTAGGGAGGCAAGCCCATGGGGAGAGGGAAGTGGGAACCTGGCCTAAGGTGCTCCTCCAAGAGACAAGGCCAGGCAGGCATACTTTAGCAGTTCCAGGATGGCCAAGACGATATCATTGACGTAACAGAAGCCAGATGCCTCAGACTTCTTTGCATGGTGCAGCCCCCCGGCCCAATTCACAGCGATGTCTGTCTGCTGCTTATTCAATTTCACAGCACTCGCTGGGTGTGAGAGAGCAAACACAAGACTGTTAGCAAACCATCTTCTCCCTTTCCCCAAGAAGCCCAGAAAACCAGTGAGAGGTAGGACCTATCAGACAACTGGACTGTACGATCCAGAGGCCAGTCCTCTCCCTCCTTCCCTATTCCAACAGAGAGTAAATATGACCCTGGCTACTCTAAACAACTTTTTTCCAAACTGAGGGTGGTAACCCATCAGTAAGCCTTAAAATTGGTTTAATGGGTCATGATTAGTATGTGTGTACTAAACAAAACAGACTAGGATAAAATAACAGTAAAGGTAAATGCTCTTCTGTGAAACTGGCTTCTGAGCAAGAATGTGCATGCAGAACCTCAACTGCGTGTAAATGTATTTATTACTGGGGTTCATGGTCAAAAAATGATGAAGATACTGACTGAAGGTATCAGAAGCTCCAAGTACAAACTGGCCCCAGAAGCTAGAGAAATAGACACTTGTGTAATCAGGTGCATTTGTGGCAGTGTAATTCTAACAGCAATAAAAACATGGAACAAGTCAAGTGATCCAACAAGAGGGGACTGATTATATCAACTAAAGTTGGTCCATAACATGGAATAATCATGTAGCCACTAGAAATCATGCTATAGTCTACTAGAACTAAAGAAATTTTAAAGATTTATTAAGTAAAAGATGCAGACACAAAACTATACACATGTGACACATTTTTGCAAAATACAGATGTATATGTTTAATCCACATATATACACACAGAAAAAAGAATGGATATATAAACACCTAAATGGTAATAACGATTATCTGTGGACAGTGTGATTGTGGGCAACTTTTTTCTGTGCACATCTTTGTTCTCTGAGATTATATTGGGAGCCAAAGGGGAGAGGAGAGGAAATAAGGATCATAGGAAAATAAATATTTGTTAAGAAAGGGTTTAGAGTAATCATAGAGGTAATCTAGAAGTTAATAATGGAAGTGGGAGATATGTGGGGACTATTTCTGACCTCTAAAGGTAATTACTATGGTCTTTTGTAAGACACAGATGGTGACACTTCCCATTTTCATAGCACTTTGCAGTCTGCAAATTGCTTCTATGTACAGCATCTCCACAACCCCATGAGGTCCGCAGGGAATTCCAGTATTTAAGATCTCTTGGTAGGAAAGGACAATCAAGGACACCTGTCAGTACCATGTCAGAGACTAAACCTAGGCTGGGACTGAACCAGAAGGATATTTTAAAAGACGTAAGGTAAAAACTCATAGGACCGTTTAAAGGGTCCCAGATCAACCCCACTGGGACAGCGGCCTAAAAGGCAGGCCTCACTAGTACAACCCAGCACAGCCCGTGAGGAGGGAGGTATATTCCTTACCCACAGAGCCACCAGTAGATAACTGACAGAATTCAAACAGGCCATCAAATACTGGACAGTCCTCACCGACGTTGACTTGAAAGACATAAGGGAAAGGTTAGTTTCCACAATTCCTTTAGTTTTTGTTTACACATATGAGCCTATAGGGCGGGGGGAATCCACAGAATTTGGATTCATAAGGCTTGGTCTAGTTCAGGCTCTACTTACTGATTCTTTTTTTTTTTTTTTTTAAAGACTTTATTTATTTATTCATAAGAGACACAGAGAGAGGGACAGAGACACAGGCAGAGGGAGAAGCAGGCTCCATGAAGGGAGCCCGATGTGGGACTCAATCCCGGGTCTCCAGGGTCACATCCTGGGCCAAAGGCAGCACTAAACCGCTGAACCACCAGGGCTGCCCTACTTACTGATTCTGTGACTGGATCAAGTCATTTAACTTCTCAGAGCTTTGGCTCATTACCTTTAAGTAGCAACCATGATATCTGCCTCACCTAAATGTTGAGAAGATTAACAGAAGTCTTACTGGGGAAGAATACAGCAAGTAAGTACTTGGAAAATGTTAGCTCTTTCCTCGAGGGAGAAAATTGAGCTACTTATTCCTGGGTTGGTTCAGATCTCACTCCAGCTGACTAACAAGGCAGAGAAAAACTGAGACCTATATAACTATCATCCACTGAATGCTTAACAATGTGCCAGACACTGTGCTAAAGGCTTTAGATACCTCGCACGACCTTCTAAGGCAATTTGGTCCTATTTTATAAATGGGGAAACCAGCTCAGAGACGTGAACTCCTAATAAATAGCAGAGGCGATCTTAAACATTGGTCTGCCTGCCCTAAAAGCCCATGAAAATATACTCAGGCCTTCTCCCCAATAATTTCATATACAATCTCATTTGATCCTCATCACAACCCCATGAGTTGGACAAGACACATCAACCCCACTGTCCAGAGGAACAAACAGATCCAGAGAATTAAGCGACCTGCCCATAGTTATATAAGGAGGCAGTGGCAGAGCCAGAATGAGAGTCCAGGTGTCTCGACTCCCACAGTCCAGGGCTCTTGCTACTACACCCAAGTGACAACTGGAGTCAAGTTATTTCCGGCCTAAAGGGGCAAAAGTCCAAACTAACACATAATGAGGAAACACATGCAAACAGTGATGCAAATGAACTGAGAAGCTGAGAGGCAGGAAAGGAAGCACACCTGAGGGCTGTAGAGTCACAGAGCTAGGGAGGAACCTCAGGGCTCCGAGTCTCCTCTCCTAGAAAAGGAAGCTATGAGGGGTGCCTGGGGGGCTCAGTCAGTTGAGCATCCGACTCTTGGTTTCACCTCAGAGCCAGATGAGGCTCTGAGGCTCAGCACAGAGGCTGCTCAAGATTCTCTCCCTCTCTCTCCCCCTCAGTCCACTCTCAAGCAGTCTCTCTCACATAAACAAAATCTTTAAGAAAACAACCAAAAAAAGGAAACTATTGAGACATGAATGATACACAGGAAATTACAGGCAGGGTAGGCTAGACCCTTATCCCTTGCTCTGGCCTTCCTATTGCACTTGCTGTCAACTGGGGTTCCCCACGGAGAACAAGGAGGAGCCCTAGGAGGAGGGTAGCAGAGCCCAGCTCAGACTGCGGTAACCCACTGAGAGGGCTGAAGCTCAGTCTGCAGTAACTACACACGCTACCCACTCTGGCACTGGCCTAGACTGAGAGGGCTCCCTGCCAAGACAAGCGCTCTGGGGAAGTGCGGCCTGCAGAAGGGGGTGAGCAGTAGTCCGTAGCTATCACCCTCACTCCCCAGTTGTGCACTGGGAGGCTGTGTCAATAAGAACTTTGGTCCCTGGGGCCAGGATCCTTATCCACTGGCAACCGACTGCCCCTTCCAGCTGCTTCCTCCTTCATTGGGTTTGGCCTGCCTAGGTTTCCAGAGTTTTGCTTATACTCCCATCTGGGATGTGGAGCCACCATGGGAGGAAATGGTTGTTTTATTTATGTTTTATTATTATTATTATTATTATTATTATTATTATTATTATTTTAAATATTTTATTTATTTATTCATGAGAGACACAGAGAGAAAGAGAGAAAGAAAGAGGCAGAGACACAGGCAGAGGGAGAAGCAGGCTCCATGCAGGGAGACTGACGTGGGACTCGATCCTGGGATTCCAGGATCATTCCCTGGGCCGAAGGCAGGCGCTAAACTGCTGAGCCACCCAGGCGTCCCTTTATTATTATTTTTAAGTAAGCTCTATACCCAACATGAGGCTGGAACTCATGACTCTCAGACTGAGAGTTCGTACTCTCAGTTCGCCAGCCAGGTGGGCCAGGAAATGGTTTAGATAAGAGAAAAAAATATTTTCCTTCAGCCCCAAACCAACACGTGGCTCAAAGAGCCAGCCCATTATTCTCAGCTCAACAAGCTGTGTGACTGGAGATGGAAAGGGGGGAAGGGACTGAAGACCCTCACTTGTGCTCATCTGTGAAATTAGGGAGGACTTTTCTATGGGTTTCTCTCTTCCCACTACAAATACGTTTCTTACTCTTAGGCTGGAGTTAGAACGAAGGGAGCAACAGTGGGTGAGAGATGGGAGAGCAGAGGGAGATGGGGAAGGCGGTAAAAAGCACACTGCAGAAAGAGATGCATGGGATTAACAGGGACTTCAGGAGAGGGCTTGTACACTGTGGTGCTATAATGGGGGGCGGGGAGTGGAGGGTAAGAGAGAAGGGTGTGTGATCAAGGGGAGGCGACCAAGGGGGCTTCAACTATATTGGTAATGTTTTCTTTATTAGGCTGGGAGTGGGTAGTTGGATGTTCATTCTATTACTTTTTATACTTTTCTGTGGAAACATTCCATTCTCCATTCTACCACTGCCTTGCTGGGTGATTCTGGGAAAGTCATTTCACTTCAGTTTATGTATCTATAAAATAGACGACAATATCTCTAAATTCTACCACCATAATTCCCCTTTATCATTTTTCCACCATGTTTCACATTCTGATAAACTATCTGGCCAAAAAACCCAAAACTGCATTTATTGATGTTTGAACCCATTTTATTTATTTATTACTATTTTTAAGAAGGCCTGAGCCCAACAGGCCATGAGCTCCCTGGCAGGCAAAGGCTGGCTGATAGGAAACCAAGTGCAAATGGGCAGATCAAGCCAGGCTGTCAGGGAGCTCACTGTACATCATGGTCCCATTTTAACTAATTAAAATATTAGGTCAGAACTTTTTTTTTTTAAGATTTTATTTCTTTATTCATGAGAGAGAGAGAGAGAGACTGAGATAATAGGCAGAGGGAGAAGCAGGCTCCCCGCGGGGAGCCCAATGTAGGACTCAATCCCAGGACCCTGGGATCATGACCTGAGCCAAAGGCAGATGCTCAACCACTAAGCCACCCAAACATCCTAGGTCAGAACTTCTGATCAAGATTCTCAAGGTCTCAAAATGACCACAAAATGTCTATTACATTCTAGCCAAGAGCAAGGAAGCCTAACTTACTTTTAGTCTTATTACACATATAACTTCCTAGGTTAGATATTGGTAATATAATAAAAGAGCTTGGCTCTCACATCCCTGTTATTGTCTCTGTAGATACCCCTGGTTATATAGCACTTCACTAAATGACATCTTTCTATAACCCTATGGATCAAGTCAGTAAGGTGCCTTAAAGTCCTTAGAGAGTTTCATCCTTCCAAATCCATCTTCAATGAGAGAAAATCCCAGACCTAATTTTTTTTTAAAAGATTTTATTTATTTGAGAGAGAGCAAGCAAGAGAGAGAGAAAGAGCAGGGGGAGGGGCAGAGGGAGAGAGAGAAGCAGATTCCCCACTAAGCAGGGACCCTGACGTGAAGCTTGATCCCAGGACTCCAGGATCATGACCTGAGCTAAAGGCAGACATTTAACCCACTGAGCCACCCAGGTGCCCCCCAAATCGATCGATCGATCGATCTATCTATCTACTTACTTATTTGTGGGAGGGACTCGATTTTATTTATTTATTCATGAGAGACACACACAGAGAGGCAGAGACACAGGCAGAGGGAGAAGCAGGCTCCTTGTAGGGAGCCCAATGTGGGACTCGATCCCGGGACTCCAGGATCATGCGCTGAGCTGAAGGCAGACGCCCAACCGCTGAGCCACCCAGCCGTCCCCAGACCTAATCTTTTAATACACAACCTTAGAATGCTAGTTTCCGGAAAACTGGAGCAAACTGGGAGCCAGACCCAAACCTGGGCATTCCTCAGGGCCTAATATTTTATGTCTGCTTTGACAGATTTGAAAATAATGAAAGTAATATGTCATCACAGCAAAAGTTACTATTCATTGACAGTCAGTGCTCTCACTTCTATCCCCCCAACCTCCACTATGAAAAAGTCATTACTGTCTTTCTTTTTTTTTTTTTCAGGATTTTATTTATTTATTCATGAGAGACACAGAGAGAGAGACAGAGACATAGGCAAAGGGAGAAGCAAGTTCCCCATGGGGAACCTGATGAGGAACTGGATCCCAGGACCCTGGGATCACACACTGACCCAGAGGCAGATGCTCAACCACTGAACCACCCAAGTGTCCCTTCCTTTTTTTTTTTTTTTTTTTTTTTAAGATTTTATTTATTTAATTGAGAGAGAGCATGTGTGAGGTAGGGGGCAGAGGGAGACGGAGAAGGACAAGCAGACTCTCCACTGAGCAAGAAGCCCAACTCAGGGCTGGAGCCCAACTCAGGGACCTAAGCCAAAGACAGACACTTAAATGACTGAGCCACCCACCCATGTGCCCCTGTCTTTCTTTTAAAGAAAAGAAAACAAGTGTGCCTGGACGGTACAGTCAGTTTAGCACCTGGCTCTTGGTTTGGGCTTGTGTCATGATCTCAGGATCATGAGATCAGGCCCTGTATCGGGCTCTGGGCTCAGCAGCACAGTCTGCATGAGATTCACTCTCCATCTCCCTCTGCCTCTACCCCTACATAAGCACACTCTCTCTTAAATAAAAAAATCTTTAAAAACTAAATAAAGAAAAGAAAATAGGCTCAGAGAGGCTAGGTGCTTGCTTAAGAACACACAGCAGCTAAGTAGTAGAGCTAAAGAATTCAAACCACGACATCAAAGCTCATTTTCTCTCTTTAACACCAAGCTCCTTCTCTAATGAGAATCCTCTCTGCTGACAATGGAGCCTGATCAGTGGCCTAAATAGGTTATGAGAAGCCCTAAAGCCATCCAGAGCAAAGGAAGGAATTTGTCTCATCTTGAAAGCAAATAAGATCTTGTCAATTCAAAGAGCAAATACTGCACTTAGAGGGGACAGTACTGGGATGCCTGGGTGGCTCAGCGGTTAAGTGTCTGCCTTCAGCTTGGGGCATAATCCTGGGTCTGGGGATCGAGTCCCACATCAGGCTCCCTGCATGGAGCCTGATTCTCCCTCTGCCTGTGTCTCTGCCTCTCCTTCTCTCTCTGTGTCTCTCATGAATAAATAAATAAAATCTTAAAAAAAAAAAAGAGGGGACAGTATTGTTGTAGGTGGTAAAGAAGCTTGATGCTTTAAAAAAAAGTCTCTGTGGCTCTGTAATCATTACAACTAAACAATTATTGTAACAAATAAACTTTCTGCCTTGGGAATCAGACTACCTTGTGGCCAGTAGCAACAAGTGCCACAGATTTGCTGATATTACAAGTTCAATAAAGTGTTGTTATGTGAAAAAAAAAAAAAAAGATTTGCTGATATTTCAAAATAAGCTGTTATAAGCTAATTAAAACTTCTGGAAAAAAAACTTCTCTGGACAATGTTGCTTCATTGTTTTATTATATGAGATATCAGGTGCTGAGAGAAAATTTTAATATAACACAAGGGAGAAGTCAGATAATAGTTTTTCTCCCAAATTTCAACACATTTTCTCCCTTAGCTGAAACAATCCCCATGATTCCTATGAACCGAGTGTAGCTTCTGAGATGCCACCTGTTCTGAGCTTCAAGTCTCAGGAAGCAGGAGCAAAATCACCTCAACTCAAAGATCACATCATCGGCAGCCCCGGTGGTGCAGCGGTTTAGCGCCGCCTGCAGCCTCGGGTGTGATCCTGGAGACCCAGGATCGAGACCCAGGATCGAGTCCCACATCGGGCTTTCTGCATGGAGCCTGTTTCTCCCTCTGCCTGTGTCTCTGCCTCTCTCTTCGCTCTCTCTGAATGAATAAATAAATAAATCTTTAAAAAAAAAATCACATCATCTAGAGTCTAAGTGGCCACTCAATTTTCAATTAACACTCACAAAAATGAGAACAGTTAAACTTGTGTGGGATGACACCCAGTCCATTTTATAAAAATCTGAGGGAAAGTGACTTGCCTGGTCAGTTAAGTGTCAGAGCTGGGGCTTCTATCTCCTATGTCTCTCTACCAGGTCAGTGCTTTTTCCATAACAACATTTACAGTTTCCTTGGCATAGTATTGTGAATCTAACTAGACAAAGATCAAACTCTATTCCTTATAATCAAGATACAAGGAAAACCAGACTTGAGAAAAAAGCAGCACTCTGGCATCCTTGAGAGGCAGGGGAAATTAAGCGTCAGCTGAATAGGAGATACTAGGGAAGACAGGGTAGACTTCTACAATTCAAAGGTAGATCCAGGGGCACCTGGGTGGCTCAATTGGTCAAGTGTCTGCCTTTGGCTCAGGTCATGATCTCAGGGTCCTGGGAGTAAGCCTGCATCCAGTTCCCTGCTCAGCGGAGTCTGCTTCTCCTTCTGCCTCTGTCCCTCCTGACAGCTCATGCTCACTCACTCGCTCTCTCACAAATAAATAAATAAAATCTTTAAAAAAAATAAAAATCAAAGGCAGACCTGACTGGGGCCTCGAGAGTAAGGAGGGAACAGAATGGACTTACATCTCTGCATCTGCTTACTGTACTCGGACATGTTATCTGGGCGGATGGAGCGCAAGAATTTAATGTAGTCATCACTGTGGTACTTGGTCATCTCCTCGGCATTGGCTTTGTGAGGGCGCTAGAGGGCAGAGGGGAGAAAGGACGCGTTATTCCTGACCGTGGCCAATCTTCACCCAGTCTACTCTGAACACCTGTATCAGCCTAGCACTGAGCTAGGTGCTGTAAAGGTGAGGGGAGGGGGGGGGGGGACCCACTGATTAGATTAAGGCCTCAGGAAATTTACAGTCTAATTAGGCACATAAGATTATCAAATAAGATTCAGTATCAGAAGACCCTGACTGCAACTCAAGCTCTGTTGCTTAGGTAAGTCTATCTAGTGAGCCTCAATTTTCTCATTTACTAAACAGGAACAACTTCTACCTCACAGGGATCACGAGAATTGGATGAGATGTTGAATCTCTTTGTAAACTGTGAAGTGCTTTACAAACTCTTCATTCTTTTTAATTCTAAATAAAACAATATATAGTTATGGGCCAAATGGCTCTAAGAGTTTGAGGAAAAAGGGTGACTAACAATAATTGAAATATGAAATCTTTTATAAATCACCATCACACCAACAATTCTGATCGTACCCTCCCCATTGAAACTTCCTTGACATGGTAATTTCCAGAATGTTATCCTAACATTCTGATTCATCTCCCCCCCCTTTTTTTAAATTTTTTTTTCATCTTTCCCTTTTTAAAAACCTCTTCTCTTCCTCCCATCTCTTAAAGGTAGGTCTTCTAAGATGACCCTCTGCTTTTCTTTTCTAGCTACCAATACCTTTCTAGTTTATAAAAAGCATTTTTTTTTTTTAAGATTTCATTTATTTATTCATGAGTGACACAGAGAGAGAAAGAAAGGCAGAGACAGGCAGAGGCAGAAGCAGACTCCATGCAGGGAGCCTGATGTGGGACTTGATCCTGAGACTCCAGGATCATGCCCTGGGCCAAAGGCAGGCGCTAAACCGCTGAGGCCACCCAGGGACCCCATAAAGCATTTTCAATACATACCTAACATTGTTTACCCTAAGTCAGGCATTGTATGCTATTTTGTGATCCTTACCACAACTTCTTAAACTCCATACTATTATTAACCTCATTTTGCCCCCAGGGAGGTTAAGTAATTTGTCCAAGGTTACACAGCTGGAAAATTGACTAGGAACCCAGAGGTCTGGCTGCAGGCACTACCTGACTCTTGTTTAATCCTCACTTAATATAAGGAGGAATGTAAGAATAAAAGATGGATACTGTTCTATAGAACACAGTCATAGTGAAAGCAGCAAGACATGGCCCCAAATACTAAATTGCTTTTTCTATATTAAGCCTTTTACCCTCACAGCAATGTTGCGGACAGAGCTTTGATTATCCCTTCTACATAGATACCTGCCCAGACTCACTCCATCTTGCTTTCTGCTCTGAGCTCCAGATTCACAATTCCAACAGCTTCTCAGCCAGCCCCACTTGTGAATCCTAGCGGCACTTCAAATTCAACTGGATCTAACAACTTATAGAGAGCCCAAAGGCATTCAAATTTAACTTCACTTCCAGACTTCTCTTTTACTATTTTTGTTAATGACACCAAAATCCACTCAGGCTGCGAAACTAAATGTAATCCTTAATTCCACCCTCTTTGACTTCCATTTCAATCCATTGCCTATCCCCTTCATTATAGGTACTCCATAATCTTGACTGCATCCACCACCTTATTTCTCCTATGCTCTTCTTTCCCAGTGTTCCCATCCTCACTACCATTCACCCAGTTGCTCAAGACAGAAGCCACCCTTAATTTTGCATTCCTCATCTACTACATTCAACAAGGACAAAGCCCATTTCAAAAGCTGCCCCTTTTATGAAGTAAAAACAAATCTTGCTCTAAGAACCTATCTTCATCCCAGGCCACAAAGTTCCAAGAAATGTGACCACACAGCCAAAAATCACAAAACATGCAAGGAAACAAAGCCCTAAGAGTGAGAGCTAATAGAAACAACAAATAGCAGAAAAAGATTTACAGATACCTTGGATATATGATTAATTTTTTAAAAATGCATAACATTTCTATATGCAAATAAATCTAAGTATAAAATTTTATTTTTATTTTTATTATTTTTTAAGATTTTTTTTAAAGATTTCTTTTGTTTATTCATGAGAGACACACAGAGAGAGGCAGAGACACAGGCAGAGGCCATATACTTTATTGTAAAGTATACCAGTTTATCCATTCAACTGTTGATGAATAGTTGAGATTTTGACTGTCAGTCTAAAGTTTTATAAATTTCTCCTTATGGCGCAGCCAGGGTGGCTCATTGGTTTAGCACTGCCTTCAGCCCAGAGCCTGATCCTGGGGACCCGCGATTGAGTCCCACGTCGGACTCCTTGCGTGGAGCCTACTTCTCCCTCTGCCTGTGTCTCTGCCTCTCTCTCTCTCTCTCTCTCTCTCTCTCATGAATAAATAAATAAAATCTTAAAAAAATAAAAGACTAGTAAAAAAATAAGTAAAAAAGGGACCCCTTCTTGGGAGAATGTTACATAATCATGGGTCCTCAACTCGCATAAAATTCTGTCTTCTCTCTCCAAACCCACTTTATTCATCTTAAAATGACAGTGATACCTTTATTTCTAAGGTCCAATCAACCGAACTTCCCTGCCAATTCACTGTGGCTCAGCAGCTTAGCGCCTGCCTTGGGCCCGGGGCGTAATCCTGGAGTCCCAGGATCAAGTTGCACATCAGGCTCCCTGCACGGAGCCTGCTTCTCCCTCTGCCTATTTCTCTGCCTCTTTCTCTCTGTGTCTCTCATGAATAAATAAATAAAATGTTTTAAAAAGTAAATAAAAAGTAAAATAAAAAGTCCTAAATAAACGGAGATATGCCATGTTCATGGATTCAAAGACTAAATATTCTCAAAATATCAATTTTCCCTAAGATGATATAAAGATTCAATAAAATTACAACCAAAATCTCAGCAGATTTGTTTATAGTATTTGATGAGTTCTAAAATTTATATAGAAGTTCAAAAGGCATGGCGCCTGGGTGGCTTAGTCGGTTAAGCATCTGCCTTCCTCTCTGGTCATGATCCAGAGTCCTCCAGTTGAGCCACCAGAATCAGCCGGGAGCCCCCTTCTCCCTTCTCCCTCTGCTGCTCCATGCACACGCGTGCTCGCTCTCTCTGTCAAATAAATAAATAAAATCTTTAAAAAAATTACAAAAGGCAAATAGCAAGTCACTTTTTACTTATATTTTTATTTAAAGATTTTATTTGTTTATTCATGAGAGACATACAGAGAGAAAGAGGCAGAGACATAGGCAGAGGGAGAAGCAGGCTTCTCGCAGAGAGCCTGATGTGGGACTCGATCCCAGAACCCCGGGATCACGCCCTGAGCCAAAGACAGACGCTCAAACGCTAAGCCACCCATGCATCCCGCAAGTCACTTTTTTTTATTTTTTATTTATGATAGTTACACAGAGAGAGAGAGAGAGAGGCAGAGACATAGGCAGAGGGAGAAGCAGGCTCCATGCACCGGGAGCCCGACGTGGGATTCGATCCCGGGTCTCCAGGATCGCGCCCTGGGCCAAAGGCAGGCACCAAACCCCTGCGCCACCCAGGGATCCCACTTTTTTTTTTTTTTTTAAAGAACAAAGTGGAAGGACTTGTGCTACTAGGTATCAAGACGTACTTGTGCTACTAGGTATCAACACGTACCAAAGAACCATTATAATTAAGCCACTGGGTATTGGCATATGGGGTAATAAACAGACCAAGTCAACAGAACACAGAGCCCAGAAACAGACCCATACACACTGCTTGGCATAAAGCTGGTGCTTACTAAGTATTTGTGGAATGAATGAACAAATATGGACATCTCATACATAAAAGAGCTGGCACTTAGATCAATGGAGAAACAACAGACTTTTCAGTAAATCAGCTAGGACAATACAAGGGAAAAATTTCAGTGGATTCCTACCTCAAACCATATTGACAAATCAATTCTAAATATAGTAAATACATATACGTGAAAGCAAACCTATAAAGCTTTTATCTTTTTAAACTGTTTTTATTTTTAAGTAAACTCTATGCCCAACATGGAACCTGAACTCACGACCCCAAGACCAGGAGCCACATGCTCTACTGACAGAGTCAGCTAGGCGCCCCCCATAAAGCCTTTTTTTAAAAAAAATATTTTATTTATTTATTCATGAGAGACACAGAAAGAGGCAGAGACACAGCAGAGAGAGAAGCAGGTTCCTCACAGGGAACCTAATGTGGGACTCAATCCTGAGACAGGGATCATGCCCTGAGCCAAAGGCAGATGCTCAACCGCTGAGCCACCCAGGCATTCCCCCTATAAAGCTTTTAATTTTTTAAAAGATTTTATTTATTTATTCATGAGAGACACACAGAGAGAGAGGCAGAGACACAGGCAGAGGGAGAAGCAGGCTCCCTGCAGGGAGCCTGATGTGCCACTTGATCCTGGAGCGCCAGGATCATCCCCTGAGCCAAACGCAGATGCTCAACTGCTGGGCCAACCAGGCATCCCCCCATAAAGCTTTTAAAGGATGAACTTAGGAGAAGACCCTAAGGGTTGAGGATTTTATTTTTTTCTCTTTTCTCTTTCTTTCTTTCTTTCTTTCTTTCTTTCTTTCTTTCTTTCTTTCTTTCTTTCTTTCTTTCTTTCCCTTTCTCTTTCTTTCTTTCTTTCTTTCTTTCTTTCTTTCTTTCTTTCTTTCTCTCTCTCTCTCTCTCCTTCCTTCCTTCTTTTTTTCTTTTCTTTTTCCTTCCTTCCTTCCTTCCTTCCTTCCTTCCTTCCTTCCTTCCTTCGTAATCTTCACAGCTAACATGGGGCTCAAACTCACGATATGGAGATAAAGAGTTGCATGCTCTTCTGACTAAACTAGTCAGGTGCCCCAAGGGAAGGATTTCTAGAGACACAAATGCACTTATAACAGAAACAATTAATAATTATGACTATATTAAAATCAGTAATTTCCGTTCATTAAAGATAGAGTGAAAAGACAAAACCAGAGTAGAAGATATTTAGAGCAGGGCGTCTGGGTAGCACAGTTGGTTAAACATCTCTTAGCTTTGACCCAGGTAGTGATCTCAGGGGTTTGTGGGATCCAGACCCACACTGGGCTCCATTCTCAGCAGTTTGCTTAAAGATTCTCTCTCTCCCTCTGCTCCTTCCTGCCGTGTACTCTCTCTTTCTCTCAAATAAATAATCTTAAAAAAAAAGATATTTAGAGCAATAAACTGACACTGGACTACCTCTACTAAAATAAAGTACTACTACAAATTGGTAAGGGAAAAAACTCACACCCTTGGGATTGAGAGTCATACACTTCACTGACTAAGCCAGCCAGACACCTCTCAAGCTATCACTTACACATTGCCAGTGGGAGTATAAATTCATTTGACTACAATGAAAAGCAACGTAGCATTTGTTATTCACATACCCTACAGTCCAGCAGTTCTAGTGCTAGAGAAACAGTCAAAAGAAACTTTTGCATACATGCACTAAGAGATATGTACAAGAATATCCAAAGCACTGTTCCTAACATTAAAAAGTGAAATACAGGGATCCCTGGGTGGCGCAGCGGTTTAGCGCCTGCCTTTGGCCCAGGGCGCGATCCTGGAGACCCAGGATCAAGTCCCACGTCAGGCTCCCGGTGCATGGAGCCTGCTTCTCCCTCTGCCTGTGTCTCTGCCTCTCTCTCTCTCTCACTGTGTGCCTATCATAAATAAATAAAAATTAAAAAAAAAATAAAAAAAAAGTGAAATACAAATTAAGATCATGGGAGAATGGATAAATTGAAAGATAATGACAAAATATTTTTCAGCAGAGAATAATCAAAAAACTATAGCTATATGCAGCAAGGTAGTTGGATTTTACTAACATAATATTGTGTGATAAAAAAACAAGTCACAAGAGGCACCTGGCTGGCTCAGTTGGAAGAGTATGCAGCTTGCTTGCTTGCTTGTTTTTTTAAGATTTTATTTAGTTATTTGAGAGAGAAGTCAGGGGAGGAGCAAAGGGAAAGGAGAGGGGAAGCAGACTCTTCCCTGCACACAGAGCCCAGGACCTTGAGTTCATGACTTGAGCTGACATCAGACACTTATCCAACTAAGCCATCCTGGTTCCCCCAGAAGAGCATGTAACTTTTGATCAGAGAGTCATGAGTTTGAGCCCTATGTTGGGTGTGGAGATTATTAAAAATAAATAAACTTTTTAAATAAAAGATATATTTATTTATTCAAGAGAGACAGAGACAGAGACATAGGCAGAGGGAGTATAGGCTGCTCAGAGGGAGCCCAATGCAGGACTGGATCCTAGATCCTGGTATCACGCCCTGAGCCAAAGGCAGATACTCAACTGCTGAGCCACCCAGGCGTCCCTAAATAAAGAAACTTAAAAAAAAAAAAAAGATTACATGTAGGACACCTTTTTTTAAAAGTTCAAAGATAAGTAAATAATTACTATATATTGTTTAGGCATACACACAGGATAAACATTTTTTTAAAAGATAGAAATAATAGGGGATCCCTGAGTGGCGCAGCGGTTTGGCGCCTGCCTTTGGCCCAGGGCGCGATCCTGGAGACCTGGGATCGAGTCCCACGTCGGGCTCCCGGTGCATGGAGCCTGCTTCTCCCTCTGCCTGTGTCTCTGCCTCTCTCTCTCTCTCTCTCTCTCTCTGTGTGACTATCATAAATAAAAATTAAAAAAAAAAAAGATAGAAATAATAAATACAAAATTTAGAGGTGATCAGGGTGTAGGAATATTGATGTCTCAACAGCCATTAAGATATTGAATAAGCAGTAAAATATATTTTTTCTTTTCTTTTTTTCTTTTTTTTAAAGATTTTGTTTATTTATTCATGACAGACACAGAGAGAAAGCAGAGATACAGGCAAAAGGAGAAGCAGGCTCCATGCAGGGAGCCTGATGTGGGACTCATTCCCGGGACTCCAGGATCATGCCCTGAGCCACCCAGGCATCCCAAATATATATTTTCAAAAGACCAAAAATGACCTTCCTTTGATGCTTATGAGCCAAGGATAACTTTATCTCAATTCTGTATATCCAAGTTCCAATTAAAACAAAAACAGACAATCAAGTAGGAAAATGGGTAAAAGGCTTGAAAAGGGACTTGGATAAGGAAACTTGAATGGCCAATAAACAAAAAAGATCCTTACTCTCCCTAGGTTGAAATCAAGGAAAACATAAATCAAAAAAATAGTTAAAATATCATTTCACGTTAAGCTAAACTGACAAAAAAATTAAATATGACAAAATCAAGTGTTGGCAAAGACTTAAAGCAACTGCAATTCTTCTACATTGCTGGCAACTGGAAACCATTTTGACTCCCTAATAAGGGTAAATATGTACATACGTCCTGTAGTATATTCTTTCAATGAAATACAGTGAAAATAAATCCAGCTGTGTGCATCAACATGTATCATTCTCAAGAACATGTTGAGCAAAAAAGGTAGGTCATATAATCAGTACTGTATGACTCCATTCACATAACATTTAAACATGTAAAACTAGAACATGTATTGTTTAAGAATATATACTGGTAAAATTATCTTTAAAAAGCTAGGAAATAGGGACACCTGGGTGGCTCAGCAGTTGAGCGTCTGCCTTTGACTCAAGGCATGATCCCAGAGTCCTGGGATCGAATCCCGCATTGGGCTCCCCACAGGAAGCCTGCTTCTCCCTTTGCCTATATCTCTGCCTCTCTCTCTCTGTGTCTCTCATGAATAAATAAATAAGATCTTTAGGGCAGCCCCAGTGGCACAGCGGTTTAGCGCCGCCTACAGCCCAAGGTATGATCCTGGAGACCCAGGATCGAGTCCCACATCAGGTTCCCTGAATGGGGAGCCTGCTTCTCCCTCTGCCTGTGTCTCTGCCTCTCTCTCTCTCTCTCTCTCTCTGTCTCTATGAATAAATAAATAAAATCTAAAAAAAAAAAAAAAAAGTTAAAAATAAATAAATAAAATCTTAAAAAAAAAAAAAGGCAAGGAAATAACACACCCTAAATACAGGGCAGAGATTAACTCTGGGGAAGAAGAGAGCAAAGAGGATCAGGGAAGGGTATATAGGGGCTTTAGCAGTCATGGCAATGTTTGTTTGCTTAAACTAGATGGTATTAATTGTATTGTGATTCTTTATATCTTCCACATATTTTATAAAAATTCTTTCATATCTACTCAATATTGTATAAAAACATTTTTTAAAAAAAGCACAAAAGAACAGAAGGCGATGAATAAGAAGCCTGGGAATATACAAAATTAGCATCCAAGGCAAGAAAGAGAGCAGAATTGTTGATTATGTAAATAGGAAGGTTCCTGGATGAAAAATGAGGATATAGATTCTGGGAGAGATTAATTAGATGTGTGGAGGCAGAATTGGGGGAGGGACCAACTGTGTGAAAGACTTCAATATGTCTCCTTCAGGTATAGAGACAGAATACAACAACTTCTTTTTTTTTTAATATTTGATTTTTCAGTAATCTCCACATCCAACATAGGGCTCAAACTTACAACCCTGAGATCAACAGTCCCATGCTCTACTGACTGAGGCAGCCAGGTGCCCCAGAATACAGCAACTTCTTTAAGAAATCTACGGAGCTTCTTCCAGGTCTGACTCTCAAAAGCCATCAATTTTAGGAAAGATATTAAAATAGCTATCTGTGTTTTGGGAAAGGAATATTAGGATCACAGCCCAGAGAAAGGAGAAGACAGAATGAATGCACAGAAACACTGTTGGGGGAAGAGGATCAAAGATCCATACTCAAGAGAAGGAAACAGATCACATTAAACAGAACCAGTTTAAAGATTTAAGAGAGTATACTGGAATTTCACTTTAGGAGTTTACAATAATATCTACAGATACAGAAATTGCTTGGTATTATTTTTTTAAAGATTTTATTTATTCATTCATGAGAGACACAGAGAGAAGGCAGAGACATAGGCAGAGAGAGAAGCAGGCTCCATGCAGAGAGCCTGATGTAGTACTCGATCCCAGAACTCCAGGATCACACCCTGGGCTGAAGGCAGATGTTCAACCACTGTGCCACGCAGGCGTCTTGCCAACGAGGTGGTATTATCACTACAACAACCACTGTTAGATGCTTCCCAAAGAACCATTTTCTCTCTTCTTGTTAACACATCTCAATTTGGTTGGGTGTTAATGCACTCAGCCAAAGGAATCAAATGTGATTAGTCTAAGCCAATTGCTGGTGAATGATCTAAGGATGGCAAATGACCCAGTGAGATTTAAGGGGAAATCTGTTGGGAAACTTCTAGGAAGGGTTTTCCTCTCTAATAAAGAAGACAGTGTGAGATGGGGATAGTGGAAAATGATCCATTTGCCACCACTTCCCTTCTTTGTATTCTGTTGTACAAACTCTTAACACTTGGAGCTGAGACACCCATCATGGAATTTCAAGGCAAAAAACAAAAGGATAAAATCAAATAAGCTGGGGCATCTGGGTGGCTCAGTCAGTTAAGTGTTTACCTCTTGATTTCAGCTCAGGTCATAATTGCATGGGTCACAAGATCAGCCCCGCATCAGGTTCCACGGTACTCAGGAGGTTGTTTTCTTGTTTTTTGTCTTTTTTTTAAAGATTTCATTTATTTATTTCTGAGAATACACAGAGAGGAGAGAGAGAAGCAGAGACACAGGCAGAGGGAGAAGCAGGCACCATGTAAGGAGCCTGACGTGGGACTCGATCCCGGGTCTCCAGGATCAGGCCCTGGACCGAAGGCGGCACTAAACCGCTTGGGCCACCCGGGCTGCCCCTGTTTTTTTTTTTAACTCAGGAGGTTTGCTTGAGATTCTCTCTCCCTCTCCCTTTGCCTCTCCCTTCCCCCCACTTGCACACGTGCATGCATGCACTCTCTCTCTCTATACACACACACACACACACACACACACACAAAATAAATAAAACTTAAAAAAAAAAAAATCGGGGCACCTGGGGCGGCTCAGTGGTTGAGCATCTGCCTTTGCAAAGCTCAGGTCATGATCTCCGAATCCTGGGATCAAGTCTCCACATTGGGCTCCCTGTGGGGAACCTGCCTCTCCCTCTGCCTATGTCTCTACCTCTTTCTCTCTCTCTCTCTCTCTGGCTCTCATGAGTAAATAAAAAATCTTTAAAACAAACAAACAAACAAACAAACAAAAACAATCAAATAAGCTAAGGATGACTGAGCAGGAGAGAATAAGCCTGGGTCTCTGATGATATCACCAAAAAATTCTGAGACCATCTACTTTTAGACTTCTTGTTAAAATATTGCTTAGGGCGGGTTGCCTGGTGGCTCAGTTGATTAGGCATCTGACTCTTTTTTTTTTTTTTTTGGCATCTGACTCTTAATCTCAGCTCAGGTCATGATTTCAGGGTTTTTTGTTTTTTTTTTTTAAAGAAATTTTATTTATTTATTCATGAGAGATACAGAGAGAGAGGCAGAGAGAGAAGCAGGCTCCACGCAGGGAGCCCAATGTGGGACTCAATCCCAGGTCTCCAGGATCATGTCCTGGGCTGAAGGCGGCGCTAAACCACTGACCCACCCAGGCTGCCCTGATCTCAGGGTTTTGAATTCAAGCCCCATACTGGGCTCCACACTAGATGTGGAGTCTACTTAAAATATATATATATATCTTAGGTTGAGGGAGTAGGAGGAGGACAAATGGACACATAAAGACTCTGGAACCAAAAAGATATGGGTTGGAGTCTTAGGTTCATGTCAATCATCTTCTCTGACCTTGTTTCTTCAGCTATAAATTAAAGGTGCTATAAGGATTATATAAAATAACAGGTAGCCCTGGCCTACCACCCAAGCAAGCTTCAATAAATGTTCATTTATTTTTCCTTACTTGAAGATAGGATCCATTTTTTAATACTTCAGTATCACTCATGGAGTTTAATATAGTTCCTGGAATATGACAAGTATTCAACAAAAATATACTGAATGAGGGGATCCCTGGGTGGCGCAGTGGTTTAGCGCCTGCCTTTGGCCCAGAGCGCGATCCTGGAGACCCGGGATCGAGTCCCACGTCGGGCTCCCGGTGCATGGAGCCTGCTTCTCCCTCTGCCTGTGTCTCTGCCTCTCTCTCTCTCTCTCTCTCTCTGTGTGACTATCATAAATATATATATATACTGAATGAAAGAGAGAAAGAGGGCTTGAGGTAACTTTTGAAGATGAGTAAAATATGACTGGGCAGAGTAATCCTCCCAGTCAGGATGGGGTAGAAAGAGGCAGAATCTGATCTGAGGGTTCTGAGAGGGGAGTGACAGAAAAGGAGGCAAGCTAGAGCCAGATTAGCAAGGTATAGATGTATAAGAGGGAACTCTGGAAGGTCTCGGCGCTCGCTATTCCACATTCAGGTATCCTCTTTTTATCTAAATGCTAGTCTACTCCCTAGAGTCCCTCAAAACCTCTGTCTGCTACCTTTTATGTTTTTCATTCTCAGATGCCTTTCACACCTGACAAAGGTCTCTGGTCCCACATCTGCCTGCTCCTCTGTCTACCTTCCCTCCTTGCTTCCCCAGCTGCCTCCAGTGGCTCTAGGGACATAACAGGGCCATCTGAGACAGAAGACTCATCTCCTCTCAGTCTCTGGAATGGTGAGGAAGGATACTGCTGTTGCTAGGTTACTTAAGCTGCCAGCACAGACTTTAACCACAGACTCTTAGGCTCTAACCATAAGGCAACATAGGCTCCCAGCCCTTCTTTATTTTCTCATTTGGACCTTTGCAACAGCCTAACTGGCTTCCCTACTAAAATGCATGCCTGGAGGCTCCTGACTGGCTCAGTTGGTGGAACATGTGACTCTTGATCTCGAGGCTGAGAGTTTTCACCCCATACCGGGCAGATTACTTAGCACCTGGGTGGCTCAGTCGGTTTAAGCATCCAACTCTTGGTTTCAGCTCAAGTCATAGTCTCACGGTTGCAGGATCAAGCCCCATGTGTGGCTCTGCACTCAATGCGGTCTGCTTCAAATTCTCTCTCCCTTTCCCTCCCACCCACTAACTCTATTTTCTAAAATTTAATTCATTTTTTTAATGTATTTGACAGAGAGAGAAAGCACAAGTAGGCACAGAGGGAGAAGCAGGAAGCCTCATGTGGGGCTCGATCCCAGAATCCTGAGATCATGACCTGAGCCGAAGGCAGACACTTAACCGACTGAGCCACCCAGCTGCACCCCCCCAATAAATAAATAAAATATTTTAAGAATAAATAAAAATAAAATGCATACCTGTTTTATCTCTCTTTGATTTAAAATCCATTACTTGGGGATGCCTGGCTGGCTCAGTCAGTAGAGCATGCAACTCACCATCTTGGGGTTGAAGTTTCAGCCCCACACTGGGTGTAGAGATTACTTTAAAAAAAAAAATCTTTGGAGCACCTGGGTGGCATAATCAATTAAGTGTCCAACTCTCAGGTTCAGCTCAGAATACGATCTCAAGGTCTTGAGATCAGGCCCCACATTACAGAATAATATGGATCCCTAACTTCTCTTTAAAAACTGATGGTGGGGGCACCACCAGTGGAGGCATCCCTCTCCATATGCTTGTGCTCTCTCTCTCAAATAAATACAATCTTTAAAAAATAAATAAATAAAATAAAAACCGGTAGGTGGGCAAAAATCAGACGGAACTGAGTCAAGCAGTTTAGAGTCTATGCTCTCTAGTAATTAGGGACTTGTCTAGCTCAACATAGTCCCAATTGCTCTTTTTTTAGGCATTGGATTTTTTTTTTTAAATCCTGGCCCATCAGAGTTGCTTATTACATAGTACAGCATATCCAATCCTTGCTGACCTCTCCAACTGTAGGTCCCTTTACTCACACCCGTGAGACCTTTACACTATAGCACTACCTAGAAACTACTCATAGTTTCCCCAAACACACCATACTGTTCTTACCTCTTTGCCTTTTTGTTTACACTCTTCCCTTGGTCTAGAATGTCAGTCCCCTCCTGAACTCCTGGCTAAATTCTATTCAATATTTAAAATTCTGCTCAGATAGTACCTCCAGGAAACATTCCAAGGCTCCCTTCCTCCTTCACTTTTCATTATCTCTGTATCTTGTACATTATTTAATTGTACGCCCTCAGACTGTAGTACAATTTATTTGTGTACCTGTCAGTCTCCAGCACTGGAGCGAACCCTTTAAAAACAGAAATCTCTTTCAATGTCTGCCACATAACAGCCCATTCGACACATCTGATGAATGAGTAGTTGAGAAAATGAGATAACATAACTAGAGCTGATGGGGTTAGGGAGTGGTGGGGGTCCCAGTAACTCACATAGATTTCCATTTTTCGGTAGAGACCATAGTTAAGTAGCAAATTGTGAGTCATACGGATTCGGTGAGGCTTCATTGGGTGGCCTTGTCCATAATAGTAATTTCCAACATCCCCTGAAGAAAAAAGAGTGACAGTTTCAGTGACACAGTTAGACATACACTCCCAGGAGAATCCAGGAATTTTTATAACCATCTCCTAATCATATTCTTTCTCTTTCGTTCTAGTCCCCAAGATTCTCACCCACCTTGAGGAAGAGTTAACTCCAAAATAAAAATAAAACAAACAAACAAAAAAAAACAAAATAAAAATAAAATAAAACAAAACAAAACAGGAACAACAAACAAAAAAAGCAGGGGACTCTGGTGAGTCCAGCACTTAAAGATATAAGCCTAGCCGATGGGATCCCTGGGTGGCGCAGCGGTTTAGCGCCTGACTTTGGCCCAGGGCGCGATCCTGGAGACCCGGGATCGAGTCCCACGTCGGGCTCCCGGTGCATGGAGCCTGCTTCTCCCTCGGCCTGTGTCTCTGCCTCTCTCTCTCACTGTGTGCCTATCATAAATAAATAAAATTTAAAAAATTAAAAAAAAAAAAAAGCCTAGCCGACAGGCACTACACAGTGTAAAAACGGTTCATTCCAAAGCTACTGGAGAATAGCAGGCAACAAGGTGATTCACCTCACCGTATCTGCAAAGAATTCACTCCCACAACAGAAAAATAACCATTACTATTCAGAATTATTATAAGTCACAGTTCACCTCTTTCATATTAAAACACTTTATGGGGTTAAAGCACATTTACATTTACTTTCTTAATGGATCCTCAGGGGCAGCCCTGGTGGCGTAGCGGTTTGGCGCAGCCTGCAGCCTGGGGTGTGATCCTGGAGACCCAGGATCGAGTCCCACATCAGGCTCCCTGCACGGAGCCTGCTTCTCCCTCTGCCTGTGTCTTTGCCTCTCTCTCTCTGTGTCTATGAATAAATAAATAAAATCTTAAAAAAAAATTAATGGATCCTCACAAGAACCTGGTAAAACAGGAGTATTATTCCTATTGTATAGATAAGAAAACTAAACTCTTATCATCTCTAGCTTCCTCTATAGCAATAGACTTCTAATTGGTTCCTCTGTCTTCAACTCAAAACTATCTGCCACACTGACCAGTTATTTTTCTAACACACAGCTTTAATAACACCATTCCCCTGCTCAAAAACCCCTAATGACTCCCCATCTTCTACAGGATAAAGAACAACTTCACTAGCCTGGCATTCAACTCACAACACTCCCTCTCCTGCTCTCTCCCTCTCCCAGCTCTCTACTCTAAACAGAAAAGGCAAACTATGGCCCTTGGGCCAAATACAACTAGCTGCCTGTTTTTTTGTAAATAAAATTTTATTGGAACACAGCCAAGCCCATTAGCTTAAATATTGTCTATGGCTGCTTTCACATTATAATAGCAGAGTTGAGTAAACAGTTGCCACAGAGACCCACCCATATAGCACACGAGGCCAAAAATATTATCTGGCCCTTTACAGAAAATCTGCTAATCTCTGTCCTAAACACACTGGATGATTATCAGCATCCTGAACATGGCATTCACCTTCACACCCAAGTAGTCTTTGTTAAGACTGTTCCTTTGACCCAGAATGTCCTTCCTTTTCTGATGACCCTCATACTACAAAGCCCAGCTTAAGTGCCAAACATATTCCTGATCAAAATATAAAAAAAGAATTAAAATTAAAATAAATGGCCATTTCCTCTCCATGCAATTTGTATATATCACTTAATAAATTTTGTTTTGTATCTGAATTACTTTATCTATTTATATACATAAGATTGGAAGCTCCTTGAATGCCAGGACAAATGCATTCTGTACATCATAAAGGCTGAATAAAGATTCAAGGAATTGAACTGAATGACTCAGAGAAGTTAAGTGCCTATTTAAGATCACACAACAAATGATGCAGGCAGGGGTCAACTCTTCTGACTCCAAATCTAGTACCCTAAAAAGTTGCATTGGGTTTCCCAAGTACCTACTTCAGTTTGCCCTTAATCTAGGGAGCTCTGTGAAACTCCTTGGCACAAAGTTCCTGGCACAAATATTCCAAAAATCAAGTGGGGGCACCCAGCTGGCTCAGTCATTAGAGCATATAACTCTTGATCTCAGGGCCATGAGTTTGAGCCCCACCTTGGACACAGAGCTTACTTAAAAAAAATAAATAAATAAATGAAACAACAAAAAAACTGAAAAACAAACAAGAATGAAGTGAACTGCACACCCAAGGATCCCTACTTAGAAGTCCATCAGATTGAGGCAGATTTTTGAGCACCAATAAAAAGGTCTCAACCTCTTATGCATCATGGTTGGATGGTGTCAGTAACAGGCTTCATTCCACCGACTAATGCACTGTGGTGACAATGTCACCAATAGCATCCAAACCACACTCCCAATTCTCTTTGTCATATACGTGGCCAGGGACAATGGAAAACTTCTAAACAGCTAGATGTTTAGGATCTCACTCTTACCTGTCTTTTTTTTTTTTTTTTTAAGATTTTATTTATTTACTTATTCATGAGAGACACAGAGAGAGAGGCAGAGACACAGGCAGAGGGAGAAGCAGGCTCCATGCAGGGAGCCTGACACGGGACTCGATCCTGGGTCTCCAGGATTGCACCCTGGGCTGAAGGTGGCGCCAAACTGCTGAGCCACCCAGGTTGCCCTCTTACCTGTCTTTTTAATAGATTTTATTTTTAGAACAATTTTAGATTTATAAAAAAAATTGCAAAGATAGTAGAGAGAGTTCTCAGACACCTGACAGTTTCCCCTATTATCAGCATTCTACATGATAAAACATTTGCTACAATTAATGAACCAATATTGATACACTATCTTTGACTAAAAGCCCATGCTTTATTCAAATTCCCTTAGTTTTTATTAACATCCTTTTACCCTATTCTGTTAATCTTAGTAAGGCCTGTGAGGGCAAGAACTGTGCTGAAAGAGCCACAAGCCAGAGTATAGTAT